>NC_133145.1:46773902-48115902 GCF_048418815.1 Hemitrygon akajei
ATTTTCCCTTTGTTTCTTTCCCCTCATTTTCTGGACTTTCAGCTATATCCCTCATGATTTGTCTGGCTACTTTGGTAGTAGTATAAGCCACTCCCATAGAAGCTCCTACCCAGGGAACAATCTATGCCGTCACTACCACCAGTGTTGTTACAAATGGTATTCAAAGGAAATGAAAGGTGGTAGGTGGAATTCAGCAGGGGATTTGCTTAACCGTGTTTGACCAAAAGCCATATAACTACATGAAATTCAGAATCAATGCTGATAGCATTCAGGATCAGCTGAGCTTGAACAGAGAAATTTGGGAAACCATCTGTAAAGTATGACGACGTCAGATGTTGCTCAACTAATCTAAGGGTCAGATTTCTCATCTTAGGCTGGTTCCAACTAGTCATGGAGAAAGCTCAGAGTTAAGAGTTAAGTAGGTTTGACAACCTCACTGTTCAAAGTCAGCACTTTTAAACAAAAAGAGATATCCAGATTATTTGATTACATTCTCCCAGAGGCACCTAAGTTCATGTCTCCAGATCATGAGTATAGGTCTCTGGTATATTAGCCTAGTTACATAAATAGTACGCTGTTATTCCCTTAAAGTCTGCTTAGGAAAACTGAAAGATTAGAACCAGATCTTTATATACTTCAGATCAGATTCAGTAAGATCAAACAAATCCTGAAGTGGTTAATTATTTATTCATTGCCGCCTCCAACGTATCTCTACAAACAAGATATGAATTGGACATTTGATTCAACAACGTATATGGAGTTTGCAAGAATAATTTTAGTTTATGCTGTCCTTTCATCTTCATTTACTTCAGTTGATATATATATATATATAATTCTGATGGGATTTGCAGTACAATTAACTCAAAGTTAATTCTAGCAAAATAATACAACTATTAATATCAATTCTAAGTAAACTTTTAATTTAGGGCTTTCAGACTTAACTGTTGCAATATTAATCTGACTTTTCAAATTAAAAAAAAATGCAATTAGCAGCAAAAATCAAAGGACACCATGGATGAAATACTCAGAGGATACACAGTCAAAAATAAAAAAGGAGAAATACAAACAAGAAATAGAACATTTAAGTCTTTGTGGCTACTCTGTTGTTTAATAAGATCACACTGATATTTTACCTCCATACCACCACTGCTATACCAACCCTTGTGCTTATACTGCAAAAGTTTTTCTTTTCCCACTGCTAGGATCAACAAAAAACTAGAAATACCGATGGACCTTGAGCTTACAATTTCCTGTCACTTTAATTTTCCTCTCAACTTCTACTTTGACCTCCTGTCTGTGGTCTCCTGCAAGGAAGCCCATTGTAGGTTTGAAGAGCAGTACTTCATCTTTGATATACTGCACCTTGGGTACTCCATTTGAATCCAACAATTTCAAACAATTCATTTTTCTGATTTGCATCAGATACAGCCATTCTTCATTCAGCTATCCAACTGTAATATTAGCTCAGTTCCTTACTCTTCACAGGTACTGCCGGATCTGCCGAGAATTCTCCTTTTCGTTCCATTTCTGACCCACATTTCATAGATTTAAAATGTCCCTATGTTTTTTCTGTCCCTAATGGGATCACTTTGATAATTCTAACTTCACTTTTTCAGTAATATTTTATTTGATCCCTCCATACCTTCCTTTTATAATTTCAGACTAGCTTTTCTTACTGTCCCAGTTGTGATGAAGGGTCTTCAGCCTGAAACATTAAGTCTGTTTCTCTTTCCACAGATGCTGTCCGACTTCCTGGTGCTTACAGCAGTTTATTTTTATCATTTCAAATTACTGCATCTCCAATTTTTTTTTGATTTCCACACGCATAGGGTTTGGGGCAGAGGAAATGGATCTCCATCACAATGACCTTAATTTGGCATGCATGAGTAATATGCTTTTTCAATTCCTGTAACATTGACATAGCACAACTGAATTTACAGATATCTAACAAATAAAGCATACTATATTCTAATGTTTCCTCCCCGAGTTCTCAGTAGCTTTTTGTTTGGTTTATCACACCATTTACTTCAATACTAATCTTCAGCACAATGGAACTGTTCTTGACAATGACCATTACATTTGTGCAGACAGGATCATGTCCAGTGACTTTTCCTCTCATTCCCATACTGTTTTTCTCTTAAATCTCCAGTCTAAATCCCTTCCTATTTCTCATCCAGTTGTTGACTGTCAGCAACATCATCTGCAATAATGGCATTAGTTCTTATATAATGCTGGAACCATACAGTAACACCTGAAGAAAGAGCAGCAGTTAACATTGTAGGTTGAAGATCCCTTGTCAGAATGGGAAAGAAGGAAAATAACTTAGTACTTAATGCCAGGGAGAATTGGGGAAGAGGAAAAGTTAGGACAAAGGGGATATCTCTGATAGGATGAAGACACAGTTGTGATGAGCTGTAAATAAAGTAATCTGTCCAATGGTTTAATAGGTCAGTTAGGGGAAAAAGAACATGATCCTTTGTTCATAAAAGCTATGAAATGAAAGCCATAGAGAGTGAGAACGTAGACAAAGGAATGTGCAGCAGGTCAGGCCACGCCAAAGGAGAGAGAAAAAAAACTAAGAGAATATCACAGATGAATGACCTGGCACATACTTACACCTACATAGAAAATGAGTTTCATTAAGTTACAGAATTATGTATTGAGTCCAGAAGGTTCAATGTGACAAGACAGGAGATTGCATACTGTTACTCAAACTTATTGGATCCTAACAATGCAGAAGACCTCACGACAGAAAAGTCAGAATAGGAGTGTGATGGAGACTTAAGTAGCAAGCAACAAGAAGTTCAGAGTCACCCTTGTGAACTGAACACAGGTCCTCTGCAAAGTATTGACTAACCTGCATTTTGTTTCTCCAATGCAGAAATCATATTGTGAAGCACAATGCAATACACTAGACTGGAAGATGTATAAGTAACTCAGCATGATCTGCAGTTTCAAGCTGCTTTCTTAGTTTCAGATTTCCTATGACGGCTTGTTTTTATTATGATTTTCCTTGCTGACTTTGCTGTCTCATCCTCATCTTTCTTTTCCCCTTAGACTACTTCTTTAATATCCACTCCTAAGTGAACCACTCAATTTTGCATTAGAAATATTGAAGGCATTCTCTTCAGACTCCATCACAAATTCCCTTCCCATGCTACTGATATCTTGCCTGGTTACCTCCTTGGGCTATTCCAATGTATTCAGAAAATTGGAATCATATGTGAACTCTGAGCTAATCTTCTAACTCCACCACAGAGACTACCTACTCCTATCTGTGTTACCTCAGCCATCTCCATCATGCCTTTGCCCAACTGTTGCTGAAATTTATTTCTTTTGAACAGGCTTAACTATTCTAGTTTTTGCTGCAACTGTGCACAAATATGTTTTAAAAAAATTCCATTGCTTATACTTTAACTCTTGCTTTGACTGGCAATACTGGTGTCGCTAACTTATATTTACTCATGAGCTACCAGCATTCCAATTTTATATTCTTACATCTCCAAAGCATGCCTCTGTAACTTTCTCCAGCCTATCAAAAAAATAAAAATTTGCTTGCCTGCAACTACAGATTTTGAACCACTCTCTTCACGTATACCTACCTACTAATAGCCAACTAGATGGTTCAAGAATTGGAACTCCCTCCCTGAGATATTCAATCTTTCTAACTCCTTTAAGATTCTCCTTAACTGATTAGGAAATCTCAATTTTTTCCTTTACCTTGCTGTCAATTTTCATCTGTGCTCTTATAAAGCATCATGGGATATCACATTTAAGCCATTTAAGACTAGTATTATTGAATTATCTATTGCAAATCCAGAATCTCAGCCATACACACTTATAATTACTCACTCTGCTTCCACAAGACTGTTAAGATTCCTCTCTTTCTCCTCTTTCAGTTGGTCCAGATACTGCTGTTTTGCAATAGATTGTCGCTCTGCATCCTAAGATATAAGAAGTTACATTTAGCTTGAGGTTTAAAGCTAAAGTTTATCCTATATTGTGTGCATTGAGATTTAAAAAGCTAATCACTTAAGTGCCTGTATTGTGCTGTAGGTTTTCTATGTTTCTAAAAAGTCAGAATATAAGTTTGAGTGTAACTATTCAGTTTCAACCATCACATACATATTTAATTAGTACTCAACAAAATAGACACACATAATTTTTAAACAAATAGCGTGTGGATGAACCTTCTATGAAAGCATAATGATAAAGGTAACTTCAGAGTAAATAATCTTAATCAGAAAATAATAATTACTGTTTGCTTCACAAGTGTGTGTAAAAATAGCTCTAACCTTGCTTCTTATGCTTTCTTAATACATCACTAATGGGAAATCAAGACTACTTTAATGAAGTGGAGAACATTTAAAAGCCTCATTATAAAATGAATAACCAAATTAACAATTATAAAGTCCATTTGACAATGAAATCTGTCACACAAAATATGCGTGATCAATATTTTGGAGAGATGTATTACAGCCGGTTATTGGGGTCATCTTGTTAACTTACAACAGTGTTAACAAGTTGAACCTCTTTCACGAAGTTAAACTGAAATTTTACAGAAGCTTCATCAAAACAAAGGTGACAGATGAAATGATTCAAAAGGAACATTTGGCATAATCATAAACATTTACAGAAATGAGCAAAGCAAATGCCAAATGGTTCCTCAAATCATCATGCATTGTAACTAGGCACTTCATACATTCGTTATGTGAGACAATAAAAAACATTTTAAAAATTGCCTAATACTAGGAAACAAGTTGAAATATATTCTGCAATCTTTTCTTACGACTAATATGTGGCAGAAAGAGACTACATATAATACACTATCTCACATTTACTGCTCTCAAAATAAAAACAACTATGTAGCATCTAGACTATCCCTGCATTTGGACTGCTTAACTTTTACGTCAGGTCAGTCTATAAAACTGAACTAAATTATCAATGTGCATGCAGTTCAGCTCATTCATTATTTTATAGATTTCTATAATTTCAACTTTATTCTGATTTAAAATAAATGGATTAGCTTTCACAGACTTTCTTATAACAGTAAATCACTCTTTAAGTCCTTCTTTACCACCTGCTGAGGTCTTCTATAATGATAAACGGGTTTGGATCTGTTAACTTGTTTTTTTAAAAATTTTCAATTATGTATTTTCTTTTCACTAACCTTGAGTGATTTTATAAATTCATTTTCCATGAGTACATTATTGTGCTCGAGTGAATCCTTGGCAGAGTTGTTCTTTATCAAAAGTGTGTTAAGCTTCAGCATGTCATTAGACAGGACCTTCATGTGACGTTCAATGTCCTTCTTTACATTTAGTCCCTGTTGTATCATATCTAGGTGGCAAAAAGATGGATGCAAGATTTTATTATGTCAGGTAATATTGACAAAGATGATACAAATTTGTTGTGAAACAGGACAGGGTGTTGTTAAGTGTGGTTGAAAAGGATAAATAAAGACGGTGCACTTGATCTATGTATATAGATGGAGTGTGACAAATTTTATTCACAACTGTTGGGGTTAATTCGAGACTGCCATTACAGGTCAGGAGTGGCTCACGTAACACACATAATGTTAGGAGGCTGGAATGCGAGGGAGGGGGAGCGAAACTGGGGACCCCGCTACATCGAAACTACTAGTGTCACGCGATTCAGTAAACAAAAGAAACAGGTAACTCGTGAGCATATGGCTGCAGGCCAATAAGATGGACACAAGTGCCCGATATTACCTAATATGTAGCGGGGGGTTGTGCTGGGGGGAAAAGGGGTATAAATAAGAGCAGATTGTAAGGGGAAGACAGAACGCCTTCTCCAGCGACTCCGTGGATTTGCTGTGCCAGTTACGAATTCTGCAATAAAGCCACGTTTTGTAATATTCCGGTGTTAGTTGTCTCTCTTCCTAAACGAACACAGGGCAGAATTTCAAGCCCAACACAACTAACAATTACCAGAAGTTTCCCATTAAATTTGGAATATTAATAAGCATGTTTTTTTTGGAAGCTTCCGTTAGAGCATACAGACTTAGTTTGTAGAATTATTCATATGCACAACATAATATTCCTCTCCAATTTGTCTTTCATCTTCTGAAAGCAATTATTAATGCATTAGTTGACAGGGAGAAGACCATTGTGTGTCATTTTAGAGAGATGTGCATAAGTAAGAATAACAGCAACAGAATTAAAACCTGAGATGGTAACTAACAGTGACTTTCCTTTACACCATGGAATTATGCCTTACACTTTTGAATATGAATGAGAGGTAAACTGTAGGCTGCAAAATCCATCATGCCATTACAGGTGTTATCTGCTGCCAGGTCATGATTAATAGACAAACTGCTGAAGTGGACTGCAAGTAATTGATAATAAATATTAAAGTATTTGTTTTCATCACTTTTACAAGAGGGCAATCTGCTGAATTCTCTGGTAAATATGGGGAAAGCAAAAGATATTGTGAATAAAATTAATTTTTCTGGACTGTACATTTTACATAGTAAATTACATCTATTCTAAAGAAGGAATGTACAAAGAAAATTTGTATGTAGAACATCGAAGTTCATGTATAGACTGATTACTCAGATTGTCCTAAGCTTACTTTCAGTGCGGATCTTCTTCTGTTCAAGTATTGTGACTTGTTTCTTCTGCAGTTCCACACTGGCTGTTTGCTGCTCCCTTTCTTGGGTCAGCATGACTAGTTCATGCTGCTGTCGGAGCCAAAATTGTTGCAGTGATGATATTTCTTTGTTCTGTTCCTCAATATTTTTCGTCAGGGTTCTGATTTTAAGTTCCTGAGGGCTCAGTTCATGCCCCTGAAGTGCAAAGATAAACATGCAGTGAATTGAAGTGTTCAGTTCTCTCCTCCTTGTGCTAATTTCAAATTATATGTGGGTCAAATTGACAGAAAAACTTGACCTTAAATGCAAAACATAATCAGATTGCTTCTGCAACACGGCCACACTACTTCCAAACTATTTTCTAACAACCAAGACAGGCTTAACCTTGTTTTATTTAAAAGCAGAAAATCAGAATTAAACTCATCAAATTAACCTTTACAAATATTCAAAATCCTCAATAATATTCTCTGATTATTTTCTGTTTGAAGACATTGGACTAATGGAACTTCTAGGTATGATACCAAAGATTCAGCAATTTAGTTGAATTAACTTTGTCAAAGTTAAAATTTTATGAAATACATACAGTTTCAGTTCAAAGATTTTCCTGAATTATTTTAAGATAAATAGAAACATGACTAAGATAAGGTTCATAATAGGCAGGTAACAAAGTCTGGAAAAGTTGAAGATTATCTTTGCCCTACTAGTTACTACACAGATTTGACTATGAGCTCATCAGCATCCTTCATTTTCAATATTTTTTCCTTTTCACTAACAATTATATGGCAAAACAAGTGTATTTTAGACAATACAATGATTTATTTTCAAAGACTGAAAATTATTTATAACAACTGAAAGCAAAATATTGCAGATGCTGGAAGCATGAAAGAAATATAAAATACTCAGCAGGCAAGACAGCATCTCAAGGAAAAACCAGAACATAATTTGATTGGGCACAGTACAACCTACTGGACTCAGCAGTGAGTTCAGTAATTTAAACCTATCACTCCCAGTTTAGAATTGAGTGTCACAGAGTAATACAGCACCAAAACCAGCCTTTTGGTCCAAATTATCTGTACCAACCAAGTTGCATACCTGGGTTAGTTCCAGTTGCTACAATTTGGCTCATTTCCCTCTGGACCTTTCTTAATCATTTACCTGTCTAAATGTCTTCTAATTACACCTGCCTCTATCATTTGCTCTGACAACTTGTTCGATATGCACACTTGAGAAATTAGCCTCTCAAGCCTCCTTTGAATGAATAAACTCTTCTCATGCTTCCAGCCAGGAACAGGTATTGTTCATAACCGTCGTTTCGATGACAAACTCTGCCATCTTCATCAGGGATGACGCCTAGGCATGCTAGTCCGGTGGTATTTATAACCCCGTAGTCCATCTCTCCTGATTGGTTAGTTCTCATCCAATCAGGTATCCGCTCTCCCACCTTTGTTTACAATCAAGTTCCTCTTCTTACTTAGAGTGAGACTTTCATCTTTGTATAAATTCTTTTCCTCTAGTTTTATTGCTCAACTATCTCTTTGGGGCTCCTTGTGCCGTGCATTATCACCTCATTTGTCACTTAGTCACTATTTTTCATCCACTACAAACCATCTCTTATGCTCTTTTCCTCCCATCCCTTGTATCATAAAATTTGCTTTAGTTCTAACTTCCTATAGTTCTGATTAAAAAGTCATTAAACTGAAACAAATTCTGTTGCTCTCTCCATTGATGTTGCCTCGCCTCTCAAGTATTTCCAGCATTTTTTAAATTCATGCTAAAATTATATAGATATAGTTACTGGTATACTTATTAATTAATTACAATTCTATACTTTACAGTTTATATAAATTAACAATTAGTTTCTGAACTTACTCCCATTTCTGTTATCAGCTGTGCAATTTTCTTGTTTTGCATGTTTAAAACTGACTGTTTGTTTTGAATGACGAGTAACCTTTTTGCAATCTCCTTTTCACTCAAAGAAACAACTTTGTTTTTATCATTCAATTCATTTAACTGATCCTTTAGAGTTTTCTGCAGTATTCTCAGTTCCACTTTTTTATCATTTATATCCAAAATTATTTGAGCATAATCGTTTTCAGTGTTTGCATATTCAGTTTCCTGTAAAGCAGACAAGAAATAGTAAAATTGATAATAATTAATGGAGCAAATAAAAATACTTACCGGTACATTTTCATTGTTATTCAGAAATATTTTATTTTATTATAGTTACTGTGCAAACTTATGTAAAAGTGTCAAGAAGAAGATGACAATTTTCAACAAAAAAACATCTTTTCTTGTCTCAAGTGATGACATGGTTACAAAAATATCCTGAATTGTACCTATTAAAAGTAAACCACAAAAGTTCTTTGAAATGAAATTTGACTTTCCAATACCTTAATGAAAAGGCTGAAAACTTTAAAAGTTGGCATCTTAGATTAGTGTACTAATAGTCCTTATGGTATTACCAATGCTCTGAACAAATGGTGCTAAAGGCATTAAACTTTGTATATCTTTGTAAGTTCTTTGATATTTGATGCTTGAGAGAAGCCAAAATATGCAGAATAATTGGCTTAAATTAAAAAAATTAAAATACTATAAAATGTGTTTTGCACATATAGTGGTCTGAGATTTTTATGTTTTCTCCTTTCTAATGTGAGCCTGCAGCTGATAATGTTGATTAATTAAGATGCTCGCATCTAGTGAAGCTCATGCTATGAGCAGCACAGTGAATAATAATGCTGTGCCAAAAGTTCAGTATCTGATTTTTTTTGCATACTTACAATCAGAATAATATGAATACTGCACCAATAACTACAAGTTAATATTGTTTCTTCATCCTATTTTGTCAGAGTCATAGAGAAATACAACATGGAAAAAGGGACTTTGTCCCGTCATGTTACACCAATCATCAAGCATTCATTTTCTATTTCATTCTCCAACGCTCCTATCGACCTCTCAGGACCCTATAATATTCTACCATGTATCTACACACAGAGCAACTTACAATGGCCAATTAACCAAACAACATGCACATTTTTGGACTCTGGGAGGTAATAAGAATAGACAGGAGAGTCACAGGAAGTACAACACTGGAGATCAGGACTGAACTGAAGATGCTAGAGCTTTGAGGCACTATTTCACCGTGCCACTCCCTGTATTTGTACAAATCTGTTCATACTGGCCAAATGTCGTACAGTTCTATGTTCCCTCAAATTTGTAATGATCAGTGTGCAGAAAAATCTTGTGCTGTGCAATTTTTTGCTCAGTGACAACAACATGTCTGCACTGAGTTTTGTATAGAGAGGCATTAATTTCAACAGCTATCAAAACACTGTCAATAAAAACTTTGATCTCCTGTGGGTTTGATTGTTTTAACTTTCTACACTCTCACAAAACAGACACAGCAGGCCTACAGTGAGTAATGAAGGATTTTCTTGCCAGAACTTTTGCATACTGTCCATATGTGACTTGCTTGCTAAATGATGCTTTAAACAGTCAAGTTTCCAAATATCACTCTAATTCTTCCCACTTGCAAATTCTCCAGCAACTTCTTCATCGTGACAACATAATGCAGGTAACACCAGTTTCTGTATTGTACATAAATATTTCTCGTAGCTGCACATTCCTGACCTCATGAGCTTTCAGTGTAGCAGTGTCTACTGTTTCATTAAGGCAATCCTCTTTAAATGAACTAGCAGTTCTTTAGCGCTTCACACTCTTTGCTTTATTGGAATGCAACATAATGAAGCAATAATTTTATCAATAAAAACAGAATAAATAAGCCAGGTCTAAAATTTGCCTTCAAATCATCACAAACTCCATGTTGTCAACACCATCTGCATCAGAAATCAGAAAAGGAAATGTGACTGTACAATCGTGAAATATACTTAACATGCCAATGAGGTAGAGGGTGACAATCTTTTATTGGCAGTTTAAATTCCTCTGTGGTCTAGTAGCAAAAGATACATGCATGCACACACGTGCCCACCTTAGAAGGAACACTGATGCAGTGCCAGCGACAAAGACTAGAAGAAGTTGGCCCAGGTTTTGCTAAGAAGGATTGTTATCTGTACTTGACACATAGATTCCCTATTATTGTGCCCAAAATGCAGGCTCAGAACATTATAGATCCAGTCAGTAAGGCTACGCAAGGTATTAGATCCTCAGGGAAGTTAATTAGACAGGTGAGAGACCATAATAAGAACCCCACAACAAACTTACAATGTTCTGCATTTCCCTGGCATACAGAAGTATTTAAAATTATTAGAATCAAATAAAAACAAATTAAAAGAATGTTATCTGTGAAACAAGAATCAATAATCAAATCTAATGTTGGTAAATTACACACACATCAAGTCATATAAAATTATTTCATTTTATTTAAAGGTTTTCAAATAATTTGCTTTAATCCAACATTCAACCTCACAACTTTAAGGTATCCACCAAAACAAAGGAACTCAGAGATTCAATGCCAGCTATACCAAGCACAGGATATGTGACAGGATTCCCCAGAGCAGAGTGCAAGAAAATCTCAGCAAAGTTTGTGCTTAACTTCTGAATACTATATACAGCTCAAATGCAGAACCTTAAAACAGGTTCATTAAATAGAAACATTGAATTGTTTCATAGTTTTTGTAGATTTGATAACAGTTAATATTGAATGAAGTACTCATGAGTGAGAAAGGATCCTAATTATGTAGGCAGCCCATAATTATATTTAATTTCTCAGTAACACTTTGTGCAACATTGGGAAAAAGCAAAATTATACCCATAAACTTCCAAGCTTTTTTCCAAGAGCAACAAAGGAATGACACAGTGACCACATGGATGCCTAAAATAACAAGTGAGATACACAGATATACTAATTTGAAAGGATTTTTATGATGTAACTGGCTGCCCTTCATAAAAATTTCACTGAGTTAAAAATCAAGAAAAAGATGCAACATCCAAGAATATCATCAAATTTTTCACATTTTTGTGAAGTTAAATAAAACACGGATTACAAAATTCCTGCTCCTGAACTGTACATGTGATAAATTGGTTCCAAAATGCTTTGGGATATATGTCCACTTTACTTTATTGTCACCAAACAATTGATACTAGAGTGTACAATCATCACAGTGATA
Organism: Hemitrygon akajei; assembly: GCF_048418815.1. Taxonomy (NCBI): domain Eukaryota; kingdom Metazoa; phylum Chordata; class Chondrichthyes; order Myliobatiformes; family Dasyatidae; genus Hemitrygon; species Hemitrygon akajei. The sequence continues at coordinate 46,785,639 of NC_133145.1, forward strand.
TTTGATTTTGCACTTCACGCTCCCTGAAGTACAAATTGAAGTAAATATAATAAAAATTTAAATTATAAATCATAATTAGAAAATAGAAAGGGGAAAGTAAGGTCTAGATATTTGGAAGGTATGGCCCAGATCTGGGTCAGGATCCGTTCAGCAGTCTTATCACAGTTGGAAAGAAGCTGTTCCCAATTCTGGCCGTATGAATCTTCAAGCTCCTGAACCTTCTCCCGGAGGGAAGAGGGACAAAAAGTGTGTTGGCTGGGTGGGTCATGTCCTTGATTATCCTTGCAGCACTGCTCCGACAGCCTGCGATGTAAAGTGAGTCCAAGGATGGAAGATTGGTTTGTGTGACGTGCTGGGCTATGTTCATGATCTTCTGCAGCTTCTTCCGGTCTTGGACAGGACAACTTCCATATCAGTGTGAGGCACCGGTGTTCAGAGTGATTGAAGAGGAGAGCTTGTCCCCCATTTTTACAGCCTGGGTCCTGTCTGTGAGGAAGTTGAAGATCCAGCTGCAGATCTGAGTGCTAAGACCCAGGTTCCGGAGCTTAGGTATCATTTGGATTAAGGAGCTACTTATTTGTAGCTGACGTCATGCCAAAGGTGAAATAATAGGGACATTAGCTAATCCATCACTATATGACATCAAAACTATGCAGAATAGGTAGATCACTGTGCTCTCCTTCAAACAATATCCTGACATTGTATTTTCCTTCAAAAATGGATAACTTCACAGATCCACATCTTTGCCAAAGGTTTGCTCACTTCCCTGACCTATACACAGCTACATATCAGAATTTGCTTTCCAACCTATTTTTCTCAGCAAATTTGTTTTTAGCAGCTAAAAAATCATAACTATAGATTGTAAAAGTTAAGATCCTAATACAGATCTCTGTGGCACCCCACTCATTTCAGACTGCCAAAGTGGAAGTGTCCCATTATTCCTGACACTTTTTTTTAAATTGGTTAGCCAATCCTCTAAGTCCTCTAATGGCATGAGCTATTTTCTTGTATATGAAACCTAATGAGGAAATAATTATTTTTCCTGTTTTTTTGTATTACCAATTGGAAATGTTTTACAGGGTAGCATTGTAAATACTTATAAACAATCAATATACCTACCAACTGCCGTTTTCGGATTTGAAGCTTGTTAGCCAGGGTTTTCAGGTAATTGTGTGCCTGATTCATGGTTAATTTACTCTGTAATTTTGCCATGATCTTGTCTTCCAGTTCTACCTTTGTTGCATATTCCTTTTCTGTTTGTAGTAGCAACGCTTTGACCTCATTTTGGCGCATGCTCTTGTCCTAAATATCAAATATGAGATAGTTATAAATCTGGTATTTTGAAAATTCAACAGAACAGTTATGTCAAGATAAAACCAAGGTTTAAAGGCCCTTTCTTCATTCTCATTTGAAAGATAATTGATCCACTAATTTTTAGTACTTTTAGTTTTAAATCTATCGTTTAGTCAAGATGGCACCCGTCCACAATGCTCCTTTGGTCGACATCTTCTGAATAGATCATGAAACCATATATTTCACTTCTATGTCTTTTACATTTGTTTTGCATCTTGAATGTGACTCTGGAACTGTTGGAGCCTATGATTTGCTGTTAGGAGATCATTTGCGTGTTTATGAGAGGATTCCAGGAGACAGAGACGGCATGCAGGAACCTCATGGTGAAAAGGCTGCCGGACAGGGCACAAGCCAATGTTCGACTCCATTTCACCAATTAAAGCTTAATTGTTCACCGATTAAAACAATGAGGGAGATTGAAACATTGAGGTGAATGCAGAAGCTGAGAACTGGCTGACTACCTTTTTTATCACTGGTGGGATTGCTCTGCTATGGAGAGGGAAAGGCCTGCCCTGAGAATGAGATCCAGTTTTTTTGCGATTTGGATATGGACTTGGACTATAGACTTTTTTTCACTCATAGTTTTTTTTATATTCTGTGCTTTTCATCTGATCTTTCTTGTGTTTTTTTATGTGCTGGGGAAGGGAATTTAGGGGTCGATGTGCCTCTTTGTTTTTTGTGTGTGGGGAGTGGGGTATTTGGGGGTAGATGATCGTGCTCCCATTCTTTTCTTTTGTTTCTTGGTTTTGTGGCTATCTGGACAAGAAGAATTTCAGAATGTATACTTTGAAAATAAATGAACCTTTGATATTCAAAGCACTTGTGAAAAATTAGATTCATTATTCAACTTTAAGTTAATAAACATTTGACTGTCTCAGATATCACTCCAGTCTCACTGATTCCAAACTCAGTGAGAGCATGGTTTGGGGACTAGGAATAGTGGTCCGTTCATAGGAAATGAATCAATAATTTTAATGCTACTTCAGCTGAATGCCTCAGATTCAAAAGAACATATAAATAGCAAAAAATATAACTAAAAATATTAGCCATTAACAGGTGAGATAAATTAACTTGAAATCAAAGGGTGCACTAGCTTTGTACTTTCAAATGGAAACACACTTTCCTGAAACCAAATACCAGTTAATATTTGATAATTAGAATCCAGAAAATATACAGAGGTAACTTGTCAATGTTAAACTATTAATAGTATTCATGATGACAATGCTCTTACCAATGCAGCTTTGTTGAGCAAGCGTTCTGTCTCCTGCAGTGTCCGAGTGTAGGTGCTATATTCTTGCTTTAGTCCTTCCTGTTTTGCCAGATTCTGTGTAATCTGTTTCTGGGTCATGTTAATGTCATTCATCAATCTGTTCAGAGTCATGGTGAGAGATTCATTCCGCTCTTCTTCCTTCATGATAAATTTTTTGTAGGCCTGTATTTCTGTCTTCAAGGTTTCTACCTGTTGCTTTGCCTGTCTGAATAAAGATAATAAAACCATTAGAAAAAAATCATACAATGTAGCACAAAGAAAACTAAGCTATAAAATTATGTTTAAAGATTTACATCAAAGATTTAGAGAGCTAACAGGTTAATGATTGGCAAATGCACTAGAGTTAAAAAAGCTTGACTATGAACGATGCAATATGCATATATAGTATAGTATTGTGAGTGTTTTTAAAAATTTTATAAGTTCCACAACAGAAGTAGGAATAGATAGGAAGCGAGCACATTTAACATATATGGGTCTATTAATATCTTTTTGCTAAGCTTATAGCAATTGCATGATATTCTGTGTCTAATAGTTAGTATTGAACTTTGATCTGTTTTTTCTAGCTCAAGTATACTTATGGCTAGAAACAGAAGTAATTCCAGTTTAGTAAAAAGCCATGCACTTGATGTATCATGTCTGCAAACAACTATGATAACAGTAGCAAATATCATTCTCTTCAATCAGATGCACTGGATTCTGATTAATTGGTTCACAATGGGACCTGTACCTTTTGGCCCAATTAGCTGAAGTTTCATAGAAATAGTTAAAAAGGTATGAAAAAGACAAACTATCATTAAACTAAGTAATAAGTTATGTATTTGAATGAAGTACAGAACAAATTAGAACACTATTGTACAATGTACTGTGTATGTTAATCAAAATGGCTTCTTTGGTTTGCTAGAGTAGGAATGCTTTAATGTTTGATAAGTGTTTTCTCTCGCAGTTGTTTAGCTTTGGACTTGCTGATATGGGGATTGTATTCATTTTTTAACCAATGGGGAATGTTATTTTGTCTTGTGAGGCTGGGAGCTTGGGGGTTTTGTGGTCTTTTCAGGGGAGGCGGGAAGGAGACGCCGAGGAAGGTGGACGTGCGCTGCACTGCTCGGTTGACCACCGGGGGTGGTTCCAGGTGCGAGGACGTGGAGGTCGGAGGAAAGTGATGAGGGGTCGAATGGTTCGATGGTTGAGCTCCAACGATGTGCACTAAACTGACTGAACTTTGTTAAGTTGGTGCCTTTTACTTTATTTTCTTTTCCTTCATATATATTGTATTGCATAGTACTCTTTTAGTTCTAGTAAAATCTTTAAAGTGTATTCCATAACGGTATTTGGTGTGAGTTTGATATTGTGTGTGTGCGCACGGCATAAACTTGATTCTCACAGCACCTGCGTGTACGGGAGGTGGGGTTGGTGAGTGGCTGGATCTCCTTTTCTCCTAGACATATACCAGCCTGTTGGGTAAGTGTTACACTATCAATGCTAATACAATACTATCAAACTGTTTTAGTTCCTGATCTATAGAGGAATTCATCCAGTGTATGCTGCCATGTATGGGGTATCCAGGGAGGGGTAGCACCTCTGGTGAAGGGGCTTGTCATATCCATTCTCAGGCAGTTAACTCACCTTTGGTGTCCACATGACATTCAGCTTTTACCTGTGGCTTCAAATAGCTGTTTGCATGTGAAAGTGGCCACACGCCGGTACACTGCTTTGACAGGCAAGCTAAACCAGGTGAGGGTAGTTGGCAGGCTGGTGAAATAGGGGCATGTCTGTCATAGCATATGGAATCAGTGGAAGACCCCAGTTTGGAATGATTACTCGTACCACTGGACCCAGACTTTTGAGATCAAGAGAGTGGAACTGTCCTAGTGTAACAGCTTTTCCACTTTAAAAATTCTTCTGCACAGGTGTCACTGTCACCATCAGATACGACAGACAACCAACACGCTGCTGCGTTCTTTTGATGGACCCTAAATAAATAAAATTAATGGCAGAAACCTAGTGCACATAATGGATTGACTTCATACAATGTTTTCGATGACTGCATCCTCCAAATTTTTATTTTCATTCTAACATCCAAGATGAATGTCAATACCTTCAAATTCTTTGTAGTTCTTAACTTGAAGTAGTGAAATCATTTCATTTTCACTCCAGACCGTTTGTGGCATTTCCAAGCCTGAATGCTTGAAAATGTAGTGATCAAACTGTTTTAATTGTCTTCTTTATTGTGGTAAGACAACTCTAAATTTTTCATTAACTTCCATTGACAAAAATAACTGCTTTTTGAACAAAAACATATGCAACTGATGCTATTTAAAAGCCGTTCGCTCTAAGCATGGTGTAGTATATAACAGCCACACAAGTGTACATGACTGACACTAGTTTGAGACTATTCAGCAACAGTCTCCTGTTCCACTTAATTGGCATGGTATCTCAAATAAATGAAGGGAATCCCAGCAATTTTCTCAATTCGTTTTTGCTCTTGAAGAGCTGTCCCAAATAAACAGCTGCCCTGATTAACCGACGGACCAATTAACCAGAATCCATTATACCTAAGTCAGGAGCTGAAAAATATTTGAAGTCTTATACGGGCTAAACGCAATATCTCAAAACAAAATACATAACTATGTCATTCAAGCTAATGAAATTTTCTGAACTGTTATCACAAATCAACTGGATTCCAACCCCTACCTGACAGCTTCCTGCATTGCAGCATAGACCTCATCACGTTTCTGCATTCCAATTAGACTACTCCTCCATTGCTCTAATAATTGCTTCTTCTCGAGGTTGATTGCCACAATTTCCATGCTGGCCTAGGAATTTATTTGACAAATTCAAGAAGAAGAAGAATGCTGTAATTAAATATCAGAAAAAGTAAAACAAGACTTTGATCTTGGATGAAATTATGTAAGAATTCCCAACATTAAAATTTACACAGCAGTCAAAATATAAGAAATGGAAGCAACAGGAGATGATCTGGTCCTGAGTGTCTGCTTTGTCATTCAATAAGATTATGACTAGCACAGCACCATTTCCTTCAAACCCTATATCCTATGATTCTCTTAATATCTAAAAATCTAATCAATTAATTCCTGAACACACACTATGATCACAGCTCCACAGCCCTCTTAGGTGAATAATTTCAAAGATCCCATGGAAATTGTGAATTCCAAAGATTCACAAACCTCTGGGTTAAGAAATGTTTTCTCATTCTTGTCTTGAATGGTTTACTTTGTTTGAGATTACTGCCTCTGGTTGAACACAGAATAGTCAAGGGAAATATAATGTCTGTATCTATCCTCCAATATCCAATAAGAATTTTGTATACTTCAACATTATCACCCCTCACTCTTTCAAACTTGCTATCTGCTTAACCTCTCCTCAAAAGATCACTTGAACCCAATCACAGGAATCACCTTAGGAACCATTGCTGCACTCCCTTATTTACATGTACATCCTTCTAAAGCAGGGATTCCCAACCTAGGGTCCATGGACCTTTCGCTTGCTGGCATTGGTCCATTGCATAAAAAAGGTTGGGAACCTCTGTTCTAAAGATAGGAAGACCAGACCTCCCAAAGGTAGGAAAACCATACATATTCATTTATGGTTTCACTGGAGTCCTTTGCAATTGGAGCAAGGTATCGTCTGCAAATATAGGAAGCATAACACTTAATTTCTTCATTGCTAGTTTCAAATTCTGTTATATTTCAGTGAGTCACATTCAAGGACACATGGCTTCCCTAAATGTCAAAACTTTCAAACTATCACCTTTTTAGAAAGTATTTGACCATTCTACTTTTTTGCTATCAGACTGGATGACCTCACATATTTCTATATTGTACGTATTGCTTTTACCATGTCCTTACCAATTCATAAGACCTGGCTATATCTCCCTGGGGCCTTAGCAAACAGCTCACAGCCACTTAGCTGTGCATCTTCAACAAACTTGGATATATGGCCTTCAGTACACAATAGTTCCTGATGTCCCTCTGAAATCACCTCATTGAAATAATACCTACATTTTGTGAATAGCTAGGTCCCCAGTATCAATTCCTACAGCATGCCAATAGTCTCAGCCTTCTGAGGAAAAAAATGGTTCATTTGTTCCTGCTCTATTCTTCATAACAGAGACTGAACGCACGCAACTTAAAACTTGAAAAGAACTGAATGTCTCTTAAACATGATTATATCTCTTTCCAGCACCTCCTCTGGCAGCACATTCCAGATATCAACCTCACTGTGTAAAAGAACTTACCCCTTAGGCTCCCTTTAAAACTCATTCCTCCTACCTTGCATGCTTATTTTTGATAGCTCTACCATGGAGAAAAGATTCTGACTGTCTATGTTATCTCTGCCTCTTACATGTATCTTCAGTCTCCCTTGCTCCAAGGAAAAGAAGTCCAATCTACCTAAACACCACCCATAACTAAAATCTTCTAATTCAAGCAACAATCTGATGAACCATCTCTGCATTTTTTCCCCAACACATTCATATCCTTCCTCCAGCGTGGTGACCAGAGTGGCACACAATACCTAAAGTTCGGCCTAAACAGTGTTCTGCAAAGCTGCAGCGTAACATATGGTAGCATAGTACTCAGTGTGATGCTATTACAGAGGGCATCAGAGTTTTGAGTTCAATTCCAGCGTCCTCTGTAAGAAAGTTTGAGCATTCTTCCTATGTGCGTGTGTACTTCCTTCGGATACACCGGTTTCCTCCCACAGCACAAAGACATACTGTTATTAGGTTAGATGGCCATTGTAAATTTTTCTGTCATTAGGCTGGGGTTAAATAGGTGGGTTGCAAGGCAGCACAAGCTCGTTGGGCCAGAAGGACCTGGTCTGTGCCGTATCTCTAAAATAAAAAGAATAAAATAAAAAGCATCCCAACTCCTCTATCCTGCATCCTGACCTATGAAGGAAAGTATGCCATATGCCTCCTTCATCACATACTGTATTGTCTTAAAAATCCTAATTACGTATTATAAAAGGGTTATGGACTACCCACTTTCAGTAGCTTGTAAAATACATTTTAACGGCGTGAACACTTTCTCAACCTCCTCTTAAACCAACAGTACAACCTTATTGCCAAGGGCAAAAGAGACTGGTGTACTGTCCTTCTCACTCTCTCATTCAATCAGGAGACAGCTCCCGGAGCCTTGCATGATCACACCTATCATTGGATTTTTGTTAATCTAATTTAAAAATGGAAAAATCTAGTGAAATGAATAATATTTACAAAAGAAACTGGGAATTTATAAGTGAAATCCAATTTTAAAAAATTCAAAAATACAGGATATTAAGATTACTCTTTTTGACTACACCAATGTCAAAAGTGCCAAGTTTTTAAAAAATACAACAGTGACTTCATACAAAGTAAATCTGATGCAAACTGAAGATGGTTGTAGGTACATTAAGGATTATTCTCTCACCTCTGCTACTGTATTCCTTGCTGCTTTTGTTTCTTCTGCTTGTGCTTTATACTGGGCTTCATACACTGCAATTTGTTCTCGCAATGTATCCAGTTGAGATACCAAACGGTCTACAAACATGTCCTAAAGCACAAATATTGTTACTGTTTTCACAAGGTAGTTTTATAACACACTACATTTGTATTATAACTTTTACTTTCTGAGAGACCCATTTGGAGCCCAACAGTATAAGATACCATAAATAGAATCAACCAAATAATGTTTATTTCAACATTTGGATAAGGAATAAATCAGGATACTCTTTCCATATGGTGTAGTGGGAAGAAGGGTGTTGGGTGGTGAATCAGGAGCAAGTGTGGCTCCACTAATTTCAAGTAGCCAAGGTTAAAACTCGTATGCCTGTCATTCCCACAAAAATAAAGTGACATTTTCTTCTTGTTGGCCAGTTGAAAACATGATGGCCTTTAATTCACCAGCAAATTGTTCAATTAAGGAAAAGGGTATCTGAAGATAAAAACTATAAACCTGCAAAAATGTATGGTCCACTGGGCAGAAGTAACTCCTGCCCTCCTATATATTTTTAAGACCTGGACTATTTACAGCAGATACTCAAAGCACTAGAAGGATATCACAAATGTTGTGTCTGAAAAATCCTTCAAATTTATGAGAAGGATTAGTAAATCAATATCAATGACTTCTCCCAGGTCATCACCCCCAGGATTGGGCCCCTATTACACTTGGTCAGCTACATTGGATAGGCCCCAAAAATCACACATCAACTGCCAAACACTCTATTCCATGGTCTGGAGTGATTCAAGGAGATATTCAACCCCTCAAAGCAAAGTAACATCCCAACTGGCTCTTGGAAATCTCTGGACCATGATGGCGCAAGATAGGGGAGAAATATTAATGGTGTTGAGAACCTCGAACCCTCTGCCAGGACACAGAGAAGTCCTGTGGAAAGGGTGTATCATCTCACAAACTACCCATCTGCTTACCCCATTAGGAACTTGTTCAGGCTAAATGAAATGTGTAGGTTCTAATACAGAAACACAAGAGATGCTTGATGGGCCAAGTAATATGGGTGCATTCCTTCCTATTTTCTGGGCATGCACACACTCGCAATGAAGGGATGAAGGGATCCAACATTCTCTCAGAGCTAACTACCATGAAAGATCTGTGATCTGCTGTACCTGCTTCTGTTTCAGCTTTGTTGCCTGTAGTTTTTCAGCCTCCAACTTTTCTGTAGCACGCTTCATCACCATGACGTCAGAACACATATCCTGTTGTAAGTTGGTCACATAGAAATGCCGCAGTGCAATATCTTCAACATCCGTTTGCAGTTGGGATACTACAATAAGATTACATAATTACATCAACATTTGCTATCAAGTCCACCCTTAGAGCAGCAAGCTCCACTGTATATTTTCTATTTTCCATTAACCAAGGCTATGTACTCTGTCTTCACAATGGATTGAAACTATTGTTAACATTCAGGGGAAAAAATTGAATATTTCAAAGCTACAACAAAGTATTTCAAGCCTAAATCCTAAACAAATTAAATGATTATTCAAACTCACGGTTGGACAGGAATTTGGGCAATAAGCTATTAAAGACAGGAAGAATACATAGAAATAAGCAATTTTTGATTTAAGTATTACTACTCTAATTTTGGAATTAATGTTTAACACAATTAATGTTTAACTTGCAAAATGTTAGCATTAGAAGGTATCCTCTGTTGTATGCATACAAACAAGAATTGTTTTAATATATGTGATTTGAACACTGTTTTTCCAATTTAAAGTGTTATACATTTCACATATACAACAGATTTCTAACTTATTGTCTTCTAATATTTCCGGTAACCTATTTATTACAAATTAAAATTAATGAGTCAACAGGGTTGACACCTTTTTTCCAGCTAGTGAATTATCTAATTAAAGAGAGAAATATCATATGATGAAATATATTCATGCATTTTTTTCAAATAAAAGGAGTTACTATACAATACAATGACTAAATTGAGTGTGCCATACAGCTGAGAACATTAAAAGATTTTTCCTTGCATGGTACAGAATATGACCTACCTGCAGCTATCTAATCTGTTAAACAAATCAAACATCATAGTGTTAAATGTTTAATATTTACAAAAGGTTTACTTTTAAATGTTGACACAGAATTTCATGAATTTCATAGAAGTATCTATATTTGTTTGCAGTAAACTGGAATACACCTTTTACAAAAATGCATTCAATTCTACATGCTGCATCCATGAAGTTATTAGTTTTTAAATTCACAGAATTCTGTGACAGACATTTGGTTTTTAAAATTAGTTTTATAGTAAATTAGAAATAGGTTAGCTTCATTATACATAAGAAAGAGAAGTAGGAGATAGTCATTCAGCCTATTTTGTCTGCTCTTCCAATCATATGACAAGTGAACAATACATGTCTGTAGATTGACTTACCATCTAAAAATCTATCAAATTATTTCTTGGATATACAGAAACTGAGTATTCATGTCATGTACTGTAACAGTATAGCACAATACAGGTCCTTCATCCTGTGATGTTGTACTTTTAATCTGCTCTAATATCAATCTAACCCTTCCCTCCTCCAAAGACTTCCATTTTTCTTTGATCTACATGCCTCTCCAAGAGTCTCTTAAATGTCCTTAATGTATCTGCTTCCACCACCGCCCTGGCAGTGCATTCCACGCATTAACAAATCTGTGTGAAAAAAAACTACCTCCAACAGCCCAACTATACTTTACTCCAATCACCTTTTTTTTCCAGACTCCGCTAATGAATTGGAGATTGAACTGGCTGAACATTCAGGAGATATAGGGAGGTAGTTACACCCAAGGTGCAGGATACAGGTAACTGTGTGACTGTCAGAAGAGAGCAAAGGGGATAGGCAGTCAGTGCAGAGTACCCCTGTGGCCATTCCCCTCAATAACAGGTATACTGCTTTGGATACTGTTGGGGAAGATGATCTAGCAGAGGAAAGCCACAGTGGTCAGGTCTCTGGTACTGATTTTGGGTATATGGCTCAAAAGGGTAGGCAGCAGAAGAGAAGAGGAGAGCAGTAGTGATAGGGGATTCCATAGTTAGAGGAGCAGACAGGAGATTCTGTGGATGTGAAAGAGACACTCCAATGGTACGTTGCCTCCCTAGTGCCAGGGTCAGGGATGTCTCAGATTGGGTCCACAGCATTCTAAAGAGGAGAGTGAGCAGCTGCAAGTTGTGGTATATATTGTACCAGCGACATAGGTAAGCTGGCTTAAGGTGTAGTGGCATCAGCACCAAACTTTGAGGCGAATGGTCCCAAGTTCAGATCCGGCTAGCTCCTTGCACACTTTCCATCCATGCTGGGTTGAGCATCGAGAGAGCAAGTCGACCTCGTTAAAAAAAAGTCAAATGCTATGTAAACAGCAAAATGCCACCCGATGCACCACAAAGTGTGAAAAGGAGCAAGAAACAACATAGGTAGGAAAAGAGAGGAGGTCAGGAAAAGAAAACAAAGGGAGTTAGGTAGAAAGCTGAAAACCAGGACATCCAGGGTAGCAATCTCTGGATTGCTGCTTTTGTCATGCACCAGTGGCGGTAAGAATAGGATGATTTGGCAGATGAATGTGTGGCTGATAAATGGTTTCAGATTTAGGGTCTATTGGGATCTCACCTGGGGAGTGCATGACCTGTACAAAAAGGACGGGTTGCACCTGAACCCAAGGTGGACCAATATCCTTGCAGGTAGATTTGCTAGAGCTGTAGGGGAGGATTTAAACTAATTTGGCAGAAAAATGGGAACCAGAGTGATATAGCTAAAGATAGGGCAGTTGGTATACAAGTAGATGCAGTGTGTAGTGAGAACGTGAGGAAGGGCAGGCAGATGATAGAGCAAAATTGCAGTCAGTGGGATGAGTTGAAATATAACATCGAAGTAAAATCAGAAAGTAAAGTGATGAATGTAAAATAAGTGACTAAGTAAAATGATGAATGAAGGACTGAAGCTGTCATATTTGAATGCACATAGTACACACGATAAGATCTTGTAACACAGAGATTGGCAGGTTAAAAAGTGAGCATCACCGAGACATGGCTGAAAGAAGATCATAGTTGGGAGCTTAATATCCAAGGATACACACTATATCAAATGGACTGGCAGGTAGACAGAGAGGTGGGGTAGCTCTGTTGATAAAAAATAAAATAAAATCATTAGAAAGAGGTGACATGAGATCAGAAGATGTAGAATCCCTGTGGGTAGAGTTAAGAAATTGCAAGGCTGAAAACACCTTGTTGGGAGTTACATGCAGAACAATAGCCAGGATGTGGAGTACAAATTACAATGGGAAATATAAAAAGCATGTAAAAAGTGTAATGTTACAATAGTCATGAGGGATTTTAACATGCAGGTAGATTGGGAAAAATCAGGTTGGTGCTGGATCCCAAGAGATGGAATTTGTAGACTACCTGCAAGATGGCTATTTAGAGCAGCTGGTGGTTGAGCCCACAAGGGGAAAGGCAATTCTGAATTGGGTTTTATGTAATGAATCAGACCTGATTAGGGAGTTGAAGGTAAAGGAACTGTTAGGAAACAGTGATCATAATACAATAGCGTTTCATCTGCAGTTTGAGAGGGAGAAGCTGAAGTCAGATGTACTAGTATTATCAGTATTACAGAGGAGTAAAGAGAATTATAGATGCATAAGAAAAGAGCTGTCCAAAGTTGATTGGAAGGGGACACTAGCAGGGATGATGGCAGAACAGCAGTGACTGGAGTTTCCAGGAGCAATTCGGAAGGTGCAAGATAGATACATCCCAAAGATGAAGAAGTACACTAAAGGGAGGATGATGCTACCGTAGCAGTCAAGGAAATCAAAAATAGCATTAAAGCAAAAGAGAGGGCATATAATAAAGCAAAAATTAGTGGGAAGTTAGAGGACTGAGAAGTATTTTGAAACCAACAGAAGACAACTAAAAAAGCCATAAGGAGAGAAAATACAAAATATGAAGGCAAGCTAGTCAATAATATAAAAGAAGATACCAAAAGTATTTTCAGATAAATAAAGAGTAAAAGAGATAAGAGAGTGAATATTGGACCACTGGAATATGACGCTGAAGAGGTGGCAATGGGGTCAAAGAAATGGTGGACGAACTTAGATATTTTGCGTCAGTCTTCACTGTGGAAAACACAGGATTCAGAAATTCGAGAGGGTCAGGGGGCAGAAGTGAGTGCAGTTGCTATTACTAAGGAGAAGAAGGTGCTTAGGAAGATGAAAACTCTTAAGGTAGATAGGTCACCTGAACCAGATGGACTGCACCGCAGGGTTCAGAAAGAGGTGGCTGAAGAGATTGGGAAGCATTAGTAATGATCTTTCAAGAATCACTAGATTCTGGAATGGTTCCGGAGGATTGGAAAATTTTAAATATCACTCCACCTTTCAAGAAAAGAGTCAGAAGTAAGGAAATTATAGGCCAGTTAGCCTGAATTCAGTGTTTAGGAAGCGTCAATTTTTAACGCTGAGGTTGTAGGATACTCAGAGCACATGATAAAGTAGGCAAAAGTCAGCATGGTTTTCTTAAGTGGAAATCCTACCTGACAAACCTATTGGAATTCTTTGAGGAAATAACAAGCAGGATAGACAAAGGAAACTCAGTGAAAGTTGTATACCTAGATTTTCAGAAGGCCTTTGACAAGGAGCCATACACGAGGCTGCTTAACAAGATAAGAGTCCATGGTATAACAGAAAAGATACTAGCATAGATTGAAGATTGGCTATTGGCAGGAGACAAAGAGTGGGAATAAAAATCGTCTTCTCTGGTTGGCTGCTGGTGACTAGTGGTGTCCTGCAGAGGTCAGTGTTGGGACTGTTTCTTTTCACATCAGATGTCAATGACTTGGATAACAGAATTGATGGTTTTGTGGTCAAGTTTGCAGATGATGCAAAAAAAGATGAAGGGCAGGTAGTGTTGAGGAAGTAGCATGACAGTAAAAGGACAAACAGTTTGGGAGAATGGGCAAAGAAGTGGCAGATGGAATATACTGTAGGAAAGTGTTTCATCATGCACTTGGTAGAAGGAATAAAGGCGTACATTATTTTCTAAACAGGCATAAAATTCACAAATTCAAGGTGCAAAGGGTCTTGGAAACCATGTACAGGATTCCCTAAAGGTTAACTTGCAAGTTGAGTCAGTAGTAAGGAAGGCAAATGCAATGCTGGCATTCATTTTGAGAGGACTAGAGTATAGAAGCAATGATGTAATGTTGAGGCTTTACAAGTCATTGATTAGACTGTACCTGAAGTACTGAGAGCAGTTTTGGGCCCCTTATCTACGAAAAGATGTGCTGGCATCAGAGAGGGTCTGGAAGAAGTTCTTGAGAATGATTCCAGGAACGAAAAGGTTAAAAGGCAATGCATGAGGAGTGTTTGATGGCTCTGGGTTTGTACTCTCTGGAGATTAGAAGAATGGGGGGTGGGGGGGGGGGAAATCTCATTGAAACCTATCGAATGTTGAAAGCCTAGACAGAGTGGATGGGGAGAGGATGCTTCCTATGTTGGGGGAGTCTAGGACAAGAGGGCACAGCCTCAGAATAGAAAGTCACCACGGATGGCTGTGGAAGCTAAGTCATGGGGTATATTAAAGCGGAGGTTGATAGGTTCTTGATTAGTCAGGGCAGGAAAATGAGGTTGAGGGTGGTAATCAATCTGCCATAATGGAATAGTGGAGCAGACTCAGTGGTCAGAATGGCCTAATTATAGTCCTATATCTTATGCCCTTAAAATAATGCCCCCTTCTATTAGCCCTTTCCACCCTAGAAAAAGTCTATGGCTGTCCACTCAATCTAAGCTTTCTCAGCCTATCCTTATAACATATGCTCCCTAGTACAGGCAGCATCCTGGGAAATCCCCTCTCTAAAGCTTCCACATCATTTCCAGAGGCAACCAGAACTGAATACAATACTCCAAGTGTGGTCTAAGCAGAATTTTATAAAGTTTCAACATTACATAACAGCTCATTCCCCTGACCAATGAAGGCCAACACTCCATATACCTTCTTAACCACCTTAGCAATTTAATGGATCTAATCTATGGATGTGGACTCCAAGATTCCTCCATTACTCCATACTGTTAAGAACCCTGCCAATAACCCTGTTTAATTGTCCAAAGTGAATTACTTCATTTTTCTATATTGAACTCCATCCACTTCGCAGCCCAGCTCTTCATCTTATCAGAGTCCTATTGTGATCTATGACAAGTTTCTTCACTATCCACAACAGCACCAATCTTCATATCAGCTGCAAACCTACCAACCCACCCTTCCATTTCCTCATCCAAGTGATTTATAAAAATTACAAAGAGCAGGGGTCCCAGAAAATAACACCATTGGAAAACCGACCAACAGGCTAAATACATTCCATCTACTACATCCCTCTGCCTTCTGTAGGCAAGCTAATTATGCATCCACACAGCCAAATTTCCATGGATCCAAAGTCTTCTGACTTTCAAATTGAGTTTACCATGGGAAACTTATCAAACATCTTACTAAAATTCACACACGGCACATCCTGTGTTCTCACTTCATCCACTTGCTTTGTCATTTTCTTAATGAGTTCAATCAGGCTCATGAGGCATGGCCTGCCTCTTACAAACCCATGCTGATTATCTCTATTCAGACTATATTTCTCCAAAAGCTTACAACTCCTGTCTCTAAGAATCTTCCCTAATAGTTTGACCACCACTGACATAAAACTCATTGGTCTGTAATCCTCGGGGTTATCCCTAATACCTTTCTTGAAAAAAGGTGTAATATTTGTCACTCTCCAATATTCTGCTGTTACTCCTATAGCCAATGAGGGAACAAAGATCATCACCAAAAATCACAACAATCTCTTCCCTTGCTTCCCGTAGTAACCTGGGGTATATCCAATCCAGCCCCGGGGACTTACCTATCCTAATGTTTTTCAAATATTCCAGCATATCCTCTTTCTTAACTTCAATATCTTCCAGCATATCAGCCTGTACTACGCTGAACTCACATTTGCCAAAGTTCCTCTCACTGGTGAAATCTGAAGCAAAGCATTTGTTTCACATTTGTAGACCTCCCCGACCTACTCCAACTCCAGGCACATTTCTTGTTTTAACCCTAATCAGTCCTACCATCATTCTAGTCATCCTTCTGTCTTCACATACATGTAGAAAGCCTTCGTGTTCTCCTTAATCTTTCTCACCAAGGCCTTCTCATGTCACATTCTAGCTCTCCCAAATCCATTCTTAAGCTCCTTACTGGCTATCTTATTACTCTCATGAGTACTGCCTGATCCTTGTTTCTTAAACCACAAGTATGTTTCCTTTTCCCCAACTCAAAGTGACAGATGTATCCATAACCACATGCAAGTGCTCCCTAAATAACCTCCTCATTTCTGTTGTGCATTTCCATTAATGCACCTGTTCCCAATTTATGCCCACAATTTTCTGCTTAATAGCATCATAATTCACCCTCCTCAAATTAAATACTATCCCATACAGCCTGCTTTTATCCCTGTCCAAGGATACAGTAATGGTCAGGAAGTTGAATTTACTGTCTTGAAATGCTCACCTATCGAGAGGTCTGTCACCTGACCTGGTTCATTGCCTTCTAGCAGATCAAGTATAGCCTCTCCTCTAGTCAGACTATCTCCGTGTTGTGTCAGGAACTCCTACTGGACAAATTCTGTCCCATTTAACCTTTTGCACTGAGAAAGTGCCAATCGATATTAGGTAAGTTGAGGTCACTCATGACAATAATCCTGTTATTTTTTTGCATCTTTTCATAAGTTGCCTCCTGATCGGTTCCTCAGTGCCTCTGTTGCTACTGGGGTGGGGGGGGGGTGAAGTCTAGGATACTCCTAATATAATGATTACTCCTTCTTGTTTCTGACTTCCACTCAAATTGACTCAGTAGACAATCTTTTCATAATATCCTCCAGGTTGTACTACCCAGTTTGCTATGCCACTTCCCCATTTACCTCCCTCTCTGTCCTTTTTGAAATATCTAAATCCCTGAACATCTATCAGCCTTTGCTACTCTTGTGACAGCCAAGTTTCTGTAATGACCACCACTTCATGATTCTACATTCTGATCCTTACTCTAAATTCATCACCGTTGCTCATGATAGTTTCATAGTAAAACACTTTTCAACCCATCCAACTAACTGGTATTATGCCCTGTCCACTGCTTATCCTTCCTCACAGTCTCTCTACATGCTCCATCTATTTTTACATCAACTGCTCCATCCTCTGATCTATCACTTTTGTTTCCATCTCCCTGCTCTGGTACAGAATACTAAAGAATTCCAAGTCCCTTTAATAAGATTTTTCTCATCTTTGTCCTGTCAATCCTGGTTCTCATTATCCCAGCCAAGAAAAAGTTCATTCCTGCCATTTACTGTCAAATCCTGTGATAAGTTACTGTACTTCACGGGATCATGGCACATTCTTGTCATCACATGACAAATCGTCCACTGGAGGAATCTAGTTAATCTTCACTTCATTCCCTTTATCATGTATATATTCTTCCGAGGGTAAGGAGACCAAATCTGTAAAACAATCCTTGAAGTAACTGGAACAAGACATCTCATTTATACTGAAATCCTCCTGCAAGCGTGGCCAGCACAGCATGTGCTTTCCTGTACATGAACTTCCTAATAGTTCATGTATAAGGACACCCAGGTTCTTCTGAACAAATTCAAACTCTCAATATTTATAAGCTATTCATGTTTCTATTCTTTTTCTATCAAAGTGGATGACCTCACAATTTTCTACATTATATTTCACATGTTATATCCTTACCCTTCTATGCTCAACTGCTCTCTGTTTGAACATTCCATATCAACCATTTGGAAAACTGCCATCATATGCTCAGTTCCCAAGAAGAGCAATCCCACCTGCAATAATGACTACCGTTCTGTAGCTCTAACATCGCTAGTAACGAAGTCCTTTGAAAGACTCGTACTGTGTTGTGTATCTAAAGTTCTGTGATGTTGCCTTAGCACTACACAAAGTTCCTTAAGGAAAGTAAAGTGAATTGAATAGTTGAATGAATTTCACATAACTTGCCTGTATCTCCCTAAAGCCTCTCTGCTTCCTTTGCACATACAGGTACATAGCTCTGTATTGTCAGCAAATTTGGAAATACATTAAAATAAAAATAAACTACAGCACTTTCCTTTCTACATTGACTTTATCAGTTGATTTATCATGAGTACTTCATCTTCTCTTTGGAAGTATCCAAATTTCATTCATTATTAAAATTCTAGGAAGAAAATTCAGCTCCATTTTTTGAGCCAAATTCATTATTCTCAATTTTGTACAAACCTCAGAACTGTCAGAGATAAATAGCTCTTATTTTATAAGCTCTTCCAACATAACCGTCACACCAATGGAAAAACTATAAGAAGTCAGACATATTCAAAACCCTGCCACCATCTCTTTTTCTACCTTTGGTTCCAAACTTTTCCAATTTAATAAATACAACTGAGATTAGTTTTCTTTGAGCTTTTGTAGCTTGATTCTCTGATGCTGTGAATGTTTCATCCTACATTTACTTCTGTTCACGTACTCACTGAAGTTGGGAAAAAAAAATCACATGTTATTGTGTCATGAAAACCGCCACCACTGACCTCTTTTCAACTGTATGTATAAACAGAAGATTTTTTAAATCTTCTTTTAATTTTCTTTTCCTCTATTAGTCTAAATACTAATCTAATTGCTACTTATTGATTAGATCCATTCATCTTCATTCTTGTCCTCCTTTATTATCCATGGTGACATGGATAAGTCATGGGACAAGTCCACATTTGCTGATTATCCCTCCACTATTTTTGTATATTGTCCATAAATGTACCTGGATGATCCACATTTTCCAAGAAACCACTGATAATGTAATACTTGTCCTTTCACTTATTCCCCTCCCACCATCCAACAATTCAAACAGCCTTTCCAAATGATGCAGCATCTCACTCCTATTTCTTCCAACATAGCGTACTACATCACAATGTGGTCTTCAGTGCATCGAAGAATCAAAATACAAATTAGGTGACAACACACACAAAATGCTGGTGGAACACAGCAGGCCAGGCAGCATCTATAGGGAGAAGCGCTGTTGACGTTTCGGGTCAAGACCCTTCATCAGGACTAACTGAAAGGAAAGATAGTGAGAGATTTGAAAGTAGTTGGGGGAGGGGGAAATGCAAAATGATAGGAGAAGACCGGAGGGGGTGGGATGAAGCTAAGAGCTGGAAAGGTGATTGGCGAAAGTGCCTCATGTTTGCTATACAAATTAGGTGACTGCTTTACCTGCCTTCAGCCTGCAGAGACAATGTTGTGCTGTTACCTGTCATTTTAATTCTCCATCCCACCCTGACTTACAACTCTGTGGTCTCCTGTACTGTAAGCAATATTCTGCTTGGGTACATTGTAGCCTTCTCCGTAATACTGAATTCGACAACTTCAGGTAACTTGATTTCTGCTGGTATGTCTTCCTGCTCTGTAATTTACAACTCCATCATTCACTCCATTACTGCTCCCCATTCAGTCTTTGATAATCTTGTTTAAAGCTTATCTTTATGGTCATCTTGGCTTTACACTATCAAAATCAGCTCCTCTCCACAACTTTCCTGCAGCTTAACAACCTCCTTTTGTTTCCTTCCCAGTTCTGATGAAAGCCCATCAACCCGAAACTCTGACTCTGCTTCTCTTCACACAGATGATAAGTATTTTCATCATTTTAGATTTTGTGGATTTGGAGATTTTGTTCTTATTCTCACTGACAATTCCCTTTGGTTAACTTTGAGACAACGAAAGCTACAAAAAGCTCTATATCCTGCTTGGTCTTTACTCAGATTGAGTTAACCTGCTTTCAAATGTAACATCCAAATTAAGCTTCTGTCCTCACACTCTCCATCACTAAAAATTCCTATCCTCTCTTCATAGTGCTATTTGCTTTGATTCTATCTTAATCCATCTGTAACTGTTATCTATGCCTTGGTCATCTCCATGACCTTCTGCTTGAACAAATTCTACTGCTTTTATTCTGCACTGCACCTTGACATTACCACCAATGATCTTTGTCATTATGAGCTCCATTAGCTTCTGAAACTCATAAACCTCCAACTTAAATTTCAGCCAGCATGTTTAAATGCCTTTATGCTCTAATCCCCTAGCCTTACAAATTATTGGATACTCATTCGTTGCTGCTCACATCATGATCGTCTATAAGATTTGAAACTTGTATCTCAACCTTTTCTGCCTTTCTTGTTTAAGCTCCTCCTTAAAGCATAGTTAAATAACCTCATTTTAGATATCGACTCAAGAAGTATTTCATTGTGACATTCATTTGTGACTGTTATACCACTGCAAAACACCTTGATTTGTTTCTCTATGTTTACTTGCCAGCTATTGAATGCATTGTTTCATTTAAAAGTGCTTATTTAATTCAGTTGCCAAGGAGTTGCCAAAATGATCAAATTATTCACCTGATTTGGATCCAATACAACATTTGAAGAAAAATTTCATCATTATTTCTTTCCATATATCCATCAAAGGCAGCCTTCATTTCAAATCCCTAGCTTTAATAAATAATTAAGTAAATTATTATGGTCACCTTTTGAGCGCTCACTATTTGCTTTGGCTTGTGTCATTTGGTAAAGATTCCTCACACATGTCAAATCTTCCTCTGCCTTTCTTCTCTTTGCTGAAGCTTCTGAGCAATGGCTATGGTATTTTTCCAGCTCCATTTGCAATTGTGCAAGAGATTGTTGTATTCCATAAAGGATCACACCTGTGTCTTCACGTTCAGTTGTTACCTTTTTCATTCGCCATGACTTGAAGATAAAACAGTAACGTCATTAACTCACAGTTGATGAGCACATCATTCTTAATTTGACACATCACAACCTTCATCCCCTCTGTGCCATGGTTGAACTAACTTTTTGTGATTTGCATAGCTACCAACAGTTTGGTTTCATGAGATCAAGCCTCCAGATAATGCAAAATTAACAAAAAATACTGGAAATACAAGTAGTCCAAACATTTTGTGTGGAATGAAAAATACAGGTAATGCTTCAGGTCAATGACTTATCTGACCTAAAATGTTAATTTTGTTTCTCTCTCCTCATTTGCTGCCTGGCAAGCAGCACCTCCAGTTATTTGTTTGTTCACTATTTATCCTCAGCATGCCCAATATTGTCCTGAGCACTTCTGGCTATTTTCACTGGCAAGCTGCAGCTCCATTGTATTTAATTTCTCTAATCATTAGTGATTTGAAAATAATTCAAATTGATTTACAGAAATTATTAAAAATGAATACTTTTGTTCACACACACTAAATGTGAACTCAACAAAGGCATTCAGATAAATTTTATATAAAGTGAGTGTCTCTTTACAGATCAATGGCATCATGCTGAATGGCTAGCACAAGGTTGAGGGACTAGATATGAAGTTAGTTATGTAAATAATTAAGTAATAAGGTCCTTGAAATCAGTGTTTCACAGGATAAAAATATACTGATAAGTACACTGCAGCGAGCCAACACTGCTCTATGGATCTGCCAACAAGTTGTCAGCATGATCAGATACAATATGTTGTATAAAGTCATGAAACAAATAATCTATCTGGAGCACAGATGACAGTGCATTATTCTCCACCACTTCTGCACCCAATAATAAACATCTAACCTACAAAAATGCGCCCACAGAGCACGATTCACAATTAAGCTACAGCATATTTAGGACCTCAGCTAATTTAGAAAACATGGACAGTACAAAGCCAACTCACAAGAGAGGAGAGTAAGGTCACATACAACATCTGCAAAAAAGACTCTTAAGTAAGTATTTTGAAAGGGCAGATTCCTGAAGTTGCCCAATGGGTATACATAATAATACTAATTCCAATTGGAAGCCTGCAACAAAACCAAAATTACTGTTAACGAGGACAGTGGAGTCAAGTGGTAAAACATCACCAAACGTTGCATAGACCTGGCCATTTTTTTTTGTCTTGAAGTGGTCGCCAACTCTGTTCACGCCGATGGACCCTAATTTAATGCAGCTTGTGAAAACCAATATTGCAACTTCCATTGCAGCAAAACAATCAATCCAAAGCCTGAATTTCTGAATGAAAGTTCAAACCAGAAATACATAAGCTCAGACTATTGTAGAGATATTTGCAGAGTACAATATCAGTTTGTTTAGAAGTCTGCTCAGTAGGTAACTACAATTGCTGAGGAACTGCCCCTTGGAAATGGAAATAGCTCTGCATTGCTTAGCATCAAAGACTATGCTACCATACTTACCAATTCCCTCAGCTCCAGAGTTAACTTATCCAACTGCTTTGAAAGATGGCTCTTCAGAGCTTCCTGAAAGCGCTTCATTAGAGGCTATGTAATTATAAAAGAGATTTATTTAATTTGGTTACATATTCTTTTCATTGAAATTATATTTGTAAAACTAATGCCAAATGTTGAGAATAGAACAATTTTTACATTTGCTTTGAAATGCTCCGTTGATGCAGGAAAGCAAAGGTGCTTTCTTAACAGAATCAAAATATGAGTTGATTTTACTCAATTGAACATAATTGATAAATGAAAACATAATTCAATGGCTGAAATTTTTCCTCCGATTGCCTCCAATTGTAGGATTCACTGCCTACAGTACCTGCTAAAACCATGTACTTCACTTTAAAGCATGGATCAATTATATGTAAATAATCTTTTAGATTATTACAGTACAGTAATTATTAGTACAGTCCTCAATACTGATGTCCCAATCATTAATGTCATTATCCTGTGTTTCAGGAATAGTGACTGTTCTAATACCAGTTACTACTGGCACTGAAAAAAAAGTCTGGATTTTCAAACTATGGTGATCCCAGGACAGTCCGCATCAGGGCACTATGAGACAGACAGCAGCTTTCAAATAAATCCAGAAACTGCAAATCCATTCCTCCAAACGGTATTCAATTTACAACGGTTTCCAGGGGAACCTTCTAAATTCAAGACAATGAGGAAAAGTTCAGGTATTTACATATCATTGTTGAGTGTAAGGAAGCTGGCTGGAGGACCATCACCTACCCTGTGGAGATAGGATGCTGGGACTTCACTGGCGCATCGATGACAAGG
The DNA here is from genome assembly GCF_048418815.1 of Hemitrygon akajei. Classification (NCBI taxonomy): domain Eukaryota; kingdom Metazoa; phylum Chordata; class Chondrichthyes; order Myliobatiformes; family Dasyatidae; genus Hemitrygon; species Hemitrygon akajei. The sequence goes on from NC_133145.1 coordinate 46,808,845, forward strand.
TTACTCCATGAGATGGCATTGACTGGAGCGAGGCTCAGGAGGGCCACAAGAGAACTGGTTGAAGAGGCAGCTTTTGGTTGTTGCTGAGGAGGAAGGACAGAAATTGGGGGAGCAGCTAACCCCATTGAAAGCTGCAGAGGGTGACAGGGAGGTGTCCCTGCCACTGCTCTGCCACCAGGGCTAAGTGAGTGAAAAGTCAATGGATGGTGGTCCGTGGCTGATGGCTCTGCAGCTGACCTTCGGGCACTTTTGGAGGTGCAGCAGGCAACAATACCAAGTAGGAAATATCTTCCTGTATATCTCATTGTTATAAACTATGGTGTAGGTTGCACCTTGGTGCATTTGGTTAAAGCTTTTGGTGGCATACTACATTATATTTACTACATTGTATTTTTGTGTGGCCTTAAATTTCTAAATTTACAAGTGTGAATTGTCAGCCCCTCATATTACTATCTACAACACTATATAGTTTTTAAAATAATATTTTTATTATCTTTTTAGTTTTATGTTATCACTTTCTGTAAGCAGAAAACATGCAATGATTTGAATACGATGATCTTAAAACTTTAACAAAGATAAACTGTCTAATGGCAAACATTTTCTTACGTGATCTGGGTCAAGCACAATCAGTTCTGTCTGTTCTTCATCCGTATCTGATTCTTCTTCAACATTTAATTCATCCATCACAGGGGGACTTTTAGGACATTCTAATTCAAGGTCTACACAAAGAGGAAAAATTACATTCAGTATTCATGAAAGAAAGAATATAACAGAAGAAACAAATACAAACACAAAAATTAAAGTGGAATTTTTGTTTTAAAAAATGAATAAGCTTGTGGCTCTCTCATAACAGCACTCCCAGTAAAATATTACAAATGTGTTTCAGATACAATGCTGATAAGTTTTCACACCCGCCCCCTCCCCCGGAAGTTTTCATGTTTTATTGTTTTACAACATTGAATCACACTGGATTTAATTTTGGCTTTTTTGACACCGATCAATAGAAAAAGTCTCTTTCATGTCAAACTGAAAACAGATCTCTACAAAGAGATCTAAATTAATTAAAAAATAAATTACAAACTAATTTATTGTATAAATATTCACCCCCCCCCCTTTAATATGACACACTTAATCATCACTGGAGCAGCCAATTCATTTTAGAAGTCAAGTAGTTAGTTAAATGGAGATCTGCTTTTGGAGACTTGTGTGCAGTCAAGGTGTTTCAATTCATTGTAGTAAAAATACACCTGTATCTGGAAGGTCCAACTGCTGGTGAGTCAGTATCCTGGCAAAAGTTACACCAAGAAGACAAAAGAACAGTCCAAGCAACTCTGCGAAAAGGCTAATGGAAAGCACAACTCAGGAGATGGATACAAGAACATTTCAAAGCCATTGAATATCCCTTGGAGTGCAGTTAAGTCGGTCATTAGCAAATAGAAAGAATATGGCACAGCTGTAAATCTGCCTAGACCAGGCTATCCTCAAAAACTGAGTGACCGTGCAAGAAAACTAGTGTGGGAGGTCACCAAAAGACCCATGACAACTCTGGAGGAGTTACAAGCACAGTGGGACTGTGCATACAACAACTGTTGCCCGGGTGCTTCACTGGTCACAGCTTATGTGAGATTGGCAAAGAAAAAGTCATTGTTAAAATAAGCTCATATGAAATCTCAACTAGAGTTTACCAGAAAGCATGTGGGAGACTCTGAAGTCAGCTGGAAGAAGGTTCTATGGTCTGATGAAACCAAAATTGAGCTTTTTGGCCATCAGACTAAATGCTACGTTTGACATAAATCAAACATCACACATCATCAAAAATACACCATCCCTACCGTGAAGTGTGATGGTGGCTGCATTATGTTGTGGAGATGTTTCACTGCAGAAGACCCTGGAAGGCTTGTGAAGGTAGAGGGCAAAATGAATGTAGCAAAATACAGGGAAATCCTGGAGGAAAACCTGTTGCAGTCTGCAAGGGAACTGCGACTTGGGAGAAGATTTGTTTTCCAGAAAGACAATGACTCCAAGCATAAAGCCAAAGCTACACAGGAATGGTTTAAAACAATAAAGTTAATGTCTTGGAGTGGCTGAGTCAGAATCTAGACCTCAATCCAACTGAGAATTTGTGGCTGGACATGAAAAGGGCTGTTCACACATGATCCCCATACTATCTGAGAGAGCTTGAGCAGTATTGTAAAGAAGAATGGGGAAAAATTGCAGCGTCCTGATGTGCAAAGCTGATAGAGACCTATCCACACAGACTCAAGGCTGTGGTTGCTGCCAAAGGTGCATCTACCAAATACTGACTTGAATGGGGTGAATACTTACGCAATAAATTATTTTGTGTTTTATATTTGTAATTGATTTAGATCACTTTGTAAAGATCTGTTTTCACTTTGACACAAATGAGTCTTTTTCTGTTGATCAATGTCAAATAAGTAAAATTAAATCCATTGTGATTCAATATTGTAAAGCAATAAAACAGGAAACATAACTACTTTTTATAGGCACTATAAAGGTTAGAAATGCATAAACTGAGACACATTTTCCTTCTGTCAGTTTCTTTCAAGCCATGAAACCGAATGCTTGTTAAGTAAATGACAGACAGGTTTACAGACAAATCATGAAAAAAACATTCTGGCTGGTATTTTTTTTGCATATGTGCTTGACAGTATTCTGTTTGCTCCATTCATGTTAGTTAATTGCAAGTTAACAACTGTTCAGGTAGGAAACTCCATCCTGTCTCTGATATTACTGCAAAATACTGAAAAACTCTCCCAGTAACTTCTTGACCTGAAAGCAGTCCATAACATTTGTAATATAGGGCAATTTTAAATGCTATCATCAGGAAGTATACGAACAATCAAAGAGGTTAAATTGGTTCACAGATATCTTTTGCCAACACAATGATTCATTTAAAATTTTGACCATAAATTGCAAGCATACATTTTTAGCATGTCTGGAGCTGCTTGACAGATTTCACAAAGTGGCAGCAAGTATATCTTAAACGTCTCCCAAAAGTATGCCACAGAATAGGCAGTTGATTCTGTTAATGCTCTGTCCTCAGGGCTGACAAAATGTTTAAAAGTCAGCCCCAGCAAACCTGGTAAAATTATTGACATGCGATTATCGGTACTGCTTGAAAGCAGAGGGTTTTGCCTGACAAAAATTTGGATACTAGTGGACATTCCTTTGGACCTCTGCTGCAGTAGCAGGAAGATAACTAACGATCAGGCCAATCTACCAAAATAAGATACAAGGAGAAGTGGGAGAAAGCCACAATCCATATGAGGAGATATCAGGACAGTTGACCTTTGTCAATTATATTAAGTTTTAAGTTATGCCCTTAAGAAGGAAAGTGATAAGTGATGAAGAGGAACAGAGTAAAAAACACAAAATGCTGGCAGAACTCAGCAGGCCAGACAGCATCTATGGGAGGAGGTAGTGACGACGTTTCGGGCCGAAACCCTTCATCAGGAACAGAGTAGTTTACTTCATATTGCAGGTGTCCAAAGGGCCTGTTTTGGAGGAGTGCATTAACTTTTGGGGGCGGGGGGGGAAAGAGTTCTTGGCTGTAGAAGTTAACAACAACTATTTACATCAAACTGTCATGGCTGCCTGTTTAGCAATTTGCTGGTTTTCAGATCGTCATACTTACTTTCATATTTCTTTCCAATTGTCCTTCCTATCTCTGTAATCTCCTGCAGCCAACTACCACACACAAAAATTTCTGTGCTCCACAGATAGTTTTTTTTCCTTCATCTCTGTACTTAATTACTCTGCAGCTGATAATCATGCTTTTAACTGCCAAAGCCCGCAGGCTTGGAATTACCTCTGTAACCTTTCTGCTTTTTTTTCCTCTGAGAAGCCACTTAAGCCAACATTTGATCAAGCTTTTGTTCATCTGCCTTCATGTGTCTTTATATGGCTCAAAGCCTAATTTTGCTTGCCAACACCATTTAATGCCTTGGGAGATTAATAGCAGTGTATAAAAAAAAGCAGTAGGAATAGATGCAATCCAACATCCGGTCATTTTGCATTCCAAACAACAATTTTGAGGGATTTACCCAAATTTGGTAGGTCTTGATAAAAAAGTTCAGCTGTGCTGCTTAGTATTAAACTCTGCTGCCCGCTAATATTCAGCAGTTGAGTATCAATCAGCTGATCTGTAGATGTTTCTTTCTTTGATGAAGTTTCGATAACTCCTAAAGCAACTTCATCTTGCACCATCTGCAAATAAGGTAAAAAATTTCAGAAGTACAATATCAGCTTCATTCATAGTAATTATTAATTAAATATTATGTGCTAACTGACCACACATCTGCCTGCAGCATTATAATACTAAAAGATCAAAATTAAGTTTAGAAATAGTTGTCTAGCTTCTCCACAAATGTTGCAAGTTCAATCAGCATTTTACTGGCTCTAGCCAAAGCTAGTGGGAAAATAGAGGATTGGGAAGCTTTTAAAAACTTGCAGAACTAAGAAAGTCATTAGGAAGGAAAAGATGAATTATGAAAGAAAGCTGGCAACAGATATCAAAGAAGATACTAAAAGCTTTTTTAAGTATATAAAGGGTAAAAGAGATTTGAGGGTAGATATAGGACCAACAGAAAATTACACTGGAGATATTGTAATGAGAGACACACAGAGATGGCAGAGGAACTGAATGCGTATTTTGCATCAGTCTTCACGATGGCAAACACCTGCAGTATACCAGACATTTAAGAGCGTCAGGGAAGTGAAGTGTGTGTAGTGAAAGTTACGAATGAGAAGGTGATCAGGAAGCTTAATGGTCTGAGGGTGGATAAATCCCCTGGACCTGACGGAATGCACTTTCAGGTTCTGAAGGAATTAGCTAGAGAGATTGCGGAGGCATTAACAATGATCTTTTAAGAATCAATAGATTCTGACATTGTACCAGATGACTGGAAAATTGCAAATACTACTCCGCTATTTAAGAAGGGTGGGAGGCAGCAGAAAGGAAACTATAGACCTGTTAGCCTGACATCAGTGGTTGGGAAGTTGTTGGAATTGATTGTTAGGGATGAGATTATGGAGTACCTGGAGGCACATGACACAATAGACCAAAGCCAGCATGGTTTCCTGAAAGGAAAATCCTGCCTGACAAACCTATTACAATTTTTTGAGGAAATTACAAACAGTGCAGACAAAGGAGATGCAGTAGATATGGTGTACTTGAATTTTCAGAAGGCCTTTGACAAGGTGCTGCACATGAGGCTGCTTAGCAAGATAAGAGCCCATGGAATTACAGGAAAATTACTAGCATGGGTGGAGCATTGGCTGATCAGCAGAAAACAGAGAGTGGGAATAAAGGGATCCTATTCTAGCTGGCTACTAGTTACCAGTGGAGTTCTACAGGGGTTGATGTTGGGACCACTGCTTTCTGTGATGCATGTCAATGATTTGGACTATGGGATTAATGGATTTGTGGCTAAATTTGCCAATGATACAAAGATAGGTGGAGGGGCAGGCAGTGTTGAGGAAACAGAGAGCCTGCAGAGAGCCTTAGATAATTTAGGGGAATGGGCAAAGAAGTGACAAATGAAATACAATGTTGGAAAGTGTATGGTCATGCACTTTGGTGGAAGAAATAAGCAGGCAGACTATTATTTAGATAGGGAAAAAATTCAAAATGCAGAGATGCAGAGGGACTTGGGAGTCCTTGGGCAGGATACCCTAAAGGTTAACCTGCACGTTGAGTTGGTGGTGAAGGTGGCGAATGCAATGTTGGTATTCATTTCTAGAGGTATAGAATATAAGAGCAGGGATGTGATGTTTAGACTCCATAAGGCACTCCTGAGACCACACTTGGAGTATTGTGTGCAGTTTTGGGCTCCTTATTTTAAAAAGGATATACTGACATTGGAGAGGGTTCAGAGAGGATTCACGAGAATGATTCCAGGAATGAAAGGGGTAGTGTATGAGGCACGTCCGGCAGCTCTTGGGCTGTATTCCCTGAAGTTCAGGAGAATGAGGGGGGATCTCCTAGAAACATTAAAAGGCATGAACAGATTAGATAGGCAAAGTTATTTCCCATGGTAGGGGAGTCTAGGACAAGAGGGCATGACTTCAGGATTGAAGGGCGTCCATTTAGAACAGAGATGCAGAGTAATTACTTCAGTCAGAGGGTGGTAAGTCTGTAGAATTTGTAGCCATCAGCGGGTGTGGAAGCCAAGTCATTGTGTGTATTTAAAGCAGAGAGAGAGAGGTTCTTGATTAGCCAGGGCATCAAAGGGTATGGAGAGAAAGCAAGGGAGTGGGGATGACTGGAAGAATTGACAACTGAATTGACAAAAGAATTGGATTAATTCATGATTGAATAGTGGGGCAGATTTGATGGGCTGAATAGCCTACTTCTGCTCCTATATCGTATGGTCTTATGGTCCATTAACCCTCATGATTTTCTAAGAAACATTATTTAACACTTTAAATTTAAGTGATCACAAAAATTTAAGAGATTAAGAATAGATATGCAAGAACTAGAGACACAGTTCTCAATTTCCCCATGGGGATGAATAAAGTATCTATCTATCTATCTATCTATCTACAATAGATGATATAGTAACTCTTGTAATACATGTTTGTTAATTTTGATTGGTACCACTCTAAACATTGTACCATGGGATCAATTATGTGTCTGCAATGTTTCCATACTGAAGCCTCGCTGCATCTGTACAGAAAGCAACTTTAAGAAAAACTTAAACATGACTAAGTCTGCAGATGCTGGAAATCCAGAGCAACACACAGAAAATGCCAGAGGAACTCAGCAGGTCAGACAGCATCTATGGAAATGAATAGACAGTTGACATTTCAGACTGAGACCATTCCTCAGAAAAGCCACACACACACAAAATACTGGAGGAACTCAGCAGGCCAGGAGAAAAGTACATTTGATATTTTGGGCCAAGACCTTTCCGCAGGTGTGAAATGAATTGAATTGAATGGAATGATCTTTATTGTCATTATACATAGATACAATGAAACTCTGTTTAGCTTCCTCTCAGGCAATTAAATAAAGTGGTAGATAAAAACATGACAGTAATAAAAAAAAGTATTTAATAGGTAAGTAGCAGAAAATAAGTTGCAGCAGCACCAGAATATCACAGTAATGCACAAAGTGCTGTTAGTGCAAGTACTTGAGTCCTTGTGTGTGCTCACAGTTTTCACTCATTGTTCTGTGGGAGTGGAGTGATGGAGGCCACAGCTCTGGGGTAGAAGCTGTTCCTCAGTCTATTTGTTTTGGCTTTTAGTGTCCTGAACCTTTTGCTGGACGGCAGCGGGTCAAACAGGGAGTGGCCGGGATGTGTGGTATCTCTGGTTATGCTGATTGCTTTCCTTCTGAGTCTGCTGGAATAGATAGTGTTATTCTGTAAATAAAAAACTGCTGTTCATTAAAACTATCAGCTATCTTCCCATGCCTTAGAGAATGAATGAAAGATGATACTGAAACATAAAATCAGGGGTGAAATTTGAACACTCAAATGGGACAATCAAATATTGAGCTATCAACTCCTACACTCTGTAACATGGATTTGGCACTTCAATGGGCTCTGTGGAATTGAAATCTTAATCTATCTGTTGTCTGGTAATTTAAAACTGAATGGGTTTTCAATTAGTTATTTGGAGATGGCACCAAAAGATCCTCTTTCGAGCACCCAACTTATGGGTTCCTCATATGTACGAGTGAGTATTTGGGAGACTAGCAGGATGGATTTAGTGGCTGCTGCAGGGTTCAGGCATTATCTGCTGGGCAGAACTGGGACATTTCTGCGTGCCTTCTATCCCCACAATACCCACTCCTCCCCAAATAAGCTGCAACAATCAAGCCAAGCAGACACCTAGCAGACTTACTCACTCCCTCAATGGGTCAATAAAGCCAGAAGCCAATCTTCTTTTGTCAGATCCTCTCCAGTGATAATCTCTCACACACTGCTTGCATTCAATGAAACCTTGTAATAACCTGGGGACAGCCTGTATGTCAGAAAGCAGCTTTGTCTAATTTGTAAGCAATGCTTTCTGGTCAGAATGGTGTTTTATGAACTAAGTGTGATGCCATCCCAATTCAAAGACCATAAACATAGCTATTTGTAATAATTAAAAGCTGATACTAACTTGTTTTTCACAATGTGCCACAGTAAGCACCACAAATTACACTAACTGTTCATAAAATCAAACATTAAAGGAAATAGTACTTCTTTTAGGCCCCTGGAATATACTTAACTACTTCTTTCTTTAGTCAAAAATCTCTCTTCTTCAGCAGGACTACAATACACTATCGATTTACCTATATATGATTATTAAATGTTTTCCATTGTATACTTTGTTAGACAATAATGCACAATGATAATGTCTATGTAGAACCATATAGAGTAAACTCCCAATTGAAACTTGTGCTTTGTTTCTTTCTTCTTTTAAAATACATGCATTCAGACCATGTTTCTTTCCTGTTCATCAACTCATTACCACAAGTGAGGATTCAACATTGATTTGCAAGTACATCATACCAATAATGGATGAACAACATAATGTTGCCTGTAATCCGTCAACAACAATAAAGAGTGTCATGAAAATATAATGACACAAACCAAAGTTCCAAAGATGATGGCTACTTGGCTCAATTGACTTTAAATTGGTAAATTGGTTTATCATTGTCATGTGGAATAAAGGGAATTACAGAGGCACAAGCAGAAGAGCTAGCCAAAATTGATTTGAGAACACTAGCAGGGTTGAATGCAGAGCAGCAATGCCTGGGGCTTCTGGGAGCAATTCGGAAGGATACATACATCCCAAAGAAGCAGTATTTGAAAGGCAGGATGCTACAACCATGGCTGACAAAAAAAGTCAAAGCCAACATAAAAGCCAAAGACAGGGTATATAATAGAACAAAAATAGGTGGGATGTTAGAGGATTGGGAAGCTTTTACAAACCAACAGAAGGAAACTAAAGATAAAGAAGAAGAAATGCAATATGAAGACAAGCTAGTCAATAATATTAAAGAGGATACCAAAAATTTCTTCAGATATATGAAGTGTAAAACAGAGCTGAGAGTAGACTGCTGGAAACTGATGCTGGAGAGGTAGTAAAGAGGGACAAGGAAATGGTGGATGAACTAAATAAATATCTTGCATCAGTCTTCACTGTAGAAGACACTAGCAGTATGCCAGAAGTTTGTGAGTATCAGGGGGCAAAAGTGAGTGAAGTTACTTGGGAAATTGAAAGGTCTTAAGATAGATGGTCCAGATGGTCTACATCCTAGGATTCTGAAATTGTGGAGGTACTAGTAATGATCTTTCAATAATCAATAGATTCTGGCATGGCTCCGGAGGACTGAAAAATTGCAAATGTCACTTCACTCTTCAAGGAAGAGAAGCAGAAGAAAGGAAATTATAGGCCAGCTAGTCTGACCTCAGTGGTTGGGAAGATATTCGAGTGATTGTTAAGAATGTGGTTTTGGGGTACTTGAAGGAACATGATAAAATAGGCTGAAGTCAACACGGTTTCCTTAAGAGAAAATCTTTCCTGACAAATCTATTGGTATTCCTTGAAGAAAAAACAAGCAGGATAGACAAAGGAGAATTGTGGATGCTGTGTACTTGGATTTTCAGAGGGCCCTTCACAAGGTGCCACACATGAGGTTGCTTAACAAGTTAAGAGCCCGTGGTATTACAGGAAAGATATTAGCATAGAATAGGGCACTAGCTGATTGGCATAAGGCAAAGATTTGGAATAAAGGGAGCCTTTTCTGGTTGCCTGTCGGTGACATGTGGTGTTCCACAAGGGTCTGCGTTGGGACTGCTTCCTTTTACTTGATTTGAATGACAGAATTGATGGCTTCGTGGCCAAGTTTCTGGACAATACAAAGATAGGTGGAGGAGCAGGTAGTGTTGAGGAAGCAGAAAGGCTAGAGAAGAACTCGGATAGATTAGGAGAATGTGCAAATAAGTGGCAGATGGAATACAATGTCAAGAAATGTATGGTCATGCACTTTGGTAGGAGGAAAAATGTTGGATATGTTCTAAATGGAGAGAAAATTCAAAAATCTGAGGTGTATAGGGACTTGGGGAGTCCTCATGCAGGAAAATGCAATGTTAGTAATCATTTCGGAGGACTAGAATATAAAAACAAGAATGTAATGTTGAGGCTGTATACAGCCCTGGTAAGGCCTTACTTAGAGTATCGTGAGCAGTTTTGGGCCCTTTATCTAAGAAATGATGTGCTGACATTGGAGAAGGCATAAAGGAGGTTCAAGAAAATGATTCCCAGATTGAAATGAGGAGCGTTTGATGGCTCTGGACCTGTACTCACTGGAATTCAGAAGAATGTGGGTGGGATCTCGTTAAAATGTATCAAATGTTGAAAAGCATTGATAGAGTGGATGTACAGAAGATGTTACCTTTGGTGACAGAGTCTAAGACCAGAGGACACAGCCTCAAAATAGAGGGATGTCCATTTAGAACGGAGATGAAGAGGAATTTTTTTAGCCACAGAGTGGTGAATATGTGGAATTCTTTGCCACATGCGGATATGAAGGCAGAGGTTGATAGATCCTTGATTAGTCAGGGTGTGAAGGGATAAGAGGAGAAGGCAGGGGACTGGGGCTGAGAGGAAAATGGATCAGCCATGATGAAATGGCAAAGCAAGACTCCATGGGCCAAATGGTCTAAGTCTGTTCCTGTATCTTATGGTAATGAAATACACTGATCATCTAATCTTGCATACAGTCCCTACAGATCAATTCATTACAACATTGCTTTGAGGTACTGAAAGGTAGAAAAATAGCAAAGTGCAGAATAAAATCATTGAATGCAATGCAGGTAAACACTAAGGTGCAGGGGCACAATGAGACAGACTGTGAAGTCAAGTGTCCATCTTAGTATTCAAGGGATACATTCAACAGGATAGAAATGTCCTTGACCCTCAAGGTATGTACTTTCAGGCTTTTATATCTTCTGCCTCATGGGAAGAGGGAGAGGAGAGAATGTCTTTGATTATGCTGGCTGCTTTATTGAGGCAGCCAGAAGCGTTTACCATGGATTCCATGGAGGAGAGGCAATTTTCCATGATGTGCTGAGCTCTGTCCACAACTGTCTGCAGTTTTTTTAAAAAAAATGTTTATCTGTTATTATTTTTATTTAGTATATTAAGAATCAGACTACTCAGTGGAATTATAAACCAATAGGAGGGTAGGGACAGGATAATCCAAGTAAAAATTGATTCCATGTTCACTCAATTAAAGGAACGTGCATTTTTAGTTGCATTCCATTATGTAATGATGAAAAATAGTAACCTGGCCAAGTTTCATCCTTAATCTATCAATGGCATTGAGAAATACTGCAGCTTCCAATATAGCCGCCCAGATGTCATCAGATTTTTCAAATTGACTATGACAAATATTTTCTTGTCTGTATGGTTCACTCTCATACTTGGCACTCTCTTTATCAAGGATAGGAACAGAATAAGTTATAATATTCTAATATTTTACAAATTACAATCCACAAAAATTACCTAAGAAGTACATGCTACTCCTAACCATATTTGTTTGTACATTTCCTATAACAGCCAGAACAATAGCAGATATGGCAAGTTCTGATTTATGTGTCTAATCTCTTTGTTTTATCTCATCTTCAGTAACTCCATACTGATTTGAATAAAATGCAATTAGCATATGCATGTATGATAGGTGCCCTCCAGTTCAAACTATAATACTTTCATTTTAAGTGAGAATGACTTTGTTTTAAATCATACATGATATTCATTGAACAAGAGATTGTGGAAGATAATTTTTTTAATCTTAAAATTTACAAAATATTAAACCAATACACTAAATATTAGGAAAAGAGCAATAGAAATGTTGTCCATTACCATATTGACCTGTGCTGCCCCAAGACCATCTTCAGCTAATTGTGGTGACACTGAAGATTCAGTAAAGGGCATCAGATCTCCATCTTTGGGCATTTCAGCTGTAGCTTCCTCCTGATTTGCATGAAAACAAAGCAATTAACAGACAATCGCATAGCAGTTATCATAGCAGTTGTCATAGCAGTTAAAAGGTTAATGTAAATTTATAAATCAAACTTTTCTTCAAATAACAAGTTGGACCTTCATAGACATTGAACAAAATAAGTCATTCCAAAAGAGCTACAAGGCAAAAAATAGTTACTGTAAATAAGCAAACAATTCAAAGCAGCAGCATGATATAGAAGCTTAGGGAATGTATTTCAAATTCACAATCAAAAAGGCTAAAGTTCTGCATGTCGCTGTGAATTGATGGAATGGATTGATACTGGGAATGGTGGATATCTGACTTTCTTCAGCCAGTTTCATGATTTCTTGTTGCATTAACATTCTGCCAATGATAAAAGTCTTCCACACAAGATGAGTTTTTGACAGTTAAAAACCAGAATGAAGTGGGTTTTTTTATATAAGATCACAAGATATAGGAGAAGAATTAGGCCATTTGGCCTTTTGAGTCTGCTCTGCCATTTCATCAGGGCTGATCCAATTTTCCTCTCAACCCGAATTTCCTGCCTTTTCCCCATATCCCTCATGCCCTGACCAATCAAGAAAGTATCAACTTCTGCCTTAAATATACATAAAGACTTGGCCTCCACAGCAGCCTGTGTCAAAGAATTCCAGAAATTCACCACTCTCTGGCTACAAAAATTCCTCCTCATCTCTGCTCTAATAGCACACCCCTCTGTTCTGAAGCACTGACCTCTGGTCTTAGACTCTCCCACCATGGGAAACATCTTCTCCCCATCTATCAAGGCCTTTCACCATTTGATGATCACTTTCCCCCCCAGGGTTTTTTTTTAACCTTAAACTCTCTAATCTATTCCAGTTCATTGTATCACATCCATTCCAGTATAGCTGATCCCCCAGTGGGCTCAACCATGAGCTGCTCTAAAAATCTATCCTGTAGGCACTCTAGAAATTTCCCCTCCTGGAATCCAGTACCAATCTGATTTTCCCAATCTAGCTGCATATTGAAACCCCCATGACTATTGTGACATTGCCCCTTTGGCATGCATTTTCTATCTCCTGTTGCAATTTGCAGACCAAATTCTAACTACTGTTTGGGAGTCTATATACAACTCCCATCAGGTAAATGAAGCTTCCTCAAAGAATGTATTATATCATAACAATATAAACAGACAATAGGTGCAGGAGTAGGCCATTTGGCATAAAACCCTTATGTACCCTTACAGTACCCTTATGTACTGTATGATATTTGGTGGGGTTGATTCTTGGTTGGGGAAATTAGGGATGCCTCACATTACTTGCAATGGTCACATCTTGAGAACAAGTAAATAAATAATAGCTTGTTGCAGCAAGGGTAGAGTTTCTATATGACAAGTTGGAAGAGGTTGTTTTTGGGAACCAGTTGATGGAGAGATTAATGGATAGCACTTTGTGTTTGAAGTTAACAAGACTACACGTCTTTCTTGTGATGATATACTAAGAGAAAGGGAATGAAAGGAAGGCTGGGATGTAATAAATAGAGTCTTCTGGAGACTGAAAATTAGAAATAAACAAGATTGCAAGGCTTCAAAATGGCAAAGTAAACAGCAATCAAAGCAATGTCTTTACAGAAGGGAAAATGTAAGTAAAGGAGATTATTTTGCTGTGTTCCATTTTATATTTATAAGAAAGAAAATCTCTGCTTGACGTGATGATGTATACATGAATAAAACTCTATAGACAATAGTATGCCCCAACAATCAAAATTAATTACCCTGCTAGATTATTCCATAATACCAGTGGTACAGAGATAAACTGTAAACCCCACAGTGGTCAATGAGACAAGCCAGTATTTTCCCCGGTTTACTTTCACAGTGGCACTCCATTTATCGTGGGCCAAAGAGAATAGGTAAGTGACAATTCACAGAAAAAATAACAAAAGTATTAAGAATGACTTCATACCACTATTGAAGAAAAATGTGCAGTTCTAATACCATTCTACAAAGAGTATACTGGCACCAAAGTTTTGAAAGGTTGAACCTTCGCGAGTAAATGTAACTTTGCATTTACCGTATCTACTTCAATTTATAAGGCTGAGATGACATGATACAAGTCTTTAAAATAAGAAATATTGTATTAATTATGTAGAAAAGAAAAACTACAGTTCACCAATATGATAGTAACCAATAAAAAAAAAAAGGAAATTCAGAAGAAATGTCTTTACCTTTCAACAGGGAAAATGTAGAAGTTGCATCACAAGGAGTGAATGAAATAAGTATTCTTAGGGTGGAGAGAGGTAACTATATTAAAGAATACAGGGTTACACTGGTATTTAGACAAGGGAAACAGATCAAATGTAGCATAATCATCATGTGGGGAAAAAAGAAATAAAACAAAGAAAACAGCTTATGAAATTCTATAGGTGTTTTTTTTTACCATATCTGTTTTTGTATCCCCTGGATCATATTGAGTATCGGTTCTTGTGGGCTCTGAATTGAGCATGTCATCTCCTTCTTCAGCCACATCCTTAGTAGCTTCTTCCTGAATTTCATGAAAATGCTATCAATTAGCAAATGCAGGCACAAAAGATGCCCAACAACCCTTTATCCACAGCCAGGTACTTGGGGTTAATAATTTTCTTCAATTCCAGTTCTGAGGAGTGGAAAATGCCTATGCACTGGGTGTGATTTCTTCTGCCATGCGATGGCAATTTTTTACACATCAGTTACCTCAGAGTGAGGAATTAATTTAATGGCAAAGATTTGGCATGGACAATTTTAGATTAGGCTCTGAAATCAGACAACACTTAGCACCTGTTTATGAACATAGATACACACTGTTCCTTTCTCCTACTCTAATGCTTTCTTTACAGGCACCTCCACTTCATCCACCACCATTTTCACCATCCTTCCCCTATTTCCCCTTCAGCTCATTGCAGGGTGACCAGAAATTATACAATTTCATGTCATTTATAGTGCAGACATTCCCAGACTGCATACTATTAGATCTCTTTTTTTTTAAAACAGGACAGGAACTTTTCCAACAAAACTTTGCTGTTACATAAATATTACATAAGACATAGGAGCAGAATTTGGCCATTTGACCCATCAAGTCTGCTCCGTCATAACATCACGTCTGATTTATTAGATATCTCAATCCCATTCTCCTGCCTTCTCCCCATAACCATTGACATCCCTACTAATCAAAAACCATTCAATCTTTGCTTAATATATACACAATGTCTTGGCCTCAATAGCTGTCTGTGGCAACAAATTCCACAGATTCACCACACTCTGGCTAAAGAAATTCATTTTTATCTGTTCTAAAGGAACATCCTTCTATTCTGAGGCTGTGCCCTCTGGTCCTAGACTCCCCACTCTCCATATCCAATCTAGGTCTTTCATTATTTAATAGGTTTCAATGAGATCCCCCCCACCACCCCCAATTTTCTAAACTCCAGCGAGTTCAGGGCCAGAGCCATCAAACACTCCTCATACTTTAACCCTTTCACTCTCAGGATTATTCTCATGAACTTCCTCTGGACCCCTCCAATGCCAGCACACCTTTTCTTAGATAAGAAGTCCAAAATTGTTCACAATACTCCATGTGGTTTGACAAATGTTTTAAAAAGCCTCGGCATAATAGCCTTGCTTTTATATTCTGGTCCTCTCAAAATGTATGCTAACATTGTATTTGCTGGCATTACCTTCCTTATCACCGACTCAACCTGTAAGTTAAACTTCAGGGAATCCTGCATGAGGACTCCCAAGTTAATGCCTTTATTCCTTCTACCAAAGTACATGACCATCTGCCACTTCTTTGCCCATTCTCTTAATCTGTGTTTAAATGCTTCTGCAGACTCCCTGCTTTCTCAACACTACCTTCCTCTCCACCTATCTTTGTAATGCCCACAAACTTGGCCACAAAGCCATCAATTTCACCATCCAGGAAACTATCCCAACACTGGCCCCTGCAGAACATCACTAGACAATGGCAGCCAATCAGAAAAGGCCCCCTTTATTCCCCTCTTTGCCTTCTATCCATGCTAGTATATTTCATATAATACCATGGGCATAAGAGCCTTCTTTAGCATCCTCATGTGCACTGGATGTCACAAGAATGAAAAATACTGATGTTGGTGAAATTGGTATCAAAACTGAAGGAAACATCCAAAAGGTACACTTTTTAAAAAGTGATGAAAGAAGCGCAAACTGCAAGGAGTTTCTAAAGGTATTGAGTGGCAAAGTGTCTCCCTGCAAATATTTTCAATAACTTTGGTGTGCCATAGGTGAAAAATCAGGTGGCAACTCTTTTTACTAGCTCTGGGATTTTATGATAGATAGATAGATAGATACTTTATTCATCCCCATGGGGAAATTCAACTTTTTTTCCAATGTCCCATACACTTGTTGTAGCAAAACTAATTACATACAATACTTAACTCAGTAAAAAAATATGATATGCATCTAAATCACTATCTCAAAAAGCATTAATAATAGCTTTTAAAAAGTTCTTAAGTCCTGGCGGTAGAATTGTAAAGCCTAATGGCATTGGGGAGTATTGACCTCTTCATCCTGTCTGAGGAGCATTGCATCGATAGTAACCTGTCGCTGAAACTGCTTCTCTGTCTCTGGATGGTGCTATGTAGAGGATGTTCAGAGTTATCCATAATTGACCGTAGCCTACTCAGCGCCCTTCGCTCAGCTACCGATGTTAAACTCTCCAGTACTTTGCCCACGACAGAGCCCGCCTTCCTTACCAGCTTATTAAGACGTGAGGCGTCCCTCTTCTTAATGCTTCCTCCCCAACACGCCACCACAAAGAAGAGGGCGCTCTCCACAACTGACCTATAGAACATCTTCAGCATCTCACTACAGACATTGAATGACGCCAACCTTCTTAGGAAGTACAGTCGACTCTGTGCCTTCCTGCACAAGGCATCTGTGTTGGCAGTCCAGTCTAGCTTCTCGTCTAACTGTACTCCCAGATACTTGTAGGTCTTAACCTGCTCCACACATTCTCCATTAATGATCACTGGCATTCTTTAAGAAAGATGGGAATGGGAAGGTGAATTGGCATCAATAACAGGGTGCATCTGCTCAAATAAAGATACTTACCACACGTGTGCCTGAGGTGTCTTCCTTTATTTTTAGCCTGTTGCCACATCCTTTGACCTTTACAATATCTCATCTATTTTGAGTCACTCTGCCTTCACCCTTCTTTTCTTGCTCAGATAAACGATAATGATCCACTTGTGCTCACCTAACCAGCCTCCACATTTAATGGATGTTCCCCTGCAATTTTCACTACTTCAGTGAGATTTCATCAGCAGTCACATGGTCCACACCCATCATTCTGAAGTGATTGTTCCTTGTGGAACTCTTTTAAACCGTTCTTGCATTTTGACCAATGAATCCCCATCTTAGAGCATTTTCCTATACAATTGCAGGCGATACAATGTCTTTTACATCATCTCTACCCACTATCCAGGGATTCAAACAATCCTTTTAGTGACTTCCTTCTTTGTATCAAGTGAATGGTACTCAATAGTCATTGTGGCGCTTCTCTTGAATTAAAACAACATGGATAAGGTGACCATTTTGAAAATCACCTTTATTCAGTGTACAAGAATGATCCTGAGCAACTATTTGTCCATCACTGTAATTCTTCATGCCACTCTCACTCTGACTTACCAGCTGTGGCCTCCTCACACTATTCCAACCCGGTAAGCTTAATCTTCCATCTGAGAACAATACTGAATTCATCACTTTGGAAAACTCACTTTCTCTGTATCCGATCTGGCCAGTTCTGCTGTAAGTTCTGTTGTAGAGAGCTAGGCTGAAAGCTGAGAAGCAGGACCTCCACGGCAGTAATTTCTGGATTGCTACCCGTGCCATGCACCAATGAGGGTGGAGACAGGCTGATTTAGCAGATTAATGGGTGGCTGAGGAGCTGATGTAGGGGGCAGAGCTTCAGTTTCTTGGATTATTGGGATCTCTTCTGGACGAGGTATGACCTGTCCAAAAGTGACGGGTTGCACCTGAATCCAAGGGGGGATCAATATTCTCGTGGGCAGGTTTGTTAGAACTGTTAGGGAGGGTTTAAACTAATTTGGTGGGCGGGATGGGGGGGGAAGAGAACCGGAGTGAAGGGACTCAGGATAGGACGGATAGTAAAAAAAACAAAGATAGCATGCAATCAGACTGTCAGGAAAAACAGGCAGATGATAAGACAAAATTGCAGCCAGTAGGGTGAGCCTCAATGCAAAGTGTTATATCTCAATGCATGGAGCATAAGAAATAAGACCATAAGATCATTAGATGTAGGAGCAGAATAAGGCCATTCAGCCCATCGAGTCTGCTCCACCATTCCATCATGGCTGATCCTGGAACCCACTCAACCCCATACACCTGCCTTCTCGCCATATCCTTTCATGCCCTGACCAATCAGAAAATGATCAGCTTCTGCCTTAAATATACCCATGGACTTGGCTTCCACCACAGTCTGTGGCAGAGCAATCCAGAGATTCACCACTCTCTGGCTAAAAAAAAAGTCCTCCTTAACCTCCGTTCTAAAAGGTCACCCCTCAATTTTGAGGCTGTGCCCTCTAGTTCCTGATACCCCCACCATAGGAAACATCTTCTCCACATCCACCTTATTTGGCCCTTTCAACATTTGGTAGGTTTCAATGAGATCAATAAGATAGATTATCTTGTTGCACTATTACAGATTGTCAGGTAAGATATTGCAGCCATCACTGAATCATGGTTGAAGGATGGTTGTAGTTGGGAGCAGAATGTCCAAGCATATACATTGTATTGGAGGGGTAAGAAGGTAGGCAGAGGGGTTGGTGTGGCTCTGCTGGTAAAGAATGACAACAAATCAGTAGAAAGATGTGACATAGGATCAGAAGATGTCGAAGCCTTGCGGAGTGAGTTAAGAAACTGCAAGGGTAAAAGGACCCTGGTGGCAGTTATATTCAGGCCTCCCAACAATAGCTGGGATGCGGACCACAGATTACAATGAGGAATAGTAAAGGCATGTCAAAGGGGCAAAGTTATGATAGTCATAGGAGATTTCAACATGCAGGTCAATTGGGAAAATCAGGTTGGCAATGGATCTCAAGAGAATGAGTTTGTTGAATGCCTACGAGATGGCTTTTTGGAGCAGTTTGTCATTGATCCTACTAGGGGATCAGCTGTACTGGATTGGGTGTTATGTAATGAACTGGAGGTGATTAGGGAAAAATAACCCTTTGGAGACAATGATCACAATATGATTGAGTTCAACTTGAAATTTGATAGAGAGAAAGTAACGCCTGACGTAGCAGCATTTCAGGGAAATCACAGTGGTATGATTGACGAGTTGGCCAAAGTAAATTGGAAGGAGATGCTGGCAGGGATGATAGCAGAGCAGTAATGGCATGAGTTTCTGGAGGAAAAAAATCAGGAAATTGCAGGATAGATGTATTCCAAAAACAAAGAAATACGCAAATGGCAAAATAACACAACTGTGGCTAACAAGGGAACAAGGGGCTAACAAGTTAATGTAAAAGCAAGAGAGAGGGCATACAACAAAGCAAAATTTAGCAGGAAGACATAGGATTGGGAAGATTTTCAAAACCTATAGACAGCAACCAAAAGAATCATAAGGAGGAAAAAGATGAAATGTGAAAGCAAGCTAGCAAACAATGTCAAAGTGGATAGTAAAAGCTTTTTCAAGTATGTTAAAAAAAAAATGAGAGTAGATGTAGGAACATTAGAAAATGAGACCAGAGAAATAATAAGGGGAGACAAGGAGATGGCAGATGAACTAAGTGAGTAATTTGCATCAGTCTTCACTGTGGAAGATGCTCACAGTGCGCCAGATGTTGAATGGTGTGAGGGATGAGAAGTGGGTGCAGTTACCATTACAAAGGAGCGGGTGCTCAAAAAGCTGAAAGACCTAAGAGTATATATATCACCCAGTCCACATGAACTGCACCCTAGGGTTCTGAAAGAGGTAGCAGTAGAGATTGTGGAGGCACTAGTAATGACCTTTCAAAAATCATTGGACTCTGGCATGGTGCCAGAGGACTGGAAAATTGTAAATGTCACTCCACTCTTTAAGAAAGGTGGAAGGCAGCAGAAAGGAAATGATAGACCAGTTAGCCTGACCTCAGTGGCTGGGAAGATGTTGGAGTTAATTGTTAAGGATGAGGTTATGGAGTACTTGATGACACAGGACAAGGTAGGACAAAGTCAGCATGGTTTCTTTAACTGAAAACCTTGCCTGACAAACCTACTGGAATTCTTTGAGGAGATTACAGGTAGGATAGATAAGGGGGATGCAGTGGATGTTGTATATTTGGACTTTCAGAAGGCCTTTGACACGAGGCTGCTTACCAAGTTAGGAGCCCATGGTATTACAAGAAAGTTACTGGTATGGTTAGAGCATTGGCTGATAGGGAGGAGGCAGTGAGTGGGAATAAAAGGATCCTTTTCTGGTTGGCTGCCAGTGACTAGTGGTGTTCTGCAGGGGTCAGTGTTGGCTCACTTCTTTTTATGCTGTATAACAATGATCTAGATGATGATGTTAAGTTTGTAGATGATACAAAGATTGATGGAAGGACAGGTGGTGTTGAGGAAACAGGTAGGCTGTAGAAGGACTTACACAGATTAGGAGAATGGGCGACAAATGAAATACAATGTTGGAAAATACATGGCCATGCACTTTAGTAATAGAAATAAAAGTGCAGACTATTTTCTAAATGGGGAGAAAATCCAAAAATCTGAGATGCAAAGGAACTTGAGAGTCCTTGTACAGAACACCCTAAAGGTTAACTTGGAAAAAGAGTCAGTGGTGAGGAACGCAAATGCAATTCTAGCTTTTATTTCAAGAGGTCTAGAATACAAGAGCAGGGATGTGATGCTGAGGCATTATAAAGCACTGGTGAAGTCTCACCTTGAGTACTGTGAACAGTTTTTTGTCTCCTCATGTAAGAAAACGTGCTGGGATTGGAGAGGATTCAGAGGAGGTTCACAAGGATGATTAAGAGAATGAAAGGGTTATCATACGAGGAACATTTGATAGTTCTGTGTCTGTACTCACTGGAATTCAGAAGGATGAAGGGGGATTTCATTGAAACCATTCTAATGTTGAAAGGCCTAGACAGAGTAGATGTGGAAAGAATGTTTCCCATGGTGGGGGGGTCTTGGAGAATAGGCACAACCTCAGGATAGAGGGGCATCCATTTAAAACAGAAATGCGGATAAATTTCTTTACCCTGAGGGTGTTGAATTTTTTAGAATTTGTTACTGCAGTAAACTGTGGAGGCCAGGTCGTTGCGTGTACTAAAGGCAGAGCTTAATAGTTTCTTGATTGGACATGGCATCAAAGGTTATGGGGAGAAGGCCGGGGTGTGGGGCTGAGGAGGGGAGAATGGCGGAACAGACTCAATGGGCCAAATGACCTAATTCTGCTCCTATGCCTTTTATGGTCCAAGTTATCATCTGTAACATGAACTCAGTTTTTTTTCGTCTCCATTGACAGTTCCTAATCTTCTGGGCATTTCCTGCCATTCTGATTCATATTTTGCAGCTGTTACTTGCTCCTTCAATCTTTTTTTTTCTGATCTGTGCTTGTTAATTTGTCAACCAGATGATTTTATCAACAGACTATATTTATGGCAATCCTGGCCTCACCTTGTGTCCTATCAATCCCTTCTCCACCCTTCCTGCAGCTTCAAGTTTACTTGTTTTCTCTCTTCCCTGTTTCTGACAAAGAAATGTCAACTGTTTCTTTCCACAGATGATGCCTGACTGCTAAGTGTTTTCAACATATTTTGTTTTTTTATGACAGGGTTTTGAGCAATTTAATTCAGCTTTAGTCTTGCTAATAATTAATCTAATATGGCTTTGACCAACAGTATTTGATGCTTCATATAATGGTAGAGGAATTAAAGGAAATAGCACACCCACATTGCGATTCTGTCTTTCATGTTTGGAAAACTGACTGCTGTTTCATTATTCCCTTTTTTAAAAAAACCTCCATCTTTTGTCATATGATGATTAAGTGAAATGGAGGAATAAGCAAATGGTAAATGTAACTACCAGTAGAAGGAAGTAAGAAACAATGAATGGCACTTCCACTATTTGCACCTTCAACTCACTCAGATCCTTCAGTATGGTACTGCAGAAACATGAAATGTAATCATTTTAAACACAGAGCCATACCCAGTTGTTATAATACCATGCCGGAATCCCAATCTCAGCTGGCACACAGATTCTGACAAGTCTCTATATTTATTTAGAGATACAGCATGGAACAGGCCCTTCCAGCCGAATGAGCCATAGCATCCAGAAAACTACCTATGTAACACTAGCCTAACCACAGGACAATTTACAATGACCAATTAACCTACTAACCAGAACGTCTTTGTACTTGGGAGGAAACTGGAGGACCCGGAGGAAATGCATGCACTCGCAAGGAGACCATACAAACTCCTTACAGAAAAGTCTTGGAATTGAACTCCGAACTCCAGAACATCCCAAGTTGTAATACTGCTGTATGAACCACTACGCTACGTGCCCGAAGATCTACAAATTGGTGAACTAAATGGTACAATAAAAACAAAATTGCTAAATATGCATTTACCTTCTCTGATACATCTTGATCTTGCTTCAAGCTTTCAGTGATCTCAGAAGTGAGACTATAGTAAGAGAGAAACACCAGTTAAACAGAAAATAAATGATAAATTCTGAGAAATGGAAGTGATAACAGCAACCACTGCTAAAACTAATATTTTAAAAGTAAATTTCTGGAAAAAGAAAGGCTAGATTCTACATCTACATAATGTCTATGTAAGAACAATTAAAACCAATCCTAGATAGTAAAACCAATTTCAAAATATTATAATTCTATTGCATTAGTTATAATGTTAGAAACATAGCAGTTAGCCTAACTCGGTTCAATTCTCGCACATAAGGAGTATGTGCATTGCCCGTGACTAGATGGGCTTCCTCTGGGTGCTCCAGTTTCCTCCCAAATTCAAAAGATGTACAGGTGTTTAGGGATAATTGGTTACATGAATGTAATTAGGCAGTACATGCTTTTTGGGCCGTAAAGGGCCTATTTAAATAAAAATAAATAGAAATAGAAATGTAATAATTGCATGCATTTATTAGTGTACTTAAATTCCAATTTCAATACCTGTTTTGAGATTCTTTAAAACTAATGTCAAGGATAACCACAGTATCAAAATAGTATAAAACACCTAGCATCAACTGATCAAAAGGCAGAAAGTAATTCTGTATAGATTGAGATGTTAAGATGACTACTATTTGGAGCTGCTTGAAGAAAAATAGTTATATCACAAAACAGTTCTTTTTAGTCATATATTTTATTATGCCACCTTCTCTTCTAAACCTTAACTTTGCCCTGCCTTGGGACCCTTTAAAAATTGCTTGCCTTGGGGTAGTCCGAAAGAATTAGTTGATGAATTTGTATAGCATAATTTCATGTTAAGGACTATCATAGTATCTTGCAAATTGCAATACTTATTTACATATTAATCACCTTCTCCAATTATCATTCTATCCCTTTCTACTCATTCGTTGATGGCTCCTTCCAGTCTGTATCCATACGATTGTCATTTGATCAATAACTACACCAGGGAGTGAATCACAATATCTATTTCCTCCATTTACTTCAATTAAAGGCAGTAAAATATTTGCTTTAAAATAAAACAAGGTGTGGCTTGACAGCTTCATGAGATTCTATCCTGACTTCCAGGGCGGTATAATATTTGCATGTTCTCTCTGTAACTGCATGGGATTCTTCTGATTGTTCAGGTTTCCAATTACATCCCAAATGCCGTGCAGGATGATAGGCTATTTGGCTGCTATCATAGGTGGATTCAAGTGGAGTGGATTATGTATATAATAGATCAGTGGGATAATTGCTGTGGAAATGGGTTTGCTCTATGAGCTCGTACAAATCCGAAGGGATGAATGGTCTCTTTCTCATGAGTATGGAAAAGAGTTGCTCCACCTACAAAATTTTGCTTTTGTTTTAATGAAGTCATATAACTCTTCAGCCCATCACTAAATATCTATCTACGATAATATTTCTAAAACTAGTTGGGAGGTACAGTTTCATTACCAAACCAAAGATTAACAGAAAATTTGTTATTTTTCATAATTAAACGTTGACATAAACGAAACTTTTAAGAATTCTGAATACCCAGAGAACTTCAAAAGTTATACTCATATTGACTAATTCAAAGCAAACCCAAATACAAGGGACGTCGTCGGCAATTAATGAACTAAATAATCACACATGCACTCTAAAGAAATAATAAAAGCCATCTATTGGTCGACATTTCTCATCTGAAGTAAGAAATTCTGACACCAGCCGGTCCCGAACGCCAGTACCTCTCCTCCCCCGCCATGTTCTCCGTTGCTAAGAGACACAGACAACAACCCGGGGCCGCTTCGGGGATCACGTGGGGGATTGTACCACGTTTCGAGGAAAAGGAGGGGGGTAATTTCCTTGGCGTGTTCGGAGGCGCTCCAGGATCCGGCGCCTGGACAGGCGGAGTGTTGGCTGCCTCCTGATGAGGGAGTGGCCTCCGGCGCCTTGTCACTCGAGTAGGCCTGTTTGCCTCTGCCAAAGTACTTCCCAGTTTCACTACTCCCAGGTCAGCACCTGCTCGGCCGGGTGCCTCCAGCACTCTGTCCCGCTGAGCTCCAAACACGAGGGCCTCTCATGGGGGCAGAAGGAGGCCATTCAGCCCCTCAATTCGGTTCTGCAAACCATCGCCACAACTTCTGTTTCTCGGCCTTTGACCTGTAATTAATTATTCTCTCTCTTCAATTATGAAAAGGTAAGCGTTTTTATTTCCAATGTTTGG
This sequence comes from Hemitrygon akajei, assembly GCF_048418815.1. Lineage (NCBI taxonomy): Eukaryota > Metazoa > Chordata > Chondrichthyes > Myliobatiformes > Dasyatidae > Hemitrygon > Hemitrygon akajei. The sequence goes on from NC_133145.1 coordinate 46,833,716, forward strand.
TTGCAATTTGTTTTTTTTTTAAGGGGTTTCGCGTTCCTTGAAGGTACTTCCTTACTAGAAGGTACAGCCAACATGAGCTTGTCCGAGGTAGATTCTTGAATGTAACAGAATATATCCGTAAAAGCAGGGAAGTAGATGTGATTTACATGGACTTAAGTAAGGCTTTGGGAATTTTTCAAAGTATATCCAGGCCACGGTGGGGACCAGGATTCAATATTGGCTTGGCAATAGGAGACAGATTGCTTCTGCCCTGGATGTAGGTGGCATGAATAGATTATGCACAACACAAAGATTCAAAGTTCAAGGTGACTATATTATCAAAGTATGTATATATCAGCATATATTACCTTGAGATTAATTTTCTTGCAGGCATTCACAGTAAAACAAATAAAAACAATAGATTCAATGGAAATTTAGATTAGATTCAACTATATTATTATGCTGAGTACAGATATAAAGCCATTAAAATGCAATTAGCATCTAACCAGTAATGCAAAACTATAGTATTATTTACAAAATAACTGCGAATAAAAAGTAAGTGCTACAGCACACAAATATAAAAGTACTGAGACAGTACAATATGGGTGTAATACTGCTTAGCGCTGTGATGTGAGGTTCAGCAGGGTCACAGCCTCAGGGAAGAAGCTCTTCCTGTGCCTGCTGGTGCAGGAGCGGAGGCTCCCGTAGCGCCTACCGGATGGGAGGAGAGTAAAAAGTCCATGGTTCGGGTGAGATGCACCCTTGATAATGCTTTTCGCCCTGCCCAGGCAGCGTTTATGGTAGATGTTCTCAATGGTGGGCAATTGGGTGCTGATAATCCGCTGGACATAAAGATTGATAACCAATTGATGTGCAAAGGGCAATCCGCAAATAAAAAATAATAAATAAATAATACTGAGAGCACTTTTCCACCTGTAGTCAATTGGTTTAGCTGGCATTGAGTGAGCAGTGGTTGTGGCACCATTCAACCAGATTTTCACACTTCATCCTATATGTCTTTGATCCAGCTAACAAGAGTGGTGATTGCCAGAGCTGTTGATAATGTGGAGGTTAGATTTAGGCTGCAGAGTAGTTTGGATGCGTTGGTGAAATGGGCTGAAATGTGGCAATTGGATTTAGTTCAGGCAAACGCAAGATGATGTGTTTGGGAGAAATAATGAGGCTAGGACGTCACCATGAACAGTTGGGTCTTGGGGGATGTTAAGCATCAGAGGCACCTTGGATTACAAGTCAATATATCATTAAAGGTGGCAACACAGGTAGGTAAATGTGGTTAGAAAGAATATGGGGTACTAGTCTTCATTAGTCAGGCATTAAATACATAAGTAAGAGGTTTATGCTTCATTAAAACCTTGTTGAGACCTGAGCTGGACTACTGCATGCAATTCTGGTCACCATGCGATACGAAGGATGTGATAGCACTGGAGACAGAGCACTTCATTTACAAGGAGAGAATACAGAAGCGAAGTCTCTTTTCCGTGGAGTGGAGGAGATTTAAACAGAGTGAAATTGAAGTTTATAAATTTAAGAGGAGTATAGTTTAGGTAGACTGCTAGAAATATTTCTTCTGCCAGAGGTTGATGCACCATCAATAACTCACTCTGAGACGTAAAGGCGAGATATCGGCTTTTATTGACTGGAAGAAGGAACAAGCAGTGGTTGACCACCATACTCCATCCTGGAGACAGAGAGGCCGGGCTCAGACCTCAATCGCCTTTATACCGGGGTCTGTGGGAGGAGCCACAGGAGCAGTCAGCAGGGGGCGTGTCCAGACAGGTATATGTAGTTCACCACATTGGTACATAAAACTGCAGAACACATTATGGAAAAGGAGAAGAAATTTCAAGGGAGACACTTTTAAACTTGCCACTCTGGCTGAAAAAAGGTCCCCCTCATATCGTTTCTGAATCTCTTCCCCATTACCTTAAATGTGTCTTGTAGTTTTAGGATGTTACCTGGGTTTCAGCACTTAAGTTACAGAGAAAGGTTGAACAAGTTAGGTCTCTATTCATTGGAGCGTAGAAGGTTGAGGGGGGATTTGATCGAGGTATTTAAAATGTTGAGAGGGATAGATAGAGTTGACGTGAATAGGCTGTTTCCATTGAGAGTAGGGGAGATTCAAACGAGAGGACATGATTTGAGAGTTAGGGGGCAAAAGTTTAAGGGAAACACGAGGGGGTATTTCTTTACTCAGAGAGTGATAGCTGTGTGGAATGAGCTTCCTGTAGAAGTAGTAGAGGCCAGTTCAGTTGTGTCATTTAAGGTAAAATTGGATAGGTATATGGACAGGAAAGGAGTGGAGGGTTATGGGCTGAGTGCGGGTAGGTGGGACTCGGTGAGATTAAGAGTTCGGCACGGACTAGGAGGGCCGGAATGGCCTGTTTCCGTGCTGTGATTGTTATATGGTTATAGTTTGAGCTCTGTTTGACAGAGTAGTTGAAAATGGGTTGTTCATATCAAGTGAGCTCTTCAGTCACACTGGCGCAGAAAGCTATGGGTGCCAAACTGGTTGGTGTGGATGAATTGGGTGGAGTGGCTTGTTTCCATGCTCTTTGATTCTATGATGATAAGGTACTCTGTAGCATTAGAGCTACCACCACTATAAAAACCTGTCATTAGCACAGAGGAACTTGTCTTATATGGCATTGACAAATTCAAATTTAGAAAAGCAATGACTGTGCCTACCGTAACTTCCTCTGAAAAGGCTGGTGTATGAAGTGACAAACTCCGCAAATAATCAGCAAATGAGCCATAAGGTGAGAATAAGGCCATTTGGCCCATTGAGTCTGCTCCACCTTTCCATCATGGCTGATTTATTATCACTCTCATTTTCCTGCCTTCTCCCCGTAATGTTTGACACCCTTGCTAATCAAGAACCTGTCACTCTCCATGTTTGGTATACCCAGTGGTTTGTCTTCCACAGCCATCTGTGTTAATGACTTGTAATTCTTTTTTTTAAATTAGTTTTTTTATACATTTTCTACATAGCTACAGATAAAAAAAACCCAGATCAAAATGAAGAACATTGATACAGTGCAAAAATAAACATACAATAATAATATGATACAAAGAAAGATAATTGAGAAAGCACCCAAATTGAGGACATGTAAAATTAGTATCCTCCCCAAGCCCCGCAACAACAAAAAAACTCCAGACCAACCACAACACAATATAGAGAATATAAATCAGGACAATCAAACCCCCAAAACTGTGAATACACTTAGCAACAGAAGATATTAATGCCTACTACCAAAAAAAAAGGAGCTGAAAGCAAGGGACCGAAAAAAAACCTTAGTTAAGAGGAAGGTTATGAAAGTACTCAATAAAAGGTCCCCAGACCTTATGGAACTTTAAATCCGAATTAAGAACTGAATAATGAATCTTTTCAAGGTCTAAGCAGGCCATAATATTGTTAAGCCATTGAGCATGTGTGGGCGGGGCAACATCTCTCCATCTAAGGAGGGTTAAACGTCTAGCCAGGAGAGAGGCAAAAGATAATATTCGACACTTAGTCGAACTCAGACGTAAATCTGTCTCACCCCAGAAACCGAACAAAGCAATTAAAGGGTTAGGTTCTAGGTGGTGATTCAGAATATACAATAACGTTAGGAGAAAATTTCTCCAAGCTAGGACAAAACCAGTACATATGAATGAGAGAGGCCTCGCCCTTTTTGCATTTATCACAAAGCGGACTGATGTTAGGGTAAAATCGAGATAATTTAGATTTAGACATATGGGCTCTATGAACAATCTTAAACTGTAAAAGGCAATGGTAAGCACAAAGAGAGGTTGAATTAACTGATTTGAGAATCGAGTCCCAAGTCTCATCAGATAAGGAGGTATTTAAATCATGCTGCCATGCCATTTTAATTTTATCCACAGGGGCATGTCGTAAGGCTGCTAATTTATCACGAATAAATGATATTAAACCTTTACCTAGTGGATTAATAGAAAGAAATAAGTCCATAACATTTTTCTCAGGCATTTCAGGGAAGTTAGGGATTAAAGGAGTAATAAAGTGTCCAATTTGGAGATATCTAAAAAAATGAGCATTGGGCAGATTGAACTTAGCAGAGAGCTGTTGAAAAGAAGCGAAGCGATTATCAATAAAAAGATCTTCAAAATGTCTAATGCCCTTCCTATACCAATCATGGAATGCTGAGTCATACGTAGTAGGTAAAGAAAGGTGATTATGTAAGAGGGCTAGAAAAGGAAAAACCATGGAAACCATAAAATTTCCTAAACTGAGCCCATATATGCAAAGTGTGTCTAGCAAGAGGATTAACTATTAATCTGGACAAACTACTAGGGAGTACAGAGCCGAGAAGTGCAGAGATAGATAATTCTTTAGTGGAGCTCAACTCCATTGTCACCCAATTAGGGCACTCGGGTTGACCATGGAAAAAAGACCAAAAGGTAGCACAACGTATATTGGCTGCCCAATAATATAAACGAAAGTTAGGTAAAGCCATGCCACCCTCTTTTATAGATTTTTGGAGATAAACTTTATTAATTCTAGAGCGCTTATTCTTCCACAGATATGACAAAATAATAAGAGTCTAAGGAATCAAAAAAAGATTTAGGAATAAAAATTGGGATTGATTGAAATAAATATAAAAGTTTAGGGAGAACATACATTTTAACAACATTAATACGACCTACCAAAGACATAGATAGAGGTGACCATTGTAACAGGCTCTGTTTAATAGTTTATGAAAGATTGGCAAAATTTTCACGAAAGAGATCTTTAAACTTCCTTGTGACTGTAATCCCAAGATAAGTAAATTGATTGTGAGCTACTTTAAAAGGGAGATCACCAAATGTTAATTCTTGTGCTTCTTTATTAATTGGGAAAAGTTTGCTCTTATGTAAATTAAGTTTATATCCAGAGAACTGGCTAAACTGGTCAAGAAGTGAAAACATTGGAGGTAAGGATGTAGATGGATTTGAAAGAAAAAGTAATAAGTCATCAGCATAGAGAGAAACTTTATGCTCAACACCCCCTCTCCAAATCCCGGTCAGTTCAGGACAATTTCGAAATGCTATCGCCAAAGGTTCTATAGCCAAATCAAAGAGAAAGGGACTTAAAGGGCATCCCTGACGGGTGCCACGTTTGAGGTTAAATAACTGGGATTTCTGAAAATTAGTTAAAACAGAGGCAGTGGGACATAAATACAGCAATTTGATCCAAGAGATAAAACTTTGACCGAAGTCAAATTTTTCTAAAACTGCAAAAAGGTAGTTCCACTCTATACGATCAAATGCTTTCTCCGCATCGAGGGAAATAACACATTCAGGAATCCCAGTTGGAGGTGAATATAAAATGTTAAATAAACGCCAAATGTTAAAAAAAGGAAGATGGTTTTTAATAAAACCAGTTTGATCATCAGAAATAATAGAGGGAATAACAGTTTCTAATCTGTATTTCTTTATGAAAATGCTTACAGATATAATCTGGTGAGCCACCTGATGTTTCCAAGCATTGGGATTACAAACATTTACTGCTTTGGTAGTGTATCTTAAGTGTTTTGAGGTGACTTCTGTAGGCTACCCATGTTCATGAGCTGATATTTAGCATTTGATTTGCATGGGTTCTCAGGACCTATTTTCCGCCTAGTCTATCTTTTATCTGTGCAGACGGAGCTCAGTTGGTTCCCTGTATGTAGATAAGATGAATGCAGGTAGGTTAATCAGTGTGTTTCAGAGGCCATTGGTTAGAATATAGGAGGGAGATTGAAAATCTGGTTAAGTGGTGCCATAACCACAACCTCTCGCTCGATATCAGCAAGACCATGGAGCTGATTATTGATTTCAGGAGGAGAAAATCAGAAGTCCATCAGCCAGTCTTTATCGGAGGATCAGACATGGAGAAGGTCAGCAACTTTAAATTCTTCGGTGTTATTACTTCAGAGGACCTGTCCTGGGCCCAGCACATGTGCAATTAATAGACAATAGGTGCAGGAGTAGGCCATTCGGCCCTTTGAACCAGCACCACCATTCAATGTGATCATGGCTGATCATCCACAGTCAGTGCCCTGTTCCCACCTTCTCCCCATATCCCTTGACTCCTCTATCTTTAAGAGCTCTATCAAACTCTTTCTTGAAAACATCCAGAGAATTGGCCTCCAGTGCCTTCTGAGGCAGAGCATTCCGTAGATCCACAACTCTCTGGGTGAAACAGTTTTTCCTCAACTCTGTTCTAAATGGCCTACCCCTTATTCTTAAACTGTGGCCTCTGGTTCTGGACTCCCCCAACATCAGGAACATGTTTCCTGCCTCTAGTGTGTCCAATCCCTTAATAATCTTGTGTTTCTATCAGATTCCCCCCTCATCCTTCTAAATTCCAGTGTATACAAGCCCAGTGGCTCCAATCTTTCAACATATGATAGTCCTGCCATCCCGGGAATTAACCTTGTGAACCTATGCTGCACTCCCTCAATAGCAAGAATGTCCTTCCTCAAATTTGGAGACCAAAACTGAACACCGTACTCCAGGTGTGGTCTCACCAGGGCCCTGTACAACTGCAGAAGGACCTCTTTGCTCCTATACTCAACTCTCCTTGTTATGAAGGCCAACATGCCATTAGCTTTCTTCACTGCCTGCTGTACCTGCATTGTTACTTTAATTATGAAGAAAGCACAGCAGTGCCTCTACTTCCTTAGGAGTTTGAGAATATTCAGCATGGCATCTAAAAATTTGACAAACTTCTATCGATGTGTATGGAGAATATATTGACTAGCTCCATCACAACCTAGTATGGAAACACCAATGCCCTTGAATGGAAATTCCTACAAAAGATAGTGGTTACAGCACAGTCCATCATGGGTAAAGCTCTCCCTACCTTTGAACACATCTACACAAATGTTAGATTGCTACTTTAAATAATATGATATAAATAACAGCTTCTCCATTGAGTGAGATGGGGCTGATCATAAACCTCAGTGCCAGTTTGCTTGACAAAATTGATATTCACTGGTATCTAAAAATCTATTGATTTCTGTCATGGTCAATTTCAACAAATGAGCCTCCACTTCCATCTTGGTAAAGGAATTTCTTTTCACCTCTTTACCAGCTATTATCTTTTGACTGCAACTCCTGTCTGAAGATCTGCCAGCCAGGCAAAGATCATGCCTGGATCTATCCTGTGAAGTCCCATAAGAATTTTATATATTTCATTCAGCTGACTTCCAAACTCAAGTGCGGGTCCAGTCTGTTTAACCCCTCTTTGTTTGACAAATCACCATTTTTCCAGTGATGCACTTCACCCCATCCCACCAGCAATCAATTTGGTATACCTTCGTTGCCTTCCTTGTATTACAAGTATTTTGTTCCTTGGTTGAGGAGACCAATTCTGTAATCATTATGTTTGATTAGCTTTTATAACTGGTTTCTATGCATTATTTCAAAAATTTTGTATGAGGACACCTGGATTACTCTAACATGAGGATCTGGAGGTCTCGCACCATTTAAAAAAAAAAAATTATCTGTCTATTCTTTCCACGAAAGTGGATGATCTTACAATTTTCTGTATTGCCCTTGTCCATTCACTTAATGTATCCATATCTCCTTGAAGCCTCTCTGTACCCTGCTCACAGTAGGACCCATCAGCAAGCTTGTATATCTTACCTTTGATTTCCTTGTCCGAATCATTGATATTTAATGTGTGATGTTGATCACTGCAGCCCCCACACATCACAACTTCGCAACTTATAAATGACCAGTTTATTCCTATTCAGTGTTTCTCTCTATTAGCTAATCCTTTATCCTTGCCTGTTGTTTCAAACCCAAATCCATAAGCACTCAATTTTGTTTAATAATTTCTTCTGTGACACTATTAAAGACCTTCTGAAAGTCCAAGTAAATCACTTCATTGGGTTCATCCTCATTTATTCTGCTGGTTACATGCCCCAAAACAGATTTGTTAAACATAATTTGTGTTTTCATAAGTTTACGTTGACTCTGGCTTATTCCCACTTCCTTAATAATAAGTTCCAGTACTTTCCTGCTACTGATGTTGGGTTACTGGTCTCCATTTCTCTTCTATCTTAAATGGTGGGTTATATTTGTGATCATCTAGTCTGGGAGAATTAATCTAAAGATGCTCATTTGAGTTGCTTTGAACTCTTCTTTCAAGTTAGACCAATTGCTCACCATTGTCTTCAGAAGTTCTTCTGTGATGTCCATGCAGACACACATGCAAAATATTTGTTTAATTTCTCTTCCATTTTCTTTTTCCCAATTAAATTTCTCTTGCCCCAACCTGTTAGACACCCTCAATTAACATGAGCTAAATCATTTTCTTTTTGTATATTTTAGTCATTTAGAAATGTTTGAGATTATGTTCCTCTTTGCTCATCCATGTGCTTACTTAGCCTTCTAAGATTTGAGATCGTTTAAAGTCATTTAAAGTGTAAAGAAGAATGAAATAATTATTTCTCTGGATCTGATGCAGCAAAAAAAAACACAATAAGATACACTAAAAACACAGCAAATATAAATACATAGGATAGTTGATGTACATACATTGATTTTATGTTCATAGAGTGACGCTAGGCGCAGGAGTGTCTGTACACAAGGTGACTGACAGGAAATGATAAAGTAGTGGTGGATAAGTGGAGAAGGTAGTCAAAATCTTTTTCCTGTGGTAGGGGTAACAAGCAGAAGAGGGCATTGGTTTAAGATGAGAGGAAAGATACTTAAAGGGGATATAAGGAGCAAGTTTTTACAGTGAGTGCTTGGTAACTAGATTGTGCTGTCAGTGGAGGAAATTGGATATAATTGCTGTATTTAAGAAGTGAATGGGGTTAGTGTGAGTGGGCAAAAATGTCAGTATTGATTTTGTGGTCTTGAAGTGCCTGTTTCTGTACTGTATGACACTGACTATAACTGACTTTATACCGCACTTAATACAAGACATAATGATGGTAAAATAGTTTGCTGTGAAGAGCTGCCACTGCACTGGCCTAGATTTTTATGTTTAGAGTTTCTTGACAGCTATAAGTGCTGCCCCAATTGATCCAAAACATATAGATACAGATGATTTTTGATTTTAAAAAATAATTATAAAGTTTCTGCTTACGTTGGTCTTTTGTTAGTCTAGATTTCTGAAAAGATTTATGAAGACAAGTGAGAAAGGCAAGGTAGCAAGGATGAAAGTAAGTCATGTGAGCTCATGTGATCTTAGATTTCTTCTATAATGATAGCTCAGTCTGATAACTGAGTAATTAGAAAAACCTACCCTCCATGACCCTTGTTATATAGCAGCTTTTGTAATCATTTGATAGGTCATCTGCAGGTAACACTAACTTTTTTTGCGAACTATCTTGAACTTTGCTTTACTCTGTCTCTCTTGGCAGCCTCCTTTGATTTAAATGATTTTCCTGAAACATCTGACTGAAAATAAATTGTTATTGCTCAAGAGTTTTCGGTGATAAGGATGCAAATTAGGCAAAAATGCTGAAGTTAGAATATCTTAACTTATTTGAGGCAGTTTAACTATTGCCTACAGAAGTTGAGCAGCTTGAAACACCAGTCCAGGGGTGAAATATCAGGGTGAGTTACAGCAAAAAATAGTTTTCTTGTAAACTATGCACATGTACTATCTGCTTTCTTTATGTAATTGGTATTCCACTTGGTGTTTTTCAGTGAATTTTTTTTTCTTGCTTATTTCATTGCTGGGTCAAAATCATGCCATTCTCAAACTAGTTTAATAATAATTTAATTGCACTATTTCTGTGTTTAGTTTCCTGAAACAAGTTTTACTTCTAGCTGTCTCTAGTGTGAATAGGACAATGAAATACGTCGAGGGCTCTGTAAATCTAAAGAAAATTAAATCAAATTTAATTATTTGAGTCTGATTGTAATAGATTTCTTGATTAACCATGATGTTTATGCAGGTATTAAAATATTCTAGTTCCATCAGCATTTTGTGTGTGTGGCTCAGATTTCCGTCCTCTGCAGATTTTCTCCTACTAGTTATATCAAATAATTAGAACTATTTCCATTAAAAGTAATAGTTGTGTTGAACCAAGAGTTACCAAATAATGACTAGAATTTCATTTAAGATTCTATTTATTGTGGTTTCTCTAAAAATCATCTGTCAGTTTGATTCTGACTTTGAGTACTTCTTGGATGAATTGCACAAAAATTAACAATGTGAAGCAACACATCATTAACAGATACTTTAGCAAGCATCTCAAAATTAGGATAAAGTGCTCAATGTTCTTATGCTTTATAACTACCAAGTTGTTTGTTTTAAACAATGTTGTTTCTTCTATCATTTTAGGCACAGATCCTAAATCACAGATTCAAGACTGTCTTTCCACCATATTTCCAGGACAAAGTAGAGGTCCTGGCTTAAGGAAATTGGAGAATGGCACCTTACGGACCTGGATCTATGACTAATCCCAGAATTCCATTAATTGCTACTCTTAAGTATGGGGCTATCCTCCTTGCTATCACTCTAGTTGGTGTGGTTATTTACCACAATTATTCCGTTCCCGATTTTGTAATCTCTTCTAGATACAGTAATGTTGGCAAAATTAAATGGGAGTTACTGTGGCAGTTCAGAAATTACAAGAATGGATCAGAAGCCCCTAAAGCACTGAACAAGTTGCCATTCGGAAAGGGTCATTATAGTCACTCACATTGTGATATTGATTCTAATAGAAGGTTTGACTGTGCTTTTAATGATCACATTGACATGAAGGAATGTCAGATTCGTGGCTGCTGTTGGATTCCAGTGGTTAGTAATATCAATGTGACTGGACCTCTTTGTTTCTTACCATCAAATTATCCTACATACAACATGGATAGCCTTTCTCCAACCAAGACAGGCTTTACAGCCACTCTAAGCCGAACTAAAAAGACATTTTTCCCAAATGACATAACAACACTTCAGTTGAGCGTAATGTACGAGACAGCAGGCAGACTTCATTTCACGGTAAGTAATCCTGATTAGAAAAGCTAATTTTAGTGAGGCCATAAAGATGTGTGTAGCTGCAAATATGTTAATGGAACAGATATAGCTATTATCCATCTCAATATTTTTCCAGTTGGTGTTGTAAGTAGTTATAGTTGATATTTTCAAATAAAGTCAAGTTGTGAGATTAAGCTAGTAAAAACAAATTAAGGTTAAAAGAAATTTTCTGAAATTTCCTCTAACAGATGTCTTCTGCATTATACTGCTTCTTCTTGACATAAAGTTGATGGTTCATTAACACTTAAGAAAATGTTTTATCTTTCCACTGTCATGCTTAATGGAAAAACTCCCCAAAAAACCCCACAATTATTGTACCCAAGAACCACTTTCTTTATAAGAGTACTAGGATGTTATAGGTAAAACTTCTTAAATTTGTAAATATTTATTAAATGAGTGTGTGTTTATTATCTATAGCTAAGAAGTTATTTTATTTAGAACGACAACATGGAAAAAAATTATTTGATCATTATGTCTTTTTTAAATTTATTTTCTTATTCAAAGACTGACTATTTACATGTGTATTATTTTATTTGATTTAAGAGGACATTTTTGTTGGTTTGCTTGGAATGAGTTAAATTTTGATCTACCTAAACATCACTGTTTGATATTTCCTCAATATGTCTCATTAATTAACACTATCTTTATAATTCATCTTTTTGTTATTACTTTTTTGTATTGGTATACAATTTTGAATGATTGTGTCTATGAATTATTTTAGTATGATTTATATTTAAATCAATTGAATAAACAAGCATTCCTTTGATTTACAGAGTGAGATAACTTAGCTAATTTCAGATTCATTTTTAACAATATTCGGACAAAAAGATTACAGGTATGTAAAGAGTAAACACGAGGAAATCTGCATTTGCTGGAAATTCAAACAACACACACAAAATGCTGGTGGAACACAGCAGGCCAGGCAGCATCTATAGGGAGAAGCACTGTCGACGCCTCGGCCCAAAACGTCAACAGCGCTTCTCCCTATAGATGCTGCCTGGCCTGCTGTGTTCCACCAGCATTTTGTGTGTGTTACAGGTATGTAAAGACTTTTTTTTAAAAAAAATGGATTTTTCCTCCTTCAACAGTTTTTCTTTTATAGAAAAAAAAAACAAACGATGATCTGACAAGATGCTGTTGATAGGATAAATAGTCTGAATCATTTTCCCAGAAGTCTTGAAAGTTTTCCCAGGAGTGTAAATAAGAGGGTTTAGTTTTCAGATGAAATGGGAAGAATCTAAAGGCGATCAGTGAGGTGAGTGGCTCACACGGGACAGTGAATATCTGCAACAAGTGACCAGAGGCATTTAAAAGGCATTTGAACAGGTACTTTGATAGGAAAGGCATTGAAGGATGTGGGCTTCATGAGGGCAAAAAGGGTTAGTGCAGTTAGGCATTATTATTGGCTAGGGCAAGGTTAGTCAAAAAGATGGGCATTACCATTGGCATGGACAAGATTGGCCAAAACAGGCCCATTTCTGTGTTATACATTTCAATAATTCTGAGAACAGAGGTCTGTTGTTTTAATTCAAAACTTTGAGAGAACTCCACCCAGTTCTTCTGTGTGGTTTGTATAATTGCTTTTCAATTCATCTGTGAGATATGTCTTGTTTTTTTTTAAAAGTGAAGTGTATTCCCAAAGAGCACATCCATTTAAAAATGTGGTCTTGGGACTCTCAAAAGTAATTTTCCCCCTCCTTGCTGCTGAATTAATTACTGTCATTAACAACAAAATTTATATATTTTTTGCTAAATTGATTGAATTATGTAGTGTTCTGTTACTAAGCATTAAACAAGTCTAATCTGTTGGTACATTAATGAACTAATTACTTTGTATTATTCACGGCAAATGAACACACTAAGCTTTACTGATTGAAGGTACATGTGGAAGCTACAGTTTATCTCTTAAGTAGATCTTGTTTCAGTAGAGGCCAGACTAAGAGTGGTTCACCAGTCCTCCAGGTTCAAGGGTTCAGCTCAGGGCTAACAACCCTGACTGGTCAAACAAAACTGTTACAGAAACAGCAATGAAGAGTTCTACATCTGCGTGTGACGGTATGAAGCAGAAATGAGAACCCTGAACCATACCTGGGGCACTGTAGAGAAGATGGCCAAGGACAGAGATGGAGGACTTTCATTGCTGCCCTAAATGCCAGCAGGCGTAATGGGCAGTAAGTGAGATCTTGTTTCTGTCTTTCAGCTTAAGGATCCAATGCACAAACGATACGAGGTTCCTTTTAATGTCCCAAAAGTAACTGAAAAAGCTTCAACACAGCTCTACAATGTAACATTTTCATCCGCACCTTTTGGCATCATTATCCAGAGAAAATCAAATGGGCTTGTGCTGTAAGTATATTTAGCCTTTAACTCTTGGGTATTCTTAACTGCCCCCAATGCCTGTAGCTCAATCTGGTAGTATATAGCACTGTGTAAGAACATAGGTATTCATAAATTAGAAAGAGAAGTGGAGTTTCAGGTTAGTAATTTTTCATAAAATGTGCAAAAAAGATTGAGATCTGATTAGTTTCAAACAAATTGAGAGCCAGAGAAACTGGTGATAGAAAGAAAAGTGAAAAAAGGTGGCTGGCTTTAGAGCGGAAGATTAGATATACTGAATGATGTAGGGTGACTGTGCAAGTTAAAAGGGATGGCAACGGAGCCTGAAGGAGCAAAAGGGAAGTTTAAAGATGTGAAACTCCACATTACCAACAACTGCCTTATGAAGGAATTGGAAAGTGATTGTGACCTGAAATTGTTGTTATATTTGGAACATAGTGGAGTGCCTAATCAAAAGACAAGGTGCCATTCCTGGCAGTTCCATCGAATTTCATTAGGTCGATGTAGGAGGCCGAGGCTGGGAAAATGAGATGGTAGTATCTGCAATGACAAATGATCATTTGATTGGAGAAATTACTTGGCTAAAAATTGAGGATAAGGAGATTCTTTTGTGGTTTTGGAAGGGAAAGCAAAGGATTAGAGGAGAAATGTGGGAAGAAGTATCCTTGGTCATAGGTCCTACCAACCACAACGGAGAGGAGTCCTGCGTTACGTGTAAATGAGAATGAATCAGAAACATTGGGATGATAAGTAACATCATCAAAAGAAATGCAACATAGATGGAGATCAGGAGGTCCACCAGCACTCAAGAAGCTTGACAACAAGCAGAGCATAGCAAACCACTTGGTAGACACCCCATCCACAACGATTCACTAACTTCACCACCTATGCGCAGCGGCAACAGTTTGTACCATCTGCAGGATATATTGCAGCAACTCACCAACTCACCAACTCCTGACTCTGTTCCTTCACTGTTGCTGGGTCAAATTGATGACACTCTCTCCCTAACCACATTGTAGGTATAGCCTCAGATCAAGGACTGCAGCAGTTCAGGAAGATGGCTCACCACTATCTTCTCAAGGCAATAAACACAATTAAATGGTGGCTTCATCTATGAAACCCACTTAAATTAATATGTATACAGGGTTTTTAAAAAAGTACAGAGAGGAATAAAGTGTTACTTTTTCAAATAATTGGCTGTTCTGCTTTTCTTCCAGAAATGATGCTTGATCTGCAGAGTCTTAATCAGCATCTTCTGTTGCTCTTTTACTGTTTTGCTTTTGTACTGTTGTTGAAATGGCTGGAGGCTTAGTTGCTGAACCACTGGAGGGTAGTTAAGGGTCAGAGGTAGGGATGGCGGGTTTACATTTCAAAAAAGGCATTTGAACCAATTTGATTTTTTTCCAGTAGTTTTATGCATACCAGATTTTCCTTTTCCATCCACCTGGCTTCACCTGTCACCTTCTAGCTAACCCTCCTTCCCCTCCCCTCCCACCTTTTTATTCTGGCATCTTCCCCTTCCTTTCTAGTCTTGAAGAAGGGCCTCGGCCTGAAACGTCAGCTGTTTATTCACTTCCATAGTTGCTGCTTGACATGCTGTGTTCCTCCAGCATTTTGTGTGTGTTACTCTAGATTTCCAGCATCTGCAGAATTCTCTTGTGTCTTCATTTCAGATTTATTTAATTTAAATTTATTCAAGTTCACAACTTGAACCTGTGTTCTCTGGGGTAATGAGGCCTGTATGTGGCCAACAATTTTGAACTGTACATCTCTGTATTTTTCCATTCCACTATCTTCCTAATCTTACCATCGTTGCCTTTGTGTACAGTTTCTATAAAGTGCAGTCTAAATTTGAGGAACTGCATTTTGTCTATTGATTTGGCATCTTATGGCATTCAAAGTAAACAACACATGCAAAATGCTGGAGGAAGTCATCAAGTCAATTTATGGAAGGAAATCAACTGTCAACATCTTGGACCAAGACCCTTCATCAGACCTGCTCACTATCTTCTATAGGTGCTGCCTGACTTGCTGAGCTCCTCCGATATTTTGCATGTGTAGCTCAACATTTCCAGCATTTGAACAAGCTCGTGGGGCTACTAAACAAACACTGAGTTCAGCAACTTTGGATCATAACCACTTCCTATTTTTTCTGACAACTGTTGTTGGTAGTGATTATTTTGCTCCCGCCTCTATCTTTTTTGAATTGTAGGAAAGAAAATGAGGAGGAATTAAATAATAAAATATGTCTGTTGTAAGGTAATGGCGCAGCATTTGTCCCTTCATTTGGCACGTTAACGCTCTTCTGCTTTGCAACATGACATATTTTGTTATTTAATACTTTCCAGTCTGCTTTCCTATAACAGATTCAAAGTCGTTGGTCAGGAATATAAACTCTTTCACTTTCTCTCGATGCTACCTGACAGGACATTTATTTCCAGCCCTTTTTTCCATCCTTTATTTTTCATTTCAGGTTTCCAGCATTTGCAATATTTTGCTCTGGATTGTAACTGAATTTGTATTTGGAGTAGTATAATGCCCTCAGTAGCTTTACCTGATTGAATCTTACAGAAATCTCAGGTTGTGTCCAGTGTCATGTACAAAATACCTCAGTTTAGTAATGCTAAAGGAGTTTTTGTTTTTGTTTTGTTTACTTAGCTTGAACACCACAGTGGCTCCATTATTTTATGCTGACCAGTTTCTGCAGATTTCTACGTCTCTTGCTACAAGGCACATTACTGGATTGGGAGAGCACATGACAAATTTGATCCTCGATGTCAACTGGACTCATTTAACTTTTTGGAATCGTGATCAAAGCCCTGGTGTAAGTTGCTTGCTATTTTTTCTCCTTTCTTGGGCCTCGGAAGTAAGCAGGATAACTTTACTTAGAGATGAATCTTGATGAAATCTAAGTTACCAATGACTATATGCAAGGAAGTATGCCAGCTTACCATAACTGATTATTTCTCCCCCCCCCTCTCCAAGTCCAGTGGAAACAAGTGCAACTTCGATGTTGTTTTACGTATTGCGTTTGTAGTAGCATTTTGAAATTTTCACTCTGAAATGCTTCAGGAAACAGCTTGTCACAATATGAAAACCTGGTCAGTGTCATGTTTCAGGCTGATGGTACTGAGAGCCAACCTAAAGCAATCTTCCTGAGGCACCTCATTTCAATCCCCATTTCTTTTTCTCGATAGCATTTGTCGATGTCTAGTGAAAATTACAGAGTGTTGAAAACACATTATCCAGTGAGACTTCATGAATCTCTTTCTGGTGCTGAAGAGATTGAACAGATTGTAATCCACATCTCAGTGACTGCAGCAGCTCAGGAAGGCAGCTCACAATCATTCTTCCGTTTTTCTAGGCATTTTCCTTATTAGTGCTTCCAATTGGGTTCTGGGGGTTCTAAGGTGATGAGGCTAAAGTAGGATCCCACAAATTATTGCAGGTGGGACTGAAAGTAGTCCACATTTTCCAAGGCTGTTTGATTAAATTAGTGGAGGATTACTGATGTCACCTGAGCAAAACAACGGCATGATATAAATTAGAGACAAAATTTGGAAATATGAAACCAAGTAATTACAGTCACTCGCACTATCCTGTTTTCTGCAGCTAAATTCCAATTTATATGGATCACACCCTTTCTACATGGTGATGGAAGAGGATGGGTCTGCTCATGGTGTTTTTCTGTTAAACAGTAATGCCAAGGGTAAGAAATTAACTTGTCCTCATTGAATATATAAATATATCTCAGTCCGAATTTGGAGACTTGATAGGTCTGTTTGTTATTACCTGTTCTTACCTTTTTTGAAAAGTAAACATGGTGATTTTGGACATTGTTTCATTATCACAAAGTTGACAATCCTCTTTGTATAATCTATGTGATTATTGCAGTAATGATGCTGTTAAATTAACTGATTTTGTTTTATCCAGATGCTTTACTCCAGCCATTCCCTGCTCTAACCTGGAGGACCACTGGGGGAATTCTTGATTTTTATGTGTTCTTGGGTCCAGACCCTAAAACAGTGATCAGACAGTATATGGATGTTATTGGTAAGATTGCAACTATGATGTTATTTATGCTGAGCTAACATCTAAAATTCTGACACACATTGATAATTCTAGATTTCCTTCCGATTATATCATGATGCAGCAGTGTTGGATTTTTAAAAAAATATAATGTGAAAAAATACATTTGGTTGTGTACAATTTATCTTAAAGCAATGCTTTCTGACAGGTGATTTATACATTTGCATAGTTGGATGCTGGCAAAGGAAGTAATTCAGAACAGTACAGCAGATATTATTTATTAATATTTGATGAAAGCAAATAAAACTGGTGTTACAATTCTGTTGTGGAATTCATTTCTCAGTGAACTGCAGGTGCTTGGAATTTTGTATACCCCCCCCCATCTCCAAGTAAACTTCATACTTTGGAGATATGTTAGTGTTATCTGTAAACATTCACAGAGAACTAAATTGAAACAGCTGAAAAATATCTTCAATAGTAAATTCACAGCAAATAAACTTTAATGCCAGTGGTTGCGACTGGATTTGAGCTACTTTCCAAAGCGATCATGTCAATATTTAACCAGCTATTTTATCTTCATCCTTTATCTATGCCAAATGATCCATCTGTTCTTCAGCATTAAACTCTGAACTTGTCTGTCTTTACTCTGATATAAAATATTCTTGTCGTGAAGAAGACAAACAGAATGTTCCTCTATGTCCTGGCCAGTGTTCATTCCACAACCACTGTTACAGTAGATTCATTCTAATTATTGCATGATTGTGCAACTGTACTGTAGGCAAATTGCTACATTTTCAACCTACAACAGAGATTATACAAAATAAATTACCGGTATAATCAATTGGCTGCAGCAATGTTACAAAAAGCACTAAATAAATCCATAGTTTTTCTTTTGATCTTAACTCTACCTTACATAACATCTCATTATACATTATGTGATTGGGTAGGTTATCCAATAATGCCGCCATATTGGAGCCTAGGATTCCATTTATGTCGTTGGGGTTACTGGAGTACCAACATCACCCGGGAGGTAGTGGAGAACATGACTAGAGCTCACATGCCTCAGGTGAGAATACAAACATAAAAGAGGATTTTCTGTCAAAAGAAAGCCTGGTCTTGTAAAATAAAAGATTCTTCCAAAGAACTGCTGCGGGAAGTGAGCACTGAACTTTAATCATGTACTTAGATGAATGGATTGAGTAATTAATCTATTATATGGTAAAGAATGGCATTTTCCCTCTGCAAGAGCTAATACATACATTTAACTATTGAAATGGTGTGCATTTACTTTGGAAACACAGGAGTAGTGTGGCTCAATATGTAGGGAAAGGAATATGTACATTGGGTGTCATGGTAACATATTATTTCCAGTACTAGCAACTTAGACTTAATTCCCGCCGCTGCCTGTACATTCACCCCGTGACCGTGTGGGTTTCTTCTGGGTGTTCCAGTTTCCTCCCACAGTTCAAAGACATACCGGTTGGTAGGTCAGTTGGTCATTGTAATATGTCCCATGATTAGGTTCGGATTAAATTGGGGGATTGCTGGGTGGAGTTGCTCAAACCCATCACTGAGTGTCAAGAAATAAATATTTTACTCATCATCAGCTGGATATAGAATTGCTCTTGTTAAAGATCGTTCTTTCTCCAGGATGTACAATGGAATGATTTGGATTACATGGACGGGAAAAAAGACTTCACTTACAACAGACAGAACTTTTCAGACTATGCAGAGATGGTTGAAGAGTTTCATCAAAAGGGCTTAAAATATGTCATGATTGTGGTAAGAAAAATTCAGAAGTAAGGAGGAGTTGATCAAAGTGATTTGATTGCTAAAGTTAAAAGAAGTTTTTTTTTGTTTGACGAAGTTGAGCAGAATATACACTGGTATATCTGAAATTTTTAAAAAAACACATTGTATTTTGGAAATGCTCAGCACAACAGGCAGCATACAGAGAAATAGAAATAGTTAACAATTCAGATTAATTTCTGACAAGGGGTCTTTTACCTGAAACATTAAATCAGTTTGACTTTCCCTGGTTGCTGCTTGGCCTGCTGAGTATTTCCTGCATTTCTGTTTCAAGGTCCAACACTGATACTTGGAGACACGAGACTGTTGGATTCAGGAGCAAAAAGTATGTACTGATACTTTGTTTAAAGCTAAGGATGTTTTCCTAGGAATGCTAGGAATAGAGCGCACGCACGCACGCGCGCGCACACACACTTTTTATAGTACCTATAAAAAGTAGTAAAAAAAATGCTGCATTCATTTTACCTGCTACATTCACAAGCCTTCCAGGGCCTGCTGCAGTGAAGCATCCCCACAGCATGATGCAGCCACCACCGTGTTTCGCATTAGGGAAGATGTGTTTTTGATGATGTGCAGTGTTTGGCTGATGGCCAGAAATAACAATTTTTGTTTTATCAGACCATAGAACCTTCTTCCAGCTGACTTCAAAGTCTCCCACAGACCTTCTGGCAAAATGTAGCTAAAATTTCATGCAAGTTTTTTTTTCAACAGTGGCTTTCTCTTTGCTGCTATCTCATAAAGCTGTGACTGGTGAAGCCAGTTGTTGTATGCACAGTCTTTCTGATCTCAGCAACTGAAGGTTGTAACTCCTCCAGAGTTGTCATAGGTCTTTTGTTGTCTTCCCTCACTAGTCCCCTTCTTGCATGGTCACTAAGTTTTTGAAGACCACGTGCTCGAGGTAGATTTACAGCTGTGCCATATTAACCATAGAATCTATATTCTTGATGATTGACAAAACTCCAAAGGATATTCAGTGACTTTGAAATTTTCTTGTATCCATTTCCTGACTTGTGCTTTTCAATAACCTTTTCGTGGAGTTGCTTGGAGTGTACTTTCGGCTTCATGGTGTAGTTTTTCCCAGGATACTGTCTCACTAGCAAGTTGGAACTTCCAGATCAGGTGTATTTTAATGAATTAAAACACCTTGATTGCACACAAGTCTCCAAAAACAGATCTCCATTTAAGTAATAATGTACTTATAAAATATTTCTTTCTTTTTTAATCTTTTTATTAATTTTCAAATACATAAGCATAATAACAATAGTAGTACAGAGAGATTGGGATTACATCATTGGTAAACAGTATATACGAGTAAAAGCTATAGATAACACAAATGTACTAAACTTCCCAAACTCTTAATGTAATTAAACATGGTAAAAAAAAAGACGACATGTCAAAAAAAGAAACCCAAATTAGAAAACAAAAAAAAACCTAAGCTAAACAAAACTAAACTAAACAAAGCTGGGCTTCTTCTAAAGTCAATTGGCTGCACCAGTGATGATGATGATATGGTGTGTCAAGTTAAGGGGGGGGGGTGAATACTTATGCAATCAATTATTTTGTGTTTTATATCTGTAATTAATTTAGATCACTTTGTTGAGATCTGTTTTCACTTTGACACGAAAGAGTCATTTTCTGTTGATCAGTGTCAAAAAAAAGACAAGTTAAATCCACTGTGATTCATTGTTGTAAACCAATAAACATGAAAACTTCCAGGGGGGAGCGAATACTTTTTATAGGCACTGCATGTGTATGTATGTATGTGTGTGTGTATATAGAGATAGCGAGAAAGAGAGAGAGAGAGATTACTGACAGCATTTCTACTCAAGGATTCTGATGTGATCTATAGCCGTCCCTAATGCTGTCCTTTGCTGCGCCAAGAATTTTTCTGTGGGCTAAGCAGTGGACTGGCCCTCCTACAGCAATGAAATATTTAAAGTGATCTTTTGGCAGCATGGCTTGTCTTTGTGTGAATGTGTGTGACTTCTTTAACAGACAGATTTAGGAAAGCTGGGGTGCAGTGCCGAGATGTGGGGTTCACGGCTACAAGCGTGAAGGAAGGAAGGGGGTAGGCCTCAGGACTGTCTGTGGCTGCTCCCTGTTTCAACAAATCTCTCAGACCCTGGAGGCCCTCTTGTCACCTCCTCCTAGATGCTTCTTAACTCTCCCTAGCCCTGAAATTTCTCTCTACTAACAAAGCCAATAGCTAGCAACTTTTTTGAAGCTTAATTTGATATTTGACAATTTTGTTCCATGTCCTTACAGTATTTTTCTTTTCGTTATAGGATCCTGGCATCAGCAGTGCAGAGACACCAGGGACATACAAACCATATGATGATGGTGTAAAGAGAGGTGTCTTTATCAAGAATGAAACAGGTCTACCATTAATAGGGCAGGTCAGTACAGCAAAGAGAAGCTTGATTTTTAAATCTGGATTTTTGCATTTGTTCATTATTAATAGCAAGCAACACTATTCTGCCAAATTTTCTTTATATGGAGAAATGAAATAGTGTTTTGGAAAGATGTTGGTTAACTTAAAGTACTATTAATTGTTTTGAATAATGCCTCTTAGAATACAGTTCTATTCAAAATTTGATACATCTGTTAGAAAATGTTATTAATTTCACATAGTTGGGGCAGCATAGTAATGTAACAGTTAGTACATCGCTTTACAGTGCCAGCAATCACTGATCGGGTTCAATTCACACCACTACTTATAAGAGGTTGGTACATTCTCCCCTTGGCTGCTTGAGGTCCCTTATGAGTGTTCTGCTTTTCTCCTACTTTCTAAAAATGTACTGTTACATTAGTGAGTTGTGGGCATGCAAAGTTGGTGCCGAACCATGATGACACTTGCAGACTGCCTAGAACTGATTAAATTTGATGCAAACAAAGGATTTCACTGCATATTTCGGTATACGTGTTACAAATAAAGCTAATCTCTGTTGTGTAGGACAGCGATCCCTTCAGTCTGAAAGGATCTGAACTTCCACCAAAGCTCTGGTAATTTTCTAATTCAAATCTCAGGAGTTCCCAACTATGTTCTAAAGTTTATAGTACATGATTTAGTTGGGGATCAGGTTAAAACTCTATTTTTACTTAAAAAGAACATTAAATCCAATCAGAATCTGGTTTGTTATCAGCAGCATCTGTCATGAAATTTGTTACCCTATCATCAGCAGTTCAATGCAATATATAATATAGAAGAGAAAAAATATAATAAAAATAAATAAGTAAATCAGTTACAGTATATGTATATTGAATAGATTAAAAATCATGCAAAAACGGAAATATATTTTTAAAAAGTGACATGGTGTTCATGGGTTCATTGTCCATTTAGGAATCAAATGGCAAAGGGGAAGAAGCTGTTCCTGAATCACAGAATGTGTGCCTTTAGGCTTCTGTACTTCCTACCTGATTGAAACAATGAGAAAAGAGCATGCCCTGGGTGCTGGGGGTCCTTAGTAATGGACGCTGCATTTCTAAGACACTGCTCCTTGAAGACGTCCTGTTTACTTTGTAGGCTAGTACCCAAGATGGAGCCAACTCAATTTACGATCCTTTGCAGTTTCTTTCGGTCTTGTGCGGTAGCTTCCCCACCCCCACCCCCCCATATCAGACAGTGACGCAGCCTGTCAGAATGCTCTCCGTAGTACACGTTCAGAAGTTGTTGAGTGTTTTTGTTGACATACCAAATCTCTTCAAACTCCTGATGAAGTGTAGTCACTTGCCATCTTCATAGCTGCATGTTATATTGGGACCAGGTTAGGTCCTCGGGGATCTTGACGCCCAGGAACTTGAAGCTGCTCACTCTCTCTACTTCTGAACTCTCTATGAAGATTGGTATGTTCTCTTTCATCTTACCCTTCCTGAAGTCCACAATCAGCTCTTTTGTCTTATTGCTGTTGAGTGCAAGGTTGTTGCTGCGCCACCACTCCACTAGTTGGTATATCTTGCTCCTGTATGCCCTCTCATCTTCATCTGAGATTCTGCCAACAATGGTTGTATCATCAACAAATTTGTAGGTGGTATTTGAGCTATGCCTAGCCACACAGTCATGGGTATAGAGAGAGTAGAGCAGTGTGTTAAGCCCACACCCCTGAGGTGCACCAATGTTGATTGTCAGCGAGGAGGAGTTATTATCGCCAATCTGCACAGATTGTGGTCTTCCGGTTAGGAAGTCGAGGATCTATTTACAAAAGGAGGTACAGAGGTCCAGGTTCTATAACTTATCAATCAGGATTGTGGGAATTATGGTGTTAAATGCTGAGCTGTAGTCGATGAACAGCACCCTGATATGGGTGTTTGCATTGTCCAGGCGGTCTAAGGCCGTGTGAAGAGTCATTGAGATTGCGTCTGCCATGACCTATTGTGGCAATAAGCAAATTGCAATGGGTCTGGGTCCTTGCTGAGGCAGGGTTTCAGTCTAGTCCTGACCAACCTCTCAGAGCATTTCATCATTGTCGATGGGAATGCCACAAGGCAATAGTCATTAAGGCAGCTCACATTATTCTTCTTAGGCACTGGTATAATTGTTGCTTTTTTTGAAGCAAGTGGGAACTTCCGCCCATAGCAGTGAGATGTTGAAAATGCCCTTGAATACTCCCACCGGTTGGTTGGCACAAGTTTTTAGAGCCTTACCAGGTACTCTATCAGGACCTTCCACCCTGCGAAAGTTCACCCTCTTTAAAGACAGCCTAACATCGACCTCCAAGACAGATGACAAGGTCACCGGGTGCAACAGGGATCTTAACAGCTGCAGTTATATTCTCCCTTTCAAAGCAAGCAGAGAAGGAATTGAGTTCATCTGCTCGTGAAGCAGATGACCATAAACACAGATTCTGCAGATGCTGTGTATCGCTCATTGGATCCAACCAAGCTGTTTGGCCTTACTTGCTGTTACTGTAATGCACAACTCTGTGTGTTTCTGTGCATCAATATAAATAGTAATGAAGTGCAGGCGATGGACTGGGAGAGGCAGATGTAATGTGGACTACTTGTTGAAATTGAAATCTAGAAATGTATGCCCGTCACCTTCCTGGCTTCTCTTGCAGTCTCTACTATCTGGACTTGATTTGAATTCACAGCACTCACATAGTCTCCAGAAACATTCAAGTTCTTCTGGTCTGCTTTATTTAGGTTTGGCCTGGTTTTACAGCCTTCCCAGATTTTACAAACCCAGAAACCATGGCTTGGTGGTATGAAAACATTAAGGAGTTTCATGATCAAGTGCCATTTGATGGGATATGGATTGTAAGTATATGAAGAAAACTCAAAATATAAAGTTTAAACACTTTGGAAAGTGAATAAAGTGATATGAAATAGGCATTTTAAATGCTCTCATTCTTTGTGTCATTCAAAATTCCATTATTCAAAATAGTTACATTATTTAAACATGTATAATACAAGCACAGGAACAGTGCTAGGTAACTGATAGTGTACAGTCACTTATTGTTTCTACGTCTGCTAAATTCCATATGCAGAAATGTCATTTTTTTGCTGTTACATGATGCTGTTATAATGTTGGTGCCAATGCCATGGGTCCTTTTCTCTTCGCCTGAAGTTCATCTGTGTCTGTAATTATTTGATCTGGATGCAGAGGCAGAAACTTGCTGCCCCAGTGAAAGTGGTTTTAAGGATGTGGAGGAGTTATGTCTATGAGATCGACTGTTTTAACATTTTTGGAAAAAAAATGTTAAATAAACTGTTTTGCAGGACATGAATGAGCCTTCCAACTTCATTAGTGGAGCAGTTGGTGGTTGTCCAGATAACAATTTAGAAAACCCTCCGTATGTACCAGGTAAAAATCAAAATTTTAAACTTTCACTTTTAAAGCCATTCCGCACCCTTCCTTGCAGTGAAGTTTGTTTGAGGTATTGCGTGCTTTCTGGTTTAATGCTTTGATTTTTAATTTTCATTGTATTTATGACTTCTGTGTAAATAATTTATTGGGTTTGGATTTGTCTGCTGCAGATGTGAGTGGAGGATATCTAGCATTTCGTACACTGTGTATGTCGGGTAAACAGAATCTCTCATCGCATTATAACCTGCACAACCTTTACGGGTTAACTGAGGCTATTGCTTCCCATGAGTGAGTAACAATTAAATCATAAATTAATTAGTTATACTGAATATAGTTTCAGTAATATAAAGTACTCAAGGGTTTTTGAACACGGCAGAAGTCAAAAGAAAATACTTTGAACTTGTTCTGCCCTTTTTAATTGCTTCAGCATACTTTGAGTGTTATTCTTCATGCATTAATTTGCAAATAAATGTTGCATTAAAGCCTAAAGCCTGATCCTGATCTCTGAGTGTGCAAAGGCAGAGTTCTAGCATAACCTGAAAATAGGAACCAGAAGCAGAAATCTTAACTGATATTTTTGTATTTCCCAGTCCAAGGTACCACAATTGTACCACTTATACCTTTGCTTTAGCTCCGAAGGGACAATGTGACCTTCCTAATCTAAATGAATTTATCATTTACATAGACATTTAGATTTAACAGTCAGCTGACTATCATCTGAAAGCCAGAGCGATTATTTTTCCACAGGTTTCATTTTGATCCACAGTCCTTATCAGTCCTTGAAGTTAGACAGGACATAAACTGTCACCCTTTTCAGACTTGTAGTAGAAAATTGTTTGAGCCTGTAGTAATTCTGGAACACCTTTTTGGTTCCTTCAGCTTCCCCAAATTAGAGAATACCTTAAGTACCAACACAGATACAGCAGTATATGATGTCCTACCTAATTGTTCTTAAATGCTACTAATACTCTAAGCTGAGTTACTGGATAGAGTTTGTATGCAGGGAGTGTAAAAGCTCAAACTGCATTCGATCTCAGTGAATGGATCTTTTACAACAACTTTGGCAGAAGGATGCCAACAGCAAAAAGGAATATCAAATATTGGCAATGACTCTTAATAGCACATTCCCCAAGTAACTTGAATAGAGTTGAAGTGAGGAAAAAATAATGTTCTTCATTGGCAGTAGTCAATTTTTGCGAACATTAAGCTATTAATGTGTTCTGTCTTGCATTTAGTGCATTGATCAAAGTGAGAGGAAAACGGCCTTTCGTTATTTCACGGTCCACATTCCCTAGTCATGGTCATTATGCTGGACACTGGACTGGGGATATCTCAAGTAACTGGTATGACATGTACTACACTATCCCAGGTACATAAATTAATGTGGAGTTTGTTAATTGACCTGGAAGGTGAGCTTTTTTTTTCCTTCAAAGGTATTGCCTCATCCATTTCACTTTCATTTATGGAATTTTGTGTACCTGACTGTTGGAATACCTGGATGGTTTGTATCTGAGAATGAAATTTGATTTTTAAACATGATACTCTGCTCACATTCATTTTTGTCAATTTAGATTTTTCTCACTTTGCTTGCACAATTGAGCAGGAAAACAGCATTGACCATTAACGACAACTTATCCAGGCAATGCTCTCTTCTTGCTACTTACCATCAGGAAGGAAGTACAGGAGCCTTAGTTCCTATATCACTTGGTTCAGGAGCAGTTGTTATCCTTCAGTCATCAGGCTTCTGAACCAGAGAGGATAACTTCACTCACTGCACTGATTCCACACTCTTTGGAATCACTTTCAAAGACTCTACAATTCATGTTCTCAATATTATTTATTAATTGCTGTTGAGCGACTCGGCAACCCTATGGGTAGTGTACTTGTCCATCAGGTTTTCGTGGCAAGATACGGAAGTAGATTGCCAAGCCTTTCTTCTGCATAAATATTGCTACTGTCCAGATTCGAACTCAGGACCATCTGCCTCGAAGTCCAATTCTGATTCCACTACACCACCCGCCGGCCTGTTTATTACTTATTTATCTATTATTGTTATGTTTTTTTTTGTGTTTGCACGGTTTGTCTTTTGCACTTTGATTGCTTATCGGCCTTTGTGTTTCTTTGTGAACTCCTGCAAGAAAATAAATCTGAGTAGTAAATGGTCTGATGTTCAGTACTATGCAGAAGTCTTTGGTACGTATATATAACTAGGGAGCCTAAGACATTTGCACAGTACTGTATTTGTCAATGTGGAGTGGAGAGCAAATTTGTAAATCTGACAGGAGCAAAGAATGGCATAGGTGGAGCACTGCATGAGGAGTGTGGGACAGGTGGCAGAGGAGGAGTGCCAGGGACAAGGGTGCAGACACACCCAGCCCTGAGACAGCAGGCAAGGTCATTTGCTTCCAAGCAATCGATTTATTGATCATTATAGAATATTGCTGTAGTGCTTGCCCTGTTCCCTCCCCTCTCCCTTCCCCTTTTCCCAGCCATGATTCCCCTCTCCCTGGCCCCTTCCCACTCTGTCCACAAAAGAGACTCCTATCAGAATCAGGTTGATCATCACTCACATTTATCATGAAATTAGATTTTTTTTGCTGCAGCTGTACAGTGCAAAACATAAAATGACTTCAGTACTGGGCAAAAATTTCAGACACCCTAGCTATATATATGTGCCTAAGACTTTTGCACAGTATTGTATTTACTTTGAACTGAAATTCCATCATTCCAGCACCTTTACTGGCTGTGGGCATTTGTAGCCAAGCTCTGCCTCAGCTGTTAAAAGCTGGCAACTTGACATGTGCGTTAAAGGAGAGCAGGTAATTCTCCCCATTCTACTTCTCTAATACAAATACCTTTGAAAACGTTGCAAGTACACTACCAGTATATATCATGTCACCGCAAAGTAAATTCATTTGATACAACCAGTAATTGTTCATAAGTTGTTTGAGATAGTCAAACTATTTTTGTTATTTGTTTTACAACAGTTTAAAAGCGAAAAATGGAACGTTGAAACATGAAATGTTTTTTTAAAAACCTGTGTATTTCTTTAGCAATAATGCTGTTTAACATGTATGGAGTTCCACTGGTGGGAGCAGATGTCTGTGGTTTTCGTTGGGGCACCACTGAAGAACTCTGTATACGCTGGACACAACTCGGATCCTTCTACCCTTTCATGCGGAATCATAACGACTGGAAACAGCCGGTTAGTCTTTGAGAGAAGAGTAAACTTCAAAGTGGATATAAAGAATCCAATTTTGTTTTTTTACTTTTAAATGTTGAGTATTAGATTGATAGACATCGAACAGTCAACCTGTCTAAAAGTTGCAGAATCTGTGAGTTATTTTTACTCGATAAAACACATTTCTATTACATGTGAAGTCAATGTTTATCACATGTTTTCTTTCATTTTGTAGCAAGTTCGGTACAATAATTTCTGGCTCTTGCTCCTTCCTTTCCATTCGGGATAAATGGTCTCAGCCTGAAACGTCCATGGGTGCTACCTGACTTGCTGAGTTCCTGCAGTATTTTATGTGTGTTGTTCAGGATTTCCAGCATCTGTAGAATCTCTTGTGTTCAGCCAATAACTGTTTTTCAATGAAATAAATCAAGTAAATTAATTAACTTGTTAATTGAAATTTAAAAATTTCTCTTCAACATCTGTCACCTTTAAGCAGTTTTTATTATTGACCGCCAACAGTATCCAGGTCACTGTCATTTTCTGAACTGTTAAGAGTGTCTTTATGCCACAGAAGAGTGGGAAAATGGGATTTGTGTCAGCAGGCAAAAGGTTAGTATGGATGTAGTAAGCCAAAAGACCCATTTCTGTGCTGTACAATTTTATGACTATTAAAAATACAAGAGATTCTATAGCTGCTGGAAATCCAGAGCAACACCCACAAAATGTTGGAGGAACTCAGTAGGTCAGGTAGCATCTATGGAGGAGAATAAACAGTTGATGTTTTGGGCCAAGACTCTTCATCAGGACTCTGACTATGAATGGATCTATTGGGATCAAATGTTGATGACTTGATTTGATATTGGGGCTTGAGGCTCATGTCTCATGATTAGACATGTTCTTTCAAAATATCTGTGTGTTCATTTTTGGTATGAATTGATATTTTTGGAGCAGCTGATGCTTAAAGAAAAAGGATTGTGTATATTGTTTTTCAGTCTCAGGAACCATACGTCTTCAGTGAGTCAGCTCAGTCAGCAATGCGGAAAGCTCTCTTCACCAGATACATGCTGCTCCCTTTTCTTTACACACTTTTCCACAAGGCACACACTGCCGGAGAGATGGTTGTTCGGCCACTGTCATTTGAGTATGTTTTTTTAATGTGTGTATAATATTTTAACACAATGAAGTTGGAAAATAGGTTGAAACTAAATCTAATGATATTTTGCCTATAGATTTGTTTAAAATGATTCAATCATATTTTAATCCAAATGTGAACGTTTCCATGGGTTAACTCCAAAGCCAAAATTGGACCATCAGGAACCCAATATGTTCTCATTTAATCATAAATATCTGAAGCTTGGTCCTCTTTATTAGTATACAAAGTAAAAAAACGTTCCTTAATTGATTTTAATAACATTGAAACTACCAGCATTTGCTGAAAATCTGACACAGCTTTATACATGTTCCAAGTTGAGCTGCACTGTGCAAAAGTTGCAGAAATCACTGACAATAATTTCACACTTTTCCTGTACTATGTTGAATGACTGGCTGAGTTTCAAATGTCATACTAAGTCATAATTGCCTATGAAAAGTTGAACATTGTGCATTTACTCAAACTCACTAAGAATATTAAATTGAAAATTATATTATACTGCCATGCAGGATGAAAGCAAATCATTTGGTGCAGAATCTATGCCAACTATCAAGCACACACCTGCATAAAACTACACTAATCTCAATCTATTCTATCCACGCTTCCATCAGCACCATTCACTTACACACTAGGGGCAATTTACAGTGGACAGTTAATCTACTAACTTTTTAAAAAAATATATTTTTATTGAAGGAATGACACAATACAGAATACATAATGAATTACATTTTCCTCTATTTTGCTTTTATATCTTATCCCTAAACAAACCTCCACTCACCCTCCCTCCCCGAACATACCATGGCAGCTGTTGTATTTACAATACAACAATTCACAAATACAAGTACGGACATTTCACAGCCATACCCCCACACTACTTCAAGACGAAGGCCCACATACATCCACAACATGTCAGATGATCCAGAATATACTCATATTACAATTCATCAGCCACCCTGTGAGGTAAACCATATGTGTGTTAAAAGAGAGGCAACTTCCCAAGTACAATCAGATGCCCTCAACTAGTAGGTAATTCCTTAAGACTCCCAAAATATGACAAGAAAGGTCCCCATTTCGAATAGAACTTTTTCACAGACCCCCTCAAAGTGAATTTAATCTTTTCTAATTTCAGAAAAAACATTACATCCTCTAACCAAGCAGCAGCAGATGGGGAAGTGGTAGATTTCCAGACCAGCGAGATTCTCCTACGGGTCAAAAGCGATGTAAAAGCAACAATATCCGACTGGTTTGCATTTAAGCCCAAAGCATCATCCCCCACACCAAATACAGCTATAAGCGGGCAAGGTCTCAGTGTCACCCCCAAAACCTCACTGATAATTTTAAAAACCAGTGCCCAATAGCCATCAAGCCGAGGGCAAAACCAAAATGCATGCACTAAACCAGCCGGAGAGAAGGAACACCTGTCACAGCCAGCGTCTGTCCCAGGATACATGTCAGCAAGCCTGGCTTTACTTAAATATACCCCGTGTAAAACTTTAAATTGTATGAGCCCCAGTCTAGCACATGATGATGAGGAATGAACTTTATTTAATGCTTTTGCCCAATATTCCTCAGCCAGATCCATACCAAGGTCATCCTCCCACCTAGTCTTACTAGGGGCAATTTACAGTGGACAGTTAATCTACTAACTTTTGCAGGTCTTTGGCTTGTCAGAGGCAACAGGAGCACTCAGAGAAAATGCTCTTAATCACAGAGAGCAAGTGCATACCCGACAGACAGAACAGGAAACAGAATTTAACCCAGATCACAAGTCAAAGCAGCAACTCAACTAGCTGTGCAATAGTTCTGCACCAAATGTTAAATACAAGTTGTGGTTTTTTTTAAATTTCAACTGCCATTTTAATATTGTTTCAGATTCCAAGCTCTATTTTGTTTTCTGTAAAGTATTTAAAAAGCTTAGTTAGAAGTTATTTTTGATGTATATTTCAGAATTGTTTGGTCTTATTATCTACCCTGAATCACTGTTATTAAACTGCATGGCTTTCCGTCTGAATCAGAAAACCAGAAGTTACAGTGTAATGTACAGTAACAGGGGAAGTTGTGGTTCTAGTTGACTTAAGCTTTGAATTCAGTAAAGGGGAAGCAGAATCCCTATGATAATGCTAGGACCGGATGTGCATACAGTCATTGCCCTTGTTATAAATTGCTCTAATTATTTGCTATCAAGTTCTACAGGTAGCTCTATTTTTGTAGGATTTCCCATTCAAGGGTGTTAGTATTTCCATATCAGGCTGTGATGTAACCAGTCAATATACTCTTCACCACTCATCTATAGAAGTCTGTTGAAGTTTTAGATGTCGTGCCAAATTGACGCAAACTCCGAAGGAAGTAGGGGCACTGCTGTGCTTTTTTTCATGATTGCATGGAAACTGATACAGGGTTGTCGTGAAGGGAGATTTTAATTTCCCCAATATTGATTGGCATCTCCGTAGAGCAAGGGGTTTAGATAGGATGGAGTTCGTTAGGTGTGTTCAGAAGGTTTTCTGACACAACATGTAGATAAGCCTACAAAAGGAGAGGCTGTACTTGATCTGGTTTTGGGAAATGAACCTGGTCCTGTGTCAGGTCTCTCAGTGGGAGAGCATTTTGGAGATAGTGATCACAATTCTATCTCCTTTACCATAGCATTGGGGAGGGATAAGACAAGTTAGGAAAATATTTACTTGGAGTAAGGGGAAATATGAAGCTATTAGACAGGAACTTGGAAAAGCAGATGAGCAGATGATAAATTGAGAGCAGATGTTCTCAGGGAAATGTATGGCAGAAATATAGCAAGTGTTCAGGGGATATTTGTGTGGTGTTCTGCATAGGTACGTTCCACTGAGACAGGGACACTGAGACACTGAGGTAGGGTACACCAACTGTGGTGAACAAAGGCTATTGAAAATCTAGTCAAGAAGAAAAGAAAAGCTTATGAAAGGTTCATAAGATCTAGGTAAGAATAAAGATCTGGGAAATTATAAGGCTAGCAGGAAGGAGTTTAAGAATGAAATTAGGAGAGCCAGAAGGGGCCATGAGAAGGTTTTGACAAGTAGGATTAAGGAAAACCCCAAGGCATTCTACAAGTATGTGAAGAGCAAGAGGATAAGATGTGAGAGAATAGGACCAATCAAGTGTGAAAGTGGAAATGTATGTATGGAGGAGATAGCAGAGGTACTTAATGAATATGTTGCTTCAGTATTCGCTACGGAAAAGGACCTTGGCGATTGTAGGGATGATTTACAGCAGACTGAAAAGTTTGGGCATATCGACATAAAGAGGATGTGCTAGAGCTTTTGGAAAGCATCAAGTTGGATAAGTCACCAGGACCGGACGACATATACCCGAGGCTACTATGGGAGCCAAGGGAGGAGATTGCTAAGCCTCTTGTAATGATCTTTGCATTATCAATGGGGAGGGGAAAGGTTCCGGAGGATTGCCGGTTGCAGGTGTTGTTCCCTTATTCAAGAAAGAGAGTCAAGATAGCCCAGGAAATTATAGACCAGTGAGTTTTACTTCAGTGGTTGGTAAGTTGATGGAGAAGATCCTGAGAGGCAGGATTTATGAACATTTGGAGAGGCATAATATGATTAGGAATAGTCAGCATGGCTTTGTCAACGGCAGGTCGTGCCTTACGAGCCTGATTTTTTTTTTGAGGACGTGAATAAACGTATTGCTGAAGGTAGAGTAGTAGATGTAGTGTATATGGATTTCAGCAAGGCATTTGATAAGGTACCCCATGCAAGGCTTATTGAGAAAGTAAGGTGGCATGGGATCCAAGGGGACCTTGCTTTGTGGATCTATAATTAGCTTGCCTACAGAAGGCAAAGAGTGGTTATATTCTGCATGGAGGTCAGTGATCAGTGATGTGCCTCAGGAATCTTTTCTGGGACCCCCTACTCTTCATGATTTTTATAAATGACCTGGATGAGGAAATGGAGGGATGGGTTAGTAAATTTGCTGATGACACAAAGCTTGGGGGTATTGTGGATAGTGTGGAGGGCTGTCAGAGGTTACAGTGGGACATTGATAGGATGCAAAACTGGGCTAAGAAGTGGCAGATGGAGTTCAACCCAGATAAGTGTGAAGTGGTTCATTTTGGTAGGTCAAATATGATGGCAGAATATAGTATTAATGGTAAGACTCTTGGCAGGGTGGAGGATCAGAGGGATCTTGGGGTCCAAGTCCATAGAACACTCAAAGCTACTGCACAGGTTGACTATGTAGTTAAGAAGGCATACAGTGTATCGGCTTTCATCAACCGTGGGATTGCGTTCAAGAGCAGAGAGGTAATATTATAGCTATATAGGACCCTGGTCAGATCCCACTTGGAGTACTGTGCTCAGTTCTGGTCACCTCACTACAAGAAGGTTGTGGAAACTATATAACTATTGTGGAAACTTGTGGAAATCACTGCTGATTTGGTTTGCCCAGATTAAAACCTCTAATGATTATTATGTCACCCTTGTTGCATATTCCTCTTAATATCCTTCTTTTCAATGTGCACCTCTTTATCGTTACCCCTTGGGTGCCTATAGGCAGTTTCATGAACTTTTTTTCTTTGCCTCTGTCGTATCTTAATTCCACCCAAACCAATCATGCTTTTTGTTTTGTTTTTCAGTTGCAAATTCCTTCCTTTCCACGGGCTTTGTATCATTTTCAATGTCAATGCTATCACATCTCCCTTTTACATTCCACTAATTTCTTCTAAATAATATCAGATGTTTAATTCTCTAACTTGGTTATCATCCAAAGTATCTTTACTGGTTCTCCACTAAGTACAGTGCACTTGGCATTTGCTTAACATGCCACAGTGTGACAACTGTGCGTGAGAATTCAGTAGTTGAACACTGAAATGTTTGAAGCACCAATTGGCAAGGCTGCATCGAAAAATTATATATATACATTTGACTTCAAATTCATAGTTGAAAGCTTTTTAAAAATCCATCTGACTACATTTGAATAAAAACTACTTTATCTTGTATGTATAAACTCTGCTTTGTCTTGGTTTTAGATTCCCTCAAGATCCAAACACATTAAGTATTGATCAGCAGTTCATGTGGGGAGATGCACTTCTTATCACTCCAGTACTGAAGCCCATGACATTTGAGGTGTCTGGCTATTTTCCCCCAACCACATGGTACAGTCTAAATGACGTAAGTTTTGTAAGGTTGTCCATTTTTAATGTGATCTTAGAAAGTTACATTTTCTCATATTCACTGCTTCTATATTAGTAACTCTGTTCATTTGAGGTTGTGTGCTCAGCAAGTTTTTCTTTAGACTGATATGTTGAATTCTCAGAAAGACCATGAAAAAAGGCTTTATTTTTGACTTTGGGGCAAAAAGTACAATGCAGGTGTAGTATCTTGTTCTGGGAGTTTTTCACTCTGCCCGAGCGAACAAACAAGTATCCACTTTCGGTTGGAAATCATGAGAAAGATCACCTGAAGTATGATGGCCCCAACAACATCCCTATACTTGCATCTCTTTCTTGATATAAACACACTTGCAACATCTTACAAGTCTATCTTGCAGAGGAAATCTAGCAGTATCTCTCATAGCAAGACATCAAAGTGGTCATGTGCTTAAAGCATGCAATGTTTCTAAATGTTTCAGACTTACAAAAATAAAAAGACCCAAAATCCTGAAATGTTTCAAAAAAATCTAGTATTTTCAAGAATTCTCATAGCTGTTTCCCTCCAATGGAACAAATGGAGACACAACCCTTCAGCAATCTCCATCTTGGTGCATATTCATGTATGTTCTACACCAAAGATCATTGAGAATTACTGCAATTTTCTGTTCTCCAACATTAGAGTGTTGAAATAACAATCAACAACTGATCTCAGCTTCAGGAATTTTACATTTGCATGCATGCAAACCCCATTATTGTTGACAGTTATGTGGAGAAAATGTTAATCTTTTTTTGACAGTTTCTTACATGTATGTTTGTAGTTTAATTTTTGATATTTAACTATATTTAAACTCATACTTTATTAAATACAGGAGTGGAACCCCTGTAGCTCATCCACTTCAAGGTTTGATGTGCGTTCAGAGATGCCCTTCGGCATACCGCTGTTATAACGCGTGGTTATTTGAGTTACTGTCACCTTCCTGTCAGTTTGAATCAGTCTGGCCATTCTCCTCTAACTCTTTCACTAACAAGGCGTTTTTATCCACAGAATCGCCCACTCTCTGGTTTTCACATCATTCTCTGTAAACTCTAGAGACTTGTGCATGAAAATCCCAGAGAATTAGCAGTTTAGAAAATTTTCAGTCCACCCCATTAGTACCAACAATCATTCCACGGTCAAAGTCACTTAGATCACATTTCTTCCCCATTCTGATGTTTGGTCTAAACAACAACTGAACCTCCTGATCATGTCTGCATGATCTTATGCATTGAGTTGCTACCTCATTATTGGCTAATTAGATGTTTACATTAATGAGCAGGTGTGCAGGCATACCTAATAATGTGGCCACTGAGTGTACGTGCATGCAGCTCTGAATTTGTCATCATTTCAGTATCTCTTGCTTTTTAGGGAGCTGCAATTCATAGTAGGGGTCAGTATGTTTTACTTGAGGCACCTTTGGATACAATAAATGTTCATCTGCGAGGAGGCAGCATTCTTCCTATACAGGTAAGTGGATACATAAGCTTTAAAATGGGGAGCAAACATAGATTAGTTAAGAAAAGTCGGCATAGATTTAAGGAGCTTGAGAAATCTAAGCAGGAGTAGGCCACTTGTTCCTTATTGTTTAGTTATAGCTCACTACACCTTAAACATACCCAAATCCCTTCATTAGCTTGGTATCCAAATATCAATTTATCTTTACTTTGAATCTACTTAATGACTAAGCCTCCACAGATCTTTGTGTGAGAACATTCCCAAGATTTGCATTCACCTGAATGAAGAAATTTCTCATCTCGGTCTTTAAATGTCAGACCCATTATTCTGAGATAGTAGCCCCATGTTTTGGGCTTCCTCAGCCAAGAGGAAACTACATGTCAAACAGCTTGAAAAGTATACGCTTCAATTGTACCACTGCTACTAAATTAATGTGACAACACAGGGCTAGCATAAATCACTTGTAGGGCAATGCAAATAATTCAGAAACTTGTTTGTTGTGCCTTTCTTGTGCTCCCTTGGTATATCCTTATTTGGTTAAACAGCTAAACACAATGTGCAAGGTCTGATGTTACC
Organism: Hemitrygon akajei; assembly: GCF_048418815.1. Classification (NCBI taxonomy): domain Eukaryota; kingdom Metazoa; phylum Chordata; class Chondrichthyes; order Myliobatiformes; family Dasyatidae; genus Hemitrygon; species Hemitrygon akajei. The sequence continues at coordinate 46,870,205 of NC_133145.1, forward strand.
AGGACTCAAATATACCTCTAGTAAAACTTAAATTATTTTTTCATTCTAATTCTTTTCCAATAAGGAGCAGAAAAGACTAAGAGTTGATTTGATCGAGATCAACAGTGGTTTACAAATGGCTTTAATATATTTATTCCACTTGATGATAGGTAATAGAAACTGTTAATTTCAAGTGAAGCAGAGGCATTCTGAAGTATTTTTAGGGTGCTTCATTAGTGCATGCAGTGATGCCTATCAATGGTAATCTCATTTGGTTTGTATTCCTCTGCACTGTGTTCCCAACCTGAGGTTCCTGGACCCCTTGGTTAATAGGGTCCATGACATAAAAAAAGGTTGGTATCCTCTGTTGTACGCCTATCCAAGTACCTGTCCAAATACCTTTTAAGTGGCATTACTAACACTATAGCAATATGTTCAAGATAACCACCACCTTCTATGTGGAAAAGCTTGCCCCTCCGATCTCCTTGATATATCTCTCCTCACACCTTATACCTGTTCCTTCAGTTTCTAGACTCCCCTGACCTGACTCCATTACAACCATACCCCTCATAATTATTAAAAATTCCCAAGCTCTTCCTCTTCTTTCACTGAAAGTAAACCTAGCTTATCCATCTCATAACCATGGCCAATATGTTCCAGACAACATCTTGGTGAATCCTTACTGCACTTTCTGTGTAGCTACCACATCCTCCTCTTGGTGTGCCAACCAGAACTGTACACAGTACTCCAAGTGTGATTAACCAGTATTTTGTACAGCTGCAGCATGATGTCCCAACTCTAATTCTCAGTGACCTGGTCCATGAAGGCAAGCATGCCAAATCCTCTTTTCTCTTCCCTGTCCACCTATGTCACTATCTTCAGGGATCAATGGACATGTGCCACTAATCTTCCCACATCAGTGCTCCTAAGGTCTCGTCCATGTGTTCTATACATCCTAAAATAAAGTGACTTTCCAAAGTACTTTTCCTCACACTTCTCTGGATTCCATCTCTCCAATTTGTTCACTGAAATTATTTTCCTAGCAGCAAAGGTAAGAATGATAGATTTTCCAATATTCATGTAGATTGTAAAGAACGTTCTGTATTTTTAAAATATTCTGTCCAAATCAAGACCCCAAGTCAAATCAGATATGAAAATGTTATTTGTTGAATTCAATTCTTCTGGCAAGGCTTCACTAGCCACATGCCTGAAGTGCATTAATGTCAATGAACTGTGTAATTCTGCATTGGTGATTAGGAAAGCACCTTGAGCAATTAGACAATTCTTTTTGAATGTTTTTTATCTTGGTAACTTGTCCATTACAATTGGCTGATTTAGAAAAATCCACAGTAAGATAATTGCTTTCCACACTTCAGTTTCTCACTTGAAAATATTAAAGCAAAATAATCTGTATTTTCCACATTTAACAGAACATTTCATGATCCTGATGTTATGTATATGGATTCTGTATTCTTGTCATCAAAATAATAATGTTGGTTAAAGAACTTCAGAAATTAACGAACTTAGTTGTCGTTCTTTCCAAGTAATAACTGCATTTGAATAACTTCAATCAGGAACCCAGCACCACAACTGCTGCCTCTCGTGAGAACTCATTTGGTTTGATGGTAGCACTGTCTGATCACGGAACTGCAAGAGGAGAACTCTTCTGGGATGATGGTGACAGCCTACTGACTTATGAAAATGGTGACTACACTGAAATTATTTTCCTAGTAGCAAAGGTAAGAATGATAGATTTCCCAATATTCATGTAGATTGTAAAGAACAATCTTTCCTGATTTTTAATTGCAAGCTTCATATATCAAAAAGTTGCCACTTGTTTCATTCAGATACATCTCTGAAGAAAAGCAAAACTGACTTGCAGCTACTAACCCATAAAGACATTGATTGAATCTGCCCAACAGCCCGTAACCACCAGTGTTTCATCAGAAAGCAACGTCAGCAGCAGTCAGGGAAACCCACAACCAGCTCCTCAGGAATGATAGGATGGAGGTGCGAAGAGATGATGCCACAAATTAAAAACGTTAGCAGTGATGAAGGAATAGGCATAAGGCATAAATTAAGTAATGGGTGGAAGGGCAACTACATGGGTAACATGAAAAATAATTCATCCAAACAACGATAGAGGTCTGTAACTCCCTACTAGAAATCCATAACGCCACATCCACTGCAGTTCCTTCATGAATTTGACAAAACAAATAATGAAGCTCGAGTGGTGAATATGGATTGAGTAAGGCGTTCGAAAAGGTTCCACATATCTCAATGGGACACTTAAGAGAGTCTTAAATAGACACATGAATGAAAGAAAAATTGGAGGGCCATGTGGAAGAGAAGGATTAGATTATCTTGGAGTAGGTTAAAAGTTCAGCACAACATTATAGGCCAAAGGACCTGTACTGTGCTAGACCCTTAACAGATAGTTGTTATTTTAAGAGTACTTGGACGGGCACCAGAAGAGGCATAATACCCAGAGTTAAAGATGAAGTGCTCAAAGAGGAATTTGGTTGAGTAGTTCTTATTTTGCTAAATTGTTGATCCTTGGTCAACTAACTTAGGTAAATAGCTAATTACTAATTAATTCGAACCACTTACAACTTTGTTGTGTCAATGTAAATATTCACATAAATTGTGTTGACCCTGGGCCAATAATTCCTGAATTCTATTGATCCTTTAGAAAAATAAACAAAAAACACAGGATAAGATTTTAATATCCCTCATGCCAATGCTGTCATGAGCACTTGCTCAAGACTGCCTTGATTTTGGGAGTGGCAAATGGTTGACACACAGGGGTTTTCAAGTGGGCACCCTCCTTCCTCAATGTTTCATCGATTAGTCCATTATATCTCCGGAGTCATGGACGATAATTTCTGGCATCCCAGAGTCACCCCACCCCCATTGTGTCTTCCCGCTCTCGAGACTGATCTTGGAGCCCAGGCGAGATCTTTTCACTTGATCCAAAGCCAGTGACTGCTTCTTTCCGCAGCCTCTGATGCGGCGCTGATGGTTTACAGTAGAGACCGACTATGGATCCTTAGCTCCTTCAGCGATTTGATGGTGGATGTGGCTACAAATCCTCTACAACCCACTCCCACAGGACAAACTTTGGTTTTCCAGCCGTCACTGAGCTTCAGCAGCTAAATCTACATAGCGTAGCCTCTTATGCTCATATGCTTCAGCCACTGAATCCTCCCTTGGGACTGTGAGTTCCATGATGTAGGCGATCTGTAATGAGTTGGACCAGAGAACCAAGCCTGGCCTGTGGTTGGTGATAGCAGTTTCCGGTGGAAAGGCGAGCGGTTTATTGACATCCACCAGCATTTTTCAGTCACCAACTATGTTCATCTGTCCTGCTTTTGGCTTAGGAGGGAGATTAGTTGTTTTTTCCCCTCCAAAATGAATGAAAGCTGCTGGTGTCAGAGGATTAGTCCTTCTGGGAAGAAAGGAGTGGGTTGCTATTCTCTTGGTCTCGATTGCCGCTGCCAGACTCTTCAAGACCTGGTTGTGATGCATGTATCTGCCTTGTGTGAGGCTGGTTCTACAGCTTGCCGGGATATGCTTGAGGGTTGCCAGAATCAGGCACAGCGTACATGTTGAGTCCTCACTGAACAACTGGTGGAGGGTTTTTTTTGTGTGGGAAGCACATCATATGTAGTTCTAATGAGAAAGCCAAGTCTGTTTGCTTCCATCTCCCATACGTCCTTACAGCTGATTTTCCTCGTCTCAGTGCTTTCCCATCACATCCATTGCTCCTGCTTAGCCAGGGAGACAGCCTTTACAGTTCTGTCTGACTCTTCTTTTCACCATACTTCCTCAACAACCATCTTCCTTCAACCTGGAGTTGTGGCCTTGTGCCAGCTGGATCCACTTACTGCCAGCCCAGAGACGCCCCTCCCCTGTTGGACTTGGACTTGCCCCACAGTGTCCCTATGCTGAAAGGCTGCTGTTGCTTGCTGCACTGCATCAGCAGGGTTCCATTTCACCCAGTTGATAAGATCCATGCAGCGATACTGATGGTCTTGTTATGAGAGTCTCTAAGTGTCTTTTGTAGATGCATCTTAGACCACTTGAATTCCTGTGTAAAGCCAGTGAAAGGTAGTTCAAGGCCTCCTTTACCATAGAAACTGATGTTACCGATGACACCTTGCACTTCTTCACGGTTGTTAGTCGGATCTCGTAGACAGTGACTGACCATATCACCTGGGGTAGGAGTCCAAACTGTAAGCACCAAAGCTTCAGTTTTCCTGGCACGTGGTATTTTCAGTGTTATCCAGGCCACTGGCAATATGTTGCTTTAGTTGCTGCACCTTCTCTTTGTCCATGAGGCTGGCATTGTACCATCTACCCAAGCTTTTGGCAGGTTATTCAGACACTGTTTGAATTGGGTCATCACCAATGAAGAACTTTATGTCTTTCAGCATTCCCTTGACAATGGAGATGATTTGTAACTTGCTGGGTTTGATTTTCATTCTGATATGCTTGGATGTTTTCCTGCAGCTTTCCAAGTAGTCACTTGGTGCACATTGCAGTAGTGGTCAGTGTTGTTATATCATCCATGTATGCCCTAATAGGGGGAAGATGAAGTCCTGCATTTGTTCTTTCACCACCTACCATCATCTTGAAGCCGTGATAATGACCTCCGTAGCCATTGAGAAGGCCAGGGGTGATATAATGCAACCTGCCATAATGCCTTCTTCCAGTCTCTGCCATGTTTTGATTAAAGTCTACTGTTGTGAAGCAGAATTGCAGGTCTTGAAAGTACAATCTTGCCAGCATTGTGTGGGCATCGGGAAGAACTCAAATGCTTCCCAGAGGAGTGTATGGGGAATTGAGCTGGATGCATTGGCGAGGTCCAGGAAGATCACACAGACACTTATTTTGTCCTTCCGAGCTGCTTGGATCAGATGCCATATCATACTTGTATGTTCCAAACACCCGGAAAACCCTGTAATTCCTGCTTTCTGTACGGATGTATCAATGTACTTGTTTCTTTCCGGGTAGCTGGCCAGCCTCTGTGCTATTATAGTGAAGAAGATTTTCCCCTCGACATTCAGAAGGCAGATTGGTCGAAACTGACTGTCATTTTCTGCATCCTTTTCTTTTGGAATCAGCACACCACCAGCCCTTCACCACACTTTGGGTATTATTTGCTTCTGCCACACTACCCTGATGAGCCTCCAGTGAAACCACAAGATGTCTGGTACATTCTTATAAAGCCTTTATGGTTTTCCCATTTATACCATATTCACCCAAACTACTACTCCCACTTACAGCAACAAAATATGGGATCTCCAGTTGGTCCAATAGTTTATCTTTCATCTCCCTCACCCAGGCATGGGAGTCTTCCTTACAGCAGTTGATCTCCAGAGTTCTCAAGGCTCTACCTCTAAAGCTATTCATTATTATTATTCTTCCTTATCATTTCTGCACTGTTATCCTTTGACTCTATTGGTTCTAATTTATTGGGCTAACCTGTGCCCACTTTTCATTGACTCTTGCCCAAAACGACAGGTCGCATTACCTCACTGCTCTTTTTCCAAATAAGGAAATGCCTCTGATGTCATTCCTTTTTTTTTCCCTCTCTTAATCAGGCTATTTCAAACCAATTATGTCCAGTCCAGATAAGAAACTGGCCTTTTTTTCAGTTCATGCACACAGACCTGCTTGTGAACTTCCTTTGATTCTTCTACTTTATCAAAGAGCATCACATTTATAGTTTCTTAGTTGGAAATTATCTCTGATTTAGCAGATTATTGGTAGATAATTTGTTCTGTCCTCTTTCAATTACTTCAATCAACAAAATTGTTAATTCTGAAAACCAGGTCACAAAGTGTTAGTCACAAGAACAGTCTTGCAAAATGAGAGCTTTCATTTCACTCTTAATGTGTCTACATAATGACTTCACATTTAATGTGCCTATTCGTCCACTGTGCTTGACTTGTTCCAACTAGCTGTTTGCTGATTTTTTTTTAATTTCTCAGGCCAAACAAAGTAAACAGGAAATGAATGTAGATCAGTTTTTTTTCTAATTTGACATTAAATTTTACAAGGTAGCATGGTCCTAATTTGGAATCAAATAAATATTTTAAGCTGGAAATGCAAGGATCTTAATTTGCAGGAAAACGGAACAAAAACAACAAACTGTTGGAGGGACTCAATGGCATTCCTGAGGAGAATGAAATAGTCGATGTTTCGGGTTGTGGCCCTCCGTCAGGGCTGAGAGTGTAGAAGGAAGATAACTGATATAAAGGAGGGAGAGCAGTGAGAAAGAGCTTCACAAAAGAAAATTTCAAAGTCAACATTAACTTTTTTTTCCTCTTCGTAGGGGCCTTTGAGTATCTCCTAGCATTTTCTGTTTTTATTTCGGGTTTTCAGAATCTGCAGTTCTGTTTTACTCTGAGTGTCTTCTGACTGTGTTATTTTAGAAAATCAATTCCTTTTGGATACTTTAATGGAGAGCTTTGAGAGATCATGTTTGGATTTATTACATTGACAGAATTTTGAATTTAGTGTTGTTTTGTAGATAACGTATTATGTGATTTACCTGTTTCTATTAGATCACATTGTTCCCAATTCGGTTGTGAAATGGACATATGCCAGGAACACATTTAATTCTTCATGATGTTTTCATTAGCTCTATTTTCTACCCCCAGAATGTGCTGTTCAGTGAGATAATCCATTTGAGCAATCAGATTAATGATCTGATATTAAGCAATATATTTGTGCTTGGAGTTCCATTTGCCCCAAAGAAAGTTTCAGTGAATGGACTCTGGATCTCAGACTTCTACTACAAAGAAGACACAAAGGTGAGACCAAGGAATTTGTCTAGATAGCATTTAAATAATCATTTTGAACATACATGCAATTAACTTTGATACTTGAAAATTGTATGGATATTTTTGATTCTGCTAAAACTGCTTTCTTCTTGCCGAGGCATGATACTGAGGATCTTATGGTCTAATGCCCTTGTTCACACTTTTCAAAACCTGTGTCAATGGTGAATTATTGATGGGCATTTTGCTAATGTGTCTTCACTACTGAGGGATTTTAATCTACATAGACAGGGGAAATCGAGGCTAATTTAACCCAATTGATGAGAATTTACTGTGCTTCTGGGGTAGCTTCATAGAGCAGCACATTCTGGAGCTAACCAGAGTGTAAGCTAGTATCATGCATCGAAATAAGATTAATTAATAACCTCAAAATGAAGGCAACCCTCAGTAGCAGTGATCATATAATTGAAGTTTAGCAGAGAGAAGCAATGGTCCAAATTTAGTGGTTTCAATTCTAATAAAGTCAGTTATGAGACCATGAAAGCAGGGTCAGCTAAAGTGAACTGTAAAATTTGATGAAAGCAAAGATAAGATTAGCTTTATTTGACACATGTTCATCGAAACATACAGTGAAATGTGTCACCTGTGTCAAATCAGCAAGTATTGTGCTGGGGTAGCCCGCAAGTGTTGTTCCATAACATATCCACAATGTACTAATCCTAATCTTTCAACTTCAGAATGTGGGAGGAAACCTAAGCAATCCCGGGAGCATGTACAAGCTCCATAAAGGCAGCGACAGGAATTGAACCCTGATTAAAGTGAATCCACTAACTGCTGCGCTACCACACCTTGTACTGTACCATGCTACTGTTTAAGAATCACCTTAAGGGGATCTTTTCATGTTACCAGAATAGATGCAAAAGAAAACTTCCAAAATGACTTTCCACCATCAGTGGTTAACTAAAGTTGGTTTCAAACCTAAGTACAAATCATGTAACTGCAACAATGGTAGGTGGCAAGTCAGAAGACTGAACGAGATATATAAAGCAGCTGAGAGTGATTGGAAGATTAATAAAGAAGAGAAAAGTTGAGTATGAGGGGTAAAAAGCTCTCTAGAAATGTAAAAGCAGGTGATAAAATTTCTACAAATATTTCAAAAAGGAACGTGGTAATAAGCAGCATTGGTCTTGTGGAAATTTAGTCAGGGGAATCAGTAATGGAAAATAAGAAGATGGCAGATGAATTCAACATTTCTTTTGTGCAATTTGTCCTTCTACAGGATATAAGTAACATTCCCAGAAATGACTATAAATTAAGAATTGAGAGAAATATTAGGATCACCAGGGAAATGTGTAACTGAGCAAATTGTTGGAGCTATGGGCTGTCAAGTCTTTTAGTCCAGATGGAGTTCATCTTAAGGTCATAAAAGAAATAGCTAATGAGATAATTAATGAGTTTTATTTTTTCAAAATTCCCAAAATTCAGAGGAGGTTCCTTTGGATTTGAAATCCTTATTCAAAGAGAGAGGAAGATAAAATGTGGGAAGCAAGCTGAGATAGGCATTGCACGTGTAATTCATTTAATTGGGATTTGAAGTCAGTTTTACAATGAACGGTATCAAGAATTTTCATAGATTTTTCTTACAAGATTGCTTTGATTCTCTCATTCATTTCATCCGTCTGCTTTAATTTCCTTTCAGGTGCTGATTTTGCAGAGTCTTGCTATTCCATTAGGAAAGCAGTTTACAATTAAGTGGTTCTGAAGAAAGAAAAGCAAACAGACCAAAAAAAAAATTTTTGCAACAAAATACATGGTTGTAAATTGTTGGCTGAAAGTTAGAGATGTTTATGATTGGATTCTGATTAATAGTCTGATATGAATTGTTACACATCAATTTAAAAAGAATTAATGAAAAATTTATATTTTATACTTGCACAAAATTTTGATTGAATCTGTTATGTAAGCATTTTTTGGGAAGGAGTGGAAGGGTATTGACTGTGTGGGATCCCTGGTAGACCTTCAAGAGTCTCACTATTTCATCTAAATTACTGCTGCAAATATTTGCACTTTTACCTGTTACATAATGTAATTTAACCCACTCAGTGTAGAATTTCTAAATTAAAAATGAAATTATCAATAGAGTTGTCCTGTGATTTATTTTGTACTTAACAAGGTTATGATCTAACCAATTACTGCCAAATATTGATCTGTTTTTCTATACCTCAAAATGTTACTGGATACATCATGCATATTCTACACTATTGCTTCATTTAATTGGCCCTATTTTGTTGAGGGCAGAGAATGTGTTACTATGTAGCAAATCATGTTACTTCATTTTATAACAGCACAAAATAAGTGCTTTTTTTGGCAATTTTTAAAGGTGAGTTCCTTTTCAACAATTGAATTTTTAAAAATTTTGTTTAATCTGGGGAATTGTTTTTGATTGTGTACCAATGAAGTGCTCTTCAAAGTAATTGATGTGATAAACTTAAGATATTTTTGAGAGTCAGAATGACTCCCTTATTTACTTAATTTCATCACTCCTACTGGGTCATAGGCCACCAACAGCAGCATTCTGTCCGAGGGATGAGGACTTCGGAGCTTCTGTTGGTATTTCTGTAGCACAAGGTTTTTATGATGGGTTTTGCTAGCCCCATGTCCAAACCCCCTTATTTTACAGCTGGTCTTGGGGCCATCCAAGGTCGTCTGAATGAAGTGCCATATAAATCTTGTTTGAAAAGTAAAGCATAGGTTGTAAATATTTAGAGTAATTGTTCAGTAAAACCAAGACAGAAGAGAAGTAGGCCATTCAGCCCCCCATGCTTGTCATACCATTCAATAAAATTTGAGGTATAACTTCAGCTTTTCTACATGAATGGTTTCCCTCTAGCTGTAGTCTGGCTGCTGGAAGCCCACACCATTTTGCACTAAGTCTTTACAGATGTCTTTGTTCTCAGATAACCACCTAGGGTCAGTTCTGAGAAGCAATGATTAAAGGCAATGTGGTATCCTCTTGAAGGAGGATATGCCATTCTGAACCTGAACACCAAGCAATTTCTCAGGACTGGGTAGACCACGGTGAATGACACTATTGTTTTCAATTCCAGACTTGGTGTTGAACCAACTGAAAACTACTGGTAAATGAACTACAGATGTTTTCTGCTTGTTCTCTTTAATTCTTTTCCTTGGATTCAGCTCTCCAGAAATCTGATCGGGCCTCTGCGAAAGCCAAGGGGTATGTCTCTTCCACAGAAGAGTAAAGCATTCCCACATGGTGTATTTCTGCCCCTGTGGGAGAGCAATTTGCTTGCTGGTAACATCTCACTGCTCATGGAGGACAGAGAGCAGTTCACTGGTGATGTATTCTTGTTCTTTTCCAGCTTCAACCAAATTCCAGGTGCAAAGAGATCTGTAGATTACACTTGTGTAGGAGCAATGAGGCTTTGTATAGTGTTGTCTGCTGTTCCACAATTGTCATGGAATCAGGAACACAGTTTGGTGGACTGCTACAAGGATATTGCTGGGACTTCAGGACCTCATTTACAGGGCAAGGTTGAATAGATTAGAACTTTATTCCCTCGAAGTATGGGAAAATGAGGGAGATCTTAGGTATACAAAATTATGAGGGATATAGATAACGTAGGCTTTTTCCTCTGAGATTGAGTGAAACTAGAACTAAAGGACATGGGTTAAGACTGACAAATGGAGAACCTGAGGGGGAATTCATTCACTCAGAAGATTGTGTGAGCTGCCAGTGGAAGTGGTAGTTGCAGGTTTAGTTGTAAATTTTAAGAGAAGTTTGGATAAGTATGTGGATGAGTGGTATCATCCTGGTGCGGGTAGATGGGACTGGGCAGAAAAACAGGTTGGCATGGACTAGATGGGCCAAATGGCATTTTTATTTGCTGTAGTCCTCTATGACTCTCTGATCAGTAATCAAACCACAACAAAAATAAGTGGAGGTCATTCTGCTGCAAAAGCCAGAACTCCTCTATACTCCATGCCATTACGTGCATTCAGTAAGGCAGACCTAGCAGTTCATTAATAATTTTCTTGGCATCCTCATCATAAAAATTTCCCATCTGTGGTCCTTACCTGAGTTCTCTGTGACAGTGTGGTTGCAGAATCGAGATTGCTTTGCTGAAATTTTATGAGTAAACTCTCATGCTGGATATTCCCTCACTTGATACCACATTGCAACCCATGCATGACAGTGCATCACCTAGTGACACATCCCATAATTTAGCCTCTTATCCATTGCACTTCCAGTCTGAGGTATATCTTGGTGTCTCAGAGCCACTGAGCTCTTCAACCACATTCTCAGCCTCTTAGACCTCTTTCCCCTCCAATGTTTTCTCCTGTTCTCCCTGATTTTTTTTTCTGGGGAGGAGATAAACAGCAAAAACAAAATGGAGTGCAGTTGTAATTACAACAGATTCTGCTGATGCTGGAAGTCCAGAATAATACACATAAAATGCTGGAGAAACTCAGTAGGTCAGGCAGCATCTATGGAGAGGAATAAACAGTTGATGTTTCACGCAGAGACCCTTCATAAAGACTGATGCATTAGGGTCTCTGCCCAAAGCATCAACTGTTTATTCCTCTCCATAGATGCCTCCTGACCTGCTGAGTTCCATCAACATATTGTATGGTCAGTAGTTACTACAGTCTGGCAGGAACACCTTTATGGTGTTGCTGAAACAAATCAAATGGTATAAAGTAATCACAGTGGAACATTTATAAGGCATAAATGCATTTATATAGTGCATAAGTGCTTTAAGTGATTTGGAATTTGGTGACCCCTCTACCTAGAGCAGAAATTTCCACCTTTTTTATGCTGTAGACCAATGCCTTTAAGCAAGGGGTCCATGGACCTCAGGTTGCAAACCTGACTGAGAAGGTGGTTAACAGTTACTTCATGTGTAAGTGGCCTGTCTCCTTGCCAGATTTGCCTAAATAGAAATGAAGAATATCATTGAAGCACCTTATTATTGTTCCTCTGTAGGCTTGACCTTTAATTTGAGGAGCAGAAGAGATAGAATATCAGTAGTATGGAGAGAGTGGGGTAAATCATATTTCTGTTTGTGAGAGGGAACCAGAAAAAGTAGAACTCATCTTGAAATATTTGGTCAGTCCATGAATTTTCTCCCAGCATTACTCTATGATTTATGGATTCTCATACTTGACTAAAACTGTCCCCTGTTAATGGTAGCTTAGCTGATCTTCTATCTGCTATCTTGGCTCACAAGACACCTCTCCTTGCTTTTTGCTTTTCTCCTGCTCTGGGACTTAATCATTCTGCTATGTAAAATGTAGAACATCTCCCCTGCTGCCCCTATTTCCTCCACCGCAGTCTGGCTTCCAAGGGGAACGTGCCTTAAAAGGCTATACCTGTCATCAATGAACAGTACCAGTAAGTATTCTAAATTGATTGTAACCTTTTCAAGATCTACATAGTGGGCAGTTCAGAATGTTCATAATTTGGCCAATTTCACAATGTTTTTGAATGGGACCTGATATAATATCAGCCTGAAATTTAATAGACAGAAAAGGGAGCAGAATGTGCCTTCTTTACTAAAATCATTGATTTACAGCAAGAACTATGTAAGTGCAATGATTTTTGAGGCACATTTAATGGTGAAATATGACCATGAAAATAAAAAATTTAATATGAAGTTAAGAGTTGCTTTCTGAATAAATCTGAAATACAATGCTGTGTTCTTTTCAACATTTGTAAATGAAACAGGCAGTTGCTGTTATAGCAGCTGTTTAGGTGAATTATCTCATCTAGCATTTAATTGATCTAATCTTATTCTTTGACACAGTATATAGAGAACTCAGCTCTTGGATTTTTGAAATGTGAGGAGCCTTTTATTCTGCAATTTGCAGTTGTGCTTTCTTTTCATCTTTTAAATTAATTGTTTGTTAGAATCCAATAAAAAGATAATATTTTTGTATAAAGTTGTAAGTCTTTAATTGAAGATTAGTTTCTTTTTATCTCAGATCTCCCTCAATGCATACCAGATTCTACGCAAAAGTGCAGGACCCCGTTCTCCTCAACCACCTAGCAGTGGTTATCTTAAGTTTAATTTATATGTGACATCTTAGCTTAATGCATATCATGGAAACCTGCCTCCCTTCCATGGCCTACACCTCTTAACACCTTGGTAAAGCAGCTAGTATGATCAAAGACCCATCCACCCTGGACATCGTCTCTTCTGCCCCTTCCCATCAGAATTAGGTTGTTATCACTGCCATACATTGTGAAATTTGTTAACTTTGTAACAGCAGTACAATGCAATATGTGAAAAATGCAGAGAAAAACTGAATTATATTATTTAATATACATAAATATGTATATTAAATTGTTAAATAAATAGTGCAAAAACAAATTTAAAAAAGTAGTGAGGTAATGTTCATGGATTCAATGTTCATTCAGAAATCAGATGGCAGTGCGGAAGAAGCTGTGTGTGTGCCTTCAGACTTCTGTGCTCCTCCTAACAATGAGAAGAAGACACTTTTTTGAGGCACTGCTCCTTAATACTGCCTTGGATACTGCGGAGGCTGGTACTCATGATGGAGCTAATTTTACAACTCTCTGCGGTTTCAATCCTGCGCGGTAGCCACCCCACCCAACCCCAGCCCCAATGCCAGGTGGTGACACAGTCAGACAGAATGCTCTCCACAGTACACCTAGAGATTTTCGAGTGTTTTAGGTCTCACTGAAAGTTCAAAAGTCTGAATGCATCTACGACCAGGCTCTAGGACAGTTGCTGCCTGACTATTGAAAGACTATTTGTTTCTTAGTACAATAAATTGGACTCTTGACTTACCTACCTTGTTGTGACCTTGCATGTTATTGTGTAACAGATTATTCTGCACTCTGAACTGTTTTATGATCTGCCACCTCAGTGCACCGTTGTCATGAAATGATCTGCATGAATGCTACGGAAAACAAGTGGGGTTTTTTATTGTACCTTGGTACATGTTACAATAAACTGATTCACTTGATCCAACCCGCAACATATGTGAATGATGGATATCTCTGTTTAATGAGATTGTGTTTAATATTTCAATTCAAATGAAATCCTTCTCTCATAGGATAGATTTAATTAGAATGAAGGTTAACTTGCTTTCTTTGTGGTAACTTGAATGTGTTATCTTTAATCTTTTGATTTGGCTCTTTATTTTGATCATGGTCAAATTGCTCAATGGCCTCGAGAATTTTGCAACTATTCATATTAATAGAATGCCCTATCAACAAATTTTATTCAAAATGGATTCATCTGTCATCAAGGACATACTCTCTTCTTGCTGCTGCCATCAGGAAGGAGGTACAGGAGCCAAAGGTTCCACACCACCAGGTTCAGGAAGAACTATCCAACTCCAACCATCAGGCTCCTGAGCCAGTGTGGATAACTGAACTGACTATACAATCTATACACTCTCTTTCAAGAACTTTGCAATTCGTGTTGTCAGAATTATTTATTTATTGTTTGTGGGGGATTTTTTGTATTTGCACAGTTCGTCTTCTTTGCACATTGGTTGTCAGTCTTTGTGTGTGGTTTTTCATTGACTATTATATTTCTTTGTGCTATCATGAATACCTGCAAAAAAAAATCTCAGAATAGTATCTAGTGATATATATAGTATTTCAATCATAGATTTCACTTAAACTTTGAATTTACAATACTTTAATTAGACTGTTTTTAAGATCATGAATGAAATACTCTTGTTATGCCACATCATCAAGGAAAACACTTTATTACAAATCATATTGCAAAACTGGGTAGATGGTTACAAAATAGAGTTGCACAAGTATATAACCATGGGTAAGTTAATAAGTACTATGTACACAGTTCTATACAAAAATGCACATTCAGAATCTCAGCTGCCAGGTCAGCACATCATTTGTCACTTAACACTCCCATATCAGCCAAACACTTGTGGTAATCAGAGTTTGCTTTCAACTGATGATACTACTAGTAATTTAGGAGACGCGTGATGTTAATAATCAGTCATGCATTAGTAACCCCAGCCATGCGGGTGGACAGTGGAGTTATTCACCCTTTCTTCTGATGCATGTACTAGCTTTTGGAGCATTGAACAGGTGAGTTTCTGTTACCTGTTTGGATCTTCAGGATAGTGAACAAAGAAGGTAAGTCTACAGTCACACTAAAACTGCATATCCTTGAGAACATTGAACCATTAGGGAAAAACTATCAGAATTTAAACCAGGTAACTCACCAATTCAAGCTAAGGTGTGTTTTAGGTTTGTGGGGGAAGATGAAAATTGTGTTGGTCTAATCTTCCAAGTTGCATTAAATATGTGGGTGAATCCAGAAAACTGGAGAAATGCTCATCTTAAACCCTTATTGAAACAGAGTGTTTTATTAGGTAAGGGCACTTCTGGGCAATGCAGTGTTTTCCCACTCTGTTCGGAATAGTTAATTCCCTAACTTTGAGACCATGGCCCCTGATTACAGCTATCCCAGCCAAGGAAAATATTGTCCCTGTATCTACCTTTTTAGAGCTTCCTCTATCATAAGAATATCCTTGCTTGGGTAGGGAGACCAGAGTTGTATGCAATATCCGTGGGCAACCTCACCAGCCCCGATGTCATTTCAGCAAGACATCTTTACTTACATAACAAAGAACCCAGAAAAACTCAGCTGGTTGAGCAGCATCTGTTGAGGGGTAAGTATTTGTTGACATTTTAGTTCAAAATCCTTCATCTGGACTATTTAGAGATCCACTGTAGTACAGGCCAGCATATTATCTGCTTTCCTAACTGCTTGTTTCCCTTCAACATTAAATTTTAGTAGCTTGTTTGCAAGACAACCATAACTTTCTAAATGCCAACTTATTTTCATCTTTAACCATTTCATTTTATACTGCATTCTATTTATTCTACCAAACATTTTCCATATTATATTCAATTTGCTATCTCCCCGCCTTGGTTTGGTTTGTTTAGGCTCCCTGAAGTGTCTCTGCAACCCCTCACAATTCATCTTACCATCTAACACAATGAAACTAGAAATTAATGTTGTTTTTCCTTATTCTAACAAAGGAGAAATAAATGGTATTAACACCAACTTAATTAAGCTATTATGTAGTAATATTTAATAGTGCTGAGAAATAATTATACTTTTGAATTGATCACATGCAAGTTGTCTGCAAAAGACAATGATATGAGTATTCAGTCTCATTTTTCATATGAATAATAATCAATCACAATATACAATGTCATTTATAGAAGAAAGAAGAAGAAGAAAGCCCTTAACTCTGAGTGGAGTCATCGGGACGCCGTCGTGACGCATTTTTTTTTTAGCAGGCTTTCTTATTTTTATGAGGCCGAGTTGCTAGCTCGATGCTCAACCCAGCACGGATGGAAAGTGTGCAAAGGGGCCGGCTGGATTCGAACTTGGGAGCCTTTGCTCCGATGACCGGCGCTGATGCCACTAAGCCAACAGCTGGCTAATATCATTTATGATATGTCTATTTTACCGAGGTTTTCTGCACTTTGAATATTGATATGGTGTTGGACTATGAACTATTTTCAGTCTTAAAGGTTTTTTTATATTCTGTTTTTTTCACCCATTCTTTCTCATTTTGTTTTGGATAGAGGAGGATGATTTGGGGGTTGATGTTCTTGTGGTGTGTGTGGGGGTGGGGTGTCTGGCGTCAATGTTCTTGTTGCGTTTTTTTGTTTGTGCAGGGAGAGGGGTATTTGGAAGCTGGTGTTCTTTTTGTGTTTCATGTCAGAGGAGGGGGTTTGGGGGGTCAATGTTCTTATTGTATTATTATTTTGTGTTTTTGTGTGGGGGAGGGGTATTTGGGGGCCAATAATCTTACTGATTTTTGTGCAAGGGAAGGGGTTTTGGGGGATGATGATTGTGTTGCTGTTCTTTTTTTAATTGTTTTTTTGTGGCTATCTGGAGAAGAAGAATCTCAGAGTTATATACTTTGATAATAAATGAACCTTTGAATCATTCAAATTGAGATATTATAAGAGAATTGCATATTCTCTGTTTTTAAGTGGATAACCTGACTGGAGCTGGCAAAGAAGCACATACAGAATAATCCTATTGCTTTTGAAAGCTTAAACCTTCAGTCTCTGCATTAGTCAGAAATATGATCACAAATTAGATTCCCAGATAAATACTACCATATCCATATTCTATGACTTAATGTAATAAAATTGTCCTCTTTCTGTTCTGCACTTTCCATTGTCTCCTTTTTAGAGTCTAGGACCAGAATACAAAGCTTCAGAACATCCCTTTAGAATGCAGGAGGAATTTATTTAGCCGGAATCTGCGGAATTCATTGCCACAGACTGCTGTGGAGTCCAAGCCACTGGATATATTTAAAGAGGAGGTTGATAGGTTCTTGATTAGTAAGGGTGTCAAAGGTAATGGGGAGAAAGCAGGAGAATGGGGTTGAGAGGGATAATAAATCCATATGATGGAATAGAAATGGTAGGTCAAATGGCCTAATTCTGGTCTTACAGTCTTTCCTGCTTCGAGAACAAAAAGTAGCAACAAAGCAACAATTCTGAGCATCAAGTGAACAGTTTACTTATTTATACTCCTTTCTCAACTCCCTACCCATATCAACACTTGGTGCCACGCAGATCCGATAGAGTCCAATCCATCAGTGTAAAAACTTTCTGTCCCAATACCAGTGTAGTGTCCCTTGAAAGGAACTCATTTGCACACAAGCCCTTTGGCCTCATTTTAACTGAATTGTCTCTTCCTCCCTAGCAGCCCTGAGAAATCTATTACCCTAACATTGGCAAAGCACTCTTCTGACCTTGTTCAAGGATGTGGAGGGTGTCATCTATCCTTCTAATTATAGACTTGCCAATCACTATCACTACTGAGCATTAATGTCTTTAGTTGCATTGTCTTCATTACAGCTTTTCCCCCTTGCTATCACAGATAGTAAGTACAATGCATTTGTTCTTTCAAAGCATTGTTAACAGGACCCTTTTTCTGTCTTCTCCTCAGTCATGCTTACCCTAACAGCCATGCTTGCCATTTATTGATTCTCAAATTTTGGAAGGTCTCTTACTACCATTACAGTTTGATTAATCCCAGCTGGATGTACCTTGGATACAAATAGATAGGAATCTTGAACTTCTTAATGTATGCATAACACTTAGAGTTCCCAGAGCAGTCTTTGTTATTTACTTATTAATAATCTGAATTCAAATTAAAACTTTGTTAAGATATTCTATGTTAAAGTGAAAAACAAAATTGCTCTGATGCTGAGGAGTTTTACGTCGTTCAGTAGAATGACTTTGTGTTTCTTAGCTTTCTGGAAACTGCTTCAGAAAGAGCTACATTTTGCATATTATGTGTCCTGTATTCATTGAACTCAACTCCACACGTTTTCCAATAAATTATATTGATTTGTAACAGACTATCATTGCTCAAGAGCTATCTAAATTAAGTAAACTAATAAAACCTGAACAATTATTTCATGAGCTTGAGGCACATTTCAGTGTGAAAATTAAAAGCAGCATTTAGAGTTTTCCAGTTTTTTGTTACAATCAAAGTTGTGGTGTTGACAAAAATGTAGATTCAATGTAAATACATAATGACAGACTCAATATTTTCAATATTCTTCATTTCAATTTTGAACAGCTGAAGGTCCTATGGCAGAAAATGCTTTGAAGGAGAGTAAAGTTACACTCAATCATCATTAAAAAACTTTGAGTGTAAGAAAATCAAATTAAAATAGCTAATCAAATTATAAATCTATGAATGGTATTGAATCTCATCTCATGGAAGTCACTAAATTTCTTGTAAAGTGGTAATTAACGTTCAGATTTATAATGTGATCAATTGTTTTTTAATGCTGAGGACAGTGCCATGAAGAACTCCTTCATTAAATACTGTTTTTAAGTTACAGGCTGAAATGCACCACAGATCAAGCTCAGGAAATAATATTTTGCAAAGGGGGACTACAGATGTAATTTACTACTTGGTACCCAAAGCTTTCAGGTTTTGCTTCATCGTCTGAGGAATTGTGAGTGGAACTGTCATATTTCAAGATGTTCAAATATTGTAATTTTTCCAGATATTTTGCATATCTGATGATCATTGACCATGTGAAGATATATTTAAAATATTAAAAAGCCTTTCTACCAATAGATAAGAACCATCCATTATCTTATATGATGATAAAAATAATAGTGGCTTGATTTAAGTGTTTAAATACAATGTGTGTTGAGTAATAATAATTATAAAGATTGCTACTGCAAAATATAAACAGAAGGTGCTGGAAAGATCCAAATGGTCAGTTAGTATCAGATGGAGCTACTAGTCAGTGCCCTCTCACTTGCACCTTAATTTATTTTGTTCACAAATACTGGCTGAGCTCCTGAGTATTTACAGCTATTTCTGCTCTATTTCCTATTTCCAGCATCTGACTTATTTTTCTTTTATAGTTGGACACACAGATGTGCCACTGTTGTCCTCTGAAGGTCTCACCAGTTACTGTGCTCTTTTGGGGCAAACCTTGAAAATGCCTTGATGGATTTATTTGCAACAGAGCAAACGGGTAGAAGTAATTGGTTGTGATTCATCCTGAAGCAAGTTAGGAGAGAGCCATACACATACTGTATTTCACTTTCACAAATGAGCTTGGCTAAGAAATACAATAGTATTGATTCTACTACTGAGAGCAATCCTGAAGGCATCTTGAGATTTGTAACAGGAGGCTGAAAGAGATGGAAACAAACATGATGACCTTAAGTAATAGACCTTAGTTAGAACATGCTCTAATTTATTGTACATTTAGGCAAAGTGCTGTTCAATTTTTTTTTATAACTAACCAACTATCATTCAGCTGTCTACTCAGTGCAATTTTTGGAATCCTGAAAGTACTCTACATATAAACCCATGTTGTATCATTTCTACAATATTTGTGAAACAAGTATATTATGCGTCTTTTGGAATTCAGTGGATCATTTTATATTTCTGCATATCATTATTATGTTATATTTTCAAAGCTTTAAATTAGCTACGATTCAAAATTAAACCTTTCACTTGCATGAATATTCTGCATAGCTCCCTTAGAAAGTTTAAAATGGGTGAGCTTCAACATTGTTTCCTAGCAACCAAATCAATCTGTAACCATAGCAATAGAACATTTCAGCAGAAAATACAGACAAATCTACTTCTATACAGGTTTCTCAGTTTGTTTCCATTAGTTTTACATGTATACAACTCTAATGTGTTAATTGTGTTCAAACATTTGCCCTTAAGTTCTTAAAACATTTAGGCAAAGTAAGACTTGTGTATAACATTACAAATGCATTTTATTTAATTAATATATTGATCACAATGCAGTGATTTTCACAATGATATGCTCTGATTTTTTTCTGAGGACTAAAGACTATCAATATGGGTGAAATATCATTACAAATGGTCAAGGTTCATAAGACTGAAACCAAGTGGAGGAACAATTCCTAATCAAGATAAATATAGTTCCTGAAAAATTATTTTCTAACAAATCGTAATAGATTTGTCTAACTAAAACACAGGGTGTTCTGACACGTTTCTACCAAACTTGCCTCTGGGCAAGTTGCCAAACTCCAACTTCATCTGTAGTGAATATCACAACCTTATTTGTTTTATGAAATCAATTTATATGATTTCAATATTTTTCTCACCATTTTGCATGTAGTTTTTGTTGTAATATCTGCTAGTGAAAGTGTTACAATTTTATATACCTTATTTTACCTATGTTTTCAAAATATTGTGTTATCAAAATATATTAAGGGCATTAGTACTAATATAGGTTAGAAGTTTATTCTGTGGATCTTACATATGCATATTACTTTACAGTTAATGTATTAGTTCTGAATTAACTCTTAAGCCTACAATTTGATTATTTTCAATATCCTAGATGTGTGGTAAGGTTACTTCTCTCTTTGAATCATAATTAAAATTGGAATATGCTTGCTTTAAATAGTTCAAAGTAAATATATCACTATATACTATATATAATCCTGCAATTCATCATATTTATACTATATATCACTATACATCACTATATACAATCCTAAGATTCATTTTCTTGCAGGCATTCACAATAAATATAACAAAGCACAATAGAAATCAAATGACACGTGTCAATAGGACTTCGCTTCCAGATGAGGTCAATGCCTTCTATGCTTGCTTTGACTGTCAAAACATGGAGGAACCATCATGAACTCCCACAGCCCCCAATGATGCTACAATTTTAGTCTCTGAGGCTAACATGAGACCATCCTTCAAGAGGGTGAAGACATGGAAAGCATCCAGCCCAGATGAGGCACCTGGCCAAGTTCTAAAGATCTGTACTAATCAACTGTCTGCAGTATTCGGAGATCTGAGATACACACCTGCTCCAAGCAGGCTTCAAATATACAGGTGTTTAAGAAGAATGTGGTAACCTGCCTCAATTACTATGGTGATGAAGAGTTTTGAGAGGCTGGTGATGAAACACATCAATTCCTGCTTGAGAACTGACTTGGATCTAGACCAATTTGCCTACCGGCACAACCAGTCACAGCAGATACCATTTAATTGTCTTTTCACTCAACCCTGGAACATCTGCACTGCAAAGGTGCATATACCAGGATGCTCTTTATTGACTATTGCTTGGCTTCAATGCCTCAAAACAGTATCCTCTCAAAACTAATCAATAAGCTTCAAGACCTTGTCCTCAATACCTCCTTGTGCAATTGGATCCACTTGCAGACCCCAGTCAGTTCGGATTGGCAACAACATCTCCACAATCTCCATCAGCACAGGTGCACCACAAGGCTGAGTGCTTAGCCCCCTGCTCTACTCACTTTATACTTATGACTGTTAGCTAAGCTCATCTCCAATGCCATATTTAAGTTTGCTGATGACACCACTGCCATTGGTCAAATCAAAGGTGGTGATGAATCAGCACATAGGAAGGAGATTGAAAATCTGGCTGAGTGGTACCAAAGCAACAACCTCTTACTGAATGTCAGCAAGACCAGGGAGCTAATTATTGGTTTCAGGAGGAGAGGAGAAAAGCAGACATCCATGTGCTAGCCCCTATCATGGGATCAGAGTTGGAGAGGGTCAGCAACTTTAAATTCCTTGGTGTTATCATTTCACAACACCTGTCCTGGGCCAAGTACATAAGTGTAATTACAAAGAAAGCACAGCGTGCCTCTACTTTCTTAGATGTTTGTAGAGATTCGGCAAGACATCAAAAACTTGGACAAACTTCTACAGATGTGTGGTGAAGAGTTTATTGACTCGCTGCATCATAGCCTGGTATGGAAACAACAATGCCCTTGAATGGTGTAGGCCCAGTCCATCATGGGTAAAGGCCTTCCCACCATTGAGCACATCTACATGAAGTGTTGTCACGGGAAAGCGGCATCCATCGTCAGGGACTCCCACCACCCAGGTCATGCTTTCCTCTCGCTGCTGACTTCAGGAAGAAAAGTCCAGGAACCTCAGGTCTCACACTTCCAGGTTTAGGAATGATTATTACCCATCAATCATCAGGCTTGTGCTCAATAGTGTGGAGGTCTTTATCCTCTACTTTTCATGGGCTTTTCCATTCAAGGGCATTTATGCCTCCATACCAGGCTATGATGCAACTAGTCAGTATTCTCTCCACCACACATCTATAGGAGTTTTTCAAAGTTTTAGATGACTTGCTGAATCTCTGCAAACAGAGGCATACTATGCTTTCTTTGCAATGGCACTTATGTGCTGGTCCCAGGACAGATCCTCTGAAATGAAAACGGTGAGAAATTTAAAGTTGACTCTCTCCTCCTTAGATTACCTGCTGAAGACTGTTCATAGACCTCCAGCTTCCTCCCCCTGTAATCAATCATCAGCTCCTTGGTCTTGCTGACGTTGAGAAGTTGTTGTCGTGGCACTAGTCAGCCAGATTTTCAATCTCCTTTCTACATGCTGATTCGGCCAATGGCGGTGATATCGCTGCAAACTTAAATATGGCATTGGAGTTATGCTTAGCCTCACAGTCATAAGTATAAAGCAAGTAGAACAGGGAGCTAAACACACAACCTTGTGGTGCACCTATGCTGATGGAGATTGTGGAAGAGATGTTGTTGCCATTCTAAACTGACAGGGATCTGCAAGTAAGGAAATTGAGGATTCAGTTGCACAAGGAGGTATTGAGGCCTAGATCTTGGAGCTTGGTGATTAGCTCAGAGGAGATGATAGTATTGAATATTGAACTGTGTCAATGAAGAGCATCTTGATGTATGCATCTTCACTCTTCAGATGTTCCAGGGTTGAGTGAAGAGCCAATGAAATGGCATCTGCTGTGACCTGTTGTGATGGTAGTTAAATTGAAGCAGATCCAAGTTGACGTGTTTTGTCACCAGCCTCTCAAAGCACTTTATTGCAGTGGATGCACAGTAAGTGCTACTGGAAAACAATTGCTGAGGCAAGTTACCATGTTCTTCTTGGCCACCAATATAACTGAAGTCTGCTTGAAGTGGGTACCTCAGTCTCCAAAGTGAGGGCTGGCCTTGGCATCTGGGAAGATCAAATGGGGCTGTTAAGATTTCTCCTTTCATTCCTCAAGTATGAATGCTAACAAAACTCATTCTGCATTGATACCAATGTTAGGAAACTAAGTAGGTATCTATGGAAAACAATCAACAGTCATATTTAACATAATAAATCCAGATCATCAAAGCCAACCTAGAACTAGAATCTTCTAGAAACACACAGATCGGGTTATAATATTTCTTTATGGGAGTAAGTATGATAATCCTTTTTAAATCAAGCATATTCTAATGTAGACATCTTCTATATTCAGTCACCAAATTACTGGAAGCAACCCGAACACATCAAGTGATAGTTCCTTTTAATTGAATTTTAATTGTATCTGGAGTTTCTCAAGCATTTCCCTTTGATCTCCTCTTCAGTGTTTTCACTGGGTGCTCCAGTTTCCATCAAAAATTTTGTTAGGTCTTCTGCAGGCGCTATATTGCTGCTTTGCAAACATTGTTGCAGCATCTTTTCTTTAATCTGGTGATTGAAGTCAGTTTGGGGAGTATAAATGAGAAGTGCAGTGGTAAATCGTGAGAAAACTAACAATTGCAAGTTCCTCTTCAAGTCCCATGGTGTCAGGTCTTGGAAGTGTATCACTGCTCCTTAATTATCAGTGGAAGAAATTTCTCAAGCTCATTACTGAACATTACTATGCAAATAAAATAATTGGCTTAGGTAGTTCTAATTTAATTACTCCTCATCTTTTCTTTTACCAAAGTTAAAACTGTGCTACTTTTAGAACCTTGATAATGGACCACAGTTTCACTCAACAATGTTATACTTCACACCCCTTCATTTATCTTCCTCTCTGTCTTTCTCTAAAACATTGAAACCCAGGGCATTAAGCACCCATTCCTGTCCCTCTCTCAACCAAGTATCTGCAATGTCCACAACGTCATAGTTCCATGTTTTAAATTAATCACATTTACCCAGAATACTTATAGCATTAAAATACACACTTCAAACTGTCCATCTTACTGTGTCTATTACTTTGCTCCTGTCTGCTTTTAAATGCACTGGTAGTTATCTTCCTCTGCATCCTTCCACTTTCTGACCCGGTTCTCTGGTTCCTCCTGCCAAACCAGTTTAAACCCTGCCTTAAATTGGTCATCCTTTATGTCTTTCTTACAATTGCAAGATGCTTCTGGATATTAAAAAAGAATGCCAAGTACTGCTTGTCTACCGCACTAACGAATGGTGGTAGAGTGGTGGAGCTGGACTTGTGTACTGTGTCATCGCCCACTACAGCCACCCGGGGAAGAAGGCATCAGAGGTGGTGCGTGGTCCAACAAACAGTGCAAATGACTGCTTTAGATGTTTTTTCCTGTGATCGCAAGACCTTGTTGGACAGTGGAAATGTAGAATCTTGCAAGTCTAGTTCATCGCCAAGACTATTGGCAGGGCAGCCAATGAATAGACTCGGTTGATGCACGAACCGGGCACTCATGCCACGGCATTGCTTGTTGCAGCTGCCCAGGGAAGATGCCAAAGGCAATGTAGGGAAAGCTGAGGCACAGTGGGCACATTGGAATCCATTAAGGGTTAGGGGTCACCTCTTATTGGTGCTGCTCTTCAGTGTTCTCTCCTGGATTACGTTTATCTGTAGCTGCTGTAGTGTGTGTTGAGGAACTGCTACGTGCTTGTTCTTGGCAGAAACATGGCTCGAAAATAACATCCAATGCACCATCATTCAGGCCACGCTGCTCAGGGACTAGGGCTATTTATTTTTTTAACTGTATATTTTTCTGCTATAGTAACTACTGTATGTGACTGTTGGTATTGTGCTTTATACCTTGGCCCCAGAGGAACGCTGTTTGTTTGGCTGTATAGAAGTGGTTGAATTAAGCACTAGATCCTTTTTTAAACTTGAATTTGATTTGAACTAAAAGGCAGAATAGAAATCTATGTTACCAGCTTCAGAACATTTTGGAACTGTCCAATATCTCATCAAATTATTAGGTGAATCCAGGAGTGTTTCTTAAATCAAAATATAGATTGTCCAGCAAAGGGAGGAACTGTACTGGTTCTGGTGTTGGGTAATGAGCCTGGGCAAGTGACCAACCGGTGAGCAGTTAGGGAACGCTAACCACAACCTCAAGTTTTAAGATAGCTATAGATAAGGATAAGCATGGACCTTTTGGGAAAGTATTAAACTGGAGCAGGGCAAATTATGGGAGTATTAGTCAGTATCTAGGAAAAGTTACTTGTAAATAACTGTTTTGGGGCAAGTCCACATTGGAAAAAGAAGAAGAATAGTGCTTAACTCGGCAGTGGAGTTATCAGGGCACCGTTATGACGGTGTTTCCGTAGCAAGCTATTCTTGTTTTTACGAGGCCAAGTTGCTAGCTCAACACTCAACCTGACTTGGATTCGAACTCGGGAACCTTTACTCCGGAGTCCGGCGCTAATATTATTGTGCCACCAAGCGGGACAAGTCCACATTGGATGTACAGGTATTTAGAGACCAACTGTACAGAGTACAGGATGGGTATGTTCCAGTCAGAAAGAAGGACAAGGATGCCAAGGTAAGGGGACCTTGGATATCAAGGGAGGTGATGAATTCAGTTAAGAAGAAAAAGGT
Source organism: Hemitrygon akajei (assembly GCF_048418815.1). Classification (NCBI taxonomy): domain Eukaryota; kingdom Metazoa; phylum Chordata; class Chondrichthyes; order Myliobatiformes; family Dasyatidae; genus Hemitrygon; species Hemitrygon akajei. Next base: position 46,896,124 of record NC_133145.1, read on the forward strand.
AAAGCTTAAGAAGCTAGAATCAAACAGGATTATAAGGAAGCCAGAAAAGAATTCAAGAAAGGAATTCGGGAAAACCAGTAGGGTCTATGAAAAGTCTTTGGCAATTGGGATTGAAGAAAATCTCAAGGAATTCTATACATATATCCAGAGCAAGAGGATAACTATGGAGAGGGTGGGACCGCTTAAGGATAATGATGCAAAGGATGTGGGTGGGGTCTTTAATGAGTACTTTACATCAATATTTACCAAAGAGAAGAAGGTGGTGGATAGGGAGATTAGTGCTGAGAGTATTAATACTTTCTAGAAATACTGCGGCATTTCAAAATAAAGGAGGGGATAGTGTTGGATCTCTTAAAGAGCATAAAGGTGGACACATCCCCAGGGCCTGATGGAAGATACCCTATGTTATTGAGAGAGACAAGTGAAGAGATTTCTGGGGCCTTGACCAATATTTTTGTGTCCTCTCTAGCCACAGGCAAGGTCTTAGAGGACTGGCCAATAGCTAATTTTGCTCCATTATTCAAGAAGGGAAGAAGAGATAATCCTAGAAATTATAGACCAGTGAGTCTCACTTCAGTGGTAGGGGAGTTACTGGAGAGAATTCATAGGGATAGGATTTATGAACTTTTCAAACCCTTCCCAAATTAGAGAGTGCCAGCATGGCTTTGAGTGGGGCAATTCATGTCTTCAGAACTTATTTGAGTTTTTTGATGAGGTGATGAGGGTGATTGTTGAAAGTGGAGCTGTGGATGTTGTCTATACAGATTCTCATAAGGCGTTTGACAAGATACCTCATGGGAGGTTCATCCAGAAGACTAAGATGCATGGCATCCATGATGAATTAGCCATTTAGATTCAGAACTGGCTTGCCCATAGAAAACAGAGGGTGATGGTTGAAGAGATTTATTTTAGCTGGGGGTCTGTCATTGGTGGTGTTCCACAAGAATCTGGACTGGGACCTCTGCTGTTTGTGATAGATATAAATGATCTAGATGGAAATGTAGATGGGTGGGTTAGTAACTTTGCAAATGATATTAAGATCGGGGGTGTTGTGAAAAGTGTAAATGACTGGCAAAGAATACAGCAGATATAGATCAGTTGCAGATATGAGTTGGAAAATGGCAGATGGAGTTTAATCCAACCAAATGTGAAATGTTGCACCTTGGTAGGTCAAATGTATAGAGATAGTGCACTATTAAAGGCAAGACCCTTAACGCTGTTGATGACCAGAGGGATCTTGGGGTCCAAGTTCATAGCTCAATGAAAGTGGCTACACAGGTTGATAGGGTAATTATGAAAGGATATGGTACGTTTGCTTTTATTGAGGCACTGAGTTCAAAAATCAGGAAGTTATATTCAAGCTTTTTAAAGCTCTAGTTAGACAGCATCTGGAATGTTCTCCTGTTTCCACCATTGTCCTTGTACCAAAAAAGACCAAGGTAACATGCCTGAACGACTGGTGTCCTGTTGCACTCACCTCAATAATAAGCAAATGCTTTGAGAGGCTGGTCAAGGATTACATCTGCAGCTTGCTACCACCCAAATTGGACCCCCTACAATTCGCCTACCGACACAACCGATCGACACGTGACGCAATAGCCACTGCTCTACATACCATCCTTTCACATCTGGAGAAGGGTGCTTATGTGAGAATGCTGTTCTTGGACTACAGTTCAGCATTCAACACCATAATTCCCTCCAGGCTCGACAGGAAGCTCAGAGACCTCAGCCTTGACCCTGCCTTGTGCAACTGGATCCTGTCTTCTTGTCAGATCACCGGCAGGTGGTAAGAGTGGGTTCCCTCACCTCTGTCCCTCTGACCCTCAATACAGGAGCCCCTCAGGGCTGTGTACTGTCCCCTCCTTTACTCCCTGTATACCCATGACTGTGTCACCCACAACTCTAATCTGCTAATTAAATTTGCCGATGACACTACATTGATTGGCCTTATCTCAAACAATAATGAGGTGGCCTACAGGAAGAAATCATCTCTCTGACACAGTGGTGTCAAGAAAACAACCTCTCCGTCAATGTCACAAAAACAAAGGAGCTGGTTGTGGATTACAGGAGGAATGGAGTCGGGCTAATCCCTATTGACATCAATGGATCTGGGGTTGAAAGGGTAAACAACTTCAAGTTCCTCAGCATCCACATCACCAAGGACCTCACGTGGTCTGTACACACCAGCTGTGTGGTGAAAAAGGCACAACAGTGCCTCTTTCACCTCAGACAGTTGAGGAAATTTGGTATGGACCCCCAAATCAGAAGAACTTTCTACAGGGGCATAATTGAGAATATCCTGACTGGTATGGGAACTGTACCCCCCTCAATCACAGGACTCTGCAAAGAGTGGTGCGGACAATCGGTGGTTGTGAACTTCCCATGATTCAGGACATTTACAAGGACAGGTGTGTAAAAAGGGCCTGTAGGATCACTGGGGACCCAAGCCATCGCAATCACAATCTATTCCAGCTGCTACCATCCAGGAAGCAGTACTGCAGCATAAAAGCCAGGATCATCAGGCTCCAGGACAGCTTCTTCCATCAGGCCATCAGACTGATGAACTCACACTGATTTGAGTGTACTCTCTATTACATTGACTGTCCTATTTATTATAAATTACTATGATTGCACATGCACATTTAGATGGAAACGTAACATAAAGATTTTTACTCCTCATGTATGTGACGGATGAAAGAAATAGTTAATTCAATTCAATTTCTTTAGCCAGAAGTTGGTGAATCTGTGGAATTCATTGCCACAGACAGATTTAGAGGCCAAGATATTGCGCATATTCAAAGTGGAGGTTAATAGGTTCTTGATTATTAAGGGTGTCAAAGGTTATGGGAAGAAGGCAGGAAAATGGGAAAATAAATCAGCCATGATTGAATGGCAGAGCTGACTCAATGGGCCAACTAGCCTAAATCTTCAGAATCTGGTTTAATATCAATGGTAAATGTCATGAAATTTTTTGTTATGCAGCAGCAATATATTGTAACACATATTAATAAAAACTGAATTACAGTAAGAAATGTTTAGGCTCCTGTTCCTCCTCCCCGATAGCAGCACTGAGAAGAGGGCATGTCCTGTGTGATGGCGATCATTAATGATGGATGCTGCCTTTTTGAGGCATCACTCCTTGAAGACATTGAGTGCAAGGTTGTTGCTGTAACACCACTCTATCTTGCTCCTGTATGCCTTCTTGTCATCATCTTGAAATACTGCCAACAATAGTTGTGTCATCAGCAAATTTATATATAGCATCTGAGTTGTGCTCACACTGTCATAAGTGCAGAGACAGTGAGTGAAGCACACATCCTTGAGGTATGCCGGTGTTGATTTTAGCAAGGCGGAGATGTTATTTTCGATCTGCACAGTCTGTGATCTTTCAGAGAGGAAGTTGAGGATCCAGTTGCAGATGGAGATAAAGAGGCCCAGGTTTTGCAACTTTTTAAACAGACCAGTAGGAATGATTGTATTAAGCACTGAACCATAGTAAATAAACAGCAGTCTGATGTAAGCATTAATATTGTCTGGATGATCTAAGGCCGCATAAAGAGCCAATTAAATCGCATCTGCTGTAGTCCTATTCTGGTGATAGGTAAATTGCAGAGAGTCCAGGACCTTGCTAATATGACTTATTCTAGCCATAACCAGCCTCTCAAAGCAATTTATCACTGTAGGTGAGTGCTACTGGACAAATGTCATTAAGGTAGCTCATTCTGCTCTTCTTGGGCACTGGTATGATTGCTGTCCTTTTGAAACAGGTAGGTGCAGAGATGTCAGGGGTAAGTTTTTTACACAGAGAGTGGTGAGTGTGTGGAATGGGCTCCCGGCAACTGTGGTGGAGGCAGATATGATAAGGCCTTTTAAGAGACACCTGGATAGGTACACGAAGCTTAGAAAAATAGAGGGCTATGGGTAACCCGAGGTAATTTCTAAAGTAAGGACATGTTCGGCACAGCTCTGTGGGCCGAAGGGCCTGTATTGTGCTGTAGGCTTTCTACGTTCTGTGATACACCTCAAGTAATCCTTTCATTAACTGACAATGTTATTATTTGAAAATGCAAACGTATCTGATGATTATCGTTGCAGGTAGATTTCCCAGGTGCCTCTTGCTCTGATGGTCCAAGTTTGGAAAATGTTTTTAAGAAATCTTTGTTAGTTACCATGGTGCAATTTGTAGTGCCTTGGATGGTGAAAGGACAGAAGCTCCAGGGTGGTGGTTAAAATGCCAGTCAGCTGGGCTGCTTTATGCTTTATGCAATTTTTAATTAACTCGAGGTACGAAAAAAGTGGCACATGCAGAACCAGGGGTGGAATACCTCTGAACTAATTGTATTACTGGAGAGTTTGGACATATTTCCTTCATTAAAATCCCTCATCAGGACGGCAGCCGATTACTTTCTTCTCAAGGGGCTATGATTTCCTTGCATAATCAATCGAACAACTTCAGGAACGGGTCCGGGGTGTTGGTGAAGTTGTACCCATCCAGAAACCGGAGAGTGACCCACTGCCCTCTGATGTGGACGGGGAGTCAGATCCCCAAACCGAAGTACCTCTCCTCTTCCGCCATGTTCTCGGTCGCTAGGAGACGCGGACAACAACCCGGGGCCGCTGCGGAAATCACGTGGGGGATTGTACCACGATTTGCCACCGAGGAGGGGGGTAATTCGTCTTCCTGCGCTGGGGGATCGAGTTCCGAGAGGTTGCACCGTCACCCGACACCCCCGGGTCTCTGCGCGGCCAAGGGTTCGCCGAGTTCCTGGTTTCCGATGAGGAGGTGGTTTTGGAGTTGTGAACCTTCTGACCCGAGTCCTGTTCTGCTCTGCAAGTTTCAGTACTCCCAATGAGGGCCAGGGTTTCCGGCACATAGTGTTCAGACCCCCATGGCCGGGTCAGCCTTACAAAGGCCTCCCGTGGGGACAACAGAAGGCTACTCAGCTCATTAAACTCGGTTCTGTACCCAGCGTTGCAACTTATCTTTGTTCAATTTGTCTCCTTCTTCAGTTATTGAAAGGGTAAGTGCTACTGTTTTCCGTGCATCAGAATCAGGTTTAATGTCACGTGAAATTTGTTAACCTAGCAGCAGCACTTCAATACAATACATAATCTAGTAGAGAGAGAAAGAGAAATAATAAATAAAATAAAACATAATACTAATAATAAACAAGTAAATCAATTACGTGTATTGAATAGATTTTAAAAAAGTGCAAAAACAGAAATGTTGTATATTTTTAAAAAAACCAACACACACAAAATGCTGGTGGAACACAGCAGGCCAGGCAGCATCTATAAGGAGAAGCACTGTCAACGTTTCGGGCCGAGACCCTTCGCCAACACTCTATTAAAAAAAAGTGAGTTGGTGTGCAAAGCTTCAATGTCCGTTTGGGAATTGGACAGCAGAGCAGGAGAAACATAGAAAACCTACAGCGCAATACAGGCCCTTCAGCCCACAAAACTGCTGAACATGTCCTTACCTGAGAAATTACCTTGGGTTACCCATAGCCCTCTATTTTCCTAAGCTCCACATATCCATCCAGGAGTCTCTTAAAAGACCTTATCATTTCTGCCTCCACCACTGTCACTGGCAGCTCATTTCACGCACTCACCACTCTCTGCGTAAAAAATCTTACCCCTGACTCCTCTGTACCTACTTCCAAGCACCTTAAAACTGTGCCCTCTTGTGCTAGCCATTTCAGCACTGGGACAAAGTCTCTGACTATCCACACGATCAATGCCTCTCATTATCTTATACACCTCTATCAGGTCAGTTCTTATCCTCCGTCGCTCCAAGGAGAAAAGACTGAGTTCACTCAACCTATTACAGTATCATAAGGCATGCTCCCCAATCCAGGCAACATCCTTGTAAATCTCCTCTGCACCCTTTCTATGGTTTCCACATCCTTCCTGTAGTGAGGTGACCAGAGTTGAGCACAGGACTCCAAATGGGGTCTGACCAGGGTCTTATATAGCTGTTCCTGAATTGCTGAGTGTGTGCCTTCAGGTTCTGTACCTCCTATCTGATGGTAACAGTGAGAAAAGGGCATGCCCTGGGTGCTGGAGGTCCTTAATAATGGACGCTGCCTTTCTGAGACACCACTCCCTGAAGATGACTTGGGTACTTTGTAGGATAGTACTCAAGATGGAGCTGTCTAGATTTACAACCTTCTGCAGCTTCTTTCGGTCCTGTGCAGTAGCCCATCCATACCAGACAGTGATGCAGCCTGTCAGAATGCTCTCCACGGTACAACTATAAAAGTTTTTGAGTGTATTTGTTGACATACCAAATCTCTTCAAACTCCTAATGAAGTATAGCCACTGTCTTGCTTTCTTTATGACTACATCGATATGTTGAGACCAGGTTAGACCCTCAGAGATCTTGACACCCAGGAACTTGAAACTGCTTGCTTTCTCCACTTCTGATCCCTCTATGAGGATTGGTGTATGTTCCTTCGTCTTACCCTTCCTGAAGTCCACAATCAGCTCTTTCGTCTTAGTGACATTGAGTGCAAGGTTGTTGCTGCTACACCACTCCACTAGCTGGCATATCTCGCTCCCATACACCCTCTCATCACCACCTACCAACAATGATTGTATCGTCAGCAAATTGTGTAGATGGTGTTTGAGCTATGCCTAGCCACACAGTCATGTGTATATAGAGAGTAGAGCAGTGGGCTAAGCCAGTGATCCCCAACCACTGGGCCACAAGGAAACGATATGATTTGTCGATATGAAATGATATGAGTCAGCTGCACCTTTCCTCATTCCCTGTCACACCCTCTGTTGAACTTGAACGCACACAATGTTATTACACACGCAAAATCATTTCCCACGTGAGGTCATCAGTCGCCTAAACGCAGTGACACCCTCAGGGATCACCGGTTGGCCTCGGGTAACCGGCCAGCGAGAAGTGCCATTGCTACTGGCCGACAGGTTGGTGCTGCCTGTAAGCCTGCTTAGCACACCGAATGTTCGTGGGGAACCCGGTGCTAAAATATTTGCAGACGACCTAATTCGGGCTCAGGGTTTCATAAGTAGCAGAGCAGCTACCTCGCTGCGATCTACTGAAAGTCATCCCTCAGCCAATAGATCCTACCTACCTAAAAGAGGGACAGGCATGCGCCCTGTCACAATCCTCGTTCGTTCGTTCGGTCGCTCTCTCTCTCCGGACTGTGACCGCCGTGGCCCTTACCTTGTCCTCTCACTGGTGTGTTGCAATGATTTTATATGTTCATACGAGGAAAATCTGTGCTGTGTATTTAATATCCAAACGTTATTTAAAATGTTATGATGCTATTGACTTATAACTGAGTTATAATTGACTTATCACTAAAGGAAAATATGCGCTGAATGTTTAACATTAAATTTGTTAGATAAACCCTTTTAGAAACAAAATTGAGTGTATTAGCCATTTATAAGTGACTTATGGTTGACTTATCACCTATATTCCAGTCGTGATTAACACCCACACCCCCTCCCCCCCCATCAGCCGGTCCGCAAGAATACTGTCAATATTAAACCGGTCCGCAGTGCCAAAAAGGTTGATGACCCCTGGGCTAAGCACACACCCCTGAGGTGCACCGATGTTGATCGTCAGTGAGGAGTATATGTTATCACCAATCCGCACAGACTGTGGTCTTCTGGTTAGGAAGCTGAAGATCCAATTGCAGAGGGAGGTACAGAGGCCCAGGTTCTGCAATTTCTCAATCAGCAATGTGGAAATGGTGGTATTAAATGCTGAGCTATAGATGACAAACAGCATCCTGACATAGGTGTTTGTGCTGTCCAGGTGGTCAAAGCCGTGTGGAGAGCCATGGAGATTGCGTCTGCCATTGACCTATTGTGGCAATAGGCAAATTACAATGGAGCCAGATCCTTGCTGAGGCGGGGTTTCAGTCCAGTCATGACCAACCTCTCAAAGCATTTCGTCACTGTCGATGTGAGTGCTACCGGGTGATGGTCATTAAGGCAGTCCACATTATTCTTCTTAGGCACTGGTATAATTGTTGCCTTTTTGAAGCAAATGGGAACTTCTGCCCACTGGAGTGAGAGGTTGAAAATGTCCTTGAATACTCCCGCTAGTTGGTTGGCACAGGTTTTCAGAGCCTTACCAGGTACTCCATCAGGACCTGCTGCCTTGCGAGGATTCACTCTCTTTAAAGACAGCATGGCTACTTTTGAAGGGATCTCTTGTTGTAGAACTGTTAAGGCACCAGACTGCGTTTCCTTGCATCAGATCTTGCAATTTCACGACAGCGGCTATATTTCATTAGGAGTTTCAGGAGGTTTGTTATGTCACTAAAGACACTGGCAAATTTCTACTGATGTACTCTGGAGAGCATTCTAGCTGTCTGCATCACAGTCTGTAATGGGGGGGCAGGTACTGCATTCGATCAACATAAGCTGCAGAAAGTTGTAAACTCATTCAATTCCATCATTGGCATGAGGTTCCCCAGCATCCAAGACATCTGCAAGGAGTGATGCCTCAAAAAGGTGGCATCCATCATTCCAGACCCTTATCACCCAGGACGTGCCCCCTTCTCATTGCTACCATCAGGGAGGAGGCACACAGTCAATGATTCAAGAACAGCTTCTTCCCCTCTGCCATCAGATTTCTGAATGAACATTGAACCCATGTACACTATCTCACTACTTTTCCAACAAATGCTGAAGAACGAACATGAGTTGGAAGAGTAAAAGGAGCAGATGGAAGAACAGCTTCGGAGAAGCAAAGAACAGCTTTGGAAAGAGTAGTTACGGTGAAGGATGGAGCAGTTTAAGTTGCAGGAAGAAATTGCAGTGCAGATTGACAAAGCTAAAGGCCTCAAGTATGGTGGGTGCTAAAAGTGCTCCAACAGGACAGTTCTGTGGTGTGACTTCCTATGTTAATAAGGCACAGAAAAAAACAACAGTTGTAATGTCAATGTGGATACACTTGTTCCTCAAGTATCTATGAAACAAGAGTTATGACCCCAAGAGGTAGCTCAGGGTGTTCATTCTCAGCCTGCACTAATGAGGCACTCTGAACCAATGTCATATCCAACAACTCAAGGTGTTTTTGGGGACATTAACTTGTGTTACGGACTCAGCAACGATAAATATATGAGTGAGGCAGGGGTTTTTGTAACAAATAAAACATTCATTAAACACTGAAAAACAAACCCCCAAAAGTAAACAAATCACTAACGTAACTGGAAATCAGCTGCTGTGCGGCAGCTTAAACAGTTCTTAAAGCAATAAAGCTTAAACAGTTCTTAAAGCGATGTTGCAAAAACAGTTCTTAAAGCAATGTTGCAAAAACAGTTCTTCAAAGTAGTACTGCAAAAGTTCAAAATGCTTACAGTCCATTAAAGGAGAGACTTTTTAGACGATTTAAATTCTCTTTCACGTCGTGTTGTTGCGGTTCCCAGTCGAACTATACTTTTCCCACGGAGAATTTACAAAGATGAAAATGAAACGGCTTAAAGGCACTGACCTTTCCTTTACAACACTGTACCCAATCCTTTCTGCTATATTTCGCAGGGATTAACACAGGGACAGCCAACGAATTCCTTCCGAATGAGGATCAAACAAGGTTGAACCTGTTTCACTGTCGAAATCAACTTTCCTTGATCTTTTAGCTCCCGAACTCCGATCTTCACTCTCCACTGATTTTTAACTGGCAGTATTATAAAGAAACTGCCGACAATGACCTTTTAAACTTTAGGCATTAAATAAAACTCCACCTTTCAACCAACCTGCGTCATAATATTGGACAACGCAGTGGCATGGATTCAAACTGGCAAATCCAGCCACGAACTGCCCCTCCTCACAGGGAGGGGTCCTCCTTTTATACCCTGTAAAAAAAACTGTCACATGACCTCTACTGGCGGGAAAATGATGTCACTCCACCATCACAAGACCACTATCTTAAGTCCAGTATAGCTTCAACACCACTGTCACGTGACAAGTACAAGATACCCATGGGTACGTAACACTTGCAATATGGAAACCCTCGTGTTTTCGATGATAGAGGTCTGAATAGTACTGTGGAGACCATCAGGACACAAAATAAAATCACAACCTTATTGGTACAACAATAACACATTGCATCTTTGCCTAAAAGAGAGATTCAAATCTTTGATGGTGGCCCATTGCAATATCATGCATTCACGAGGGCTTTTAAGATCAGTGTTCAAGGCAAGACGGACAATTATAGCGACCGCCTCTATTTCCTTGAACAGTACACTGGAGGTTGCCCTTGGGAGCTTGATAGAAGTTGCCAGCATGTTAACCCAGAGGAAGGGTAACTAAAGGCCAAGGCTTTACTTCAAGATCATTTTGATAATGTACAGAAAATTGCATCAGCCTACATGTGAAAGGCTCTTTCATGGCCACCTATAAAATCTTCAAGATTAGGGTAATTTTTTTAAGAGGCCATTGTAATGCAATGAGAGAAATTCAGTACATGCGAGAGCTGGACGTGCCTGACAATATGTTGACTGTTGTGAAGAAGTTGCCTCATTTGCTTAAGAAGGGTAGCCTGTGAACTACCAGATGAGCATAACTTTGAGGCTACTTTTGCCAATCTTGTTGAGTTTATAGAAAAACAAGTAAGGATTTCTACACACCCTGTGTATGGAAATCTACAGGATACTACATCACCTGCAATAATCAAAGGTGTGAACGAAACTAAGTCAAACATTTGTTCTAAGGCTAAAGAAAACAGCTTTGTCACTACCATGGCCTCTGTGAGAAGTAAAAGTGGAGCTAATGAAAGGGAAATGACTCATCAGCCAAAAGGGTTTGCCTGTTCTGTGAGGGTGAACATACACTGGATTTATACCCTCAGCTAGAGAAAAGGCTCAGAGTGAGCAGATTCCCTTCCTAAAAGAAAATGATGTCTGCTTTGGGTATTTGTGTATGGGACACATTAGCAAAGATGGCAGGAAGCTTCTTTCATGCAAGGTATGCAATGGTAGACATCCTAGCTAATTCATTGTAATGAAAAGGGTGCAGATTCGGAACAAGCTGTGAAAGAATCACAGTAGTGAGTATGGGACCTGGTGATCTTGATGGTAAACTTCCTATAATTCTGGTATAGATGAAGCCTATGAAGAGTAACAAGGCTTAGTTACTTACAGTAGTGCTAGAAAGTTTGTGAACCCTGTAGAATTTTCTCTATTTCTGCATAAATATGACCTGAAATGTGATCAGATTTACACACAAGTCTTAAAACTAGATAAAGAGAACCCAATTAAGAAAGTAACACAAAAATATTATTCTTGTTCATTTACTTGTTGAAAAAAATGGGAAAAGTATGTGAACCTCTGGGGTGATGCCTTCTACAAAGCTCCTTGGAGTCAGGTGTTCCAATCAATGAGATGAAATTGGAGGTGTGAATTGTAGAGTTGCCCTGTCCTATTAAAAAAGACACATAAATTTAGGTTACTGTCAGAACCTGCTCTTCTCAAGAAAGATCTTTTTATGTGCACCATGCCTCAATCAAAACAACTTTCAGAGGATCTTTGAAGAAGAATTGTAGAGATGCATGTAGCTGGAAAAGACTACAAAAGCATTTCTGAGTGTTTATCAATCCATAGTACTGTGGCGACCCAATTACTAGTACACTCGAACCGGCTGACAATTAGCCCGCATGCAGGCACAAAGGCTAGGTCCGCAACAAAGGGAGAAAGCCTGAGGGGGGTTTCAGTACGTGCTTCTCGAGGCATCCGGCGGGGGAGAGAGGCTTTAAAGCAAGGCTGTGAAGTTGGAATAAACTTTATCTTTGACTGCAGTTTATCGACTCCGTGTCGTTATTTTAGCGCTGCGTGTAGCACACCGCTACAATTGGTGACCCCGACGGTCCAAACATTTTTGGACCGGAAATGAACGACGTCGCATCTGTTCATGTGGTTTCCTTGAAACTGCCAAGCTTCTGGACGCTACAACCTCACCTATGGTTTCAGCAAGCAGAAGCCCAATTCCACGTTCGGCAGATGACCTCAGAGGACACCCGTTACTACTACATGGTGAGCTCCCTAGACCAGGACACAGCGGCCCAGGTCACGGAGTTCATACAGTCTCCCCCGGCGGACGGCAAGTACGCGGAATTCAAAGCCCTGCTCATAAGGACTTTCGGGCTCTCCCGCCGCGAGCGAGCTGCCCGTTTACTGCACCTGGATGGCTTGGGAGACAGGCCTCCATTAGCTTTAATGAATGAGATGTTGTCTCTGGCCGACGGACACACACCCTGCCTCATGTTTGAGCAGGCATTCCTGGAGCAGCTGCCCGAGGACATACGCCTGCTGCTGTCTGACACGGATTTCAGCGACCCCCGGAAGGTGGCAGCCCGGGCGGACTTGCTGTGGAACGCCAAGAAGGGGAGTGGGGCGTCCATCTCACTGATCACCCGGCCACGCTCCCAGCAGCAAACCAGTCCAGGCCTGGCCGCAGAGCCCGCTAAACCCAGAGGCCAGGGTGTGGAGCCCAACGAGCAATGGTGTTTCTACCACCAGCGATGGGTCGCAGAAGCCCGCCGTTGTCGCCCGCCCTGCCAGTTCCCGGGAAACGCCAGGGCCAGCCGTCGCTGATGGCTACGGCGGCTGGCCATCGGGATAGCCTCCTGTATGTGTGGGACAGCAGGTCGGGACGCCGGTTTTTGGTCGACACCGGTGCCGAGATCAGCATCTTACCTCCAACGAGTTACGACACCCACAGCAGGGCGCCGGGTCCCCCCCGTCGGGCCGCGAATGGCAGCACAATAAGGACCTATGACACCCGTCCGGTGCAGCTACGGTTCGGCTCCAGCCAGTTCAAGTGGGACTTCACACTGGCCGCCATAGCCCAACCGCTTCTGAGTGCGGATTTCTTGCAGGCTCACAGCCTACTGGTCAACCTGCCCAGGAAGAGACTGGTTCACGCCGAGACCTTTCAGACGTTCTCCCTGGGTGCAGCCCAGTTGCCAGCCCCTCACCTCGGCTCCATCACGCTGTCCGACAACGACTTCACCAGGGTCCTGGCGGATTTCCCATCGGTTCTGGTACCGCAGTTCACGGCAGCCATGCCCCGACACGGCGTACAGCACCACATCCCGACCCTGGGACCACCCCTCCACGCCCGTGCTCGGCGGCTTCCCCCGGACAAGCTCCGACTGGCGAAGGAGGAGTTCAAGAGGATGGAGGAATTGGGGATCATCCGGCGGTCCGACAGCCCATGGGCCTCCCCCCTGCACATGGTGCCCAAAGCAACAGGGGGCTGGAGACCGTGCGGCGACTACCGCAGGCTGAACGAGGCTACAACACCGGACCACTACCCTGTGCCGCACATTCAGGACTTTGCAGCAAACCTGCACGGCGCACGGATCTTCTCCAAGGTAGACCTCATCTGCGGATACCATCAAATCCCGATGCATCCGGACGACGTCCCCAAAACGGCTCTCATCACCCCGTTCGGCCTTTTTGAGTTCCTCCGCATGCCGTTCAGCCTGAAGAATGCCGCACAGACGTTCCAGCGGTTGATGGACGCGGTGGGACGCGACCTGGACTTCGCATTCATCTATTTGGACGATATCCTCATAGCCAGCAGCAGTCGTCAGGAGCATCTGTCCCACCTCCAACAACTCTATGCCCGGCTGAGTGACTACAGTCTAACAATCAACCTGGCCAAATGCCAGTTCGGGCTCGACACCATTGACAGGATTACCGCAGACGGGGCAACCCCTCTGCCCACTAAGGTAGATGCGGTCCGCCATTTCCCCAGACCCACCATGATCAAAGGCCTTCAGGAATTCGTAGGTATGGTCAATTTCTACCACCGCTTCCTCCCTTCAGCTGCCCGGATCATGCGCCCCCTGTTCGCCTTGCTGTCCGGTCCGGGCAAGGACATTACTTGGGACGAGGAGTCCGCCGCCGCTTTCATTCAAACGAAGGATGCCTTGGCGAACGCCGCGATGCTAGTGCACCCCAGAATGGACGTCCCTACCGCCCTCACAGTGGACGCATCTAATACGGCAGTCGGTGGGGTACTGGAGCAGCTCATCGCGGGCCGCTGGCAACCCCTGGCGTTTTTCAGCAAACACCTACGGCCACCCGAGCTCAAATACAGTGCTTTCGACCGGGAGCTGTTGGCGCTATACCTGGCAATCTGGCATTTCAGGTACTTCTTAGAAGGTAGGCCCTTCACCGCGTTCACGGACCACAAACCGCTTACCTTTACATTATTTAATTAGGTTCTCTTTATCTAGTTTTAGGACTTAAACATGAAGATCTGATCACATTTTAGGTCATAGTTATGCAGAAATCAAGAAAATTCTGTAGGGTTCACAAACTTTCTAGCACCATTGTATGCTTTCCTAGAGTACAGCAATGATCTGCACAGTGAGCCTCATAAACAAGCTCAACCTAACAGAAAAAAGAACATGCCTTCTCTACGTACCATGGGTCAAGAGAAGGTTCTGAGTAGCCACATATTTCAGGATTTTAAGTGCCTTGCTTAGATAGTAACAACTATTGTGAACTGCCTAGATCTATACATGGGAAAGTATGCCTCTCCACAAAGGGAATATTCCTGGTCTCACCTGAAATATGTCCATTTGCCAGAGAGTGATTCAGAAGTCGTGCTGCTCCTAGGGACAAATGAGTTAGCTGTTACAAGTGATTTGCAGTATCAATGATGGACCCTTTGCAGTCAGAAAAGTGTTGGGTTGGACTCTCAATGGACCACTAAAAGGAGACCATGATGATGGAAGAGATTGTGTCCAGCCATTGCTGACAGTTAACAGGATTTCAGTTTTCAACTTGGATGACCTTTGGCGGCAGTAGTTCAAGGCAGACTTCCCTGAATGCATTCAGGATGAACAACCTGGTTCCTCAAGAGAAGGTTACAAGTTCATGAAGCTGGTGACAGATTCTGCAAAACTGATGGATGGTCACCACCAGATTAGTTCACCTTTGAGAAATTAGGATGTTAACCTGCCTCATAATAGGAAGATTGCTGAACAGCAAGCATGCTCTGAATCTAAGGAAGAGGTTTAAGAAGGATTTGTCATTTCACACTGACTTCACAGCTTTCCTGAAGGATGTCATCTCCAAGGGTTATGCCCAAAGAGTGCCAGATGAAGATCTGGAACAGAGTGATGGGGAAAGTCTAGTATATTTCACTTCATGTTGTTTATCACTCCAGAAAAGGGAAACTTTCAGGGAATATCACTTAATGCTCAACTTTCACAAGAACCAGCAGTGGTTATGGTGGATATTGAAACAATATTTCATCAGGTTAAAGTACCAACAGAAGATGCAGATCTACTGAGGTTTCTTGGGTGGACGGATGATGGCTTCAGCCAAGAATGGTGGTACATCTCTTTGGAGCAACTTCATCACTGAATTGTGCTGATTTCGCTCTTAAGAAATGCATAGATGACAATGAAGGACAGTTCAGCCACGAGACAGTGGATAAGGTTTTATATTGCTTCTGTATTGTGTCAGTTCCTCTGAAGAAGAGGCAGTGTCTCTCATGACTTTGTATCCATTTGTGCTGAAGGTGGTTTTCGACTCAAAGTGGATAAGCAACAGACATAGTGTTGTGCTTGTGATACCTGAAGAGCAAAGAGTGAAAGGCATGAAGGATTTGGATCAAGATATTCCTTTGGTGAAGAGAGTACTGGGTGTACTGGGTGTGCAATAGTGTATTCAGTCTGGTACTTACATATTTAAGACCACAATCCAGGGTAGACAACTTACCAGGAGGGGAATCCTCTCCACAGTTAGTTCCATCTATGTTCCTTTGGCAGTCTTGAGGCTGGTGGTGTTATCTGCTAAGAAGATTCTACAAGATCTGTGTAAGAAAGGACTTGGCTGGGATGATGTTATACCAACATCACTTCCTTGTGAGTGGACAAACAGGCAGGAAGAACTCTGCCAATTGGAAGACTTCAAGATTGCTAGATGTTTAAGACCCTTGGCTTTTGGGAAAAGTTACCACTGCACTGTTACACCATTTTATAGACACAAGTAAAGATAGCTACAGAGCAGTGACCTACCTATTATCACTCGACACATGTTCTCATGTGCACAGTGGTTTTGTCATGGGAAAATCTAGAGTAACTATGTTGAAGTCAGTTTCTGTTCCTCATATGGAGCTCCTCACTGCTGTGATGGCAAGCTATATGTTCACATTGTGGAGGAAGGAGTAGCATATGCTTCAGGGCTCAGTTTTTTGGACTGATTGTACTTCTATGCTGAAGTACATCAAGAGTAAAAACTTCCAGGTTCTCAACCTTCTCAAACTTGTTTTGGAAATAGTGGGTCAAAGCCTGTTTATCACAGCTACAGGAATGTCAAAAATGGTCAGGTATAAAACACAATTTCCTCCCAAGAGTTATTGTGCTTATAGTTGATGAAAAAGCTCCTGGAAACTTGTGGATTGTGAGAAGAGTCATTCAGGTCTTTCCAGACAGAAGAGTATTTGTGCAGCAGGTGCACATCGAGACTAAGACTAGCTATCTGGATCAGCCTACAACCAAAATCTGTCTTCCAGAGGAGTCAGATGTTGAAGGAGCTACAGCTCTAGAAGCTTCATGATTTTGACGTGACAGAGAGTGATGGTTGAGATCACTCTGTACTGGGCTAAGTGCTGGTAACCCCTGGTCTAGATGACTGTTACATGACTTGTCTGGAAGAAGAAAGATGAAAGAAGACATTTGTATGAATGTTAAGATTCCATGTCTCCTGTCTTTTGGTAGTGTGTAGTTATAATTATCACACAGTAGTATAATATTTCAGGGGCTGGGATATAGGAGTCATGCATCAGTTTTCTAAATGTATTGTACTCTGTGCTGTGCATTTATCATGGGTAATTAGTCATGTGGGTTGGGGTGTGGTAGAAGTGAAGAGTAGTTGCATATTCATGTTTTCATTTTGAGTCAGTCTAGTTTTGCAGAGCTAGAGAGTGGGCTGGGGAAGGGAGATCTTTTTATGTGAACTGCTTAAATTTGCTGAAATAGGCTGGAATTTTTAAAAATATGCTGGAATAATCTTAAACATTTAAGAATACTTGTCTTAAGTATGTTTAATGCGCTGAGACTTTTTTGTTGTAGTTTTGGTTTTTATCAGTTTTATCATTTTAAGATTGTTCATTTTGCTGGTGTCTTAATAAAGGATCAAATGTATTCGACTTTGTTATTGGATGAATAGTATGTGATACAGAATCACCCCCCTCGCCCCCGTGATTAATCTCTTGAGTGGTTTTAGTTTGTTGTTTTGTTGTCAAGTAACTGCTGCGTCAGTGATTCTTAAATGGCATTTTGTAACTTGGGCATTTTTTTGTTAGCAAGCTGATTTATCAGCAAAAGTTGATCATTGTGGAAATTTTTTTCAATGTTTTTTCTCTCTGTTTCATTTAGGCGGTGGAACATCTGCCTCCTCCAGGTTTCTACCAGTCTTTGAGTCAGCAGCGTAGGTCTCGATTCTGGAGTTAAACTGACTTTCATCTCTGGATAAATAAAGAATGCCTACTGATACTGTCAAATTTGGAGGCATCGTCCTTATTGTCATTCTGATTGGTATGTTAACTTGCCACAGTCATTTCCATTTGGAGTCTCTGAAAACCTCTGGATCAATCAATGTGGACAAACTTAAGCGAGACATATTGTGGCAATCTCCAAATTCTAAAAATGGCACCAAAACCTCATTCAGTGAAGGTGATCACAGTGCCTCACAATGTGATATTGATCCTAATAGTAGGTTGGATTGTGCCTTTAATGAACTGATGGACATGACAACATGTCAGGCCCGTGGCTGCTGCTGGATTCCAGTGCTCAATGTGACTGCCCCTTACTGTTTCTTACCATTAAATTATCCTTCATACAATATGGACTTTCTTTCTCCAACCAAGACTGGCTATTCAGGTATTCTCAGCCGCACTGAGAGATCATTGTTCCCAAATGATATAAGGACACTTCAGTTGAATGTTATGTATGAGACATCAGGCAGACTTCATTTTACAGTAAGTAATCTCAATTAGTAAAGATTTTGTTAACTTATTGAAGGTGGATATAACCTGTCAATATATTAACAGAAATGATGTACACAGTTGGACAACTTTCAGAAAATGTTGCGGTTGTACAAAATAATGGTGAGACTGCATAATGGAGTATTGTGTATGCCTTTGGTTACCCTGTCATAGGAAAGATGTCATTGGGCTGGAAAGAATTCAAAGAAGATTTATGAGAATGTTACCAGGACTCCAGGCCCTGAATTATAGGGAGAGGTAGGGAAGGCTAGGATTTCATGGCATGTGAGAGATTGAAGGATAATCTTTTAGATGTGTATAAAATCAGGAAGGACATATATAATGGGCAGAGCTGCCAGATAAAGTGGTTATGACAGGTACAATAAATTTAAAAGGCACTTGAATGGTTAAATAGATGGGAAAGGGTTCGAGGGATATGGGCTAAACCTAAACATGTGGGACCAAGGTTGAATGAGCATCTTCATCAGTATGAATGAGTTGGACCAATAGGCCTGTTTCCATGCTCTATTACTCTGTGCCTCAATGATGCATTATGTATCTCCGTATATTGCCCATTGTTGGAGATAGTTTTGATGCACTAATTATTATAAATAAAATGTGTTCTGATTTGATTTGGATTTTAAAGCCGGAGTAATTTTTTAATATCTATCAAATGTCTTCTCAAAATTGAGCACTTTGTTTCCACGGGTTTTTGGAACTAGTGTTTCATCCATGTTTCCAGTATATTGCTTTATTTTACTAGAAGTACTTAAACACAACCTCAGAGTGGAAAAATTCCTAATATTATGTACCCAGTAGTACCCTATGCTACTTCTGAAATGTCTTGCCCACTTATGTTCATAGATTTGTAAGACAAATGATAGGCAGTTTGTTATTCATTAGGATAGATGAAAAATGGAGTAAGTAGATTTTTTTTGTTAAAATTTTATCATTACAATACAGGCAGTCCCAGGGTTATGATCAAGTTCCGTTCCTAAGTCTGTCTTTAAGTCAGATTTGTACTTAAGTCAGAACAGGTACATCCGGTATTATTTAGCGTCAGTTAGTCAAACGTTTGTCTTAGTATATAGTATATATTTTACCTTCCTATGCATATAAAACACTTAAGAAATGTATGTATTTCAATAATTAAACCACTGCATTGCTTAATAATAATTGTAGCTTTCATCGGGGCAAGGCCTTTCACATGCTCCATTATTCTCACTTTATCCTTAAAATTGTTCCGATCGTTGACCGACTGTAGCCTAACGCTTTTCCAAAGACTGATGGCGTTTCACCTCTTTCCGATCGCTTTATAATTTCCACTTTATTTTCAATTGTGATCGTTTTCCATCAACAGAACAGAAATATGGTGGATTCAGAAGCAGCCGCGGGTAACGGGTTCTGAGCTCCCCCGGGTCCTAAAGTCCACCCACACTGAGACAGATTAAATGGGACAAGTGGAGGTGGTGCTGACTGGAAAAGGGGGTCAAGGTGAATCTTGCTAAGAAAAATTTAAGCCAAATACAAAGTTACACACACAACACAGTGATCCAACTTAAAATGACGGAGGGCGTGCTCCTTCCTCGAGCCGACGAATTTTTGAATTTTCTGCCTTTATCATAAAATTCTGTTATTGGATTCTAAAATGACATCAGTAGGCGGCTGCAATGATGTCAGTGATTTAATTTTGACGGTTGCTTTGTATTTTGTTTTCTAGTGTGTACAATAGCTTCCACAAAAGAGGACTCAAACCATGTTTCAAATCTGCACACGTTTCAAATGTGCAGCCATGCCAGGAAACTGGTACGAGTCCCTGCCCCCACTGCTTATGTGCCAGGAACTACTGACATTAAATTTCTGACACAGGAACAACTATAGATCACTGCCCTCCACTGGTGCTTTCACAACAATGAATTGTCCCTGATAGAGTATGAAGAGGTTGGGGCCTAAGTATGCTGCCTAGCTGCAAGATGTAGGGCTCTGTTTCATCGACTGGCAGCAGGAGCTCCACACGTTTATTGATTCTCCCTCATGGCCTTCCTTTGCACTTGATGGGAAATGATGTTACCTTTTTTGAAAAGTCTGAAACTAGTTCATAATCGGTAGTAGGAGCGGGCTAAATTTTCCCTGCCATTTCATTATTCCCAGTGTAATTCCTTCTTTCTCAATGAGCTGTCAGATAGCTTGTATATTTGTGAATATCTAACAATTAAATACATCTAAAGTAACTTTTTTTTTAATTTATCTGCCTCTATCACAGCTATTCCTCTGCATGGCAATGTAATGAATTATTGATCCCTGACACAGTCTAATTCACTGCAGATTCAACTGAGTAAAGCTCAGAACAAAAGTGCAGGATGGTTATGCTGGAGCTGTAATGGCTGATTTCTCATTTGGAAATTGCTATAATTTTATACTCTTCCTTTTGTTATGCTCCTTTCCGTTAAAACTGTATCAGTTTTGTTCACGTCTCATATGTGATGCACATTGGGATACTTTTCAATACTAATGTTGATTGGGTTTATTTTAAGTTGAACCCACTCTGTAATTAACCTTGAGTGCGATTACTTTAGTTAGACCATAATTAGGAATTATAGCATGTATACAGTGCTTATAAAATGTATTGACCCCCCCCGTAGAAGTTTTTATGTGTAATTGTTTTACAACATTGAATCACATTGGATTTAATTTGGCCTTTTTTTGACATTGATCAACAGAAAAAGTCTCTGTTGTGTCAAAGTGAAAACAGATCTCTACAAAGTGATGTAAATTAATTATGAATATAAAACACAATATAAGTGATTGCATCCCCTTCAAGTCAATTTGGCAGCAATTATAGCCTCGAATTTGTGTGTATTGGACTCCATCAGTTTTGCACATCTGGGCACTGCAATTTTTCCCCATTTCACTTTCCAAAACTGCTCAGGCTCTGTCAGATTGCATGGGGATTGTGAGCAAACAGCCCTTTTCAAGTCCAGCCACAAATTCTCAATTGGATTGAGACCTGGACTCGGACTTGCCACTTTCTTCTTTAATCCTTTTCGCTCCTTATGGAGCATAGGGCCTCAACAAAAGTCCTCCACTTTCTGCGATCTCTAGCAGATGTTTTTGCAGTCTCCCAAGTTTGGCTGGCGGCTTTCAGTTCATCCAAAAGCCTACGCCTCCAGGTTTGCTTTGGGCGACCTCTTCTTCTCTTCCCTTGTGGATTCCATTCAACTGATTGTCGAGTGACATTCGACTGGCTCTTCCTCAAGGTGTGGCCGACCCATCTCCACTTCCTCCTCCTTATCTGGAATACAGTGGGCTCTTGGTTTGCTCTCTTCCATAGGTCCAGGTTTGACACACTGTCGTACCACATGAGGCGGAGGATCTGCCAGAGGCATTTGTTGAGAAAGGTCTGGATCTTGTTGCAGCTGGTGTTAGTGATTCTCCATGTTTCGGATCCATGTAGCAGGATGGCTTTCACATTGGAGCTGAATATACGGAGCTTAGTTTTGACAGAGATGGCCGTAGATCTCCAAACAGGTCGCAGGGTTGTGAAGGCATGTTGGGCTTTTCCGATCCTTGCTCTGATGTCCTCATCTGTACCTCCTGA
Organism: Hemitrygon akajei; assembly: GCF_048418815.1. Classification (NCBI taxonomy): domain Eukaryota; kingdom Metazoa; phylum Chordata; class Chondrichthyes; order Myliobatiformes; family Dasyatidae; genus Hemitrygon; species Hemitrygon akajei. The sequence continues at coordinate 46,917,713 of NC_133145.1, forward strand.
TTTACTGATTTTGCTTCCGAGGTAGGTGAATTTGTCTACATCTTCAACTATTTGTCCTTCAATCCGTAATGGCTCCTCTTGTTTGTTATTAATGCGTAGAACTTTGGTCTTCTCCTGACTGATCTTAAGGCCTACTCACTGTGAGGTCTGTCCCAAGGAATCTGCTTTCTTCTCCATATCTTGTGAGAGAAGAGCAAGATCATCTGCAAATGCCAGGTCTTCCAATTTCCCTGTTAACGTCCACTGGATGCCTCTCTCTGAGCCAGCATAGGCTGTTCTTGTAGCCCAGTCGAGTACCACAAGAAAAAGTAGAGGCGACAGCAGGCATCCCTGTCTGACTGCAGTAGTGACCAGGAACTCTTTGGACAGTCTCCCATCGTGGATGACCCTGCATAAGAAGCCATCATAAAGCTGCTTGATGATATTCACCATCTCTTCCGGTACACCATAGTGTCGTAAGATGCTCCACATTGACTTTCTGTCCAGGCTGTCAAATGCCTTCTCAAAATCAATAAAACACACATATAGTGGAGTTTGCCATTCTATTGTCTGCTTCACAATGACTCTAAGTGTAGCTATCTGGTCAATGCATGATCTCTCTTTCCTGAACCCTGCCTGCTCATCTCTAAGTCTCTGGTCGATGGCGTCTTTGATCCGCTCCAAGATGACCCTGGTGAGAACTTTGCTAGGAATGGACAACAAGGTGATCCCCCTCCACTTCCACACAGTGAAAGATCTCCAGATTTTGGCAGCTTCACAAGGAGGCCCTTCTTCCAATCTGATGGGATCTCTCCTGTTCTCCATATCGAATTCAGCAGTATATGCAAATTGTCCACCATAACCTCTCCACCCTCTTTCAATGCTTCTGCAGGAATGTTGTCTTCTCCAGCAGCCTTGCCGTTCTTCAGGCTTTTCAGGGCTTTTCAAATTTCTTGCTTGGCGATTTCACCTATATTGATGTTGAGTGGGTCTCCAGGCTCCAGGTCAGGTGGGTTCTGTGGTGGTGGTCTTTTCAATACTTCCTGGAAGTGTTCCTTCCATCTCGCCAGCTGATCTTCAACCGAAGTGAGCAGATGGCCTGTCTTGTCTCCAACAGGTCTGTTGAAATTGCTTTTCTTCCCTCTCAAAAGTTTAGTTGTCGTGTAGAGTGCCTTGAGGTCCTCTTTACTGGCCGCTGTTTCTGCTTGAAGTATGACCTCTTGTCCTTTCTGAGCTGTTTCTTCACCTCCTTGGCCATCACGCTGTACCTGTTGGCGGCGATTTGTTTCTGTTGCCGGGTTCTGGCCTGATTCAACTCCTGTTTGAGCTTTTTTCTCTCCTCCACCTTCTGCCATATCTCGTCCCTGATCCAAGGTTTACTGTTGACTGGTGGTCTTCCCAGTACTTCTTTGCAGGCTCCTACAGTGGCCTGCTTGAAGGTAATCCAGGCGTGTTATGCTGTTCTCTCATCTTGTTCCTCTATTTGAAGAGCCCCAAAGCGGTTTTGCAAGGCGATGTGGAAATCTTTCTTGTTCTCTTCCATCTGTAGTTTCCTAACATCAAACTTTATTCGCGTGTTCTGTTGCTTCTTTTTGGCTGACAGCTTCATCTTCAGCTTTGCAACAACCAAATGGTGGTCAGATCCAATATCTGCTCCTCTTTTGGCTCTCACATCTTGCAATGAACTTCTCCAGCGCTGGCAGACTATGACGTGATCAATCTGGTTCTCTGTTTGATGGTCAGGCGAGACCCAGGTTATCTTGTGGCAGCATCGGTGGGGAAAGAGGGTACCTCCAATGGTCAGTTCATTGAAGGCACAGAAGTCGGTAAGGAATTCTCCATTTTCATTCATGTTCCCCAAACCATTCTGGCCCATCTCTCTCTCTCCCTGCCAGTGTTATCGCTGCCTACTTTGGCATTCAGATCTCCCATGACGATCAACATATCTTGCTTAGGTACCTTTCCAACTACTGCTTGAAGCTGGGTGTAGAAGAGATCTTTTTCTTTGTTAGTTGGGGCATAGCACAGGATAATGGATACCTTCTGGAATCTGGACTCAAACCTGGCTGTGATGATACGGTCGGACACTGGTTCCCATTCTATCAAACTTCTGGCTGCTTCTTTGGACAACATCAGGGCCACACCAGCCTCATGCGGGTCTTCCTCTTTTTCTTTGCCGGAATAGAGCAGAGTTTCTCCCGTCTGCAGTTTGGTCTCACCAAAAGTATTCCACCTTGCTTCGCACATGCCCAGGAGTGTGAGGTGGTATCGGTTCATTTCCTTCACTGCCTGTGCGCACCTACCTGTCTCCCAAAGCGATCTCACATTCCATGTTCCGATTAGGATAGATTTCTTCTGTGAGAGCAGCTTTGGAACCTCCATTATGGTTTTCCTCGGGTGAAGGAGGGTTGTCAGCCCTGCAGCTTCCTGACGGGTTTGGTTGCAGCGCGTCATCAGCCTCCTGAATGGGGCCCTGCTTTTCCCGAGATCTGGGTTAGTGGTTGACAATCTGTTGACCGTTTCTGTAACAATTGCTTGTTTTACGTGAACGGGTTGTTAGCCCATTGCACAACCCCCAACCTGGAGGACCAGGGGCTTTCTGTCGGGGTCACCTTCCCCTAAGCGATGGCATTTCCATGCTAACGAGCTCCACCTGCCTGGGTTTGAAATCAGAGTTTACCCTCTCCTAGATAGGCTGCCATCCAAGGCTAACGAGTCCTATTACCCGGGTTTGGAATCGGAGTTCCTTCTCCTAGGCTATGTTGGTTCGCGGCACCTTCTTCCATATTATCCGGTGCACCCCTCACACGGGGGATCCCCCATCCACCACCCAGGGGACGCACCTCAACGCCGTATAGCCCCAGCACGAGGGGACTTGCCACTCCAAGATATTAACTTTGTTGTTTTTAAGCCATTCCTGTGTAGCTTTGGCTTTATGCTTGGGGCCATTGCCTTGCTGGAAAACAAATCTTCTCCCAAGTTGCAGTTCTCTTGCAGACTGCAACAGGTTTTCCTCCAGATTTCCCTGTATTTTGCTAGATTCATTTTACCCTCTACATTCACAAACCTTCTAGGGCCTGCTGCAGCGAAGCATCCCCACAGCATGATGCAACCACCACCATGCTAGGGATGGTGGTGTTTTTGATATGAGGTGTTTGGCTTATGCCAAACATATTATTTAGTCTGATTACCAAAAGGCTCAGTTTTGGTTTTATCAGACCATAGAACCTTCTTCCAGCTGACTTCAGCGTCTCCCACGTGCCTCTGGCAAACTCTAGCCGAAATTTCATGTGAGCTTTTTTTGTTGGTCAGTTTCAAAAATATCCAAATTAAATCCACTGTGGTTCAATATTGTGAAGCAATAAAACATGATAACTTACAAAGGGGGGTGAATACTTTTTATAGCCATTTTACATCTAAGATGCACATACACCTTGCATGAAATCAGAGAATAAAATTGTTTGAATAATTGGCAACTTTTTTGTCATAAAGGGTTAATGTAAACCACTGAAGACCATTTATGAACTTTAAATATCTCACTCCAAAATAATGTCACCATGCTGTATCATTTTTCTTCTTTGTAATAAAACATATTGATCCTGATGCTTTCTGCAGGCATTTTCCATCCTTTTATAAATGATTAGAAGAAAAGCAATGTTGGCTATTATTATCTTTTAAGTACTTGTGTTCTGATTTTATGGCCATATTTTATGACCATATTTGTGATTAAAAGCATGGTAAGATTTGTTTTATGTCGGTCATTTTGACTAGTTTGATTTCTTTCAGAGCAATTACCCAGAGAATGTGTTCATCAGCAGGACATTAGTGCGCAAGTCTTAACCATCTTATCTCCAGCTCTGCGATGCCATTCAAGGACAAATGCTTGAAAATAAGCAGCATATTCCAAAGCTGAACATGAGAGAGTTAACACTAAGACACAAATTATGCAAGCCTGTGGCTGATTGATGCAAGTTTCTCAGGGGTTGTCTGTCATAATTGTGGATCACCACACTGTGATGTATATAAGGAAGTCCCATCTAGCCTCAGGTGATGGTGATGAGTGGGCAAGTTTCTACAACTTTGGGTGTATGAGAATGCCTGGGATTAGTCTTGTGTGTTAATCTCCTCTTCCTTTAAATATCTGCACTGTTTCTTGGTCACCTGCCTTAGTTTAGAAAACAGTTCTTTAAATTCTGGTATTAACTAAAGCTCTATCATGCTGCTATTTGATATATGTTCATAAATGCTGATGGTTCAGTATCTGGTTCACTTACTTCCTCTAATGCACCAGGCTCTGATTTCCGCCCTTCCTCCAAACCCACTGAGCTCACTGGAAAATTTATTTTACTTGTGTACTGTATAACAGCAACAGAAAAAAGTGAAGTAAGAGTTTTGGAATATTAATTTGGAAACATCCAGTAGCAGCACAAAAAAATCCAGAGCATACCAGATTAACTGTAACAACAAAATTGAATTTCAGTGATCATATACATTGCTATTTCTAAATCCAAATTAATATTTATATATTAATTTGTATATTTGAAGTTCAACAAATCAAGTTAAAGATATGGGTATCAATAAAATTACCAACAAAATTGAATATTTAACTTCATTGTTTATAAGTTGAATGTAAAAGTGATTTCTTACTTTTTGATTTTTTTTTAGCTTAAGGACCTTGACAGAAAGAGGTATGAAGTTCCCATTGATGTGCCTGTTGTCACTGAAAAAGCAACAACTCAGCTCTATACTGTTAAGTTCTCCTCCAGACCTTTTGGCATTATTGTACAGCGGAAATCAAATGGCCGTGTACTGTAAGTAATTAGACGGTATATCCTTCTACGATCTTCTTAACTTGCAGAATTTATACTTCAAAAGTACTGTATGTTAGCACATGTGAGAACAAAGGTCTGCACAGTAACCACTCTCCTGGGCAAGTGCTGTTACCCTATGTTAATGTTTGTAGATAAAAGCATTGGTAAACCGTTCACAATAATGAAGTCCTGCATTGTAGCTTTGAGTCCTTCCATCACATTAAGTGAGCTAATATGTGAGTGATTTTCCCTACTGTCAGCTCATAAATAGTTTGACTAGCACTGTAAGTAATTTCTGGCATTACCAGCAGGATGTAGTTGTGGAGTGTTGATGTGTGCTTTGTATCCAGCTGTTTCTTGATATCACAGGCAATAATTCTTGTCACAAGGCTGTTGCTCAGCATCTTCAGAGGGCAGAAGTAAGAGGTGAACTGTCTTTCTATATTTGTTTTTATGACAACTCCAAAGTTCCATGTCTTTTAACTTTTTAAAAACAAAATTAGGAGGAGCTGAGTTGAAATTTCAGAAGTTGCTTTGGTGGGATGTGACAAGTGTTTGGTTTTATAGGCAAATCTTTCAAGGGCTCTACAAATGTTCTCAGTGTTTATTTAACTGTTGGTAATTTTTGTGTTTGCACAGTCTTCCTTTGCACATTACTTACTTGTCAGTCTTTGTTAGTTTTCATTGACTCTTGTATTTCTTTGTTCTATGATGAATGCCTGCAAGAAAGTGAATCCCAGCATAGTATACGGTGACATATACGTACTTTGATAATAAACTTACTTGAAACTTTGAAATCTACAGTATCAAAGAAAGGAATCTCATAGATTCATACAGCTTGGAAACAGCTCTTCGACTCACCAAATCCATACTGACCATCAAGATCTATTTATACTAATCCTATGCTAATTCCATGTTTATTCACAGCCACTCCCACCTTCCAGCTACTGGATTCTGCCACTCCCCTACATACCTGCTACACATACTAGAGTAAATTCACAGGGCTGATTAATTTACCAATCCACACATCTTTGGAATGTGGAGGAAACTGGAGTACTATACTGTCTCTATAAGCAGTACCGCTTTGCTGCCTGACTCCTGATAGCAAAGTCACCGCATGCAGCTGCATCTGAAGTGGAATCATAGCAAAAACAGTATAACAACAGAGTCATATCACCAGCCGTGAGAATTAAGAGTGTGCTCATTCAAAATTAATGTAGACATGAGCATCCAGATATCTGTAGTATGTAATGGTCCTCTTATAGTAATATATTTGGACCTCAAAAGTATAAAACTAAATTTTAACGGTGAGTCTGGCACATTGGCTATGATTCATATTAATTGTAAGGAAGCTTGGTTTATACTGTGCATTGCATTGCTTGTTAACTTCCCTGTTCTGCAATAATTAGACAACAGTAACAATATTAAAATGAAAATATTTCATTAAAAATGAGGATTTAAAATGAAATACTTTTTAAAGACAGGCTTTTTCAAAGGCAAATGCAACCTCCTATAACAAGACCTCACACATCTACAGAGGATCTTGGTGATACTACTCCTGTAATAAAGTGTTTTATTTTTCTCCTCTCTGAAAGAAGGGTACACGTGCCTCAGAAAGCAACAAAGGTTCACAATTAACAATTTGATATGGAGGCATTGGCCTCTGTTCTGTGTTGGTCCTTCTTGAAAGAATGGTACATTTGGCTCAGAGAGGTGACAAAAGATTCAGTAGACAAATTGAAACCAAGGGGTTGTCCTCTGGGCATTTCTGAGGGGTCAGAAAATGAGAAACAGTCTCATTGAAGGAAATAACTTTGCTAGGGAAAGTTAAATAAAGTAAAACAAAAACAGAAATTCTGGAAGTACTCAGCAGATCCGGTCACATCAGTGGAATGAGAGACGTAATGTTTCAGGCTGGAGACTCAGAAAAAATCAGAACTGAAGTGGTGGTGGAAAAAGAGGCTTGTTAAGCTGCAGAGTGGGTGAATGAGGGGAATGTGTGTGATAGAGTAACATCAGGGTGACTGGGACAATAAGTTGTACACAAGGTTATTTGGTAATTGAATGGGAGCAGAAAGAGAGGGAAAACCTCGACAAAAGAACGTGGAAGTTGTAAAATGTAGAGTTGGACTACAAGCTAGACAAGCCAATTTATTTTTAATTATTTGCTTCAGTTTTAATGTTTTTGCCAGAGTCAAAACAAGATTAGTGTCAACTTTGTTGGGATTTCTGAGGATAGGACCTCTGTATTATACTGTTCATTCCCACACAGACTGCCTAGGCAGCCTGGATTAACTGACAAAAAGCCCCAAGCATGCCTGATCTTGTCTATCTGAACTTGTTTCTTCCTACTTGACTATTCTTTCTCCATTAGTCCAGTCTCTTCGCATTTATAGCTGTATCACCTCTGACGTCATCCGTAATTCTGACTATTTCCAATTCTTTGGTCCCAACAGACTCATCTTTATCATGAATACACTTCCATCCCACATCAAGATGGTCTGAGGGCTGTCCTCTTCTCCTTGAGCAGAGGCCTAACCTGTTCTTTTCCACCACACACCCATTCACCTGCCTAAGTTTGTTCTCACATTGAACAACTTCTCCTTCAGCTCCACTCAGGTTTTCCAGAGCAAAGCTGTAGCTATGGACTAAGGTCCAAGGCATGCCTGCCCTTTTTTTGTAGAACAGTCTTTGTTTCAGTCCCTCTTGGGGCCCACTTCTCACTCTTTGTTTTGTTATGCTGATGACTACATTGATCTGCCTTGTGTACTCAACTGTTTGATAAGACCATAAGATATAGGAGCAGAATTAGGTCATTTGGCCCATTGAGCCTGCTCTGCCATTTCGTCATGGCTGATCCAATTTTCCTCTCAGCCCTAATCTCCCACCTTCTCCCTGTATCCCTTCATGCCCTGAACAATCAAGAATCTAACAACCTCCGCCTTAAATATACATAAAGACTTGGTCTCCATGGCTGCCTGTGGCAAAGACTTCCACAGGTTCACTACACTTTGGCTAAAGAAATTCCTGCTCCTCCATTCTTAAAGGATGCCCTTCTATTCTGAGGCTGCGTCCTCGGGTCTTAGATTCTCCCACTATGGGAAACATCCTCTCAACATCCACTCTATCAAGCTATTCACCATTCATTCTTCTGAATTCTAGTGAATACAGGCTCAGAGTCATCTAATGCTCTTCATATGACAAACCATTCAATCCTGGAGTCATTTTTGTGAACCTCCTTTGAACCCTCTCCAATTTCAGCACACCCTTTCTAAGATAAGGGGCCCAAACCTACTACCAATACTCCAAGTGAGGCCTCACCACTGCTTTATAAAATTTCAACATTATATCCTTGCTTTTATATTCTAGTCCTCTTGAAATTAATGCTAACATTGCATTTGCTTTCCTCACCATGACTCAACCTGCAAATTAACCTTTAGGGAATACTGCACAAGGACTCCTAAGTTGCTTTGTGTCTTAGTTTTTGGTACTTTCTCGCATTAGAAAATGGTCAACACTTTCATTTCTTCTACCAATGTGCATGACCATACACTTCCCGACACTGTAATTCATCTTCCATTTCTTTACCCATTCTAATACGTCTTAGTCCTTCTGTAGCCTCTCTACTTCCTCAAAACTACCTGCTCCTCCATCTGTCTTCATATCATCTGCAGACTTTGCAGCAAAGCCATCTATTCCATCATCCAAATCATTGACGTAAGAAGAATCAGTCCCAACACAGACCCCTGTGGAACATCACTAGTCACTGGCAGCCTAGCAGAAAAGGCTCCCTTTATTTCCACTCTATGCCTCCTGCCAATCAGACCTTGCTTTATCCATGCTAGAATCTATCCTGTAATACCATGGGGTCATAGCTTGTTAAGCAGCTTCATGTCTGGCACCTTGTCAAAGGCCTCCTGAAAATCCTATTACACAACATCAATCAATTTTCCTTTGTATATTCTGCTTGTAACTTCATAGAATTCCAACAGATTTGTCAGGCAAGATATTCCCTTGAGGAAACCATGTTGACTATGGCCTATTTTATCAATTACCCTTAATAATTAATTCCAACATCTTCTTAGTCACTGTCTTAACTGGCCTATAGTTTCTTCTGCCTCTCTCCCTTCTTGAAGAGTGGAGTGACATTTCCAATTTTCCAGAATGGCCAAAGAAATGGCAGCTGGAATACAGTGTCAGGAAGTGTACGGTCATGCACTTCGGTAGAACTGCAGCTGTTTTAGAAGGCAGCTCATTGCTAACTTTACATTTAGAATGGGCAATAAATGGTAGGTTTGTCAGTAATGCCTTCATCACATCAAATGAATTTTTAAAAGACTGGAAAGGAAGATAATTGTCTGCTCCTGATATAGAGCCTCATAATTGCATGGAACAATGAACAATAAGGCCTGAAGCAATAACAAATCTCTTAAACAACCACAGAAATGGATCCTTAAGCCCATCTACACCAATCTCATTTGCCTTCATTTGAACTATTTCTTCCTTCACTTAAATCACAGGATCTTGTACTTTTAATGGCTCTTCCAATAATTTTTAGTGGCATAATGTACTATATCCTATTATTTTTTTCTCTCTCTAGGCTGAATACGACAGTGGGGCCATTAATTTTTGCTGACCAGTTTCTGCAGATCTCCACCTCGCTGGCCTCACGACATATTTCAGGGCTGGGTGAGCATATGACAAATCTAATCCTGAATGTTGATTGGAATCAATTAACTCTCTGGAATCGGGATCAGATACCTCATGTAAGTACCTTTTGCTTCTGGTTAAGGAGAATGATAGCCAGAGATGGCCAGTTCTCACTGTGATGAAGCATCAGAAGGTAAGTTCCAGTTTTTTCAGTAAAGAAATTGAAGGATAAATGCTGAAGATCCAGACGCTATTGGGATTGTGCATGCACATGTTTGGTGCAAGGCTCTCAATTATGTTCTTGCTATGTAAATCTAGATTAAGTTTTTTTTCCTGCTCCCTCAAGCTGAATTGCTGCGAAAACTGATCATGTTTGGCCTTGAATTGAGTTTCAGTCCCCTATCGTAATAAAGGGTGTTCATTTCTCATTTGATAATGTTCACCTTGATTTTACCTTTTCCAGATATATACTTAGACTTTATAGCTGTTCAATAATAAAACTCCACCTGATTTATAAAATTATGAGGGGTATAGGGTAGATAGAGTTTTGAGGTGGCAGAGTTAAATACAATTACAGCTTTTAACGGGTGTTTGAACAGGTATATGTGAAGGAAAGGGATACAGGCCTAATGCAGGCAAATTGATGAGCATAGACAGGTATCACAGTTGTCATGGACAAGGGGGCCAAAAGAACCTGTTACTGTGCTGTACTGTTCGCTGATGGCATGAATCATTTTCATTGTCTTTTGCTATTTTCCTACTCAGTGTACATTTCAAGATTCATGCAATCTGTTTCCATATCACTTCCAAATCACTCTTCATCCTGTTCTTTCTGGCCTCCATTAGCTTATATTTTTCCCAAATAATTGGTGCCTGGAAAGAGGCTTTTAAAAATGCCTAAATACAATATTTTCTCTAAGATCCAGCCAAGGAATTATTGGCTTGGCCTGCATTGAGTGGGATTCTTGCTGATTTTATTCCTAAAGGAACTGATCAAAGTGAAGTCAAATTATGTTCTCACTTCGGATTGCCAATCATTCTACAGGAATGTACAGTACATGTGTGAATGTCAGGTGATGTCTTCTAGACTAACTTCCAAGCTTGCAAACAGATCCTGGTGCCCACGGAACAGCCTATTTTCATGCAGTTAGAAGGCATGAGGAGAAAAATCTGTAAACAGAACCTTTCAAAGATCATTTCATAATACATCTACACATTCTCAGAAAATGTATTATGAATTCAGATGAGAACTTTTTTTGTGAGCTGTCACCAACACTGTCATGTTTTTGCAGCCTAATGCCAACTTATATGGCTCACACCCTTTTTATTTGGTAATGGAAGAGGATGGATCAGCTCATGGAGTTTTCCTTTTAAACAGTAATGCACAAGGTAAGAAACTTACTTGCTTGAGACACAAAAGACTGCAAATGCTGGAATCTGGAGCAAATATCTGGACCTGATGTGAAATATCAACCATTCCTTTGTAGATGCTACCTGTCCTGCTGAGTTCCTTCAGCAGTTTGTTCTTTTTATAATCAGATAGCCTTATTTAATATGAAACCATTGTTATAGCTGAACAGCGATGCAATAACACTTTTGTCATGCTAGTATTTTGTTTTTTTATCTTTCACTCGTCCTTGTGGACAATTTATTTTGCAATAATGCTGTATATGCAAACTAAGTAGGAATTTTGTAAAGTAGGAATGTGAACTATTACAACATATTCAAAGCTGACTCTCTTCCTGATTTTTTTTCCTCTTTTTTGGCATAGTAAAGTTTTGCAATGCCTCTTTGGACAGCTGATACAAGCATTCTTAAAGGTTTATATTCAACAGTACAATATAAGACTATTTGGCCCATTATCATTCTGCTAATGCTCTGAAAAAACATCCTAATGATTGCCACCACAGCTGTTTATCTGTTATTTATTCTAATTTATTTGTCTAATTCCTTTTAGAAAGTTCCTACTGATTCTGTTTCTACTGTGTAACTTATTATCCCTCCTTTACCTGGAAACTTTGTTCCGTATTCTACCATATATTCGAGCACTTTGAATATCTGGTTCCAATCTCAGCTGATCTTTTCTCTGCAAGGAAACCAACCACAGTCTTGGTGGCTTTCTCAATATAGCTGAAAACTTTCATTTATGGGAGTACTTTCATTAGTCTCCTTGCTATCCTTCACAGATCCTTGTGAAGTTTATTTTTCCATGGATCGCTAATTACAAATAATTCTATAGAAATCTTCCTTTGTGGTCATAATTATTAAGTGAATGCTATACCTGATTTTATTTTATTCAGATGTTTTACTTCAGCCATCTCCTGCTCTAACTTGGAGGGCCATTGGAGGAATCTTTGATTTTTATGTGTTCTTGGGTCCAAATCCAAAAACAGTGATCAGGCAATATATGGATGTTATAGGTAAGAGTTATTAAGTTAATGCCATAATGTATGCAGAACATTTAAAATTAATTCAGATGAGTAGTCTTTAATCTTATGGTTGTTATGCATTAATGTTAATATTATTTAAAATTAAAATAGAAAGATGGACAATGGCCTGTGATAGTGTATATTGCTCCCTTTTATTTTATTCGATTCAATTCAAGAAAACAAAATAAAATCAGGAGTTTCGAAGGAGAGAATTTACTGAGTTGCAAAAGAAATATTGATTCCAAATGGTTTACTTTGTAATTCACAAAGATCAGAAGTTTTTTTTCCCAACCAACATCTTCCTCTTCGTTATCCAGGCCTCCAGCTGAACAATTCAAACTGATTCAGATTCAGTTTATTGTCATTTAGAAACCACAAATGCAATGCAGTTAAAAAAGGAGACAACGTTCCTCCAGAATGATATCACAAAATCATATGACAAAACAGACTACACCAGAAAATCCACATAATGTTTGGCAATCCCCAATCCAGAGTCCGGAGAGGCTGCTGCGTATTAATATCGCGCTACCATCTTAGCGCGTTCCCCGGAAAGGAGCTCCAAATCCACCAGACAAACAAGACCAAAAACTAAAGCTACAAGACCTGCACAAAACCACATAGTTACAACATATAGTTACAACAGTGCAAACAATAGCATAATTGATAAAAAACAGACCATGGGCACAGTAAAAATAGTCCAAAGATGTTAGAAGACTATAAGTTCAAAAGAAACCACCACAAAGTTTCCACAAGTCCTCAGGGTCCCGATTGACTCGTCATCCCATGTTGGCGGCAGAAGGGAATATCCCCTCTATGGATTTCCACGGCGCCGCCCAACTCAGCCTCGCAGACGCAGCACACAATGAAAGTTCCGTCAAACCCAGCCTCGCAGACACAGCACACACTGAAAGCGACCTGACAGCAGCGGACTCTGAGTCCGTCGAACCTCCGACCATCCCCTCTGGCACAGCTGCTCCGAGCACCATCCTCTGCCGAGAGTATTAAGACGCCCCCACCAACGGCCATCAGCAACGCAACCCCGAGGACTAGGGCCTGTTCTTCCCAGCAGAGACCCGGACCTTACAGCAGCAGCAGCAACAAAGAAGGCCTTCCTGGAGATTTCCAGATGTTTCTCTGTGTTCCCACGTCTGTTTTCAACCGATTATGATTGTGCACGGCACCCTGTTTCACAAATAACAGATAATCACCTCCAGAGTGGCCACTGCAAGCTGCGTCGTGCCGCCATTTTGCTCCTCCATCTTGTTGCAATCCATGTTGCAATTCTGCAGTGGATTTTTTTCCCATTTAGTACTATATATGAAATTTCTTCTCTGACTTCTCTGCAATATGTCTATATGGAGCTAGCTTCAGACAGGCAAGAACAGCTCAATATAGGTCCTACCTGCACTTTCAATAAGGTATCTCAGTCTTAGTAGTGTGAACATAGAAATAGAAGCAGGAGTCGGCCATTTGGCTTCTCGTGTCTGCTCTGCCAATCGGAATATGATCTTTTACCTCAGCACCACTTTCCTAGACTAATTTGATATCCCTTGATTCTCACTGCATCTTTAAAAAAATCTATCAATCTGTTTTTAATGTACTCAGTGACTGAACCTCTGCAGCTCTCTTGGGAACTGAGGTTGAAAAGTTAATCACCTGTTTGAGTGAAGAAACCTTCCCATCTCAGTCCTGTGTGGCCAGTCCCTTCTTTAACAAATGTGACCTCCGGTTGACAGCTGGCCATAGGAAGTATTAACTCTCTTGAATCCTTTCAGAATTCTGTTCATTTCAGTGAGATCAATTGTCATTTTCCAAGTTCATGAGAACACAGGCTTAGCCTGCTTAATATCTTCACATACAATAATCCTGCTAACCTAGCCATCAGTATGGTGGGCATTCACTATATACACTGCATCACAAGTATTTTCTTCCTGAGGTGGAAGAGCAAAACCTGTGCACTGTGTTGCAGATATCTAACCTTGCTTAATCTTAAGGCCTCTGTACCTCCTGTGGGGAATCAGGCTGGTGTTTCACCCTGAACAGAACTCGTCTGGTTGCACCTCTTTAAACTCCCCTCACAATTCATTTTCCATTTTCTTAATATTAAGATAAGATTGGTTTTATTTGTCACGTTTACAATGAATCATCAAAGTGTGCAGTGAAAGGTGTTGCTTGCATTGACAAAGAATTTGCTGGGGGCAACCTGCACGTGTTGCCATGTTTTCAATGCCAACGTATCATGCTCATAACTTACTAACCTTAACCCATATATCTTTGGAATGTGGAAGGAAACTGGAGTACTCAGTGGAGACCCACGCCATCAAGGGTAAAATGTATAAACTCCTTACAAAGAACAGCAGGAATTGAACTCCAATCTTACAGCTGGTGCTTTAATAGCTTTACTCTAACCACTAAACTATGATGCCACCCCTATCAAGTGCACAAATAAAATATCCTGGAATATTTAATTCTCAACCTTAGTTATTTTGCAGCAGCTTTTCTGTAATAGCCATTAATCAAAATCAGAGTCAGGTTTAATATTGGGGGGAGTCTGGCACTGTGGCTGAGAAAGAAAAGGAGGGAGAAGAGGACTGCAGTAGTGATGTGGGATTCCATAGTCAGAGGAATAGACACGAGATTCTGTGGATATGACAGAGACACCTAGATGGAATGTTGCCTCACAGGTTTCAGGGTCAGGGACGTCTTGGATTAGGTCCACAGTATTCTGAAGGGAGGGGGGAGGGTGAGCAGCCTGAAGTCTTGGTACATATTGGCGCCAAACATGGGAGGAAAAATGAGGAGGTCCTGAAGAGAGAATTTGGGAAGCAAGGTAGAAAGCGGAAAAGCAGAAACTCCAGGTGAGCAATCTCTGGATTGCTGCCCGTGCTATGTGGCAGTAAGGGTAAGAATAGGATTATTTGGCAGGTAAATACGTGACTGGGAAACCGGTCAGGGTTTCAGATTTCTGGATTATTGCAATCTTTTTTTGGGTAGATAAGACCTGCACAAAAGGGACAGGTTGTACCTGAACCCAAGGGGCACCAATATCTTTGTGGGCAGAGCTGTTGGGGTGGGTTTAGCAGGGGGATGGAACCGAAGTGATAGGGCTGTTGATTTACAAGCAGAGCCAGGCAGGAGACTATCAGGAAGGACAGGCAGATGGTAGGGTAAAATTGCAGTCAGTGGGATGAGTTGCAGTGTAAAAGGGACAAAATTGTAAAGAGTGACAGAAACAAGACAGAAGGTATTATATTTGAAGGCACATGGTATATGGAATCAAGTAGCTGATCTTGCAGCACAGTTAGAGATTGGTAGGTATGACATTGTTGGCATCACTGAGTCATGGCTGAAAGATTACAGTTGGGAGCTTAACATCCAAGGATACCCACTGTATCAAAAAGACAAGCAGAGGGGTAGTGTGGCTCTGTTGGTAAAAAAAAAATTACATCAAATCCTTAGAAAGAGGTGATTTAGGATAGGAAGATGTAGAACCCTTGTGGGTACTGTTAAGAAAATGCAAGAGTAAAAAGCCCCATTATGGGACAGGCTTCCAAACTGTAGCCAGTATGTGGGCTACAAATTGCAATGGTTTATAGAAAGGGCATGTCAAAAGGATAATGTTATGATAGACATGGGGAATTTCAATATATGGGTAGATTGGCAAAATCAGTAACTAGTAACACCACCCTTCCTCCTTCAATCCCTCCTGCTCTGTCATGTCTAAAACAACAGAACCCCAGAATACTGAGCTGTCAGTCCTACCCCTCCTGCAACCAAGTCTTACTGGTGTTGATCTACGTCCTGGGCTCATCTTCCTTTCCTGTGATACTCCTTGCATTGAGGTATACGCAGCTCAGGACAATTGTCGCACCATGCTGAACCTTTTGGTTTCTGACTTTGTCTGACTTCTTAACAGCATCTGTCTCTGCAACCTCTTCACCAATTGTTTTGCACTCTGGTTCCCTCCCAACCCCTTACAACTCCAGTTCAAACCCCATCATGTTGACATTGGAGAGGATTCAGAGGAGATTTACAAAATGATTCCAGAAATGAGAGGCTTATCATATGAGGGGTGATTGATGGCTTTGGGACTGTACTCGCTGGAATTTAGATGAATGAGAGGGAATCTCAGTGACACCTATCAAATGTTGAAAGGCCTAGATAGAGTGGATGTGGAGAAGATGTTTCCCGTGGTGGAGGAGTCTAGGACCAGAGAGGACAGCCTCAGAACAGAGGGACATCCATTTAGAACAGGGGTGTGGAGGAATTTCTTTAGCCAGAAGGTGGTGAATCTGTGGAATTTGTTATGGAGACCAGGTCATTGGGTGTATTTAACTTGGAGGTCGATAGGTTCTTGATTGGTTAGGGTGTGAAAGATTATTGGGAGAAGGCAGGAGAATGAGGTTGAGAGGGAAATGAATCACCCATGATGAAAGGGCAGAGCAGACTCGATGGACCAAATGACCTAATTCTGCTCCTATGTCTTATGGTCTATATGATTACTGGCATATGTTGGGAAATTTATTTTGCGACAGCGGTCTATTGCAATACGTAATAATAAAAACTTTAAATTACAATAAGAAGTATATATTTTTTTAATTAATTAAGTAGTGCAAAAAGAGAAGGAAATAATGTACTGAGGTAGTGTTTATGAGTTCATTTTCCATTCAGAAATCTGATGGCTAAGGGAAGAAGCTGTTCCTGAAACTTTCAGTGTGTGTTTTCAGGCTTTGGTACCTTCTCTTGATGGTAGCCATAAGAAGAGGGCATGTCATGGGTGATGGGGGTCCTTAATGATGAATACCCCCTTTTTGAGGTGTTACCTTTTGTAGGTATCTTGGATGCTGGGGAGGCTAGTGCCCATGATAAAGCTGGCAGAGTGTACAACTTTCTGCAGCTTTTTCCAATCATGTGCTTTGGCCCCTCCACACCAGATGGGGATGCAACCAGTTGGAATGCTCTTCAGTGTATATCTGTAGAAATATGTGAGTGTATTTGGCGACATACCAATTCTCCTCAAACTCCAAATAAAGTATAGCCACTGCTGTACCTGCTTTGTAATTGCATCAGTATGTTGGACCCAGGATAGATCCTCAGAGGTATTGATACCCAGAAACTTGGAACTGCTCACCCTTTTCACTTCTGATCCCTTGATGAGGACTGGTGTGTGTTCCCAAAACATCCCTTTCCTGAAGTCCACAATCATTAAAGCATATCCATTCATTTATATTCATGTCATTAAATTCACTTTTGTTAGAGCTGATATATGCATTCTATTTTGTCTTTGCACCATTTCCCTGTCCTGATTCTTTTTCAATGATTCTCTTATTTTTATATAAATTATTCTCTCCTGACATACTCTGATAATCATTACCCATTTTGCCTCCCTAAATGATGATTTTATCTTCTCTCTTAAACTTTATAAGTTTTACTTTGCCACTACCCTCTTTTGCACTATTTAGTTTAAAGCCTCAATAATAATTCTAGTTACTCAGTTTGCAAGGATTCTGGTCTCAGCCCAGTTCAAGTGAAGCTCACCCCCAATAGAACAACTTCCTCTTTGCCCATTACACGTGCCAGTGCACCATGAATTGTCATCTTGACACTTATCAAACTTTGCTGAACATCTGTGTTATAAGAGTTCTAGATAAGATAAATGTAAAAACTATTTTTCTTTATCTGATTGAATAGAATTAAGGGAATAATGAAAGTATAAAAAGGTGTTTTATCAGCCAGCAGATTTGTTTCAATCGCTGAGAGTGGCTAAATTGGAAATTCTCATTACCTTTGTTGTATACCTAGATGAGAACTTGTTGTACTTCAGACTATAAATCTGAATACTGAGTAAAGCCCCAATGGAGACAAATACCTAAGGGACCTACTTCCATGTTTATGATTCAATGAAACATCATTTTGCCCATATCTTATATGGAACTTTTGCAACAATACATCAGTGACTACACTTCAAGGAAAACACTCGTTAGCTATGAAGATGTTATGAAAGGTGCTATACAAATTAAAGTCATTTTCTTTTTATCAAAAAATTATCTTATGTTTTCCAATAATTTTATGTATGTAACTGCATAGGTTACCCAATAATGCCTCCGTACTGGAGTCTGGGATTCCATCTGTGTCGGTTTGGTTATAAGAGCACGAACGTCACTCGACAGGTTGTGGAGAATATGACCAGAGCCAACATGCCTCAGGTGATTTTTGTGTAACTTTTCAAAGTAAAACATTCTCTTAAACCATATAACTGCTGCACAATCCAAACAAATCTGTTCATTATTTTATCATAGAAGACTTGAATAAATTAATATTTTCATCCTTGTATCACGATGTGAAGCCAAGAATGTGGAGGGAGTGAATATTCAGGGTGGTGGACAGGTTACCAATTAACTGAGCTTTGTCCTGGATGTAATTGGAGCTACACTCGTTCAGGCAAATAGCTTGCATGTCTTCATTATCTTGACATGCCTTACAAATTTGGTGATTCACAGGACACTGAACATGGGAATCCACAGCAGATCAAGAATAAAGTCAGTATTGCTTTCAAGCAACTGGAAGGTTGTTTTAAAAGTTGGAACAATTTTTCAATGTAGCTTGCATTTCTGTTTGATGTATTGCCAAGATGAAGAACAGTAACTTGCACTTTTAAAAAGAATACATTTGATAAATTGTACCTAGTTTTCAAAATCCAAAAACACAGTCATGAAAATATAGTGTGCAGCCACCTGTTTGAATATGTAGAACTATTCCAACAGCTGAGCTTGCATCTAATCGGGACAATTTAAAATGTTTGAGCAGATAAGGCATTACTGACCATAAGTACCAACACTATTTATTGGGATACGCTGTATTAAGAATTTGGTGGTAATCCACTTTTGTAGAGTACTATGATATTTATTATGTGAGCTATTTGCAGCTCATTAAGTAAGGGTTTTCAATGATGAATGAGCAATTATTTTCCTTGTAGGAGAATAGTTGGATGTCTTTGGGGTTATGCATGCTTCAAGATAATACGCCTGACTATGGCTAATTGGATGTGCACTGGATTGAGGGACTTGAGTTATGGGGAGAGATGTGAAAGCTGGACTTGTTCATCCTGGAGTCACAAAGGCTGAGGAAAAGCCTAATAATGATATATAACATTATAAGAGCCATCGATAGGGTAGGTAGTCAGAATTTTATTTTTCCCATGGTATGGGTAACGGGTGTATGGGGTGTCTAGGGAGGGGTAGCACCTCTGGTGGGGGGCCTGCCGTGCCCTTTTCAGGACAGCTTGTCCTCCTTTGGTCCCCACCGACAGCTGAGCTCTCACCGGTGGCTCCAAGTAGTTGTAGCACGTGCAGTGGCCACACCCCGGTAAACCGTCTCGGCAGACGGGCCAAACCAGGTGAGGTAGGGGATTTGACTGTCCCAGCGTGTGAAGTCTGGCCCTGGCAGATTGAGCGGAGGAGACCGATTAATGGTCCAACGGTCAAGAAGGCAGGCCAGCAGGCGTTGGTGGAGCGCTAAGAGCACGACAAGACACGTAGACGTCCTGGTCATCCACTGCAAGAGGTGGTGATCTCTTTAAACTCACCTGGCAGAAGGCAAAGGCAAACCACTGCTGTAACCTGCCGAGTACGATTTCCCAATGTGTCCGAGCGGCGTGGAGGGAAATCGCCCACCAACTGGAAATTCCAGACGCAACCTACGACAGACAGATGGGTAACAAAAACACAAAGGCGTAAAGTGAGAGGAAGGAATTTTAAAGAAGTTTTGTGTGGGAAGTTGTTTTAGACCTAGACTTTAATACCTGAAACCAGAAGAAGTTGGAGAATTAGGTACAATTAATGTGTTTGGCAGACACTTGAAATGGCTAGGGATAGAAGATTACAGACTTATGAAGGCAAGTAGGATCAGAATGGGTGAGAGAAATCGTCAGCATTAGAAACACTGGGTCAAAGAGATGCCACAGTGCTATACAATTTGATTCCCTCATACGTTCAGCCTGGTGGATGAGCAGTCTCTTCAAATTTTCTCATCCTGCCCCAAATGTTTATTTTTTCAAGCTAAGGAAATTCCTGGTTGGTCAAACCTTGGTTCCCTGTGCTTTCATTCTTGTCAACAGGGTTACATCGCTGTAGAATTGGTTAATCAAAGAACGTATAAGAACAAATGCTCTTTTTATGTAAAATGTTTTCAGCCTGTTTGGACTTCTTAGTAATTCAAGTTGGTATCTTTTAAGCAGCACATACAAACTGCTGGAGGAACTCGCAGGTCAGACAGCATCTATGGAGGGGATGAACAGGCCTGGACTCTTCATCAGGACTGGAAAGGAAGGGGGTAGAAACCAGAATGCAAAAGTGGGGGAGGGGAGGAAGGCAAACTGATGGATGATAAGTAAGACCAGGTGAGGGAGAAGGTAAGAAGATGGGAAGGGATAGATGGAAGAGACAAAGGGTTGAAGAAGAAGGGATCTAATAGGAAAGGGCAGTGGACTGTGCAAGAATGGGTTACAAGAAGGGAAACCAGAGGCAAATGATGGGCAGGTGAATAGACGAGAAAGGGTAACCAGAATGGAGAGTGGAAAAAGAGAGGAGGAAGGAGGGGGGAGATATTACCAGAAGTTAGAGAAATCAATGTTCATGCCATCAAGTTGGAGGCTACCCAGATGAGGCATTGCTCCTCCAACTTGATTTTGACCATATCATGGTAGTGGAGGAGCAGATGTGTCGGAATGGGAATGGGAAGTCAGATTGAAATGTGTAGCCACCGGGAGATTTTGCTTTTTGCAGCAAACAAAGGAAAGATGCTTAAAGGTGCTTTTGAACTAATGGTGGGTTGGTATATGGTATTCATTAGATTTTTTTTGAGTAGAGGCAATAAAGTTAAATCTGCAGAATTAACAGTACGTAATTGCTTTCATTTTTGCCATGCATATAAATTGTGGGCAACAGTTTGCAAAGATCGTTCTTTTAAGAGGTACGTTTTTGAAATTGTATTCAATTATGTGTCTTTATTGTGGATTGCAAGAATTCATGGTGTAACCCTACAAGCAGGGAGGTGAGCTCAAAGGGTAAGAATATCTCTCACCTCTATATTATTCATTATTAACAGGAAACAAAACTATTCCTTCTTGATTTTTCATTCAGGATGTACAGTGGAATGATATAGACTACATGGATTGGAGGAAAGACTTCACTTATAACTTGGTGTACTATGGTGACTATCCGGAGATGGTGGATGAATTTCACAAAAAGGGCTTAAAATATGTCATGATTGTGGTAAGAAGAAAAATACAGTACGCAAATTATCCACTAATTAAAAATGCCATTGGTTTGATTCTCAAATGTTTAAAAGATAAAGCAGCCATATGCAGTATCTCCCTGGGCTATAGTATGTAGGTTTATTTCTTGTCATCCCCTGCGCTAACAGGTCCTGTATTCTGGCTTTCTCCATTTTGCAAGATGGTGGATGCTGGGAGAAAGCAGATGTTGGGACAAGGTGTTGGTCGATGTTCAGTGAGATATTGATTCGGAGCAGTTTTTCCCATTGTAGGTGGTTCTGAAATGAAACCTCCCAATACAAAATCGCAGCTTTCTTTTGAGTTTGGGGGTGGGGGAAAGGACAATTTGTCGCCCTTGGTGAATAAAATTAATGAGGAGAAAATGGATTTTTGTTAATGCGGTATGTGATACATTATTACATGTCCAAAACTTCATTAATGCTTTCAAGAGGATGTAGCTCATTCACGCCATCAAGTGACTAGTAAGTACCACTGCAGCATTCAAGTCACCTCGCACAGTAAGCAACCTTCTGGAGGAAGTTGAGCAGCAACTTGACGAGGAAGGAGGTGTCGACATTTTGAGCCATCGGGATGTTGAGTTTCAATCCGAAATAGAGACAATTACTTTCCCTCCCACATATGCTGAGTTCCTCCAGCAGAACGTTTGTTGCTCCAGATTCTAGCGCCTGCGGTTTCTATTGGTATCATCTAAAAAAAACTTTAACTGCATCATGGCTCTGGCCACTCCGCCACAATTGGTTGCAATGTAGACTGTTCAGAAAATTCCCTTAGCGTGACTCTAATGTTTTCACAATAATGAGACATTTTTCTGTTGATAAGACCATTCATAAACGTCACAATGAAATATGTGGTTGATACTTCATGCAATATAAAAGAGAAGAGGACAATTTTAAGCTTCTCATTTCTCGGGTAATTTTTGAGCTGTTTCAGGTAAATGTTAAAAATCAAACTCATGATTTTAAAAAAAGTGCCAGTTGCAGATCTCTTTAAAATTGCAGAAATGCTTGACTTTTCAGAACACAATACATTATGTAGTTGTGATAAAATACTTTTTTCCTCTTGGAAAGTCCATCTGAAGATGATATCTCTTGGTAGAGTACTATATGGGGATACCAGATATTTCTCCATACATCACAGTGAACCAAGACAGTCCAAGATAGAACCATATTTAGCCAAATTACAGACTGTGTTGCCTTTGTCTAATAATCTCATTTGACTTCTTCATAAGCCAAAAATGTACCTTGTTTTTTACCTTATCGTGATTACCTATGTATTTGCAGTAATTCTCATATTCCTTTTTCCTGAGGTGCTTTAAACAGTTGTTTTCTTTCTGCTTTAGGATCCAGCAATCAGTTCACAGGGAGCAGGGGAATACAAGCCATTTGATGATGGCGTAAAGAGAGGTGTCTTTATAAAAAATGAAACTGATGAACTATTAATAGGCAAGGTCAGTGCTGCATTAAGAAGTTTGCCTGGTCTTTTTAATTACTTTTCCCCATTTGCATTTCACGAAATGTTCACTAACATTGACAGCATTACTGAACCAACTGTCTTTCACACGAAGAAATGAAAAATCTTAGAAATATTGATCCTGAAAATATCACAAACTGGTCTCAAAATATCAAGTTGTAGGCTCACAAATAAGATGTTAAATGCCTCTCAGAATAGCATCTTGATCCGAAATTATGCCATCCCCTTTAAGTCTACTAATTGGTATCAATATGAATTCAGTCCCAGTGTCCAAATACATCTGTCATTCCATTGACTTTTATTTCTGTTATTTATTATTGTGCAATTCTACCTACTTCATGTATGTGTCCCATTAATCACTAAGGTTTATGATGTTCAGTAAACAATTTTGCATAAAGCTTCTCTTAACTTGAATATGTGCATATGAAAATGTTATATTTTTGTTTAATAAAGCTCAGTCGGGTTGCATGGAAACCACAGAGAGCCCTACTTAATAAAAGTTCTGTTCCCCTTTATTGGGGATTTGAGACACAAGAGGAAGTCTGAGCCTAATTTCATTTGTAATAAAATGACTACAGAATAACTAATTTTTGGGGGCTTCAGATTATCATTGTGCATTTCTTATTATTTGAAGGTTTGATTAAGTTACTCTGTCATGGTTGCAATTCAAAGTGAGCCTTCATAATGTGGCATGATTTTCAAGAATCATTTTTCAAGCGATCCTTTTAACTCTAAATGTGCTGCATTGGAACCTATTTCTACATAAAACTGGACTTGATTCTGCCCCCACTCATTCTGTATTACAACCATATCACAGCTTCTCATCATATCAGTGTAGTATGGATCTAAATTTGACTCAGCATCCAACCTCTGTAAGTCTTTTAGAATTGTGCTTTGATTACTTTGCTTAGGTTTGGCCTGGTTTCACTGCCTTCCCAGATTTTACAAATCCGGAGACTGGGGCCTGGTGGTATGACAACATAAAGGAGTTTCATGATCGGGTGGCTTTTGATGGATTATGGATTGTAAGTATGTAAACTAAGTTTACGATTTTTTTGTTCTATGAGACAATTGCTAAAGCCATTGTTACTTTATAACTTATTCAATATACTTATAATTTAAGTGTTATAATAAAGACATTGTGTATACATTCCTTTATTCAAACATTTTTGAACATAAAATTAACATACAAAATAATGCAACACACACAAAATGCTGGTGGAATGCAGCAGGCCAGGCAGCATCTATAGGAATAAGCACAGTCGACGTTTTGGGCCGAGACCCTTCGTCAGGACATAATGTGGCATGATTTTCAAGAATAATTTTTCAAGTGATCCTTTTAACTCTAAATATACTGCATTGGAACCCATTTCCACATAAAACTGAACTTGATTCTGTCCCCACTCATTCTGTATTACAACCATATCACAGCATGTCAGGACGAAGGGTCTCGGCCCAAAACGTCGACTTACTTCTTCCTATAGTTGCTGCCTGGCCTGCTGCGTTCCACCAGCATTTTGTGTGTGTTGTTTGAATTTCCAGCATCTGCAGATTTCCTCATGTTTGTGATACAAAATAATGTGCTTTTATTAAGTAAGGCTGTTTACAAACTGAGCAGTACATGGGCATGAATAGAACTAATTGTGTTAATTTTCAGTCAGACAGTTTCTGCCTCCATGTGTGTATGACTATCTACAATACTCGTACATCAGTACTAAAAAATTGAATAAATTTTTATGTGAGGACATTGGTTAAGTTTGTGCATTTAAGATGGCATCATTTTCTGCTACTTACTTCATTAACGCACAGTCTTTGCTGCACTGTTATTCAGGCATGCTCAGACATAATGAAAATTATTTTTAATGTGAGAAGGGGTAACTTCAAAGGAGATGTGATGAGCAAGTTTTTGCACAGAATGCTGAGTGCCAGGGAGGCTCTGCCTGGGGCAGTAGTAGAGGCAGACACACTAGAAACTTTTAAGAGACGTTTGGACAGGTACATGAATGTGAGAAAAATGGAAGGATATGGACATTGTGTAGGCAGAAGAGATTAGTTAGCCATTTAATTGGTTTGGCGCCACATTATGGGCCGAAGGGCCTGCTCCTGTATTGTACTGTTCTGTATCTAGAGTATGTTCTAGAGTAAGGGTCTGCTCCTGTACTGTACTGCTCTGTATCTAGAGTATGTTCTAGAGTAAGGGTCTGCTGCTGTTGTACTGTACTGTTCTGTACCTAGAGTATGTTCTAGAGAAAGGGTCTGCTCCTGTATTGTACTGTTCTGAACCTAGAGTATGTTCTAGAGTAAGGGTCTGCTCCTGTATTGTACTGTTCTGAACCTAGAGTATGTTCTAGAGCAGGGGTGTCAAACTCATTTTAGGTCACGGGCCGGATTGAGCAAAATGCAGCTTCATGCAGGCCGGATCAGTTGGACGCATGCGAACGCAGCTTTCGTTGCCTCCGTTTTTTCAGCTTGCTCTCATGTGTCTCAGTCTCTGCTATAACTACAAAGTGTTTCACTTTACAAATTCCGTTTCTTATGAAGAAGACTGCCGAATAAATACCAAAAACCCTGAAAACCTGGTACCTGAATAAACTCAGCATTAGCCATATCATACGCCATAGGCGCTTCGATTACTGGGGCCAGCTTTAATAGTAATTAGATATTATCTCGCGGGCCAAAGATAATTCCACCACGGGCCGGATTTGGCCCGCAGGCCTTGAGTTTGACATATATGTTCTAGAGTAAGGGCCTGCTCCTGTATTACACTGCTCTGTATCTAGAGTAAGGGCCTGCTTCTGTGTTGTACTGTTCTATGTTCTCGAGTAAGACAGAGCATTATATACAATTATTTCATTCATTCAAGATGAAAAAAAAATTCTGAATGAACATAAATGCAAATCAAAATTTTAATACCACCCAGCACCATGATTTTGTGATGTGCATGCAATGCAATTAAGATTAGAAGTTGGAAAATAAGTGTTTTCCATTGAGAAGTTTGCCTTTATTCCTGAAATTGTATATACCCAGGAACACGAACTTGGTTTTCAGGATCCAGTAGATTTGAAGTTCAGATTATTGGTGGAGAATAAAGCATGAAAAGGTTGCTAAAAAAGAATGTACTGCATGTTATTTAAAAGATCTTAAAGAAGATAACATCTTCTTTAAAGATGTGTAAAATGGTGTAAAATGAGGGTAGAAGCAAAAAGTAGTAAGGTGAAAAGTGGCAGGCAGGCAAATCCAGGGCAAAAAGCAAAAAGGGCCACTTTTCAACATAATTGTATAAGGGCTAAGAGTGTTGTAAAAACAAGCCTGAAGGCTTTGTGTGTCAATGCGAGGAGCATTCGTAACAAGGTGGATGAATTGAATGTGCAGATAGTTATTAATGAATATGATATAGTTGGGATCACAGAGACATGGCTCCAGGGTGACCAAGGATGGGAGCTCAACATCCAGGGATATTCAATATTCAGGAGGGATAGACAGGAAAGAAAAGGAGGTGGGGTAGCATTGTTGGTTAGAGAGGAGATTAACGCAATAGGAAGGAAGGACATTAGCCTGGAGGATGTGGAATCGATATGGGTAGAGCTGTATAACACTAAGGGGCAGAAAACGCTGGTGGGAGTTGTGTACAGGCCACCTAACAGTAGTAGTGAGGTTGGGGATGGCATTAAACAGGAAATTAGAAATGCGTGCAATAAAGGAACAGTAGTTATAATGGGTGACTTCAATCTACATATAGATTGGGTGAACCAAATTGGTAAGGGTGCTGAGGAAGAGGATTTCTTGGAATGTATGCGGGATGGTTTTCTGAACCAACATGTCGAGGAACCAACTAGAGAGCAGGCCATTCTAGATTGGGTATTGAGCAATGAGGAAGGGTTAGTTAGCAATCTTGTGGTGCGAGGCCCCTTGGGTAAGAGTGACCATAATATGGTGGAATTCTTCATTAAGATGGAGAGTGACATAGTTAATTCAGAAACAAAGGTTCTGAACTTAAAGAAGGGTAACTTTGAAGGTATGAGAAGTGAATTAGCTAAGATAGACTGTCAAATGATACTTAAAGGGTTGACGGTGGATATGCAATGGCAAGCATTTAAAGATTGCATGGATGAACTACAACAATTGTTCATCCCAGTTTGGCAAAAGAATAAACCAGGGAAGGTAGTGCACCCGTGGCTGACAAGGGAAATTAGGGATAGTATCAAGTCCAAAGAAGAAACATACAAATTAGCCAGAAAAAGCGGCACACCTGAGGACTGGGAGAAATTCAGAGTCCAGCAGAGGAGGACAAAGGGCTTAATTATGAAAGGGAAAAAAGATTATGAGAGAAAGCTGGCAGGGAAAATAAAAACTGACTGTAAAAGCTTTTATAGATATGTGAAAAGAAAAAGATTGGTCAAGACAAATGTAGGTCCCTTACAGTCAGAAACAGGTGAATTGATCATAGGGAACAAGGACATGGCAGACCAATTGAATAACTACTTTGGTTCTGTCTTCACGAAGGAGGACATAAATAATCTTCCAGAAATAGTAGAGGACCGAGGGTCTAGTGAAATGGAGGAACTGAGGGAAATACATGTTAGTAGGGAAGTGGTGTTAGGTAAATTGAAGGGATTAAAGGCAGATAAATCCCCAGGGCCAGATGGTCTGCATCCCAGTGTGCTTAAGAAGTAGCCCAAGAAATAGTGGATGTATTAGTGATAATTTTTCAAAACTCCTTAGATTCTGGATTAGTTCCTGAGGGTGAAGGGTGGAGAGTTGGAGGGTGGCTAATGTAACACCACTTTTTAAAAAAGGAGGGAGAGAGAAACCAGGGAATTATAGACTGGTTAGTCTGACATCGGTGGTGGGGAAAATGCTAGAGTCAGTTATCAAAGATGTGATAACAGCACATTTGGAAAGAGGTGAAATCATCGGACAAAGTGAGCATGGATTTGTGAAAGGAAAATCATGTCTGATGAATCTTATAGAATTTTTTGAAGATGTAACTAGTAGAGTGGATGGGGAGAGCCAGTGGATGTGGTATATTTAGATTTTCAAAAGGCTTTTGACAAGGTCCCACACAGGAGATTAGTGTGCAAACTTAAAGCACACGGTATTGGGGGTATGTTATTGATATGGATAGAGAATTGGTTGGCAGATAGGAAGCAAAGAGTGGGAGTAAACGGGTCCTTTTCAGAATGGCAGGCAGTGACTAGTGGGGTACCGCAAGGCTCAGTGCTGGGACCCCAGTTGTTTACAATATATATTAATGATTTAGATGAGGGAATTAAATGCAGCATCTCCAAGTTTGCGGATGACACGAAGCTGGGCGGCGGTGTTAGCTGTGAGGAGGATGCTAAGAGGATGCAAGGTGACTTGGATAGGTTAGTCGAGTGGGCAAATTCATGGCAGATGCAATTTAATGTGGATAAATGTGAGGTTATCCACTTTGGTTGCAAGAACAGGAAAACAGATTATTATCTGAATGGTGGCCGATTAGGAAAAGGGGAAGTGCAACGAGACCTGGGTATCATTGTACACCAGTCATTGAAGGTGGGCATGCAGGTACAGCAGGCGGTGAAAAACGCAAGTGGTATGTTGGCATTCATAGCAAAAGGATTTGAGTACAGGAGCAGGGAGGTTCTGCTGCAGTTGTACAAGGCCTTGGTGAGACCTCACCTAGAGTATTGTGTACAGTTTTGGTCCCCTAATCTGAGGAAAGACATTCTTGCCATAGAGGGAGTACAAAGAAGGTTCACCAGATTGATTCCTGGGATGGCAGGACTTTCATATGAAGAAAGACTGGATCGACTAGGCTTATACTCACTGGAATTTAGAAGATTGAGGGGGGATCTTATTGAAACGTATAAAATTCTAAAGGGATTGGACAGGCTAGATGCAGGAAGATTGTTTCTGATGTTGGGGAAGTCCAGAACGAGGGGTCACAGTTTAAGGATAAAGGAGAAGCCTTTTAGGACTGAGATGAGGAAAAACTTCTTCACACAGAGGGTGGTGAATCTGTGGAATTCTCTGCCACAGGAAACAGTTGAGGCCAGTTCATTGGCTATATTTAAGAGGAAGTTAGATATGGCCCTTGTGGCTAAAGGGATCAGGGGGTATGGAGAGAAAGCAGGTACAGGGTTCTGAGTTGGATGATCAGCCATGATCATACTGAATGGCGGTGCAGGCTCGAAGGGCCGAATGGTCTACTCCTGCACCCATTTTCTATGTTTCTATGTTTCTATCCAGGCTTGACTGTGTGCAGCATTTTTCTTCAGGGCTACATTTGCCGCAAAACTGAAATGAATTCTTTCTTTCACAGGATATGAATGAGCCATCCAACTTTGTTACTGGAGCAATAAATGGCTGTCCAGACAACAATTTAGAAAACCCTCCTTATGTACCAGGTAGAAGTGATTTCATTACAAAAAACAGGAAATGTCTTTCAACACTTTCCTGCCAGAAATGCCTGTACCATTGTTGAGAAATTTTCTGCATTTTTTTAACATGTTGATTTATCTGTTTGGTGTTTTGCAACATTTTATACATGTAAGCATTTAATCAGATTGCTACGAAAATAACTGCTGTCTGTCTGTCTGCTGCAGGTGTAACTGGGGGATATCTGAGGTCCCGCACGGTGTGTATGACTGGAAAACAATATCTATCATCCCATTATAACCTGCACAACTTGTATGGATTAACTGAGGCCATTGCTACTCATAAGTGAGTGACAATCATAATAATTATGCATTAATTTTAATGGGCATGGGTGCAGTAATGAGTGTAATGAGACAGAGGTTTATTATACTGAATGTTTTAAAGGTGTTGCAGCACGAATTTTGTTCTGTGTTGCTTTTTATTTGAGAGTATTGGTATTCTTCAAGTGCAATCTTTGACAAATGGGTAAATAGGCTGTTCAATCTAATGTGATGCAAAGGGCTCACTAAATGCACACAAGTAAGCACCTGCAACGTGATTTGCATCTATAACTCTTCTAAACACCATGTGTCATTATCAAAAGTGGATTTTGTTAGAGCGAAAGAGAGAGATCAGACAACTCTGCAAGAACCAATTTTCAAATTCACTATGTTCTTAGTCTGAATGTGATGGTGATCAGGTACATTCTCTGAATTATTTGAGGATTCTTGGTCTTTAATCAACATGATTTTAGGTTCTGGTTGTGTTATTTCTTGTAAAAAAAACTATGTATAACTATTCAAGCTAATAATTGTCACAATTAAATCCATATTTATCTCTTCTGCTTGAAGCTCATTTCACACTCACACCACTTGCTGTATGAAAAAGCTTCCCTTCATTTCTGCTGAAATATTTCAACTTTCACCCTAAACCTAAGACCTCTAGTTCTAGTCTCGCCCAATGTGAAGGGAAAAAGCTTGCATGCTTTCACCCTATACTCTCATAATATTGTATACCTTATTCTCTTATATCCTCTTATTCTCCTGTGTTCAAGGGAATAAACATGGAACTTTGAACAGAAGGGGATTGCCACCACCCACCTGATAGCTTCCAATGCACCTGATGTGGTGAACTACATATACCTGTCTGGACTGCTCCTGTGGCTCCTCCCACAGACCCCTGCTGACTGCTTCTGTGGCTCCGCCCACAGACCCCTGTATAAAGGCGATTGAGGCCTGATGCCCAGCCTCATTCCCCAGGATGTAGTGTTGTTCATTCTTCCAGTCAATAAAAGCCGATACCTCACTTCTTACGTCTCAGAGTGAGTTATTGATGGTGCATCACCTGAACCCAGACAATTTTGCAGACATAAGAGCTGTCTTCCGGAGAGTGAACTTGCAGAAGGCATCTGGCCTGCCGAGGTGATGTCCTTAGATCCTGTACAGATTAATTGGTGGAGGTATTTGCAGACATTTTTACCCTTTGCCTACTTCAGTCTGTGGTTGACACCTGCTTCGAGAAGATGGCTATCATCCTGCTACCTAAGAGAAACAAGGCAATGTAACTTAATGACTCTTGCCCAGTGATTCTGAAATCCACGACCACAAAGTACTTCAAGAGGCCTGTTAGATTAGATTAGATTCAACTTTATTGTCATTGTGCCAAGTACACATACAAAGCCAATGAAATGCAGTTAGCATCTAACCAGAAATGCAAAGAAGTGTTATTTACAAAATAACTGCAAATAAAAATGTACAATGTACTGTGTATGTTAATCAAAATGGCTTCTTTGTTTTGTTAAGAGTAGGAATGCTTCTTTGTATGATAATTGCTTTCTCTCGCAGCTGTTTAGCTTTAGACTTGCTGATATCCGGATTGTATTCATTTGTTAACCAATGGGGAAATGTTATTTTGTCTTGTGAGTCTGGGAGCTGGGGGGTTTTTGCAGTCTTTTCAGGGAGTCGGGAAGAGGACGCCAAGGAAGGTGGATGTGTGCGACACTGCTCGGTCGACCACCAGGGTGGTCCCAGGTGCAAGGACGTGGAGGTCGGTGGAAAGCGACGAGGGGTCGAGTGGTTCGATGGTTGAGCTCCAACAATATGCACTAAACTGACTGAACTCTTTTAAGTTTTGGCGCCTTTTATTTTATTTTATTTTCCTTCATATATACTGTATTGTTAGTAACCTTTTAGTTCTAGTAAAATCTTTAACGTATATTCTATAACGGTATCTGGTGTGAGTTTGATATTGTGTGTGCGTCGCTGCATTAACTTGTTTTCCACAGCACCTGCATATACGGGAGGTGGGGTTGGAGAGTGGCTGGAGTTCTTCCCCTAGACGTATACCTGGCCAACAGACCACAATCAGTAAGGACAGATAGCAACACCTCAGCCACAGTGATTCTAAACACTGGTTCTCTTCAAGTTTGTGTCTCAGCTCCCTACTCTACTCCCTGTGCACACATGACTGCACAGTTAGATTTGACTCTGACTTCAGCCACAAGTTTTCAGATGCTATCATTGTTGTGAGCTGTATTTCAAATAACAATGAATTGGAGTACAGGAAGGAGACCGAGAGCTTAGTAGCATAGTGTCATAACAGCAACCTTTCTCTCCATGTTAGCAAAACAAGGAGCTGGTCATTGACTTCAGGAGGGTGGTGGTGGTGTATATCCTGTCTACATCAGGTTGAGAGCCTCAAGTTCCTAGGAGTGAATATCATCAACAGCCTGTCCTGGATGAACCATGTGGAATCCATGGCTAGCAAAGCTCACTGATGCTTCTACTTCCTTAGGATACTAAAGTGATTTGACATGTCCCCGTTAACCCTTACCAATTTTTATTAATGTGCCATAGAAACTATCCCATACAGCTTGGTTTGGCAACTGCCCCACTCATGGCCACAAGAAACTGCGGAGTTGTTGATATAGCCCCGCAGATTGTGGAAACCAGCCTCCCTCAATGAGGGGTCAGCGGTGGAAAGGGTGAGCAGCTTCAAGTTCCTGGGCGACAGCATCTCCTGGGCCCAACACATTGATGCAATCATAAAGAAGGCACGCCGGTGGCTATACTTCAGTGGAGGTTTGAGGAGATCTGGTATGTCACCAAAGACTTCAGCAAGTTTCCACAAATGTACGGAGGAGAGTATCCTGACTGGTTGCATCAACATCTGGTATGGAGGCTGGTATAGAATAGAAAGAGGCTGTAGAGGGTTGTAGACTTACCTACCTCCACCACAGGCACAACCTTTCCCACCATTGAGGACATCTTCAAAAGGTAGTGCATTAAACTAGTAAGATGGGGGGGCGGAAATCAATTTGAGGAAACTATGGGAGAGGAGGTTAGTTCACCAGTAGAGCAAGTAAGTAGACCGTGTGTGAGGGAGGACAGGCAGGTGATGGAGGAGGGATGCGCTCAGCCCGAAGTTGTAGGGGAGAAGAAAGAAAAGGATAATAGATTTGAATGCATTGCTAGGGATGAAAAGAGAGGAGGAGGTGGAGAGTATCTTAAATGTATCTATTTTAATGCTAGGAGCATTGTAAGAAAGGTGGATGAGCTTAAAGTGTGGATTGATACCTGGAATTATGATGTTGTAGCTATTAGTGAAACATGGTTGCAGGAAGGGTGTGATTGGCAACTAAATATTCCTGGATTTAGTTGCTTCAGGTGTGATAGAGTAGGAGGGGCCAGAGGAGGAGGTGTTGCATTGCTTGTCCGAGAAAATCTTATGGCGGTGCTTTGGAAGGATAGATTACAGAGCTCCTCTAGGGAGGCTATTTGGGTGGAATTGAGGAATGGGAAAGGTGTAGTAACACTGATAGGAGTGTATTATAGGCCACCTAATGGGGAGCGTGAGTTGGAAGAGCAAATGTGTAAGGAGATAGCAGATATTTGTAGTAAACACAAGGTGGTGATTGTGGGAGATTTTAATTTTCCACACATAGATTGGGAAGCTCATTCTGTAAAAGGGCTGGATGGTTTAGAGTTTGTGAAATGTGTGCAGGATAGCTTTTTGCAACAATACATAGAAGTACCGACTAGAGATGGGGCAGTGTTGGATCTCCTGTTAGGGAATGCGATAGGTCAGCTGACAGATGTATGTGTTGGGGAGCACTTCGGGTCCAGTGATCACAATAGCATTAGCTTCAATATAATTATGGAGAAGGACAGGACTGGACCTAGAGTTGAGATTTTTGATTGGAGAAAGGCTAACTTTGAGGAGATGCGCAGGGATTTAGAGAGAGTGGAATGGGTCAAGTTGTTTTATGGGAAGGATGTAATAGAGAAATGGAGGTCATTTAAGGGTGAAATTATGAGGGTACAGAATCTTTATGTTCCTGTTCGGTTGAAAGGAAAGGTTAAAGGTTTGAAAGCGCCATGGTTTTCAAGGGATATTAGAAACTTGGTTCGAAAAAAGAGGGATGTCTACAATAGATATAGGCAGCATGGAGTAAAGGAATTGCTCGAGGAATATAAAGAATGTAAAAGGAAACTTAAGAAAGAGATTAGAAAAGCTAAAAGAAGTTACGAGTTTGGTTTGGCAAATAAGGTGGAAGTAAATCCGAAAGGCTTCTACAGTTATATTAAAAGCAAGAGGATAGTGAGGGATAAAATTGGTCCCTTAGAGAATCAGGGTGGTCAGCTATGTGTGGAGCCGAGGGAGATGGGAGAGATTTTGAACGATTTCTTCTCTTCGGTATTCACTAAGGAGAAGGATATCGAATGGTGTAAGGTGTGGGAAACAAGTAAGGAAGTTATGGAACCTATGACAATTAAAGAGGTGGAAGTACTGGCGCTTTTAAGAAATTTAAAAGTGGATAAATCTCCGGGTCCTGACCGGATATTCCCCAGGACCTTGAGGGAAGTTTGTGTAGAGATAGCAGGAGCTCTGACGGAGATCTTTCAGATGTCATTAGAAACAGGGATTGTGCCGGAGGATTGGCGTATTGCTCATGTGGTTCCATTGTTTAAAAAGGGTTCTAGAAGTAAGCCTGGCAATTATAGACCTGTCAGTTTGACATCAGTGGTGGGTAAATTAA
This sequence comes from Hemitrygon akajei, assembly GCF_048418815.1. Taxonomy (NCBI): domain Eukaryota; kingdom Metazoa; phylum Chordata; class Chondrichthyes; order Myliobatiformes; family Dasyatidae; genus Hemitrygon; species Hemitrygon akajei. The sequence goes on from NC_133145.1 coordinate 46,951,784, forward strand.
TGGAAAGTATTCTTAGAGATAGTATTTATAATTATCTGGATAGACAGGATCTGATTAGGAGTAGCCAGCATGGATTTGTGCGTGGAAGGTCATGTTTGACAAACCTTATTGAATTTTTTGAAGTAGTTACGAGGAATGTTGACGAGGGTAAGGCAGTGGATGTAGTCTATATGGACTTCAGCAAGGCCTTTGACAAAGTTCCACATGGAAGGTTAGTTAAGAAGGTTCAGTCGTTAGGTATTAATGCTGGAGTAATAAAATGGATTCAACAGTGGCTAGATGGGAGATGCCAGAGAGTAGTGGTGGATAATTGTTTATCGGGATGGAGGCCGGTGACTAGCGGGGTGCCTCAGGGATCTGTTTTGGGCCCAATGTTGTTTGTAATATACATAAATGATCTGGATGATGGGGTGGTAAATTGGATTAGTAAGTATGCTGATGATACTAAGGTAGGAGGTGTTGTGGATAATGAGGTGGGTTTTCAAAGCTTGCAGGGAGATTTATGCCGGTTAGAAGAATGGGCTGAACGTTGGCAGATGGAGTTTAATGCTGAGAAGTGTGAGGTTCTACATTTTGGCAGGAATAATCCAAATAGAACATACAGGGTAAATGGTAGGGCATTGAGGAATGCAGTGGAACAGAGAGATCTAGGAATAACAGTGCATAGTTCCCTGAAGGTGGAGTCTCATGTAGATAGGGTGGTGAAGAAGGCTTTTGGAACGCTGGCCTTTATAAATCAGAGCATTGAGTACAGAAGTTGGGATGTAATGTTAAAATTGTACAAGGCATTGGTAAGGCCAAATTTGGAATATTGTGTACAGTTCTGGTCACCGAATTATAGGAAAGATATCAATAAATTAGAGAGAGTGCAGAGACGATTTACTAGGATGTTACCAGGGTTTCAGCACTTAAGTTACAGAGAAAGGTTGAACAAGTTAGGTCTCTATTCATTGGAGCGTAGAAGGTTGAGGGGGGATTTGATCGAGGTATTTAAAATGTTGAGAGGGATAGATAGAGTTGACGTGAATAGGCTGTTTCCATTGAGAGTAGGGGAGATTCAAACGAGAGGACATGATTTGAGAGTTAGGGGGCAAAAGTTTAAGGGAAACACGAGGGGGTATTTCTTTACTCAGAGAGTGATAGCTGTGTGGAATGAGCTTCCTGTAGAAGTAGTAGAGGCCAGATCAGTTGTGTCATTTAAGGTAAAATTGGATAGGTATATGGATAGGAAAGGAGTGGAGGGTTATGGGCTGAGTGCGGGTAGGTGGGACTAGGTGAGATTAAGAGTTCGGCACGGACTAGGAGGGCCGGAATGGCCTGTTTCCGTGCTGTGATTGTTATATGGTTATATGGTTATATGGTATAATTTATGTTTCAGTTTTCATGTGAATGTTGGATATCCAATGTTTTCTGCCTATGATGTTGCTGCAAATGTTTTTCATTGTAAATGTGCTGAAGTATAGTTGTGTATATGACAATGCTTTCTGCTTTGACTTAGACTTGATTCTACTGTCAGCTGTGTAAGAGTCAGTGTTATTGCATTCCCCCAAAGCCTGTTATGAATCACACGTATCACTGTTCTCATACTTTCTCTCCAGTGAATGATCTGATCAGACTGAGGTGTGGACTGTGACTTGGGAGTATGCAATATTTTTGTCTGCTTCAGCTTTCTCCAAGTTTTAGCAACATCAGTACCAATGCTTAATAATGTGGTAATGGAGGGTGCTAAATGTGATTTAATCTGTGCATTGTAATTCTCTATAAATTAGGTTAGAAAGTATAAGCAATATGAGGCAGTTAATGGGATATGCAGTTGAAGTCAGAAATTTACATACAGTTAGGTTGAAGTCATTAAAACTCATTGTTCAACCACTCCACAGATTTCTTTCTTTTTCAATCTTTTTATTATTATTATTAATATCAACAAAATAAAATTGACACATAGATAATGGGATTACAAACATACACATTCCAACTGAACATGAAAGAATACATAAGCAATGGTTACAGTATAAATGAGTATTCCCAAATCATGGACGATACAAGTAACAAATAAACAAGGCAAACCTAGGTATATCATAATATATATTTAAAAAAACAGAAAAAAGAAAAAGAAAAAAAAAATGCAAAAAAAAACTAATCTAATAACTAATAAGGAAAAAAACGAAAAAGAAAAAAGAGAAAAAGAAAAAATGGGGAAAAAAGGGCTGTTTATAATATCTCACAAAAATACAAAATCATCAGTGTCGTCAACTCCGATCCTCTCAACATATATAAAATCGAAACTGGAAAAACAAATAGGCTTGGAACAGGGTCATATTACATCATATGAAAATATTGAATAAATGGTCTCCATATCTTTTCAAATTTAATAGAAGTATCAAATACAACACTTCTAATTTTTTCTAAATTTAGACATAACATAGTTTGAGAAAACCAATGAAGTACGGTAGGAGGATTAATTTCTTTCCAATTCAACAAAATAGATCTTTTAGCCATTAATGTAAGAAATGCAATCATTCGACAAGCAGAAGAGGATAAATGGAGTGAGTCCATCATTGGTAAACCAAAAATTGCAGTAATAGGATGAGGTTGTAAATCAATGTTCAATACCGTAGAAATAATATCAAAAAAAATTTTCCAATATTTTTTCAAAAGCGGACACGACCAGAGCATGTGAGTTAAAGACGCTATCTCAGAATGACATCTGTCACAAATAGGATTTATATAGGAATAAAAATGAGCCAATTTATCCTTGGACATATGAGCCCTATGCACAACCTTAAACTGTATTAATGAATGTTTAGCACATATAGATGATGTATTAACTAATTGAAGAATTTTATCCCAATTCTCAATAGGGATAGTAAGGTTAAGTTCTCTTTCCCAATCATTTTTAATCTTATAGAAGGGCTCTGAACATATCTTCATAATTATATCATAAAGTTTTGATATTAGCCCTTTCTGAGAAGGATTTAGTTCAAACAAATTCTCCAAAATACCTGAAGACACAAAATTTGGAAAAGTAGGAAGTACAGTATTTAAGAAATTCCTAATCTGTAAATATCTAGAAAAATGAAATCTAGGCAAATTATATTTATTAGATAATTGTTCAAAAGACATAAAACAATTATCCAAAAATAAATCAGAAAATCGTAGTAATCCTTTAGTCTTCCAAGCTGAATAAGCTTGGTCTATAATAGAAGGATAAAAGATTTCATATTAGCAAACTATAGTTTTGGCAAGATGTTGAGGATATCTACTTCGTGCATGACACGAGTAATTTTTCCAACAATTGTTTACAGACAGATTATTTCACTTTTAATTGACTATATCATAATTCCAGTGGGTCAGAAGTTTACAAACAAAATCAAAAGAAATCATACATATTAAAGTTATTATGAACTCCATGGAGCATGTGGGGATCTTCCGATATCCAGGCATCCTTTCTTTCTTTCTTTTTTCTTTCTTTCTTTCTTTTTTCTTCTTTTTTTTTTCCTATAGGGATATGTTAGGGGGGAGGGGTTAAGGGGAGGGGGAAGGGTTGATAATTTTTTTCTTTCTGTAACCTATTTGAAAATTCAATTAAAAAAAATTTAAAAAGAAAAAAAAAGAAATCAGCCAAGGCCTCAGGAAAAAAAATTGTGGACCTCCACAAGTCTGGCTCATCCTTGGAGCAATTTCCAAATGCCTGAATGTACCACATTCATCTGTACAAACAATAGTGTGCAAGTATAAACACCACGGGACCACGCAGCTGTCATACCGCTCAGGAAGGAGACACATTCTGTCTCCTAGAGATGAACGTACTTTGGCGTGAAAAGTGCAAATCAATCCCAGAACAACAGCAAAGGACCTTGTGAAGATACTGGAAGAAACAGGTAGACGAGTAACTATATCCACAGTAAAATGAGTCCTATATCGACATAACCTGAAAGGCTGCTCAGCAAGGAAGAAGCCACTGCTCCAAAACCACCATAAAAAGCCAGACTACAGTTTGCAAGTGCACATCGGGGCAAAGAGCTTACTTTTTGGAGAGATGTCCTCTGGCCTGATGAAATAAAAATTGAACTGTTTGGCCATAATGACCATCGTTATGTTTGGAGGAAAAAGGGTGAGGCATGCAAGTCGAAGAACACCATCCCAACCGTGAAGCATGGGGGTGATAGCATCATGTTGTGGGGGTGCTTTGCTGCAGGAGGGACTGGTGCATTTCACAAAATAGATGGCGTCATGAGGAAGGAAAATTATGTGGATATATTGAAGCAACATCTCAAGACATCAGCCAGGAAGTTAAAGCTCGGTCGCAAATGGGTCTTCCAAATGGACAATGACCCCAAGCATACCTCCAACGTTGTGGCAAAATTGCTTAAGGACAACAAAGTCAAGGTATTGGAGTGACCATCACAAAGCCCTGACCTCAATCTGATAGAAAATTTGTGGGCAGAACTGAAAAGTGTGTGCGAGCAAGGAGGCCTACAAACCTGATTCAGTTATACCAGTTCTGTCTGGAGGAATGGAACAACATTCCAGCAACTTACTGTGAGAAGCTTGTGGAAGGCTACCCAAAACGTTTGACCCAAGTTAAACAATTTAAAGGCAATGCTACCAAATACTAACAAAGTGTATGCAAACTTCTGACCCACTGGGAAAGTGATGAAAGAAATAAAAGCTGAAATAAATCATTCTCTCTGCTATTATTCTGACATTTCACATTCTTAAAATAAAGTAGTGATCCTAACTGACCTAAGATGGAATGTTTTCTGGGATTAAATGTCAGGAATTGTGAAAAACTGAGTTTAAATGTATTTGGCTAAGGTGTATGTAAACTTCTGACTTCAACTGTATAAGGAAGAATGAGGTGTACAAGTGCAGATACCTATAGAACTCAGTGAATAAATTCTAATCTCTTAAATTAAATAAGTATGGTAGCATGACAGCAATAAATGGCCCTGGGAATTGGTATTGAACTCAGCATGTCAGGCAGCATCTATGGAGAGGAATAAATGATTCTGGCTAAGTCCCTTCATCAAGTCTTCAGTTTATGTTACACAATGTCTTCTTTCTTTCGTTTAGTGCGTTGATCAAGGTGATTGGAAAGCGTCCTTTTGTGATTTCAAGGTCCACATTTCCCAGTCATGGTCACTATGCTGGGCATTGGACTGGGGATATCAGAAGCAACTGGAGTGACATGTATTACACCATCCCAGGTGTTTTGGCTTAAAGTTTTGGAAATTACCTGATAAGTTAATTTCCTTTCTGTAAGGACATTGTCTGTCTGCTAAGCATTTAAGGAAGGGGCTCCCAACCTTTGTTTTAATGCATGGACCCCTATCATTAAGCAGGGAGTGCGTGGACCCCAGGTTGGAAACCCCTGATTTAAGCACTTTTCAATTTTATTTATAGAGTTAAGTCTCCTTTTCAAAAGCTATGAGCTGTAGAATATAGTTTTAGATTTACATTATTATGGTTTTAATCATCTAACTTTTAATATTTTCTATCAGAAATGAAAAACTGTGAAGTGTTTGGAAAGAAAGCATTTAAATTATAATTGGTTTATATTAGAAGTTGAGAAGTTGATTTTGTGTAGCATTTAATACTAGGATGTAATTATGACATTCTAGTGTTGGTTCCAGCTATTGAGGGTAGAATGGTGTTGCAAACTACATAGATATAAATAATGGCGAGGTACAAAAATTGTTTATACAACGTATCTTGCTAGACATATACAAGGTGAAAGGTTGTTCATAAAGTATAGCATCTGTATATTTAATTTCTTAAACAATTTAGACTTTCTAATTTGTTGAATGTTGCATAGATGAATCAAGCAACTTCACTAGCAGACGATGGAGCAAACAACTGCTCTCAGCCTCTGCCTTTTCTATATGTCCTAGCCACTGTCTGTAAGTGACAATTCTGCTTGTTTTAAATTTCTGCTGCCTTAGTGCTTCTGCATTCTGTCAAAACTGAAGATGCAGCACGTATTATTCCACCTAAGAATAAATCCTTTTTATTTCTAGGCTCTGATTTTTGTTTTATTTAAAATAGCATAGTCATACAGTGCTTTTTAAATAGTGTACAATTTAATTATCAAATGTGGAATGTGAGAGATGATTTTTTTGTGCTATCATTACAGCTGTACTGCTGTTTAATATGTATGGAATTCCTCTTGTGGGAGCGGATATCTGTGGTTTCGGTGGAGCCACCACTGAAGAACTCTGTGTGCGCTGGACACAACTTGGATCATTCTACCCTTTCATGCGGAATCACAATGCCTGGAAAGAGCCGGTATGTATTATTTTAAAATACTGAATATTTAACACTGTAAGATGCAGGAAATTGGTTCATTGTTTATTACTATTTTTGTGCTAAAGGATATGATCTGCACCTCTGTTAATGGAATAGGGCAACCTGTAAAGTAGGTGCTTACTGTCTATTTTAACTTGTAATGTATTTGCCTTGGCACTTATCATTTCCATGAAATGACATTGTAATAAACCAAAGAATTAACTTCTTTTATTTTTGATGTGTATGATTCAGCTGTGCAATTTGAGTGTGAAAAGTTCACTCATAAATCCCATTATCGCTCTATATACAGTTTTCTCCACTGTGATCCCTTGTTTCCGGATTACAGACATTTCCTCATTTGTCAATAACAGTTTCATGACTGGAGGCAATACTTTCAAAAAGCAAGGAGAAACAATCAAAATCAGGTTTAATATCACAGCCATCTGTCGTGAAATTTGTTGTCTTTTTGGCTTTAGTACAATGCAATACATAATAATAGAGAAAAAACTACTCATTACAGTAAATGAGTGTATGTATATTCAATAGTTAAATAGTGCACAAATAAAAATTTTAAAAATATATTGAGGTAGTGTTCATGGGTTCAACGACCATTCAGAAATCTGGTGGCGGGGGGAAGCAACTGTTCCTGAATCATTGAGCGTGTGTCTTCTGGCTCCTGTACCTCCTTCCTAATGGTAGCAAAGAGAACAGGGCATGTCTTGGGTGCTGGGGGTTCTTAATGATGGATGCCACCTTTCTGAGGCATCACCTGGATCCTATGGAGGCTAGTGCCCGTGATGGAGCTGACTGAGTTTACAACTTTCTGCAGCTTCTATCAATCCTGTGAAGTGGACCTCTGTACCACATGGTGATGCAGCCAGTTAGAATGCTCTCTACAGAGCATCTGTAGAAATTTGCGAGTGTCTTTGGTGACGTACTAAATCTCCTCGAACTCCTACTGTCATGCCTGGTTTGTAGCTGTATCGATACGTCTGGCCCAGGATAGATTCTCAGAAACGTTGACACCCAGAAACTTGAAATTGCTCACTCTTTCCACTTCTGATCCCTTTATGAGTACTGGTGTTTGAATATTTGAAATAAAGATGACAGTAGCAGTTGCTTAGCCTGCACAGGGCTTAATGTTTCGAGTGAGCTTTTGCATATGTGTTCTGCTTATGAAGTTTTATCTATTTTCACCTAAAGGATTTAATTTTGTTAAAGGAGAATGACAAATGTGAGTGGAATCATTTCAAGATTTGGTGGTCTCCTTGTCATACTCTACTATTTGCAGAGGAATGTTGGGAGAAAAACATAGTACTTGTGCCTCCTGCCAAGCTACTATAGGGAGCTTATGTTCCTGGCATCTCAAAAGGATCCCTCGCAAGCTCTTCAGCATGTGGTGAAGAGGAATATGCTGGAGTCTGGTCAAAAGTTGCATTAAAGCCTTCATTCACAGAAGCACACATAGTGTAATTCATTTGTGCAATGCATAGCTGAATAAAACTGATCGTGTTCACCAGTTTGCATCTTCATAAATGGATATAGAAGAGCTCCCACTTAATACATAGCACTTAAATGCGATGAATCTTTTGATACGAATATCACGGATTGAATTAATTTTAATCAGCACTCTTAACCTCCCCCAGTCACCCTCACTTCCTCCCTCTTTACCACCCCCTCTCCTTGTCTCCTTATTAGGAAATACCTTTAAAGATCTGCCTGAGCATTTGAGGCCTCTTCTCTGGCAAGCTCCCTGTGAATAGCTATTGGGATTTATCAGCTGATCAATTCGATGATATTGAGGACTAAAGTGTGAGTTAATATTTGCCCTTTGATAGGAACAGCGATTTAAAAATAAAAATGCATTGCGTATTTTGTTTTTCAGTCTCAGGAACCATACGTCTTCAGTGAGTCAGCTCAGTCAGCAATGCGGAAAGCTCTCTTCACCAGATACATGCTGCTCCCTTTTCTTTACACACTTTTCCACAAGGCACACACTGCCGGAGAGATGGTTGTTCGGCCACTGTCATTTGAGTATGTTGCCTTTTTAATAAAGTCCTGCCGAAGGATTTCGGCTCGAAACGTCAACTGTACTTTTTTTTCCATAGATGCTGCCTGGCCTGCAGAGTTCTAGCATTTTGTGTGTGTTGCTCGAATTTCCAGCATTTGTTAGTAAAGTTAGGAAAAGGCAATTGGGCCTACTGAGTTTCTTGTAGATTTCAAACCAAATCCCCCAATTATTGTCTTGATAGCCTCTGTCTCACCTGCTCGCTCACTCACACCACACTTATTCTCCTACCAGTCACCTTCTGGTAAGGTTAATTTATTTTAGCAAATTAACCTAACAGCCAGCATGCCTTGAGAATACAGAATGCACTGGGGAGACCCACAGTTACAGGAAAAATGTGTAAACTTCACATACAACACAGGATGTCAAAATCAAAGCTGCATTCCTGGAGCTGTGAGCCATTTTCACTGCCTGCAGCACAATAGGCCATGTCGCAGATATGTTTTAGATTATCCAATGATGTCTAAGTTTTAAATAAAAGTTTCTCTATGAGTTGATTCAAAATTAAAATGTGTGTCACTAGAAACCCTGATGTATTTATATTTTACATAAAATATAGGAACTAGGAGCAGGAGTAGGCTATCTGGCCTGTCGTGCCAGCACCCCCATTCAATAAGATCATGCCTTATCTGGTTATGGACTCAGCTCCACAAACTTGCCTTTTCCCCATATTTTTACTTGCATATAAAATACAGTCCCTCTTAAAAACAAAATAAAATAGAAAATACAGGAAGATATGTATTTGAAATATTCTGCTTCCAGCATTTTCTGATTTTTAGATTTGCAGCATCTGCAGATCTTTCGGACCTTCTTAAATATGACTTCCTTGTCCTCGACTGGTAATATTGCCCAAATGGAAGAAGTAATTTTCTTCTTGTGTAGAGGGTTCCATTGGCCCTGGGGCTTTTGACCATTTGTAAATTTGTTAATGAAAAGAACCTTATTGGGAAAGGAAGCTGTTTTGAGCATGTTGACTTGCAAGCATGTATGGCAGTTAAAGGTTGTTTATTATGATATGGAGAAAAGTTTGGAAGATTAGACTGGAATACTTGTTGAATGCTGAGTAGTTTATGAAAAGCAGAGAGATTTGAATGCCTCTAGGGTGTGGAAAGATTAGCTAGGCTGTTTGTTTCTCTTGAATCAAAGAAAGCTGAAGGAAGACTTAATCAGGGTAGAAACAAATAGGTTGGGACAGAAATACTGCCTCACTGTGCCAAATACCGAGGCATAATCCTAACTTTTTGTGCTGTCTGTGTGGCATTTGCACATTCTCCCTGTTACCATGTGGGTTTTCTTCAGGTGATCCAGTTTCCTCCCACATCTCAAATCATGCATGTAGGTAGGTTAATTGGCCACTGTATATAACACCTATTCCTGGAGAGGGATGGGCTCCACCAGGGTTCAGAAGCCCAAGACCCTGGGGTTATGATGAGCAATGATGAGCATGATGAGCAATCACCAGAATTAGATCGGCGGAAAAAGCTTGTCATGACGGCGCCCTGACGACTCCACCAGGAGTTAAGGACACACACACACACACACACACACACACACACACACACACACACACACACAAATACTCTGGGAGTATTATTAGGCAGTTACAAAGACAAAACCATTGAGATTGGTGAACAAGTATAAGGAAATCCTGTAGCAACTATTCAGGGTTTTGGTTAGAGGCAGCTAGAGTGCAGCTGTGAGTTTCTTTTACTAACGAAGATATAGTTGTGTTCAAGGTGATGCAGCTGGGAATGGTTAAGAGAAGATGGGATGAGGAGACTGTCCTGTGGTGAAAAATTGATAGGGTTGGACCTGTAATATCATAAATTTAAAAGAGTTGTAGATCAACTTTTTAAAACAAAAAAAATCTGAGAAGAATTGACAAGGTAGATAGTAAAAGGTTCTTTCTCTATTGAGCTAGAATTAGTCAGGAATAAGGCGTGAAATAAAGATTTTTCTTAGTTTTGTGAATCTTTGGAATTCACTGCAGAAGAAGCCTACTGATGTTCAATCATTAAATTGATTTAAACTGGAGATGAATAGATTTTTGGGAAGCAGAATATTTTGGGGACCAGATATTAAAGTGGATTTGGAGCAAGGGACCAGCTATTGTTCTATTGAATAGTACATTATGTTCAAATTGTTTGAATAGTGGACTCCTACACCACTGCCTAGTTCAGCAGCATACCCGAGTTTAGAAGTGTAACTATGTGATCAACAAATATTTGAAGCCTTACTCTTTCTGAAGTACGTGTATCTATACCATCAGTTATTTTTATGGAAAATATTAAGATATCAATTTAGTGTACATTTTATGCCTTTATTTGAAAAGGAATATACTTCAATTGTGTTGGTCTCGTATAGATAATCAGCATTCTCTTTCTTGAATTTAGATTCTCTCAAGATCCAAATACCTGGAGCATTGATCGTCAGTTTATGTTGGGGGACGCCCTTCTCATCAGTCCAGTATTAGAGCCTGAAACAGTGGAAGTGTCTGCCTATTTTCCCTCTGCTACATGGTATAATCTGTACAATGTGAGTCATGTTTCTCATTCTTCAATACTTCTAAAAACTCTTATAAATACCCATTTTTTTATTTTGGCCTATTTTTAGGACTATTTGATGCCTGTTGATGTTGATTGCATTTATATAATTTGGTATATTTGTTTATAGTTCATTCTATATAATGCTTATGAATTTTAATGTTTGTCTCATTTTTATGATACTGATTGATCTTTGCAATCTATGTAAAACACTTTGAGGCTGCATCTTAATGTATGTAAGGTGATTTATAAATAAGGCTGTTATTAATATATGATCATGGGTAGCAAACAACATCAGATGTCCTGTTTACTGTGTCTGTGTTTGTGTCACAGCTTGATCTGAGATGTCATTTGAATAAGTTTGTTGATTTGTGCAGTCGTCCATTTCTTGCCTTCCCTCAAGTTTGTGTGCTCATCGATGCGACCTGCCAAGCTAATTATTATGCAGATTTTTTTGTTATAGTTAACGGGATAGGAGGAGCGGTGTTCAGTTTTTTTTTAATGTTTCATTCTAAGGAAGTGTAAAACATTTGCACTGCAATATCCAGACGTGGGAGTGTTCAACTCCATTCAAAACCTATCTCTCCAATCCAGAAGTTATATAGTGGATGGTATTTGGTTAAATAGGTTTGCCCCAGCGTACCCCTAGTATTCTTATTTCTGTGTAAACAGCTAGAAATTTGTCTCATTTTAATATCTTTCTCCATCTCTCATCTTGTATATTTCAATGTGTAGGGTTCTGCTATTCATAGCAAAGGCCAGTACATTCTACTAGAGGCACCCTTGGATACCATCAATGTCCATGTGCGAGAAGGCTGCATTTTGCCACTACAAGTAAGTGTATGCACGTAACTTTATCTGAAGCAAGGTTTAAGTGCAGCAGGAATGCAAAACAGGTGAAAATATGTCAGTGCCAATATGGGCATCTCACCAGCTTAACTTTATTGCACCTCTGTCAAGGGTGAATTTTATCTTTAACGTATCTGTACTTGAATTCTTTCAGATTATTTCTTGGGTTTTTAACACATTTTGATGTTTTGTATCTTAATTTACAGAATTAGAAACCAATAATTCAGTTTGTATTATGGATTCCTGTGTTAGAGTCGTGGAATCATACAGAACAGAAAAGGTTTTTCAGTCTACCATGTCTGCATCCACTATTATACTCATCTAGAATCAGAATCAGGTTTAATATCACTAGCATATATCATGAAGTTAATTGTTTTGCAGCAGCAATACACAATAAAAGCTATAAATTACAATAAGTACACATAAAAAGAAAATTAAATTATATAAATAATGAAAAAAGAGAGGGAAAGGTAGTCCTCATGGGTACATTGTCCATTCAGAAATCTGATGGCGGGTGGTAAGAAGCTGTCCTGGAACTTTGAGTATATGTCTTGCTGTACCACCTCGTTAGTGGAAATGAGAAGAGAGCATGTACTGTGTGATGGGGGCTCTTAATAATGGATGTTGCCTTTTTGAGGCATCGCCTTTTGAAGGTGTCCTGGATGCTAAGGCTAGTGCCCATGATGGAGCTGGCAGAACCCACAACTTTCCCAATAATTTGCATTTAATCCATAGCCTTCTATGCTTCGGCTATTCAAGTGCTTGTCCAGGTGCTTCTTAAACGTTGTAAAAGTACATGCCTCTGGCACCTCCTCAAGCAGCATATACCAGATTCCAACCACTCTCTGTGTGGAAAATTGCCCTTTTTCAATCTTTTTTTAAACCCTCTTCATCTCAATTCATACATCTTCAGTATGAGATGAAAATTAGTTTATTATTGTCACATGTGAAAAGCCTGACTTACACAGTGTTTATACATCAGAAATCATCACGCAGTGCATTGAACCAGAATGAGGTAAAACAATAACAATGCAGGATAAAGTGTAAAAGCTACCAAAAAAGTGCAGTGCAGCTAAATGATAAAGTGCAAGATCATCATGAGGAAGATAGAGGCCAAAAGTCCATCTTATCATACAAGAGGTCTGTTCAAGAATATGATAACAGTGGGACAGAAGCTGTCCTTGTGCCTTATAATATGTGCCTTCAGGCTCTTGTTTCTTCTGCTCGACGGGAAAGAGAAGAAGAGAGAATATATGGAGTGGGTGGAGTCCTTGATTATGTTGACTGCTTTAATGAGGCAGCGAGAAGTATAGTCCATAGAGGATGCTCTTGCCATCTGCTCGGTCAACCTCATAATTTGTTGTACAGGACTGACTTTTTTTTCCCCTGAGAACAGCTGAATGAATAGCCCTTTCATGTATCAATCGTGCATTATAAATACTTTTAGAAGTGCTGATTTGACTCCAGAACATAAGAATAACAGTTGATATTATCGTGTATTTTGTTAAGGAGCCCAGTAGAACAACTGCTGTCTCTCGTACAAACCCATTTCATCTGATGGTGGCACTGTCTGATCAAGGAGTTACAAGAGGAGAACTCTTCTGGGATGATGGTGACAGTCTACTGACTTATGAAAAAGGAGACTATACTAAAATTATCTTCCTCGCTAAAAATGTATGTATGTACGTATAGTCCTCCTCTCGATAAATTACAATGACTGTTTAAGCGCCAACATTTCTCTGAATAAGTCACTTCTACTGTTTTACTTACACAAAGAACATGGAAATTGGGAGCACCAAGAATGGTTTACTAGTATGGTTTTTATGCGTTACATCCACATCTGTTATAGCTGTGGACCAGCCATTGCAAGCTTCAGTCTCACTGAAGACTCAACTCTAGGTACTAGTGCATATATATTGCAAATTTTTGCTGCTTTGGAGTGCATGAAAGAAATGCAGGGAGCTAGGCAGTGGGATCATCTTGGGGCCTGTGATAGAAGATGAAACTTGGCTGGTTTGAGGTTGGCATTTTGAGTGCACAGGGGACTAATCAGCAATCAAAATCTCCATCAACAATCAAGTGGGTCAGAGGGCTGGGGGAATGAGTAATCAAGATTTTGAGAAAGTGGAAGAGCTAGGGAATGGATATGGTGCTCTAGACATTTAGGCGTTGTGCCAACTGGAGAGCCAGTGAAAAGTTAGTAGAAGGAGAGATGGTTGTAGTAGTTCCTCTTGTCAGAGAGAGGCCTTAGATAAGTAATGCAATTTAGCTAAGCAGGATTGCAGTCCTATGTAGCACAATTGTTCCTGGAGTGATCAATAACAATTAATTTCTCCAGCAATGCTTTGCGAAAGAAGTCATTTAGTGTGTGTCAAAAGCAGAAATTGCACTAGAAGCACAAGCGTGGCTCATGTCGAGACACATTAGGCCGAATTCTGGAGTGACAGGAAACAACCTAGCAGAAGTTGTTATAGCACAATATGGGATCGCTGAGTGAAGACCGTTTTCATTCATATAGTGCTGAAAAAAAATGGTGCCATGCAATCAAATTTCTATGCTGTTAAGCACACAAAGGAGTCTGATTAAATTGCCTGTGTAAGTCTATTATAAAAATGGTCCAAACTCAATCTGCACCTCATGATGTGTGATCAATTGAGCACCATCAGCTGCAGGTAGAAAAACCTACAGGACATTGCAAGGCTAGTGAACAAAGGACAAATGTTGATTACAGGAAATTGGAAAATTCTTTGGAAATCATAAATAGCAATTTGAGCTCAAAACAACCCAAGTTATAGGCTTTGCAGATGTTAACCTGTAAATGAAAGGTGTATTTTCTTTATATGTACTTCAAAAGATTTTGTTTAATTTGCATTTCAGTACAGATTTGCAACTTTATATAATTTTTAATGCTGCATTTTGTTATTTGTTGACACATGATTTTTTTTCCTTAGTCTTATTGAATTGAACCGCTTACCATTTTATAAACCAACACCTTTGAGAAACTGACATGTTGCATGGACACTTGATTGGTACACTAACTTATTTTAAGCTCTTTTTTTATCTTCACCCCCAGAATATGCTGCTCAGTGAGATAGTCCATTTAAACAGCCAAGTGGATGACCTACGTTTACATGAAGTTACTATTTTTGGAGTTTCTAATCCCCCACAGTTAGTTACTGTTAATGGGGTCTCAATCTCAGACTTCTCCTACAGGTTGGACACAAAGGTGAGGACCTAAACTTGGTCTTACTTACTGCCTGTTATGTCACTGGCATCTAGGGCAGCTCTGGCAGTGTTCAGAGCTGCCTTCATCATGTCAGTAGCTTCTTCTCGGTTTTCATTACTTTCAGTCATGCAAGTCCCGGATGGAGACTCAAGAATACTGTTGCTCTCAGATGTAGAAGGATTCTTTATTGCTGTTTCCATAAGTTTTGTTTTACCGGCAGGGATGTTAGTTCTGAACTGAACCCTCGAACCTGGAGGACCAGTGGGCCGCTCATAGGCTGGATTCTACCTTTGACCTGTTTGGCATGGGTAATCTTGACATGATTACCGAGAGCCAAAGCATAAAGCCCTGACTCCAGCCAGCATAGTTCTCCGAGTCATTGAGGCACACAAGCCTCCAAACCGTGACAAACTCGGTCTGGATAGCCTTTTATCAGATTTTAGAACAGAAAGGAAATGGAGTTAAATTTGGGAAGTATTGCTTTTTCACATTCTATTGATTTGCTTTCAGTTGATACTATTGACATCTTCCTACATGCAGTTCCAAAGAGTCTAGGTACTACTTGCATTACCGCACAAATTGACTGCTTTCAGCAGAACTTGCCAGGTTGTTTGTCTTTAGTAAGGGTGATACTAATGGATAGATACTGCTAAATTTGACCTTGACCTCACAGGCAAAATTCCAGAGAGTATTTTCTCTGAACTTGATAAACACAGCTGTTCAGTGCATACGGGTGTACTAGTGTGGGAGATAGGCAAATAGATCTGCATTGCCTCCAAGAATCACCTGGTCATGCTAATGAGCTCCTGCATGGAGTTTAATTACATTTTATAATTCATGATCTCTGCTTTTTGTTAAATAATTTTGCCTTTTACATTTTGAATAAAATCATTCCAGTGTTTGTGTCCATTATGTTCACGTCATGCCCTTGGATTTTCTTTATAGGTGCTGACTTTGCAGAATCTCTCTATCCTCATGGAAGAGGAGTTCACAATTTCTTGGCTGTAAACAAAGTGGAGTTGCTTGTGAAAAGAAGGCGGCTACTGCAACAAAGCCAGAAAGGGCTAAAAAGTGATAATTAGAGAAAAAAATACTGCTGATGCTGGAAATCTGAAAGAAAAACAGAGAGTACAGTAAACGTGCAGCATGTCAGACGGGATCACCGGGAAAAGAATCTGAGTTAATGTTTCAGGTAGAAATGTCAGAGGAGGTGCCTCTTAATAAAATGTTTTATTAATTTCTTGTTCCAAAGATGCTGCCTGACCTGCAAAGCATTTCCTGCATTTTATGTTTCTTGTTAAAAGAAGCGATATTTTCCACTGACTTGCAATCAATAGAGGGAGAGTAGCCCATGCACTCCAAATTAAAACTAATGTTTTAAATTTTGCATGATTGATTTAATGGTCCATTTTTTACAATGTATATATTACATAATGCAAAGTATTTTTGATTGAAACTGCCAAAGTTACTTAACTGCAAACTTGAATGAAAGCAAAATAAAAGCAACATGAATGTATATTATTTTTACAATTGATTTTAATTAGTTTTCCTGCACATGGCATCAACACAGTACATACGCAGCCTCCAACTTTCCTTGCATTTGCAATCAGATCTGTTCGAAATGCCATCTCCTCATACATGTAGCTTTAAGGCAGTATTGTGGGGCATAGCTTTATGCCATTGTCATAAGGAACAGAGAAAGCAGTATAGCCCAGAAACCAGCGATGTTATACTTTACCAGCCTGCATATGTATTCTGTAATACCATCTTGTCATAAGTAAGGTGCTTTCCCTTTCACTAAAACCAGCTATCATATTTATAACACACGGCTACTGAAACAAAAATGACTGCAGGAACCTGTCAGCTGCACCGTAGACCGAGATTGAAAGAAATATTGTTTACCCAGGCACTTAACATCGGGGTGTGGAAGCACAAGGCAACAATTTAAAATGGTTAAAAAGTACAGTGGGATCCCAGTTCAATACCGGGTTAGATAGCAAATGTCATGTGCCAAAATTGTATAGGGAATAGGTACACCATGGTTGAACTAGGTCACAGAAAGAACCCGGAGAGAGTGTTAGTAAATACTGACTTGAGTATCCAGAAAACTTTTAACACTCATATTTACTATTGACTGATTATTAGTTCAACAATTATAAGTCTGTGCCATTTAAAACAACTGATGAGAGTGATACATGTTATTTATGCTTGACCTTATCCAGTTAAGCAATTTTCTCACTGAGGAAATGTCAAAGGAATTATGTTTTTGGTTCCCATGTCTTCAGTTCAAAGCCCTAAATCCTGGAATTGTCTCCCTAAGAGTTGCATTAAATTCATACAGTTATGCAATACAGAAACCAGCCTTTCCAACCCTTCTTCTCCATGCCAACTACGATGCCTGCCTGCGCTAATCCAACTTGCATGCATTAGGTCCATATCCTCAATCCCTCAGATCTCTTTTCAATTTCTTTTTTCTCAACTTAAACCTCTGCCATCTAGTTTTAGACTTACCTGCCCCACGAAGAAGACTTCATCCATCCTATTTATGCCCCTTGTAATTTTATAAACCTTTGTGAGTTCATTTCTTGGCCACCTGCATTCAAGTGAGAATAAACCCAGCCTATCCAATGTCTCCTTATAACTACAGCCCTGCATTAAAGGTAGTTTTCTGGTGAGTCTCGTCTGTAGTCTTTCTATTACCACCACACTACGTATACTCCATACACTGGCCTATGAAAGCAACCATACCAAATGCCACCTTCAGCTGCCTATCAACCAGTGTCACCACTTTCAACAAGCTATGAACTTCCCCTCTCAAGTCTATCTGTATATCAATGCCCCAAAGGTCACTACCAATTACTGTATATGCCCTACCAGAACTTGACTTCCCAATGTTTACTAATTCACAATATTCTGGATTAAATACCATCAGCCCAGACATCAGATCTTCTAATTCTAATTGACCCCAAAGTCAAACCTGGAATCAGAGAAACATGGGGGCAATATCCAGGCGTTGGTGAAATCTGGAGGGTTAAAGTCCAGAGCTCAGTGAGTCCGGGCATAGAAGTCCCAAGCTCAAAGACTGAAGTCAGGGAGGTGACAGGTAGAGGCACGAAGGTTGAAGTCCTTAGGTCGGCTTGTCTGGAGGTTAGAGTCTAATATCTGTGTGTCTAGACCAGGGTCTTGAGATTGGAGGCCCGATACCTGAGAGTCCAGTGAGAGTTTAAAGAAGACTAAACTCAAATAGTGTATTTTATTTCAAATATTGTGTAAAAATATATGTGAAAACACAATTTTAGGTTATTTGCATTTATACATAAGGACAACGGAGCTGTAAGTTGATAGCTATGTTGTTCCTCTAGAACGGAACAACATAGCTATCCCCCAGTTTTATGATGCAAAAGTCTCCATCAGGACCCCAGCTATCTTCTCTCTTATTTTCAGAGCAACCTGCTAATTTATCAGTCATTATGCATCCCTTGACATCTCATCACCCCATTCTTTTTAATAGTGACTGGTTCCAGAGTGGCCACATGCTCCTCCCTGATCACTCAATCTTCCACATCCTTCTTAATGAATCCAGGTAAGAAGTGTTCATTTAGGATCTTGCCCACGTTGCCTGGCTTCTTGCAGTATTAGCCCTTTGGTCCAAATGGAACCCACTCTTTAGAATGCCTTGTTATTCGTCTTAATCTTACTTGCCAAGGATTTTTCATGGCATCTTTATGTCCTGCTGATTTTTTTTAAACTATGCTATAATTCCTCAGTACTTGCCATTTGCTGCCTCTTTTACTCCTGAGCAGATTTTTAATATCCTTTAGTCATCCAAGGTTCTATAATCTTGTCATCTTGGCTTTTCACCCTTACTGGATCATGCTGGCCCTGAGCTCTTATTTACTCTAATTTAAAAGACTCCCACTTCTCAATTGTTGATAACTGCCTTGAAATTTACAGAATAATGATCAGTATCCCAAAGTGCTTCCCCCATCCACACTTTCACCAGTTGCCCAGCTTTGTTTACTATGATAAGGTCAATTATTGCCTTGTCTCTAGTAGGACTCTCTATATGTTGTCTCAAAAAAATTCTTCAATGTACAACAAATTCTGCCCTCTCTAAACTGCTATCATTCAGGCAATCCCTTCAGTGTTTGATTAGTTGAATCCTTCATTTCTATAACGCTATTGCTTGTATACTATTTTCCCACTGACTGCTGGGAGACCTATAGTATAACCCCAGCAAAGTGACCACCCCTCTCTTATTACCAAGTTCTATCCATATGGCTTCATCTGGCTCCCCCAGGATTTACTCTTTATGTCTTCCATCAGTAGTGAAACCTCCCCTCTTTTGCATTCTTCTTTGTTTTGTCTGAAACATACATCCCAGAACTTTAAGCTGCCAGTCCTGCCCTTCCCTCAATCATGTTTCCATGGTGGCAGTAATATAACTCCAGCACAGTTGAGCTGGTCACAGCCTGCCAGCCTTCCCATGCTCCCTTTTCTGCTTCTATGCCACCCACTGGACTTGCTCAAATTATCCTCTACATTTTTCTCCCCCACCCTCCACTACTAACATGCTTCTCGTCTTTAAAAAAAATTAGTAAGTAACTTCCCCTTTGCTTCCATATTCCTTAGCCTCCAATCCCCAATGAAAAAATGGGATCTTATGTCCTGTGCCAACTCAGACATAACAGAGTCTAGGTGTTGTTTTCCCCGTGTAATCCAAAATTCAACCTGAATCTGCCAGGAGGATCCAGATTTTCTTATCTGACTATACATGTGCAGATTCTGCTGCGAGCATTTCCAACAAGATCAACTCAATATTTTCAGTTTTGGTCTACTCCAATATTTACTTGTTCTCCCCAAGAATGACCAACTTGTGTATAGCTGGTACATGTGACACGGTTTTTGGGAGACTGGTGGGATAGATTTGCCAGCTAGTGCAAGGCTGCAGGAAGCTTCTACCTTGGGGGGGATTTGGAAGCTGCACTTCCACAGAGCAAACTGCTAACAGGATTGGAAGAACCCTGCTGGTACCTGGGGATGACCTGTAAAATCAACTGAATATTTTGATGCGTGTACCACACTTCATTTGGGTGTGGAATGAATAAAAAGTTCACAACTATTATGCAGTAGTGTTATGTGTCCAGTTAATTAATGTTACAAACTGTCAACTGACATCTTTTATAAACCTACTGATTCCCACCGTTATTGTGATTGAAACTTTTCCCACTCTGTCTCCTGTAAAAAAAAATGCTATTCTGCATTCTCAGGATGCGGGATGCTTTTCCAGGACATCAGAGATGTCCTCTTACTTCAAAGAATGGGGTTTCCCTTCCTCCATCATTGATGCTGCCCTCACCCACATCTCCTGCATTTCCTGAACATCCATGCTGCCCCCCCACCATCTTCCCAAGTATAGAGTTTCTCTTGTCCTTAACCCTAACCCTTAACTACCACCTATGAATCTCCACATGTAACACATCATTCTCCACAACTTCCACCATTTCCAAAGGGATCCTACCACTAAACATATCTTCACTTCCCCACCCCACCCAGCTTTCCACAGGGATTGCTCCATCACTAATCTCCCTCCTGGCACTTATCTCTGCATGCAGCCAAAGTGCTACACCTGCCCATTCACCTCCTCCTTTGAGAAGCCCAAAATTCCTTCCAGATGAGGCAACCCTTCACACGTGAATCTGCTGGGCTTGTCTATCGTGTCCAGTGCTCCCAGTGTGGCCTCCTCTATGCTGGTGAAACCAGACATAAATTGGGGGACTTGCTTCATCAAGCACAAACACTCCATCTGCCAAAAATGGTGGACGAACATTTTAATTCCCATTCCCATTCCAACATGTTGGCCCATGGCCTCTTGTGTCACAATGAGGCCACCCTCAAGGTGGAGGAGCAACACCTTATATTCCATCTGGCAGCCTCCAACCTGATGGCTTGAATATCAATTTCTTTTTCCAGTAAAAAACACATTTCCTCCCCTCCCCTCTTCTGTTTCCACTCTAGCATCTTACCCCTTCACACCTGCCTATCATCTCCCCCTGGGTCCCCTCAACCTTCCCTTTCTCCTTTGGTCCTCTCTCCTCTTGCCAGGTAAAGCACCAAATTTCTTGGTGTTCACCTGGCGGAGAATCTTACCTGGTCCCACAACACCAGATCCATAGCCAAGAAAGCCCAGCAGTGTCTCTACTTTCTGCGAAGGCTGAGGAAAGTCCATCTCACACCCCTCCCCCCCCCCATCCTCACCACATTCTACAGGTGTTGTATTGAGAACATCCTGATTGCAAGACACTGCAGCAAATAGTGAGGTCTGCTGTGAAGATCATCAGGGTATGTCTTCCCGCTATTACAGACATTTACACCACACGCTGCACCTGCAAAGCAAACAGCATTGTGAAGGACCCCACGCACCCCTCACACAAACTCTTCTCCCTCCTGCCATCTGACAAAAGGTACCGAAGCATTCGGGCTCTCACGACCAGACTGTGCAACAGTTTCATCCCCCAAGCCATCAGACTCCTCAATACTCAGAGTCTGGACTGACATCTACATCATTTATCATTATATTGTAATTTGTCCTCTACTGTGCCTATTGTCTTGTTTATTAATTATTGTACTGCCCTGCACTGTTTGGTGCACTTTATGTAGTCCTGTGCAGGTTTGTAGTCTAGTGCAGTTTTTATGCTGTTTTACGTAGTCTGGTGTAGCCTTGTGCTGTCTCACATAGTCTGGTGTAGTTTTGTGTTGTTTCATGTAGCACCAGGATCCTGGAGGAATGTTGTTTAGTTTTTACTGTGTACTGTACCAGCAGTTTATGATTGAAATGACAATAAACTTGACTCTCCTATCAGATTCTTTGCTCTCCAGCCCTTTACCTTTTCTATCCACCTGGCTTTACCTTTCACCTTCTAGCTTGTCCTCCTTCCCCTCCCCCAACTTTTTATATTGGCATCTTCCCCCTTCCTTTCCAGTCCTGAAGAAGGGCCTCGGCTCAAAATATCGACTGTTTATTCATTTGCACAGACACTGCCTGACCTGTTGCGTTCCTTCTGCAATTGTATGTGTGGCTTTGGATTTCCAGCATCGCAGGATTTCTTGTGTTTATAATTAATGTTAATATTCGTCCTTGTGAAAGCAGAATGCAGTTACTTATTAATGCAGTACAGAACATTACACTGACATTTTTGGGATTGTTAGGTTTCTGAATACTTGGAAGCTGCTCGTCTCTTAGGGGTGTTGGAGAGTTAAGCTTGTTTCAGTGTTTTGGTAAAGTCAAGATGATATGTGCATCTCATTACCATTAGCTGCTTTAATGAAGGCCCTTGAGGAACAGAAAAAACATCTCCCCTTATATTACTGGAAAAGGAGACAGCAGTATAGCAGTTCTATTAAATTTTCATCAACTAGTAGGAGTAAAAAAGATAGTGATCTTAATTTACCCTGCAGAGGTCCTCCTGAGTTCATATTCATAGAAAGCGATTCCATTGTGAGTCCAAACTGGAAGAAAAGACAGTTGGGACGGCAAAAAAAGTGATTAATTAAACAATAAAAAGCTTTCCATAAATAATGTGATCTTTGGGAGATTGCCTTGGTGAAACCTGACTATGATGGTATGAAAAATATGTCATTTAGTATTGTGTGACTGCGTAAACTGGTTTGCACAAAAACCTTTGTAATTTTTAAATTTAAAAAAACATGATACCAGCTCTGTTCTTACATTGCACAATGCTTGATAGTCAATTAATGTCTAATAATTCCTGTGTGACTGGATTGTCAAATCTTAAATTTACCTGACCTTCTTTCTTAATAACCTATTGTTGATTATTAGAACATTACAGCACAGTGCAGGTCCTTCAGCCCACAATGTTGGGCCAACCTTTTACCCTTCTGTAAAATTAATCTAACCCTTCCCTCCTACATAGCCCTCCATGTTTCTATCATCCAAGTGCCTATCTAAGAGTTCCTAATATATCTGTCGCTACCATCCCCCCCAGCAGGCGATGCTTGCACCCACCACTCTTTGTGTAAAAAAAACATATTCTGCTATCCTCCCCCCATACTCTCCTCCAATGTCCTTAAAATTATGCTTCCTCTATTAGCTACTTCCACCCTGGGAAGAAAGTCTCTGGCTATCCGCTCTATCTATGCCACTTAACCATCTTGCAAACCTCCATCAAGTCACCTCTTCCTCCTTCGATCCAAAAAGAAAAGCCCTACCTCACTCAACCTACTGTCATAAGGCATGTTCTCTAGTCCAGGCAGCATCCTGGTAAATCTCGTATGCACCCTCTTGTGATATTGTGGGAAGATTTTTTAATTCTCTTGTTTGCAATTTTTCGTCATTAGAATTTCTGATACAGGGAGGTTCCGGTGACGTTATCGTCGAGAATGGCAGCTTAAGTCACTAGCTCCTCCGGAAAAACGCATATTAAGCCCCGTTATCCTATCAAATATATTTTTCAAAAAATTTTTGAACTGAAAAGAGGGGCAAGAATGGGGAAAAAGAACAGAAATTTTAAAAAGTGACACTGCGGAGCCTGCGTCCGAGAGGATAGCAGCGAGCAGCTCTCCGACCTGACCGCGTGCGAACGAGGCGGCTGTTGGGCCTCGTTCAGGTGAAGTGGCGAATATCTTTGAAATCCTGAAAGAAATAATGGAGGTCCAGAAAGAAATAAAGCAGTAGCTCCGTGATATTAAGTCAGAGCTCGCCAGCGTCAATCAAAAAATAGCGGTGGCAGAGACTTGAATTGAGAAGGTGGAAGATCGCATTCAAAACATGGAACAGACACTGAGTAAGACAATAAAAATAATACAGCACCAAGAAGGTAAACTGCTTGACCTGGAGGGAAGATCACGGCGGAAAAATATCAGAATCTACAACGTTCCCAAAGGAGTGAAGGGCTTGTCTATGATGGAGTTTGTCGGAAAGTTACTGCGGGACGCGCTGGATCTCCTCCCAGCTATGAAGCTGGAAGTCGAAAGAGCCCACCGTGCGTTAGTCCCAAAACCTACCCAGGACAGAAAGCCACGCTCAATAATAATTAAATTCCTTCGGTACAGCACCAATGCGGAGATTCTATGAAGGGCCTGGGGTAAGAAGAGAGTGTTTTTCAATGATAAATTAATATATTTCGACCAAGATTACCCCCCCCCCCCCCCGCGGTCCTGCAGAAACGCAAAGAATACTCTGAAGTAAAGCGAGTACTAAAGCAAAAAAAGATTAAATTTCAAAATCCGTACCCTGCTAAACTTCGAGTGTTTTATGATAACGGGACGCGGTTGTACCAGACAGTGGAAGAGGCAACTACAGACATGAAGGCCAGAGGTTGCCCGTCAGCGTGACCAAAACGAGGAAAGCCTGACTGAGGAATTATCCCGCTCCACTTGGGAAATAGTGCGAGAATCGAGAAGGCAGGAGACGGGAGGAGGCCAAGAGAAATATATCAGGAAGAGACCGGGAGTTTCCTGAAGACAGTCGTCACCCCCTTCAGAAGAGCCATAAGGTTTGGCTAACTTTAAAAATGCTGAGAAGCTAAACGGAAGCAAAAGTACATGTGATATACCTATCTTGAGAAATATTTATTATAATGTGGATTTTATATTACTTAGTTGTTATTCTTTTCCCCACCAAAATGAGAATATATATATATGTAATGTATGTGTGTGTGTGTGTGTGTGTGTGTGTGTGTGTGTGTGTGTGTGTGTGCATATATATATATATATGTATATGTATATATGTAGATATAGGAGAAGTACACGGAAATCTTTTCTGTGTAATGGATTCGTTCACTGACTTTTATGAATACTGCAATGGGGGCCGTCAACTCACAAGGAGGAGGGGTTATCCCCCACAGCTAGACATTTCATCTAGCTCAACGCAGGGTCATCTACTAGAGACCTCAGCCTTGGAATCACACGTTCGTTGCCATTTTTGTTATTATATGCGTTTCTTGGTTCTTATTTGTTCGGGGAGTAGATCGATTAAGTTTTATTCTAATTTCAATGATACATTGACAGATAAATACAGATGGCTAAGGACAAGGTAAAATTAATTTCTTTTAATGTCAATGGGCTATTAAATCCAATCAAACGTAAAAGAATTTTATCCAATTTGGAACAATTTGATTCATACTGGGAAAAATGGTTTAACTACATAATGCCTCATAGGCCTGATTTTATTCTCACAAATCAATGAATCTGTTGTAAAAAAAAATCACTCCCTACTTGTACATAGTTCTTTCCTTTTGCTTGTTTTTTTCTTTCCACTCTTTTCTATAAGTGTGTACCTCAGATAAATACTTTGTGGAGATTTGTGATTATATGACATATAGGTACAATGTCTGAAATACATCTTATGGAAATGTTTGTTTGATAATGAACTTCAATAAAAAAATAAATTACAAAATAAAAGAATTTCTGATACAGGATTTGGTATATTCAAGCTGATGAACGGCATTTTTAATATGTTGCCTAGATTTTATTCTTAAGCCATTGGTCATCATTATACTTGAGACTTACAACAACATCCAGCAATTGTGTGTGGAATTCTGAAGTAGGTGTTGATGATACCGTGCATCCCCTCAAGGTCTACTGTCTTGTTGCCATCTCCAGCAAGGTCTCTGGATATCCATGAGTTGATGAAAACGCCAAGTATTTGCAGACTATTCTTTGTGTAAGTTATCTGAAATTCTCACACTTTGCAGCAAAAGATGGAAATTATTTTGTTTTAGTGGCATTATGGGACAAATCTAAAGCAACAGATATATTGGCTGATTGGTGAGAAGTAAGGAACAAGCAGTTGTTTTAAATATCGTTATTATTTCCACTTCTACAAGGGCTTTAATAGGATTTCCTAAGTCCTCAATTATCAGTGTAAATGTTACTGAATAAGTAATGTTTTTTTGTCAGATCAGTGAGGCATTGACCATTAAATCAATTTAGATTTAGTACAAAATATAAAAGGAGATAAAGATAAATTTATTTAATTGCAATTGCTTCACATTAAGAACTTGAATCAAGGGGGAAATCTTTCCAATAGTTAGATTAGCACTTTGCACAGAAGAAGATGGTTGGATGTCAATCATCTATCAGTATGTTGCTGCAGGAATTTCTCAGGTCAGTACCCTAGTTTTAGAACATAGAACATTACAGCACAGTACAGATATTACAGTCCATTATGTTGTGGTGATCTTTTAACCTACTCTAAGACTAATCTAACCCTTTCCTCCTACATAACCATCTATTTTCCTATCTAAGAGTTTTAGGTGTCCCAATGTATCTCTCTCTACCACTACCCCAAGCAGGTGTTCTATGCATCCAACACTCTGTGTAAAGAACTTACCTCTAGCATCCTCCCAATACTTTCCTCCAATTACCTTAAAACTATACTCCCTTGTATTGGCCATTTTCACCCTGGGGGAAAAGCACTCTATGACTATCCACTTAATCTATGTCTCTCAGCATCCTGTATACCTCTATCAAGTCACATCTCAACCTTCAAAGAGAAAAGCCCTAGTTTGCTCAACTTATCTTCATAAGCCATGCCCTCTAATCCAGACAGCATCCTGGTAAATCTCCTCTGCTCCTTCCACATCTTTCCTATAATGAAGTGACCAGAACTGAACACAATATTTCAAATGTGGTCTAACCAAGGTTTTACAGAGCTGCAACGTTGCCTCATGGCTCTTGAACTCAATTCCCTAACTAATAAAGGCCAACTCACCATACGCCTTCTTAAAAGCCCTATCAACTTGTGCAGCAACTTTGAGTGATTTATGGGTGCGAACACCAAAATCTCTCTGTTCTTACACACTGCAAAGGGTCCTGCCATTAACCCTGTATACTGTCTTCAAATTTGACCTTCCAGAATGAATCACTTCACATTTTCCAGGTGCCGCTTCTCAGCCCAGCTCTGGATCCTGTCAGTGACCCATTGGAACCTACATCAATCCTCCACACCCTCCAACAACTCCAACAATCTTCGTGTCATCTGCAAACTTACTTACCCACCCTTATACTTTCTCATCCAAGTCACTTATAAAATTTGCAAAGTATGGAGATCCCAGAACACCAATGGTTCTTGACCTCTAGGCAGAAAATGCTCCATCTGGGCAAGCCAATTCTGTATCTACACAACCAAGTTTGTTTGAACCCCATCTGACTTTCTGAGTGAGTGTATGAACGGGACCTTTCTCAAACACCTTATTAAAATCCATATATACCACATCCACTGCTCTACCTTAATCAATATTCAGATTTCCGAACAAACCATGAAACCAAGAACACTACCCCTTTTGCTCGATTTATTTATTTTTGTAATTTTTATGTCTTGCATTATATTGTTGCTCATAACAAATTTCATGGCATATGTCAGTAATAACAACCTGCTTCTGATTCTATATGTGATTCTCATGCTCTCCAAAATAGATATTGTGGAGAGAATTAGGAATTGAATTGTGACAAACAGAATGCTTCCCCATGAAGTTTAGAGTTAGGCAAAGTTACCCACTCCTATCTTGTTTGTATGTATTGCCCATATCACTTATTGGGAGCCTTGGATCAAGGCTTCCCTGTAGATGGATGATGTCATTGCTTGATCCATAGTTGGCCCTCAGATTATTTATCATCAGCAACCATTATGCATTGCCATTGGGGTCCACAGACTACCATTGGAAGAATATGGACACACTCTTTGACCCAACCACCCTCCTTATCTTTCACCTAGTTTTACTACCTGATGATCTGATTTGGAGAAGGCAGGCATCCAACAAGTGCAGGCTGGAGTAGATAGGCATGGTCCAGCTAAAATTGAAACAGTGGGAGCAGTCAAGAAGCTGGTAATCTCGGGGTTGCTGCATATGGCAAAGTCTGGCGCTTACCCTTCTGACCATGGCAGTTACTCGAGTCATCTTCCAGGTCATCTAGATGGAACGCATCTGACTGGATGCACAAATCTTCAGAGAATTAGAAGAAGCATATTCAATACTCATCCTTGTGCGCGACTGTATGACGCTATGCGTCAAACTAATTTACACAAGCACCAAGTGTTACTTTGTTCTGAAATGTTACCTGCCCCTGGCCTTTGTGCCAGTAATGTTCCATTCATTTGAAGCTTGCT
Organism: Hemitrygon akajei; assembly: GCF_048418815.1. Classification (NCBI taxonomy): domain Eukaryota; kingdom Metazoa; phylum Chordata; class Chondrichthyes; order Myliobatiformes; family Dasyatidae; genus Hemitrygon; species Hemitrygon akajei. The sequence goes on from NC_133145.1 coordinate 46,979,887, forward strand.
GAACTACCTTGTCCTTTGTAGCATGGTTTCTGCAAAAGAAAGGTCATTTGACCGTTAGGTACAGGGTGTCCTATAGGCCCTGCTGAAGGACACACTGAGTCAGGCATCATTTGTGGAGGGAAACAGACAGTGAATGTTTCAGGCTGAGGCTGTTCATCTTGACAGAAATAAAGAGGGGAGAGAGCCAGTATATAAAGAAGGAGTGGAGCAAGGACAGGCGGGGACACAGAATCATAGGCAAATGAGGAGTGGGGATGATGTCACAATCTGAGAGGTGATAGGTGGAAGTGACAAAGGGCTGAAGATTGAATTTGATAGGAAAAGAAGGTGGAGCATGGAATAAGGGGATGAAAGTAGGAAGGGGAGCCAGTGGGAGGAGTGTGAGGGATAGGCCAGATGGAAAGGATGAGGGAGAGGAAAGAGAGGGAGATGGAGCCTGGCAGGTTGGTTAGGAGGAAAGGCAAGCAGCCATTTGTCACTGTTGTATCCTTGATACGTACCGTGGTCTACTAAGAACAAACCATATTCTGGAAGAACATAACTAGAACTTTTATTTAACAACAAACAGCAACCATACGAGCTTCTCAAACATTCTGTCAGTTTTGCACATGCTCCAAACTCTGTCACGTGGCACATGATATCACCACAGTCACTTCTTTCTGTTATTACCATTCCTTCACTCTCATTGGGTTCTAAATGTAGGAAAACCCTGTCCAACACAGATGGGGAAGTCCAGAAGGACAACAGTGGTGAAAAAGACAGTTCACTAGCACATTTGCAAGAGTAAAATGAGATGGCTTTACAGTAAACACATAACAGAGTACGGAAACTATATATTATCAATTACATCTCCTATGGAAAAATAACACTTTCCTGTATATTCATAAGCCTGAGTGTTCCATCGCATTTGCAACCAAAGCAGCAATAAATTAACATTGATAGAATGAATTCTGTTGCAATTAGTACCCACACTTTGTAAGAATTTGAGCTGAGCTGGGCTCCAAGGTACTCTGGTGTAGAATAGTATTGAGTATTGGGTAATTTGCATCAGTCATTTGCTTGAATATATTCATTGTGCATAATTTTGTGAATATATTTTAAAAGATTTGATGTATTGTTTCACTGAGACATAAAATACCTTTTTTGGTGCTTTTGTAAGATCTTTAGCAGCCTGACAAAGGGCATCCAGTAGTTTGCCATTGTAACCTACAGAAGGCAACTCCTCCATTTCTGAGGGTTTTACAGATACTTTGAGTATTTTATGACTGACTTTGTGATAGGTGAAAATAATTGTGTATGTTTTATGCTTAAGCACAGAGATTAAAAAGGACATTAGAGGTGGATATATTTTTCTACATAATTAACTTAAACCTTAACTGTTGCAGCCCAAATATTCTTAATCTGTATTTGAATTCAACTCTGCTCCTTTTAATTCTGCATAATTTCTATATTTCCCCAAATCATATTATGTAATATTTTGACACCTGTATAGTAATTATTGTTGAAAATTAAATCTTTCATTTGTCTGAATATCCTGCAGTCCTGCCTTGGGATGTTTAAAATGGGAGAGTATCAACCATGTTTCCTAGCAACCTAATCAATCTGTAACCATAGCAATAGAACATTTCAGCAGGGTATACAGCCATCTTTTTCTATGCCATTCTCTGCTGAAAGTAAGGTTTCGCCAGACTTGATTAGTTTTATTCAAACATTTCCTCTTTAAATCCTTAAATACAAAGTTTTGTTTTATCTTGAGTTTAAAAATACATCAACCCATTCCATTTATTTTAGTTATTGATTACAGTGCAGTCATTTTTAGAATGATACTTTTTGAACACTCTCAAAATGTGCAAGAATACCTCATTACAAATGGCACGTTCTTGAGAAGCCTTCACAACTGCAGTGTTCACAAGTCTGTCAAAGGGAAGTAAGGAGTGAATTACGTTTACTTATTTGAAGGAAGTTCTTGACTCATGCAGCCCGAACTCCTTATTCACCAAATGTATAAATCAGATTAAGCATTATTTATTTATTTTTATTATTTAGGGATACAGGATGGTAAATGACCCTTCTGGCTCAATGAGCCTGCACAGTACAATTATACCCATGTGACCAATTAACCTACCAACCCGTATATCTTTGGAATGTGAAAGGAATTTGGAGAAGCCGGAGGAAACCCACACGGTCACGGGAGAACATGCAAACTCCTCACGGACAGTGTCAGGAATTGAACATGGGTCACTGACATTGTAATGTGATACACTAACCACTACACTACCATTCCACCCTTGAGCATCTTAAAAACTACTGATTTTTTTAAATTCAAATCACTTTTAAAGGGTCTAATTAGCAATAAAATAGACTTTGTAATTGGTGATAAAAAGCTAGCACTCGCCACAGAGGACCAAAGTGAAACTAATAATGTCTGGATTTGTATATTTTGAATACTAATGTGCAGACACCAGTTGATTTGAATTTGCCAGCGTGTTAAAAGAGATTGTGGTCATTTTCTTGATAATTTTCTTGTCTTTGTGATGCTAGTTTACAACAAAATCTTCAGAAATATCTAAGCTAGCTTGCTCATGGAATAAAACCAGTAAAATCTGAAAATGGTTATCAACTCAGGCAGCATGTGAGGAGTGAAGGGGCAGATCGCATCTGTTTGAATGTGTATGACAAGTAAGGCTGCTGAACCAAGGGTGGTAATTAACTTAAAATGAGATGCTACTATTGCTATCACAGAGCAGGGCTGACAACTCAATGTTCCAGTCGATAGAATCTTCAAGAAATATTCGCATACATTAAAGGCCAGCAGATATGCAGTGCCTTTTTCATAGTGGAAATGGAACAGATAATTAGTCTGCTTCCCTCATTTGTATTTTCTCCAAGTCAAGATTTTAGTAATCCCCTTGGCACCCACTTTGACTTTTATTCACATCCATTTTGCCATTTCACCAGGTGGCCATTTTAAAATGGCCACTGAGTGTATACTTGTGGTCTTCTGTTACTGTAGCCCATCCACTTCAAGATTCAACGTGTTGTGCATGCAGAGATGTTCTTTTGTACATGTAACACGTGGTTATTTGAGTTGCTGTCATCTTCATTTCAGCTTGAACCAGTTTTGCCATTCTCCTCGGACCTCTCTCATTAACAAGGTATTATAATCCACAGCTTGCTGGATTTTTTTTCTGTATTTTGGGCCATTCTTTGAAAACTCGAGAGACTGTTATGTGTGAAAATCCCAGGAGACCAGCAGTTTACTCAAACCACCCCATCTGGCACCAACAATCTTCCCACAGTCAAAGTTGCTTAGCTCGCATTTCTTCCCCATTCTGATGTTTAGTCTGAGCAATAACTGAACCAAATCATGTCTGCATGATTTTATGCTTTGACTTGCTGCCAAATGATTGGCAGATTAGATATTTGCATTAATGAGCAGATGTACCTAATAAAGTGACCATTCTTCTGCCTTCCAGTGGTATCCCCTTGAGTCCCCTCCCCACTTCTCTCCAACTTTTCTGCTTTTTAGCCTGTTTATCTGTCATTTCTTATGTATATTTCTGGTGCATGGTCATCAACCTCACAAGTCTTTTCCCACAAATGGTTCTTGACCCTGCTAAGCTTTTTCACATTTTCTTTTCTTCTTACAGCCTCTTGTAGGTTTTTTTTTGGCTTTCAGCTTCACAGAGGTACAAGGAATGTGCCTCGCTTTTGTAAAATATCTCTAGCAGTTGTAATGTTCAGAAATAAGTGACTGAATGCAAAGGCAGAATTTGAAGTGACAACATCTGCGAAAATGATGATACACGAGTATTCATAAAGTTACACCCTCAAAATCAATGAAAGACCATGTGACTTGATCCACCTTAAGCTCATACTGCTAATACTTGTGAATTCTTCAATTAGCTTGCAATATTTTGGCCCAAGTATTTTTAAGAATAAGACGACCAGTGTTGTAGTGGCATTGGCGCCAGACTTTTAGGCAAGTGGTCCTGGGTTTGAATCCGGACGGTTCCTTGCACGCATTCCATCCATGTTGGGTTGAGTATCAAGCTAGCAACTCAGCCTCATAAAAAGAAACAGGCAAAAATGCTAAAGAAACGGCAAGGTTGCCACCCAGTGTACCACAAGGTGTGGAAAAGAACAACAACAAATTTTAAGAATGTTTAATTATTGTTATCATATGGATAGTAAGTCTGTGATTATCTACCGTCTGCACTTCACATTATTTTAGGAAAAACTTCAATGTAATACCATCATTTTTGTACATAATTCCAGTTCCTAAGTAGATACATAAATACGATTATTAATAAATTTGAGGTGTTACAGCTTAATAAATTGGGCTCAACCACTTTGACGAGATTCAAATCTCTTTTTCATTAATATATGTAAAGAAAAACTAGCAGATGTAGCAGTAAAGCTTCTGTGTAAAATGATTGAATGTTATCAATATTACTGCTGGGATATTTAAATTTCTATTATCTATCTCACTGAGAGAAGCCATAAGGACTCAGGTGCAAGAAATGGCAAATTTGGACTGGCAGTGGAAGGTTTTTCAAATCTGAGTATTAAAGACGCCAATGACAACATTACTGCAAAGCATTTCAGTGAAAGCAATTCGGAGACGAATGATGTTTATATCAATAAAGGCAAATATTATCATGAACAGAAAAAAACAAAAGCAATGAGATTGTTAACTACTGAACAAAATTGCCATATGTTATAAATGAAATGTGCCAGAATAGTGATTTTGTACATTACTTTTCAGGTTCTGATTTAGCCAATATTTATTTCATTTGATTATTTTGCCTGGAATTGTTTTAATTCCATTTTTTCTGTTCTTTCATTATTGTACACTGTGCCTTCCTTTACCAATGAGTGTCTTCCAGTGAAGTATATTTCAATGTGTGAAAGAATCTCACTAATACTGACCCAAATACAACTTTCACTTGCTTTACACAATTCCTGTCTTCATGTCGCCCTAAAGCATTGGAAATTAAGTACTAATTATTGACAATGTAGACATGACTTTCATTAACTGTACTGCTCTGGTTGCAATAACAGATTGATTAGCCTGACCTACTCAGTTCCTCCGGCATTGTGTGTGTTTTGATTAGATACTATTTCCAGAGAGAGTGAGAGGGAAATGCTGAGAAAAGGGAGATGAGTCTAAGTGGGTGTGGCCATTTTAATCGCTGAAGATGTTGGTGAGCTTAGAAGAACTTTTCCAAGGGTTAGGTTTGACATTGTCAGCTACACTGTGAACTTTTTTCAGTTATTTAACTACTTCAGCAAAAAATGCATTTTGGGACTGGTGAAAGAATATGCAGTTCCTTTACTGTATTTGTGTAAAATTTCTCCCATCAACTTTAAGGCATAGAGTTCAAGCTGATACCAAAACACATTTCAGGATCGGAGTCACTGCCTTACAGTATATGGCATGAAAGTTGTTTTGTAGAAACAGTACAGTGTAAAGACTTAAAATTACTATGAAGTATAAAATAATTATAGAGTGCAAACAAAAAGAATAATGAAATAGTGTTCATGGATCATTCAGAAATCTAATAGTGAAGGAGAAGAAGCTGTTTTTGAATTGTTAATTGAGTCTTAAGGCTCCTGTGTGTTCCTGATGGCAGGAATGAGAAGAGAGCATGTCCCAGGTGGGGATGGTCCTTAACACCCCCTTCTTGGGACACTGCCTCTTGAAGATGTCCGCAATGGTGGGGAGGGTTGTGCCCTTGATAGAACTAGTCCAGTCTACAACCCTCTGCAAGTCAAGTCATTTTTATTGTCATTTCGACCATAACTGCTATGTACAGTACATAGTAAAAATGAGACAATGTTTTTCAGGACCATGGTGTTACATGACACAGTACAAAAACTAGACTGAACTACGTAAAAAACAACAGAGAGAGAGAGAAAAAAAAACAACTACACTAGACTACAGACCTACCCAGGACTGCATAAAGTGCACAAAACAGTGCAGGCATCTTTTTTGTGATGCCTGAATAATCACAAAAAATTATTTGTGATTTTTTGTCACAATAAATAAATTTTATTGTGACAATAAATTTACACATAAATTTATAAACAGTAAATTTATAAATTTACTTATTTATATAAGTATAAATAATAAACAGGACAATAGGGCCTCTTATGATCCTCTGCACTGGAGGAGCCCCCATACCAGGCTGTGATGCAAGTCAGAATGCTCTCCACAATACATCTGTAGAAATTTGCAGGAGTCTTTGTTGATGTACCAAATCTTCTCAAATTCCTAAGGAAGTAAAGCTGCCTTCTTCGTGATGCATCAATGTGTTGGGCCCAGGACAGAACCTCCAAGACATCCAGGAACTTAAAGTTCCACCGTTGACCCCTTAATGAGGATTAGTGTGTGTTCTCCCAACTCCAGCCACCCCACCCCCATCCTGAAGCCAAATTTCCCCACCGTCTCAAAATGAAAACAGTGCAGTATTCTTAAAGGACATGATGTACTATGGAGCTGTGACCTGAATAAAACAAAAAATATAACAATAATATTATTACATGTTGTCCTGTCTTTAATTATTTTCAAATAAATATGAATTAATATCTTATTATTAGTATCTTTAAATGTGTTAATTTCAAATTCTTTACGCTTATTCGATTTTAAGCATTCTTTTTTGATTCTGTACAAGATAAGGTAAGGAATTTGTATTTTTTCCTAAGTCATAGCAGTGTACAGCCCTGAAACTGGCCCTTTAGCCCAACTCACTGATGCTGACCAAGGTGCCTTCATTAATTAGTCCCATTACCTGTATTTGACCCATATCCCTCTAGATCTTTTCTATTTTTGAGCCTATTTAAATGTCTTTTAAAGAATATGACTGTACCTGCCTTAACCACTTTCTCTAGCAGCTCATTACATATTTTCCTCACCTGTGGGGGAAGAACTTGTCCTTCAGATTCCCCTTAAATCTTTTCCTTCTCACCTTAAATCTAAACCCTCCTTATCCTGGGGAAAAAAACTGTGACCCTTCACCTTATCAATTCCCCTCATGATTTCACAGGCTTCTGTAGGGAGAGCCTTCAGCCTCCTTCACTCCAGAGAATACAGTACCAGCCCATCCAGTCTTTCCTCATAACTCAAGCTGTTCAAACCCAGTGACAACGCTATGAATCTTCTCTGCTTTCCTGTGAGCTTAGTCACATCCTTCAAATAGTTTGGCAATATACAGAGCGTGACACAATATTCCAGATGCGGTCTCACCAGCATCTTAAGACCATAAAGCTTAGAAGCAGAAGTAGGCCATTCAGCCCATCAAGTCTGCTCTGCCATTCCATCATGGCTGATCCCAGATCCCATTCAACCCCATACACCTGCCTCTCACCATATCCTTTGATGCCCTGACCATTCAGGAAACTATAAACTTCCGTTTTAAATATATCCATGGACTTGGCCTCCAACACAGTCTGTGGCAGAGCAATCCAGAGGTTCACTGTTCTCTGGCTAAAAAAAAATTCTCCTTACCTCTGATCTAAAAGGTCACCCCTCAATTTTGAGGCTGTGCCCTCTAGTTCTGGGTATCCCCACCAGACAAAACATCCTCTCCACACCCACCTTATCTCGTCCTTTCACCATTCAGTTTCAATGAGATCCCCCCACTTTCTTCTAAATTCCAGTGAGTACAGGCCCAAAGCTGCCAAACACTCCTCATATATTAACACCTTCACTCCCAGAAACATTCTCATGACCCTCATCTGGACTCTCTTTTCTGAGATATGGGGCCCAAAACTGTTGATAATACTCCAAGTGCAGCCTGACTAGTGTCTTATAAAGCTTCAGCATTATCTCCTTGCTTTTATATTCTATTCCCCTTGAAATAAATGCCAACATTGCATTTGCCTTCTTTACCACAGACTCAACCCGTAAGTTACCCTTCTGGGAGTTTTGTCCCAAGTCCCTTTGCACCTTTGATGTTTGAATTTTCTCCCCATTTAAATAATAGCCTACACTACTGTTCCTTTTACCTTAAAGCATTTCCCAACACAGTATTCCATCTACCACTTTTTTTCCTATTCTTCCAATTTGTCTAAGTCCTGCTGCAATCGAATTGCTTCCTCAGCACTACCTACCCCTCCACCTATCTTCGTATCATCCACAAACTTTGCCACAAAGCCATCAACTCCACTATCTAAATCATTGACAAACAATGTGAAAAGTAGTGGTCCCAATACTGACCCCACTCATAACTGGCAGCCAGAAGGGGCCCCCTTTATTCCCACTCTTGTAACATGGCATCCCAACTCTTGTACTCAGTGCGCTGCTCGTTGAAGGCAAGCATGCCGTGCACCTCGTCTACCTGTGTCACCACCTCCAGGGAACAATGTACTTGTACCACAAGGTCTCCCTGATCCACAGCACTCCCAAGGGCCACAGAGCGTGCTTCACCCTGTCTAACTTCCCAATACATGTCACTTTGCAATTGTCTGAGTTAAATGCCATCTGCTACGTTTCCCACTTTCCCAGGTGATCTATATCCTGTTGAATTGTCCACCGTACCATTAATTCTGAGGTTGATTGCAAACTTACTAGTCACACCTATTTTCTCATCCGAATTATTAATATTTATCAGTAACAACAGGGGATCCCTGTGGCACAACACTGGTCACAGGTTTCCAGTCTGAGGAAACCCTCCACTACCATCTTCTGATTCTTTCCACCAAGTTAATTTTATTTGTAATTGGCCAGCTCAGCCAAAACCCCATGGAATCTCACCTTTTGACCTGCATAGACTATGGGAAGTTGTCAAAGGCTTTGTTCAAGTCCACATAGACAACATTTACAGCCTTCGTCAATGTTCACCTGTTTATAAAGTACACATCTGAGAGACCCGTTTTTCCATGCAAATGACAACTTTCCCCAAATATGATATTCCAAATTAATGACAGATGGAAGTTTTGTAGAAAGACACTGAGAAGTTATTACCAGAATAACCTGAGGTGGCTGTCTCTTTTTATTCAAGAGCAGCTGTCCACAAGGGGTTGGGCACATCAATTTTATTCATTTACTGCATTTTGTGTCACCAAGATATTCCGAATTCCTTAAACCAATTGATTAACTTTGAATCTAGATGATTACTCTTTCAAATCCCTTGTGTCCTGAGTGAAAAGAATGAAATATATCTTTCACCAGTTTGCCAAAAAAAAGTCACTCTTGCTTTCCTCGGTGTCCTTTCTTGTGTCTCCTTTCTGGAGCTTCAGGTTTTCCTCTGCAGCTTGTTTGTTATTGATTTTCTTGCATGAAAAGTCACTCCTTGTTACACTGCAAAGTACATCTTAATAACAATCACCTCTTTAAGAAACCGGTTCAAGATAAAACTGTTCAAAGCTCAATTTGAAATGCAACAAAAAGATGAACATCATTGTAATTAGGATGAAATTGATTAGAAAATTGTTTTTTTTTTTCTTGTCTACTACACATAAATTCTTTCATTCCCAGTTGCTTTGTGCTAAAAGGAAACTTAATGAGAGGGGAGAGACTACTGAACCGTTTATCTAAGAATCAGTCTTACTTTTTCTCACTGACGTGCTTTCGGGCCCATCAATTTTGCTGTGTCGCCTCTTTGCAAAGTCATTGATTTTCTAGCTGGAAAAGGATATTATTTTTCTTAGAGCTTTGGGTTTATTGTTTACCTCAGCATGCCTGTGATGTTGGCCATTGATCCTTTCTGTGCCCAGTCCTCCAGGCAGTTTTCTGCCTTAGTATCCGTGGAGTAATTGTTATCTGTAGATTGTAGTAACTAAAGTGAATTGCATGATCTAAATCGCTTCTGACTTAATTGAAAGCAATCCAGGGAATATATTTACCTTTGAATTCTTGACAAACCGTTCTTTCCAAAAACATCATAATTTATTACCCCCCCCTGATATCTGGTTACATTTTTCAGTAAGAAAATACTGATCAACATAACTAAATCAGAAATAGGTCACAAAATCAACAATGCTGGTACATACCACCTGATACTTCAAATGCAATAATTGTGTTGAATCATTATGAACACAACTACAATGAGAAACAATCTCGAAGTAACTTTTCTTTCTTTTTCAATCTTTTTATTAATATCAACATATTGAAGATAACAGATATTGGTACAGAATTATTGGGATTACATAGTTAATAGTTAACATACATGAATAACTATTTTTATAACTATGTCCTTTACAAATGGAGGTTCAAATTATTCAAGTAAAATATTAAAAGTTATTCAACAAAAGGAAGAGACTGAATATCTAAAGGAAAATTGCCCAGATATTTAGTTTCATTTAGCTTAGTCTATCGTCACGTACACCAAGGTGCAATGGAATCCTTTGCTTGCATAAAGTTCACAGAGTAAACAGCATGCAATGTAATAATAAATACAACAACAAATAAAATAATGAGTTCAAAATGATAGAATGATGCAAAGATTGTACTGGCAGTCTGAAGCAGAGCAAAATGAAATCCTGAAGTGACGATAATGTAATAGCGAGATATTCTGTTCATAAAAATTGGGATAAATCCAGTCTAACTACAAAGAGCAGATTTCCACAAGAAAACAGAGTAAACTCTTTGATATCATGGCAGCATTAAAACGAGTCAAGCTGAAGTCAAGGAACTCCAATGAGAAAACATCTCACTCGCTGGCTTCTCCATTCTTTTTATCCAAAAAAAATGTAGCAGTTTCTTAGTGTAGCACATTCATTTTTACCTTGCTGGTCTCTCTGAAACTTGAAAATCTCACAATCTTCATTTTCATTGTTCCTACATATTTTCAATTGCCCAGACAATTAGGTTTTGAATTCTTTCATCAGATTTTTGCACTTCTCTCTCTCAAACTGTCTGTGCTTTTGATCGCATGTCCTTACATCCTCTAAGCAGAGATAAAACCAATAATAACATACAGGAAAAAAGGGGGTGATGAGGAGAGAATGAAAAGGCAGATTGAAAGGCAGGAGTGATTAAGTGTCAAAAAGAATGAGTCTAAAGGCTAAAGGAAGATTGTAAAAGAGTGAGTAAAGGGGAAAAAATCAAATATGGAAATTAATCTCAATCATTGTTAAAGGCATTTGTAGAGTGCCTGAGAGAAAGATGAGGGACAACAGATTTCATTGGAACACCATAAGGATTGAGAGTGAGAAAAAGAATTTGAGTGACAGACAACTGAAGCTCTGGATCATTAAGATCATAATAAATAAGAGAAGAATTAGGCATTCAGCCCATTGAATCTGCTCCACCATTCCATCATGGTGGTTTTATTTTCCCTCTCAATCCCATTCTCCTGCCTTCTCCCCATAACATTTGATGCCCTTACTAATCAGGAACATATCAACCTCCACCTTAGATTTACCGAATAATCTGGTCTTCACAGCCCTCTGTAGCTATGAATTCCGCAGATTCACAACCCTCTGGCTGAAAAAATGCCTCCTCGTCTCTAATTCTAACAGGACACTCTTCTATTCTAAAGCTGTGACCACTAGTCCTTGATTCTCATGTGTACACTGAGCAAAGACATTTTGCAAAGCCATGACCCAATGTTCAACTATTTGAGAAAATACTCTTCACAAATTTGAAACATTTCGAAGAATTCCACAATCACTCAGGAACCTTATAGTCACTATTATAATATAAAAATATGCAGTCAATGGCACAATGCACAAATAGTAACCAAATTAATAAATAGATTATGTGTATAGATTCTGAGTCGATGATCTGAAATGTTTTTCCTGGTTCTCTCCCTGACCTGTTAAATATTTCCAACCTTTACTAATTTTATTTTAGATTTTCAGAACCCACTGTTATCTGTATTAGGTATTAGTTGAGGGAAATATGATGGGTAGAACACAGAGAATTTCCCTCTCATCTCCAATCAGACTTGCAGCGCACACAATTCTGGAGGAATAACACACACAAAATGCAAGAGGAACTTAGCAGGTCAGGCAGCATCTATGGAAAGGAATAAAGAGCCAACATTTTTAAGCCAAAACCCTTCATCTCAACAGAATTTAGGGTGTGTTACTCTGGATTTCCAGCATTTGCAAAATCTCTTGTGTTTAACATCCGAATATAGTACATATTAATATTTTATCTACTGATTTCAATCATAAGCATACATACTGTAGGTCTTTTGGCATTTTTGGCTTTGCTCCAAAAGTCTTTGAATGTGTTCTTCGCAAAAGTGGGTACTTCTGGTTATTGGAATTCAACTTGAAATGCAGCAACTTTAGATACCTAAAGAACAATATATAAATCAAAATCAATAATAATACCAATCATAGATTGGGTCAAGCTCTACTTGAATTATTTCTTGGACAAAATTTTAACTTCCTTTCTTAAAATTGCAAACAACTTTAATTGACTTAACAACTATTAATATAAATAATTAATCTACGTATATACTTATTCTAATTCAGTTTAGTAATATATTTATCATGTATTACCACAAAGTTAACAAAGTTTGTGACATATACAGGTGATATTAAACTGATTTATCCTTTTTCCACCCCTCTCCCTTGATCACCATTACTATCTTTCCACCCGTAGTCTTAGTCTTTCGCCTTCTTACCCTGCTATCATGCCACTTATCAGTACATCTCTCAGACAGATGGTATTTTCAAAGCAATGTGTGACATTTTCAAAGTAATATTAATGAAAATATAAATCTGGCTTTGTTAACATTTTATCTGTCGTAATGCAATGAACAACTATTTCTGGGAGATTATTTGAGATTATTTCATTTCAGTTTTATAAGCTCAAAAAAATCACCTGTTCAACAATGGCAGTTTTACTTTTTCTATTTTGCAATCTATGCATGTTATCATGCTTATTTAGGAATCTTAAAACAATCTTGACAAGCCAGTTTATCTACTTTCCATCTTTCTATATGCCATCACTAAGAACAGCGTGCTCTTTGGAGTCAAAGTCATTTGTTGTTGAAGTATGTTACAGGTTAATTAAATTTGATTTAATTAAATCCAGTATCACTCAATTATACTAAGGTAAGCTACTCTTTCACATTTCTTTTCATGATTGTTGCATAGAATCATCTTGGCAGGAAATTTAAAGTACTCATTCTGCAGCTTATTTGTATTCCACCATTCGTATCACAAAGCTACACCAAAATGCTTGCACTTTTAAAGTTATTTTTCTTTAATTAACATGCCTACAGCATTTCATAGTTGACTCCTTAAATTTTTTTCAAAATGAATTTATGATGAATTAAATTTAAGCTAATTGCCTAAAAATCATTGTGCTTTATTGATTTGCACTTTAATTTTATGGACAAAATGATTAAGTTATTTCTAAGAATACTATTAAAATTTAATTTACCATGCTTATGAATAATTTTGCATATAATTCTATTCAGTTTTGCCCTTCTCTGCTCTACCTCATGCCAAACTCAGGATTTTTTTGTTTTGTTTTATCTCTATGAGTTTAATGAAGAATAATTGGACTAAACTTGGAATTGCATTAGAAATATTTGAAAAGGGGAAAAATGGTTTAACTACATAATGCCTCATAGGCCTGATTTTGTTCTCATAAATCAATGATTCTGTTGTAAAAAAAATCACTCCCTACTTGTACATAGTTCTTTCCTTTTGCTTGTTTTTTCTTTCCACTCTTTTCTATAAGTGTATACCTCAGATAAATACTTTGTGGAAATTTGTGATATATATGATTATGTGATATATATGTACAATGTCTGAAATACATCTTATGGAAATGTTTGTTTGATGATGAACTTCAATAAAAAAAATTTACAAAAATAAAGAAATATTTGAAAAGATTGAAGAAATGTTGAACATCCGAAATAGCTGAAAAATATTACTGGAAATGGAGAGAAATATCAAAGTAGTTCCATGATTAAACTAGAAGAAAAGCCAAAAGCAGAATAGATCAATATTAGTTAAAATGTGTGTAACTCACTCGGATGATCTATACATAATGTATACATGGCACATAAAGAAATCAGCTGTCCACAGCCTTTTAATAAAGAATGCAGGCAAGCTCCATGACTAGCAAGTGGAATGGAACGATCATATCTCCCTGTTAATAAGGGTTATGTGGCGCAATACTTACTTGGTTTATTTTTTCCTCAGTTAAGATAGAAAGCCTCCCAGAATTATCATAGTATTACAGGAAGATTGGTAATATGTTCTAGTGTGGCATAAATATTGGAATATTATCAGATCCTAAACTTGTTAGCTTACATTACACTAACAGCAAGCCCTAAAGTGTACTCTGCAGGGTGACCTAAATGAGCATTGAAACCATCAGTGCTGTCAGACAGATATTATTTGAAAAATAATGGGTCATGAACTTGGATCTCGTTGAGTGAATACTGAGCTGGAGAATAAGAGAAATTTGTTGCATTTTCAAAAAGAAGTTTATCAAAGGTGTTTAGGTAAGGGAAATGAGAACCTCGAAATATTGTCTTAGTGATTTATTTATCTTTATGGACTTTTCTTCATGATCAGGGATGAGATCCTGCAAAGCCTGGAAATATATTTTATCCTGAACTAACTTGCGCCTCCAGTTCCAGATTTTTATGCATCCTATGTCTGCTTCTCAAATATCAGGTTGCCCCACCATCATTGGCCATGTCTTCAAGTATGTTGATCTTATACCGTAGGGAGTATTCTGTAAATCCTGCCTCTTCAGCTCGTTTAAGATCTTTGAGCAAGATTTTAGTCATCCTCTATCAACTTTGACTCTAAACTACACCCATTTTCGATTTTGACTTTGTAAAGCATGTTGGCGTGTTTCCATGTTAAAAAGTTCTATTTTGAGAATTTTATATTTAATTTGCAAAATTATAATTAAAATAAATTGATTCCATGCCAAGAGGCTAAATTCAGCAGTGATAAATGATAGCAGAATCTCAGAAAGGAAGACAAAAGTTTCAGCAGTATGCCAGAAGCACAGCTATCAATCATGATAGAGCCACTTAATTCAGTATTCCAGCTGTCTGGAGAGCAACTGTTGATCTGACATTGGTGTTGATCTGACGTTGGTGTTGATCTGACGTTGGTGTTGATCTGACATTGGTGTTGATCTGACATTGGTGTAGTTTCTGCTATAATTTGAAAGAGTTACCTGGTTGGAAGCACATGTTGTGATGATACAATATCTTGCATTTATAAAGTCCTTCCATTTAAAAATGTCATTGACCATCTCAAATGAAAAGAAAATCACACCTTTCATTGAGGTTCCCTGCCCCACAGAGCCTCTCACACTGAAAGAAGTTGTGTCGGGCAAATTTAGTTGAATAAGTTGGATTGTGTGATCAATTTCAAATAGGTTCTCAGTTTTCACAGATTAGCTTGAAGGGTCCAGGAACAAACGGTCAGTTTCCCACAGATTGATCTAAAGAGCCCAGGAGAAAAACTGTGGGATTCAAAAAAAAATCTGGTTCCTTAGATATTTTCATCAATAAAAATAAAAAAGAAATTAGATAAATGCTGTTTGATAGACCGTGATGACATTGCTAACACCTGTACCATACTGAACCAGTAAATGTTAATAAATGACACAGTTTATGTCTATGTTTTTGCGTGGCTATGGCCGTAACCAAAACACAGAAGTAATTGATAATCCAATATGTGAATTACCAGCTCCAGTTAGTTAATGTACATAACTGACATTCCTCAGACTGCTAAAGGCTTTCTTCGAATTTTTTGTACTGGGGATCCTGATTAACAGATTCTTTGTACATTGGTATATTGAAAGCTAAGGGCTAAGCTACCAAAGTGACGCAATTGAAACATACTTTGAAACTGATTCACTGTTGTAGTAACATTTAACAAAACATTCAAAATCAATGTAGAGAGCAAATAATGTTGTGTCGGGCAAGTTTAGGCATAATCAAGGACAAAGGGCTATTAAAAATAAATAGCATTTATCAGAAACATTTATTAATGCTTAATGTATTTGATTTCCTTGTGGCTCTTTCTACCTTCTGATAACTCACTTGTTAAAATGTACATTTCAACCTTCAATAAATCAATATCGACTTCATCTAACTGGGCGCACGCTTGCTTTAAGACCATACAATAGTTTATGTTCAAACCACACCATAG
Organism: Hemitrygon akajei; assembly: GCF_048418815.1. Lineage (NCBI taxonomy): Eukaryota > Metazoa > Chordata > Chondrichthyes > Myliobatiformes > Dasyatidae > Hemitrygon > Hemitrygon akajei. The sequence continues at coordinate 46,995,985 of NC_133145.1, forward strand.
GATATGGCATTCCAGTCCAGATTGTAGCTGAAAACTATTTGCATGACCAGAAATTAAGCCAAATTCTCAAATTACCATAACAGAGGATCAGGAAGTTCTGTCCAAATTAACACCCAACCTCCCACACCCAACTCTGGGCACTATTCCAACCTTCTAGAAACAGATTGTCTCATTGATATTTGTGGGAATATGATATTAATAAACCATTTGTTGTCAAAAGTGATCAATGTTCAGACAACTTTCCATGTAATGAAATTTCACTATGTGTCTCAAATCATTCTACAAATTCTACTCTTTCAAAATCTAAAACTAGGAAATATTTGTTTCATGTCTTAAATATTATCACAATGATGCTTGCCCATTCGATTTTAGCTTGTAAATCTGATATTGAAATCAGGTGATTTGGAAAATATTTAATTTATTGTTGAAACTATCATGGCCTATTTCATTAAGAAAAGAGGAGGAATTTTGTTTTTGCTTCTTGGAGGATAATGGGTTGCTTATGAGGCACTGATGGGTAGGATAAGATTAATGATAAATGTGGGTGAAACCTCTTAAAGAACGACACAGACTTTAATGGATTAGCTCATTTCTTTTTGTCCTTTTTGGTAAGTGTTTTTTGTGAAGGGCTACAGTTCCAGTCACACAGTGTTCCTCTTTTTCTGTATTTAATCAAAGATGTAAAAAGTTCACTTATTACTACAGAAGGCAAGACTGGAATTCAGAGCTATGAACCAGTGTCCTAAAAGAGTCAGAGATTAAAATTCCTTGTGAGATACTTCGTTGCAGTAATTAAAAGCTAATTCAACAACAAATATATGGTCCACCATGGTAGCACAGCGCATTACAGAATTCAGGGTTCAATTCCTGCACCTTGTACATTCTCCCCATCAGCGTCTGAGTTTCCTCAGGGTGCTCTGGTTTCCTTCCATAGTCCAAAGACGTACCGATCGGCAGGTTAATTGGTCACTGTAAACTGTCCTGTGATTAGGCTAGGGTTAAATAGGCGGGTTGCTGGGCAGCGCGACTCATTGGGTTGGAAAGGTCAGTTCCACACTGTACCTCTAAATGAATAAAATAAATAACATGTTCCTAATTGCTGCTTAGAAAATAAAGTATTGAAGATTTTCAGACATTACATGAGGTTCTTTCACAACTGTAAATGCAGTAAATATGCTTGATCCCAGAGAAAAAGAGCAATTTTCTTTCTAGGTCAATTATGGTTTTCAAAACTTCCAAATGCCCGGGCACCAAAGAAATATAAACACCAACTTGTTTCTACTTTTGGCACTGTGCAGGTTATTGGAAGCTCTGGATCAAAATATTTTCTGTAATTAGCCCCAAAAAAAACTAAGTAATTAGAGATGATCAGACTTCTGTTCACAACTTGGTAGAAATCTGAAATCCTAAATCCTTCATCTCATTTTTGAATGTAATAAAACAGCTTGTGACATTTACATGAGACCTGAGGGAATTGGGTTTGGCTCCTAGATTACTGGCAATTACTTGCAGCTTCCATCCCTTGTGCTGCAGGCAAATGAGGTTCTATTTTGATAGTACAATACACTGTTGGAAGTGAAGGCACAGTTCAACTGCGCAGTTAGTGTTGCTTTTAATCATGAAATAGTTTCTGTCCATGAGTTCACTGCTGCAGTCAGTAATAATGCCAATTACAACTGTAAATTTTGAAAATGAGTATCTCAGGTTCACAATGATTACCCATTATAGGTAATTCCAGAAACGTCTAGTGAGCATACTTGCAACGAAGCATGTATGTTCATATGGGTTGCTCAGCGACCTAATGAAATTTTTGTTCCTGGCATTTTCATGCTTTAAGTATTCATCCCATCCTCTTGTGGCATTGTTCCCAATGAGTAAACACTTCTTCTCTCTGTAATTCTTACAGTGACATTTTTTTCTCTTGCCTATTGCAAAGACGTCTGAAGTTGGAATGCATTAGCGAGTCAAATTAAAGCCGACCTTTCCTCCTCTTGTGAGGATGCGTCAGTGCAACTGCCAATAAAATGAAACCTACTCAACCATTTGATGGTGACATTGATGGTACAGGAAATGAAGTTTTTGTTAAATATTTTTGTCTGGAATATCCTACTTGCTTCTTTGAGGATTTTTTTTCACTCATTTTTTTCAGGATCTAGGTATCCCTGGCATAACGTGAACCCGGATTGGAGGGAAGCATATCTGGAGTAGCATTAAAAACATAAAAAAATTGGAGCACATCACTTCTTTGTGTTCTCCCCACACCCTTTGACTCACTTGTATTTCAAGTCTCCACCTTGAACATACTCGGAGGCACCACCTCCAATCTGCTCTGGGGTAGAGAATTACAATGATCCCGTGAAAGAAGAAATTCTTCTTCTTTTCCATCCAAAATGGGTAGCTACGTGTTTTGTGACCTCTATTAGGAAAAACATCCTCTCAGAATTCAATCTGTCAGCTCCTCTCAGAATTTGGTTGCTTCAGTTTACTGAAGGTTACTGGAAGGGGTTCTGAGAAGGTGAATCCACTTGCATGGGCAGAGGCAGATAGACTAGGGATCGTCAGCTTGGCTTTCTATGTTGGAAATTCTACCTCCAAATGATGTCTACGTCGATGTTAACAAGGCTGTTGACAAGCTCCCGTATGGTAGTCTGGTCCAGAAGGTGGGATCACATGAGATCAAAGGTGAGCGAGCTGATTGGATATAGAATTGGCATCGTGGCAAGAGACAATGGATGTTGGTAGAAGGTTGTTTTTCAGATTGGAGGCCTGTGGCCAGTGCTGTGCACCCTGTTGTTTGCATATCCAGTAGTGATTTGGAAAAGAATATAGGTGGCACAATTAGTAAGTTTGTAGAGGACACCAGATTTGGTGATGTGATAGACTGTAAATTTATCACAGGATCACTGGGAAAGTGGGCAAAGAAGTAGCAGATGGAATGTAACACGGACAACTGCAAAGTGATGCATTTTGGGGAATTAAACCAGGGCAGGAGATACACAGGTCTTTCGGGAGTGTTACAGAACAGAGGAACCTTGAGGTACTAGAACATTGTTCTCTGGAAGTGGTGAAGAAGGTATATGGCATGTTTTGTACTCTGACCTTCATTGTCTCCCGAATCCCTTAGACCATATATGTCAAACTCAAGGCCCACGGGCCAAATCCGGCCCGCGGTGGAATTATCTTTGGCCCGCGAGATAATATCTAATTATTATTAAAGCTGGCCCCAGTAATCAAAGCGCCTATGGCGTATGATATGGCTAATGCTGAGTTTATTCAGGTACCAGGTTTTCAGGGTTTTTAGTGTTTATTCGGCAGTCTTGCTCGGCAGTCTTCTTCATAAGAAACGGAATTTGTAAAGTGAAACACTTTGTAGTTATAGCAGAGACTGAGACACATGAGAGCAGGCTGAAAAAACGGAGGCAACGAAAGCTGCGTTCGCACGCGTCCGACTGATCCGGCCTGCATGAAGCTGCATTTTGCTCAATCCGGCCCGTGACCTAAAATGAGTTTGACACCCCTGCCTTAGTGCGATATATTAAAGGGTCCAGTTGTCCTCTTCATTTCGTCCTTAGGTTGTATGGTTATTTCCATATTCATCTCCAGCCTTTCCTCAGACCACCTTTGTTCTCCTTACCTTGACAGCTTATGCATTACTCCTATTTTTTTCCTCAGCAATATAGAGCTTCTGGTTGCCTTAATTATATCCTCTGGAATTCTCTGTCCAATCTTCTCTGCTTTTCTCCTGGAATAAACTTCTTTAAAGCTAATATTTTATTCAGACCATTATTACCCAGAACCCCCCCCCTCCCCAATTAGTTTTCTTGAACTATTGACATGTTTTTTTACATGTATTAAGTACATTCTAGTACATTGTTGTAATATTAAAGGTGCTTCCATCACTAGTCACCAAGATATTTCTTGTTTTTGCATTGCTCTCTGTAAACACTAGGGAATTATGTGTGAAAATCCCAGGAGATCCACAGTTTCTGATATATTAAAACCACTCCATCCGGCACCAATAATCATTCCACAGTCACTTGGATCACATTTCATCCCCCATTCTGATGTTTGGCCTGAACAACAACTGAATCTCTTGATCATGTTTTTATGCATTGAGTTGCTGCCACATGATTGGCTGATTAGTTATTTATATTAACGAGCAGGTGTACCTAATAAAGTGGCTACTGAGTATTAATACTGCCTGACCTGCAGAGTTCTTCTAGAATCTTGTTTTTTTTCCACTCTCTATTCTGGCATCAGCTTCCCTTGGGTCTCCCTTAGGTTAAAGACCTGACTTACAAGGACAGATTACAAAGAGGAAATTGTCAGCCTTGATTAGAGATAGAGAGATGATCTCAATCAATATTTGTTGAACAGTGAACTCCATAAGAATAAATAATCCCGATAACTATTATTAAATTAAATTCACAATAGGACAATATGTCGTGAATTGAAATGGGAAACTTATGACTAATAAGAGAACGTTCATATTAAGTCTCCGTATTGTTTGACCTCTTAAATTATTCTCCAGATAAGCATTTTATGTGCAAGGAGGGTAACGATCAATCTCAAAAAATAAAAGAAGGAAGACTTTTTGCTCGATATTTTTGGAGCTTTCTTATCAAGTGCCTTGTGTAATAGTACTGACATGAAAGAAAATTTGGGAACCTGAGTTGATGCAAGTGATGTTTTACATGAATAATAATTGTATGTTAATCATAAAATTCTTTCACGAAGTAACCGCCTTGATTGAAGCGATGTATTATACTGTCAAAGGAAATGTTCTGAAGGGGATTTTGATTCTGAAGCACTGGAACAGTTGAAATATTCCAGAAAGCTTGTGTGACTGTAGAAAAGATTTGCTCTGTTATTTTCATTCTGTTATTGGAATGAATTATTAGCATATTATGTTTTGATTTCATTCTGCTTCATTTGTTTGCAGCAAAATAATCAACTTATTGGTCCCCTCCAGATGATGCTGTAAAGAGGAAGAAATTACTTAATGTGGCCGTGAAATGTCATTTTATGACATGGGAGGAAACATTTCAGCCCACCAACTCTGCTGACAGATGAGAGCTGCCCATTCTAATGCTGTCTTCTGATGATAATTGTAGCCCTATCGGTCACGGCTCACCAAGTCCGTATGTAAGTATTTGTTGAAAATAAGTGTTTCTTGTCTGTACCATCTTTTGGGCAGTTCCATCCCCATAGTAACATTTGCTTGCAAAAGCATAGGGGCATTTAAATCCCATATCTGATGAACATCATCAACATGTGATTTTAGCTTTACGCCCACTCCTCAGATGCTACCCAATCCTCCCTATAGAGTGGCGCCCAGAATCAGAATCAGGTTTATTATCACTGGCATGAGATGTGAAATTTGTTGACCAGAAACTATATGTAATACTCTGAGAATCTAGACAAAGGGAGGAGGGACTGTAATTTGACAAAAGAAAAATCGCTTCAGAATGAGAAACATGTGGAGTTAGGTTTCGGCCCGAAACGTCGTCACTACCTCCTCCCATAGATGCTGTCTGGCCTGCTGAGTTCTGCCAGCATTTTATGCTTTTATTTTGAGTTAAAGGTACATTGATTGCTTTAAAAAGTAATTTAAAACAGTACAATGAAGTTATTTTATCTGTTGTTGTTGCTGCTGCTCTCAGAAACCACTTGCAAAAGGCCATAGGTTTTCCCCCTGTTAAATTCTGAGTGTTCTTTGAACTCACTGTATAAAACAAGTGAACTTGGCTCTTTTCTCACTGCAGTTACTAAATATAACCAAGAGGAAAAAGATAAACTGAATCTTCCTGTTTGAAGTTGAAGAGCACTGAAGCTAAAACATAAGTAAATGCTGAGCTGATCAAGAATGAGTATAGTTGCCCATAAATTCCACATAACTTGGTTCTATTACTTGTAGATCTACCTAAGCACCATAATTCTTTTTAACATTTAACCCATTCTGATCAAACATTAGAATGTGGAAGAAATATCCTCAAAGTTACTTTGCCAATAAAAAGTAAAGTTGGTGGTTTAAGTATCTCAGAAACTGCTGCTCTCTGGGAATTTTCACACACAACCATCTTAAGTACTTACAGAATGTGTGGAAAATGACAGAACATCCACTGAGTGGCAGTTCGGTGGGCAAAAACACCTTGCTAATGAGAGAGATAAAAGGAGGATGGCCAGACTGGATCATGCTGTCAGGGAGGTGACGGTAACTCAAATAACTACACATACAACTGTGGTGTGCAGGAGAGTATCTCTGAATGCACAACAAGTCGAACCTTGAAGTAGATGGGCATCAAAAGGTCACGGAAATATGGTCAGTGGCAACTTGATTGGGTGTAGAAGCCAGCTAATAAAGCTGCCGCTGAGTCTATATATCAGGTTTCCTTGTGGACATGTGCTAATCCTCATTGAGGGGTTAGCGGTGGAAAGGACGAGCAGCTTCAGGTTTCTGGTTGTCGGCATCTCAGAGGTTGTGTACTGGGCCCATCATACTGATGTACTCATGACAGAGGCCTACCAGCGGCTGCACTCCATTGAGAGCTTGAGGACACTTGGTACATCACTTGATTTCTACGGATTTACTGCGGAGAGCATTCTGATGGTTGAGTCACTGACTGGTTTGGAAGCTCCAGTGCACAGGGCGGTCGTAGATTCGCCCAGCTCCATCACGAGCACAAACCACCCTGCCATTGAGGACATCTTCAGAAGCTAGTCGGGACATGCCCTCTTCTCATTAGATGCAGGAGCCTGAAGACCCACACTCAAAAGGTTCAGGAGTTTGCCCTCTGCCATCAGATTTATGAATGGTCCATGAATATCACCTCACTTTTCCTCTTTTTCAGTATTGAATTGACCTTATGCTTCCACCCTTCACATACACGAGAAGTAAAACTCTTTATGTTACATCTCCATCTAAATGTGCCATGTGCAATTTATAATAAACAGTATGTACAACAGGACAGTCAATATAACAGAAGTACAATTGTATCAGTGTGAGTTAATCAGTCCGATGGCTTGGCCCAGAGCCTGTTGGTTCTGGCTTTTATGCTGTGGTACCGTTTCCCGGGTGATAGCAGCTGGAACAGTTTGTGGTTGGGGTGACTCGGGTCCCCAATGATCCTTCGGGCCCTTTTCTCACACCTGTCTTTGTAAATGTCCTGAATAATGGGAAGTTCACACCAAAGATGTGCTGGGCTCTCTGTACCACTCTCTGCAAAGTCCTGCGATTGAGGGAAGTACAGTTCCCATACCAGGCAGTGATGCAGCCAGTCAGGTTGCTCTCAGTTGTGCCCCTGTAGAAAGTTCTTAGAATTTGGGGACCCACACCAAACTTATTCAACCGTCTGAGGTGAAAGAGGTGTTGTTGAGCTTTTTTCACAACACAGCCGGTGTGTACAGACCATGTGAGATCTTCAGTGATGTGGATGCCAAGGAACTTAAAGCTGTTCACCCTCTCAACCCCAGATCCATTGATATCAATAGGGGTTAGCCCGTCTCCATTCCTCCTGTAGTCCACAACCAACTCTTTTGTTTTTGCGACATTGAGGGAGAGGTTGTTTTCTTAACACCACTGTGTCAGGGTGATGACTTCTTCTCTGTAGGCTGCCTCATTATTATTTGAGGTAAGGCCAGTCAATGTAGTATTTATCTATTTATGTTTTATTGTAACTTACAGTAATTTGTAATGCCTGCACTGTACTGCTGCCACAGAACAACAAATTTCACAGATAATGTCAGTGACAATAAACTTGATTCTTATTCTTAAGCATCTTGGTGTCCCGTGGTGCAATCATTAATGACAATGTCCTTATCCCATCTTGGGATTGATGCTTAATGATATGAGGCATTGTACTCTCCACATCCTGTTTTATACCCTGCATCAGCACACGCAGGAACTGGACCTCTCTCTGCTATAGCACTGATTTGAGGCACTATATCGTTAATTAACTTTGACCAGAAGAAATAAGGTGCCAGTAAGTAAATATGAGCAGGAAAATGAAGTTCAAAAATGGATGACTCTCCAGACCCCCTGAATCCATTTGCAAACCTCTTGGGACTCGTGGATCTCAATTTGAGATCCTTTGCTGTGCAGGGGCAAGGTCAAATTGCGGTAAACAAGACATGAAATTATAGGCTTGTAAAACCGAGCTGTTACTAGGTGCAGCAAATCATATCACTCTTGTAATTATTGACAACTCACATCTGAAGTTGTGTGGCTTCCACTCAAAAACCTTTACATAAAAGTCAAAGGCATCATGTTTGCCTGTCATGTGAGAGTTAATGGAGTCCATCAAAGAAAGCAGATGTTTCATTTTGCAGAACTATCAAATTTCATACTCAAAAAAAAACTTACAAGTGCAGTTAACTGCATTGTTTCAGAAAGCAAGGAAATCACCACAAGTTTTTCCTAATCCATCATTTTTACACTGGATAGGAACAATCTGTACATTAAAATGCCACTTGATCAAGCTTGAGACCAAGGCAAAACCATTTATACAATGCAATCATCTTTAAGAAATCTGCCTATTCTACTTTAGCTTAATCTGGATCAGGGGTTCCCAACCTGGGCTCCATAGACCATAGTATCCAATACATCTTCAAGGAACGGTACCTTAGGAAGTTCAGGATCCCACCACCCAGGACATGCCCCCTTCACACTGTTACTGTCAGGAATGAGGTACAGAAGCCTGAAGGCACACACTCAGCAATTCAGGAATAGCTCTTCCTATCTGCCTTCCAATTCCTAAATGGTCACTGAATCATGAAAGCTACCTCACTATTTTTTTATTTGTTATTTAGCACTGCTTATTTTAACCTAACTACTTAATAGACATATGTATATATACTTAATGTAACTTATTTTTTCTCTACATTTTATTTATCATGTATTTCACTCTAATGCTTCCGTAAAGTTATCAAATTTTTGAAGACATATGCTAGTGATATTAAATCCGATTCTGATTCTAATTCTAATTAATGGTAGGGGTTTGTGGCATAAAAAGAAGTTGGGAACCCCTGATCTAAATAGACAATTAAAATAATAAAGTAGAAAGTTTGTTCATTGTAATTGAAAGGAATATAAAATATATTTTATTTATTTGTGATGCATGTTCAGATCTTCCATGTTTTCTTTAAGTTCTTTCAATTATAAATATAATTTTTTAAAGAAGCATTGATATCATACTTTGGGACCATTTGAGACCTTGCAGGCTGGGAATACATACACACAACTCTTTAAGAAAACTATTAGAATGATGCTATTGAAAATCAAGTTAACCCCTGGACTTCTATCAAGTTTCTGCGTATTTCTTTGAGTCTTAGGAAATTTGACTTTCAGAGAGCTTTTTACTTTCTCTAGATAGGTAGATAGATACTTTATTCATCCCCATGGGGAAATTCAACTTTTTTCCAATGTCCCATACACTTGTTGTAGCATAACTAATGTATAACTTTCCCAAATAATGTCAATGTTGATCATCCTGCAAATTTGTGCCAAAAAGTGACAATTCTTATCAATAGGCTCATTTTACTTACTGTAGCTCCAAAATAATTTGATACAAGGAGGCACAGCTTATTGTTTCAGAAAACAATTTTTATTTGTATCCTTTAGCTCAAATATTGATAATCAATTGAATAGGTGCCGGTAGGTAAACAATCGCAGGAAAATATAACTCCAGAAAATGGATGGTCTTACAGACTCCATAGAATCCGTTAGCCTCCTGGGGGCTACGGATCTCAATATGAGCACATTTGCTGCACAAGAACAAGTTCAAACCCCAGTAAACAAACTTGAAGTTGTTTGTGTGCACAGTTGAACCATCCTTGTCTACAGCAAATCATATTTGTCTTATTATCGTTAACAGTAAGTCCTCAAAATCACAAAACCATAACAGCAAATGCAGCTTCTGTGTGATTAGTTTTAGGATATAGGAAATATAACTAGCAATCATATAGCCCACTGAGTCTTGTCCACCACTCAGTATGATAATAGCTAAATATATGTCTCAAGTCCAATCCCTATTCTTTCTTCATATACTCTAAATTAATTATGAGCTTTTCCTTCATATTTCCAGTATGTTATTAGCATTTTGATGCAATCTTTCCTTAATTCTTTGACAACTGACAGAAATATGGTCAAGGTGTAGAAGTATAGCCTCTTCCCCATCTACCACCTTACATCCTTCTGAAAAAAAAATCATTCAAAAAATTTTGAACAGAGTTAGGTTATGGGTGTAAATGCATACACATTTGTATCATACACAAAAGGAAATGTACATATGCTCCTCTTAAAGCAAACTAAGTTAAATTACTGCACCTCTTCCTGGCATTGAAGTTCAAAGTTCAAAACTTGGAAGTTAATTTTATTATCATAGTACATATACATCACCATATACAGCCCTGAGATTCACTTCCTTGTGGGCTTACTCAACAAATCTATAGAATTGTACCTAAAACAGAAGTTGAGTGAAGTTATCCCCTTTGTTCTAGAGCCTGATGTTTGGGGGTAGTAACTGTTCCTGAACCTGGTGGTGCAAGTCCTGATGCTCTGTACCTTCTACCCGATGGCAGCTGTGGGAAGAGAGCATGTCCTGGGTGGTGAGGAATGTTATGATTGAATTAAAAATACTCCACACATTATAGGACCTGCCTCAAAGGCCCTATTAATTAAGAAACCTCCTCTTAAGCTGTTTCTCAGGTGGGAGATGACCTGCTTCCACAAGAGCCCTGTAGGATGTTGGTTGGCTGATAAGGCCAATGTAGACTGCTACAGATGGGGGCTGAAGATGCCTGACAGAATGGGGCTAGTAAAGTAACATGGGGGCCGGTACTCACTTCCTATTGGTTTTGCTGGACTGCTGAATGTTCCTGATAAAGATACTCAGAGTTCTTAGGTGGTCCTCCATTTTCGGCAGTGTTTAGACAGGGATTCCCTCAACTTGGTAAGGATGCCACCTTTTAAAAGAGCTTTAATATCATTCTTACAGTATTTTCTCTGTCTTTCTCATAATCTTTTACCATGATGGTATCCACATGTGAACAATGCACTTTATCTATTAAACTGAGTGAACAGAATTAAAAACTCAATGCAGAGCATTCAGGGAAAAATATTGGTGCTGTTGTCCTTCCAGTAGATTTGGATTGTCTAGATGCAGCTTTGGTATGGCTGCTGCACTTAACCTTACAAAATCTCATCACCGGTAGACCATGAATTTATTTTTCTAGGAAATGGTCAAGAATCTAGCTCTTCCTCCAAAGATATTTTGTGTGTACACTCCTTGTCCCAACCACCATTGATAACTCTGCTGGGTCCCAAGCTCTTGGCTTAATCTCTAAGTATCTCCACTGCCCAAGCCTATCTTGAGACCTAAAACTTCCAAATTTGATTAAGGCCTTCATTATCTCCCTTTTTGTCTCAATGATTATCTGTGATTTCCCCTTTTATGAAGTTACTTTGATTGTGGTTATTTTGAATTGGTCAGCACAGTGTGCAACAGGTAGAGAGTCTTGCCTCACAGATAGAGTGACCACTTTGCTCCCATTTCATAAAGAAGCGCAAGTTAGTAAACCACTTCAAATTTCCCCGGTGTGTAGCGAGTGGTGGGGAGTTGATATAAATGTGGGGAGAATGGGCTCCATGAAAAGTTAGTGGGGAAATAGCATCATTCTGTGATTTAGCATAGATTTGATGGGCCATAATGGCCTTCTTTGCTGTAAGCAAATATACTCTAGAGTATTCTATATAATAAGTATGTGATATAAATGCAAATTATTCTTGTTTTTTCACTTATTAAGTGTTCCTGCTATATGAGAGAGGTGGCTTTATGAGTAAAATTCATATTCCAATATGTCATCGCTTCCAGGATAAGAAAACATCATGAGGGTCTCAAAAGTTGCCAGGTCTCAGGCAAACATCAGTAAAGATCCGATCATGAAATTATTGACAGATTTTGGAAATCTGAACAAAAAAACAGGCAGCATCCTTGGAGAGAAGAATAATCAACCATTCAGGTTGTCTACCTAACATCAGGACTGGAAATGTGAGAGAACTATTCTGTTTAAATCTACAGTAAAGGATGGGTGGAGGTAGCAGAGGATTTAGTCTGGAGCAGGGCTTCACAACCTATGGTCCACAGACATAAGAACATAAGAAATAGGAGCAGGAGTAGGCCATCCGGCCCATCGAGCCTGCTCCACCATTCAATAACATCATGGTTGATCTGACCATGGACTCATCTCCACCTACCCACCTTTTCTCCATAATCCTTAATTCACCCAACTATGCAAAAATCTATCCAACCTTATCTTAAACATACTTAACTGAGGAAGTCTCCACTGCTACACTAGGCAGAGAATCCATAGATTCACCACTGACTCTGAGAAAAGCAGTTCCTCCTCATCTCCATACTAAATCTACTCCCCCGAATCTTGAAGTTATGCCCCCTAGTTCTAGTCTCACCTACCAGTATAAACAACTTTCCGGCCTCTATTTTATCTATCCCTTTTCATAATCTTATATGTTTCTATAAGACCTCCCCTCATTCTTCTGAAGAGAGCAAGATTGCTTTGCTTAATGATATTGGTCCATGGCATAAAAAAGGATGGGAGCCTCTGGTCTAGCGGGGAAAAAAGGTTTGAGTGAGCTTTCTTCATCTCCTGCCCTAACTTTGGGTCTGACTACATGACCTATTTAGTATTATCTTTGTGTTAAGGTGGGAAAACAGGAAAAGCTTCAAAAAGAAAGGGGAAAAATATAAGAATTTAAAATAGGAAGGATTATTGACACAGCAGACTGGATACTGATTGGGTTAGATAGTAGCAAGGAAAATCATAGGGAATTCATATTCGTGCAAAGATAAAAATGCACATAGTTTCCTGTTGATTCAGACAGAAAGGTAAACAAAATCTCAGACAAAATAGGCAGTCTTGAGCAATGTCTGGCCTATAATACATTTACATGAGCTGCACAGAGGTGTAACAGATAGACTGCCAGCACTGTGTGGGGACTGCAGTTTCCCAGTGGGGTTTCCAACAGCCTTTGATTTCTGGCAACAGTCTACATCATTAGGTATGGTAAGAAGGATTATTAGTTAAAACATTAAAAAGGATGTATTTTATTTTGTAAATCCACGTGGGTGATTTATAAATGGTTTAAATGAAGATGTTTAGAAATGCTTGATTTTTGTAAAAGGTCTTGGAGTGGATTGTTCTGTCTACAATTTGCTGTTGATGAACATATGGTGTTACTGCAAGATAACTTAACAAGGATTGGCCTTGATAGGAAGGTAATTTGTACCTGCTCTTATTTTGTTCTAGGAGGCTTCTTATCAAAAATTATCACTATAGTAATGAAATTTGAATGGTTTGTATGCGTTATTTCCAGCATATCTGTTCAACGGAACCAAGGTGTGACCATGTACAATTGCACCTGTTATCAGATTTTTAAAAAAATCTTCTGTATGAATACTTGCTGTTTAGGTTCAGCTTGTTATCTTATGTAAATGACATTTAGAGGGCATGCTTGCCTTTCTTTGTTGAGGAACTGAGGCCCAGAGTCAGGAAATTAGATTGCTCGCATTTGTGTTGCATTCAATTCTGGTTGCCCCATTATAAGAAGGCTATTGAGGCTTTGGAGAGGGAGCAGAAAGAGGTTTATCAGGGTGCTGCCTGGACTAGAGGGCACATGCTATGAGGAGAGGCTGGAGAAATTGAGTGTTTTCTCTGGAGTAGCAGAGGCTGAGGAGGGAAACGTTAACAACTTTATACAATTATGAGGGGTGTAGAGTAGACAACCAGTATCTTTTTTTCAGGGTGGAAATGTGTAATACAGAGGGCATGCATTTAAGATGAGAGCTGATAAGTTGAAAGGAGATGTCCAGGGAAAGTTTTTTTTTACTTTGAGTGGCAGGTGCCTGGAATGCAGTGCCTGGGCAGTGTGGAGGCAAACACAATAGAGACAGGCACATGAAGGATATGGACATTGTGTAAGGAGAAGGGATTAGTTTAGTGGGGCATTTCATTACCAATTCAATTAGTTCAGCACAACATTGTGGGCTGAATGTCCCTTTCCTCTCTGTATTCTGGGTTCCAAAACTGTAATGTTGATTAAGGTAAATCACAAGTGTAGTTTCAGATGTATCATTGAAGAGATCTGCTTCATTGAGGAGAGGCAAAAGAATATTAAGAATTTTTCAGTTTTTCATTGAATATTTTATTTTTTCTCCCCATTGATTAAGAACCCATGTAAGTGTTGAGACATTATATTGCAACCTTGGAAAACACCAAGCAGACTGCTTTTGAAGTAATGTGTGTAATTCTGGTGACCACACCAGAGGAAGGATGTGGTTCTTCAGGAGAGAGTGCAGAGGAGATTCAACACGATGTTGCCTAGATTGGAGGACCACAGTCATGAGGAGAGATTGGATGGGCTGGATTCTTCTTCTCTGGACTGATGACCCCGCAGAAGCGCATAAAATGAAGAGAGGCACTGATAGGATAGCTGGTCAGAATCTTTTTCCCAGGCAGGGTATCAAAATTAAAAGAAGGAATTTTAAAGGGGTTCTAAGGGGAAATTTTTTATACAAAGAGTGGGAAATTTCTGGAATGTGTTGACAGAGGAGCTGCTGGAATCAGAGGTAGTTGTTGTATCTGAGAAGAATTAGAAAGCCTATGAATGGACAGCCATAGAAAGACAGAGAGGTTCTATATTTGGGGCAAATGGAATTAGTGTGGATGAGTAACAAGGTCAGCATAGATGTTGAGAGCCATAGAGCTCACTTTGGTGCTGTAGGATACTACGATATCTGGCAGTGGAAGCTTGGGGTGAGGAATCATTTCTGGTAAATATAATATCTCTACAATTCAGTAAATCAGATCATTTTAAATTTAAATCATAAGCAATGAAGGGTGAAGGGAGGGCAGATAGGAAGAGTAAGTGGCAAGGGAGGGAGAAGGGTTGTGGGTGGAGTGGAAGACAAGGGCAAGGAGAAAGAAGGAAAGAGTACAAGGTTAATCTTGGGGGTAGGCAGATGGAAGAGGTGAAGAAAAAGGGGTGAGAGAGGGAGGAAGGCAGTTGGGAATGGAGAGTGATTTCTCCTGCCATTCCTCCTTCACCACTTTCCTCTCCTATTTCCACTTCCTCTACCATCCTGCTCACTTTCCAAATCCTTACCTCTTGCCTTGGCATCATCCACTACCACTGTCCCTCTCCTTCCTCCTATCCCTGCTTCTTTCCACACTTACCCCTCTGGAGCCCCCATCCCAATCCTCCTCTCTCTCTCCATTATTCACTCCATCCTGTCACACCTCCTCATATTTTACTCCATCACTATTTAACCCCACTCCACCTCTCCTACCCCCTCCCTCTTCCCAACATTCTCTCATTTCCTGTTCCCTCTCTTTCACGGCCTTGACTTCACTCTCTGAACCTTTACCCTTCCCTATGTCCAGCAGTCCCTCGCCAGCTCTTCCTTCCACTAATCTAGCTCAATTCTGCATCCTTTGCTCATCTGATCTACACCCTTTCCCCTCCATCACAACTCACTTCCTTACCTATCGTGTCTTCCACCTTCTCCCCTGTCCTCTCCCTACCACTCATCCGCCCCTCACCTCTCCCTCCTACTTTCCCCTCTCCTCCCCTCTGCCACCACCACACCACTATCCCCTCCCGCGTCTCCTCCCCACGTTTATCCTTTGCCCGTACCCTCCACTCTCTCCTCTCCTCTACCCTCCCTCCTTGCTCTTCGCTTTCATGATCTCCTCCCATCTTGCTGCTCTCTGATCCCTTCTTCCTCTCTCCCCTCTGCTGCCTCTTACCCCTCTCTCCTCATCACAACACCCCCATCCACTCCTCCTCTCCCCGCATCCTTTCACTTCCCCTATTCACATAAGAGACATTGAAAGCCAAAAGGTATTTTCTGAGAACAGACTTCCAAGGGTTAATCCAAGGCAGTAGCATTTTCTTTTATTTCCTGAAGACATTTACTTCCTTGTTTTCTTTCCTCTCTGCTCACAGCTCCATTAACTCCATTCGGTGTTATCTGCTTTGCGTAGGAAAAAATTGTACAGCAGTAGAGCGCCTTATCTGGTTTATTCAAACGGAGTTATACTCACACAGTAAGTGAAGACATTGTAAGGTTTTAAATATTATCAAGGTTGATACGTAAGTGATATGATTCTGCAAGATATGAACATTTTACAAAGCAGGTTTGCTATGTATATACTGAGTGACAATCGGAATTAACACCTGTTGCTATAATACAGCTTTTAATGCCTGTTTGTTTATCAGTGTTTCAGTCGATGCCTGCTCCTATCAGAGAAATGTTTTTTAGGAGCAGAAACGTCTTTACTTGTCACTGTATTGATATATTCGCAAGGAAAGGCTGAACGTGGGATTACACCTGTGAGTCATTCCAGGGTCAGCTTCCCAACTTCATTTCAGTTCTGTGCCAGGAAGAATTAAAGATTTCCACATTAGAAAGAGAGTGTTCTATTCTCCGTGATGAATGTTAAGAACAAGTTTGGGTGTGTGCTACACTTAGAAAATGCAATATAGAATGGAGATCTGCATATATCAAATTACAGAAATGCACAGAATGTTAATCAAATGTTAATGATTGATGCTGTTGAATTAAATGCAGTATTAGTTTGGGCATATAGGCTTGATAAAAGTATATAAAATTATGAGAGGCATATAAAGGCTGGACACGCAGAATCTTCCAATATCCATGTGACAAGTAACATGGTAGAAACGTCAAGTACTAAAAGCCATGTGTTTAAGGGTAAAGTTTAAAAGAGATATGTTTCACTGTATTATGTTCTATAAAATATGCAGGACAAAATTTTTACACAAAGAGTGATAAGTACTAGAATGGGATGCCAGGGGACGAGGTGGAAGCAGATATGGTAACAGTGTTTAAAAGATGTTCTTTTGGTACATGAATCTGCAGGGTTTGGAGTGATAGGGATGATGTGCAGGCAGAAGCTGTCTGCAAGGTTACATATTCTGACAGAGATTTGCTACTCCATTCCTAAATTCCATGTTGTTTATTTATAAATTTGTACACAGTACTGTTCACGATAACATATAGAGTCTCATGAAAATGAAGTATTTCTGGACTTGCTTCACAGTAGGATCGATAGGAAAGGACATGCCCTTTTCTCACTGTTACCATCAGGTCGGAGATACAGAAGCCTGAAGGCACACACTCAGCAATTCAGGAACAGCTTCTTCCCCTCTGCCATTTGATTCCTAAATGGACTTTGAAGCTTTGAACACTACCTGACTTTTTTAATATACAGTATTTCTGTTTTTACATATTTTTAATAATCTATTCAAGATACATAATTGATTTACTTGTTTATTTATTATGTTGTAATATTTTATTTATTATTCTCTCTCTCTCTCTCTCTCTCTCTCTCTCTCTCTCTCTCTCTCTCTCTCTCTCTCTCTCTCTCTCTCTCTCTCTCTCTCTCTCTCTCTCTCTCTCTCTCTCTCTCTCTCTCTCTCCCCCCCCCCCCCCCCCCCCCACCCCACCTCCCCAGATTACGTATTGCATTGAACCGCTGCTGCTAAGTTAACAAAATTTCATGTCACATGCCGGTGATAATAAATCTGATTCTGATATGGTGCAATATTCACCACTTGACATTGTGCTGTTTAGTTTCTGCAATGTTGTTCTGATTTGTTGTGCTAAACTTCCATGAAGCCTTTTAGAACAGCACCCGGAGGGTTATATTGAGAAGGTCTTTGGAACCGTTGTTTAACTTCTAAAATGACCGTCTAGACCTTGCAATCAGTGCTAAAATGGCAAAATCAGCAGCCAGCCTCGAAGAAGCATGGCCTGGATTTCCCCTTTCTATGCATCAGTGGTAACCAGGCCACTGAGGGATTGAAGGTTTCAAACTACAGTGATATTATCAAGCTGGTTGAGCAGTTATTCAGATTATAGAATTCCAACAGATGCAGTAAATAAAGCAAGAAACAAATGGCTTGAGTCATAACTAAGTTTTAAAATAGAACTGGGAATGAAGAAAAAACTTGGTCACATATGGATTGAGATAAATGTTGAATACTTAGTAAAAGACCTTGAAAACTGTAAATTTTAAAAACCATGGAACTTTTTAGCAGCTAAACTGAGGGAATGCTAATCAAAACAGATAAAAACAAGTTTCTAAGCTCCAAAGAGGTTGCTTATTTGTAACTTCATGGATTTTTACACATTTTTAAAATTCAGTAGCAAGCCACATCAGCAATTTCAGTTTTACAGAGAAACTAGTTCATAGAAAGTTGAAGCTTCCGTTGGTTGCAACTCATTGATTCCTTCAGATAGGATCATAGCTGTTAATCCTGTGGAGTTTGATGCACCATCAATAACTCTGAGACGTGGGTTAAGGTAGGCTTTTATTGGCTGGAAGAAAGCACAAGCAGCAAGTGACCACCACGCAACATCCTGGAGACAGAGGAAGGGACTGTGGCTCCAATCGCCTTTATACCGGGGTCTGTGGGAGGAGCCACAGGAGCAGTCAGCGGGGGTCTGTGGGAGGAGCCACAGGAGCAGTCAGGGTGGGTCTGTGGGAGGAGCCACAGGAGCAGTCAGCAGGGGGTCTGTGGGAGGGGCCACAGGAGCAGTCAGTGGGGGGGGGGGGGGGGGGGAGGCGTGTCCAGACAGGTATATGTAGTTCACCACAGAGTTCATAACAGGAATTTCTGGATGTGAAATCTGCGTATTTTATGTATGTTGATGACATTAGACTACTTTCTAATTCCCCTGAGCAAAAGGCTACAAACCTACAAGTATAAATATACTAATCAGGCACTGGCATCATCCAACCATTCCTTCATGTTAGATGGGGAATATTGCAGGAGCTTCCACTGCTCTTTGTCTCCTAGTCATTAAAAGTGGGTTTATTCGATTTTTTCTACAAGTTTTGGTGAACAACAACTTCCCATTTAGTCACATTTTTAACTTACATTCATTTATTCAAATGATAGATAATTTATATAATTCATACTTTTGTACAAAAGAAATTGGTTTTTTTTAGGAGAGAACAGAGCTGATTCCTTCAGCCGTTGCGACACAAAATTATTAATCATCATCCAATGACTAATAACTTTAAATGCTAAACAATCTATATTAAGTGTATGTACACATCTGCTTTACAGAAATTAAAATCAACTATTACTAAGCTTTTTACATCGTAAAATGTTTATGGTTGTTATTAAAGTGCACCAAGTGTGACGTAGGTCAGTGTCATTAATGAATATCAAACAAGCTTCTAGATTGGGGTACTAATGAGAAAAGACAGCTAATGTTGGCAGATGTTTCTGTTTACCAGCTGCAGCGTTAATTGGGGATTATCTCCAAGAATGACCTCTAGCTCCCGAGGAGACTATTATTTCTAACTGTCATATACTGTTCACTCGCTTTAACCCTGTCAGGTCTTTCAATCGCGTCTCTTCTACATTGAACAGTACAGCGCAGAAACAGGCCTTTCAGCCCACAATGTCTGTGCCAAACATGATGACAAATTAAACTAATTCTTTCTGCCCTCTTATGGTTCATATCCTTCCATTCCTTGTGTATTCATGTGGCTCTCTCAAAGCATTTTGAAAACCACAATTACGTTTCCACTGTAGTGGATTCTGGTTAATTGGGGCAGGGGCATTAGAGATAACTCTTAAAGAACAAAAAAAATTGAGAAAATTACTGGGATTCCCTCTGTTTATTTGGGACACTATGCCCCTTAATTGGGACAGGAGACTATGTCGAACAGTTTCTAACTAGCATTAGTCGCATGCACTTGCGTAGGCATTAGACACAACACCATGCTTCGAGCGAAGCGTCTTTAAATAGCACCAGTTCTTTCCGTTTGTGTTCAAAAAGCAGTTATTTTTGTTACTGATAGTTGACAAGAAATAAGTAAGACAATTTAGAATTGTCTTACCACAATTAAGAAGATAATTAAGACCATTTTGTCACTGTCATTTCCAGTATTCAGGGTTTGAGATGCCAGAAACAGCCAGGAATGAAAATGAAATGATTGCACACTTCAGCAAGTTAGAGACTGCAAAGAATTTGAAGCTTTTGAATTGTTGGTAGTTTCCGTTTGAAGATAACATCTTGAATGTTACAATCAAAGTGAGAATTGGCAGGATACAATCATCAAAAGCATTGTATAAAGACAGAGCATTGTCTGCACTAAATGTCTGCACTGATTTTGTTTATTTACAGTAAAGGAATGCGAAGCAGATGAATTCCTCTGTTGATAAGTTTTAGGAACTAATTCACAGTTTTATAGTAAGGTAGTAGCATTGGTAGTGTTCTAATTTGTTCTGTATTTCATTGAAATACGTAATTTTTTACACAGTTAGTCTTTTTTTATACCTTATTAACTATTTCCATGAAATTTCAGCTAATTGGGGAAACTGCCTAATTGTGCCAAAATGTACTGGTCCTGAAATGTCCAAGTGAACCGGAATCCACTGTATCACACCTGGCAGCACGTTCCAGCCACTTTCTTTAAAACAAAAACAAGCTTGCCCCAGACATCCCCTTTAAACTTTCCCCTTTCACCTTAATGCTACAACCTCTTATGTTTGATATTTCTATCACAGGGAAAAGATTCTGGCTCTCCATGCTATCTGTGCTTCTCATAATGTTATACACATCTATCATGTTTCCCCTCAGCCTCCAATGCTTCAGAGAAAACAATCCAAAGCTGAGCCACCTTAATCCTAAACCACAATAAATTGCATTTACCTTTCACTTCCATGCTTGAGTCCTCACAGAAGAATGAGGTGTGGCCTTGTAAAAGTGTGTAAAATCAAATCGATAAGATGAACATGTTGCCCTTCCAGTTCTCATTGAATCTTCATGGTGAGAGGGGAAAGATTTAAAGGTTTATTGTCAAAGTATGCATATACAATACAACTCTGATATTTGTCTTATCCAGATGGCCATGAAATACAGAAAGACCATACATCAACACCCCCCCCCCCCCACACACACACACACACAAAAAAGAAACAAAACTCACAAACCAGGTCAGTGGAACTAGGCAGAAAAATGGTTCAGCACAGCCAAGAAGGGCCAAAAGGCCTGTTTCTGTGCTGTAATGTTCTATGGTTCTATGCTTGTGTACATTGAGCCCTGAACAAATGTATAGCTCATATTCTACGCCACGGCAGTGTCGCAATTAGTGCGATCCAATACAGATCTGGCTGTCGGAGTTTGGAAGGACGTGTCCCCCTGTATCTCTAACTACTGTAAATAAGAGCAAAGAAATCCTACCTGTCTTTAGTATGCCATATTAGAATACCCACACGCTATGCCTGAACAACATTTAATATCTTAGCAATAGTATATTCTCCAAAAAGAGTAATTTCTCCATTTGACAAGCCTCTTAGGGATCAGTTTGTATGTTCAGAGGTTGCCAGGATATTGCATGTTCTTAGTGTACTCTCAAATAAGAATCCGGTAATTCCCTGTGATGTTCATTGCAACAAATTCTAGTCTACTCATGTTGCATGGTTTCCAGATTAACAACAGTGGACATGCAAATTTTGATTCATATGCTGAACTTCAAAGAACAGTGAAGAGATGAGTTTTTCCAGTTTTAAGACCATAAGACATAGGAGCTGAATTAGGCCATTTGGCCCATTGAGTTTTCTCTGCAAATTGATCATCAATGATTGATTTTGCCTCTCAACTGCAGTCCTCTGTCTTCTCTCCGGAACCTTTGATGCCCTTTACTAATCAAGAACCTATCAAACTCCACTTTAAATATACCCAAAGACTTTACTTCCACTGCCGTCTGTGGCAATGAATTCCACAGATTCACCACCCCCGGCTAAAGAAACTCCTCCTCATCTCTATTCTAAAGAAATGTCCTTATGTCCTTCTATGTTGAAGCTGTGCCCATTGGTCCTAGAATCTCCTACCATTAAACTTACAATTTTTGGTCAGTTTCAATGAAATTCCCTTCATTCATCTAAACTTCAACGAATACAGGCTCAGAGTGATCAAGCACCCCTCAAGTGTTAACCCTTTCATTCCTAGGATCATTCTCGTACACCTCCTCTGGACCCCCTGTAATGCCATTGGGTATATCTCTCGTTGCATATGTTTAAAGTGGAGGTTGCTAGGTTCTTGATTAGTAAGGGCATCAAAGGTTATGGGAAGAATGGGGTTGCGAGGGATAATAAATCAGCCTTAATAGAATGAGGGAGCAATCTCAATAATCCAAATAGCCTATTTCTGCTCCCATGTCTTACATAGAGTCCAAAACTGCTTACAATGCTCCAAGTGTCATCTGACCGATACCATGTAAAGCCTCAGCATTACACCCTTGCTTTTATATTCTAGTCCTTCTTTGTAATGAATGCTAATAATTGGATTTGCATTCCTAGCTACCGACTCCACCTGCAAGTTAACCTTTAGGACTCCTGCATGAGGTCTCCCAAATCACTTTACCTCTTCAATTTCTGAATCTGCTTCCTCTTTAGAAAATAGTCAATGCCTTTATTCCTTCTACCAAGATGCATGAACATACACCTCTTTGCACTGTAATTCCATCTGCCACTTCTTTTCTCATTCTCTTAATCTGTGCAAGTCCTTCGACTCTCTGATTCCTCAACACTACTTGCTCCTCCACCGCTCTTTGTATTGTCGACAAACTTGGCCACAAAGCCATCAATTCTGTCATCCAGATCATTACCATATAACAGGTAAAGTAGCGAACCCAACACCAACTTTTGTGAAACAACACTACTCAATGGCAGCCAACCAGAAAGGCCTTCTTTATTTCCACTGTTTGTCAATCTTCTATCTATATTAATATCTTCCCTGTAATACCATGGGTCTAATCTTGTTTAGCAGCCACATGCGTGGCACCTTGTCGAAGGCTTCTGAAAATCCATGTAAACAGAATCCATTGATTCTTCCCATAGATGCTGTCTGGCCTGCTGAGTTCTGACAGCATTTTGTGTTTCCATTGATTCTCCATTGTCTATTCTGCCTGTTATTTCCTCAAAGTGGCTACACAAGATTTCCCCTTAAGGAAACTATGTTGACTTCCATCTATTTTATCATGTGCCTCCAAATACCCCAAAGCCTCATCCTTAATAATAGACTTCAACATCTTGCCAAACAATTAAGTGATTTTAACTGACATATAATTAGTTTTGCCTCCCTCCCTGCTTAAAGTGTGGAATGACATTTGTGATTTTGCAATCCTCTGTAATCATTCCAGAATCTAGTGTTTCTTGAAAGTTTGTTACTAATGTCTCTACAATCTCTTCAGAACCCTAAGGTGTAGTGTTTCTGGTCCAGGTGATTTATCTACCTTCAGACTTTTCAGCTTCCAAGGCATCTTCTCCTTAGTAATAACGGCTATACTCACTTCTGCCCCCTGACACTTTCAAATTTCTGGCACCCTCCTGGTGTCTCTCACAATGAAGACTGATGCAAAATACTTATTCAGTTTGTCCACTATTTCTCTGTTCCGCATTACCACTTTCCAGTGTCATTTTTCTGCAATCCAATGTCCACTTTTGCCTCTCTTTTACCCTTTATATATCTGAAAAATATTTTGGTATCCTGTTTTATAGAAACATAGAAAATAGGTGCAGGAGTAGGCCACTCGGCCCTTCGAGCCTGCACCGCCATTCAGTATGATCATGGCTGATCATCCAACTCAGAACCCTGTACCTGCTTTCTCTCCATACCCCCTGATCCCTTTAGCCACAAGGGCCATATCTAACTTCCTCTTAAGTATAGCCAATGAACCAGCCTCAACTGTTTCCTGTGGCAGAGAATTCCACAGATTCACCATTCTCTGTGTGAAGAAGTTTTTCTTCATCTCGGTCCTAAAAGGCTTCCCCTTTATTCTTAAACTGTAACCCCTCATTCTGGACTTCCCCAACATCAGAAACAATCTTCCTGCATCTAGCCTGTCCAATCCCTTTAGAATTTTATACGTTTCAATAAGATCCTCCCTCAGTCTTCTAAATTCCAGTGAGTATAAGCCTAGTCGATCCAGTCTTTCTTCATATGAAAGTCCTGCCATCCCAGGAATCAATCTGGTGAACCTTCTCTGTACTCCCTCTATGGCAAGAATGTCTTTCCTCAGATTAGGGGACCAAAACTGCACACAATACTCTAGGTGCGTTCTCACCAAGGCCTTGTACAACTGCAATAGAACCTCCCGGCTCCTGTACTCAAATCCTTTTGCTATTACATTATTGGCTCGCTCACCTTCATATTTAATCTTTTCTTTCCTTATTTCTTTTTAGTTGCCTCCTGTTGATCTTTAAAAGCTTACCAATTCCCTATCTCCCCTCTAATTTTTGCTGTATTGTATGCCCTCTCCTTTTCTTTTATGCTGTCTTTGACTTCCCTTGTCAGTTGTGGTTGTCTCATTCTCCCTTTAGAATGCATCTTCTTCTTTGGGCTGAGCTGATCCTGTGTCTTCCAAGTTACTCCCAGAAACTCCAGCCATTGCTGTACTACCATCATCCCTGTTAGTGTCTCCTTCGAGTCAATGATGGCCAGCTGCTCTTTCAATCCTCTGTAGTTAATTTTACTAAACTGTAATACTGATACATCCATTTTTACCTTCATCCTCTCAAACTTCCAGATGAATTCTGTCATATTATAAACACTGACTCTGGAGGGTTCCTTTGCCTTAAGCTCCCTAATCAAACCTGGTTCATTATAAGACAGCCAATGCAGAATTGTCTTTTCCCTAGTGGGCTTGACCACAAACTGCTCAAAAAAGCCATCTTGTAGGCATCAGTTTTTTCTCCAAGAACTGGTAGAAATTGAAGTTTCTAATAAGTAAGTTAAATGATCAAAGTTTAAAGTAAATTTTATTATCAATGTACATATATGTCACCATATACACTAGGATTCATTTTCTTTTGGGCATACTTAATAAATCTAGGGAATAAGACCACCCAATTAGGCTGTTTAACCACAGTGTTAATACAAAAGAAAAGATACTAATAATAAATGAATAATCAATAAAAATGGGGAACATGAAATGAAGAAACCTTGAAAGTGAATCCATTGGTCATGGGGACATTTCAGTGATCAAGCAAGTAATGTTATGTGAAGTTATCCCCTTTGGTTCAAGAGCCTGATGGTAGAGAGGTAATTAATAACTCTTCCTGGACTTGGCGGTGTGAGTTTTGAGGCTCCTGTACCTTCTTCCTGATGGCAGCAGCGAGAAGAGAGCATGTCCTGATCGGTGAGGGTTCCTGATGATGGATGCTGCTTTCTTGTAACATCGTTTCAGGCAGATATGCTCAGTGGTCGGGAGGACTTTACCCATGATGGACTGAGGTGTATCCTCAACTTTTTGTAGGATTTTCCATTCAAGACCATTGGTGTTTCCATACCAGACTGTGACACAGCCAGTCAATATACTCTCCAGTACACATCTATTGAAGCTTGTCAAAGTTTTAGATGAATGTTGAATCTCTACAAGCCCCTAAGGAAGGAGAGGCACTGCCGCGCTTTCTTCTTAATTGCACTTATGTGCTGGGTACAGGACAGGTCCTCTGAAATACTAACACCCAGGAATTTAAAGTTACTATTCCTCTCCACCTCTGATCCTCTGGCTCTTGGACCTCTGGTTTCCTTCTCCTGAAGTCTATAATCAGCTCCTTGGTTTTGCTGAAATTGAGTAAGAGGGGTTGTGATGGCACCTCTTAGCCAGATTTTCAATCTCCCTTCTATTCAGCATCACCTTTGTTATGGCCTACGACTGTGGTGTCATCACTGGCAGAGCTGAGGATATGTATCCAGTTTCAGCACTTCTGAACACAAAACTGAATCCTGACACAGGAAGACAATGCTCTTACTATCATCCACACCAGTGTGATGATCAGAAACAATGTTAAGTATAAAACCAGTTGGAGACTCCTACACAAATCGGTATGTAAGCCTCTCACACACTTGGCATTGTCCTTTTATATTCTTGTGCATCCGTATGACGAACTAACTGATGTCAGGTGTGAGATATTCCCTTCTTAAACTGCAAGATATTTTTCCTGGTAGAGTTCCCAGGGAATCTGAGCTACTTGAACTTGGAATGGCCCTGGCATCATCCAGAGGTGTAAGAGAAGCCTGAGATCTGGTTAAATCAGATATGGATCTCAAGATATTACTTAACTTACATCTTGGAGAGGGTCAAGAAACACTGCAGTGAGTGGTACTTGGAACATTTTATGCAGGTTCCAGGATTTGGCGATTTCAGCGTCTATCTATTTTCTTTGTGTAGCATTCCCTGCCTTGCTAACTCTGAATTATTGTTTGTTAAAATTTTGAATCAATGATTATGATTTTATGACAGAAAATTCTCTAATAAACTCTTAATTCCATCAGAAAATACCCTGTCTCTTGGATCAAACCCTTCCAGCCACTTCCTCCCCAACTAAAAGCTGAATCACCGCAGGCACCTGTGACGAGAGACCCTGACGAGAATGGTGAGGACTCAAGCGTTGGAGTATCCGAGGCTAGGATCGAGATACAGTAGGAGACGGAAACGAGAACTGAGCACTAAACAAGACGCTGGACAATAACCCACATTGATCTTACAATTGAGCACTGAGCCTCCATTCAGCTGTTCCTTGTAAAACAAAATCTTTCTGCCAAAACATAGCAGCCAATTAGTGGGACAGTCCTGAATCCTTAAGGAGGCTATCCATACTCCAGAGAGTTAGAGCTTTGGAATTCCGGAACCTGGCGCGGCTGGATGTATATCATAACAGCACCATGGAGATGGGAGAGAACAATGGGGATGGTAGGATTTTCAATTGGTGAAGTCCCCTTGGAAGTGATTTAGTATGTGCAGACTGAGAGAATTATGTATTCAATCCAGCAACTTGGCAGATGTCCTTTCTCAATTACCATTTATCTTATCTCTACTCTTTCCCGGCCTCACATGTCCGCCCAGTAACACTGTTGTACTTCCAGCTGTTTTTCTTTCTCCAATTTCCTCATTTAATTGTGAACATTTAATTGGACTGACCTTTGATAGTGGTTTCCCGACAGTTATTGATCACTGCTACACACTGCCTCAATATGAGGCCCAATACTGGGCTCCTAAGTTTTCATTATTCAGTCCGATGAGTCACTGCACTCATAAGGATAGATGAGGCTAAGTGTTTGCAGGTAGATAAAGTCTTATGCTAAAATATTTAATAAAGGCATTAGAGAATGGACAGGAAAATTGTTGTCACTGTAAAATGATTGTTCTTGTCTTTGTGCATACTTTAGACTTTTTATTAATTTTAGTTATTATGATAAAAACATTATAGTTGCAATAGAACTCAAAAAGAATGTTGAGAACAGAATGGGAACTTGGTGATTGTCCTGTCACTGCGGTGTGCCACATTGAATGACATATCTACATGGACCATTACATTCAAAGCCAACCCCACACCAGATTACTATAATCGATTTTTAATGAAACTCACAGTCCACAAATGCAAAAAAACCCATAATCTGCTACTTTGAAGAAAAGGGCAGTAGGCACATGGGAACATTACCGCTTGCAAATCCTCTCCATGTCATATACTCTCCTAACTTTGGAAATGTACAGCCGTTCCTTTATAACACACACAAAGTGCTGGAGGAACTCAGCAGGTCAAGCAGCGTCCATGGAAATGAATAAACGGTTGACCTTCATTTATAAGCCTAGAACTCCCTATTATGTTCACTGCTAGAATTAAAGCGGTTCAAGTGGATGGCCCGCCACCACTTACTCACAGGAAAAGTTTTCTTTGCCAGTAACTCCTACATATTGCAGCTAAGTAAAGTAGAGTGTTTGTTAATGTCCCTTTTCAGCCGTTATTGATCATGGATGAAACTCCCTCAAGTGACAAGGAAATAAAAGATCTGGATGAAGAATCAATATGGGACCTAATTGAAAGCCAACGCCACATAATCACCAATAATGTTCGACCCTGCCATGTCACACCCTTTCTTCGCCAGTGTCATGTCATTGGGGAGACAGATGAGGAAGAAATTCTATTTGCCCCTCACCTTAAACACCGGTGCATGAGAACTGGTAAGGATTTGTGTTGCTGTTTGTTTCATTTCAAAAGCACTTTAATTTTGTCGCCTTGAAATGGGACACTGACCGCTTTGCCGTGAATTTTTCCGTGACAGTTAGCTATTTTAGGGAGATATCTTTCATGTTGGCCATCCTTCAACGTGTGAGTGAAACAGGCAATTAGAGCCAAAGCTGATCCAAGCAGATTTCTGCAGCTAAAAGACCCTCTGGACCAGATTTCAGTTAATGTCATAGACTTATCTGGTAGGTTGTGGAGGGAAAATATTACTGGCAGCACAATTCTGTTACATCAAAGCATTCTTTATGAGCTGAACTGCGTGTCTTCACAGCAAATTCAACTGAATCAGTAGATTTTTAAAAAATGTAGGTTTGTCTCACTTTCTGTTCTCAGGACCCTCAATGTTCCAGCAGGTTTCACTGGTGCAATCAGGGATGCATAACCCTTTTTGTCAGCACTAAATCACATAAAATGCACACTAACAATTAGCCAGATACAAGTTCATTAAACGATTTCAAAATAGCCAAACCAGTTGAAATTATTTTAACAATTTGATGTTGACATTTATCATTTTTTCCCATTATTTTTCCCTATCCAGCTCATTGGTGTTATTTTTTTATTTCTAGGATATATGCTTGATCTTTTGAGAACGCGTGGAAAGAAAGGAGCTGTTGCCTTTTTGGAGTCTTTAGGTTTCTATAATCCTGAAATATACACGTTAATAACTGGGAAAGAACCCACTAAGGATTGTAGCAGTATATTTGGTAAGATTGATTTTTATTTGCTTCTTTTCATACGTTTTACTCCCATTGTTCATATCCTGCATTCTTCATGCCAAGTCAGGAATTGCCTGTGAGAAGGAGTACTTTGCTTCCGAAGTTCACCTAAAACCTCTCTCAACCAATTTCTCTAAGATGCATAGGAATATTTGTCCACCTCTGAATCTTTCTAATATCTATTTTTCTATCCCTAGCATCCTCTTTCTTCCTTCACTAAAATGCTGTGCACAATAGCTTGCACTGAGATTGGGAATTTTACTCACAATATTTGAACCCAAGTACTAAGCAGTATTATCCAACATCTATAAGACATAGGAGAAGAATTAGGCCATTCGGCCCATTGAGTCATTCCATCTTGGTTGATTTGTTATCCCTCTCAATCCCATTCTCCTGTCTTCTCCCCATAACCTTTGATGCCCTTCCTAATCAAGACCTGCTAACCTACGCCTTGAATATATCCAGTGACCTAGCCTCCACAGCTGCCTGTGACAAGAATTCCACAGATTCACCACCCTCTAGCTAAAGGAATTCCTCCTCATCTCTGCTCTAAAGGAACATTCTATTCTGAGGCTGTGCCCTCTGGGGCTATATCCTTCATGCTTCTGTTGATGAAGTTTGAGGACAGTATCAGGTTGACTGTACCCCCAGCTGAGATGAACTCCAACAGCTGGCTGATAAACCACTGATATTTTCAAGCTCTGAGTGATAATGTTGCCGTGGTGCTGGCCAACCTGCTTACACAAGCTCATACTGCCATCTGCAGATGCATAGCAATCCTCCAGTATTTAAGAAAACATGCTGCTCTTGGAAAAGCTTCACTTAATTTGGATATATTCTCATTTTAAAAAAGCTGGTGTATAACAAAAACCTTTCCTGCCTCAAGATGAAGATGCACTGCAAATAAGCCAGCTATTTATAGAGCTGTGTGTACTTCCCTTTTGCATCTTCTGCCTTTTACTACTTCATAATAATTACCCCTCTCTAGACATTGCACAACTTAGCTTGTTTTTGAGTTGCTTATATTTGTTTTGTCTTGCTAAGTTATGAATCTAAGTGATTGCTCATCATGTGCCTACCAAGGCAGGGAGACTGCTCGGTTATTTGAGTGCATCGGGCTTTATCACTAAGCTGATTCTACAATGACCCAGTAATCACACAGATTCACTCGGTTGCAGAAATCACCAAGAGTAATGGAGCAGTACCTTTCATCTGATTTTCTCTCCAATAAACTAATTATATCTTCCTTGCTGCTGGCCTGTTTGCTCTCTCAGCACATTTGCCGTCGAGTACAAACTGGGGAAAGGGAAATAATTCTAAAATACAAATTTTAATTGCTTAGGTTCCAAGGAAAAAGAGGGGAGAAATTTTACTATTAGTCCCTGTGGGATCCTTCAGCACTTATTCCAAAGATTATATTTTACAAAGCTATCAGAATTTCATTTATCTCTGGGTAACCTTTATTAACTGTGTTTACAAGTTTAAAAAGCACAATTATACTCATTGTACCCTTTCTTTACAATGTCTCTCTTCTCTCCTTCCTGCTTGATTCTTGACACTAACCATCTTGACACATAAACTAATTAATAATCATCTTCAGTATACATATTTAAACCCCACCTTGGTAAGTCTTACCTAAATAACCTAATGCCTGTCAGTAGCTCCAAGGTATGATTAAATTTACATTACTTTTCTTGTAAATAATAATGATTTTCTATTAATAGAGCCATTTCTCTAGGGAAGGCAAAGACTGGGAATTGTAAATGGTGAAAGGTTTCTAATTTTTAGAGTTAATCCTCATATTTGTAGGAAGAGCAACAGTTATCAATGGAAAAAAAACACACATTTTTGGAGTTGTCCTGCAATAGTAATAGTACAACTGGAACAAAATTAACTTTAAAGGTAAAATGTCAGTTCAATAAAAAAAAAGCCTAGAATTCAGATGTAGATTCCAACAACATTTAAGAAACTTGAAAATGTTTTGCTACTTTAAATTGAGGTCCACAAAAATCTTATTTAATTGTTTTTAGTAGCATTGAGGAATCAGTTTCTTTTATCCATTCAAATATCTGATAGGTCTTAGAGTTTTCAAATATGGATGTACATAAACCAATAAACATTTAACAATAAGTATTAAAGAAAGGACAATGAAAATTGTTCCATTTTCTTCCTTTGGTTGTAGTTGAAAAAGGAAATTTGAATTTGATTCAGTTTCTGATGAATGAGGTAATGAAGGCTCAGAAATGGTTAGGAGAAGAAAAATGTGTCAAGCATCGGTTGAATGAGAAAGTTCAAAGCTTGGAAGCACAAAATCAACAACTGAAGACTGAGCTCAGGAGTTTGAGGGCAGCTGAGCTTAACTTAAGCAGAATGAAAATGGACTGGAATCGTCACCATGATGAAATGATTCGTCTGAAGGAAGAAAATTATCAGATATTAATGCGGTATACAAACAACCTCCAGGAGAAAGAAATGTCTGTGACACGAAGCAGAGAGTTGCAACAACAGGTATTGCTTTTTCTCATTCAATCAGACATTCCTGATATAACCCAAGTTCAGTTCGGAATGGTGTTCAGAATGTACTTCCAGACCTTTGACAGCATTTGTTCTGAGTAGGGAGGGTGGATGTGAACGGGAGGATGGGAATGTTATGAAGTTGTGAGTTGTGTGGTAAAGGATGGGTAGGAGGTGCGAAGAAATGCCAGTTTATTTTTTCGATACATTTGACTGTATAATATTGGAAGCCAGAGATTAAGTGAAGCCTGCAAGAGATTTTGAGACAGCTTCCTGATCTAGCTCATCTCAATAGTGAACTATCTTGTGTTTAGGTAGAGTAATTCCAACAGCTCTCCGTACTGTGCAGAAAGGTACACTTTGGGGAGATACTCCAAGAATCACTGAGTCAAAGATTCATGTTCACAGAAAGTCCCTCTGGTCCACCATGTGCATGTCAACAAACTGGTACCCACCCATACTAATACTGTGTACCTGTGCCTACCTTCTATGTGTTGTGATTCATCTGATTGACTGGAAGCTCCTTAAGTCTTGTGAGACCCTCCATCACCCCTTCAAGCAGATTCTGAATGAAAAAAATCATTCCTCATGTACCCTCTACAATTTTTAACTAAGCCTTTACTTTCTAGTTTTAGATAGCTCAGAGGTGGTAAAAAAAATTTTTACCATCAACTCCTCATAATTTTATGTACTTCTGTCAGGTTATTCCTTGGCCTCTTCTGCTCATCCATCCCTCTTCATAAATGAAACACTCCATCCCAAACAAATCATGGTAATATATGCACCCTCTCCCCTGTAATCACACCAACCCTTCTGTGTGGTCGTCAAAACCGAACAAATACTTCTGATGTGGATTACCCTGTGTTTTACACAGCTGTACCATAACCTTCCCTGATTTTATATTCTTTGCCCTGACAAATGAAGACAGGCACCCTGGGGAATCATTGGACTTGTACCTCAGTTCCCTTCTATTCCTTAATACTGTGTGTCCCACTCGTGTAACTTCAACCAAAGTGCATCATCTTGCAGTTATCAGGATTAAATTCCTCCTGTTGTCATACAGCTCCCAGGAAAACTTCCACTGAATCAGAAACCAACAGCTTTTCTGCCCTATAACACCTTCATACCATTCACTAATCCGATCTCTACCTCTGTCCCTATGCTCACAAGTTTGTGGCACCAGATGTAATCCAGAGGTCCTGCATATTATTCTGCTATCTAACTCTCTACATTCGTGTTTCAGGACTTCATTCATATTTTCATCTACGTCAATGGTACCAATGTGAACCCCTGGCAGTTTACCTTCACACTTTAGAATGCCCTGAAATCATTCTGTGACATCCTTGTCATTGGACCCAGGGAGGCTCCTTGCCATCCTGGAGTTATATTTACAGCAACAGAAGCACCTATCTATTCCCCTCTTTTTCCAGTCTCCTATTACTATCATCCCTGGACTCTTGTTCCTCCCCACAGGTGCAGCTAAGCCACCCTCAATGTCATAATCATAGACTCTAGGCACAACCTGGGTTCATGATTACAGCAGTAAAAGTAACTGCCTACTGGGTATCACTGCTATTCTGAGCTCTTTCCATCCCCCGTTCAACTGAGCTACCCACAGTACCATGCTCTTTATTCAAGAAAATTAATCTCATCAATTTTTAAATACAGAAGATCTGAAAAGCAATGAGAGAGAGTTAAGTCAGAGAATAGAGAATTGCAATTTGCTGGTATTCCAACAGAAAGGAAAGGTTCAAAACTTTGTAAATGATTCTTTTTCTTCTTTTTTATGTAAGTGAATTGATGGTCTTTTCTTATAACAACAACGAGAAGTCTCAGTAACAGGGATCTTTTATGCCCACATGCAGCCAAAAAATAATTTAACATGCTATATCCATTTGTTAGTTTTGGCCATCATTTGGAGTGTGCTTCAGTGATAGCAAAGTTTGACTTTGATCTATTTTTTTAGTATACCTCAGAGGTATAGCTTCATCTTTCTTTAATTTCGAATGGAAATAAATAGATATCGTAGTTTGCAAATATTTTAAATGAATAACCAATGACTGTTAAAAACATGAACAGAGAGATGGTCTTTGTTAGAACAGATGCACTTAAATACGGCAATCTTTCTCTCTGATTTCTTGAAATTGTATTAGGTTTGCTTTTAAACTGCCGTCTGCATTGTTTGTATTGTAGCACTGAATGAATTTATTTAATTATGCCATTGTAAAAATAAACTAATAAATCAAGGAGACATGCAGCATACGACTTCTCTCCTTCCCATGTTGCCCTGCCCTCCGACTAGATTTAATAAACTTTACTGAAGGCAATAGCTCATGAAATAGCCTCATCCCTCAACATCACGTTGCAGGTACCAACTGACTGCATTGTTAATACAAGGGTGAAAAATTACAAATGTGGATAATTAGGCAATAGAAGTTCTTTAATTTATGCCTGTATATTTGATAAGAGATTTATGAGAATGAATACTTATGGCTTGAAAATTGTATAGCCTTTTAAATCATTTATTCAATTTATGTTTTGTTGTATACAAATTACAAACTTTTGGAGTCCATTGGTTAAAATTTTGTCATTGTCACCTGCTCTTATTAATTTTTCCAAGTATTTAATTGAGAAGGGTTGTGGTTTAATTACAACAATTATATCTGATAGCTTTTTCTGCAACCCATATAAAAGTGATTTCAACGCATGTAGGTATTCGGCCACATTCATTACATCCCCAACTCCAAATCTGTTTTATTAGAATGTAGAGCCTAATTTGGAATGAAAATAATTCTAATATGCATCATTCAAAACCAGTCTGTTATACCATCACAGTAAATAAAGAGTGGGCCAGCAAATTAATTGCAACCTGAAGAGAGTTTCTACTAAATTACTAATTATAAGTTAATTCCAGTGGGGCTTTTCAGCAGTAACCTAAATGATATCGTTCTTATCAACTAACTATCTCTAAGCCAACCCTTTCACCTTATTGTTATTTTTAGAATACAATTATAAAGATCACTTCCAGTTAATAACCATTCTTAGAAGCAAAGAATATAGAATGCTAGACTGGTGATTATTTATAGATGGTTTTGGATTTCAAAGCACTTTAAGAAAAGAAAATCCCCTTTTTTATATGTTGGCTGAGTGCCAAATCCTGTTTGACTTCCTTTAAAGGTGGACAATCTTACAATGGAGAATAAGAAACTAAGAGTGGAATTTGATGTTGAACGAAGAATGTCATCAAAGCTACGAGAGGAATTCAAGCCCAAACAAAAAGAACTTCTACTTTTAAAAGAAGAAATTGATAAACTGAGACTCAGGATCCAAGAGTTACAAATGAATCCAGTAAGAATGTTGTATTTTGATTATTTTCATGTATTTATATATAAATTTCTTCATTCATTCAATAGCTAATTATTTAGTAACATTGGCACGTTGTACTCTGCATTTGAAATGTATTTCCATTTTGAATTTTGTTCTGATGTTATTAGATGGCATCCAGATTTTACAAGGGCAATACTATACTTATTTCATCAAGATCTTCAACCTGATATGTTAACACTGAAATGCTGCCTGACCTGCTGAGCAGTTTCAACATTTTCCATTTTCATTTCAAAAGCCCAAAACCTTATTGTATTTAGTTTCCTTACACTATAAAATACATTTACCACAATCAGCTAAGGATGGTTTCCTGTATGTTTCACTCAAATTCTTTTATCATCATTTGAACTTTTCTTTCAAGTTAATGTCAATACCAGAATATAAACATTTGTTTTTATGATAAATGATTAGATCTTATGGAGGATGTGAAAACACTTAAGAAAAAAAAATTATGCTTAATACAGTTTGTGACTTTGAAATGTTGTCATTGTTGTAATATTCACCATTACTTCTGTTGCCTCTATTACTATAGAGACCTATTTGCCTTTCAGAACATGAACAATTTACTTGAGCAACAATTTATGCATAAATTTCTAAAAACCATGTTTTTTAAAAAAAATTAGGTGACAATAGATATCTTGGAACAGGATCGTGTAGAAGCTCAGGAAGAAAGGCAGGATCTACTGAAAGAAATGAGTTCACTGCGCTTGGAACTGGACCAGGCTGAGCAGCTAAGGAATGAGGTGAACATGTTTGGGTCAGACTTTGTAAATGGTCTTTGAAGGTGTAATTAGAGAACTAGAAAGCAAAAGAGAAATGAACAGCTTCAAAGCTTTATCCCCTGAAAAGTATCACATGAACAAACTTTACATTTCAGATTGGAAAGAAGTTAAACATGAAATTGGTAAAAGGAAAAAAAATCACTCATTCAAAAGGGAACTGTACAGAAAATTTACCACAGATATTCCCATTTATATAAAGTGCAAAGATGAACAAAGTTTCTGCATGTCTAATTACTTCCCATTGCTTGACCATTTTCTACAGCCACCATTTAGAATGAATCCAGCTTTGATTTACCAAACCCATGCTCCTAAATGTTATTTGAACTTGTTAATAAACTTGTTATTTGAACAAGGCTCAACCTTTGTCCATCTGAAACATAAATCAGTATAAAAATATAACATCTGTTTTACTTCCTTCTACCTACCAGTATTTAGATGAGAAAGAAAATATGTTAATGGAATGTGCCACTTTGAAGATCGACTGTGATATGTACAAGGATAAAATCAGCTCACTCCAGTCACAAGTCTTAGAACTACAAAAGGAACGTGATGAGGTAAGAAAAGATAAACATGGCATTTTCTTTTAGTTATAAAAACAAGTAGCTCCCGGCCAAAAGTCAGGTGTTATTTAAGAATTATTCAAGCTGCAGTTGACAGATTTCTATTAAATGTATTCAAGGTTATGAATAAAACAGGAAGATAAATCACAGAGTAGACAAAATTACGCTGAATGATGGAACAATCTTGATGGAGTAAATAGTCAAACCCTGTTGTTATGTTCCTACATTCAGTTGTAACACTTTGTGAGGTTTCACTGCTAAGACTAATGTAATAGCTTCTATGTAGTGCTCCACTGTTGAGGTAATGGTTTCTCTGTCGCAGCGATGTTTGGGTTATGACTAGAGATAACAGGACTTTGGAATTCAGTGGCTGTCCAATGGGAGAAATGTTGTTCTTTCTTGTGCGTCTGGGAGCCGGGTTTTTCAGTCTTTTGTCGAGGAGAGAGGAAGAGGGAAGACGCGTATGGAGAGAGCTGATAGACCACTGACGGAGTGGACTGGGAACTGAGGGTCCGAAGGTCGGCGACGTTCGGTGGAGACCGATGGTGGAAGAATGACGACTGAGTGAGCTCCAGCGGGGACTTTGACTTTGACTTGGGCCCTTTTTTTCTGTTTGTTTATTTTCATTACTAACCCTATATTCAGATTAAGATTCATAAAGTCCATCATTTAATTGCATAAGGTGTACTGTCTGATATTTTGCATTGTGGGTTTGTAACCGGGGGTACGTTACACAGCATCCACACAAACGTGGTTACCCAGTTTGGCGGGACCGAAGGCTGATTCCCCTAGACGAACGCGAGCTGGCCGAGCCTGAGGGTCACACAGTCTTTGGGCAATCGTGTCCAAACATAATCCTGATTTCACTCGTGCACATACACCAAGAATTATTTGGAGTAAGACAGCAGGCTTTTGGTTTTTTTTTCATTCCATTCCCTGGAATAGTTAAACTATTTTTCAAATATTTCCACAGCAGAGGTTATCCAGTGCAACATAGACCTTGATAAAAATGTTATGTAACAATACAATTGTTGCTTGGCTTTCTTATTTTCCACAGGCTTATACGGCTAGGGATGAAGCCCAACTGCATATTAGCAAAATGATCATAGACAAGGATCTATGCCGTCGTGAAGTAATTGAACTTCAGGACACATGTCGTCAGCTGAATAAGGAAATTCTACAGATAAAGACAAACAAAGACAAGCAGGAGGTATAACAATTTTCCATCTGTTCGGAAACATTACGTTGGGGTTTCATCGATCTTTAAAGTAAGCTAGACTCTGTCTGGTGTCTAAAACAGCGCTGTGGCCGACTTCAAACCCTTGCTAAAGCAAGAGACTCCAGAGATCCCAGAGCAGGTCAGCATCTTCAATCTAGGCCTTTCTTACAGTTTTCAAAGTGTATCTTGATCAGCAGCTATTAAGGTCCACTTCCCTTTCCTTTCTTCTGACTTCTAATAGTACACTAGATAGATTTTGCTGGCCAGAAGCGAATGAAGAATGACAAAACGAATGTCCCGATCTTTCGTTGTTAATTGTTGCTTCAGAGATAAATGACAGCCAGCGGACTGAGCAAACAGCTTTGCTCTTCTGGGAATGGTACAATGGCATTGGTTACCTCCACCTGGCTGTGCAATGAAGGTGTCAGTTCAACACCTCATCCAAAATCAGCACCTCCATTGCTGAGTATGCCAAGGTCATGGGGTGGAATTTGAACTCGTGACTCTCTGACTGAAGTTAAGGGTGAAAGCAAGAGGTGAAACAGGTGCAAAACATTTTCTTGCAGGTGGATGCTTGCTCGTTACATTATGTCTTTGACATTTCCTATCTGTGCAGGCCTCACTTTTCAAAGGCCTTAAAAAGTGAGGCCTCTTTGCCAGAAGAATCTACGCAGTTTGTGATAAACAGCAAATCCAATAAGACAATATTATGGACAGCTCCCAGATTAGCTGAAACATTCTTCATTATATTATTAGTATGTTAATTTATTATTGTAGTGTATAATGAAGGATTTTGCGTTAGTTAGTTTGACTCAGGCCTGTACTGGCCAATTACAAAATACCACTGCATTATGAACAACAGACACCCATCATGAAGCTTACGGTTCCAATCAAGTACATTTTCTCCTTTATTGTAAGCTCGCATTGAAAGATGTTGGTATAGAAAGAAAGAACTTTTGGTTTAAATGTGCTTCAATTTCCCTTTCTTTATTCCCTGTCAGAAAACGACCATGGGTTATGAAACCCTACCACGTGAGAAACCCAAACTGAAGCGACTCCGAGCAGTGAAGCCCAGGACGGTCAGCTGTGAGAGTGATGCCAGCAGCAGCAGCCAGAATGATGTAAGGCAGGAAAGCTTCCACAAACAGTTCTCTAGACAAATCTGCCCACTGAGAGAAACAATAATGTTCTGTATCAGGAACATGAAATGGGACCATTCAGCTGAACACTCGCTACGGCATTTAGAAATCATATG
Organism: Hemitrygon akajei; assembly: GCF_048418815.1. Lineage (NCBI taxonomy): Eukaryota > Metazoa > Chordata > Chondrichthyes > Myliobatiformes > Dasyatidae > Hemitrygon > Hemitrygon akajei. The sequence goes on from NC_133145.1 coordinate 47,034,562, forward strand.
AATCTACTCCCATATAAGTTGCATTTTTTTGTCATAGCACTATTACTACTCTAGGTACAGTGAGGTACAAGTATAATGAAAGACTTGCTTTACCAGTGGCTGAGACAAAAAGGTACAGGAACAGAAAAAACAGACTATAAAAACTAGACCTTATTACAAAAAGATGCTATAGAAAAATAACATCATTTAATCCTTTCAGTATATATTTCTATTCCTTTCTCCTTTACATATTTATTTAATGCACACAGTTTTCCACCGATCAACAATCCTCCCTAACGATACTTGGGAATTCTGAGAAAGCTGTTATTTGGGTCAGTTGTCTATTATAAATTGACAATGAATATATCCATTTAATTTTTTTTTAGACACGTTACTGATTTTTTTTTTGTTGCATTGTCCTGGTGATGAAGGATTCTGCATTAGTTGTTCTCATTGAAGACAGTCCTGAAAATACAACAGGCCATAATATTGTTCAATCGGGCTGGAGAAATGTCAGTTTAAGATGCTGTTCGTGTTTAGTGTGAGTCGACTTGCAGCTAGAAAATGCAAATGTTTGAGCAGTGTGGGTTTCTGGCAGAAGGCTCATCACAACAATAAAGAAAAGGCATAATGAATCAGCTTGTTATTCCTATAATTACTGTATTTTACTCATGCTTTATTTGTATCTGTAAACGTATCTTATTTCCTACTTTGTAATAATTTTAAGTTGAGCCAGAATGAAATTTGGCACTTGGATCTTATTCATTTTCTTTCTTCCTTATATAGTTGAAAATATTTTGTTTGACTGAAGCTTATATCTTTATAAAATTCCGTGAAGTAAGTTGTGAGAACAAGATGTAAATCTCCCATAGTAAATAGCAGACTTGTTTTATCAATAATTCAATTTCTGGTTGATTTCTACCTCATCACCAATAATCCAACAGTGATATCCTATTTTTTATTTATTCTTTTTTTTGTTGGGGGGTGGTCAGGGCATAGATAGGTAAAGACTTATTATGCTGTCCCTCACTTCCTTTGGAATTTCCTACTGGACTACTCCACATTGTAGAGTCTAGGGTCATAAAACTGTCAGATGACGTAAGGAAGATAGATTTCTTCCTCTGAAAGACATTGATAAACTATGTTCAGTGTTCAAAGTAAATTTATTATCCAAGTATGTAAATGTCACCATAATACCCTGAGATTGATTTTCTTGTAGGTACTTACAATAGAACAGATAAGAAATGTGGGTTCTCACAACCAGCAAATATTTTGGTTGTCATTATTTTCCTTTTTATAATTTCAGATTATTAACTGAATTTAAGTTCCACGCCTGCCTTATAAGATTTGAATTTGGGATTGTTAGACCAGGCCTTTGAATTACTATTTGATTTTATCAAAAATTCTATTCAGTCAGCATCCATAGAGTTTTCTTTCAGCCAGATGTTCCTCTTTTCCACTACCCTTTCTGAAGAAAGTACTTGCTGATTTCCTTGCTAAATGGCTGATTTTTAATTGTATTTTCTCTCAGTTTGTATTCCTAGTAGTTTTATTATATGTAATCAACAGCTGCAGAGTTTATTAGATCTTATCATTTTACAGGTCTACACAAATCTAAAGAAAAGTGAAAGCTGTGAGTCACTGAGCAGTGTCAGTTCTTACTGCGTTGAGCCACCAAGCAAGGAATCTATCTACAGGCGGCGAACTGAAGATGACATGGAAAAATCATTTAGGTAAGATGCACGCGCGCGCACACACACACACACACACACACACACACACACACACACACACACACACACACACACACACACACACACACACACACACACACTCACACAAAGTTCAAATAAGAAGACTTAAAATAGACAATTAGAGGAAGAATCTTTTTACAATTGGGTAACATTGCTGTTTTATTTCTCTTTTTACAGCAACAGAAATTCTATTGATGATGATGTTTTCACATCAGTAGATGATAGCACTGGTACAGACAGTTGCACTAAGAATGTTCCTGATGTCAGTGAGTTTTCAATTTCTCATTTATGTTCTGGGTATAGCATCAAAGTATGACTGAAATCTTAGCAACCTGATAAGAAATAATTTAATGAGCCAATCTCAACCATATTAATGACAGGCAACTTCAAGGGTAACGTAGCGATTACTGAGGGACTCGACACTGTATGAAGCAACTCTAAATAACTGAGTTCCAAGTCAAGGAAAGTACGTTTAATCATTTATTAGGAAACCAGCAAAGATAAGCAATCAAAATTAGTGATAGCAGAATAAGCAAAATAAGTGAAGTTAGTGAAACAAGCAAGTTAACAAAATAAGCGGTCAACAAAACATATCCAAACCCTACTCAGTGTGTCTCTAACTAAACTAATGGCACAAAGGGGGAATAAATGACTATGCTAATTTGCTTCTACCATTCCCCAGCCCAAAACAAACACAAAACCCAGCACAACACAAATACCATTCAGATAGACAGTAAATCAATACGTGGTTCCTACATCCAAGCCCCTATAATAATTACAACTAAATACAGTACTACAGCAATAGGAGACATGAAATCTTCAAAGATAAACATCTTAACATTTGTACAGATGTCCCCTTTCTACTTTTTCTTCAGATCAAGTCATGTAATAGTCACCTAGGCCAGAGATTACCAGCACTTAGCCCAGTTCAGAGTGATCTTTACCATCAATCTCTGTCAAATTAGTAAGTCAAATCAAAGTCATGAAACTTCTAGAGCTGTAGCTCCTCCAACCTCTTAATAAGCTGGTAAGGAAGGCGGGCTCTGTCGTGGGCAAAGTACTGGAGAGTTTAACATTGGTAGCTGAGCGAAGGGCGCTGAGTAGGCTACGGTCAATTATGGATAACTCTGAACATCCTCTACATAGCACCATCCAGAGACAGAGAAGCAGTTTCAGCGACAGGTTACTATCGATACAATGCTCCTCAGACAGGATGAAGAGGTCAATACTCCCCAATGCCATTAGGCTTTACAATTCTACCGCCAGGACTTAAGAACTTTTTAAAAGCTATTATTAATGCTTTTTGAGATAGTGATTTAGATGCATATCATATTTTTTTACTGAGTTAAGTATTGTATGTAATTAGTTTTGCTACAACAAGTGTATGGGACATTGGAAAAAAAGTTGAATTTCCCCATGGGGATGAATAAAGTATCTATCTATCTATCTATCTATCTATCCTGTCGAAGACAGATCCTGGTTATATGCCTGTCCAGACAGCTGAACTTGGAATTGGTATGCACTTGCAGCACAAATCATCTTCTGTCTCAAAAACTCTTCCCATGATCCTTGAGTTGCGAGGTGCTGTGACATCGACTATGAGCAGAATGTTTCCTGGCAGGAAATTGTGCTTTATACCTGACCATTTCTGATGTTCCTGTAACTGCGGTAAGTACTCCTTGGCCCACTGTTTCCAAAACAAGTTTGACATGTATTAGACCTACTTCCACCTACAATGAGCATAAATGTCTTCCTTTTGGAATTCTCCTGGTAGTAAGGATGGTGCGGTCTTCAGAAGCAATGGACAGTTGTGTGTTAGTGCTTCCAAATCATTGGGATTGGAGGATGCCTTAGTAATTGGGGACAACCATTGATAGTAGCCTTTACTTCACAAAGGACTGTGTGGATGCCCTCTTCGTCAAGATTCTGTATCTTCATGGTAGAATTGAAGACCTTTCACACTGACCTGATCAATCTCTCCCATGTTCCTTCATGATGTGAACTAGCTGGGAAGGTGGGGTTAAAAATTCACGTCATTCTGTTTTGAAGGAAGACATCACTGATCTGTGAATGGTTCCACTTTTCAAGCTTCTCCTAACTCGTGCTCAGCTCAAGCAAAGTTCATCGCATTATCAGAGCTCAGTTCACAAACCTGTCCACGCCTTGCTATAAAGCGTCGAAGTGCATTAACAAAGGAGTCTGTGGCCCAAAGATGATGCCACTTCAATATAAAAGCTCAGATAGCTAGACTGGAGAATATGATCCCATATCTCTTCACTGTACTGTACTTCTTTTGCTCCTCACCTCAAAAGGTCCAAAGTAGTTCACTTCTACACATGTAAACAAAGGTTCATCTGAAGAGGCTTTGTCCAGAGGTAGATCTGCCATGTGCTGGCATCCTGGGGCTGCCTGAAACCACCAACAAGCAACACACTGAGACAGGATTCTTCTTATAGCTGTACAAGCACAGGGATCCAGTATTTTTGGCACAACCTGGACTACATGTGGTTATGGCCACCATGTCCCACCTCTTGATGGACCTGCCTCAGAATGATGTCTGAGATGTGGAGCTCCTTTGCCAGTCTGACAGAATGTTTAGGTTCTTCAGGCATGGATGGCCTACTAAGCTGTCCACCAATGTACAAGGCACCATCTTCAAATATTGGATTGATCTTGAAAACATGGCTCATCTTCTTCACACTTTTTCCCCTTTGCAAACTTGAGAATTCATCTGGAATTCTCTTTCTTTGGCAAAACTCCATGATCTCCATTCCAGCCTTTCTGAGCTCCTCCCCTAAGAGACAACCTTAGCCAATCTGACCTTTGACCCTCTCAGTCTTTCACTCCAAAGAATCCCCTTGTTGTTCTTCATTCAAGAAAAAAGAGCAGGTTCTTAAATCTAAGAATCCAGGCCACTGTCTTCCACAAATGGGTTCAAGACGAGAAGCGATGGATTATACATGTTACCGAATCCACCTCCTCTTCAATCTGCTTTGCATTCATTGTAACGCTCTACTAGTCTTTGAGATCATCTAGCAGGAGCTCTTCAGAACAACTGAGATGCATAGGCAACATTCCCTTTCAGGCTGAAGAAGATACTGAGGCCCTGACACCAATGTCTCATTCTTCAGAAATGCTTTCACCTTCAACCCTCAAAAGGTCACATCTGTCAGGTTGCTTGAAGTGTTTGCACACCTCCATTGAGATGCCTGTGAGATCTTAAGAATTTCTGAAACTCGTTTTGCAAAGAAACCTGGAAGTTCTGTTCTTGATGTACTTCACTAACAAAGCACGTTTGTACTATGGGTCCAAAAAACTGAGTCATGAAGCTGCAAGTGGAGCTCCTTCCTCCACAATGCGTCCATACAACTTGCTATCATAGCAGCAGTGAGCTCCATATGAGGGATGGTAACTGACCACAATAAAGCTACCCTAGATTTTCTCACGATAAAAGCACTGTGCACCTGAGAGCACTTGTGCAACACTGGGTAGGCTACTGCTCTATAGCTATCTTTGCTTGCATCTGCAAAGTGGTGCGACTGTGCAGCAGTAACCTCTTCAGAATCAATGAGCTTCAAACATCCAACAACCTTGAAGTCTTCCAACTAACAGAGTTCTTCTAGCTAGCTTGTCCACGCATGAGCAACTGATATAGATATAGTGGGATCCTAGCCAAGCTCTTTCTTACATAGATCTTGTAGGATAGTCTTGGCAGATAGCACCATCAGACTCAAGATTTCTAACAATCATAGATGGAACAAACTGTGGAGAGGATCCACCTTCTGGTAAGTAGTCCCTCCTGAATCGTAACCTTAAACTTGAAAGTATCACATTGAATGCACCATTGCACACCCAGAACTCTCTCCACTGAAGGTATATCTTGATCCAGATTCTTCAGGTCTTTCGCTCTTTCCTCCTCTGATATCACCACTACCACATTTTGTTGCTTATGCACTTTGTGAGTCAAAACCTGCCTTTAGCACAAATGGATATAAGACCATAATAAGGAGAAACCGCTTCTTCCTCGAAGGACACTGGTAAAAGGCAGTCATCAACACAGAAGCAATGCAAAACCTTATCCACCATCTCACACCTGAAATGTTCGTCATTGTCTTCTGCACAATTCCTAAGAGCAAAGTTGGCACATCTTGGTGATGAATTGCTCCAAAGTGATATACCACCATTCTAAAGTCCACCGTTTCTTGGCTGAGAAACCTCAGCAGATCAGCATCTTCTACTGGTACTCTAACCTGATGAAGCATTGGTTCAATATCTGGCATGATCATCACTGGTTCTTTTCTGAATCTGGTTACGTCTCCAATCTGTGAGCTAGTAAGATCTAATGCTGTAAGAGCTGAGCATTACGTGGTGTTCCCTGAAAAGTCACTCCACAGTCAAATATGGCATGAAGTTTCCCTTTTCTGGGGTGGTAAACACCATGATGTGGGCTACCAAACTTCCCCATCACAGTGTTCCAGATCCTCTACTGAAACTCTCTCAGCATAAGCTTTGGAGATGACATCTTTCATGTAAGCTGTGTAATCAATGTGAAATGACAAATCCTTCTGAAAGACCTCTTCCTTAGATTTAGAGCATGCCATTCTGCAGTCTTCCTGTTTCGGCATGTTAACATACCTCAAAGGAAAACTAATCTGCTAGTGGCCATCGACCAGCTTTGCAGAATTTGTAACCAGTACCATGAACTTGTGATCTTCTCTTGACAAACCCGGTTGTTCATCGTGACTGCATTTGGGAAAGTCTGCCCCACACCGCTGCTGCCAAAGTTCATCCGAGTTCGAAACTGAGGCCCTCTTAACTGTCAGCTGTCTGTGAACAGTCTCTCCCATCACCATTGCCTCTTTTCATAGTCCAACCCAACATTATTCTAATTCATAAGGTCCATTATTAACACTGCGAATCATTTGCAATGGCTTAAATGCTTTAGGGACATTTTCCCCTATCAGCAGCTCAATTTCCGAATCAATCTCTGGCAAATGGATATTTTTCAGGTGAGACCATCCCTGGAGATTCCTCTGTCATGGAATGTTCCCTCCATCGATGGGCATACTTTCCTGTGTATCGATGTTAGGTAGTTCACAATAATTTTCACCATCTAAGCTAGCCTCTTCCAATCCTGAAACAACGTAGCTACTCATGACTTTCACCTGGCCCATGATGCGTAAGAGAATGCATGTCCTTTTTCCTGTGAGGTTGAGCTTGTTCATTAGGTCCACTGTGCAGAACACTGCTGTACACCCAAAGCATAAGTTACCTTTCTTAGACTTCATTTGTACTGGAATTATGGGAAGTTTGTAGTAATGGTGGCCAGTCCCTGTAAGGACATAGGTTGCAGGGCACTGCACACTGCTGTGTCTGATTCTTTCATGGTTTATTTTGATTCTGCGCCCTTTTCGTCAGAGTGAATATGAAACATAGAAAACCTACAGCACAATACAGACCCTTCGGCCCACAAAGCTGTGCTGAACATGTTCCTACCTTAGAACTACCTAGGCTTTACCCATAGCCCTCTGTTTTTCTAAGCTGCATGTAAGTATGCTGGGATGCTTAAAACTGCACGTCTTGCACGGAAGAGGCTTCCTTCAATCTCTGCTCATGTGTTCTGTTCACAAAAGCGCCAAAGTAGGCACTGTTTTCCTTTGGGAAGGCAATCTACTCACTATGAGCCCTTTTAAACTGCTGAGTGTTCACCCTCAGAGAACAGACAAGCCCCTTTGGCTGACGAGACCATTTCTCTTCCATTCCTTCCCAGTTCGGTTTTAGCTTCTCACCGTGGCCACGATAGTCGCAAAGCTGCTTCCTTTGGCCCCAGAACGAAGTTGTGACTGAGTTTTGTTCACACCTTTGCTTATTGCCAGTGATGTAGCCTCCTGTATATTCCCAAACACTAGGCGTGCAATCTCTACTTGCCTTTCAATAAAATCAACAATGCCGGTGAAAGTAGTTTTACAGTTGTGCCTTTCTTGCACTTAACAAACCACCATTCTCCATTTACCCCAAAGTACATGGGGCAATTTCTGTACGAGAATCAACATACTGGCAGGCATGTCCAGCTCATTCGTGTACTGCATTTCTTCCACGGCACTGCAACAACCTCTAAGAAAAAGACTGTAGTCTTGAAGAGCTTTCACATCTTTAGATTTGATAGGTGCCCAACAAAGAGCTTTTTGCATGTATGCAGATGCAGTTTTCTGTTCATTACCAAAGTATTCCTTTGGCAAAGCCTTAGCCTTGACATATCCTTTCTTACGTTCGACATGATGGCTACTTCAGACAGGTTCTCTAGGGCGACCCCTAGTGTACTGTTCAAGGAACTAGAGGTAATCACTATGGCTTGACAGTCCTGCCTTCAATACTGTTTACAAAAGCCTTCATGAATGCACGAAACTGCAATGGGTCGCCATCAAGGGTTTAATTCACTTTTTTAGGCAAACATGAAACGAGTATTTGTTGTGCCAATAAGGTTGTTATTTCATTTTGTTTCCTAAAAATATCCACAACACTGTTTTGACCTGTATCCTCTGAAACAAGGATATTTCCATGCTGTAAGTGAATACCCCCTTGAGCCTTTGAGCTTTTGGTTATGACATGGGTTCAGAGTCCCTGTTAGTGCAGACTGAGAGTAAATACCCTGAATTACCTCTTGGGGGTCTTGTTCATGTTTCACAGACACAAGGAACAAATGAATCCACTCTGATATTAAGTGGTTTTGTTTTCTTTATGCCTTTTCAATATAGGAATTCATGCCATTGAACTGTGCTGCTGGATCACTTTGAGCACTTACCACACTTAAAGCTCATTAACTTTGACCATATATCTGCGGCAATATCTTCCTCCAACTTAAGTTGCTCCTTCCTTTTCCGTAACTGCTCCTCCCATCTCCATAGCTCCATAGCTAATCATTCCTCTTGCTCTTCCAGCACATGTTTGTCCTTCAATAATCGTCGCTGTGCCATTAATGCAGCTAAATCAGCCTCTGTTTCAATGCATGCAGAGCAGGTAGTTAGTACAGAAGATTTTCTTCCTGCAACAGAGCTTCAAGTACTGACACTTGACACACCTTCGAAAGGTTTCACATCATCTAGTGGGTCATTTGCTATATGCATAGTCAAAACCTGTCTTGGAATTTGAGAAACATCGTCTATTGGGAGGTGAGACACATTTTCACTTATTGCAGCAACATGATCTTCACTGGAACTTATTTGGGTCAACCATTGTTTCACATCCTCTTTGAATGCATTACCATAGCTATCAAGGCTCGAAAAACATTTATTTTGTTTTCCTGTTCATCCTTGTGGAAGCAAAGAGATCAGTATTTGATATTGCTTAGCAAGGGCTTCACAGAGATTAGTCAAACTCTCAAAATGATATTGCCCTTGAAAGGCATTTTCCTAATTTTTCAGAATATCCTTAATTGATGGTATTAAGCCTTTAATTTTGTTCACATTTGATTTATATTACTTTTGAAGACTTTCGATTTTACTCACCAAAGCTGTGGCAGTAAGCTTAATTTCTCTTTTGCCAGCACCGACTTCCGGATTGCTGACATCAGTTCCATGCTTTGATTAACTCATGTTACTTTCTCCTTGTTGTGCAACTGGTAATGAACCCTTTGTTTGCCCATAGCACATATGCAAAATGCACCAGCGATATTCCATTCACAAACATAGGCAAGCAAACTGTCAGGTATCCATGGTGCTGAACAGAAAACAAATTATCAACATTCAATTCAAATGTTGAAAACTGGGATAACATTTCAGTACCTCAATAAAACAAAGAGACACCACAGGCAAACACCACATGACTGAGCAACATTCACCAATGGACAGACAGTGCTGACCATTCAAAACTGTGTTCAAACCACAAATACACACCACGAATCAACAAAAGGTTGCAGATAATCCTACCTCAAGTTGTGGTTCCAATTTCAGCAAAAGGTCCCAAGCAATCCTTTGCTGGTGTTTGTTTGGTAGAACTATCTTTGTTGACCAAAAATGTAGAGGTTACTTGAAAGCAAACAAAAGCTGCAGAGAGACTGGGTGAGAGGCTCGACATTGTCTGACGCACTTCCAAATAACTGAGTTCCAAGTTGATAGAAGTACATTCGATCATTTTATTACAAAACCAGCAATGATGAGTGATCAAAATGAGTAATGTCAGAATTAGCACAAGAAGCAAAAGAAGTGGAGTTAGCAAAAGAAGCGAAATAACAAAATAAGTGATCAACAAAAAATATTCAAGCACTGCTCAGCCTATCTCTAATTAAGCTGAACTAAAGCAACAGCACCAAAGGTGAATACATAATTATTTGATTCTACCACACCCCAATCCACGTTGACGAATTACCGTAACCCAAAATAAAATGAGCAACACAAAATATAACACAGACAGACAGAAAACAGGTAACACACTATGAAGGATAACTCATTATGTCCACAAGGTAGAATTTAGCACCTTAGTTAAAAATCAGACCCGAGATCTACGTGTAATATTAGCACCTTGTCACAGAGTTGTTAAAGTCCTTTAGAGCAGGTTTTAAGGAAGGGATGCGACCAAATTGACTTGCTTACTTTTCATAATCTGGAAGGTTTTGTATTGCCTGGCTTGATCACTGACAACTTGACAATTATCACCAAAACCTTCCTGGCCAAACAGCAGCCTTGAATGTGTAATTTCAAGAGGTGCCTGTGCTCAGTGACTTACATTGCCAAACACCGGAATGTCTTTCTACAATATAGGCAGAATGTTGATTGGAAAATGAGAGCAACAACATTCATTTGTGGACACAGTCCGGTTCTTCTCCCATATTCTTATTTCATTTGTTCGCTAAGTATTTTTAACATCTTGTCATGCTTATTGTAGGCGCGATACCAGTGGGAATTGGACATAACTTTAAAAATATTTCTTCTTATCTTTTTCTTTCCTGGATGCCTGCATTGCGTAGCTTATTCCAGCTGAAATCGATCAACCAACATTCTCCTAAGTCCTGACTTACATTAACATAAAATGAGCTAATTTCCAGGAAAGCTCCATCCTCTGGCATAATTTCTACACTTCATCAGATCTTGAGTCTTTTTGGCTTTTAAAGATTCATGGAAGATATAGTTGTGGAATAAAGAAGGAAATATCAGTGGGTGAAAGTAGCAGTTTTGTGCATCTGCAACTGAGTTTATTGTAACTCAGAGGAAAGCATGATATACAATAATGGTTTCAAATTCTTATCGGCCAAGAATGAGAGAATTTTAGCAGTTGGAATTTCTCAGCAACAACTATTTTTTGGTGAAGGAACAATTGTACATAACCTCTCATTTGAGGCCTGTCTGTCTAGGTATCATATCGGATATGAACATTGGTGACCATGGTTTTCCATACAGATCTATCCCTCTTTCTTTGGTTGACTTCCATTTCCTCGATGTGTAGCCACCTGGCTTGGCTTTTGATGTACATAAGCCAAGGTCTTCCTCTCGGTTTGCTCCCCTCGATCTTTCCAGAGAGTATGAGATTTTCTGGTTCATCTTTCCGCATGATGTGTCCGAGGAATCTGAGTTTGAGTTTATTGAGTTTATTGCTGCCTTTGAGATTTCTATTCCTTCTGGTTGTCAAGACCAGTTCATGGAAGCTATGCCAAGTAAATGGAGTTCTAATAACTGGTCATCCACCTGAAGTGTTACTTCTCCATCACTGCTTCCTGACTAGCAGGGTATTTTGAACATGCTCTGTGTGTTTTTGAGATAATTTGAGCAACTTTTCCACTTGTGAGTCCAGGACAATCTGAGGCTCTGGATACTTGGAGGAAATGGTGAAGAAAGTTGAGAAGGTTGTAATTCAGAAATTTGATCCTGACTTAATCCGATTTTATAGCATTTTTCTAAGATTATTCATAAATGAACGCTGAAGATCTTTCATGTTTTTATTCAGTCATGTTCTTGATCCGTGGCCTCTTTTCTAATTATGGAAACAAGCTTAACTGTTGCTCGGTTTTGCACTCCTTTCAGAGCATCCTGTAATGCTACTAACTATTTGACAACCAGTGTGGTGACGGTCAAACCATTCGGGGTCATAGCCAGCTGGTTGTGCTCGGCAAACAGTTAGGAGCCAGCTCCCTGCCAAATGCCTGCACCCAGGACCACAATGGAAGCAATGTGATGCGTGAAGAGGTAACTGGTAAACTTGGATTACTCATCAAAAAATCTGGCACGTTAAATCCAGTGTGCACCACAACCAGTGTGATCACTAGCACAGCCTTGTCTCTCCTCTCCATCTCCAACTTCCATCTTCCTAAAATGGCCAGAACTAACACCCCCACCACCACATGGAAAAGGTGTTCAGCTTCCTCCCATTTCCTTTTGTCACATCTTCTCCTCTTCCAAGAAAGAAGAACAAGTTCCTGAGTTGTTTTGAGAAAGAGCCCTTAAAGTTTAAATAGACATAGTACAGTGCTATAAGAGATCCTCCTCATCATTATCATCAGTCCATTTGAAGGATCTTGGCATGAAGTATTGACTGTTCATTTTCCTCAATAGATGCTCCCTTACCTGTGAGCTGCCCCAGCATTTTGTGTGATTACCAATACACAGTACAATGTTGTTTATATTAATGATGCTAGTAGGAAGAAAAGTAGAGGAGGCATGACAGTTCACTCTTCGATGTCTGATTCTGTTTTACATTCGGTAGCTTTATGCATTTGCTTAGTTTTGTATTTGAGATGTTTCATTCTGTTGTGCTTTTTGTCTGCCTTGCACACACTCTCCATGTGACCTTGTCCGTGACACTTCCTGTAGTCTTTTTTTCTTTGAACCAACAGTCACTTGCGCCACAGGAGGATTTGCCACATTGATAACGTTTTTGGCTTTTTGCACCGTTCAGGGACATTTTGTGCATTTCACATTCTAACTTTCTGTTCTATGGTTCTGCTGCATCCTTTGCTGCAGTGTCTAACGATATTGCAATGGTCAATGCCTGTTCTAAGGATAGGTCTCTTTCAGACAGTAGCCTCTTTTGAGTGCTTTGACTATGCATGCCACATACAAGCATGCCCCTTAATGCATCAGAAAGTCACAGTACTGGAAAAGTTTGTAGGGTGTTGCAACGTCTTCAGAAATGCTTTCATCCTTTGACATGTTCCTTTCGTAAAGTCTAAGTCTCTCAGCTATTACCAGCGGTTTAGGGCTCAAGTGATTCTGTAAATTGTAACAATTTCATCAAACATCTTGCTTGCTGGCTTTTCAGTGGTTACTAAGTTGCATAAGAGACGGTATTTTCTTGAGCCCATTAAGCTAAGAAGCATAGGGTCTTTCTTTTGCGCCTCTACATTGTTTGCATCACAATACAGTTCCACCGTCTCAATATACCCTCCCAGCCTTCAATAGTGCTATCAACTTCGTCGGCTTTCCCAAGTAAAACTATCGCCACATTATTTTGACTTTAATGTTTCGATGCAGTGAACTCACACCTTTGTTGGCACCCATGATGGCCTTCTCTGTACTGTTTAACTCTTGCTGTTTCATCCGGTAATCACGCTGTAGTTGTTGGTGCAGTTCGTGACACTCAGGTTCGTACTTGTAGCCGATGTGTTGTGTCTGTGCACAAATACACATCAGTTGAATATGGCTTTAACTGGGGAGAGAGAGAGAGAGAGAGAGAGAGAGAGAGAGAGAGAGAGAGAGAGAGAGAGGAGGGGAGGGGGAGGGGGGAGGGAGAGGGAGGGGGGGAGAGAGAAAGAGAGAGAGAGAGAGAGAAAGAGAGAGAGAGAGAGAGAGAGAGAGAGAGAGAGGAGGGGAGGGGGAGGGGAGGGGGAGGGAGAGGGAGGGGGGAGAGAGAAAGAGAGAGAGAGAGTGAGAGAGAGAGAGAGAGAGAGAGAGAGAGAGAGAGAGAGAGAGAGAGAGAGAGAGAGAGAGAGAGAGAGAGAGAGAGAGAGAGAGAGAGAGAGAGAGATGCCTGCATAGACAACAGCACAATATGTAGTGCTAAAGTGGGGGTGGGGTCATTGCTCTAAAGTAAATCGATCCATATTATTACATCCTTGGCGTCCCTGGTAATCTGTAGCAAACTGCACTGCTGATCAGTACTCGGTGCAGCGTGCCAATGAGCTGCTCCACTCAGTACACCTCACTATCTTGCTAATTAATTCTGGCAAACTCCTGACCCACATTCAGCTTTACCATAGAACCCTGCTGAATACACCTTGTTTAGCAGTTTTTCAAGTAAAAGATTAAGTGAGGAACCCTGAGCACAAAGCCACATCCTTTCACGTTACAACGCATCTCTGCAGTGCCCAAGTGTTGATATATATTTCACAGTTCCAGATAACTTGTGTAATCATGGGTGTGACATTAAGCTGCAGTGCTTGATATTTTCTGCTTTACAGCCAAATAGTGATAGCATCACTTAGAGCTGGAGAATGCACCTTCAAAGTTAAAACTAGATGCAATTTGGTCATCTGATCAAAAGCCACAAAGAAAGCGTTCACAGTTTGAATGTACACACTGAATTTAGTTAGAATTTAACTAGAGCTAAGGAAACTATGAATGGTTAAGTTTGTGAGAATAAATACACTTATTAAGTTTGCAAACACGAGGAAATCTGCAGATGCTGGAAATTCAAGCAACACACACAAAATGCTGGTGGAACGCAGCAGGCCAGGCAGCATCTATACGTAGAAGCACTGTCGACATTTCAGGCCGAGACCCTTTGTCAGGACTAACTGAAAGGAAAGATAGTAAGAGATTTGAAAGAAGGAGGGGGAGGGGGAAATGCAAAATGATAGGAGAAGACCAGAGTTAAGTTTGCAATTTGTTTTTACATTAGAGAAACTGGACTGAAGCTGTAAGTACAATGTAGCATTTAAACATTCACATAAATCATATCTAAATTCTGTCAAATTCATTTCAGTACCAATCAAACTGTCTGACTCATCCACTCAAAGATTACCAACTGGAGCCAATCCATCATCTGGGCAAGACCGGTAACAATTCATTTTCATTCATTTAAATATATTTCTTCTTGTATTTTTCAAATTTCTTCTTGTGTATCACTGAGGGGAACAAGTGTTTATTTTATGCAGAACAATAACAGTGCTTAATAAGGAAAGATTTCATAATACCAGCTTCCCCACCCATCTGTTCTGCCCACTTCCATTTTCCTTCCCTAATTCCCATATACTGTACTCGGATAAAATATTTTAACATCCATTGTCAGAGAAACATTTTTTCATTCTTACAATGAAGAAATCACTAAAGGTTGTATCACTGAAGGTTTTGT
The DNA here is from genome assembly GCF_048418815.1 of Hemitrygon akajei. Lineage (NCBI taxonomy): Eukaryota > Metazoa > Chordata > Chondrichthyes > Myliobatiformes > Dasyatidae > Hemitrygon > Hemitrygon akajei. The sequence goes on from NC_133145.1 coordinate 47,049,573, forward strand.
ACCATAGATATCTCTGGGGATTATCTTAAGTTACATATTCCATGTCTACCACAATGATATTGTTCTCTGTGTATGGCCATGTAAGTGGACAATATAGTAAAATCTACAATAACTAACATTGTGCTGATTTACTGTGGAATAGCATTGTTACTGGCATCACCTTGGATAAATGAATACTATTGTCATCTTTAGCTAAATAGATTCTCCATATCTGTCTAGCAAGATACATAAAGAAAAACAGAACTTTCTAGCAATAGACTTCTCTCTAATTTCCTATTTATTTAAAAAAATTGCTGTCTTGAATAGCTCAACTTCGGAAATTTATTGAACGCACCTTCAGTAAGTGATGTTTCCAGCCTTTCAAAAGATTTAACCTTGTACAATCACTTTCCTATCAGAAGCAAAGGAGATCAATTGAAGTATATCCATCAAAAGGGAAGGCAGAATCATTATTGTCCCTTGCATTATCCAGTTTTCAAAAATAATCCCAAGTATTGCCAAGTAATAGAGTAAGATAGTCTCAGCTGCCTCTCTGGGTCCAACAAATGGTGCATATGTTTGTCTTGCACATTTTTCTTAATGATCACAAGACCCTATTGGACTCATTCTTAACCATATGTGCTGTATTTTGCACCTTGGCCCCTCTTTTGTGCCTTGTTTTGTTTTGCTGTATGCGCGTCTAAGGTTGAACAACAGTAAACTTGAAGTTTATGTGGTATCACAACATTTCACATGAGATTTGTATTTTTTTTCTTAAAAGAGGCTTTACCCTCACTGTGAGAAACTGAAAATAACTGACAACAGCTCTGTTCGAAGGTCTTATTTATTCCTGCAAAATAAGTGGAAATTAAAGTAACAGGTGTGGAAATTTTCCATGAGCACCAAATTCAACCCTTGGGATTTTTGTGATTTCATTTACGCTGCAGGCCTTTTCTTCCTGGACCTTCACAAGCAAAGTCAATGAGAGGGACTTCTTTATTTGAATTCAATGGAGATGACATTCTGGATCAGATTGAAATAATTGGCGGGAATGCAACAGGAATATTCATTCACAAAATTAAACCTGAATCTCCAGCGCATAACAGTGGCCTTGAACTAGGATTTCAGATCATGATGGTAAGGTATTAGACATGGTGCAACTTTTTTTGGTCTGCCTACAAGTTTAGAGGACAGATTGTGAGAAGCGTGTTTGGTTTATCATTAGCTTACGTGGATGATTAAATGCATCTTTTAGACAGCTGTTTTAAGATCATTCAAAACCAGTGTGCCACAGGCATTATCTAAGAAAGGATGTCCTGTCATTGGAGGGTGCCTGGAGGAGGTTCACAAGAATGATTTTGGGAATGAAAGGGTTAACATGCAGTCAGTGTTAGAGGGCTCTGGGCCTATGTTCGCTGAAGTTGAGAAGAATGAGGGAATCTCATTGAAACCTCTCAAATATTGAAAAGCCTAGATAAAGTGGATGTGAAAAGGATGTTTCCTATCGTAGGGGAGGACAGAGCCTCAGAATAGAAGGACATCCCTTTAGAACAGAGATGAGGAGGAAAGTCTTTAGTCAGAGGGTTGTGAATCGGTGGAATTCATTGCCATGGACGGTTGTGGAGGCCAAGTCATTGGGTATATTTAAAATGGAGGTTGATAGCTTTTTAATTAGTAAAGGTATAGAAGTTTAACAGGAAAAAGTGGCAGAATGGGGTTGAGAGGAATAATGAAACATCCTTGATGGACTTGCAAAGCAAACTTAATGGGCCAAATGACCTAATTCTGCCCCTATAGCTTAGAGTTGTGTGGTCTTACAACATTCTCTAACATTGGAGCAGGAAAATGGCCTCTCAAGCCTGTGTTGCCATTCAGCGTGGTCATGGCTAATCTGTGTCTTAACTCCATACAAGTTTCCCATATGTCGGTGAGGATGTACAGCACGGATGGTTAGAAAGTAGACGACATAATTATTGAGTTTCCTTATTCCATCTTGGAGTCACATAGATAAAAATGCATTGAATTAGCTGGATTGGTGTGGTGAACTACATATACCTGTCTGGACACGCTCCCTGCTGACTGCTCCTGTGGCTCCTCCCACAGACCCCGGTATAAAGGCGATTGAGGCCTGAGCCCGGCCTCTCTGTCTCCAGGATGTAGTATGGTGGTCAACCACTGCTTGTTCTTTCTTCCAGTCAATAAAAGCCGATATCTCGCCTTCACATCTCAGAGAGAGTTATTGATGGTGCATCAATTGGTTATAATTTATATCAGTTAATCAGAGTGGTTTACAGCTGCAGGAACAGATCTGTGACATAAAATACTAATGTAACAGAATGCATGTTTAGCAGGATCCTCAATTACAACTATCTAGTCGAGTGACCTGTCAAAAGTCATTACTCAAGGTGACTTGTGGGTGAGGTAACAAAATTCAACTATTGCCCTCAGAGCTTGGAGCCTCCTTGCAGAGGAGGAGGTCAAAAAGAAATTCAACTATTGCTGCATTTCTCACGGTACAGAGGTGGAAATTGATTCCCTGCTGTTATCTCCTATTTTAATGTCTGAATGCTCATGCACTTTATCTTTAAATGCTGGAATAACCACATCTTAATGTAAGTTAACAAACTGAAATCCATAAGATACTGTGCACACTTCTGTAATTGTGTCACTATCTCAAACTTATAACAAAATGCTTACTTAGTAAATACCCAGTGTTGTCAGAAGCATACCCCTCAAATTCTGACAACCACAACCTTGGTGCTAATAGCGCAAGCTAGGCTCCACAGTGTTAAGTTTTGTAACTTCAAAACATTTAACTAACTCAAAAGAAAACAAGGGAGCCAATGATGTGAGTCTTAAGTTTGTTCTTTAAGTGAAGCATGCACATATCACATGGTAACATTATGACGTAGACATTTCACATATTTTTACGTATAGCCCGTAATGAATTATTTAAACAAACAAGAATGCTTAATCAGCCAATGTATATACCAGTTTACTCAAATATTACTGAAATATTAAGTACTCAACATAAAGACTTAATTATAACACAACTATTTTACTATGACATCTTGACAAAGGTAGTCTATTCTTCTACTGTTTACAGCTCCTGTCCTTGTTTTCAATTTACAGATCAATTGTACAAATTATGTTAATAAGCTGAAAAGACTTGAATTTTTCTAGATTAATAATATCATAGATTCTACGACTCCATTAATAATATCATTATTGATGGAGCAGCGGTGGCGTACATTTTACAGTGCCAGATGTTTGGCTCAATTCTTCACTGTTGAACTGTTCTCCCTGTGATCACATGGATTTCCTCCAGGTACCCTGGTTTCCTCCCACATTCCAACAACGTCCAGGTTAGGGTTAGTCAGTTATGGGCGTGCTGTGTTGGCACCAGACACACGGAGACATTTGTGGGCTGCCCCCACCACATCCTTGAACTGCATTGTTCAGTGACACAAATGACACGTTTCACTGTATGTTCCGACGTACTTGTGACAAATGAAGCTGATCTTTTTACATCTTAATCTGCAGGTGGAATGCAGTGGCAGAGACCAAACCAGGACCATACTGGAGGATGCCAGTTTAGAGGAGGCTGTTTGGAGCTTGAAGCAGATTAAAGGAATATGCTGCATGGCCATAAAACACAACAGTCAGGGTATGTTATAGACCAACCAAAACAAGTATTTAATCATTCATCCAAAATGCCTGCATGTACAAACATTTGCATTTAGTCCATCAATGGTCTCCAAAAAGATTAAACTGATAATCTTTTAAAATTACTTAGATCAAAACAAAAAAGAGGGTCATAGTATGCAGATTACTTGTAGATGTTTATTTGGTGTCTCATTGTGATTTTGTTTAAATAGTGATAAGTTATCAGAGTTTCAAGCTGATTGAGTTACTTAGACTAGCTGCGTAAGAAAGCAGCAGTTTTCTCAGTTAATCTACTGACTCTGAGAATGTTTTCAAATGAAATTTCCTTTTAGTGCTATCAACACTCACAGATTAAATGAGCATGCTTGAGTAATGTTGCAATAAATTTTTAAAATTAATGATTTACCAAAGTTTTCCATTATATTGATGTTCTCAGCATTACTTATTTATTTCATTATTTATTGGTATTTGCAGCTTGTCCTCTTTTGCTCATTGCTTGCTTGTCAGTCTTTGTGTGTAGTTTCTCATTGATTCTGCTGTACTTCTTTGTCCTATTGTGAACGCCTACAAGAAAACGAGCCTCAGGGTAGTAAATGATGACATATACGTACTTTGATAATAAATTTATTTTGAACTTTGAACTTTGTGCAGGAATCCACATATTCAGATGCTTAAAAATGAATAACAATTACAGGTGTCCCCCCGCTTTACAAATGTTCGCTTTATGCCACTTCGCTTCTACAAAAGACCTACACTAGTCATCTGTTTTTGCATTACAAAGAGGATTTTCGCCTTTTGGAAAATTTTTCCCGTATAAGTTAGTGGTTCTTCGCTTTACGCCATTTCGGCTTAAGAAAGGTTTCATAGGAACGCTCTACCTTTGTAAAGAGGGGGACACCTGTGCTTACTTGTCTCCAGTTGATCATCACGTTTCTGTGAATACATTTTGTCAAAATTGCACACAAATTTAATTGCTATTTTAACAAAAATATTTTGCTGTATTAATCTAATGTTAAATGTGATATTTAGCTATGGAAATGGAATTAAGAACTTCAGCCACTGCCCAGATTTCCACCTTGGCCTACTGTTCAGACAGAGCTGGGTGGTGAGGAGGAATGAGGCCTTCCTGCTAAAATATTCTGATCTCCACCAAGACCCTCACACTTGGTTATAAAGAGTATTTAAGATTCAAAACTACAAAAAAATCTTTTAAAAACTTGTTTAAAATCATTAAAATAATGTGTAACTAACTAAACTGATTACTCCTCCTTAGCCAGACGGTTAGGGTTTTCGATCCTATGATAGCTTTGGCAGAGTGAAGATGCTACATATAACTGAGACCTATTTATTGTGAGTGCTTGAAGCCTAGTGGTTCCTCAAAACCCCTGACAATAGCCAGCATAATTCAGCCCAAGATTTTCTCTTCATTGTTCCCACTGTTGGAGATATTGTTTACAGCTGAGAGTAGTTTGTCAATTAAAAAGTACCGGTAGTCAAGGAAAAGGGAGTGACTTGGGGAAAAAATTGAGAAGGAAAAATAGAATCTGTGTTTACTTATTCTTAAATAGAAGTAACTTGGCAAAATTATATAGATTGAAACTGTACAATAGAAGACAAACTAAATGACTTTGTAGTGGTTATTGGAAAGAAACCAAAACTGATGAGCGACTAAGCCAGGGTAATCAACACTGTATGACAAACTTCCAAATAATGAATTTGCAAATCAAAAAAGGCATGTTCAGTACTTCATCACGAAGCCAGCAAAAAGGAACGAGTTTGTATCAATAAAAAACTAACAAACTAAATTAGCAATATAAGGATTTTAGCATTCAAATCAGCATAATTAAGCATTCTAATAAGCAATATACCCAAGCAAAACTAAGCCTAATTAGCAGTCGAACTAAATTAGTGTTCCTTTAACCAATGCTAGTGTACTTAAGCGGTCAACAAAAAGATATCATTCCCCATGTCTCACACCTTCTGGCTAACCACTAATTAACCCCAAGTGTGAATATGTAACTACCGGAATTCTCATTTGCTTCTACCACGCCCCAACCCACATGATGGATTATCATAATAAACATGCCACAAAGTACAATGCAGACAAAAAATAGACACATAGCTCGTATACAACAAAAAATGGGTACATGGCTCCTGCATCCCAGCACCTAATTATTTCACTGTAATAATAACAACCTACTACTAAAATAGGAGACATTAATTTTTCAAGGACAAACATCATAACATTTATACAAATGTCCTCTTCCTTTTTTCTTCCAGTCAAGTCATGTCGGTCATCTAGGCCAGAGGTTACCAGCACTTAGCCAGTACAGAGTGATCTTTACCACCACTCTGTGTCCAGTCAGTAGGTCAAGTCAAAGTTATGAAGTTAAACAACCAAAGTAAGTGAAGCTTCCAGAGTTGTAGCTCCTCAAAGTCTTGTAAAGGACACATCTTGGTTAAAGGCCTGTTCAGACAATTGGTCTTGGTCCTGCTGCACAAATCCTCTACTGTCTGGAAAGACTTGAATGACTCTTCGCATGATCCATGAGTTTCGAGGTCCACTGTGTCATCATCTATCTGCTGGGAGCAAATTGCTTTTTAGACCTGACTATTTCTGATGTTCCTGTAGCTGTAGTAAATAGTCCTTGACCCATTGTTTCCAAAATAAGTTTGACGTGTATTGGACCTGCATCGATCTTTACTGAGCATAAATGTCCTCCTTTTGGAACTCTCCTGGTGGTAAGGATGGTGAGGTCTACAGAAGCAACAGATGATTGGGTGTTAGTGCTTCCAAATCACTGGGATCAGGGGATATTTTATTAATTGGACGACCATTGATAGTAGCCTCTACTTCGCAAAGGACAGTGTGGAAACCCACTTCGTCAAGATTCTGTACCTTCATGGTGGAACTGCAAACCTTTCACACAGACCTGATCAATCTCTCCCATGTACCTCCATGATGGGAACTAACGGGGAGGAGGGGTTTAAAAATTCACATAATTCGTTTTGAAGAAAGACATCACTGATCTGTGAGTGGTTCCACTTCTCAATGACTTCTCTTAACTCACGCTCATCTCCAGCAAAGTTTGTCACATTATCAGAGCGCAGTTCACAAATCTGTCCATGTCTTCCTATAAAGTATCAAACATTAACAAAGGAATCTGTGGTCTAAAGAAGATGCCACTTCAATGTGTACAGTTCAAATAGCTAGACAGGAAAATATAACCCCGTACCTCTTCATTGTACTCCTGTTCTTTGCCTCAAAAGGTCCAAAGTAATCCACTTCTACACATGTAAACGAGGTTCATCTGGAGAGGCTCTGTGCAGAGGTAGATCTGCCATGTTCTATCATCCTGAAGTTGCCTGCAACCATTGACAAACAACACACTGAGACAGGATTCTTCTTATAGCTGTACTAGCACCGGGAATCCAGTATTTTTGGCACAACCTGGACAGCACGTGATCACGGCCACCATGTTCCACCTCTTGATGTACCTGCCTCAGAATGATGTCTGAGATATGAAGTTTCTTTGACAGTATAACAGGATGTTTAGATTCTTCAGGCATGGCTGCCCTACTAAACCGTCCACCAATTCACAAGATACCATCTTCAAGTACCGTACTAAATTGAGCTTGAAAAATAGCTGTTCCTTTTCACACCTTCTCCCTTTTGCAAACTTGAGAATTCATCTGGAAACCTCTTTCTCTGGCAAAACTCCATGATCTTTCTGAGCTCCTCCACTGAGAGATGATCTCTGCCAATCTGACCTTTGGCCTTCTGAACCTTTCTCTCCAAAGAATACCTTTGCTGTCATTCATCCAAGTCAGACAGAGTAAGAGCAATGTTCAATTGTTCTCTCTTCCAACCAAGAAATAAGAGCAAGTTCTTAAATCTAAGAATCTAGGCCTCTGTCTTCCTCAAACAGGTCCAAGAGAAGAAGTGATAAATTATACATGTAACCGCATCCACCTTCTGTTCAATCTGTATTGCATTCATTGTAAGACTCCTCTTAACTTTCAGATCAACTAGCAGAAGTTCTCAAGAACAATATAGATTCATAGGCGATTCTCTTTTAGGCTGAAGAAGATACTGATGCCCTGTCACCAAAGTCTCATTCTTCAGTAATGCTTTCACCTTTAAACCTCAAAAGGTCACATCTGTCAGGTTGCTTGAAGTGTTTACACACCTCCATTGAGATGCCTGTGAGACCTTAAGAATTTCTGACACTCTGTTTACAACAAAAGTTTGGAACATGGAAGTTTCACTCTTGATATACTTCAGCACCTAAGTACTATCAGTCCAGAAAACTGAGTCCTGAAGCTGCTTGTGCAACTCCTTCCACCACAGTGTGTCCGGACAGCTTGCCATTGGGCAGTGATGAGCTTCACACGAGGGGTGGAAACTGGCTTCAAAGGAGCATCCCTAGATTTCGCCATGATGGAAGAACTGCACCTGAGAATGCGTGTTCTTCAACGCTAGGCAGCTCACTGCTCCATAGCCGTCTTCGTTTGTGTCTGTAAAGTGGTGTAACTGTGCAGCCGTAACTTCTCCAAAATCCAGGGGTTTCAAATGTCTAACAACCTTAAAGTCTTCAAACTGGCAGAATTTTTCTAGCCAGCTTGTCCACTCTTAAGCAACTGATGTCATCCCAGGCAAGTCCTTTCATACATAGATCTTGCAAGATCTTCTTAGCAGATAGCACCACTGGACTCAAGATTCCTAAAGGATCGTAGAAGGAACTAACTATGGAGAGGATGTCATCGCAGGCAAGTCCTTTCATACATAGATCTTGCAAGATCTTCTTAGCAGATAGCACCACTGGACTCAAGATTCCTAAAGGATCGTAGAAGGAACTAACTATGGAGAGGATCCCCCTTCTGGTGGGTGGTCTATTCTGGATTGTGATCTTAAACTTGAAAGTATCAGACTGCATGAACCATTGCACACCCACTGAAGTATTCTTTCCACTGAAGGTATAGAGGAAAAGAGAGAAATTGATGGCCTGCATAGGCCATCAACTTTTTGTAGCAGGCAATTTTTTTTTTTTATGAGGTCAAGTTGCTAGCTCGACGGTCAAATGGAAAGTGTGCACAGGAGCCGGCTGGATTCAAACTCGGGAGCCTTCGCTCTGAAGTCCGGTACTGATGCCACTACGCCACCGGCTGGCTTCTGAAGGTAGATCTTGATCTATATCCAAATCCTTCATGACCTTTGCATTTTGCTCTTCTGCTATCACAGCCAGCACACTATGTCTGACGAAGGGTCTCGGCCCGAAACGTTGACTGCTCGTTTCAACGGATGCTGCCCGACCTGCTGAGTTCCTCCGGCTTGTTTGTACACTATGTCTGTTGCTTGTGCGAGTTGAAAGATGCCTTCAGCACAAATGGATGCAAGACCACGATAGAAAGACACCCCTTCTCCCTCAGAGGACACTGACACAAGGCAGTCATCAACATAAAGGCAAAGCTAAACCTTATCCACCATCTCGCAGCTGAACTGTTCTTCATTGCCTTCTGGGCATTGCCTAAAGGTGAAGTTGCTCCAAAGAGATATACCACATTTCTAAAGTCCACCAAATCTTGTCTGAAGTCATTATCAGGCCACCAGGGAAACCTCAGCAGATCTGCATCTTCTGCTGGTACTTTAACCTGATGAAACATTGATTCAGAATCTGCTGTGATCATCACTGGTTCTTTTCCAAATCTAGTTATGACTCCAATCAATCATCTAGTAAGATCTGGTCCCTGAAAAAGCTGAGCATTTAGTGATAGTCCCTGAAAAGTCGCTGCACAGACATGAAGTTTCCATTCTCTGGGGTGATAAATACCATGACGTGGAATATAGCAGACTTCCCCATCACTGCGTTCTAAATTCTCTGCTGGCACTCTCTTGAACACTTGGAGATGACATCCTTCATGAAAGCTGTGTAACGTTGTGGAATATTCCATTTGTGGACAGGGATACTTTTCTGTATATAGATGATAGGTAGCTCACATTAATTTTCACCCCATCTAAGCCAGCCACGTCCAATCTTGAAGCAATGTAGCTACACGCGTCTTTCTCTTGACCTGTAAGAGAAGGCATGTTCTTTTTCCTGTGAGGTTGGGCTCACTGTGTAATTCCTTGACCTGGGAAAGCATAGGTAACCACTGTCTTGTTACCTTTCTTAGACTTTACTTGTACTGGAACTATGGGAAGTTTACAATCATGATCACTAACCTATGTAAGGCCTTTAAAAGCCAGGGCAGTACTCACTGCTGTGTCTAAGATTTTCACAACGTGTAGTGATACTGCACCATTTTCATTAGACTGAATATGAAGTTTGCTAGGATGCTTGCCACTGCATACCTTGCATGAAAGACACTTCCTGTAATCCTTGTTGATGTGTCCTGTACACAAACAGCCAAAGCAGGCACTTTTTTTTGAGGAAGGTAATCTTCTCACTATGAGCCCTTATTTTTCCAGCAGAGGGCACAAATCCAATGTATGTTTACCCTCACAGAACAGACAAACCCCTTTGACTGACGAGACCATTTCCCGTCCATTAGCTCCAGTTTCAGATTTAGCTTTACTTCTCACAGTGACCACAGTTGTGGTTAATCTGCTTCCTTCTGCCTTAGAACAAAGTTTTGACTTAGTTTTGTTCACATCTTTGTTCATTACAGGTGATGTAGTTTCCTTTATCTTTCCAAATACTGGGTGTGTAGCAAAATTTACTTGCATCTCAATAAAATAAACAATGTAGCATTATGGTTGTGCCTTTTTTACAGTTTACAGACCACCAGTCTCCACTTTGGGCAATTTTCTAACGACAATTAACATATAAGCAGGCACGTCCAGTTGATGCTTGTACCACTCTTCTTCCAAGGCATTGCAACAGGCTCTTAGAAAAAGACGATAGTCTTGAAGGGCTTTCATGTCTTCAGATTTGATGGGTACCTACTGGATACCCAAGAAAGAGCCTTTTGCAGGTTGGCAGATGCAATTTTCTGTTCATTACCAAAATGTTCCTGCAGTAAAGCCTTTGCTTTTAGATATCCTTTCTTAGGGTCAACATGGTGGCAACATCGGACAAGTTCTGCAGGGCAACCTCTAGTGTACGATTCGAGGAAATCGAAGCAGTCCCTATAACCATCAGTCTTGCCTTCAACACTATTTTCAAAAACCCTCATGTATGCATGATACTGTAATGGATTGCCATTGAAGATTTCAATCTCACTTTCTGGCAAAGATGAAATGTGCCTCTGTTGTACAAATAAGGTTGTTATTTCATTTTGCTTCCTCAAAATATTGATTGTACTATTTTTGACCTCTTGTCATTGAAAGCAAGAGTGTTTCCATTCTGTAAGTTAATGTCCCCATGAGTACTTTGAGCTGTTGGATATGACATTGGTTCAGAGTACCTCATTAGTGCAGGCTGAGAGTGAACACCCTGAACTACCTCTTGGAGATCTTAAAAAGCAAACACGAGGAAATCTGCAGATACAAGGAAATCTGGCCTGCTGTGTTCCACCAGCATGTTGTGTGTGAAATCTGCAGATGCTGGAAATTCAAGCAACACACACAAAATGCTGGTGGAACGCAGCAGGCCAGGCAGCATCTACAGGGAGATGCACTGTTGACGTTTCGGGCCGAGACCCTTCGTCAGGACTAACTGAAAGGAAAGATAGATCTTTCCTTTCAGTTAGTCTTGGAGATCTTATTCATGTTTCACAAACACTTGAGGAAGAAATAAATCAGCATTGACATTGAGTGTTTTTATTTTTCTTTATGCCTCTTCAGTGTAAGAACTCACACCGTAGGACTGTCCTGCTGGATCACTTTGAGCACTCGTCACGTTTGGGGCCTTTAGCACATTAACTTTGACCATATCTACAGCAATTTCTTCCTCCAACTTAAAATGTTTCTTCCTTCTCCATGGCTGTTCCAAGAGGAGCACACCTTGGTGAGCCACATATCCACTTGTTACAGCAACACGACCTTCAATATAACATGTTTGGATCAGCAATTGTTTCATATCCTCTATCCTTTGCTGTCGGCTGCTGTTCATTTGGTATTTTTTTTTTTGTTGACAAAATGCAGTGCTTACTTGAAAACAAACCAAAACCACTGAGAAACTAGGCCAGGGTACTTGGCACTGTATGGCATGCTTCCAAATAATGAATTTCCAGATCAAAAATGGTACATTCAATTCTTTATTATGAAACCAGCAAAGCCAAATGATCTTGTAGCGATAAAAATCTAGCACAACTAAGTTAGCGGTCTAGCAATCTTAGCATTAAAATCAGCATAACTAAGCATTCTAATTAGTGATATAACTAGGCAATACTAAGCGTAATCAGTGGTCAAACTAAATTTAGCAAAGATAGCATATTTAAGCGGTCAACAAAAAAACTCATTCCCCATGGCTCACTCCCTCTGGCTAACAACTAACTAACCACTAGTGAATACAGATCTATACTCATTTGTTTCTATCACACCCCAACCCATCTGACAGATTACCATAGCAAATGTGCCACAAAATACAATACAGACCTAAAAATAGATTCATGGCTCCTAAAGACTTGTTAAGGCAAAGGCAACACGAGTGAATCTGCAGATGCTGGAAATAAATAAAATCACAAAATGCTGGCAGAACTCAGCAGGCCAGACAGCACCTATGGGAGGAGGTAGTGATGACGTTTCGGGCCGAAACCCTTCATCAGGAGTGAAGTAATGAGGGATGGTCGAGGGGGGATGAGAAGTGGGGGGAGGGATGAAGTAGAGAGCTGAGAAGTGATAGGCTGAGGGGATATGGGCTACGGGGAAGGTGGAGAATTATGGGAAATAAAAGAGAAAGAAAGGTAGGGCTGAGGGGAGATTATAGTGAGGGGGGGGAAAGAGAGAAAGAGAACCAGACTAAACTTATAGATAGGGATGGGGTAAGGGGGGGGCAGGGGTATGAACGGAGGTCTGTGAGTTGAATGTTAAGGCAAAGATTTTTTTCCACTTACAACCAACATCTTCAGGGCTATCATGAACTTTTATAAGGTAAATTCCCGCACTTGGGCAGCAAATATAAGGTAAACACTAATGTTTGTGGACTTTGCACTACATTAGATTATTTGTTGTAATTACTTAAAGTTTTCAAAAGTTGTTTTATGTTCTTTAATAGGTAAGAAATATTTTTCTTCTAATAAAATCTTGCTTGAAACTTTGCAATTACTTTTTTAAACCTCATGATCTTATTGAATTTAAGATCCCAGAAGGTAACAACTCAGAACTTATATTGTGTTATGCTTTGTTTAATTAGCTTATCAAACACTGGTGACAAATATTGAAAAAAAGATCATTACTTCAGGGGATTCCTTCTTCATCCGAGTCAACATAGCACTTGATAAAGACAGTGGAGCCCTGGGTGGATTTCTTGTCCAATGCAACGAAATCTTACATGTCACTGACACTATGTACAGGGGCTCTAGTGAGTGGAAGACCTTCAGAGTACATCCCCACAAAATGATTGACATGGATGGTGGTTCTGTTCCAAATTACTACCGGTAAGAATGTAACATCAGCTGTGCCTTCAGTAAATGTGAATCATATTTACTTAGATCTTTGCAGTAATTATGGCAACATGCAAAAATGATGAAAATATATTTTAATCATATATATGCTTGTCCATTTTAATTCCTTCTTAGTTGATCACTGGGAGTTGAACAGCTATAGCCCACAACAGTTAAATGTTGGGCTTTTGCATTCATTGGTGAAGGGACATTGAATGGTTTCTTACTGTTCCCCCACCTTTGTTCACGCAGCTGCGAAATAGAATAAGACCTCAACCTGTCTATTCTCTCAATATTATTTATTGTTTTTATTTTCTTTTTTTATGATTACACAGTTTCTCTTATGTGCTTTATTCATTGATTCTATAGTGTTTCTTTGTATTTACTGTGAATGCCCACAAGAAAATTAATCTCAAGGTGGTATATGGCGACATACACACACTTTGATAATAAATTTGCTTTAAGCATTGACACACCACTCTAAAAATTGCCTACGCGCTGCAAGAAACACTTGAACTTGTTCTCTGTGAATAGAACGTGGGAGTCTTTCAGAATAGAGAAGGCCAAAGAAAAACTTCACACCTCTCACCAACACTACTTTATCATTTCCTGTCAGTCACCTTATCTACAGACACTCCTGTGCCTGGAATCTATGTATTTAATCTATATTCATATTTATTGTGATTTTATTGTTTTTTTTTTGTTCTGCATTGGATGGAGTGACAATTATTTCATTTTCCTTTACACTTGTGTATAGGAAAAGACAGTAAACAGTCTTGCATCCTGAATCTTGAATCTTGGTTCTATTCCTTTCTTGGTAATTATTTTCCTTTTGCCTTATATTTTCAACTTTGAGAGAATGGATTGGCTAATTTTGTAATCAGCCTGGAGAGTGCATAACTAAGACTGACTGATATTTATTCACTCAGTTTTCTGGATAAAATTGAAAACTAAATCTCTGAGAAATGGTGCTACAAAGCCATGCATCATTATTTTTAAATACAAGTTTACCTGTCTCCTTTGATCCTAAATTTAATTACAAGACCCCACCTAAATTTCAGTTTTGCAGAAATTGCAGATTCTGGGGCATCAGGCCTCTCTCTCAAAAGGGTAGATTTGTGACCTCTGGCCTATCCCCTAGCCAATCACAGAGCTTGCCATCTTCCCACTCAACCCAGCATCATGACTTTTGCTGCAGCTGAGACTTGTGCCCAAACCAATCATGTCCCTCGATTGGAGCACTGAACTACAATAAAATTAAGGACTGATATTAATTTAAACATAACAGTAAACTACTCTGTAGGTATACTCTAATGGCATGATTTAAACATTTCAGAAATCTATAACATGCAAATCTATTTTAAATGGCTTTTATCCCAGAAGCCAATGACTTTAGCGAATTGCAGCAATGAATAAAATATTGCTCTTTGTACAATTCTGTCAGCCTTTTCTGCAACTTTGCTTCAATCTATTAAAGGTCATCCTACTTAATTATCAATGTATATTTCACAATGTGGAGTCATTCAAAGGTTAAACATGACCTGACCTACAAGCCACATAATCTATTTCTGTTCTCTTGAATCCAACAACACAGGTTGCAAACCAAAATTATAAATGCATTGAGTAAAATCTGTCGCACAGTTCAACTAATCAAGTGAGCAAGTAACCAAATTATACAGATTAGAAAGTTTGCTCAGTACTGAGTTAACTCCTTTCTTCTACCTGGTACTTACAGTATTAGAGCAGTTCTTTGTAATTTTGTTCTTCTTAGTTTATATTGAAGTCAATATGATGTAATTGAACTACATAAGCTTGAAATTATAAAACAACTTATGTATGCTCTAACACGAGGAAATCTGCAGATGCTGGAAATTCAAACAACACACACAAAATGCTGGTGGAACACAGCAGGCCAGGCAGCATCTATAGGGAGAAGCACTGTCGACGTTTCGGGCCGAGACCCTTCGTGACGAAGGGTCACAAAACGTCGACAGCGCTTCTCCCTATAGATGCTGCCTGGCCTGCTGTGTTCCACCAGCATTTTGTGTGTGTTGTATGTATGCTCTCTTTATTGTATTGGTTAACATAATGCCACTGGGAACACAATGAAATTTCTTTCCCTGGTCTGTGCTGAGTTACTATATATAGGTCAGGAATTCTACAATTGACTTTGACGACGCATGGAGATATCAGGTTTCCTGCAAGTGAAGAAACAATATTCTTTTAGGTTAAAATATTGATCATGCCTTGTTTCTGTTTAGGGCTCAACAGCTGTTGATAGGAACTATTCAGAACATGACTCGGCAGATTCCTTTCCCTAAAAAGGTGAAATAATACTTACTATTAAAACATTTTTAAAGCCTCTCACAAGTAGTGGGAGTTAGTATTTTATCAGTTAAGCAAAGTGATGAGGAATGGAAAACAATTAATAACTTGCACAACAAAAAAGTTGAAATATGCAAATTAAAATACATCAGAACTATAGTTTTCAACTTTTTTGCTTTATCCATTTCATATCCTGGATGTTAATTATGGAATATTACTAATACTGAGATTCATCTCCATAATTAACATCCAGGATATGAAATGGATAAAGCAATCTGAGTTAGAGTGATGGATTTCAGCAGTGTTGCTTCACAGAATGAATAATTTATTATATCAAGTTTTCATACAAGTAAAACCAATTGATACAAATATTGAGTAAACCTGGCATAGACTGGTTGTGATTAAATCAACTTACTGCAGAGCTGGGGCTTTAAGAGTACCTACTATGCTCATGTAATCATATTTAATACAACTTCCATATGCCTGCATTACAAACTAAATAATGGGTTTGCTTTATGAACCTAGGAAGGAACAAACGTAAATGTAGCACTGAAGCTAACAGACTAGTTGTTGAAGGAAGTTGTCCCAATGCTTGAGAAGCCGTGCATGTCTCATAACTGGAGAGTGCATACATGTTCTGTACGTGATATTCATATATAAAATCATATTGTGTGAGCTACACCTCTCTCAGCAACTACCTTATAAAACACAAAACATAGAACTGTACAAAGCAGAAGCCCCTTTGGTCCACACTGTTGTGCTAACCTTCTCACCTACTCCAAGATCAATCTAACCCTTCCTCCCGCATTGCCCTCCATTTTTTCTTTCATTCATGTACCTACCTAAGGGTCTCTCAAATGTCCCTAATGTATCTGCCACTATCACCACCCCCAGCGGCATGTTCTCTCCACTTACCACTCTCTATAAAAAACTTACCTCTGACGTGCCCCCCCGATACTTTCCTCCAATCACCTTAAATTTATGCCCTCTTGTATTAGCCATTGATGCCCTGGGGAAAAGGCTCTTGCTGTCCACTCTGTCAATGCCTTTTAATGTCATATATTCCTCAATCAAGTCACCTCTCATCCCTTTACTCCAAAGGGGAAAACTCTAGCTTGCTCAACCTTTCTTCATAAGATATGATCTCTAATCCAGGCAGTATTCTGATAAATATCCTCTGCACTCTCTCTACAACTTTCCCATCCTTCTTATAATGACGCGACCTGATCTGAACACAGTACTCCGAGTGTGGCCTAACCAGAGTTTACAGAATTCAGGGACCATCCACACACTGAACCAGGGAGAGAGAGAGAGTGAGAGTCCAACCATCCACACACTGTATCAGGGAGAGAGTTGAATTTAAGTGCTTACATTAATTTCACCCATATTGTCTGACCCTTCATCACAAAACCGTTTACTTCTTTGAACTGTTTCAAACCAGACTCACGCCTGGCTTTTCCTCATCTTCTGTACTGTGCTTGTTTTTTCAGCAAAAGCGGAAAAGTTCTTCCTCGAGTCAAAATAAACTTGTGCGAATTGTCAGTACTGACAAAAGTCAAAGAAATCCACTGTGGTTATCATTTGACTATGGCATCATTGACCCCGACAAAGAGCAAGGTCAGATTCAGATGTTGCATACTAAACTATATCTATTATGATAAATGTTGTTACTGATTATTATGCCTTTAGCTAGTTGTCATTCAAGTGGTAAGTTAATTATGCAAAAAAAATCTTCAAATGAAAGATAGGCTCAGGTCAAATATAAGCACAATACAGTAGTTCACTTCCATCTAAATCTCTATCCTTTTGTAGTAAGGTGCTGTCAA
Organism: Hemitrygon akajei; assembly: GCF_048418815.1. NCBI lineage: Eukaryota > Metazoa > Chordata > Chondrichthyes > Myliobatiformes > Dasyatidae > Hemitrygon > Hemitrygon akajei. The sequence continues at coordinate 47,066,915 of NC_133145.1, forward strand.
ATACGAGCATTTTTCTCTTTTGTTTGTAATTTATTTGATGAGGAATTATATCTTAATTGATACAATTTCATATTGTTATTAACACTGACAGATTCCTGATGAAAGGTCTCAGCCTGAAGTGTCAATTGTTTATTTCCTTCCATAGATGCTGCTTGACCTGTTGAATTCCTTAGGCATTTTTGTATGTGTTGCTCATTTTGTCCTTACTGGCTTGGTGCCAGAGGTACTATTTTATATCACACTGAACAACAAAGATTTTGCTTTCTGAATACTTTTGGGTATATCTCATGGATCTTGGGCAGCTGATCATGAAAATTGCCAATGAAATTTCCCTATCACGCACCATTCTTTAGAAATTGCCTGTATCTGTTAATTTAATTCATAATTCAAGTCAGAATAACTGATGCCAAGATTAAGGAAGGCATTTTTGTTGGTCCACGAATCAAACAGGTCATCAATGACAGACAATTTGAAGAACTTCTAGTGGGGCCAGAGAAAATCGCATGGAAGACATTCAAGGATGTTGTTGAAAATTTTTTCGGCAACTACAGAGCACCAAACGAGGTGCAGCTGGTTGACAACATGCTTTAAGCATACAAAACCATGAAGTGCAATGTGTCACTAAAGATTCATTTTCTGCATTCCCATGTAGATTTCTTCCTTGCAAATCTTGGTGCTGTCAGTGATGAGCATGGTGAAAGGTTTCACCAGAACACTGGTTATGGAGAAACGGTGCAGGACACCTTGAATTCATCAGTGCCAGCTGATTATTGTTGAACACAAGTGAGAAGTCTCAGACACTGAGTACAAATGAAAATCATCAACAAAACATTTTTAGCTTAGTTGAACTTTTGCAAAGCATCAGCACCATTATGCATTAAACCTATTATATCCAATAAAAGTTAATGTCTTGTTTCTCCAAATTCCTACGTTATATAAGTCATCTGAAATTATATTTGAGTTCAGTTTCAAGCGGCCTATCATAAAAAAAAGAAAACTGTGAAGAAGAAAATTGATGTCCAATGTCGTAAATTAACTTTGTTATTTAAATTCTGGATTTACATGCAAAATGATCACATAATCATTGTGTTCCATATTTTATATTTTTACATTATTTTGTTTTAGACAACCAGCCTGTTGGCAATTGCTTTACGTTAATGCCTTATTCACTGGTCAGGCCTTGCCACCCACCATCTCTAAGACCAGTGATTATAGCACCCACCCGAATTGGAAAAGTTGTGCTTGAGAAACTGAAAGATCTACCGGACTATGAAAAATGTAAATCTGGTAAGATGTTTTTAAGTGGCACACAACATTTTGATGAAAATATACAAAGGAAAAAATAATTTATTTAAATGTTCACGTAGAACTTTTTTGAGGTAGAGAAATTTATATGTTCAGTCTTAGTTTTTAATTCACATCACTGCTGGAAATTAATGGAAGAACTTTGACTCAGGACATAGAAACATAGAAAACCTACAGCACAATACAGGCCCTTCAGCCCACAAAGTTGTGCCGAACATGTCCCTACCTTAAAAATTACTAGGCTTACCTATAACCCTCTATTTTTCTAAGTTCCATGTACCTATCCAAAAGTCTCTTAAAAGACCTTATCGTGTCTGCCTCCACCACCATTGCCGGCAGCCCATTCCACGCACTCACCACTCTCTGAGTCAAAAACTTACCCCTGATATCTCCTCTGTACCTACTCCCCAGCACCTTAAACCTGTGTCCTCTTGTGGCAACCATTTCAGCCCTGGGAAAAAGCCTCCGACTATCCACATGATCAATGCCTCTCATCATCTTATACACAATGTAGAATGTAGACATGGATGATAACTAATCTAAAATAGTCTGGCAAGACAGAACATTGAACTAAGGGCCTACATCTTGTTAAAATTAAGTTCACAGAAAGCTAAAGTGTATATACCTAGAGTATTTAACCTACAAGAAATTGCGTATCACACACAGAGGTCCCAAAAAATGTTCCAATGCTTCAAAATAAAATATGCATTATTGTAATTCATAGATTTTATTTATTTGCTCAGAAAATCTTTGTTATTTTCTTTAGAGTGCTTGAACAACACTGAGTATACTGAGAAGAACAAAAAAGGAGAAATTTTGGGTGTGCAAGAAGCACAGAATTTCCTTCGATCCTGTTACACAAGGAAGGGAGTAGAGACAGTAGTTGCCAAGGTAATAGTGTAAATTTCATGCCAATTATTGTGACTAATTTGGATTTTTGCATTCTTTCAATGTTCTTTTGTTTGCTTTATTATTCTTCCCTTAACGATTCTTGTTTAACTCTCCTACTTCTTGAGTAATATTGAAGATTACTTCTGCAAAATAGGTTTAACATTGTTTCTTTTTCACTTTTCCCATTGTTCCCTTTTCGTTGCTTAATGCAGGGGTTCCCAACCTTTTTTAGCCATTTGCCAATACCATTAAGCAAGGGGTTCATGGACCCCGGCTTGGGAACCCCTGGTCGTATGTATTGATAAAGCAGTCACAAAAACTTACAAAGTTATGGAGGATGAATTTGAGTGCCACTCAGTACCTGAGAGCTTTTGTGTAGTCTATTGTACAAACGACTTGGGTTTACTTAATGCATACATTCTACATTAGCACATACACTTTATAAATGCATGCTTTTTTAGGTACAAGAAACTGAAAGATAATGCCCATTTATCCCATCGACATGGGTAGCATGGTAGCATAGCAGCTGGTGCAATCCCTTTACAAAACCAGCAGTCACTGAATGGGGTTTGATTTCAGCCTCTGTAAGGAATTTGTACTTTCTCCCCATGACCATGTGGGTTTCGTCTAGGCACTCCAGTTTTGTTACACATTCTAAAGATGTACAGTTGGGGTTAGAAAGCAGTGGGCGTGCAATGTTGGCACCAGAAACGTGGTGACAGTTGTAGGCTATCTTGCTAATTTGATTTGACACAAAACAATGAACTTCATGGTATATTTCAATGTACATGTGACAAATAAAGTTAACCTCTTTAAACATCCCACCTCCATAATCAATATAAATGGAAGCCAATTCCATTTAATCATTTACTCTGCTGAAGAGAAACAGCTCAGGATAATATCATTTAATTTAAATACAGTGTCCAGAATATGAAAATACAAAGCAAGTTTTACAAATAATTAATAGTAACAGAAAACATATCTGACATTCTCCTTCCAGACTTAACGACATTTATTGCAACTGAAGCACAGCTGAGGTTAATTGATTCTGGTATAACTTGGGATAAAACGGAGACATTCCTGACTCAAATTAATAAAAAGTGTTATGCTTAACAAATAAATTAACAGAGAAAATTATTGCTGCATGTTTGATTTTATTTTCATTCAAGTTGTTTGTTTCTTTTTTTTTAATCTCTCCTGAAACTTATTTTCATGTAAACTGTATTTCTTTTCTCCTGAGGCAGTTTCATTTGTGCTGTCTGAAAGCTCATCAAAACATATGATGTTCAATCATGAGATGAGGTGCCACTCACTACCTTAATCAACTTAATATTTGGTTTTCTCCCTTTAACCATTACAGTGGATTTCAGTTGATTGGACCATTGGTTAATTGAGGAAGTGACTTATTTGGGCCAAAACACAAGTAATAATCTTGAAAATATCCAGGATTCCCTTTGTTTATTTGGGATAAGATGTCACTTAACTTGGGCAGGAGGCTGTTGCCGAACAGTTTCTAACCAGCGTCAGTCACATGCAGTTGTGTGCTTTTAGACACTCCAGTGTAATTAGAGTGGACAGCTTTTAAATACCGTCAGTTGCATGTGTTTTGTGTTCAAAAACCAGTGATTTTTGTCACTGAGAGTTGGTGAGACATAAGCAGTAAGATAATCCAGAACTGTTTTGATCCCTACATTTTTAAGCATTTGGGTTTGGAGATACCAGAAACAGCCGGGAGTAAAAATGAAACAATTTCACAACTTCAAGTTGGGAATTATGAAGGTCTTGAAGGAATCGGCAATCATCTTGAATGATGCCGTGAAAATGAAGATTTGGAGGGTGCAGTCATTGAAAGAATAAACAAAGGCAGCCCATTATCTGCTCTAGGTGTCTGCGCTGATTTTCATAGAATCATAGAAACCTACAGCACATTACAGGCCCTTCGGCCCACAATATGGTGCTGACCATGTAATCTACTCTGGAAACTGCCTAGAATTATCCTACTGCATAGCCCTTTATTTTCCTAAGCTCCACGTGCCCATCTAAGAGTCTTTTAAAAGACCCTATTGTATCTGCCTCCACCACCTTCGCTGGCAGTGCATTCCACACACACACCACTCCCTGTGTGAAAAACTTACCTCTCACATCCCCCTTGTACCAACTTCCAAGCACCTTAAAGCTATGCCCCCTCATGCTAGCCATTTCAGCCCTGGGAAAAAGCCTCTGGCTAGCCACATGATCAATGCCTCTCACCATCTTATACATCTCTAACAGGTCACCTCTCATCCTCCGTCGCTCCAAGGAGAAAAGGTCAAGTTACTCAACCTATTCTTATAAGGCATGCTCTCCAATCCAGGCAACATCCTTGTAAATCTCCTCTGCACTCTCTCTATAGTATCCACATCCTTCCTGTAGTGAGGTGACCAGAACTGAACACAGTACTCCAAGTGGGGTCTGACCAAGGTCTTATACAGCTGCAACATTACCTCACAGCTCTTGAACTCAATCCCATGGTTGATGAGGCCATCACACCATATGCCTTCTTAACCATACTGTCAACCTGCGCAGCAGCTTTGAGTGTCCTATGGACACGGACCCCAAGATCTCGCTGATCCTCCACACTGGCAAGAGTCTTACCATTAATATTATATTCTGTCTTCAAATTTGACCTACCGAAATAAACCACTTCACACTTATCTGGGTTGAACTCCATCTGCCACTTCTCTGCCCATCTTTGCATTCTATCGATGTTCCGCTGTAACCTCTGACAACCATCCAGACTATCCACAACACCCCCAACTTTCATGTCATCAGAAAAACTTACTAACCCACTCTTCTACTTCCTCATCCAGGTTATTTATAAAAACCACAAAGAGGAAGGGTCCCAAAACAGATCCCTGCAGAACACCACTGGTCACTGACCTCCATGCAGGATACGAGCCATCTAGAACCACCCTTTGCCTTCTGTGGGCAACCCAATTCTGCATCCACAAAGCAAGGACTCCTTGGATCCCATGCTTCCTTACTTTCTGAATGAGCCTCGTATGGGAAACCTTATCAAATGCCTACTGAAATCTGTTAACACTACATCCACTGCTCTATCTTCATCAATGTGTTTTGTTACCTCCCAAAAAATTCAATTAGGCTCATAAAGCACAACCTGCCCTTGACAAAGTCATGCTGACTATCCTTAATCAGGTTATATCTCTCCAAATGCTCATAAATCCTGCCTCTCAAGATCTTCTCTGACAACTTACCCACCACTGAAGTAAGATTTTGTTCACTTACAATCAATCAAGAGAACATGGCAGTGTACACTGGATGAATTTCTCTGTCGATTATCATTGGGAACTAATACATCGTGTTATAGCAGTGTACTAGTATTAATGGTGTTCTAATTTGTTCTGTTTTTTTTTCATTTAAGTACATAATTTGTTACTCAGTTAAACGGTATTTTTGTTTTCTCTTATACCTTTTTAACTATTTCCACGAATCTTCAGCTAATTGGACAAAAATGTACCCAATGTGTCCTACTACACTGGACTCCACTGTATTGTATTTGCAATTGGACCGACTGTGACTTGAATTAATTTGTTTTCGTTCAAAAGCAGCCACATTAATATCAATCTGGATTAAGCATTTTCTACATATCACTTCATATTACTGATGAGTTAACAGAATGAAAAAAAATAAATTCTATGGTATTTAATTGCAGAATGTTCACTGCCTTTTGGAACTTGGTCTGGACTGTGTGAAACAGTTACATAATGTTGAGATCTATCCCATTATCATTGTCATTCACCTCTGTGAAAAGAATATTAAGAAAATTAAGTGAGTATTACTTAACCCCCAAAAACTAAGATTATTGTTGAATTATGTATAAATGTTATTTAATCTCTTGCATTGATTGTAATTTGAAAATGTATCTGTCTTTTAAATATTATCTCATTCATTGCAAGATTTGTATTGCTGTTAGTGAAGGAGTTGCATCATCAGTTGTTTATTTATAGAAATTTTTCTTTTAATGATTTCTTAAGAGGTGCTAACAAACAAAGCATGTGATAGATGACTGCAACCCAGACTTATGAACACATCATGCTTCAGCCTTACAGGTAGAAGTTGCTCAGTACATTAACAAAAAAAATGGAGAGACAGAGACAGCAGATACTGGAAACCAGAGGAATAGATAAGCTATTGGAAGAACTCAGCAGGTGAAGCCCCATTGTGGAGGCAAAGAGATGGTCGACATTTTGAATTGAGTCCCTGCATCCTGAAGATTGTCTGTCAGGCGGTCCCGTAGGGTTTCAACCTGAAATGTTGCCCATCCATTTGTCTCCTCAGATGCTGTGTGACTTGCTGAGTTCCAGCAGTCTTGGAAAAAGTAACAGCTCCTGTAATCAGAATATCCGGCTTTGCAGCAACAATACACTGGCATGCACGAATGTTTGATCACACATTATTAAAGTGTACCAGGCTGACTCAGGAACTGCCCCAGCATAAACTTCCACGTAAGATATTTTTTATTTGATCAAGCAAACCTTATATGGTTTCAACGTATGCAAATTTATGTTGTTGGAACTTTTTCACTGTATCCTATTCATTTATGCAAAGTCTTTTGTCTGTGACATTTGAAAAAAAACGGAAGCTGTAAGGCACTTGAAATAAGCTTTTGTTCAGTTCAAATTGCAAATCAGCATCTTTTGTGACTTGTTTTTCACCATTAAATCTATCAGAATGATTGATCTGCTGGTTTTTTGAAGTCAACTTTAGAAATGTAAATTGCGTCTCTGCAATTTGAACTGGGTGAAATCTATGTAAGGTACAATATTCACATTTGTTGAATATTTTCAGCTATTATATCTTTTCTAGCATATCATTATGTGGTTTATCTGTTATCATTTTTCAAGATACTAATAATTTGTATACTGTCTATCATCAGAAGGAAGCCTTGGCTTCTCATTTAGAATGATTCATGGCTCTGGGCCTGTAATTGCTGGAGTTCAGAAGCATGAGGAGGGAATCTCATTGAAACCTAATGAACATAGAGTCAATGTGGAGAGGATGTTTCCAAAAATGGAGGCGTCTGGAAGCAGAACGCACAGCCTCAGAATAGAGGGATGTCCTTTTAGAAAGGAGGAATTTCTTCAGTCAGAGGATGAGGATTAATTGCCAGAGACGGATGTGGAGGCCGAGTTGTTGGGTATATTTAAAGCGGAGGTTGCTTAGTCAAGGTATCAAAAGTTACGGGGAATAAGCAGGAGAATGGGGTTCAGAGGGATAATAAATCAGTCATTGTGGAGTGAACTTGATGAGCTGAATGGTTTAATTATGCTCCTATGTCTTGTGGTCTCCATTAATTTAAATACTAAGAACTTTCATATTAGTGCTTAGATTGCAAAAACAAATGAAATATTAAATGAGAAAGCTGCCTTATGTAATTTTTATCAGAATATTTTTATGAACTGCTTCCCTTTAGTAGTTGATAGGAGAATCAGAATTTTTTTTATGCAGGACTTCTGCTACTTCACAGTTTTAGAAAACACTAAAGTACTCTTGTGTATGTATGGAACTTTTTATTGCATCTGCACAATAGATACAGCAAACCAGCATGAGCAGGTTTTAAGTCTCTTGTGTCTCCTGAGTTTAAATCTGTTTGAAGTGGTACTAACAACAGATGAGTGGATGCAATTGACTTTCAATGTCTTCTCCTTCATGCCTCTTGCTAAATTCCTAAAGATTTATATTTATCATTGACTTTAAAAAACATAGCAGGGATTCTGCAAGCCAGAAGATCAATATTTATGTCTGCAAGCCAATTTGCATGTGTGCTATTTGTTTGCAAGTCTTTTATTTTTGGCAATTTGGCATTGCATAAAAAAACTGCTTCTGCAGCATTTTGCAGCTCAGAATTGCCTCCAGCTTAGGCAGCAGCCTCCAGTCATAATTATATCAGCTTGTAACTGAGCTCAGACAATTTCTTCAAGTTGACCTGCAGGTAATTTCATCTGACTGATTCTTGTATGGCTGCAAAGATTATCATTGTATTTAATTTCTAACCCACTATAAGACTTCTGGTCACAATGACACTGAGCTGAGATATTTGTTGCGGTCGTGGTTTAGATTTGGTTGTTCATTTTTTCGGTTCGTAGTGATCTGAAGGTCTTCATTATGGCACAAAAAGTTGGAATGCAGGTACAGCAAGATTAATGAAATGTTCACCTTTATTACAAGTGTTCGGGAAAAGTAGGGAGCTTTTTTAGTGCAACTATGCAGGACACTAGTGTGACTGCATTGGAATATCTACATACATTTTTTGGTGTGTATTTGTTTCAGTCTCCATATTTAACATTATACGCTAACATCAGAAATGATGCAGAGAAGGTTCACAAGGATAAAGGGTCGTGCAAAAAGATGATTGATTGATTCAGTGGTGTTGCAGCGACAACCTTTCACTCAACATAAGACCAAAGAATTGATTGTGGACTTCAGGAAGGGGAACATATACCAGACCTTATTGAAGAGTCTGCAGTTTCAAGTTCCTGGGTGTCAACTTCTCTGAAGATCTATGCTGTGCCCAACCTACTGATGCAATTACAAAGAAGGCACACCAAACGGCTGTGTTTCATTTGGAGTTTGAGAAGATTCGGCATGTCAGCAAAAACTCAAGCAAATTTCTACAGACGCACAATGGAGAGCATTCTGAATGACCAATACATAGGATCAGGAAAAGTTGCAGAAGATTGGCCAGCCACATCATGGGCACTGCCCTCCCCTGTATTGAGGACGTCTTCAAAAAGGTGGCATCCATCACTAACGGCCCCCACCATCCAGGTCATGCTTTCCTTTCATTACTGTCAACAGGCAGGTACAGGAGCCTGAAGACACACACCCAACGTTTTAATACAGCTTTTTCCCCTCTTCCATCAGATTTCTGAATTGACTATGAACCCCTGAACACTACCACTCTGTTTTTGCCCTTTTTCCTTATTTATTTTGTATTTTTATCTTATAGTGCTTTGTAGTATATTTTGTGTATTGCACTGTTCTACTACCTCAAAACAAGTTTTACAACATATATTAGTGATAATATACCTGATTCTGACTCTGAAAGGGTTAGACTAATCAACTTCAGCACCTTGAGCCTGTACTCAGTATGAGAAATTTTATCAAAATATAAGATGTGAAGGGGATCAACATGGTGGATGCTAGGAGCATATTTCCCCTAGCTGGGTGTCTAGAACAAGAGAGTACAGTATACATTTAGAATCAACCAGTTATGATAGGAGGAGGAATTTCTTTCCTGAGTTTCATTAATCTTTTAAGTTCTCTATGCCAGACAGCTGTGAATGTGAAGTTGATGAATGTATGCAAGGTGGATTTTGTCAGACCTATGCAGAAGTTAAAGAATATGAGGAGGGAATGGGAAAGTAATGTTAAGGTCAGGAATGGTTTAGGCTTGATCTCACTGAGAGGCAGAGCAGGCTCAAGAGTCTGATTGGCCTACTCCTCCTCCTGTACCTTATGTCGCACCAACTTGCTCATAATTCATTCGGCCGTATCCTGTCATTTGTCTATCTGTTCCTTTTAATCCACAACTCCCTGTCCTCCAAAAAATCAACTTGACCTTGAATCTATTTAGTAATTCAGACAACTATTTCTTATCTTCACCTGCGTTCATTGAACTATTTGGTCTTCTGGCCCAAGATCATATATCACTCCTTTCCTGAGCTCATCCTTTATTAACAGAACTGCCCAATCATCTTTTCCTTTCTGTTGATCTGTCCAAAATGTCAGGTACCCTGGCATATTTAGTTCCCAGCCTTGATGATCTTACAACTATGTCTTGGTCATTGGTTTCAGATCATACCAATTTAATTCCATCAGTTTATCTATCTGGTTGCAAATATTATGTGCCTCAGATTTGGAGTTTACAATTATTTTACTGTTTTCCCAATTCAGGCCATATACAGTTCTGTCGCACACTTATTATTACGCCTGTTACTATTTTACATTACCACCTTGCCCATTCTCTTTTATAAACCTTCCTTCACTACTTGGTTAAAGACCTAGCTACAGATTTATAGGTCTGGAGGGGAATCAAACTGCCTCAATTGAAGTTGTTAGTTTTTTCACATTTTGTTTGTTTTTTTAGATATTTGTAGCAGCAAATTGTTTTTTTTCTAATTAATCTAATCTTGTTTTTAGAAAAATCTTGCAGAAATACGGAGTTACAGAGGATTTGCTGGTGGAGTGCTCTCGAAGGGAGGAGATTTTACTGGACAAACTTCCATGCCTATATAAGTGTATTCCTGATAGCTGGAGTGATCTTGATTCACTTGTAACTACAGTAAGAGCAACAATAGAGGATGAGCAAAAGAAAATTGTCTGGATTGAACAAGCACCACTCTAATATACATACTAAGGACTTTTACTGAGTGAATCTTAAAATTCTGTAATCTGTGGCTAATTTTTCCCTTGTTCTCAATTCTATATATGCAAGATGGATCATAAAGGAAATTCCAACTCGTGCTTCAGAAAAAGCACACTTTTTAAATTTTCACAATTGTTCTAGTCTTTATGATACATTGATAAATGTCTATTGTATAGTTTCAAAGGCATTCAACTCCTCTCTCCCTCCCTTTAATTCATTCCTGGCTAGTTTTCATCATTACACTTTGAGGGAAAAGAAGGATACACATTAACTCTTATTGGGTTGAAAACAAAAGTGCAATCTTCTATTTCTACAGTGATATAAACTGTTTTCCATTCAATCTTAATTTCTTTGAGGCTTTTGACCACAAATCTTAAAATAATTTATTCTTTATGATTTGCTTTATTTGTATAATGGAATGGATACTTCCAGTGTTGCCACATGCCCATGATTAAAGATATTACATGATCTTATTGCAAGGCTGCTGCTTAGGTTCCTTTCCTTTCTTCTCTATTAAGTAAAGCATCTTATGATACCTCTGTAAGAAAGATATCTAAGAATGTCATTAAAAATGCCACACTTATAATAAAACACAAGTTGGCTCCTTTAAATGCAATGGAACACTATTGAACTCATGTATCTGGCTTTGTTTGATAGCAAAATGTGACTTGTCTTCATAACTTATTGGCCAGCACCTATAATACTTTGTTGTGTAATTATTACATATTGTCCTCTACAAACAATATTAGCTAGTTTTGGAACTGTTGTGAATTAAATTACTATACAAAACCAGTTTCTTTTTTGTATGAAACTACAAGGTTGTAAATATGTGACGTTTTAACTTGACAGCTTTGCATGAACTTCTAGAACCTTATGAAAGCAATTTTTGCAATCATGAAATGTTCATTGAGCAACGATTGCTAGCCATTGTCTAGTTACCGCCAGAAATGTATTGTAAATGTTTCAGTTATATAAATTAAATAATGCACATCTAAAACTCTGCTAAATAATTTAGTGCCTTTGATACATTATCCAATTTGATTCAAATATATCATATTAATGCGACTCATAGGGTAGCAAAAACTTTTGCTTTATTTCACAATAATTGAAAGCTAAATGATTGACTTCCATGCATGGGGACAGTGGTGATAATCAACCTAAGATTCCATTTGCAACTCTCTATATGGGGAAGTATATGTATTCAAGAAATTGAAATTGAAATATCTTTATTGTCATTGCATAGTACAATTTGTATTGCACCAATACGGCGAAAATGAGTTTGCAACTCTCGTACTCAATGCTATAAAACAGCAAGTAAATAAACAATAAATAAAATCAAGTAACCAAGCCAGTACAAGCAATGTCTAGCCGTACAAAAGCGCAATTCAGATGCATGACAGCCATAAAACTATTCTTAAAAGTAGCAGTATAACAAATTTTTGGATGATGCTTGATCGATTGGTTCAGAGTAGTTATAGCTCTGGGGAAAAAAAGCTATTTTTCAGTCTGGAAGTGCGGGCATGGAAAATCTTGTAATGTCTGCCAGATGGAAGAAGTTCAAACAGATGATTGCATGGGTGTGTATTGTCCTCACAGATGCTTGTAGCTTTTCTTAGGCAGCATAAGCTGTAGGTGTCCTCCAGGGTTGGGAGCTGTGTCCCGGTGATCTTCTGTGCCCTAGAGATGAACTGCTGAAGTGCTTTCCCATCAGCTGCTGTACAACTGAGATACCAGACAGAGATGCAGTATGTTAAGATGCTCTCTATGGTGCAGCAGTAAAAGGTCACCAGCATTTGTTCAGGTAGGCCAGCTTTCTTCAGTGTCCTGAGGAAAAACAAGCGTTGCTGTGCTTTCTTAACTATTGTTGTGGTGTTTGTGGACCATGTAAGGTCTTCTGAGATGTGTATTCCCAGAAACCTAAAACTGGACACTTGTGGACATCGTAGAAGCATTCTTTTTTTTTTTGCAAACAGAATATAAGCTCCATGAGGCAACTGAATGAGTAGTTCAGGAGGGTAGAATTACGCATCAGGAAGAGGAAGTCACTGACCGTTGACTTTAGCAGGGGATTCCAGAGCAGAGCTACATTTAAGCTGTTATTTATAGAGGAAATTGTTAAGCCACAAAAAGCACTGTCAGAGAAAGAAGCCTTACCCCGTTTTGAAAAGGGAAGAAAATTTTGAAACGACTGGGTTTCAGAATGCAGCAGTGAGGGATGATAGTCTGAATAACCACCCGAATTCTGTACAGCTTTTAAAAACAGTGTACTGTATTTAAGTACATGTTTGACACAGCACTGTGGGCCGAAGAGCCTGTATTGTGCTGTAGGTTTTCTATGTTTCAATGTTTCTATTCCTTGTAACCAGAATCACATTGGCTAACCGTGGAATGTATATTTTTAAACATTGCTCCCTCAGCATATTATTTTGGCAAAGGTGCAGCTAACAGTTTCCCTGCTTTCTTATAGGAATTGATATTTTCAAAATTACCTCTATAACTTTGAGAAGTAAGAAGCAAAGAACAACATATATTAAACAAAATACTTTATCAATTGCTCATGAATTGTTATAGTTAGTAATCAACACATCACATTGGTTTCTCATGTAAAACAGGCATCCAGCTGCTCATCTGTCTTTCCAACTATAATGTAGATTAGTTCTTCCAGCTTACTAATATTTACATTATGTTACATATTAAGTATGCCTTAATCTTCTGGTAACATGCTGAAGTTCATGATCGCTTTTCTCTTTTTCTGAGAACCAAGGTTTGAATGAGCTTATTAAGATTCCTCTCTCAATTTCTTACATCTTGTCATTCCTTGAACTTCCACTCTTGTCGACACATTGGACAATGCTGCTGTACTTGCTGAGAATTCAGCCATTTCAGGATACAGTGCATGTGGAAACAATGAGAGCACTGGCCCCAAACCAATGGACAGTCATCTCCAGGAACTTTACCTGAAAATCAGATACGGCTGTGAGAGATTGTGTGAACATTCCCAGCCACAGATGGCAAAACATAAAAGTAATTCATACACTTTAAAAGAGTAATATTTAGATCTGAAGGTTTTCAGCTTCTTATCAAAATAATACAAGATCCAAAATATATATTCAGCTGTGGCAGCTGATACCATGCAAGGTGTATTTTCAAGTCCTAGCCCCAACTAATTCCAAGCTTTTCAAACAGACTGAAATCTCCTTTCATATCACTAAGAGGTGATTCTACTATTATGTAACTTAAATTATGTAGGAATCAAACTAAGCTACCTCATACTTAGATGAAGGTAGTATCTTATGGATTGCTCTCGCTATCACACTCAATAAGTTAAAAAGAAGTCACTACAAATGGATGCATAGCTGGAGAGATGGTGCAGAAAGAGAGGCTTTAGGTTCTGGTATATTTTGGAAAGATCCTCGGAAGTGGGTACCTGTGCAGGCCACTGAGGTGGTACCTGAAGTGAACTGAGATCCTCATAAGCCAGTTTGCTATTACTCTTGGCAAGAATTTAAACTAACTTGGTACCAAGAGAGGAAGCATGGGGAAGGTTTAAACCAACCTTGCGAGGGGAAGGTTTAAACCAACCTTGCGAGGGGGAGCATAGGCGGAGAAATGGCAGATACAGTTTAATTCAACCAAGTATGAGGTGTTGCAGTTTTGTAGATCTAATAAGAAGGGACAGTACACTGTTAACAGTGTTGATATACAGATTGAGAGAGTAGCAACAAAGGCGTACAGCATGCTTGTCTTTCTGAGTTAAGGCCCTGAGTTAAAGAGTCGGGGATTATGTTCCAGCTTTACAAAATTCTAGTTGGGCTGCTCTGGAGTATTGCATTCCATTCTTCCCACAATAGGAAGGACGTGGAAGTTTTGAACAGGTTGGGAAGCAGCTTGTTAATATGCTTGATTACAGGACAGGTGCTACGATAACATGTTGGGCAAACTTGAGTTGTTTATTCTGGAGTGGCAGAAGCTGAAGGGAGAGATTTATAAGAAATCCATATGATTCTGAGAAACACAGATGGAATAGATAGCTGGCATCTACTTTCAGGGTTGAAATGTCTAATACTTGAGAGAATGCAATTGAGGTGAGGAGGACAAGTTCAAAGGAAATGAGTGGTTAATAGATGAATAAAGATTATTAGTATATAAAACAAAAGATACTACAACTATGAGACCAAATACAGCAGTAGCTGGAAACCTAAAATAAAATAACGATGGAAATACCCAGCAGATGAGACAGCATCTGTGGACAGAAACATTTGGTTAAAATGGATGACCTTACATGAGAAATGGTCAGTTCCAACACAATTGGGAGAGGCTGGTTATCTGAAATTGTCAAATTTGTATCAAGCCCTCACTGTTATATCTTGCCTTGATATAAGAAATAGGAGGAGTATGCTATTGGGCTCTGGTTTGCTCTTCTACCTCCACACATCTTTCTTGACAAACCTCTATGCAACTGCAGGAGATCCAACTCTCTCCCTATTACCTTATCCCACCTCACCATCCAAAGTCCCCATCTCTCCTTCCAGGGAAAGCTGAATTTTATCTGCATTTCTTCTAGTCTCGTGTATTGCATTTGAAGTAACACACACAAAATGCTGCCAGGCCAGGAACTCAGCCTGAAACATCAACTGTTTACTCTTTTCCATAGATGCTGTCCCCTTAGTTCAGTCCCTTCCTACCTACATCTGTGACACTTCACACACTCTGGATCTTTTCAATGATTTCAGGTTCTCTGGCCCCCAGCATCTTATTTTTACTACGGATGTCCAGTCCCTATACACCTCCATCCCCTACCAGGAAGGCTTCAAAGCTCTCCATTTTTTTTCTGGACACCAGACCCAACCAGTTCCTCTCCACCACCACTCTCTTGTCCTCACTCTTAATAATTTCTCCTTTGGCTCCTCCCACTTAATTCAAACAAAAGGGGTAGCCATAGGCATTCACATGGGTCCCAGCTATGCCTGCCTGTTTGTTGGCTACATGGAACAGTCCATGTTCCAAGCTTACACTGGTGATTATCCTGCACTTTTCCTAAGCTACATCGACGACTTTATTTGGTGCTGCTTCCTGCCCCATGCTGAACTTGTCAACTTCATCTAATTTGCCTCCAACTTCCACCCTGCCCTCAAATTTACCTGGTCCATTTCCAACACCTCTCTCCCCTTTCTCGATCTCACTGTCTCCATCTCCGGAGACAACTTATCCACTGATGTCTATTGTAAACCCACAGACTCTCACGGCTACCTGGACTCTCACCCTGTTACTTGTAAAAACGTCATCCCCTTCTCTCAATTCTTCTGTCTGCTCTCAAGATGAAGCTTTGCATTCTAGAATGAAGATGTCCTCCTTTTTCAAAGAAAGAGGCTTCCCTTCCTCCACCATCAACGCTGCCTTCAACGGCATCTCTTCTATTTCACGCACGTCTGCTCTTACCCCATCCTCCCGCCACCCTACCAGGGATAGGATTCCTCTTGTCCTCACCTACCACCCCACTAGCCTCCACATCCAGCACATATTCTCTGAAACTTCCACCACATCCATTGGGATCCCACCACCAAGTACATCTTCCCCTTCCCCCCACTTTCTGCTTTCCGCAGAGATCACTCCCTACACGACTCCCTTGTCCATTCGTCCCTCCCCACTGATCTCCCTCCTAGCACTTACCCTAATGCCCTTTATACTTGCTTTGAAAGGGAGAATAAAACAACAGCTATGAGGATCCCTGCAGAATCCGATGACCCTGTGATCTCTGTCTTGGAGGCTGAAGTCAGGCTATCTTTTGAGAATGTGAACCCTCGCAAGGCAGCGGGGCCCAATGGAGTACCTGATAAGGCTCTGAAAACCTGTGCCAACCAACTGGCGGGAGTATACAAAGACATTATCAATCTCTCACTACTACAGTCGGAAGTTCCCATCTGCTTCAAAAGGGCAACAATTATACCAGTGCCCAAGAAGAGCAGTGTGAGCTGCCTCAACGACCATCATCCAGTAGCATTCATATCTAGGGTGATGAAATGCTTTGAGAGGTTGGCCATGGCAAGAATTAACTCCCGTCTCAGGAAGGACCTGGATCCACTGCAGTTTGCCTATCCCCACAATAGGTCTACTGAAGACGCGATCTCAATGGCTCTCCACACAGCCCTGAATCACCTGGATGATGCAAGTACCCATGACAGCTATTGATTATAGCTCAGCATTTAACACCATCATTCCTGCAGCCTGGATTGCTTAGCCCACTGCTCTACTCTCTCTACACCCATGACAATGTGGCTAGGCATAGCTCAAATACCATCTATAAATTTGCTGATGATACAACCATTGTTGGTAGAATCTCAGATGGAGATGAGAGGGTACAGGAGCGAGATATACCAACTAGTGGAATGGTGTCACAGCAACAACCTTGCACTCAACATCAGTAAGACAAAAGAGCTGATTGTGGACTTCAGGAAGGGTAAGACGAAGGAACACATACCAATCCTCAGAGGGATCAGAAGAGGAGAGAGTGAGCAGTTTCAAGTTCCTGGGTGTCAAGATCTCTGAGGACCTAACCTGGTCCCAACATATCGATGCAGCTATAAAGAAGGTAAGACAGCAACTATACTTCATTATGAGTTTGAAAAGATTTGGTACATCAACAAAAACACTCAAAAACTTCTAAAGATGTACTGTGGGGGAGGGGTGCGCTACTGCACAGGACTGAAAGAAACTGCAGATGGCTGTAAATTTAGACGGCTCCATCTTGGGTACTAGCCTACAAAGCACCCAGGATTCTTTCAAGAAGCGATGTCTCAGAAAGGCAGTGTTCATTATTAAGGATCCCCAGCACTCACTGTTACCATCAAGGAGGAGGTACAGAAGCCTGAAGGCACACACTCAGTGATTCAGGAACAGCTTCTTCTGCTCTGTCATCTGATTCCTAAATGGACATCGAACCCATGAACACTACCTCACTTTTTAAATATACATTATTTCTGTTTTTGTATGATTTTTAATATATTCAATATACATATACTGTAATTGATTGATTTATTTATTTTTATTGTATTTTTCTCTTCTATATTATGTTTTGCATTAAACTGCTGTTGCTAAGTTTACAAATTTCATGACACATGCCAGGGATAATAAACCTGATTATCATTCTGAAAAGCTACAGAACCTAGGCTTCTGTACCTCCCTCTGCAACTGGATCCTCTACTTCCTAACCGGAAGACCACAATCAGTGCAGATTGTAAATAACATCTTCACCTCACTGACAATTAACACTGGCGCTCCACAGGGACGTGTGCTTAGCACACTGATCTATTCTCTCTACACCCATGACTGTGTGGCTAGGCATACCTCAAAGGTCATCTATAAATTTGCTGATGATACAACCACTGTTGGCAGAATTTCAGCTGGTGACGAAAGTGAAATGTATATATACCAGTTAGTTAAGTGGTGTCACAGTAGCCTCCTTACACTCAATATCAGTAAGACCAAAGAACTGATTGTGGACTTCAGGAAGGGTAAGATGAGGGAACACAAACTAATCCTCAGAGGGATCAGAAGTGGAGATAGTGAGCAATGTCAAGTTCTTGGGTGTCAATATCTCTCAGAACCATACTGATGCAGCTATAAAATGTAGGATTTGGGGAGTCTTGATCTGTCAACTAAAACACTCAAAAACATCTACAAATGTACCATGGAGAGCATTCTTACAGGCTGCATCACCATCTGGTATTGGTGGGGGGGGGGGGGGGGGGGGCTTCAGCACAAGATGGAAATAAGTTGCAGAAAATTGTAAAATAGGTCAGCTCTATCATGGGTACCAGCCTCTATAGTATCCAGAACATCTTCAAGGAGCAGTGCCTTAGGTGACTGCGTCCATCTTAAAAGATCCCCACCACCCAGGACATGACCTCCTCACACTATTACTGTCAGGAAGGAGGTACAGAAACCTGAAGGCACACACTCAGCGATTCAGGTACAGCTTCTTCCCCTCTGCCAACTGATTTCTAAATGGCCATTGAACCCATGGACACTAAGTTACAACATTTTTTTAAATTTCTGTTATTTTGCACTACTTATTTTAACTTAACTATTTAATAGACATTTATATATTAGTGCAACTCTTTTTTTCTCTATATATTTACTTACCATGTATTGCATTGTACTGCTGCTGTAAAGTTAACAAATTTCAGACATATGCCAGTGATATTAAACCTGATTCTGATTCTAGTTCTCATAGGTCAATGACCTAAAAATAATTGATTCTGCTTCAGTCTGTTGCCAGGCCTGCTGAGTGTTTTCAATGCTTTATTTTTATTTCAGCAAATGGATGGATCTACCAAATCTAGAGCCTGCTTCATAGGGCATAGATTTTGAAAGACATCAATAAAATACTACCAAAAGCATGGAAGAGAATAGAAGGTGAAATTAAAAAGGAAATTAGCAAAGAGAGGGCATAAGAATGATGGGCAAGTACAATCAAGGAAAATACAACTTTCTTTTACAAGGAGCAAGTAAATAACCAAAGAAAAGGCAGGGCATATTAGACACTAAAAAGGTGTGAAGACACAATCAGATTTAAATTTGTTATTACTGTCTTACCCAACGTGAAAAGTGTTGTTTTGCAGCAGCAGTACAAAGACATGGCCAAGTTTCTTAATGATTTCAATGAGATACACAAAGAGGAGAATAGCATCAATGTTGAACACAAAAAGGGTGTGGGATAAACAAAATATGGATAAGTGCTATAACTTCAAAGGCTACTGGCTGAAAAGAGGGCGGTGGGATTCAGCAAACAATCTTCTGTGTTTTTTTCATTATCAATATGTCATCATTATGAATATTTCATTCATTACCTTAGTGATTTTGCATATTTGCATTCAGTTATCCAATCCTGCACATTTTAGGAATAATGTAGTATTTATTTCGATAGTACAGTATTTTATTTAGTCATTCGACTCACCTTTAAAGGTCAGACCCTTAGATCTGCAACAAATCTCATGTTCTTTTTCTGCACAATACCCACAACCTGTGGCAAATCTGTCCAGTGTTTTAAGATCTGAATGTTTGTATAACATGCAGAACAATGTGAAGTCATTTGCCTTGGAAGAAAAAGGTTGAATGAGAGTATACTTCAACCTTTTTTCTACCAAGGCAACTGACTTCACATTGGCGAAACATTGAAAAGTGTTACTATTTGGAAGGGCCTGGCTGTTCTGGTGTATGAATCAGTAATTAATACGCAGCTTTGGCAAATAATCAGGAATGCAAATTGTATGCCTTTCTTATTACAAGATTTGAATAAAGGTATGTGTTAATTTTACTTCAATTATATAACATCTTAGTGGGTTAGGCATCTGGGATATTATGCATAGCCTTGTTCTCCCTACCCAAAGAAGAATAAACCAGTAATTAAGCGAGTACAGCTAAAAACCACATTGATGATGGCAGATTTGTCATTTGAAAGAGACTGCTCCGACTAGGCCTTTACTCGAAACACAAAGCTGAAAATCCAAGCTATCTACTGGAAGAAATCAGAGAGGGTCAAGCATCTTTGTTGGTCAAGAGATTGTCAGCGTTCCATGTACACTTCTCCCCTCACCACAGATGCTGCTCGTCCCTCGGAGTTCCTCCAGCAGATAGCTCGTTCTTCCAGATCCAAGCAACTTTTGTGTCTCCGAGAAACTGAAAATATTGAATAAAAGCAAACCATGCTGGTGGTCTCTAGCAATCCGAGCAACATTTGTGCTGCGAGAAAGAGAGACGACGATTCAGGCCGACAAACAGAACAGGAAAATAAAACAAGACTGTGCTTTAATTTGACGTCGGATTCGGGGAAGAGGGTGTCTGAGTTAGGATGCAGACCAAGTGACAACATTATTGTTGGCTATCGGAGGGTCTGAATCTTCCAATGAGAAAAAAAACTCGCAAGGGTCAAGACGACAGATCAAAAGCGATGAGGGATGGGCGATAAAAGAAAACTCTGCAGAAGGGGCCCGCTTCAAGCAAACATTTTTTTTCAAAAATACTCACAGTCTGGACAGCAGCCATTAAACGCCGTCCGGCAAATGCCACAATTCTCATCATTTGCCACCCAATACCAAGTGGCGATGGCGTTCCACCGCTTCACCTTCACCCGCATGGCGGTGACCAGAGTAGGAACGAAAAACCGGGGATCGGAGAAGGTGGGCGCGGCGGACCAGAGAATCGGGAACACCAAGCGTTTCAGTTCCTGGCTCTCGCTCACTTTCAACCACTGAGCTAAACGGTGACGCCGAGCTCTTAAAACGACCTTTTATAAACTGGCTGCCGCGAAACTATAATTTTCAAAGTACCACACTGGGAGAGCTTTTGAGCGGTTTCATTTTTTTCTTCTTCGCCTCTTGATTGGCTGATGAGCGCCTCTCCCTGATTGGCGAGGCCGTACTCTGTTGGCGAAGATGGGTGGATCCACCAGGGGATGAAGTTGCTGAACCAGCAGGTTCGGGGTGCTTTGGAGGCACGACTTCCGAAAGAAAAAACAAATTTTCCAAATTATGGAAGAAAGAGCACAACTAGAACAAAAAAAAAGCCCATTGTAGTGCAAAGTGTCAAAAATTTTCTATTCTGAAGTAGTGACCAAGATCCTCAGGCCCCTGATAAGGCAAAGAAGGAGCAACACACACAAAATGCTGGTGGAACGCAGCAGGCCAAGCAGCATCTATAGGAAGAAGCACTGTCGACGTTTCGGGCCGAGATCCTTCGTCAGGACTAACTGAAAGAAAAGATAGTAAGAGGATCTCTTTAAAGAAGGATCTCACTTTTTTTGAGGCATCGCCTCTTAAAAATTCCCCCCGTGGCAGGGAGGATGGTGGAGTTGGTTGTAGCTCTTGCAATCCTTTTCTTTAAAAGCTCTATATCATAAATAAATAATACTGAGAGCATGAGTTATAGAGTTTTTGAAAGTGAGTCTATAGGTTGTGAAGTCAGTTCAGTGTAAGGTGAATGAAGTTATCCACAGTGGATCAGGAAGCTGATGGCTGTAAGGTAATAACTGTTTCTGAGTTTGGTGGTGTGGGACCTGAGGAACTTGTCCTCCTGCCTGATGGTGGTAGTAAAATATTGAAACAAGGATTGACAAGGGCACTCATGATTTATTAAATGTTAACGGTTGGGAGGGCACTGATGATTTTCTTGCTGGCACTCTTAAATCAAATTGAATATTAGCTGCATAACAGTGTTTACTAGTTGCCACATCAATAATTATAAAATGAAGGAAATACGCAAGATGTTAACACATTCCTTGTGAGATCAACAGTCCAATCCAGAGATTTGATCACAATTAAGGGTTATACTTAAGTGCAATGGTGAGGGACTGTTGCAATGTCCAGTGGGGTCATCTTTCAAATGAGATGCTTACAGAACATCTGTGTAATCAGATGGATGCAAGAGTCAATGGTACTATTGAATTCAAACATTCGACCCTCAAACAACACCATCTAACAGTTGATGTAATTTGTTACTTGGCTTGTGGAATCTTAAAATATGCAATTTATCAGCTATTTTAGCCTACGTTACCATTACAGCTGAGCCCTTCTGTTGGTCAGGGTCGACAGTAGATGTTGCATCCCAGCTGTCCACATGATACACAAGCCAAGGCAGTACAATTAGATGCGCAAGGCTGCCCCCCTTCACGTAGATGATGAATCCAAAGGAACTTGTATCCATCAAAACTATCTGTAATTTCCTTTGTCAAATTTAAATCTGGGAGAGATTAACAGAAAAGCGCTCCAAACTTACTCTAGTGAAGAGCATGGTCTATTTTTTTTACAGATTAAATCCCTTGTTCTGTAATTTCCCCATGCAGAAGAAACAGTTCCTAACTCTCAATGTAAAAGATCCCTTGACAATCTAATGTTAAAATAAAAAAAAATATAAACCAAATTTAAAATCTGCCTCTGAGGCCTCTATCGGTTGGGGTCAACCTTGGATATGTGTCCTAGCTGTTTACATGATAGGCAAGCCAGGGCAGTATGATATGGAGAGCAGGCTGTTGCCTCTCTTCATGCAGCTGATGAATCCAAACGAACAGCAGGAGTTGCCATTCAGCATTGAACTCAACGTAGGACTGCCTTAGGGACTCCGGCTCCAGATCTTTCCTTGGGGATTACAGCCGAAATCTTCCCCTTGAGTGGGTATAGCCACAAGGCAGTAGAGGTTTGAGAACAGAGTTTTCCTTCTCTGAGATGAGCTGCCAACTACGACTTTTGAGCCCCATCTACCTGAAGCGACTGGTTTTAAGGTGCCAGTAACCTGCCTTTACTCCTCTCCTGTTGGTAGAAATGGTTCTGTGGGCTTAGTAAGCCATATGTGAAGGCCAAGAGCTGAAGTTGGTTGTCAGACGCTATTTGAGATGCATGCCATTGGGAGCATTTAATAGGTAGTGGGAGCTTATCTCCCCCACGCCATGGCCTTAAGGAACCTACACTTTTTTTAAAAAAAACCTTTTATTCAAGTCATTCAACAATCAGCAGTAAAACATGTACAGAATTAAGTATTGTTGGATGAACTAGAATTTCTTTTTCATTTTGTTATTGAGACAAGTTATAATTTCTGATATACACTCAAGGATTTGGATCTCTGCTTCAAAACAGTTGACACTGTTTCAACTTTCAGAAGGTGGTGTTTATGACATAAGATGTAGTTATATCTTGGCAATTTACATATGTTACGAACCCCGTAACTGGGTCACTTACCAGCAAAGATGGAGATGTCTGTTGAAGTCTGATGATACTATTTTTACCAGTATTTATTAGTAAAAATACACAAAAATAATATCAATGCAAATATACAGATAATATACGTCGTCAATACTAAATCTAAAAGTGCGGGTATAATAATAATAAGAAATAAGCTCTATCGTTGTCTAGGGGATAATGTATTGTCCGATGGAAATATAAAGTTCACTCAGTTCATGCAGGCTGCAGCCTTTGGGGACCGCTGTGTTGCAATGGTGGGAGAGAAAGAGATTTTGGAGAAAAAACTTGCCGGCTTTCCTTTTATGATTTTGATCCGTCGGAGTCTCGTTGGTGTGGCCATTCACTTGTGGCCTCTCCTTTAGCTAGACCGTTCTTCCGTGGTGAGCCCACCAACCCAGGCAAGAGAGGACGCACACGGGCCCCACCGGCTTTTGCTATAAAATGGGATTTTCAGCGTTTCTCCTGGTGCGTCTAAAGGGGTTGTTCCCCAGACCCTCTTTTATCCTTACTCACGGGGTCTCAGATGTCAATCAGGTTGGGATGATGCAATCCCTCAACCAGCCCACTCTGGTTGTCCCCTGAGGGGTTTCAATGAATAGTACAGTACTCAATACACAATTCCGTCTCCAAGAGACAATAGCCGTTATCAATGGTTCCGTTTCACTGAGGCCAGGACACATTCCAAACCCTGTGTATTCTGGACGTCTCTCTCTCATTTCCTGGGTCCCAGACCCGAATTAATAGCGATCTTGCGATTCTCAAAAAGGAGGGGGCAACTTTGTACCCTTCGGCCCCTCAGAATTGCTGCACATTCATAACACCCCCGTCCTTCTAAGATTTTAACCACAGGTAAAAATTAATTAATACAGAGTCTTACAGGATTTCAGAATCTAACACAATACAAAAGAGTTTTTTTTTTCACTACAGAGTAATACAGTTATACATTCAATTCAGCATCTAAACAGTTAGCGATTACATTGTCACTTCCTTTAATATCTTAACATCTTGTACCTTAATAATTCTTGTAGCATCAGACTCCAATTTAATAACCACCTATTTTTTTTTCCTTTTCTTCAGCAAACAAAAACTAAAGAGTTGTGATCTTAGCTTACATGTATATTACAAAAGTTCATGCAAATACTAATCTTTATTTTACTTTCAAACTTAGCAGTCAATCTTCCATGGGGTTGTCTTTATTAGTTACATGCTTTGTCGAAATCCCTTAAAACCGGATCCTGTTATTTAAAATGGCATCCCGTCAACCCTCCCCCCTTTTCCAGTTAACTCCCACGTGGTTAACTTGTGCACCAGTGTGGAATGGGCTTTTGCATGCTCCTTTCAGAGGAGTTATTTTATCAACAAGGTTTCCCAAACGTAGCCCATTGGCTGAATCTCCACACAATTCTTTATTTTTAAGCAAGTCATTAATTTTATCTTCAGGACCCTTCATTCTATTAGTTTTCAATTTAAGATCTGCAAGCGATCCCTCTTTGTCCAAACAGCATTTCAAATTCTGCCTCTTCACAGCACACTCTTGAATAACAATAGCGTGTGGGGCACCTTTACATTCCAAATCAACCTGTAATTGATTCGCAGGCACCGTGTTACCAAGCCATTGTCCCTGTAGCCTGGTTGCTGCTTCTGACATCAATCCAGACTTTAAATTTTCTTCATTCAATTTAGGAACTACACTCTTCCCTTTCCCTTCAAAAATAATATTCACCCCACCACCTTTTATCTCCTCACTAACTTTTTTTTAATTAGTTTTTTCTATACATTTTACAAATTAAAAAACCCGAAATCACAATAAGGAACATTGATACAGTGCAAAATTAAGCATACAATGACAATATGCTACAAAGGAAGAGAATTTAACAAAAAAGCACCTAAATTAAAGACAAGTAAACTTAGTATTCTCCCCAAGCCCCACAACACAAAAAAAACTCCAGACCAACCACAACACAATATAGAGAATATAAATCAGGACAATCAAACTCCCAGACTGTGAATACACTTAGCAACAGAGGATAATAATGCCTACTACCAGAAAAAAAAAGGGAGCTGAAAGCAAGAGACCGAAAAGAAAAAAAAACCCTAGTCAAGAGGAAGGTTATGAGAGTACTTGATAAAAGGTCCCCAGACCTTATGGAACTTTAGATCCGAATTAAGAACTGAGTAATGAGTTTTTTCGAGGTCCAAGCAGGCCATAATGTCGTTAAGCCATTGCGCATGAGTGGGCAGGGCAACATCGCTCCATCTAAGGAGGATCAAGCGTCTAGCCAGGAGAGAGGCAAAGGATAATATTCGGCATTTGGTCGGACTCAGACGTAAATCTGTCTCGCCCCAGAAACCGAACAAAGCAATTAAGGGGTTTGGTTCTAGGTGCTGATTCAGAATATACGATAAAGTAGTGAAGACATCTTTCCAAAATTTCTCCAAGCTAGGACAGAACCAGTACATATGAATGAGAGAGGTCACGCCCCTCTTGCATTTATCACAGAGCGGACTAATGTTAGGGTAGAATCGAGATAGTTTAGATTTAGACATATGGGCTCTATGAACAATCTTAAACTGTAAAAGGGAATGGCGCGCACAAAGAGAGGTTGAGTTATCTCCTCACTAACTTATAACACACCTTCGAAAACAAACAACTGGGAATTCTCACTTCCCACTAGTACCACAGTTAACCCTTTCTTCACTGAACCAAGTCCATCTGACCCACAAGGACTGCATTCCTTTTCAACTGAATCAAATACCTCAGACTTTTTCTGAGTTCCATTACTAGGTTCAGTACCACATGCATCCACATCTTGAACACACTCGAACGGGACATCTGCCTCTTCCAGACTTTCAATACCCTTACCCTTTTCAAATTCTAAGTTCCCCTGATCCTCCCAGTTACTCTCTGGGCAACTCCCTTCCGGAGTAAACTCAACCCTGCGGGCTGAAACAACCTCATCTGCCAACCCAGCAGACTTCTTCAAGGTAATGGCATCCTTTTCATCTAGGACTGCCCTCATTTCATTATCGGGAACACCTTCAGAATTTTCAACTTCTTCAAACAGTTCTGCCAAACCAGACAGATCATCCATGTCCAACCCTGGACCTTCTAACAGCCTTATCTGTTCCTCATTTTTACTCCGTCCCTCTATAAATTTCCTCCTGGCTAAGGACAGGACTACCTCCTCTCCCTTACTCTCTTTCACTTTCCTATTCTCCGTCTTACCACCCTCTAACTCCTCTTGGTACAGGGTCGGTAAAAACGTCTCGGCCAAGTCGATACTGGCCTGATTTAAACTGGTCTCTTTCTCAGCTGCCTTTTCCGACATGCTGCGAGTGGTCGCGCATGCGGGATAGATCTTGGAATCTAGGGGTGGGTCCTCAACACTTACAGGCTGGCTCATCAGCTCCATGGCTGACCAAATTTCACCACCAGCTAAATCGTTACCCAGAAAGATGTCTACGTCAGTTCTCGGAAATTCTGATCGCACCCCTATTTCAACTGGTCCAGATACCAGCTCACAATTTATAATGATCCTATGCAAGGGCACCGCTTCTGTCCCTTTTCCTATGCCTCTCAAAGCTACCTCTCCAGTCTCGCGACCAAAATCTAGTACCGTACTGCGAATCAATGACAGCTCAGCTCCCGTGTCTCTCCAGATCCGCACTGGAACTGGTGTGTCTCCCTCTTTCACAGACACGGTTCCTTCTGAAATAAATTTCTCAGACCCCTCTCATATTCTGTCTACCTGGGGCTTGCTCGTCGATTTACTGATCATCGCAACACATCCTGTAGGGACTGCTGCTCTCCCTTTTCCTACCTCCTTCCTCGAAGCAAGGTACTTAGATGCAATATGACCCACCTTTCCACAATTAAAACAGGTCAAGCCAGGACCTCTCCTGCCGTCTTGCCTTTCCTCCTCCTTAATTTTACCACTAGCTCCCGGCGGGATCTCTGCCTCAGCCGGCGGGCTTTCTCTACCGTTCCCACGGTCTCTCTGGTAACTTTTATTCGAGGAAAACTTTGTCTTGTGGGTTAGGGCATATTCATCTGCGAACCTAGCAAATTCAGATATGGTCTTATTCGGCTTCTCATTCAAATACATCCGGATATCATCCGAAACACAACCTTTAAATTCCTCAATCAGAATTAACTCCCTGAGACGCCAAAAATCTTCTTCCACCATTTCTGCTGCACACCAGCGATCCAAGAGTACACCCTTCTCATAGGCAAACTCTGCATACGTCTGATTCCACCCTTTCTTTAAATTTCTGAACTTTTTTCTATATGCTTCAGGTACCAATTCATAGGTCCGAAGAATGGCCTCCTTTACTTTCTCATAATTCTCAGACTCCTCCTCCTCCATGGACAACGCCGCATATGCCCGTTGTGCCTTCCCTTTTAACACACTTCGTAACAACGCCACCCACTGATCTTTGGGCCACTTCTGACTCACTGCCACCTTTTCAAAATGCAAGAAATAACTATCAACATCCGTCTCCTCAAACGGAGGTACTAACCTAAACTCCCTACTAATATTAAACCGCTCCTCTCGGTCTGACCCTTGAGCTCTTCGCTCTTGCCTTAACTTCTCCATGTCCAAGTCATGTTGCCTCTGTTTCTCCTTCTCCCTTTGGTTCTCAGTTCTTTCCCTCTCCTTTTCAGCTCTTTCTTTTTCCTTTTCAGCTGCTTCCAGCTGTTTTAACTTAATTTCATGTTCCAACCTTAATTTCTCCAACTCTAACTGAGCCGTCCCACTAGCTGGTACCTTTTCAGGGATATTTTCCAATACCTCAGCTGAAAACACATTCTTCACAATATAATACTGAGTTATGGCCCTCCACACCTCCCGCTTTTTCATCGACAACCTCACCTCTGCAAGATTTAGTCCTTTCACAATATTTATCAAGTCCAACTTTGTGGCAGCCTCTAGCGCCTCCAGAGTCGAGTTTTCTATAAATTCGTCTACGTCCATCTTTGCTGGTTTCCCGTCTGGTTACCCACGCAACCAGATCCAAGTTTGGACTTAAAAGCCCGATTTACTGGCCCTCCACTTTGGTATCAAATCCCAGACGAGCCCCCATGTTGTTACGAACCCCGTAACTGGGTCACTTACCAGCAAAGATGGAGACGTCCGTTGAAGTCTGATGATACTATTTTTACCAGTATTTATTGTAAAAATACACAAAAATAATATCAATGCAAATATACAGATAATATATGTCGTCAATACTAAATCTAAAAGTGCGGGTATAATAATAATCAATAAGAAATAAGCTCTATCGTTGTCTAGAGGATAGTGTATTGTCCGATGGAAATATAAAGTTCACTCAGTTCATGCAGGCTGCAGCCTTTGGGGACCGCTGTGTTGCAATGGTTGGAGAGAGAGAGAGATTTTGGAGAAAAAACTTGCCGGCTTTCCTTTTATGATTTGGATCCGTCGGAGTCTCGTTGGTGTGGCCGTTCACTTGTGGCCTCTCCTTTAGCTAGACCATTCTTCCGTGGTGAGCCCGCCAACCCAGGCAAGGGAGGACGTACACGAGCCCCACCGGCTTTTGGTATAAAACGCTGTCACTGGATTTCCAGCGTTTCTCCTGGTGTGTCTAAAGGGGTTGTTCCCCAGACCCTCTTTTATCCTTACTCACGGGGTCTCAGATGTCAATCAGGTTGGGATGATGCAATCCCTCAACCAGCCCACTCTGGTTGTCCCCTGAGGGGTTTCAATGAATAGTACAGTACTCAATACACAATTCCGTCTCCAAGAGACAATAGCCGTTATCAATGGTTCCGTTTCACTGAGGCCAGGACACATTCCAAACCCTGTGTATTCTGGACGTCTCTCTCTCATTTCCTGGGTCCCAGACCCGAATTAATAGTGATCTTGCGATTCTCAGAAAGGAGGGGGCGACTTTGTACCCTTCGGCCCCTCAGAGTTGCTGCACATTCATAACACATAGAGAACATCCATCATATGTATGGGCCTCAGAATTTTGATGGGAACTGACATTTACTTTCATCATTCTATTTTAGCTTTGAGAATGAGAAAGTGTAAACAGTAGAGTTTTTTATTATGTCTGTTTTAATGGTTGTTAAATCTTTCTCCTGTTTAATTATCCTTGTAAAATACAATGTTGGTGGCAGAGGGAAAGATAAATCTTACCCTTTGACAACAGGTGAATGAACAGTAATGAACTGAAAGCAAACATAAATTTAAATACACTGTCATATTTAACGCTCTACTTAAGAATTAAATAAAATGTAACATTCTATTTTTACTTGGTGTGTAATTTTGGGTGATTTTATACGGTATGTGATTTTGATGAACCCTTATGCTGCAGGGCTCTATTCATCAAGTAACAAAGGAGAAATGAAAATGAAAATATTACGGTCCTTTGGGCATTGTGCATATAAATTGATAATGAACCAACCTAAAAATAATACCTTTTAATGCCTTTCATTTCTGCTTCAGGATGTCCTTGTGAGGTTTAAAAGCAATGAAGTAACTTCAATGTTCTTTTAGTGTAGATGTGAAGTACTTACTGCCCATTATGCTGCTGCTATTTAGGGCAGCAATGAAGGTCCTCCATCTCTGGTGGTGTTCAGAGCTTCCTTCATCATATCAGTAGCTTCCTCTTGGATTTCACTATTGTCAGTCATGCAAGTCACAGGTGGAGATTCAGGAATACCATCACACTCAGATGTAGAAGATATCTTCACTGCTGTTTCCGTAACAATTTTGATTTACCAGTCAGGGTTGTTAGACCTGAGCTGAACCCCCAAATCTGGAGGACCGGTGGACCACTAATAGTTTGGCCTCTACCCTTTCACCTGTTTGGCATGGGTGACCCTACCAAGAGCCAAAGCATAAAGCCCTGACTCCAGCCAACATAGCCCTCCGGGTCACTGGGGCAGATGTCTCCAAACTCTATGACAAGGTTGTGGTCCCCTTGGAGGTTTAGTGTAGATATGGCATTACCTAATTGCAGAATGAACTTGAAAGTATTACAGGCAAAACAGACAAATTTGTTGATTGACATTTTATTAATAGCAGTAATTTGCAGAAATTGATAAGCACTATGATGTGTTTGGTGAAGCAATTTAAACTGCACAAATACCTTTCAAATAAACATTATTCTATGTGCTAATAAAGGTGTTGCATCATGGTTCTGGTTACTAATCAGTTGCCAGCTAAGGAAGTAGAGGCGCTTCCATGGTTTCTTTGTAATTGCACTTAGGTGCTGGGCCCAGGACAGATCCTCTGAAATGAGGAACTCAAAGTTGCTGACCCTCTCCACTTCTGATTCCCCTGAGGAGAACTGGTTCATGGACCCTGCTTTCCTCTTTTAGTCAATAATCAGCTTCTTGGTCTTGCTGACATTGAGTAAGAGTTTGCTGTGTTGCCATATTTTCAATCTCTCCCTCCCATATACTGATTCTTCACCACCTTTGATTCAACCAACATCAGTGGTCTCGTCAGCAAACTTGTATATGGCACTGGAGCTGTGCTCAGCCTCACAGTCGAAGTATAAAGCTAACAGAGCAAGGGGCTAAGCACACAGCTCTGTGGTGTGCCTGTGCTGATGGTGATCGTGGAGAAGATGTTGTTGCCAATCCAAGCTGACTAGGGTCTGTAAGTGAGGAAATTAAGGATCCAGTTAAACAAGGAGGTATTGAGGCCTAGATCTTGAAGACTATTGGCTAGGTTTGAAGGAACGATAGTATTGAATGCTGAGTTGTTGTCAATGAAGAGTATGCTGCATCTTCACTGTCCAGATGTTGATATGTTTCATCACCAACCTGTCAAGGCATTTCATCACAGTGGATGTATGTACTACTGGATGACCGTTATTGAGGCAGTTTATGAAGTTCTTCTGAGGCACCAGTATAATTTAAGCCTGTTGAAGAAGGTGAATACCTCAGACTGCTAAAGAAAGAGGTTAAAGATATCAGTGAACACTCCAGCCAGTTGGTCAGCACATTTTTAAATACTCAACCAGCTGTTTTCCATGGTTTTCCAGAGATTGTTCCTGGACATCTTGTATTTTACTTGGTTGCCAGACTTGAATGCCATTGATCTGGCCCTCAGTAGGCTGCCAATCTCATGGTTCATCCAGAACTTCTGGTTGGGGAAAATTCTGAATGATTTTGTGGGGACTCACTCATCTCTTTTTATAAAGTCTGTGACAATGATGGTGTATTCGTTCAGATGCCCTGATGAATCCTTGAATACGTCCCCGCCCACTGACTCGAAGCAACCGCATAGCCGCTCCTCTGCCTCCCACAACCACTTCTTTGTTGTCCTTGCTTCTGGAGCTTTGCTCCTTAGTTTCTGCTTGTATACAGGTAGGAGAAGGACAGCCAAATGATCAGATTTCAAAATGCGGACTAGGGATGTAACGATAGGCATTCCAATTGTAGTATAACAGTGGTTGAGTGTGCTGGGACCCCTGAGTGTGCTGCAGGTGATATGTTGATAATAGCTGGACAAAGCTTTTTTTCAAAACAAGCCTTATTGAAGTCTCCAACAATGTCGGGTAGTCTGTTTCTTGTTCGCTGATGACTGTACTCATTCCTCGAGTGCCTACTTAACATCAGCCTGTGGTGATATGTAAACTGTGGTCATGAAGGAGAACTCTCTTGGTAACTAGAATGATCAGCATTTAATCATTAGATGTTCCAAGTTGGGGGAACAAAAGTGTGACAAGACCACTATATCCAAGCACCATGAAGTGTTTATGAAACACAGACCTCCCACCTTTTGTCCTCTAAGAATCAGCAGACCAATCTATACAATGGATTGTAAAGTCCTCAAGTCTTACCAATGTATCCAGCTTGTCCAGAGAGAGCAATGTCTCCGTGAAACACAGATTGCAGAAAGCAGTGTATGTTTGGCAGGGGAGAGTGGCACATGGAAATCTCCACACACGACTCTTTGTCCTTTACACCACCTCTACAGTCACTTTGTCCTGTGTCTTTACTTTTTTCTGGACTTGGCAACCAGAATGGTAAATTTTAAAATATATTATAGAGAGATGGAATCATTGTGTCAACAGGGCAACCCTCAGCATTGATAGCCAAGGCAAAAAAGATCTAAATATGTGAAATCAACCATCAGGTTGTTCAAAGCAAGCACCAACAAATAGCTTTGTAATAAAGACCAGTTTTTTAGTGACGTTTAGTAATAGATATTAGCAAGGATGCAAGAGACAAAAATTTAACTGGTTTTTGATCACTTACATCCAACTAAAAGAGTCGATAAGGCTTTGTTTAAAGTTTTGTTTAGAAGTCAGTATTTCTAGTGATATTGAACTCCCTATTTTCTGTACAGAAGAGTGAACATAAGCCTTTCTGTTCAATTCTCTGGACTAGAACTTCAACCATACAACTCAAAGTTAGGAGTACTATTTAACAAAATGAAAATTACACATATTTTAATCTACATGCCATTCTGTCTTTATCTTTTGCTTACCAGTTCAGTTTTTAGCAATTTGCATGTTCACTATGTTTCAAAACAAAACATAACAGAGATATTGTTCACTTGGCACTTCCATGGTAGCTCTGCATGTTTATCTACAAACGGTTTGTATTAATTTATGACCCATAAGCAGGAAATATCTAGATTTGATGCAGTCTGTGCTGAGTTATCTGTATCATACCAGAACAACAGTAAAAACGCTTCAGTTGGCCTCTATTCATGAGGTTAAACGAATTGCGGAAAATATAGCTTTCGTGCTAGCCTCAATGCATTCTGGCAAAATAGTTGAAAGTGGGTGTACTTGTAGGTAGATACACTGATCAAGATTGGGTTTGAATGTGATATCAGTCAGCACATAAGATTCTCAACATTTTTGTGAGTATAGAACAGAAGAAAATAGCCAAGGAGAAAATAAACACCAAAACTCAAGTTTTAGGTATACAGATATGATTTTTATTATCGTGACCAATTGTATTCAAAAAGTGGTAAGCAAAATATAAATGCCAGTAAGTGATACTCGTATACTAAATCACCAGAAAAGATGCTTTCAGTTTGTAACCTCGTATTGCTGAAATACTGAGAATGCTTACTTACTTACTTACTTACTGCCCGTTATGCCTAGTGGCATGTAGGGCAGCAACGAAGGTCCTCCACTCCTGTTTGTTTTGGGCTAGCTTCTGAATGGTACCCCAGATGTAGTTCAGGGTCTTCAGCTCTCCCTCTACAGTTCAACGCCAGGTATTCTTGGGTCTTCCTCTTTTCCTCTTTCCTTCTAGCGTCCAATGGAGGGCTATACGTGTGATGTTATCAGATTCCCTTCTAAGCAAATGCCAAATGCAACTCTATCACCTTCTCATGAGGATGGTTTCAATGCTGTCTTGATGGCATTGAGCAAGTAGTTCATCATTTGAGATGATGTTTGGCCAGAATATTCTTAAGATTCTTCTCAGGTTTTTTGTGTGGAAGACTGACAACTTAGTGAGTTCACTTCCTGTCATTCTCCAGCATTCTGATCCATAGAGGAGGGTAGAAAGAACACAGCTCTGATACAATTTTAGCTTGGTCCTGATGTTGTACTGTTGAGACCTCCATACGTTGCTGAGCATTCTGAGGGAATTTCTGGCCTTGCTTAGATTGTTCTTAATGTCGTTGCCTGCTCCTCCATCGTGTCTGACAGTGCTGCCCAGGTAGGTGAACTCCTCTGTTGTAGAAAGGTCTTCTCCATTCACTTGGATTGTTGAGGGGTTTGAGATGTTCCACGTCATCACCTCCATTTTCTTCAGACTAATCTTCAGGCCAATCTGCTGAGCAAAATCACTGAGGTCGATGTTTTTTCTTGCATGTGCTGGTGAGTGTGGGAGACCAGAACCAGGTCATCAGCAAAGTCAAGGTCTTCCAATGTTGAGAAGAGGGTCCATCGTATGCCTTTTGTCTGATCTTCAGTTGTTCGCTGCATCACCCAATCAATGGCAGCGTTAAAGAGGAGTGCCAACATCACACATCCTTGTCTCACTCCTGTTTTCACTTAAAAGCTTTAATCACTGTTTCCAACTCTACATTTAAAGTTGGCATAAAAATTCTTAATGAGAAGAACTATCTGTTGCGGGATCCCGTACATGCGCAGTATATGCCAAAGGCTTTCTCTGTGGATGCTACTGAAGGCTTTCTCGAAATCCACAAAGTTGATGTAGAGCTGTCTCTGCCACTCTGTACACTGCTCGATGATGTTACGCAGTGCAAACATCCCCTACCTTTCCGAAATCCTGCCTGCTCCTTTCTGAGTTGTCGATCTACTGCATCTGACATACTTTGTCAAGATCTTGCTTGGATTTGACAAATGTGTGATACCATGCCAATTGCTACAATTTCTCAGGGTGCCTTTCTTTGGAAATCTAACCAAAGTTAGATTGTCCAGTATCTTCTTCCTTTCCCATGTGGCTATAAAGAGTGGCAGGAGTATTTTGGCTGCAAGTTCTGGGCCTGCCTTGAACAGTTCTGCACTGAGGTTATCTTGGTCAGAGGCTTTTCCATTTCTGAGAGATCTAATGGCTGCAATGATTTCTTCTTTGGTTACTAGTTCAACACTAATGTCAAGATCAACCTCTGCCTCTTTGGCACATTCCAAAATCCTATCTTGGTCCTACATTTGCCATTCAGAACTTCCGTCTTCCTGTCAGTGACTTCCTTTCAGCTTTCACCACTGACATTCATACAAGTATCTACGGATGACTCTGGAAGCCCATCACACCTAGTAGTTTTGGTTCCTTCTGTTGCTGTTTCCATAACAAAAATCTTTTTCCGGGACTGGGTTGTTAGCCCTGTGCCCAACCCCCAACCTGAAGAACCAGTGGATCGCTCTTAGTCTGGTCTCTACCCTTCGACCTGTCCAGCTTGGATGACCCTACCAGGAGATGAATCTCCTGCCGGCATAGCTCTCAGGGTCAATGAGACACGCAAGCTCCCCGACCACTCCAAGGTTGTGACCCTACGGGGAGACTGAGAATATATCATGTTATTAATTACATTAATCGGTAAAGTAAAATAATTGGCTTTTGGTTTGAGTATGTTTATTAGTTACCTAACATGGGTAAAATTCCTTTAGATGAGTAAAGTGCTTATGCCACAATACTCAATTTAAAATGTATGCCCTTATTTTCAAAGTTTGAAGTAAATGTATTATCAAAGTACATATTGGATCTTGAAATTTGTTTTCTGGTGGGCATACTTGGTAAAAGTGTTGGCATGTGGCCAATGGTTAAGGCTTTCGTCTAGTGAGCTGAAGGTCGCTAGTTCAAGCCTTGGCTGAGGCTGTGTGTGTGTCCTTGAGCAAGACACTTAACCAAACATTGCTCTGCGATGACACCGGTGCCAGGCTGTAATGCCCTTATGCCCTAATCCTAATGCCCTTCCCTTGGACAACATCGGTGGCATGGAGAGGGGAGACTTGCGGCTTGGGCAACTGCTGATCTTCCATAAAAAAGAACCTTGCCCAGGCTCGTGCCCTGGAAACTTTCCAAGGTGCAAATCCATGGTCTATCGAGACTAACGGAGGCCTACCTATTTAGTAAAACCAATAACCATAATGACTGAAAGACCACACCTAACAGGGCAGATGACCAGTGTGCAAAAGACAACAAATTGAGCAAATACAAAATAAAGAGAGGAAATAATAATATTAATAAATAAGCTATAAACATTGAGAACATGAGATGAAAAGTCCTTGAAAGTGAGTCCAGAGGTTGTGGAAATAGTTCAATGTTGGGGCAAGTGAAGTTGATTGAAGTTATTCCCTTTGGTTTAAAAGCCTTATTATTTAAGAAGTAATAACTGTTCCTGAACCTGGTGATGTGAGTCCTGAGGCACCTGTACCTTCTTCCTGATGGCAGCAGTGAGAAGAGAGCATGACCTGGGATGTGGAGTTCCCTGATGATGGCTGTTGCTTTCCTACACCAGCACTTCGTATAGATGTGCTCAGTGGTGGGAAGTGCTTTACCTATGATGTACCTTTATATCAAGTTACGCAAATGGAGTTTCTTGTAAAAAGCAAAAAATGGGTGCCATTTTGTCTTGGCACTTTTTGAAAAGAGCAGTATTTCACATATTTCTTTATGCCAGCTCATAGATCAATAGCATTTCTCCATTTATGTTGTTGTAACCTATTCTCTCTCACTTGCTCATCTTGATTCTCTGATTCTCCGGCCACCCACTCTAATAGGCATATCAGCACATATATGGGACATTGGAGGAAATGGACATATCCTGTGGGAAACCCACACTGTCAGAGAAAAAGTGAGAACTCCTTACATTACTGGAAGTGAAAATCAAACTCGACACACAGAAGCTGTGAGTCCGAAGAACCACCAACTGAGCCACTGGGCAAATACCAGAAACTGTGGGGTTTCATTTTAATAATCTTACTAAAATTTTAAAAATGCCATCTCATTCTTCCTTAGATATTGGGTGTAACAGTTAGTGCAACACTTTACAGCCTCAGCAATCACTGAGTGCATTCAATTCCCGCCACAGTCTGTGAGGGGTTTATATGTTCTCCCTGTGATCATGTAGGTTTCCTCCGGGTGCTCCAGTTTTCTCCCACATTCTAAAGATGTACGGGTTAGAATTAATAAATTGTGATGGTGCTGGAAGTGTGGTGACATTTATGGGTTGCTCCCAGCACAACCTGGGACTGTGTTGTTTGTTGAAGCAAACAGCACGTTTCACTATATGTTTCAATGTATATGTGACAAATAAATTATTTAATCTTTTAATCATAGGAGTTAGCAGTGTTTACTTTGTCTCCATTTTCCATGATAAGGTTTTTGGCACTGTACGTTATTTGCATTGTGCCTTAGGCCATAAGACCAGAAGACACAGGAGCAGAATTAGGCTATTTGGCCCATAAAGTCTGCTCCACCAATCAATCATCTTGATTTATTATTGTGTGTCAATGGTGTGACCACAGTAATTGATCCTTGGATTAAAAAAATTTATACTTGTTGTGTCATGCTCTAAGCCAATAATCTTCTAATCTTTATAAAACTCTTGAGATTTTAGAGATGTTCTTTGTCAACCTCACCGGTAACAATCCACACAATGAGTGCCTTGGCAGCCTTGCAGCATCTGGTTCATATTTTTCTGCCAGAGTCCCACAATGTTGACTCTCCTGTTTTTAACACATATAAGACCAATTTGGCTTGTTGGTTATTGTATTTCACTGTTACAAATGTCATTCCCATAGGAGTTATCTTTTCTCTAGAATAAGTTCTTAGTTAGATATCTGCCAGCTTCAGTTTGAAGTGCCATTTAAATTCTTTTTGTAGAATGACTGAAACATCCAAGCCAATGTCCAATTCTATTTTAATTAATTTGCATTCATTTCTAGTGTAAGTCATATTGCTTGTCTCTTGTTAGCTTTCACAAGGTATATCTCAAGGCTACCTAGTCTTGCATCACTCTCATCATCATCAGATTTTTCATCAGCAGCATGCAGACAAGTGCTCTTTGAGTGTGTCCTACTTTGCTGTGTTTTCTGTGAGTTTTGCCTTTAAACCTGCATTGGGGTCTGATGTATGTGAGCCACTGCCACAACAGTAATACAATTGTTTAGCTTGACCAGTTTCTATGTAGACATTGCAATTTTGTTCATGATCACTTTCATTCTCAACTGCAACTTAATTGTGTCTCTGGTGGTGGTTTCCATTGATACAGCAATTTCAACTGCTCTTTTAAATGTGAGTTGTGCATCAGTTAGGAACTGTATTTCAATGCTTTCTTGAAAGATTCCACAAACTAAATAATTTCTCAGTGCATCAAGCCCATCACTGAACTGACAATGCTCAGACAATTTTTTCAATTTAGCCATGTTAGCTGAAATAGACTCTTCTTCCTTTTGATTCCACTTATGAAACCTAAAATGCTCTGCAATCGACAATGGTTTTGGTTCTGAATGTTCCTGCATTACGTTCACGAGATCAGAAAAGTTTATTTTGGCTGGCTTGGTCGGAGCAGTTAAACTTCTAAGCAAACTGTATGCTGTTCCACCTATTGCACTCACTTTTCATTGACTATTTAATTTGCTTCAGAATTCATTCAGCATACGTCGTCCAGTTATCTGTTGTGCAATCACACGTACCTGTCTTTCAATGTAACCAGCCATTTCTGCTATTTATTTATTATTATTGTCACCCGGTTCTCACATCTTTTGAGCCCGTGAATTTAATCTGTTTTCTGCCTTTTTTAAAACTCAACTGCATCTCCCCCCCCCCCCCCAAGGAAACATGTGCTGCATTTTTTTTAAACACAAATGTCTCTCTGTCCCCCTTCTGAACAAAAATCTGCTGCACCTCAACAGGTAGATTGTCATCTTGAGTTCATTTTAAAACTTTCTCGTCACCGCTGTTATGCTTCGTAATGCCAGAAACTAATCAAAAGAAAAACACAGGAGCCGGGGATATTTTATGTTCCTAGTTTTTCTTAAGTGAGATGCTCACATCTGACATGGTGGTATATTAACATATGCCATTTATGTATTCCTTACATATAACCCGTAATAAATTATTTAAAGAAACAAAGAATACTTAATCAGACACTATATTTACAATACTATGCAAATATTATTGAAATTTTAAATTCACTTCAGCCTCCACTGACACCTCATTCCAGATACAAATTCTTTCCTGCGTGAAAAATCTATCTTGCAGATCATCTCTTCCTTCTCAACTTGTGCCCTCTAGTTTTAGACACCCCTATCATGAGAAACAAACTCTCATTATCTAATTTATCTATATCTCTCATAATTTTAATAAACCATTGCAATGTAACCTCTCAGCCTCCTGGGAAAATAGACCCAGTTATCCAATCTCTCCAGATAACACAGGCTTTAGATTTTAGCTTCTCCCTCTCAAACTGCAGTGTAAATTCTATCATATTATGTTCACTGCCTGCTAAGGGTTACTTTGCCCTGAGCTCACTAATCAAATCTGGTTCATTGCACAGCACCAAATCCGGAATTATTTTTTTTCTGATGGGCTTGATCACAAGCTGCTCTACAAAGCTATGTCATAGGCATTCCACAGATTCCTTCTCTTGGGATTCAGTGCCAGCCTGATTTCCTCACTCTACCTACATAGCAGATACCTCCCATGACCATGCCTTTCTTACATACTCCTTCAGCAGAATTTCCTTCCTTGTTCTAGCCACGTAACTAGTATCCACGTGCACCAATACAACTGGATAATTTCCCCTTCCACTCCAAATTTCCCTGCAGTTTAGATGAGATGTTCTAAACCTGGGCACCAGGCATGTTTCACAACCTTTGGGACTCTCAATTCTTGCAACAGAGACCCAAATACAACTACATTACTCTTCTCTCCCCACTCTTGAATGGCTCCCTGAACCACCGTGCATGGTTAGGTTGCTCATTGTCTGTACAGCCCCACTCGCATCTGCATAGGAAGCAAGAATCTCAGACCTGTCAGACAAGTTCAAGGGCTGAGGCTCCTCCAGCACTACCTCTTAGATCTCCCTACCTGCCTCACTCATAGTCACACCCTCTTGTCCCTGACAACCAACAGAAACAAAGCAGTTAATCTTGATTAGGTTTGGGAGGGAGAGAGAGAGGGAAAAAAACTAGAAGGGAGCTATTGCAGGTGAGTGATGTCATGGCATTTTACTGTATTTCTTCTAACCTACAAGGAATGTAAGTTTGTAAAATTATTTTTCTTTTTCATTTTTGGTGTCTTAATTGCTCCTTTTAGAGTGCTGAGGTTGATCCATTCTGTCTAGGTGAATTTCTGGAAGGGACCCTAAATAGACTCCTAAGCCTTGGTCTGCAGCAGAAAAAAAAACTACCTTTGTCAATATTGCAAACCACTGGAGAGACAGGTGAGAAATAGGCCCATTTTGTCACTTTTTTTCAGAGAACCGTGTTTCTCGCATGCTATTTTCAGTTTCAGGTAATTAATTCTATCAGGGATTTCCATGAGGTGGTTTCATTTAGCGATTTAGTACAGCTGTATACCAAACTGCACATTAACACATGAGATTCTTGAAAAACATGAGGTTTGACTCAGTTTAGCATAGTTCACTTAAATCAAAAAGTAGCAGAAGTCACTTGCCTGAGTTATGTCTTTGCTTTTATTTTCAGAATTGAAATAAGCAGAACCTGAAGGGAATTTGATCTGGAAATACTGTAAGTGCAGTGATAATGCTCTCTTAAATCAAGAGGAGTATGACTTACAAAAGTTAAATTTCTCTTCAAGCAAATTAGCTTCAAGTATATTTAAAGTCACTAATGATAAGATTAAGCTTTGTTGATAATTGTTTTCTGTTCAGTGGTAGGGTACATGTGGATAAATCAGCTTGTAGGCTTTCATTTAGTCTCAGTCATTAGAGCGTTTATCACTTCCTGAGGGTAAGAAAAGAACATAAGTCAGAATCTGTGAAATTATGGAATGTTCAGTGAAGGGTTTCAATCCACAGTAAAATCAAAAATAAAGAATTAAAGTTTATTTATGATATTGTGCTTTTAAATTTCCAGCATAGCTTCTGGCAGAAAGCAGTAAACTACAATTCTTCCCTCAAAGATGCAGAGTCTTATTGGAATATTACATCCAAATTGTTATTCCTTGAGCATTAGGACATATTAATTCGCTACTTATGAAATTTGATGTATCATTGCTCAATCTTGTGCTCATGTGGTGAACTACATATACCTGTCTTGGCACCCCCCCCCCCCCCCCCCCCCCGCTGACTGCTCCTGTGGCTCCTCCCACGGACCCCGGTATAAAGGCGATTGGGGACACCACCCCGGCCTCAGTCTCCAGGATGCAGTGTGGTGGTCAATTGCTGCTTGTTCTTTCTTCCAGCCAATAAAAGCCTATATCTCACCTCATGTCTCCAAGAGTTATTGATGGTGCATCAGCTCACTTGACAATGAGAAGCATTTCCAGTGACTGGAAAGCTAAGTGCAATTACTTAGCTGTTTCACACTAAAATGGTTGAACTTCATAGTCCTCAGAATATATTTTAAGGTCGTTAAAAGGGTTAAAATCATCAGTTTCTCTTTTACCTAATCCAGTTTGCTAAAGGATCTTTAAATATAGGACAAGAAGATATATCCTGCTTACGTGGTGATGGCACAAATTAAACTACTGGGGAATGCATTTTTTCCCTATCAGGGCAAAATGATCAAAGTTGATTGAAAGGAGATAACTATACTTGAATTCAAAGCGCTGATGCATGTAGGTTATCTGTTTGCTAGCAGTCTGCCTTCTTTACAAAACTTAGAATGTAACTACCAACATTCTCCCAGTGGTATAGCACTGTATTTGCATACAAGCATGTGAAATAAATATTCTGCCTTACAGTATGGAAGAAATCATATTCTAATAGTATGCAAGCTGGAACTCAAGTTAGTATTGTTTATTACTGTCGTACGTTCAGAGGTACAGTGAAAAGCTTGGCTTCCATACTGTTCATTCAGATCAAATCATTACTCAGTGTATTGAGGTAGTGCAGGGTAAAACAATAACAGAATGCAGAATAAAGGGTAACAGCTACAGAGAAAAATCAATGGTGGTAGTTAGTAACTTACAAGATCGTAATAAAGTAGATTGTGAAGTCAAGAGTTCACTTTATCATATTACAGAATCACTAAGTATTCTTATAACCACAAGGCAGAAACTATCCTTGAGTCTGGTTGTATGTGTTTTCAGGGTTTTGTGGCTTCTGCCTGATGGGACTGGGGAGAAGAGAGAGTGTTTGGGGTCAGGGAGGTATTTGATTATGGTGGCTGTTTTGCAGAGGCAGTGAAAAATATGGGGAGAGTCCATGGAGAATCAGAATCACGTTTATTAACACTGACATATGTCATAAAGTATGGTGCTTTTGTGGCAGCAGTACAATGCAAGGCATAAAAAATACTGCAAGCTGCAATGAGATAAATAATGGTGCAAAAGAGGACTGGCAAGGTAATGTTAATGGGTTCAGAAATCTGATGGCAAAGGGAAAGAAGCTGTTCCTAAAACATTGAGTGTGGGTCTTCAGGCTTGTGTGCCTCATCCCTGATGGAGAG
Organism: Hemitrygon akajei; assembly: GCF_048418815.1. NCBI lineage: Eukaryota > Metazoa > Chordata > Chondrichthyes > Myliobatiformes > Dasyatidae > Hemitrygon > Hemitrygon akajei. The sequence goes on from NC_133145.1 coordinate 47,109,320, forward strand.
AGTGTATCCCGGGTGGTGAGGGGCCTTAATGATGGATGCTACCATTTTATAACCATATAACCATATAACCATATAACAATCACAGCACGGAAACAGGCCATTCCGGCCCTCCTAGTCCGTGCCGAACTCTTAATCTCACCTAGTCCCACCTACCCGCACTCAGCCCATAACCCTCCACTCCTTTCCTATCCATATACCTATCCAATTTTACCTTAAATGACACAACTGAACTGGCCTCTACTACTTCTACAGGAAGCTCATTCCACACAGCTATCACTCTCTGAGTAAAGAAATACCCCCTCGTGTTTCCCTTAAACTTTTGCTCCCTAACTCTCAAATCATGTCCTCTCGTTTGAATCTCCCCTACTCTCAATGGAAACAGCCTATTCATGTCAACTCTATCTATCCCTCTCAACATTTTAAATACCTCGATCAAATCCCCCCTCAACCTTCTACGCTCCAATGAATAGAGACCTAACTTGTTCAACCTTTCTCTGTAACTTAAGTGCTGAAACCCAGGTAACATCCTAGTAAATCGTCTCTGCACTCATTTATTGATATCTTTCCTATAATTCGGTGACCAGAACTGTACACAATATTCCAAATTTGGCCTTACCAATGCCTTGTACAATTTTAACATTACATCCCAACTTCTGTACTCAATGCTCTGATTTATAAAGGCCAGCGTTCCAAAAGCCTTCTTCACCACCCTATCTACATGAGACTCCACCTTCAGGGAACTATGCACTGTTATTCCTAGATCTCTCTGTTCCACTGCATTCCTCAATGCCCTACCATTTACCCTGTATGTTCTATTTGGATTATTCCTGCCAAAATGTAGAACCTCACACTTCTCAGCATTAAACTCCATCTGCCAACGTTCAGCCCATTCTTCTAACCGGCATAAATCTCCCTGCAAGCTTTGAAAACCCACCTCATTATCCACAACACCTCCTACCTTAGTATCATCAGCATACTTACTAATCCAATTTACCACCCCATCATCCAGATCATTTATGTATATTACAAACAACATTGGGCCCAAAACAGATCCCTGAGGCACCCCGCTAGTCACCGGCCTCCATCCCGATAAACAATTATCCACCACTACTCTCTGGCATCTCCCATCTAGCCACTGTTGAATCCATTTTATTACTCCAGCATTAATACCTAACGACTGAACCTTCTTAACTAACCTTCCATGTGGAACTTTGTCAAAGGCCTTGCTGAAGTCCATATAGACTACATCCACTGCCTTACCCTCGTCAACATTCCTCGTAACTACTTCAAAAAATTCAATAAGGTTTGTCAAACATGACCTTCCACGCACAAATCCATGCTGGCTACTCCTAATCAGATCCTGTCTATCCAGATAATTATAAATACTATCTCTAAGAATACTTTCCATTAATTTACCCACCACTGATGTCAAACTGACAGGTCTATAATTGCCAGGCTTACTTCTAGAACCCTTTTTAAACAATGGAACCACATGAGCAATACGCCAATCCTCCGGCACAATCCCTGTTTCTAATGACATCTGAAAGATCTCCGTCAGAGCTCCTGCTATCTCTACACAAACTTCCCTCAAGGTCCTGGGGAATATCCGGTCAGGACCCGGAGATTTATCCACTTTTAAATTTCTTAAAAGCGCCAGTACTTCCACCTCTTTAATTGTCATAGGTTCCATAACTTCCTTACTTGTTTCCCACACCTTACACCATTCAATATCCTTCTCCTTAGTGAATACCGAAGAGAAGAAATCGTTCAAAATCTCTCCCATCTCCCTCGGCTCCACACATAGCTGACCACCCTGATTCTCTAAGGGACCAATTTTATCCCTCACTATCCTCTTGCTTTTAATATAACTGTAGAAGCCTTTCGGATTTACTTCCACCTTATTTGCCAAACCAAACTCGTAACTTCTTTTAGCTTTTCTAATCTCTTTCTTAAGTTTCCTTTTACATTCTTTATATTCCTCGAGCAATTCCTTTACTCCATGCTGCCTATATCTATTGTAGACATCCCTCTTTTTTCGAACCAAGTTTCTAATATCCCTTGAAAACCATGGCGCTTTCAAACCTTTAACCTTTCCTTTCAACCGAACAGGAACATAAAGATTCTGTACCCTCATAATTTCACCCTTAAATGACCTCCATTTCTCTATTACATCCTTCCCATAAAACAACTTGACCCATTCCACTCTCTCTAAATCCCTGCGCATCTCCTCAAAGTTAGCCTTTCTCCAATCAAAAATCTCAACTCTAGGTCCAGTCCTGTCCTTCTCCATAATTATATTGAAGCTAATGCTATTGTGATCACTGGACCCGAAGTGCTCCCCAACACATACATCTGTCAGCTGACCTATCGCATTCCCTAACAGGAGATCCAACACTGCCCCATCTCTAGTCGGTACTTCTATGTATTGTTGCAAAAAGCTATCCTGCACACATTTCACAAACTCTAAACCATCCAGCCCTTTTACAGAATGAGCTTCCCAATCTATGTGTGGAAAATTAAAATCTCCCACAATCACCACCTTGTGTTTACTACAAATATCTGCTATCTCCTTACACATTTGCTCTTCCAACTCACGCTCCCCATTAGGTGGCCTATAATACACTCCTATCAGTGTTACTACACCTTTCCCATTCCTCAATTCCACCCAAATAGCCTCCCTAGAGGAGCTCTGTAATCTATCCTTCCAAAGCACCGCCATAAGATTTTCTCGGACAAGCAATGCAACACCTCCTCCTCTGGCCCCTCCTACTCTATCACACCTGAAGCAACTAAATCCAGGAATATTTAGTTGCCAATCACACCCTTCCTGCAACCATGTTTCACTAATAGCTACAACATCATAATTCCAGGTATCAATCCACACTTTAAGCTCATCCACCTTTCTTACAATGCTCCTAGCATTAAAATAGATACATTTAAGATACTCTCCACCTCCTCCTCTCTTTTCATCCCTAGCAATGCATTCAAATTTATTATCCTTTTCTTTCTTCTCCCCTACAACTTCGGGCTGAGCGCATCCCTCCTCCATCACCTGCCTGTCCTCCCTCACACACGGTCTACTTACTTGCTCTACTGGTGAACTAACCTCCTCTCCCATAGTTTCCTCAAATTGATTTCCGCCCCCCCATCTTACTAGTTTAATGCACTACCTTTTGAAGATGTCCTCAATGGTGGGAAAGGTTGTGCCTGTGGTGGAGGTAGGTAAGTCTACAACCCTCTACAGCCTCTTTCTATTCTATACCAGCCTCCATACCAGATGTTGATGCAACCAGTCAGGATACTCTCCTCCGTACATTTGTGGAAACTTGCTGAAGTCTTTGGTGACATACCAGATCTCCTCAAACCTCCACTGAAGTATAGCCACCGGCGTGCCTTCTTTATGATTGCATCAATGTGTTGGGCCCAGGAGATGCTGTCGCCCAGGAACTTGAAGCTGCTCACCCTTTCCACCGCTGACCCCTCATTGAGGGAGGCTGGTTTCCACAATCTGCGGGGCTATATCAACAACTCCGCAGTTTCTTGTGGCCATGAGTGGGGCAGTTGCCAAACCAAGCTGTATGGGATAGTTTCTATGGCACATTAATAAAAATTGGTAAGGGTTAACAGGGACATGTCAAATCACTTTAGTATCCTAAGGAAGTAGAAGCATCAGTGAGCTTTGCTAGCCATGGATTCCACATGGTTCATCCAGGACAGGCTGTTGATGATATTCACTCCTAGGAACTTGAGGCTCTCAACCTGATGTAGACAGGATATACACCACCACCACCCTCCTGAAGTCAATGACCAGCTCCTTGTTTTGCTAACATGGAGAGAAAGGTTGCTGTTATGACACTATGCTACTAAGCTCTCGGTCTCCTTCCTGTACTCCAATTCATTGTTATTTGAAATACAGCTCACAACAATGATAGCATCTGAAAACTTGTGGCTGAAGTCAGAGTCAAATCTAACTGTGCAGTCATGTGTGCACAGGGAGTAGAGTAGGGAGCTGAGACACAAACTTGAAGAGAACCAGTGTTTAGAATCACTGTGGCTGAGGTGTTGCTATCTGTCCTTACTGATTGTGGTCTGTTGGCCAGGTATACGTCTAGGAGAAGAACTCCAGCCACTCTCCAACCCCACCTCCCGTATATGCAGGTGCTGTGGAAAACAAGTTAATGCAGCGACGCACACACAATATCAAACTCACACCAGATACCGTTATAGAATATACGTTAAAGATTTTACTAGAACTAAAAGGTTACTAACAATACAGTATATATGAAGGAAAATAAAATAAAATAAAAGGCGTCAAAACTTAAAAGAGTTCAGTCAGTTTAGTGCATATTGTTGGAGCTCAACCATCGAACCACTCGACCCCTCGTCGCTTTCCACCGACCTCCACGTCCTTGCACCTGGGACCACCCTGGTGGTCGACCGAGCAGTGTCGCACACATCCACCTTCCTTGGCGTCCTCTTCCCGACTCCCTGAAAAGACTGCAAAAACCCCCCAGCTCCCAGACTCACAAGACAAAATAACATTTCCCCATTGGTTAACAAATGAATACAATCCGGATATCAGCAAGTCTAAAGCTAAACAGCTGCGAGAGAAAGCAATTATCATACAAAGAAGCATTCCTACTCTTAACAAAACAAAGAAGCCATTTTGATTAACATACACAGTACATTGTACATTTTTATTTGCAGTTATTTTGTAAATAACACTTCTTTGCATTTCTGGTTAGATGCTAACTGCATTTCATTGGCTTTGTATGTGTACTTGGCACAACGACAATAAAGTTGAATCTAATCTAATCTAACAGGCCTCTTGAAGTACTTTGTGGTCGTGGATTTCAGAATCACTGGGCAAGAGTCATTAAGTTACATTGCCTTGTTTCTCTTAGGTAGCAGGATGATAGCCATCTTCTCGAAGCAGGTGTCAACCACAGACTGAAGTAGGCAAAGGGTAAAAATGTCTGCAAATACCTCCACCAATTAATCTGTACAGGATCTAAGGACATCACCTCGGCAGGCCAGATGCCTTCTGCAAGTTCACTCTCCGGAAGACAGCTCTTATGTCTGCAAAATTGTCTGGGTTCAGGTGATGCACCATCAATAACTCACTCTGAGACGTAAGAAGTGAGGTATCGGCTTTTATTGACTGGAAGAATGAACAACACTACATCCTGGGGAATGAGGCTGGGCATCAGGCCTCAATCGCCTTTATACAGGGGTCTGTGGGCGGAGCCACAGAAGCAGTCAGCAGGGGTCTGTGGGAGGAGCCACAGGAGCAGTCCAGACAGGTATATGTAGTTCACCACATCAGGTGCATTGGAAGCTATCAGGTGGGTGGTGGCAATCCCCTTCTGTTCAAAGTTCCATGTTTATTCCCTTGAACACAGGAGAATAAGAGGATATAAGAGAATAAGGTATACAATATTATGAGAGTATAGGGTGAAAGCATGCAAGCATGCAAGCTTTTTCCCTTCACATTGGGCGAGACTAGAACTAGAGGTCTTAGGTTTAGGGTGAAAGTTGAAATATTTCAGCAGAAATTAAGGGAAGCTTTTTCATACAGCAAGTGGTGTGAGTGTGAAATGAGCTTCAAGCAGAAGAGATAAATATGGATTTAATTGTGACAATTATTAGCTTGAATAGGTACATGATGTGACTGCTATGGAGGGCGATTGTCAGGTTGCAAGTAGATGGGACTAGGCAGAAAGCTAAGTTAGCATGGACTAGATAGGCTGAAGGGCCTGTTTCTGTGCTATAGTAGCCTCACTCCACTAATCATTAAATAAAAAAGCAGTAAATTATATATCTACAAATTCCTTTAAATATAATTTAGAGTTTCTTACTAAAATAACTTTTTTTCCAGAAATTATATTTTTTGTAAACTATTGGAATAAGATTGTACATGTTAGATTCAATGACGAATTTCAGTACTCTGGGGTACTAACTATTTATGATTTTGCAGGAGTGTGAGGATGAAGAGAAAACCTTTTTGTTCAACTTTGCATACTTGGATTAGCTGAACATCGGAAGTCATTAGCAAAATTATAAAAGCATTTGGAATTCTCTCTAGCTCCCCCGTCAGCCTGAAGGAAGAAGAATAAAGTCAACAAATCACACCAGGGAAATAAAACACCAAAGGAAGTTTAAAAAAAAATAGCTAGTGGTTTCTAAATTCTGTAACTGATAAATTTAACAAATAATAAAAATCATTTTACATCATTTTTGTATTATAAACCAGCATTTTGCCTTCCTATGTTCAAAGATTATAGCCCAAATGATATTAAGTTTATATACCTTAATGCATTTACAACTATGATTTCATGGGTATGAATGTTTATATAAACAAACCCAGGAATGAGGGGCAGGAAGAGATCACTTGGTCCTATGCTTTACCTTTCAATAAGATTAGAGACCATTGGTTGATCTGATAGTTGCCCTCACGCATGCATTTCCAGCTACTTCTGATAACTTTTCAGCCTTTGTTTAGCTAGAATTGTTCAATTTTTGCTTTAGTATTTTCCAAGACTCTGCTTTGGCCATTGAAGGTACCAGAAACTTAGAACTCTCTGAGAGAAATAATTTACATTACTCTCCAATGCAGTGCTGCCAGGATAATCAAGGACAAGACCCACCCAGCCAACACACTTTTTGTTCCACTTCCCTCCGGGAGAAGGTTCAGGAGCATGAAGATTCGTACGGCCAGATTTGGGAACAGCTTCTTTCCAACTGTGATAAGACTGCTGAACAGATCCTGACCCGGATCTGGGCTGTACCTTCCAAATATCCAGACCTGACTTGCACTACCTTACTTTCCCTTTTCTATTTTCTAATTATGATTTATAATTTAAATTTTTATTATATTTACTTCGATTTGTACTTAAGGGAGTGGGAAGCGCAGAAACAAATATCACTGTGATGATTGTACGCTCTAGTATCATTTGTTTGGTGACAATAAAGTAAAGTAAAATGGGCATCTCTCTTAATTTTAAACATTGGTCCCTAATCCTAGATACTTCTACAAGAAGATATACTTCCTCTACATTCACCATGTGAAGACCACTTAAGAACTTCTATGTTTCAATCAAATCACATCTCATTCTTCTGAAGTCCGGGAGTACAAGATTAGCCTGTATAACCTTCCCTCCAAAGCCTACCTCCCATCACTCTTCTACAAGTATTTGGCTGGAAGGAACTAGATAAAATGAGCTGAGGCTTAAAGAAAATAAAAATATCAATAAATTTAGATTATAGATTACAGAATGTGGCGGCATATAATTCCACTTCTGCCTTTAGCATCTTGTTGGGTGCCATCGTCAACCTACAGATAGTGTAGTTGACAATAGAGTTTTTGTGGCAAGATACAGAACTAGATTGGCTGGCCCTTCTTCTGCTGCCCAGGTTGGAACCCAGCTGGACTGGAACTCAGGACCATCTGCCTCAAAGTCCAGTGCAGATACCACTACAACACCAGCCAGCCCTTACAGATCTTAGTGCCTTAAGGATACCTAATTTTAGGCCTGCTAGGTCTATCCTAAAGTTATATTGAAATGAAAGGAATGCCATATAACATGATAAAGTGTTTCCATTTGTGAAGACAAAATTTATCAGTTGGGGGAGTAGAAAAGTTTGAACTCAGCAAGAGGATTACCGGTACTTGCCTGATTTGAATCTCAGATGCCATGACAATTCATGGGGATTGGAGTCAGTATTAACTCTCACGGTCATTCCTTCCTAACTATATACTACAGTGTTATGATCTCCAGGATCATGATGGAATTATCTTGGACTTGGACTGAAACAAATTCTATGAGTTTGGCTATGCCAGTCAGTTGCTTGATTGGTCAGTGAGTCGGATTTTCTCATTTAGGCAGGATTACCTATTCTTGGGGTGCTTTGTCCTTCCCGAACCCCTCCCTCAGACAATATTGAGTGTCCTGTCATACTCTATTCTTATTGTGTTTTCACACAATTTTTCCAAGCCATTTCAGAAGGCAACTATGAGTCAACCGCATTGTTGTCCATCTCAACTTGCACATGAATCTGTCTGGGAGATTTCCTTTCACAAAGAGGATTAATAAATCAGATGTGTTTTTGAACAAACACATAGTTACGGAAATCAGAATGATATTAATAATAGATTTATTTAGATAACTGAATGTAAGTTCAGTATCTGGGATCTGAGCTCATTTTCTGATTTCTTATCAATAATTTAACCACTCCATTAAGATCCGTACTGTTTTAATATGGAAGCCAACTTGCATAATGCATCAGAAACAGGTTTATTATCATTGACATATGTCATGAAATTTAAAGTGCAAACACGAGGAAATCTGCAGATGCTGGAAATTCAAACAACATACACAAAATGTTGGTGGAACACAGCAGGCCAGGCAGCATCTATAAGGAGAAGCACTGTTGACGTTTCGGGCCGAGACCCTTCGTCATCACCAGCATTTTGTGCGTGGTGTCATGAAATTTGTTGTTTTACGGCAGCAGTACAGTACAATACATAAAAATTACTACAAGAATACACAATAAGCAAATAAATAAATAGTGCAAAAACAGAGCAAAGTAATAAAGTAGTATTCTCTGGTTCATGGACCATTCAGAAATCTGCTGGCAGAGGAGGAGAAGCTGTCTTTAAGTGATTAAATGCATGTCTTCAGGCTCTTGTACCTTCTCCTTGATGGTAGTAAGAAGAGGGTACGTTGTGGATGGTGAAGGCCCTTCATGATGGATATCGTGTTCTTGAGCGATCACCTTTTGAGTATGTCCTTGGTGGGAGGCTGGTGCCCATGATGGACCTGACAGAGTCTATAACCCTCTGCGGCTTTTTTTCCTGATCCTGTGCAGTGATATCTCAGTGCCAGATGATAATGCAATCAATCAGAATGCTTTCCATAGTACATCTGAAGCAATTTGCTAGAATCATTGGTGACATATCTAATTTTTTCAAACTCCGAATGCAATATAGCTGCTGGCGTGCCTGCTTCATGATTGCATTAATGTGCTGGGCCCAGGATAAATCTTCTGAGACCTGACGCTCAAGACATTGCAGAGTATTTGAAGCTGCTCACCCTTTCGGCTGCAGACCCCTCAAAAAGGACAGCTGTGTGTTCTCCTGATTTCTCCTTCCTGAAGTCCACAATCAATTCCTTGGTTTCACTGACACTGAGTGCAAGGCTGTTGTTGTGACACCACTAAACCAGCTGATCCATCTTACTCCTGAATGCCTCCTTGCCATCATGTGCCATTGGCAAATTTATAAGTGGTTTTTGAGTTGTGCATTGCCACACAATCTTGAGTGTGGAGTGTAGAGTAATCAGCGAAGTATGCCTCCTTGAATTGTGCCTGTGTTGACTGTTAGCGAGGAGAAGATGATATTTCCAATCGACACCAACTGTGGTCTCCCGATGAGGACGTCAAGGATCCAGTTACAGAGGGAGGTACAGAAGTCCAGGGTTTGAAGCTTGTTGGTTAGTACTGAGGGGATGATGGTGTTTGAATGCTGAGCTATGATAACTAAACAGCATCCTGACGTAGGTAATGCTGTTGACCAGGTGATCCAGGGCTGAGTGGAGATCTAGTGAGATTGCATATGATCATTCAGGAAATACATCCTCCCACAACCCTGCAAGGTACACCTGAAAAAGTACCCAAATATCATTCCCATCTTCTACCGCTGCTATCCTTAGGCTGCTTGAAAGAAGAGTACAATGGCCTATTTCATGTTATCTTATGTTCCCAGCTTCTCAGTTTTCCTACCAATTTACATAGTTCTGTGTATCCTTTATTAATCCTTTTATCATTTTCAAAAACCATTTATAAATTTGCCAATGGCACATGGTAAAAGGACTGAAAGAAGCTCCAGAGGGTTGTAAATTTAGTCAGCTCCGTCTTGTGTACTAGCCTACAAAGTACCCAGGACATCCTCAAGGAGTGGTGTCTCAGAAAGGCAGCGTCCATTATTAAGGACGTCCAGCACCCAGAGCATGCCCTTTTCTCACTGTTACCATCAGGTAGGAGGCACAGGAGCCTGAAGGCACACACTCAATGATTCAGGAACAGCTTCTTCCCCCCACCATCTGATTCCTATATGGACATTGAACCCTTGGACACTACCTCACATTTTTCTAATATATAGTATTTATGTGTTTTTGCACAATTTTTGATCTATTCAATATATGTATATTATATGAAGTATACTTATACTTAATAATTTATTATTATTATTTTCTTCTATATTATGTATTGCATTGAACTGCTGCAACTAAGTTAACAAATTTCATGTCACATGCCGGTGATAATAAACCTAATTCTGATTTTAAACACCTCAATATTGCAAGTCAGGATTATTACAACTTAACTCTTGAAACTCTGGGGAATTATACTCTTGAAGGCATTATTCCAAAATGGAATAGTTTGACAAAGGCTCTATAACTGAGATGCAAACTCACTTTTGGTATTTCAGTTGCCTTGGTATTATTTTCTGTTCAGTTTGAGAAATGAATAATAGATGAGCCATATATAAATTGCAGGGTGACGTTCAAGGAATTTTGGCTGACATGGACAACTTCGAAAAATTCTGGAAAATGTGTGCCAGCTTTTTTATTATAAGTGACAATCTGCAAATGTCAATAGGCTCATTTATTTCTGGAAGGTAAAGTGGCTAAACACCTTTTGTTTGAAAATAAAATTTACCTACTAAAAATAATGACTCCATTCCCCACTCTAGCTCCCCTCTTATCTGTTCTCTCCTTACCTGCCTATCACATCCTTCCCTTTTTCACATGGTTCACTCTCCTCTCTATCAGATTCCTTCTTCTTTACCTTTACCTTTTCCACCTATCACCTCCTAGCTTCTTACTTCATTCCCCTCCCACACACCTGGCTTCACCCATCACCTTCTAGCTTGTACTCCCCCCTCCCCTTTTTATTCTGGCTTCCTCCCCCTTCCTTTTTAGTCTTGATGAAGGGTCTCAGCCTGAAACGTTGACTGTTTATTCCTTTCCGTAGATGTTGTTTGACCTGCTAAGTTTCTTTAGCATTTTATGTGTTTCTCTGGATTTCCAGTATCTGCAGAATCTCTTGTGTTAATAATACTGTTGTTTCATGGCATCTATTGAGAATTAACTACTGTCCATCCTCAACTTTAATGGGAAACGAGCAGGGCAGCACCTGAACCCTGATGGTCTGGAAAGGTGAGGGAAAAGTGGTCGTTATTTCATTCCCTCTGTAGGTGGTGTGGTGTCAACAGTCAGTTTGAAATAGCTCATGAACCAGCAGCCGTTCAACCTTCTATCATTATTAGGATGCCCTGATATTTTAGAATCAAAACAGAAGATGATGGAGATCCACAGTAGGTTAGGCAGCATCTGTAGTGAAATATTTAAAGAAGTTTATTTTTCAGAGCACTGAATCTTCATCATTCTTAATGTTCTTCCCTGCAGAGTTGATAAAGCTCTGCAGGGAAGCAATAATAAAAGTTGTTTGTATAAGCATGAACTTCATAAACTGATGCATCTTCAACTTCATTTAATCTGGCTTATTTTGTCAACACTTTAACCGGTATAAAAGGAAACATTATCTATCTTGCAAATCATTCCTTGATATTCTTTCTTGAAATTCTCAGTATTTTAATTATACTCGGTAAGATATTGCAATGGAAAATTGGAATAAAAATGGAGAATTCTGCTAGTCAAGCAACATGGATGAAGACAATGAGAGAACACAAGAGCAAAAGAAAATAGGAGCAAGAAAAGGCTGTTTGGCCCCTGTGCTTTACCCACTAGTTAATAGGACTATGTCCGATCTATGCTGGCCTTAGTTCTTCTTCAGTGAAAATTCCCCATAACCTTTAATTCCTCAATCTTTCAAATGTATTAAGTGTATCTAATGATCTGTAACCTTCAGAGACAAGGACTTCCAAAGATTAGGCACCATATTCAAAACAATTTCAACAAACTGTACCTCAGTTTTAAATGACTGGCCATTTGGTTTGTAGCTCTAATCCTTGTCTGTAATTCCCAAAACATGGAGATATATCAACATCTACTTTGCCAAGCTGCCTTAAGATCTTAAATGTTTAAATAGGCCCAGCCTTCATTCTCCTAAACTCCAGGAAATATAAAACATAAACAGTATACTTTGTCTTGTGGAACAACCCTATCATACCAGGATTTAGCCTCATTAATCTATTTTGGACTACCTTCAATGCTATTAATTAAGGCTACCAAAGCTCTGCACTTCTACAGATGTACTGTGGAGAGCATTCTAACTGGCTGCTTCACCATCCAGTATCAGTGGTGGGGTGGGGGGGGGGGGCGGGGAGAACCACTGCACAGGATCAAAATAAGCTGCAGAGAATTGTAAACTTCAGCTCCACCATTGACACTAGCCTCCGTAGTATCCAGGACATCTTCAAGGAGTAATGCCTCAAAACGATGGCATCCATCATTAAGGACCCCCCCAACACCCAGGACATGCCCTGTATTCATTGCTACCATCATGAAGGAGGCACAGGAGACTAAAGGCACACATTCAACAATTCAGGGATAGCTTCTTCCCCTTTGCCATCCAATTTCTGAATGAACATTGAACCCATGATGTAAATTTATTTTTTTTATTTTGCACTATTTATTTAATTTAACTATTTAATATATATTTACTGTAATTCATTTTATTTTTCTATTATTACATATGGTATTGTACCACAGCCACAAAGACAATTTTTGTGAAATATGCCAGTGATATGCCTGATTCTGAATATTATTGTCACCTCATCAAAATTACATGCAAATAAAAGTAAACCTCCCTATTCTTAAACTCTAATACCTTTGAAATAAAGGCCAATGTGCCATTTTCCTTTTTAACATGTTCAAATTGACTGCAGCCATTTTATGATTCATAGAAATGAATGTTCCAGTTGGATGACATTTTGACAGAACTTATAGTGATATATCAATCCTTCTATAATCTATAGTCTCTTTAATTATCTTAGAAGGCTTCACACACATTGCACTGACTCATCTTCTTCTGCTAGGTCTTGTTCATCCACACCATCTCTCTTTCATATTGATGTCTGACTGCAGTATCTTTATTCTGTTACATTGGTAATGCAGTGGAAAATCATGACCATTGTATTACATGACTGTTCCAGTTCATTTCCTCCTTAATGTTTGTCTCAGTTGCTTAGAAACAGGAATTCACCTTCTTGTGGTGAACTGTATGATTTCCTATAGCACTAAAACCTATTTACTTCCCTTGAAAACCTTGGATGACAAAATATATTAAAAAAAAAGCATTACTATAGTCAGATATACACTCAGTGGTCACGTTATTGGGTACCTCCTGTACCTAACAGTGAGGCCACTGAGTGTATGTTTGTAATCTTCTGCTGCTGTAGCCCATCCACTGCAAGGTTTGATTTGTCGTGCATTTAGAGATGTTCTGCACTCCACTGTCGTAATGTGTGGTTATTTGAATTAATGTCACCTTCCTGTCAACTTGAACCAGTTTGGCCATCCTTTGACCTCTCGAGTACATGGTATCTTTACCTTCAGAATGACCACTCACTGGATGGTTTTTTTTTGCATCATTCTCTGTAATAGCTAGAGACGGCTGTGAATGAAAATCCTAGGAGATCTGCAGTTTCTAAGATACTTAAACCACCCAGTATGGCACCAACAATCATTCCACAATTAAACTCACTTAGATCACATTTCTTCCCTTTCTGTTGCTTGGTCTGAACAACAACTGAACCTCTTAATCAGGTTTGCATGCTTTTATGCATTGAGTTGCTGCCATGTGATTGGCTGATCAGATATTTGCATGAACCAAGCAGGTATACAGCTGCACCTAATAAAGTCACCAAGAGTGCACATGCTAATATTGGATCTGTGCCCTTGATATCAAATACTGCACACAGAGATCACAGTTGCCATTATCAATGTGGCAGTAAAGTAGCAGAAAAGGCTGCTATGGAGGTGATGGAAAATGCAAGGAAGCAGGACATGGAGTTACTCTTTGGGTCTGGGCCTCACATGTTGAAATGGCTTGATTGTTATCCACACTGTTAATAGCCACAAAGTCTTTGCCAGATGCATAAGAACAGAAATACTCTAAGTAGTCATCAGATCAGGCAGTATCTACAGGAACTGAAATAGAATTTAAGCTTTAGGTTGAAAACCTTTAGTCAGAGCTAGGAAAATCAGAAGACAATGCTGGAGAAACTTTGCAGGTCAGGCAACATCTGTGGAGAGAAAACTAGTCAGTAGTTTCAAATTGCAGATAGAGAGAGAGGGGACTGGCACAGGAATAATCTATTAATAATGTTATTTGGTTGATAGGTTCATGAACGAAAGAGGACATGAACAAAGGTGTATAAAAGCTGTAAAATGAGAGCAGTTAGAGATCATAAATAACAGAATGGAAAAGTTATGACTTGCAGAGAAGCGGGAAATCCCCAGCAGATGAGGCCAGGCTAATTAAGAGGGAAATCACTATATCTGGCCATTCAGATATATAAAAAAGAAACCAAGGGAAATTGGAGAATTTGATGTTGAGTCCGGAAGGCTGCAACATGCCTGTACGGAAAATTAAATGTTGTCGCTCTAGCTTATGTTGGACCTTAGTAAAATTGTGCGGGTCAGACAGAAAATAAACAAAAAAAAACAAATTGAAAGGGATAGAAATAAGAGTAAATGAAAAAAAAGCATGAGGGAAGCAATAATTTTCTAAATGATGAAATCTTGAGCTTAATTATTCCTTGGTTAAGAAGGAACCACAGTTGCAAAACTAAATCCCACAGAAGAGAGGGCAAACTAATGAAGAAATATATGGGATGCCAGCATAGGGAAAGAAATCATGTTCTCACAGGTCATGGTTCGGGGAAATAACAGTACAAGTCGATGCATCCTCTGATAAAAGGAATCACCTAGTAAAACGAATGTAGCGGGCACTTTTGTCATTAGTAATTTTGTAATTCAGGGTAAATTTAACTGATTGAGACACTGTAGCCGCCTATTACTCCTCCAGCCAGGAGAGCCGCTGCAGCGAGCATTGGGTGACGTACGTGACGTTCAGCGCCTGCGAGTGGCGGTAACGCGCCTCCTGCTCGTTCCCTCCTCACTATGTTATCGAGTGGTAAAGATGGCGGATTTCCTGCCGTCCCGCTCCCTCCTCGCTGTTTGTTTTCCGAGTTGCGTCCTCACCCAACGAGAGGCCGAACAGCTTCGCAAAAGCAAGCAGATAGACGAGCTCATCTCCAGGGATAAGACTTACGTGCGGCGGCTAGTGAAAATCCTGCTGCTCGGGGCCGGCGAGAGTGGCAAAAGCACTTTCCTTAAGCAGATGCGAATTATTCATGGCCAGGATTTTGATCAGAAGGCCAAGGAGGAGTTCAGGGGAACCATCTACAGCAACATCCTAAAGGGCATTCGTGTCCTGGTGGACGCCAGGGAAAAGCTCCGCATCCCCTGGGGAGACCCCGGCAATCAGCAAAACGGCGAGTTCCTGATGAGTTTCGACACCAGGGCGTTGACCGGGGCCGCTGCAGGCCTCGTGGAGACGCGGGTTTTCCTTAAGTACTTGCCGGCCATAAGATCTCTCTGGGTAGATAGTGGCATCCAGAACGCTTACGACAGGCGCAGAGAGTTCCAGCTGGTGAGTAAATGGGAACCGTGGTTCAAGGAAAGATGCGCGGGCTTTGAAAGGCCTGGCTTTGGGGAGAGGAACGAGAAGCCAGCGTCTTCCTGAAGAGGGTGTGTTCCGAGTCAGTTTTCGGCGGGTGGAGGTCTTCTCTGGTGTATTCAAATACACTTTTGGGCGAGATAAATTATACACATTTTTTAACAATCCGAAATTATTGTTGTATTGCTTCATACATTTACAAATGGACCACACAGCTCTCCATTATCTTCACTTTATTTTTAGACATTGAAAATGATCTGTGTAGTTCCATTAATGTGTCTCAGTTTCTTTGGACGAGGATTCTTAATGTTTACAGAACACGCACTTTTGGAGCGCAGTTATATGTGAAAGTTAGCTTAAGCTAAGTCGATTTTCTAGGTACTTATTTTAACAAGCTTGCATCATTTTCCTTAGAACCAATGTAATCTTAATTAGAAATGCATTATTTATTCTGAACGCCGTGACATCTTGAGGAATGACTTGCTGGGGTTTGTGAATAAGCATTTATGAAGATTTAACCAGTCCAAGGTTACTAATTTTGTGTCATTTCCACATAAATCAATTTTTACCAAATGGCTTATTTGTAGATTAGGTCTGTGCAAACTTTGTATCCATCTTTAAGACAAGTACTGTAAAGCATGCCTATTTTCCAAACTGAAATTCAAAGTATTAAAAAGAAATCACTATTTTCATAGGCATTCTCATATTATAGAATTTGGGTGGATGTTATGCTCATGTTGCATTTAACTTGCATAATAGTCTCTAAGGGTTTCTTTTGAGTAGGTGGAAGTAATGTGGGAGGAAGTGAAATAAAACTTTGATTAAATGGGGACATCACTATTGGGAATGACGTGACTTACGTTTACCGTTTTTTTTTATAACTGCATATCTAGAACAGTTTTTTTTAGCAGAAAATAGTTTATTTTCTGCACCTGTTATTGTGATTGTGTACTTTCTGATTGTCAAATCTTGTGTGTTCTTGGTAAAGAAAAATGGTTTCTGAAACATTGACAGGTTTCAGCTTTGTGATTAAACGACAGATGCAGTTCATGACAGTGATTTGGTCAAGAGCAGATGGAATTTAGCAAATATGGGAGAATTGAATTCACAGACAGTCCAGGAATTTGAAATTTTGGTTTTCTGGTGGTAAGCCAATTGTACTAGCTGTTTAAAATGAAGATGCATCTATGTAGAACAACTTTTGAGTTTTAAAAGCTGCAGGGAATGGAAGATCTTGTAAAATCTGTTCCATTAACTCAAACCCCAACATAATTTGATTTTAATGTTAACCCTTATCCAGATGTGCACATAAAATTTAAGCTGATTTGGGACTGGGGAATAGTAATTGTCTTTACTCCATTTTATCTATATTGATTAATTCTGGTTTTGTTGGCAAATTAGGCTGTTCTTTGTTCTTGAATATTTAATTTTAGGATGAACCATAAAAATCAAACTAATAGATAATATTAGGTTCTCATCCTAATTCATTATCCCTGTGCAAACATAAACATGATGATTATTGAGTTAATGTGAATTAGTTAATGAGTTAGTGTGAATGCAGTGTACTAAGAAGCAAACTTTCTGTTCAGTATTTTAGCTTGAATGCTCATTACTAGTAATGAGTGTAGATCTTCATGTCTTTCACCATTCTGGAGGAAGAAGGAAGCAGTTTTGAATGCATAAATTAATATTAGCTGAAATTGAAATTGCTGGAAATTCTAGGGTCTGGTTACTTGGGGAAAGAAACCTTTAATGTATTGGTGGCCTTTCATCATAAATGTTTTAAATTCTTCCGAAAGGTTGATCTGAAACGATAGATTTGTTTCTCTCTCCATAAGGTAGCGTGACTTGCAGAGAAGGTAAAAGTTTTCCTTTTGGCGTCTGCAGTATTCTGATATTGAATTTAATATTAGGTATTGAGTTACAAAAATATACTGAACCTTCAACTCCATCTAATGACCAGTGATTAGAAGAAATAAGAATTAAAGCATTTTCCTGCTGTCATACATGGCATTATGTAAGACAACACATTCCACAGTTAACCAAGTATGAGGAAATGATTAATGCACACTTCTCATTCCTTCTCATTTCCCTCCTTAGGCCACACTTTTCCTTCCAAGGCTGATTTCCTCCTCCTATTCCCCTGTATGTTTACTTCTTCTGTCCCCACCTTCTGTGCCTACCCCTTCCCCACTGCTGCCTCCACTGCACAGTCTGCCCTTCCTTCTCCCCTCCTCTGCCTTCTATTACCTTTTACACTAGTAATCTTTCTCTTTCCCTGTCATCCTGCACTCCACCCTCCCCCCCCCCCCCAAACTCATGCCACATCACTCCCACTTAAAGCTGTCTTTTGTGGGTCTGTTGGTGTTAACTGGAATATGTTCTGATTCTAAGTGAAGAAGTGCCCTCTTGACATAGAATTGTTAGGCCATATAGTGCCATCACATGGAAGGACCAGAAGTCTCTCCTATATAGCGCCTGATATGAACTTTGACAGACTGCTTAACGTGTTTCTACCTTATCAATATTCTTGACGTGCAGGAACATGCAAAAACATTTTCTAAAGTATATTAAAATGTTAGTGAAAAAGTGACTAAATTTGAAAAGTATTCTATTTAAATAGACAAATAATGAAAACTAAACAGAACTTTAAAAAACAGTTTCTAATTGCTAAATTTTAGGCCTTTTTAGGCATTCCCTTCAATTGAAATAAACATACATTCTGTTTAATCAGGCATAGTGTCCACTGCAAGAACTTGGAATTGCTTCAGATTTGTTCTCTGCTGCTGATGATTGTTTGGTGAAGTGCCAGCTAAGCATGGCCAGCAAACTCAGCTTCTATTTGTGTGGGACTCCCGAGGTTGTGGTACTATTTACTGCAGGGCCATTTTGGCATTTAGAGGGGTACTGCCAATATTTTCTATCCACAGAATAATCTGCTACTCGAGATGCTGAGTATTTTAAACATTTCTTTCAGATTTCCAAATTAAAACTTCTGGAAAATACTGTCTGGTGTCTGAATTTGCTGGTTTCAGTTTGGGCATCTTCCTTAGATTAGTGTACATTTGAGCACAGGGGAAATCAAATTGATTTGAAGTTTTCTATCTGATTAGAAAGTTTATGTACAAGGTTGCAAAATGTCTCAATTTTGGTTCCTGGTTACTTGATTAAATACTTTGAAAGTAAAAATTTTGTAATTTTCGAAGTTTAAAAACAATGAAATAAATTAATGGTAAGATTTACCTGACATGTTCCTGCTAATGAGTTGTTGGATTTTCAAGGATTTGGTATACTTCTGTAGAGTAAGAACTTGCTCATTTTCTGTATGGGAGGAGAGTAAAGATAATTTGGATATATTTGCTTTGTGCAAATGCTTTTTTTGGGGGGGGAGGAGATGTTGACTTGAGTTTCCTGGAGAGTAATTGCAATATGCACTGGTGCTTCATTGACAGCATATATTGGAATAATTGAATGATTGGAATTGGAATAATTTCACACACATTGGGAAAACTACAGACATTGCTGCCACTAGTTTCATCACTTCCCTTTTACTTAACTGGGCAGTAATCTGAGATGAGTAATGAAGGATGATGTTCTGAACTCCCTTTTTGTTTATGCATTTCCTACCTTCTGTCTTTGACTTTGCATCTGATTTTTCAGAGTTGTAGTTAGCTTGAAATTCTAAAGATTGCTAGTTAAACTTCTTCCAAGTGGATTATAATGCTGGATTTTTTTTTGGGGGGGGGGGCGTCTTCCAATGTATTCTCTGCTTGATTCTTTTTTGCCTAGTTGCAAGTTGTTGTTGAATTCCCAATAGTTTGTTATTAACTTTATATATAGTTAACCAGGCAGTTTTTGTACTTTTGTTATAAAAATCAAATATTTGATTTGGAGCTTCCGGATTAGTTGATTCTTAGTGGTAATTTTTGCCACTTCACTCTTCTAATATTCTCACTCTATTCATTCAGAAGAAGAATATTCCCTTGACAAATACAGAATGAGGTTAATTGCCAGTGAGTTACTGTCTTAATGCCATGTTGAGAGTTCTGTTAGTATACTAGAGAATTGGGGTACAGTGTACACTAAAATTTGCTGAGTTCAATAGTGGTTAGTCCATTGGGAAAGTTATTTAAATCAAGAGTTTTATTGGACACTTGAAATTTGAGATAATGGGGCATTGTTTGCTCTGGAAGATGGATTGATTCCAGTTCAAGATTAATAGAAAATAAATCTTAAGCCATTGCTGATCACTAAGTTTAATGCTGAATGAATTCTGGAAGCTTTGCCTCAGAACAATTGTTGTTTGCTTCATGAGATTGCTCATCTTTGCCCCAAAAACAGTAGTACTAATGGCAGTTAGTGTTTGGGAAATATTAAATCAAAGTTTATCAAAGTTGAATGTATCGTCGTATGTGCAAGTACACGTGTGCAATGAAAAACTTGCAGCAGCATCACAGACACATAACATCATGTAAGCACATTCATAAGAAAGCATATAAATTATGCACAAATTTTACTGGAAAGAACACAAAGTCCATGTTAGTGCGAAGTGGTCATTGTGCTGCTAAACTAATTATTAAGGTTCATATTAAATGTAAATATTGATAAAGTTTCTACAGGTCGACCTTCTATAATCCGGCACCATTGGGACCTGAGGAGTACTGGATTAGTGAAAATGTCGAATTACAGAAGGATCACATTAAGCAATAGCTAACTGCCTCATACCTTTAAAATATCATGTAAATCAGCACAAGTTAGATAATGAAACATAAATACTAAATGAGTAGCAAGTGAAATTTTAATAAAGTAATATACTGTACAGGCACATTTAGAGTAAAGGGTACAGGTAAATGTACAGGAATTAACTTGTACAGAACAGTTGAGCACTTCTGCTTCTACAGTGAGATGTTTAATATACTTTCAGGCAAAGTTACATGTCTGCAAGTGTGGAGTTGTCAGGATCATCAACATCTTCATCTTGAAAAATGAGTGAAGCATCAGGAACTGGTGCTGAAACTGGCACAATAGTTTCTTCAAAAATGTTGATGTTGGTGGCAGCACATCTGGGTGAGCAGAAGCAGAAGTCGGAGAAAGAAGGTATTCTATACGCCACATTTCACACGACCGCCAGGCGGCCAGGGATTCGGCACTGGGCTCTTCCCTCTTCACTCGCAGTTACTGAGGGAATCCTCATTAGTTTCTTTTCTTCCACTTAGTAATATGCTTAAATTTAGCAGGTCACCGGGTCTGATCTGAGGCCGTAGGCAGAAGAGAACAGAGCGCTGGCCGGGCGATGCCGGAAGGCAGTGTGCGAGTGCCGGCAGGCAGGCAAGAAGGCCGACCGACCCAGCACACGGCAGCTCCCCCGCTGCTGACGGGTGAGACGGGCAGCTGTGCCTCATGCAAATGATATTAATAAATGCAGGGAAACAAGCAGGAATAGCCTGTCTATGCTTACAAGAGCACGCCAACACGTGAACAGATCTAGCGCAACTGAAACAATGCACAGCAGGTTGGTATGGTGGCCCGGGAAATTTGAAATTTTAGTTGCACGGAAAATTTGAAATCGGTGCCAGATTATCGAAGAAACCGGATTACAAGTAGTCGGATTAGAGAAAGTCGACTGTAGTTGGTTATTTTGTTTTATTTAGAGACACTGCACAGTGATGTTCCCTTCCAACTCAGAGCCTGTGCTGCCCAATTGCACCCATGTGACCAATTAACCTATTAATCTGTACATCTTTGGAAAGTAGAGCACCCTGAGGAAGACCAGGGGAGAACGCCCAAACTTATTACAGACAGCAGCAGAATTGAACCCAGGTCCGTGGCACTGTAATAACATTATGCTAGCCACTAAGCTACTATGCTACCCTTATTGCTTTTGGTGCTTTTACTGCTCGAGTTAATTTCTACTGGAAAGGATCTCCTAGGTCTAATAATTTGAACTCAGCTTCTGGAAAATGGAAAGGCAAGGGAAAGATACAATTCATTCTTGTGAACTTGATACCTTTATTATTTGCATAGAGTCCTTTCAATCTGTCACTGCACTAATTTGCCTTATACCCCACAGCTGATTTTCCATGTGATCATATTCAGTTAGTAGCAACTGAATTTTGCATAACATTTATGTAGCTGATTGAACATATTTTAAAATTAGTTTATTGGAAGTGGAGTATATTTGAAAAAAAAATTATGCAGAGTAATTGCGAAGAAACTTCTGTAAGCAAGATTTACCCCGACTGTCTCATCATGAATACTTACATTTATTTGGCATGTTTTTGAAGTTGCTATGGACATTTGGGTAAGAATAATGATATTTGCACAGTGACAATGCTGCATTTGCTTGACCTACAGGAAGTTTGTTTTAAATATTTGGGTCAACCATGTTCATAGGTATCAGTGGACAATTCCATTGAATTTTCTACTAAATTCAGCTAAATAAGGTATGTTAGCTAAATATGATAGGCGGCATAAGTAAAAGACTTCTGAAAAACATGGATGGCGCCCTGATCTTTCCTCCTGCGCTAGCAGTATGCTAATACAGCCCAGCTTTATTATTCATACTATCATTATGTTCCAAGAGGGAGAAATGTCTCCCTAGTCATATGTTCTGTGATTCTGGAGAGATGAATAGGGTTGAAATAAATAGTCGTGCTGGATATCATCTTTAGAATTTAAGATTAAAATAAAGGCGCATTAGAAATCTGAGCACTGATAGTTTATCTCTGTTTTGTGCTGGTCTTCCCTTATTGCAGATGCTCTAGAGGCACTGGTGTTTGAAAGGGCAGTTTAGGTATTTCACTGAGGTATGAAAGATGCTTGAACTCATGTAAAAGTTATTGGCATAACTGATTTGGTACTTTCATTAATAGAATTTGGTTGGTGAGATTTTTCTGATGTTATTTGAATGGTGGATATTGGAAATTTGTGTGGTTCTTAGCCACCCAGAACACACGTTTTACAATTTAAAAGTATGTCCCTTTGCCACTTGCAATTTTTCATTTAAAGCATTGAGCTGTAAGTTTTTTTTGGGAAAGTAAAAATTAGCTTTCTGATCCAGATTCCTTTCCTTCAGAGGATATGAAAACTATTTTGAATTTGAATATTAGGCAGATCAGAGTCAAACTTGAGTGATGACTTTTATTTTTGAATTAATCTGGCATTCTTGAGCATTATGATTGTTTTGTAAATATACTAGAGCATTAGTGGATGCACTAGAACACAAACCAGTGGCGTCAAACTGAGCAAAAGTTGGAATGTCAGAATCATGTTTAATATCACTGGCATGTGTCATGAAATATGTTGTTTTGCGGCAGCAGTACAATGTAATATGCAATTAAAAACTAAAAAGTGTGTGTGTATATATGTGTATGTATATGTATTTAAAGGAGTAGTGGAAAAAGTTTAAAAAAAAAAGAAAAAACAATCATGGGCTAGTATACAAGAGCGTATTGTCCATTGAGAAATATGGCAGTGATGAAGCTGTTCTTAAAGATTGATTGTGTCTTCAGGCCCTTGCTCTCTTCCTTGAATGTATCAATGAAAAGTGGGTATGTGATGGGGTCCTTAATGGTGGATGGTGCCTTTTTTAATGTATCGCCTTTTGAAGATGTCCTTGATGCTGGGGAGACTAGTGCACAAAATGGAGTTGGCTGAGTTTAGAACTTTCTGCAGCTTTTTTTCTGATCCTGTGCAGTGGTCCCTTCATACCAGACAGTGATGCAGCGAGTTAGAATGCTCTCCATGGTACATGTGTAGAAATTTGCAAGAGTCTTTGATGACATACCAAATCCCCTCAATCTCCTAATGAAATATAGCCGCTGACATTCCTTTTAATATGTTGGGCCTAGGATAGATCTTCAGAGAGGTTGACACCCAGACAGTTGAAAGTGCTTACCTTTCCATTGTTGATCCCTCAATGAAGGTGTGTTCCCTCAAAATGTAGAATTCCTTTTCCTGATCTTACTGATGTTGAGTGCAATGCTGTCGTTGCAACACCATTCAACTAGCTGATCTGTCTGCCTCTTGGTGGCCTGCTTGTTGCCGTGTGAAATACTGCTAATAATAGTTGTGTTATTGACAAATTAATAGATGGTATTTGAGCTGTGCCTAGCCACACAGTTGTGAACGTTCAGAGAATGGAGCACTGAGCTAAACATGCATGATGAATGCCAGTATTGATTGTCAGTGAAGAGGCTATGTTATTTCCGAGCTGCACTAACTGGTCTCCCGACGAGGACATCAAGGATCCAGTTGCAGATAGACATAATTGATGAGTATGCTAAGATTGTCGCTGATAAATCTTAACACCAGAACAAGTCTACAATGCTGATTGTTTTTACACCTTACATCAGACCTTAAAGTACAAGAACAGTGTACTGCAACCTTTTTAATCAAAACAAGGCATCGTAGGCGGAAACTGAAAGCCTGCCTTTGTTTGCTGATTCAGGTATTCTCCTGATCTGCTGTGCTGCTCTTGTTACCCTGTACACAATATATCTGGATTATATTTATGTAGTTTTTACTTTTAAGTACATGTGTGATAAATAAGTGTAAGATGGGCCACTTGCTGGTAGCACACAAATTCAGAGTTGAAAATGATGACTATTCCAATCTATCTCATATATTCTAAAATATGAAACACTTCTGGCCTCAAGCATTTTGGATAAAGGGTACACGACCTGTATTGGATCCTAATAGTTATCAATGGAGGAATGCATCCCGTGTATGCTACCCTGTTTTTTTTGATTGACTAAATGGACAAAATCAGCGCAGTCACCTTAGTGCAGAAAAGTGGTATCGTATACCAACAATAAATTTCCTTGCACAAATGACCAAAAATCACTGATTTTTGAATTGTCATCTGTTGGCCCAAATGGATAATGACACAAACACATGCAGTTGACACTTTTTAAAAACTGCTCTATATACAGTGTAGTGTCTAATAGCCACACAAGTACATGTGACTGACACAGGTTAGAAACTCTTCAGTAGCAGCCTCCTATTGGAATTAAGTCGCATACTGTCCTGGTTATTTTCTCAATTAGTTTTTGTTCTTTAAATTGTCACAAATAAGTGGCTGCCCTGATTAACTGATGGCCCAATTCACTGTATTGCATTTTTCAGCAAGAATGAGGTGAGCATGAACAATAGTTAGCTACAAAACATGCAATTGTTTGTTTTGCAGTGACAATTAATGTGTACCCATTTGAGTATATTGGTTCCAAAGGATGTATTTCCATGTATATTTAAAAATTCTTAATAAGGAAATCTTTGTTTTAAGGTAAAACTGCAGTAAGTTTGCACTATTTAAACAGGTTGTAAAATGTTACCTTTCTGTTTGGTAACCTAAACAATTAGATTAATTGCTTGAAAAATTGTGCCTTCAAGTCGTTTAAAGACCAGCTGGGATTTCATGAAGAATTATGTCCATACACAATATTCAAAGTTAGAATTGGTAGTTTTGACTATACTTCATTAGAAGTTTGAAGAGATTTAGTATGTCATCAAAAACACTCAAATTTCTGTAGATGTACCATGGAGAACATTCTGACAGGCTGCATCACTGTTTGGTATGGGGCGGGGCTACTGCACAGGACTAAAAGAAGCTGTAGAGGAATGTAAAATTAGTTGGCTCCATCTTGAGTACTAACCTGCAAAATACCCAGGACATCTTCAAGGAGTGGTGTCTCAGAAAGGCAGCATCCATTATTAAGGACGCCCAGCACCCAGGGCGTGCCCTTTTCTCACTGTTACCATCAGGTAGGTGGTACAGAAGCTTGGAGGCACACTCTCAGCAATTCAGGAATAGCTTTTACTCCTCTGCCATCCAATTCCTGAATGGCAATTGAACCTATGAACACTAACTCACTTTTTTAGTATAATTTCTGTTTTTGCATGATTTTTAATCTATTTAATATACATATACTGTAATTTATTTGTGTATGATTACTTTTTTCTTCTATATTATATTTTGCATTGAACTGCTGTTAACAAATTTCATGACACAGACTGGTTATAATAAGCCTGATTTTGATTCTGGTGTCTAATTGAGATCTGATGTCATCTTCCTCCTGGTTTAGTTAATTGAACTGTATGTATTTAATTGAACATAAATTAGCTTGTGAATTTGTAATATTTGTTTCATTGTTACTAGGGTGTTGGACAGCAACCTGTTTTACTGTCAAGCACTTGCCAGTTGGGAGCAGTAAGTTTTCTGCATGGAGGGTTTCAATAAGTCATTGGTGGAGTCAGCATGAATTAGCCATAGCTTCCTATAAAGGAGTGGAAAGAAATAGTGAAGGAAACTTTGATTGCTCTTATAAATGAACTGAGGGATGATTCAAAATTGTCTTGGTGTTGGTGGAAATAAACTTTGATAGTGAAGTTTAAAATTTTGTACTATTTTGATAATATTGATTAACTGTCTCCCATGCCACAGATGTTAGTAACCAATGCTTGAAGATTTAAGGTGATCGAGAAAAGAACACAGGGTGATTGGAAATCATTGTGCTCATGGTTTGCCAGGCCAGTGTTTATTGTTGAACCTTAGTTCCCTTTAACTGGGTGGTTTGTTAGACCATTCAAAAGAGCAGTTAAAAGACCAAGTTGATGAGTCTGAATTTGTGCATGGGCTTGGATTGGTTAGATCTGATTTCCTTTATTGAGGGTGTAAACTCACTGTTACTGATTCTAGCTGTCCAGTCCAGTGTTAAATTTCTTGGTTTTTGTGATGGGGTTCAGTGTAATAACTTTGGGTCATCGGTTCTCACATCTCTGGATACAACTGACTGAGTTAACCACTTTACTTCAATGCATAATTGTTCTTATGATCTGTTTTTGCCTGAAAGTGCAGTGGAATAAATTAAATTTTAAAAGGGAACTTGGTGAAATATGAAACTGAGGGAAATGCAGGGCTAATGGAAAAATACAGGGGCATGAGGCTAGTTAAACGGTTTCTTTGAAATATTGGCATGGGTGTGGTGGACTACATTGTCACGTGCTGTGTGATTCCATGCTTGTCAGTTTACTACTTTTAACATTGCTTTTGCATACTCAATCCATGATTGGCTTAATTCTAAATGAAATTAGATAGATGCAAAAGGGGAAATTTAAGAAAATCACAGACGAGAAAATCTGCAGATGTTGGAAAACCAAGCAACACACGCAAAATGGTGGATGAACTCGGCAGGCCAGGCAGCCTCTATGGAAAAGAGTACAGTCAATGTTATGGGCTGAGACTCTTCAGCAGGACTAGAGGAAAAAAAATTAAAAGGTGGGAGGAGAAAAACAAGTTGATTGGTGAAAGAGATACAGGGCTGGAGAAGGGGGAATCTAACAGAAGGCCACGGAAGAAAGAAAAAGGGAGAGGAGCACCAGAAAGAGGCAATGGGCAGCCAAGGAGATAAAGGAATAGGGAATGGTGAAGGAAGGGAGGGGCCATTGCCAGAAGTTTGAGAAATTGATGTTCATGCCATCAGGTTGGAGGCTACCCAGACGGAAAATAAAGGTGTTACACCACCAACCTGATTGTGGCCTCATCGTGACAGTAGAGGAGGCCACAAATTTAAGAAAATTACTCTTGGAAAGACACTAGACAGTGTTTGCTTCAGATATGTTTCACAGGGTA
This sequence comes from Hemitrygon akajei, assembly GCF_048418815.1. Taxonomy (NCBI): domain Eukaryota; kingdom Metazoa; phylum Chordata; class Chondrichthyes; order Myliobatiformes; family Dasyatidae; genus Hemitrygon; species Hemitrygon akajei. The sequence goes on from NC_133145.1 coordinate 47,136,654, forward strand.
GATTGTTCAAATTTATCATTCAGCCATTATATGGGAGGTTACTACATCTTTAATCCCTCGCCTTGTAACCAACACTGAAGAGTTTTGCTTTCCATAAATGGCTCACTTTCCGATTATGTCTAGTATTTTTTGGTTTTATTGGTGAAATTTCATATAACAGTAAAGTAAATACGTTGGCCTTAATAACAAGAGGATTTGAGTAGAGGAGCAAGGATCCCTTGCTACAGTTATACAGGACATTGGTATGACTTACACCTGGAGAACTCAATGCAGCTTTGCTCTCCTTAACTGAGAAAATATAGAAGAGTACAGCAGAGATTCACCAATCTTGATTTCCAGGATGACAGAATATGCTGAGAGAATAAGTTGACTAGACCTGTACTTAAGAAAAAAAAAGTGAACCTGTTTGAACTTAGATAATCTTGAGAGATATGAATATTTTGGTGGTAGTGTTTCAGAGGGGTTAAACTCTAGGCCTTCCAATAGCCATTAAGAGATGGAGGAACAGATATGTAGGCAGATTATGGAAAGATATAATTAAGCAAGGTACCAAATGAGTATTTTGCATTGGTATTCACTAAGTATAAGTGTCTGAAAGATAGCTGATTTGGAGAGAGGTATTCTATCAAGTTGGTGGTGTTGGGGCTCCTAAGGTGGATAAGTTCCCAGGGCCTGATGAGATCTAGTCTAGGTTATTGAGAGAAGCAAAGGAGATTTCTGGAGAACAATACAGTAGAGACAAACCAGGAAGTTACAGGCCAGTAAGCATTGCATCTATATACAGTTGCAAAAAAATGTTTGTGAACCCTTTGCAATTACTTGATTTTCTGCATTAATTACTCATAAAATGTGGTTTTATCTTCATCTAAGTCACAATAATAGACAAACACAATCTGCCTAAACGAATAACACACAATTGTAATTTTCATGTCTCTATTGAACACATTGTTTAATCATTCACAGTCCAGGCTTGGGAAAAGTATGTAAACCCTTGTATTTAATAACTGTTAGAACCTTCTTTAGCAGCAATGACCTCCACCAAGCATTTCTAGTAGCTGCTGATCAGACTTGCACAACGGCAAGGAGGAATCTTGGACCATTTCTCCATACAAAACTGTTTTCAGTTCATCAATATTTCTGGGATACCTTGCATAAACAGCCCTCTTCAGGTCATGCCACTGTTAAAGTGGAATCTGAATAAAACTCGAGAGACTAGCTTCTTATCATCACCACAGTTTATTGCGCACCCTCCTGCAGGAGTTTGCGACCCACATGTCAAAGGGAAGGCACTTAAGTACTGCCACCATCTGACAAGTGGACTACCTCTTTCTGGTTACAGCCGTATGTTTATACATAGTAAGTCCCATACATTACTGTTGCAAGATGTCATTTGAACTGGTACGCTCACCGAGTTTATTGGTGTAAAACTTACCTGTAACCAAGAGAGTCTGCTAAAGCAAGGTTTAATTACAGATGGATGTGCTGTCCATTCCTGATCAGTTATTCCCTTTGCTAGGCCCTGACTTAATTACAGATGGATGTTCATTCCGGTCCTTATCGGTGAGTCCTCTCCACCCCTACTCAAATGAGGGTACAATGTACCATTTTCAAATTCTCAATGTCTCTCTGCAAATTAAGAGAGAACTATCATAAGCTAGTTTTTTTAACTAACTGCTGAAAACAGAGTTTACTTCAGTTCAGAATTTCCTGTTCAGTCCCAATTATTCTTTTAGTTAGAGGTTACCTAGTTTAAAAATGATTTATTTTATCCACAATTCCTCACCACAGCATCTCAATTGGGTTAATGTCTTAGGTTCTGACTTGGCATTCCAAAACATGAATTTGATTTTTTAAAAACCATTCTGTTGTTGATTTACTCTTTGTTTGGGATCATTAGAGTATTAGCTTTCAAATGAGGTTTACAAAACTTGCATTATTTCCCCTGCAGTATTGGAGATTGATAGAAAGATAAATTTATGGAAGGTATTATATAGATAACTATTTTCTCTAGTATGGAAACATCAAACATCAGAAGGTATAGTTTTATAGTGAGAGGGGCAAGATTTAGAGACTTGTAAGCAAGTTTTTGTTTGTTTAATACAGAGTTGTTGGTGCCTGAAACATGCTACCAGTGGAAATGATGGAAGCAGATTGATAGTAAAGTTTGAGACATTTAGACAGGCACATAAACAGGAAATGGAAGGGTGCAGGTCATGTGATGCAGATGCATTTGGTTTGGGTGGTATTATAGTTGGCTTGGAAGAGTCTGTCCTCTGCTATGCTGTTATAAGACGGATGTAGGAGTAGAGCTAGTTATGACTGATTTTGTTTTTCAACCCCATTATCTTTCTTTCTCTGCATATTTCTTAATCCCTTTACCAATAAAATCTATCAATCAGGCTGAAATATACCCGTTGACCTGGTCTCCACAGCCATCTGTGGCAGTGAATTCCACTGATTCATTCACTGATTCACCACCCTCTGGTTGAATAAATTACTCCTCACCTTTTCAAAGGAACATCTCTATTTTCAAGCTGTGTCCTTAATGTTCTCACCATGTTCACTCTCTCCAGACCTTATAGTATCTGATAGGATTCAATGAGATCCCTCCGATGTTCTGAACTCCATTGAATACAGGCCCCTGTTACTTGTAATCTCTTAACACTGATGATCAGCCTGAAATAATAGGATGTATGACATAAAGCCAAATATGTTACCAGAATCAGGTTTAGTATCACTGACACATATTGTGAAATTAGTTGTTTTGTGGCAGCAGTACAGTGCAATACATAGAAAACTATAGATTACAATAAGATATATTGGGACCAGTACATTTTGGCCCAATGAAGTGGCTGCCCCAATTAGTCAAAGGTTCATGGACATAGTCAGAAGGGATACAAAAGATAAACTACAGTTTAACTGTTTAATAATTTGTGTTTAAATAAAATACAGAATAAATTAGACCACTACCAATACTACTAGAGTACTATAAGCCTGTATATTAGTTTCTATTTAATATTGACAGAAGAATTCATTGGTGCTGCATTCTTTTGACTGTAAATGAACAAAATCAGCACAGATACCTAGTGCAGATAATAGACTACCTTCATTGTTGTCTTGCATTAAGCCAAAAAACATGATCAAAAATCACTGCTTTTTGAATCGGCATCCATTGGCCCAAATAGATAACACAATAGAAAAACACGCAATTAACACTATTTCAGAACTGTTCACTCTGCAATGTCTGAATGCTTGAAAGCGCAGTGAGCAAAAACAGTTCTGAGTTGTCGTAGTGCTTTCTTACCAACTATCAGTAATGAAAATCACGCTTTTTGAACACAAACACTTGCAACTGGTACAAATTGTTCACTCTAACCATGGTGTTGAGTATAACAGCAACAGTCTCCTGTCTCAGTTAAGTGGCATAGTGTTCCAAATAAAGGAAGGGAATACTGGTAATTTCTTTGATTAGTTTTTGTTCATTAACAGTTGTCCAAAATATGTGGCTGCTCTGATTAGCCAATTAAAGGGAATCCACTGTAGGAATGATATACTGTATATGAGAGGTGTGCAGTGCTTTGAAAGTGTATTTAGCCCCCACAACTATTTTCACAGTTTACTGTCTCATTTTCTAAACTTAAAATGTACAGAAGTAGGAATTTTTTGAGCTAATCTACAAAGCACCCTCAAAAATAAAAATTCCAAAACCTGTCAACAATTTACTAAAAATTAAAACCCAAAATTGTGATGCTGGAAAAAAAATATGAATGCTGCTAAATACAGCGAGATTCTGGATAAAAACCTGTTAGCCTCGGCCAGAAAGCTTAAACTGGGAAGGAAGTTTGTCTTCTGGCAGGATAACAACCCAAAGCACACTGCCAGAGCAACCATGGTGTAGCTTTAAATGAAGAAAATTTATGTCCTTGAATGGTCCAGTCAAAGTCCTGACCTTAACCTGATTGTGTATCTCCAGCAAGGCCTCAGATTGCTGTCGCTCAGGAAGGGAGGGCAGTGTATATACTTATGTCTTCATCAAACATACAAAGTAAATTCATTATCAAAGTATGTATATGTCACAATACTACCCTACAATTCATTTTCTTGTGGGCATTCACACTAGATACAAAGAAATGCAATGGAATCAATGTAAACTATACGCAAAGATGCATGAACAACCAATATGCAAAAGAAGACGTGCTGTGCAAATCCAAAAAGTAGTAATAATAATAAATATAACTGAAATAGTATCTGATAAATGATAGTATCAAAGAACAACATGACCAAAGGTAATGTCCTTCAGATAGTTCACGAAACTACTACTTTCTCTTCTTTTACTATTACTTCGTTCAAATATGATTCTGCTACTATTGGAACCTGTGGTTTATTTTGATGGTGTGTTTTCAGGCAGATTGAGCAATCTAGTACTTTGCTGCTTTGCTGTCTCTGAGATAGTTCTGTGAGATTTGGAGCGGTCTGTAGGTCAAGAAGCCTGGAGATGGGGTGTGAGCCCAGCATTTTTTGTAGGTGCGCTCAATAGTGGGGGGGGGGGGGGCTTTTCCTCTGATTGACTTGTTTCTATCCACTACATTTTGTTAGCTTTTCTGTTCATGGGCATTGGTGTTTCTGTAACAGGCCATGATGCAACCAGTCTGCATACTTTCTGCTGCATTTATAGAAGTTTGTCAAAGTTTTAGATGAATTTCATTGAGCATTGAGAAAAATGGGTTAATCTATTTTAGGTAGTAATGTTTGAAGCATGAATGTTGGCAGTAGAATTATCCATTGTGTGTCCCTCTTGACAGCCAGATGTAAGAGGTGTATTGGAAAGTTTTGAGTGAATGGGTTCTGAATTGGGAGATCACATGAAGTGAAAGGAAGTTCAAATTTAATTGTCATTCAGCTATACGTGTATGCTCATGAATACAACCAAATGAAGCAGTGTTACTCAGGGAGGCCAAGGCAAGACACAATACCAATGGTCACACCAGCACAAGGCATTTATAGCACATATAAGATATCAGTAAAATGCAGTCACACAAAAAATATAATCCAAAACACTCTTTAAGTTCATGAATGTTGCAGCAGTCTACAGTCGAACACAATACAACTTGTCTTCTGCCGAGGAAACACTGGGGGGAGTTGGGGGGGGAGAGACTTCGATTCTAGCTTGGATGCAGTGCCACATCTCTTCTAGTTGAGTACACTGACTCCAATGCCCCTCTCCTGGGTGGCTGTAAAGAGGTAACGCCGTGAGTTGAGGCCTAGTTTTTGCTACGACCGTGGCCATACAGTTCCCCTACCACCCACCAATAAATCATTGAATTGGATTTGCAGCATTCTACATTAACAACGTCCAACAGGGTCTTGTGATTACAAGAAAAAATGATTAAGACAAGAAAAAAATGATGGTCTGTACACTGCATTTGACTCCACTGACAAGTGAGTGGCATTTAAAGTCTAGGATGCTTTATTTTGAGGGGTGTTTATGGAGAGGGGAATTAAAAAATAAAGAAACGGGAACTATTTATATTGGAAATATATTTGGATTGGTATGAAGAAACCAAAGGGCTTTAGGAGTTGTGTTGGAATTGGAGGAATTGTGTAATGAATTGTTTCATAGCAGAAGTATAGCCTCAAATTAATGTACTCTTCATTGAGTTATATGCAAAACAAAAAAAAAGCAGGAAATGCTTTGCAGAGAGAGCATTTCAGGTGAAAACCTGAAAGATCGATTGTTCCTCTTTCCACACATTGCTTGACCAGATGATTACCTCCTGCATTTTCTCTTGTTATTTTGATTTCTAGTATTCTATTCTTTGATTTCCTCAAACTAGTGAGCAGTTTTAGAAAAGTGAGGATCTGTAGTAAGTCAGCTTAGAGCTCTGGCAGTGGACATCTCAACCATTACAAACATGCATCTTCCTTTTCCATCTTTGAGTAAAGGTTGGGCCTGTACAAAGGAAGTTATGGGCAAAACACATGAAAACCAGATGTCTGGAATTGGTTTGGCAATTTAGCATGGGTTTTGTAGGTGGAAAATAATGATGACTGAGAGTTTCAGTTATTTTTAAATGTTTTAATATTTCTGTCAGGTATTTAAAGCAGTTATGTGGGACCCCGTTGGTGTTTCCAACATACCAGTTTTGTTATAACTAAAGTAATGGTCGATGTGAAGGTGTGGCTTCTCCCAATCTATCTAGACTGGTGCTTTGGCCAAGTAATCAAAGTTACTGTTCTTTTGTTATCTGGAATAAAATCAAATTGGAGCTGAAAACAGTTCTGGAGAATTTAGCATGCTTGTGATTTACTCTGCATTGTGGATAGCAAGACTTGTGTTGTGCATGTTTGCAAAAAAAAAGGAACAAAGGAGAATATTGATTTTATGGTTCAAATCTAAAATGCACTTTTGTTGGAACTGAAACCCAGTGGTCCTTCTTGCTGCTGCCTGTAAGGAATCTATACATTCTCCACGTGACTGTGTAGGTTCCTCCGGGTGCTCCAGTTTCCTTCCACAGTTCAAAGATATACCAGTTGGTCGGTTAATTGCTCATTGGTTAAATTGCTGGGCAGTGGAGTTCAAAGGGCCTACTTCATGCTCTATCTCAATTAAAAACCCATTTTTTTGCTGTGTCAACATAAAACCTGGTCCCTGTACACTTCTATTCACCCTTCAAGAAGGCCTTAAAGCTCTCTGCTTTCTCAACAAAAGAACCAACAACAAAAGTTCCCCTTCACCGCCACCCTTCTTTGTCTGGCAGAACTGGTCTTTGCCCATGACAATTTTTCCTTCAGGTCCTCCCACTTTCTCCACACCAAAGGGGTGGTCATGGGCACCCTTATGGGTCCCAGCTATATGTATCTTTTCATTGGCTATCTAGAACAGTCCAAGTTCCAAGCCTTCCCTAGTAATGCTCCCCCAACACTTCCATCGCTACATTAACCATTGCATCGGTGCTGCTTAATGCGCCCATGCTGAGCTCATCAATTTCATCAACTTTGCCATCAACCTCTACCCTGCTTTTAAATTCACTTGCTCGATTTCTGACACCTCTCTCCCATTTCTTGATCTCTCTCTGTGTCTGGAGACAAGCTGTCCACAGACATCTTTAATAAACCTACCAATATCCACTGTTATCTTGGCTATACCTTTTCCCACCCTGTCTCCTGTATAAACACTTCTCCCTTTTTCTTAGTTCCTTCATCTCTGCCACAACTGTTCCCAGGATGAGGCTTTTCTTTTCAGGACATCAGAGATGTGCTCCTCCTCTAAAGATTAGGGTTTTCCTTCATTGATGCTGCCCTCACCTGTATCGCCTCCATGTCCTAGACATCCGAGCTCACCCCATCTTCCCACCGCCTAAACAGGGATAGTTCTTGTCCAAACCTACTACCCCATTAGCCTCTGCTTCTAACACATTTTCTGCAACTTCCGTCAGCTCCAAAGGAATCCTACCACCAAACATATCTTTACTTATGCTTTCTGTAGGAATCGCTCCCTCTGTGATTTCCCTTGTCCATTCATCCCTCTCCATCAATATGCCTCCTGGCACTATTCCTGCAAGCAACCAAATTGTCTCACCAGCCCATTCACCTCTTCCCACACCTCCATTCAGGGCCCCAAACAGTCCTTCCAGGTGAGGCAACAGTTAACATTCAAATCTGTTGGTGTCATCTAATGACGCTGTTACTGCAGCCTCTACATTGATGAGTTCTGTTGTAAATTGGGGGTCCACTTCATCCAGCACCTCTGCTCCATCTGCCAAAAATAGAATTTCCTGGTGGCCAACCATTTTAGTTCCTATTTTCATTCCTGTTCTGAAATGTGGGGTGGAGGAGCAGAATCTCATATGTCTGGGTAACCTCCAGCCTGATGGCATATACATTGATTTCCCCTATTGGTTAAAAAAAATCTTTTCCTATTCCCTACTCGGATCTCTTGCCTCTTCTCACCTGTCTTATCATCTTTCCCTGTGCCCCTCCTTTCCTTTCACCTATGGCCACTCTCCTCTCCTATTAGATTCCTTCCTTTCCGGCCCTTTGCCTTTCCATTCACATGGTTTCACCTTTTAGTTATCCTCCTTTCCCTCTCCCCAACATTTTACTTTGGCATCTTTGCCTTTCCTTTCCAGTCCTGAGGAAGAATCTCAGTCTGAAATGTTGACTGTTAGTTAATTTCCATAGATGCTGCCTGACCTGAGTTCTCCAGCATTTTATATGAAACTTGGGTTAATTTAACTTAAAATTAAAAACTAAGTAAAACTCTTGAGAAGCAATCCTCCTTATTTTCATATTAGGAATTAATTCCATCCTAATAGGAAGAAGTAATTGTTGGTATTCTAGAAGGAATTTTGTTATATTTCAATAATATACATTCAGTTATATAGTTTACATCGATGATCTAGTTTGAGAGGCACAAGTAATCAAATATTAATGGATTGAATTCAGACCACCTTTTAATCTCAGAAGCAGGCTCATCGCCATCTTTGGGGTTATCCTCGAAAATCATGACAGTGAGTTTCCTGGCTGAACCTCCGTGAAGATTGACAGTCAATAATGAGGGATACTAAGTTAGTCCTTAGAGAATGGATATTTCATAATGTTTCAACTCTTTAGTGTCTTAACCTAATAAATCTTGCAACTGGCATTTCAGTTCATTGTGCTTCTTAGATAAGATTAGAATGTCTTGAGTCTATTTTGCTTTTTTTAAGGAATACTATATATTTTTAAGTCTTAAGAATGCACAACATTCATGTTTTTCCAGAAGGCACATGAACAGTGTGCTGTTCAATTGTATAATCACTTCAGCTGACATGCACAGAGAATTAAAAAATTATATTTCTATTAATGCTCTTTTCAACATTGTAAACACCTGGATAAAGTACAATGAATTTGCCTGCTCCATGTTGAGAATACTTGTCTTGATAGATTCTAGAATGTGGCAACTAATTGAATGCACTTCTGCTTCAATCAGTATGATAAAAATGTTTGAGGAATTAGAAACTAGCTTGTTTCATTACACTGTAGTTATTGCTCAATGTTGCTTGCCACACTCTCTAGTCACGAAGGTTTTGTATATGGGGTAAAAAGTTGTAAAAGATTCTGGGAGTTCCCAGTGGAAGATTTGGTGCTTTCAGTTTACTTGCAGTTCTGTCAACAGTTTACCATTTAGGTAAACTATTGGCTTGTTGAATTGTATGTGTGGATAATTTTGTGCTGCTTGTTATCTGTTACATAAACCACATGGTGACGTCTGCTAAGTTCAATGATGAACAGTTAAGATTTTTTATTTCTAAATTAAAGTACCCTAACATGAGGAGCAAAAGGAATTTACTTGGTATCGTGGCTAAAGTTGTCCTAGCCATCCCAGCAAAGAAGCAATTAGCAAATTAAGTATTTTCTTCCACACCTGTCATCAAAATATTTAATTGCACTTTAGGAATCAGAATTAGGTTTATTATCACTGGCATGTGACGTGAAATGATCAGTTTTTAGGTCCGAGCTACTCTTGTAATGCTGTACAAATGCAATTAGTGTCGATGGGGGAAGGGGGTGGTCCTCATTATTTGGTGCTACAAATACAATGATACTTAGTAGCATTAAATGTGTCATACAGGTCACTGTCAACATCATCCTTGACATCAACATTAACTAAAATCTTTACCGGACCAACTGCACATATTCTAACAGTCTCAGTATATAACAACTTGACATTATGATGCCTTTCTGCCATATATTAAGGCCCAAGTCAGCGGCATGAATTCTCTTGGCTGGAAGAGCATAACTTCAATAACACCTGAGGTTTGACGGCATCCAGGACCTAATATTCTGCTTAATTGGCAAGATATTTGCATCCTACATCCCATAACATTCCCATTTAAAAGTTAAAGTCTGTCCCTAGCCTCACAGGCTCATCAGGCCAGTGCTTATGCTGGTTTCCGTGGCGTAAAGCGACTGAGAGTACGAGACTCCCACCCTCCCGGATAGGATGCCAGTCTATCGCGAGGTTATAACATTCCCATTTGCAGGGCATAAAATGGATGCAAATTTAATGACTTATCCACTGGATTTAAAAAGATGTATGGAGTGGAGTTTAATGAATTAAATCTCATTTTTCAGGATGGAATATTATATTAAGCAAATTGTAAGTCGTGCAGCTACTTCATCAGAGGAATGAATTTATATTTGATCTTTTGAGAAGGTCAAGATTAGATAGCATCATATCGGAAAGTACAAAACTTTCCACATTGTGTATACTTTATAAGCATCAGGTATCTTCCCATTGAATATGAATTTAATCCAGGACAGCAAAAATTTGAGGCTGCTTGTAGAGCTAACAATTTTTCTTATTTTTATTTTTGGAGGCTTGCCTATTCTGCGGCAGTTAGTGCAACATTATTTTGCTTGTTTGTTCATCTCCTATAAAGCAGTTCTAGGTTTTCAAGCTAAGATGAGGATTTCAATAATTCTACGCATTCCCTTTGGCTTAAGATGTTGTAATTGGAAGTAAGTTGTTGAAAAATTATATGGTTGATCCCATACAAGGACAGAAAATCTGAGGTCCATTTGCTGAATTTTCAGCAATTACTTAAAGGTAATCCCTTGTTAAACAGATACAGTAAATGTTTTTTGATTACATTTATATTTGCTTAGTTTTTGCTTTTGGTATATGTGTATATTACAAACTCTTGGACTTTAAACCTTTTAGTATATATACATACTATTTTAATGCTGTAGAATCAAACTTACTCCAGAACATTGGTTCATGTAGTACAATGTTTAATATATTTAAACGATTGGTATGTGAGACAGTTAATAGGCTATTCACATGTAACTGGTCTTGCAGAGATGACACTCCAATTTTTATTACATTTTTGTCCGCAGAGCTTAAAATTAGATTTGTTGTGACTAGAGAATCAAAACAGGTATTTTAGACCATGGGAAATTTTTGGTTATTTGAGGGTACTGTATCTGCAATCTGGGTTTAAGAGCTGGTCTAATGGGCTGAAAGTTCTACAGTGCAGCCCTAGCTCAGCTTTGCCGTGAAAAGTCGGTCACTTTATCTTTGAAGTGGAGTTCAACACCACAGCTTTCCAATCCACAGATAAAACATTATATCTGAGATGAGACTGACATTCAAATCATTTGCATTTAGCTCTGTTATCATGTTTTATATTTAGCTGGTGCATTTTTGTCACTTCAGCAGCACCATAGTATTTGATTAGCCCACTCCAGAATGTATATAAAAAAGTAAATTAACAATTACCCCAAGAACAATTGAAAAATGTTCTGGATGCTTACTGGGATGTTCATGTTCAAGAAATAAAATGAATGGTTAATTGCTCCTTGGATAATGAGGTTTGCATATTTTATGACAAGGTTATGTGTGGTATTGGGAGGATTTTTTCAGTCTGGTCCCCATGTGAAATGAGTTCTGGTAGCCTTGGCCTAATTTCCTGCTCCAACACAAATGAATGTAATTTGGCATAAACAGATGGATTCATTTCGTAGACCTTAAGAATTGGTTGTGGAATAGAATTTTATTTTAAATTATATCCATTGCACTTTGTAAAGGAGAGAAAACTTGCTTCCTTAATGCCTGCTTGAGGAAAAATGTTTCAAGTTTAACAGCGTGAAAAAGACAAATAAATGAAGGTCTTGTGGCTGAATCAGTTGTTTGCATTAGAGATAATTATAAATTTATAACAAAATATCCTGCAATTTTTAAAGGAAGTGAAAATAAGCGGGGAGTTTTTGCAGAGGTAAAGCTGTTGCCAGTAGTCACAATAAATGCTTAGAAGGTGCTAGAGTTTGGAGAGAGACAGAAAGCTAAATCATATTACTAAGATCTGTTGGGCCAAAGCTACAGAAGCATTTAAAAATGAAAATTTAACATAGAGGCAAAAAGAACTGAAAAGCAGTAGAAACAGTAAGTTTATTTTGTGATGACCAGATTTGTTTTTAATTTTGAAAATAAATTCTCAGCAAGAACATTAAAATAACTGGTTTTTCCTTTTGAAAGTAGTGTTTAATTTGGATGATTAGATATTATTTCTGAAGGTCAAAACGGTAGGTCAAACCAAAAGAAGATGGTGCAGTGAATACCGAAACTAGGAAGTGGTTTATTAGTGCTTGCAAATACTTCATCTGTGCTTCATAATAGTGACAATTTAAACTTGTGCTTGATTTTGTTCAAGCCTCATTTGATCATCTGATAACAAACTAGTAATTTTCATCAAATGCAGCAAAATATTTTACATCCTCATTCCACCTGTATGCAACCTTTTTTATTCACTTGATTGAAACCTTCATAGTTATAAGAGCAAGTTCTGACTGCCGTGAGAAAATTGTATTCTAAGAATGTTTACTGTAAATTGTTAACTTAATACGACATTTTCAGATGGATGGGACTTGTTGGCTGTAATTGGCAGCTCATGTAGAAAGAAAACTGCGATCTGAAGCCCTCACTGTTTTAGGGCTATATCCACTTATGGGAAAGGCATCTGGAGTAAACCCTGAGGGGAAAATTCCAGAGCTGTAGGCTGTAAGGCAGTCCTACGTTGAGTTCATTGCTGAATGGCAACTCTTGTGATGCCACTGGTGCCAAACTGTCAGTCCTTGCTGTGTCGAGAGGGGGGAGCCTGCTGCATGGGCAACAGCCAGGTCAGAATATCCATGGTTGACCCCAGCCAACTGTGACATCACACTTTTGAGAAATATTGCCCAGAAAGTTGTTAAATGTCCAGGTTTCAGATCTAAATGTAGAAATGTTATTAAATATTGCTAATTTTCTGATCTTCACTAGAAGTTGAAAGGGAGCATAGGAAAGCTTATTTGGATATTCAGATGCCAAACTCTAATGATTTTAAAATACTTGGATAATGGTTGTCACAATATTACTCTAGCTAGACTTTGGAATGAGTTGATTTTAGGCTTCACAAGCCTAAATAGAATGGTCTGAAATATCACAGCACACTGTCATTATTCTGTTCCTAAATTCATGCATCTAATTTTTGTGTCCTAATTGTTGCTTTGTCCAAGTAGCTGACAGAATGATAAATGAAATTTCCCAGATTAAAGATTAACTTTGTCACTTGTATATCAAAGCATACAGTGAAATGCATTATGTCATAACAAATCAGCGGATTTTAAATCCCAATTTAGGATTTCTGTCATAACAAATCAGCGGATTTTAAATCCCAATTTAGGATTTCTGTTAATGCTCCGTTGATATTTCTTTGCAAATCAAAATTTCCACCAAATGTTATCAGGACAAATCAAATGAGGCAAAATAGAAGTTAAACTGATTTATTTATTATTAGTACTAGTATAATATTCAGTATTATCAAAAGAGGAGACTTCTTTCATAGTTGAGCTTTCCAGGTCCCTTTCAGAAATGCCAATTCCACTCAAATAAGTGACATACTTCTTGATGTGTTTTTGTTGCTATAGTTCAGACAATGCAACAGCTATGTTATATGTAATGTGATTGGTAAAATTTTATTTATTTTATTTGGAGATAACAGCATGGAATAGGCCTTTCCAGCACTGAGCCGTGCCACCTGGCAACCCACCCTATATTTAACCCTAGCCTAATCACTGGGCAATTAACCTATTAACCAATGCATCTTTGGAATGTGCACACACCCAGAGGAAACTCGTGTTCGCGGGAAGAACGTACAAATTCCTTACACATAATGTTAAATTCTGATGCCATGAGCTGTAATAGTGTCATGCTAACTGCTATGCTAGTATGACTTACTGACCCAGCACTAATCCCTGTTGTACACCATTGGTTGCAGGCTTCCAATCACAGAAACAACTATTGGCCCTCGTCCTCAGTGTTCTGGGTTCCATCTTCAACTCCCGTTCAGATTGGATTTACTGTGGACTACTCCATTTGCCTGCTTGAAAAATTCAATTTAATCAGTCAAACCCAACTTTCCTGCAGTAAAGCCATATTAACTACCCTCGACTAATCCTTGTCTCTCCAAATGCCCATTAAGTTTTGTCCCTTTGACCCTATTTCTCTCCAATTAATCTTGGTCACTGATGAACTGTAATTAACTGGCTTAATCCTAAACAGATTAATTCATTATAGTACACTGAGGTAGTACAAGGCAAATAATAGAATGCAGAATAAAATGTAATGTAGAGAAAGCGCAGTGCAGGAAAGCAAATGTGTAAGACCGGGTGAAGATAGATGGTACGGTCAAGAACCTATCTTACTATACCAGGGAACCATTCAGTTGTCCTAAAACAGTGGGTAGAAGTGGCTCCCAAGCCTGGTGACATGTACTTCCAGACCCCTGCATTCCCTAAACAAATGAGAGAAGGGAGAAGAAATAATGCCCGTGATGGGTGGGGCGCTCAATCATGCTGGCTGCCCCACTGAGGCAGTGAACTGTTGACAGAATCCTTGTAAGGTAGGCTGGCTTCTGTGACATGCAGAGCAGTTGCTGCACCAAGCCGTGTTGCATTCAAATAGGATGCCAGCCAGAGTACTTCGATTTAAAAACTGGTAAGGGTTGACAAGGACATGGCAATTTTCTTTAGTCACCTAATGAAGTAGTGTCCCACCATACTTTTAATTTCTTCCTCAAGTATAAGGTAGAAGCAATTTAATGTATTACCACCTGAGAGGGATCCAGATAAATGCCTGTTAACTATGCCCTGTTGTCACTTGCAGCAATAAATCAGCTCATTATTGGTAGATTAGTCCTGCCAGACACAGGAAAGGACACCACCAATGATAACCTGTTTTGTGGTTTTGATAATATTAATAGTGACCAGCATACTGGGGTTTCCTCCCTACCCTTTTGGAAATAATGTAGAATGTTTTATGTCCATTTGCTCCAGATGTGAAACTAGAGCTCCAACTGAAGATTGTGCTCCAGTTTGACATCTTAGGGAGTGGAACTTGAGCCCACTGTGTTCTGACTCCAAGATAAGGTATCATCAACTGAAATGCATTTTGTTGGTCAGATTCGTATGTTAATATTTTATTCCACTTTATAGGTGAAAGAAGTATCAACTCAGAGAGAGAATTACTTTTACGCTAACTGATAGATTCACACTGTTTTCTCCATATATATTTGATTCCTGCTGAATCAATAAATAGTTTTGTTCCAGTTTCATATTTCTAGTATTTAGACTTTCTCTTGCTTTTCATTTGGCATGTAGTGCACAAAAACCCAAAAGTGCTTTTGTTTTGCTAAATGGGGCAACCATTTCGTACATTGATTTTATCAAATCTTTTTGAGTATTTCCAGCAAATTTATCTTTGTATTCCAATCTTATGCATGCATGAGTTTAAACAGAACTTAAATATTTATAAATAATGGAAGTAAACAATTAAATAAGCCAATTACCAGTTTAGGATTGTTAAAGCAATTTTGCTTAATGTCAATTATATATTTTGTATTGTAGTTGATCACTGATGTTAATTCAAGACAAATGCAAACAGTTGACAAAATCTTGAAGTCAAAATCAAGTAAATAAGCTCTTAAAGCATCATTTCTTTGGAAAGGTGGGATTCAGTGACCGTTAGTTGTACATTCATAATTTTGTGATGTTTTGTAGATTTATTCTGTAATTGTTAAATGAAATTTAAAACATTAAATATTTTTTCACTAATATTTAAAAAGCAACTTTGAAACTGAAAGCTTGGGATAAGAGTTCTTTAACATGTACATGGAAACTTGACTTCACAATTACCTTAAGTTTATTTTTCTGAGAACAAGTAATGACCATTTTGCAAAATCACTGTATTCTTTAAAGGAAAGGCTGGTTCAGACTTGATTTCTGTTGATAATTGCTTGTTTTTCAATGCTATGATAATGATCCTGTCATTTCCTGTAAATGATGGGTGGAGTTCATACCACCATATGATGCAAATTAGATGCTTCTATTTCATCTTGCAAAACCATTTTCTTGAATCACAAAGGTCAGCTCAAGGGAGAAACTGATATCTTGATTCCAGATGAGTCCCACTCATGCATCATTTTTTTGAAAAAACGTAGTTAGATTGCTTGATACCATGTCAAATCAAAGGTGCCACAGTGGCTTACTTAGTAAAGCTGTTGACTCTTAGTTTCAGTCACGTGCATTAAATCCTGACCTCTGGTGCTGCCTGTGTGGAGTTTGCATGTTCTCTTTTTTAAACTTTATTTTTATGGTTTTGCCAATAACAAAACATATTGGATAAAAACAAACAAACAGGGTCATCATAGGTGAAGTAAAATTTTTATCTTGTAATAGAAAAAATAAATAGAGAAATGGGTTACGTTGCTGTATCAAGGTTAACCAACTCTTATGTCCATAATTGTCCTTCAGAGTCTCAGGGGACCTTAAGATCCACACCTCTGAAGTCCATTCTGCAGGTAGGTTCCTTCATAAGAAGAAATAAAACAAAGTTCTTCAAACCAAATAAATGTACAGTGAAGAAGTCATTTCAGGCTCAAACAAAATGTCCAATTTTCCCCATATCTTTCAAATTTTTTAGTGGCATGTCTCAGAGAGAAAGTCAATCGTTCCATTAACGTAAATTTCTTGAACTATTTCTATCCATTCCAGGACTGCATAGCCATTTCCTGGTAATCACTTTCTTGCTGCTGGTAGTACTTGTAACAAATATCTTTCATGTTTTTTGAGCCCATTTGGTGCATTACCCAAATAAATAACATTAAAGTCAAAATTAATGTCTGGGCTGATTATTGACCTTATCTCTGTTACCGCATCTAACTAATAAGACAAAATCTTTGGACACTCCCAGAAAATATGAAAATGATCAGCCAACATATTATCACACATTCTCCAACATTGACCTTGTTCAGGTCTGTTACTTTGTAACTTCTTTATTTTTGCCATTATGAAAAATCTTAAGATATTCTTCCAGGTGAATTCTCTCCACAGACCTGAGCTTGAAGTAGTCGAATGTGTTCTGCATATGTTTAACCAATTATTTTCTGTCAATTTTATGTTGGCTTCTTTCTCCCATTTTGATTTAACATACATTGTGGAGAGACCCCTGTTAGATTGTAAAATCAAGTAAATCCTGGTTATCAGTTTCTTTTTAATATTACCTTTATACACATCAATGAATATATTAATCAGACTTAACCCTTTCCAATAGTTTTAATATTATTAAAATATTGTCTCAGTTGAAGATATCTAAAGAAGTCTTGTTTCTCTAGGTGATACATTTCTGTGACTTGTTGAAAGGACCCCACACTCAGTGGAGGATATTGTACAGTATGAGGTCATTTCCTTACTTTGTCCAATGTGTAAATCTACCATCCAATTGTGCTGGAAGGAATTCTGTGCCATGTGCCACCCAAAGTAATATTCTTACATTTCTTTCAAATTTTGGATCTTTAAATTCTTTATACCAGAGGGACTATTGTCCACTTAGTTTATTTAAATGCTTCTTTGGGAGTGTTTTATCCCCTAGTACAGATTGGAGAGGGATATTTATTAGACTTTGTTCTAAATCTTTCCACTTTGCCTCACGATTAGGGTCACACCAACAGACCAGACTCTGCAGCTCTCTGATAGTTTTCAAAGCAGGACACAGCAAATCCACCTTTATCCTTAGGCAGCTGTAATGTCTGAAATCTAATTCTTGGTTTCTGTTTTCCCCAAATTAATGTTGAAATCATTCTTTTCCGTTCATTAAATTGCTTAAAAGGTACTTCAACAGGCAATGATTGAAAAAGAAAGAGCAATCTAGATAGTACTTTATGGCTTCTATTCGATTATACATACCATTGGCAGCAATGACCATCTATTTACGTCTGCCTTAATATCAGCTGTTATGGGAAGATAATTATGTTCGTAGATAGTAGACAAGTCTTCAGGTTTTTGCACTCCTAGGTATTTAATAATATTACCTTTCCGTTTGAATTTACTCATTTTATAAATGTTTTCTTGTGGTTCGTAATTAAAATTTAAAGTTTGGGTTTAATGTAATTTTAATTTATAGCCAGAGTAGGAACCAAATTCATTCAGCAGGGATAATAATTTAGGCAAACCTGCATTGGGTTTGGTAAGAGTCACAAGAATGTCATCTGCATATTCTGTATTTCTGATCAGTATGCCTGTTATAATCTTGTCTTCTCTAATTGCCTGGGCCAATTGCTTGATAAAAAGAGTGAAAAGCATGGGGCTTAGGGGACATCCTTGTCGACATCCCCTTTCAAGAAATATTGTTTTGGATAAATTCCCATTTATTTTAATTGCATGTTCTTTTTTTGATTTAGATTTTGGGTTGGGGGGGAGGGTGTGTGCTAATTGGGCACTCCATTTGTCTCATGTGAAGGTGATGGTGGAATCTCGGGAAATTGATGGAAATGTGAGAATCATAAGTGTATGATAATGAGTGTTTTGATGGCTAGTATGAACTCGGTGGCCTGAAGGATCTGTCTCCTTTCAACATGATCTGTGATTAAAATATTGAAAACTAAATTTGTCATAAGTTGTAGAATTAGAACTCTACAGCAACATTCAAATATTTTTTTTTCTAAATTTTATTTAAATTTTTAAATGATTACAAGTGAAGAAAAAAGGATATGTGACCCTTCCCCCCTCCCCTTAATCCCTCCCCCCTAACTACCCTATATAAAAAAAATTAAGAAAGAAAGAAAAGAAAGAAAGAAAGAGTGCCTGGTTGTTGGTAGGTCTCCACATGCTCCATGGAGTTCTTAATAACTTTAGTATATGTATTTATTTCTTTCCCCAAGTAGCCATTAATTTTCTCTTCAGAGCACCTATATATTTAATCCTGACTTTTGTAAATAAGGGCCCCAGATTTTCAAAAATGTTTCATATTTATCTCTTAAGTTATAAGTAATTTTTTCTAATGGAATACAGCCATAGATTTCTTTTTTCCAACAATCTATACTTAAATATGTATCTGATTTCCAAGTAATTGCAATAGCCTTTTTGGCTACAGCCAGCGCAATTTTTATAAATTCTTTCTGATATTTATTAAGTTTGAGTTTTGGTTTTGTCCCTTCAATATCACCTAGTAAAAGTAATATTGGATTATGAGGAAGTTTTATTCCCGTAATTTGTTCCAATAAAAGTCTTAAATTTGTCCAAAAAGGTTGAATTTTAGAGCAAGACCATGTAGAATGTAAAAATGTACCAGTTTCTTGGTTACATCGGAAACACTGATCAGAACATTCAAATATTGAAGCAGCAAGGCTATCTTAATCATAAAAATCTTCAATCCTCCATTTACAGCTTTCAATTGTTTATCTGTTCGCGAAATCCATTGCATGTTATCATTGTGTATTCTTAATTCTAAATAAGTCACTTTGGTTCTGAATATGCCTTATAACAACGAAATATTAACAGGGAGCAAGGAAATGGCAGATGAACTAAATGAGTATTTTTCATCGGTCTTCACTGTGGAAGACTCTAGGTGCCAGGTATTGAAGAGTGTGAGAGAAGGTAAGTGAGTGTAGTTACTATTACAAGGGAGAAGGTGTTCAAAAAGCTGAAAGACCGAAAAGTGCTTAAGTCAACAGCACCAGGTGAAGGTGCTCCCTAGGATTCTGAAAGAGGTAGCAGTAGAAATTGTGCAGGTATTAATTAGTAACGATCTTTCAAGAAACATTAAAGTCTGGTATGGCTCTGGAGGACTGGAAAATTGCAAAAAGAAAAGCAGAAAACAGCAGAAAGGTAATTATAGACCTGTATGCCTGACCTCAGTGGTTGGGAGGCTGTTGGAGTCGATTGTTAAGGATGAGGTTATGGAGTGCTTGGTGACGCAGGAAAAATCTTGCCTGAAGAACCTTGACTTGGGCAAAGTCAGCATGGTTTCCTTTAAGGAAAATCTTGCCTGAAGAACCTGTTGGAATTCTTTGAGGAGATTACAAGTAGAATAGATAAAGAAGATTCAGTAGCTATTGTATATTTGGATTTTCAGGAAGGCCTTTGACAAGGTGCCACACATGAGGCTGTTTACCAAGTTAAGAGCCCATGGTATTACAGGAAAGTTGCTAGCACAGATAGAGCATTAGCTAATAGATAGAAAGCAGCAAATGGGAATAAAAGGAACCTTTGGTTGCCAGTGACTAGTGGTGTTCTGCAGGAGTCAGTGTTAAAGACCAGTTGTTACAATGCTGTATATCAGTGGTTTAGATGATGGAATGGATGGCTTTGTTTCCAAGTTTGCAGATGATACGAAGATTGGTGGGGAGGGTTAGGAGGAATTTAGAAAATAGGTTGGCTGCCAAAGGACAAATGAGGAGAATAGGCAAGGAAGTGGCAAATGAAATACAATGTTGAAAACTGCATGGTCATGTATGTTAGTTGAAGAAATAAATGTACAGAATATTTTCTAAACATGAAGAAAATCCAAAAATCTGAGATGCAAGAGGGGCTTGGGAGTCCTTGTGCAGAATACCCTAAAAGTTAATTTGCAGGTTGAGTCGGTGGTGAGGAAGGCAAATGAAATGTTGGTATTCATTTCAAGAGGACTAAAATATAAGAGCAGTGATGTGATGTTGAGGCTTTATAAGGCATTGGTGACACCTCACCTTGAGTATTTTGAACAGTGTTGGCCCTTTATCTGAGAAAAGATGTGCTGGCATTGGAGAGGGTTCAGAGGAGGTTCTCAAAAATGATTCTGAGAATGAAAAGCTTATCATATGAGTTAGGTTTGATGGCACTGGGCCTGTACTCACTGGAATTTAGAATGATGGGCGGGGTGGGGGGGATGATCTCATTGAAACCTTTTGAATGTTGAAAGGCCTAGACACAGATGTGGAAAGCATATTTTCCCTGGTGGGGAAGTCTACGGACAAGAGGGCACAGCCTCAGGATAGAGCGTTGTCCATTTAAAACAGAGCTGGGGAGAAATTTCTGTAGCCAGAGGCTGGTGAATTTGTAAAATTTGTTGTCACAGGCAACTGTGGAGGCCAGATTGTAGGGTGTACTTAAGGCAGAGGTTAATGGGTTCTTGAACATAGAACAGCAGAGCACAGGACAGGCCATTTGGCCCAAAATGTTGTGTTGAACCAGCTTAAAAAGCAAATTAAAAACACCCAAACATTAATCCCTCCTACCTATATATCCTTCCATCTTCCTCCATATGCCTATCCAAACATTCTTTAAACACCTCTATTGTATTTACCTCTACCACCATACCGGGCAGTGCAATCCCAGGCATCCACCACCCTCTGAGTAAAAAAAAACCTTCCCCTCACATCCTCCTCCAATTTCAGGTAATTATTTCCCCTTCCCATTTCAATCTTTTTCAATTCCCCATCCTGGTTTTCTTCTCCTCACCATCTTCTTACTTCATCCCTTCTCTCCTGCCATTACACCTTTCCCCTAACCTGGCTTCATCTATCAACTGCCAGCTTGCACGTTTATTTTTTAAAAATTTATAGATACACTGCAAAACAGACCCTTTTGCAACCCACCTAATCAAACTTAGCCTGATCACAGGACAATTTACAATGACCAGTTAGCTACTGTGTAGAACTTGGGAGTAAACCAAAGCACCCAGAGGAAACCCACATGCTCATGCGAAGGACGTAGTCTTGTTACAGCTTCAGATTGAACTCTGAACTCTGACGCCTCAAGCCGTAATAGCATTACGCTAACTGCTTATGCTACCGTGGTACCCCCCCCCCCCCCCCCCATCCCCACTTCCCCTACCTCCACCTTCTTTCTGGCTTCTTCCTCTTTCCTTTCCAGTCTTGATTAAGATTCTTTGCCCAAAATGTCACCTATTTATTCCCCTCCAGAGATGCTGTCTGACTTGCTGAGTTTCTCCTGCACTTTGCATCTGTTTGTAAAAACTTTCAGCGTAGTCAGTCAGAATAATACAGGACAGAAACAGACACTTCGGCCCATTTAGTCCATGCCAAACTAGTATTCTGTCTAGTCCCATTGAACTGCACCCACACCTTAGCCCTCCATTGCCCTTCCATCCTTGTATTGGTCTAACTTAAATGTTGAAATTGAACCCACATCCACCACTTCTGCTGGTAGGTCATTCCACACTCTCAGCACCCTCCCTCATGTTCCCCTTAAAAATGTTACCTTTCATTCTTAACCCATGTCCTCAAGTTATAGTCTCACTCAACCTTAAGTGAAAGAAGCCTATTCACATTTACTGATCTATACCCCTCATAAATTTGTATGCCTCTTAACAAATCTCACCTCATTCCCCCTACATTCCAGGGAATCTGCATCTGCAGAATTGAATGTTTATAAATTCCAAGGAGAACATTTGATCTGTTCTTTGTACAGTATGTCTTCCATTAATACTACATAAATGCCAGGTCACATTTAAAATGATAAACATGAACCTCAAACTAACAGACATAAATCAACTGGCATCTAAAACAGAGAGCAAGCTAATGATCTTTTTTGCCAAAAATTGTTCTTGTCAGGCCAGCTCACTTTCAGAACGGGGTACTCTTCCTATTCAACATTAATATTGAAAATCATTAACCCATGACACTCTTCTGCATCATCTGAAAACAGGTTCACCCCAGGTTACAACCTTGCCTGTCTAGAGATACTCCATACATATGAAGAAGTAGTTGGAAAATTAGACCATAAGACATCGGAGCAGAATTAGGCCAGTTGGCCCAGCAAGTCTGCTCTGCCATTTCATCATGGCTGATCCATTTTCCTTCTCAGCCCCAATCTCTTTGCCTTCTCACCATATCCCTTCATGCCTTGACTAATCTCCGCCTTAAATTTACTCAGGCTACACCCACACTACACCG
Source organism: Hemitrygon akajei (assembly GCF_048418815.1). Classification (NCBI taxonomy): domain Eukaryota; kingdom Metazoa; phylum Chordata; class Chondrichthyes; order Myliobatiformes; family Dasyatidae; genus Hemitrygon; species Hemitrygon akajei. Next base: position 47,159,405 of record NC_133145.1, read on the forward strand.
GATAAATCCGTAACTGAAGCTTCTCTTCGTTTTTACCCTCCATCCACACTAAAATGGCGTTTTTCATCCCCCGAAACCGGAGCTTTTCAGAAACGCTTTCCAGGATGCATATTTTTGAAAAGGCTATTTGGCAGATCAGTGTGGATGGGGTAACCGGAGAAATCTGAAAACGCTGTCAGACGGCAGCGCGCTATTTCATTGTTTTCTTGGATGCAACCTAACAATTTCAGAACAGACGGCAACAAGACTGTCGCCAGAAGAGTTAGAAATGTACTCACCAAATACTTTGACCCATAACTTACTGAATAAATAAGTATACTCACTTTGCCCTGTTTTCTGTCCTTGCTCGTATAAAGGTGGTTTACCTATTTATGCAAGTACTTCTCTGACAATAGATGTGTAACAGCCTAATGTAACATTGTATGGAAATACAAGATAACTCTGATGCAGACATGTTTTATACATTTAACAAGGTGCTTTATCAATGCAACAATAGTCAGTTTTTCAATGTTCATCATCAGCCGGGTCAATCTATCCGTGAACTCCCTGTCGGTTGCCTCCGTATGCTCCGGTATTTCTTTTTACTTTTTACAGTATTTCTTTTTACTTTTAAGTTCTCCTGCGTGAGAGCCAACAGCTGTCCGTCGTTCTAAGTTTTTCTAGTCTGTAACTGCACAAACACGCACTTCCGTGGCGAGAATTGACACCAAACATGTCGCTTGTTTTTGGTAGATTTGTCCTGTGCATGCGCAGTAGGAGGAGATTCGCCAAAATCTCTGTTTCAATGTGGGCAGAGATATTTTTGAAAACGCATAGTGTGGACGCCTATCGTTTTTACGCGCAACCGGCGTTTTCAAAACCGGCGTCTAATGTGGATATAGCCTCAGTGACTTGCCTCCACAGCTGCTTGTGGCAATGAATTCCTGTTTCAGCACTCTCTGGCTAAAGAAATTTCTCATCTCCATTCTGAATGGACATCCCTCTATCTTGACGCTGCATCCTCTGGTCCTAGACTCCCCCACCATAGGAAACATCCTCTCCACATCCATTCGATCGAGGCCTTTCAACATTCAATAGGTTTCAATTAGGACACCCCTCATTCTTCTGAATTCCAGTGAATACAGGCCCAGAGCTATCAAACTCTCTTAACATGACAAGCCTTTCAATCCTAGAATCATTTTTGTGAACCTCCTTTGAACCCTCTCCAATGTCAGCACATCCTTTCTTAGATAAGAGCCCAAACTGTTCACAATACTCCATGAGGCCTATCCTGTGCTTTATGAAGCCTCAACATTATATCCTTGCTTTTATATTCTAGTCCTCTTGAAATTGGTGCTAACATCACATTTGCCTTCCTCATCACTGACTCACTTGGTTGTATGAATGGACTTTCCTGCAACTACCTTATGTTCTACCTTATGTCAGGTAGAACACGGCAATTCCACAATTCCACATGCTTTCTCTTCTCCTACCCCCCCCCCCCAAAACCCCACCTTATTCAACTACAATCAGTGGCTGGGTCAAGCAGACCCGAGCTCTGAGCAGACTCACTCACTGGGTCAGTGAGTCTAGCTGTTAGCTGCGCTTCTATTACAGCTGTTTCTGTGATCCTGTCCCCCACAAGTTTTCTTTCCATACTCAACTCACAAATAATTCAGGTTATGAAATGTTCCCAGGAATAAAATACTGTCACAAACTGGGGACAGCCTGTATTATCCAATATGTAGTTTTTCCACTCCCAAAATAACACAATTACCTTGAAATCTCATTTGATATTCGTAATACATTATAATTAAAACATATACAGGGAATTTAAGTAATCCTGTCTGTGTTCATCAGTATTTATGCCAACAGAAACTGCACTGCATGTTTGTCAGGTATATTTATTAAGTTTCAACCATGGTCACTAACAAGATGATAGATGCTTCCAGATTTTAGATAAACTACCTTGCATCCAGTCTGGAAGAATACATGTAAATATTCAATATAGGATATAGTAATGAGAGGGATTATCAGAGGCTTGCAAAAGTTTAAATCTGGTTTACTCTAGATGAGAACTTTAAATAGAGATATATGTAAACACACATTTTTGTAATGATCTTTGGGATGGTCTATGTACCTGATGGATTTGAGCTCCACTCTCAAATAAGGTTTAATATAGTCCGACAGGGAATTTGGATACAACGCAACTGGGAAAGTTGAGGCTGATATAAAGCTCATTAAACAGAACAGGAAAGAAGCTAGGGAGGGAGTAACGAAGGCATGATAACAATAATATACAAGAGTGACAGGTAAGGCAGAGCAACTCAACGCATGGATTGGCAATTAGACTAGGATATTATAACATAACAGAAACTTGACTGACGGAGGAGCAGGACGAGCAGCTCTTTACTCCAGGGTGAGATGAGGAGGTAAGAGAGGAGGGGACGTAAATTTTTGATGAAGGAGTACTTTCTTGGGATACTGTTCAGTGAGGCTATTCAGTTTGGAGCTTACAAACAAGGAGGGAGCATCTCTTTGATAGGATTGTATTGTAGACCTCAAATATCCTGTAGGAATTTGAGAAGCAAATAATCAGTGAGATTGCAGAAATCATAGAGTAATAGGATAGTAATTAACAGGTGATTTCAATTTCCTTCACTGCAGGTACAATTACATTTAAAAGGCATTTAGACAAGTACATGGACAGGAAAGATTCAGAGGGATATAGGCAAATGTGTAAATGAGATTAGCTTAGATAAACAACTTGGTTCACATAGATGTTGGGCCTGTTTCTGTATTGTATGATTCTATGACTCTAACAAGAAGCCATTGTAGATTGTTGGGGAAGGGACACCTGGAGGCCAGGTCATTGAGTATATTTAAAACACAGGTTGATAGGTTCTTGATTAGTAAGGACATCTATAAGGTTACAGGGAGAAGGCAGGAAAATAGGGTTGAGAGGGATAATAAATCAGCAGTCTCCATGGGACCAATGGCTTAATTCTGTTCCTATGACTTATGAGATCCTGGGGTAGGAACATAAAGCATCGGCTCATTATTGTGAAGGGCAAGGGTGAGATTCTGAACATCAGTCAACAGAACCGGTGTCAGTCAGCATCCGTTACGTGCATTGACTTCTCCGTGGATATCAGTACAGGATTCGCCATGGTGGAGAGAAGGCCAGGGAGTGGGGCTAATGGGGGGGGGGAGGGGTTGGAGAGGAGAGAGAATGGATTAGTCATGTTTGAATGGTGAAACAGACTTGATGGACCAAATGGCCTAATTCTGCTACATTGTATGGTCGTATGGACTGCCTTCACAATTTAAAGTAACTTTTCACATTTACAGTTCTAAAGTGTCAAGTTCTTGCTTTACTAAGATTGCTTACAAAATTAGAATGAAAATAAACCCTTCAGAATCAATCCCTTAATGTTTATATATGTACACAATATATGTTATGTTTTATCCATCGTAATAGGCCATGTTTATGAAGAGATTACATTGCATAATGTTTATGCTTGCACTGAATTTCGTCGAGTATTATTAGAGTATGTGATTAGAAAATGTTTATTGGTATGGTTTTAAATAAAGCATATGAATTAAGAGTGAGAGTGGGCCACTTGGCCCTTTGTACCATTCAATAACATCTTGGTTTGATCCGATAACACAGGATAACAAAGATTTTGCTTCCTGAATACTTCTAAGTTTACCTTATGGATTATGAAATTTGGACGGCTGATCATGAAAATCACCATGAAATTTCCCTATAATGCACTACTTCAAAAAATATCGCCTATATTATTTCAACTTGTAATTCAAGTCAATTAAAATGTTGCTCACAATGTAAGCTGAAAAGTTTTCTTGTCCAGGCATGTCTGGGTATACTTAGGCAGGGCAGATGCTGCATGGCAGGACGGGTTTTAGAAAAACAGGACATGGAGTCGAGAGGAGGCAGGTGAAGATGCCATGATGCATGAGTTGAGGATGGAAAGCGACACTGATGCTGATGGAGACTTTGGATCTTTTATGTTGAGGGAGCCTCATTTGATGACTCAGTCTGAGCTAAATGACCTGGTCAGAGACTTGGGTTTGTCAAAAGCAAAAGCAGAGTTTCTGGGTTCAAGACTTCAAGGTTGGAATCTGCTGTCACCAGGCACAAACATTTTCGTGAAAGTTTTAGATATTTGAGACAGATATTTCCCAGAATAACTGATGCCAGAACTAAGGAAGGTGGTTTTTGTTGGTCCACAAATCAAACAGGCCATCAATGACAGGCAATTTGAAGAACTTCTAATGGGTCCGGAGAAAATCGCATGGAAGGCATTCAAGGGTGTTGTTGAAAATTTTCGTGGCAACTACAGAGCATCAAACTATTGCTTGACAACATGCTGCAAGCATACAAAACTATGAAGTGCCACATGTCACTAAAGATTCATTTTCTGCATTTCCATTTAGACTTTTTCCCTGCTGTCGGTGACAAGCATGGTGAAAGGTTTCACCAGGATATTGCGGTTTGGAGAAGTGGTATCAGGGCACTGGAATCCATCACAATGCTGGCTGATTATTGTTGAACACTTAAGTGAGAAGCCTCAGACACTGAATAAAAATGAAAATAATCAACAAAACATTTTTAGCTTTAACTATTGCAAGCTGTCAATACCGTCATGCAATGAAACACATATTCAATAAAAGTAAATTCCTTGTTTCTCCAAACTCCTACATGATGCAAGTAGTCTAAAATTATATTTGTGTTCAGCTTCAAGTAGTCTATCATAAATACAAAAAATTCTGAGGAAACAGCACTTCCAAAAAAAAAATTATCCAGTGTAATCTCAAGTCTAATGCCTCATCTGTCATACATGATCAGTTCCTTATTTTTGTACAGTGACTCTCTGTTCTGGTTCTTCCACACGAGGAAACCTTCATTGTAGAACCCCTCATGATCCAAGTATTTCAGTCAAGTTTACTCTCTACATTCTGAGTTTATATCCTTCTGCTTGGGCAGAAGGGATTAATATAGTTCAATATTTAATTGGCATTGGTTTTCCTCAACATTGTGGGCCAATTGGCCTGTCCCTGTGCTCTGTTACCCAGTTCTCTCCTAAACTACAGTGGATGCAAGTATTCTCTCCAACTTCTCTGAGATCTGCCCATTCAAAACTCTAGTCTAGTCGACCTCCATACTGCCTTCAGTGCATGAACGCCATACATAAAAACATCAGTGTGGTATGCAGTAGTCCAAATGTGTTCTCATGAATACCCATCACAACCACTTAATTTTGTATTCAATTGCCCTGAGCTGTAATAAACAATTACATTATTAGCTTTAGCCAGATAACTTTGCTATACCACTGTTAGCTGTAACATGTAGCATTGGGATCATGATTGAAGTAATGGTTAAATGTTACAGCGTGGCTCTTACCTTTGATATACTATCTTGACATGGATGTAAGATTTGCTGGCACATAGAACACTTTTGGCATAATTAAATCTTGGTTTGCTGATAGTAATCAATACTGTAACAGGGATTGGTATTGTCTTCTCTCTTTCAATTTGTAAAATGCCTGGAAGTATTTTTCCTAACTCTAAAGAAAAGGTATAAGGAAAGCTGTAAAGGGTTGCAGATAAATGAGCAGGCAGAGTTTTGGCAAATGGAATATAGTTTAAGGAAAATACGTATTTGTTCATTTTGGTGAAAAGAATATTATTTAAATTAGAGGTAGTGGTCCTTGAGTCTTCTGGACAGTAGAATTTAATAGAGTTCTTCAAAAGGGAAATGATTTTTCCCTTGAAACTGACTGCGCAACATTAGACAGAATTGTTAGATATTTAAGTTGTTAGGGTTTGCTGGAGATGGCATGTATTCATGACATTGATCAGTGATGCATATGCAGCTTTCTGTCCATGTAAGTTTGGTTTCCAGGGTAAGATTACAGGATGTTCAGTCACTGCTGGCTACTGCTTGATCATTTGGATCCAGTGACTCTTGGAGGTCTGAGACGACGATCATGTACAGCTCTTCCCTCAGCTTTAAGCTAGGGGGAAAAAATTGGCATACAACTGCTGATCCCTTTCACATAAATGGAGTTCAGAATCTGTAAGCACATGACTAACTTTGTTAACGTTTTTATTTTTATTACTATTTTCATGTTTTCCAAGTTTATTTGAATTAAAATATTTAATTTTTGAATGTCTCCTGTTGTCAGAAATTTAAAAACTGTTTTCAAAAGCATTTTATAGATGCTCACAGCTGGTGTGCTGGCTGCAACTTCCAGGGTGGGGTCAAAGTATATAGCATCTGATGTCTGTTTGTGGCTTGGAGCCCTGTTGACTCTCCAGAGACTCCAGATGCCAAGGGTCCTTTCAGCTAGTGGGAAAAGTGAACATAGTTAAATTTTGTAATTAATTTAAATTTGATTAGTCTTGCTGAGTGAGGATTGTAGAATAATTTGCAGATTGAAATTCTTGGGTGTGGTAGATTTTGAACTGTATATAATTAATTCTAAGCAAGATCTAAAATTAACTAAGATTTGTACTAATCTGCAGCTAATTAACATACCAGTGCAACATTAGTGATTTCAGCTGACACCAGTTCTGACTTGGAAAATTGAGTTACAGATAGTTTTTGGAAACCCAAGTGTGTCTAAGGTGATTGTGCTTTTTTAAAAAAAGTTATGCTCAGTAGAAGATGGGCAAGAGCATTGTCTGTAGTCCAATAGTGTTCATGTTCCAAAGGTGTGGACTATAGTGTTTCAATTTGTGCTATATTTATGGTTCAGCCTGTTCAAATTTTTTGGGGAGACTATGTTTTATTAAATTTTATTTTACTGACTTATGGTGTGGAGTAGGCCCATTGAGCTGCACTGCCCAGCAATCCCCCAATTTAATCCTTACCCAATCACAGGACAATTTATAATAATCAATTAACCTACCAATCGGTACATCTTTGGAATGTGGGAGGAAACCATAGCACCAGAGTTCATTGTTGGCAAGGTTACCTCTTATTTTTCAATGCTAGTAGTCCTTTACGGTAGTGGTAAAGCTGTGACTCTTGGTATTCTGGAGATATGCAATATAGCAAATATTAATTTCAACAGCCACCAGTCTTAAGATCTGAAGACTGATTGCTGTTGAAATTAATATTTGCTATATTGCAAATCTCCAGAACACACCACAACATTGAAAGTGCTCCCAAAACATTGGCCAAGGAGCTTCAGGATTTAGGTTCTGACAGTGAAAGAATAGCAATATAATTTCAAATTGGTGTTATATGACTGAGAGGGATCTGTTGGTAAAGTCCATGTATCTTCACATTATTCCGTTCAAAAGCTTGATGTTGCTACATACAGTGGCATGCAAAAGTTTGGGTACCCCTGGTCAAAATTTCTGATACTGTGAATAGTTAAGTGAGTAGAAGATGAACTGATCTCCAAAAGTCATAAGGTTAAAGATGAAACATTCTTTTCAACATTTTAAGCAAGATTAATGTATTATTTTTGTTTCGTACAATTTTAGAATGGGGGAGAAAAGGAAAGGAGCACCATGCAAAATTTGGGCACCCCCAAGGGATTTGAGCTCTCAGATAACTTTTATCAAGGTCTCAGACCTTAATTAGCTTGTTAGGGCAATGGCTTGTTCACAATCATTGTTAGGAAAGGCCAGGCAATGCGAATTTCAAAGCTTTATAAATACCCTGACTCCTCAAACCTTGTCCCAACAATCAGCAGCCATGGGCCTAGCACTCTGAAAATTAAATTAAATGATACCCACAAAGCCGGAGAAGGCTATAAGAAGATATCAAAGCATTTTTAGGTAGCTGTTCCCTCAGTTCGTAATGTAATTAAGAAATGGCAGTTAACAAGAATGGTGGAGGCCAAGTTGAGGTCTGGAAGACCAAGAAAACTTTTCGAGAGAACTGCTCGTGGGATTGCTAGAAAGGCAAATCAAAACCCCCATTTGACTGCAAAGGAAGATTTCACAGACTCTGGAGTGATGGTGCACTGTTCTTCTGTGCAGTGACACCTGCACAAATATGACCTTCATGAAAGAGTCGTCAGAAAAAAACCTTTCCTGAGTCCTCACCACAAAATTCAGCGTCAGAAGTTTGCAAAGGAACATCTAAACAAGCCTGATGCATTTTGGAAACACATCCTGTGGACTGATGAAGTTAAAATAGAACTTTTTGGCCGCAATGTGCAAAGGTATGTTTGGCGAAAAAAGGGTGCAGAATTTCATGAAAAGAACGCCTCTCCAACTGTTAAGCACAGGGGTGGATCGATCATGCTTTGGGCTTTTGTTGCAGCCAGTGGCATGAGGAATATTTCACTGGTAGAGGGAAAAATGAATTCAATTAAATACCAGCAAATTCTGGAAGCAGGCATCACACCATTTGTAAAAAAAGATGAAGATGAAAAGAGGATGCTTCTACAACAGGATAATGATCCTAAACACACCTCAAAATCCACAGTGGACTACCTCAAGAGGCGCAAGCTGAAGTTTTTGCCATGGCCCTCACAGTCCTCCAACCTAAACATCATTGAAAATCTGTGGATAGACCTCAAAAGAGCAGTGCGTGCAGGTTGGCCCAAGAATCTCACAGAACTAGAAGCCTTTTGCAAGGAAGAATGGGCAAAAATCCCCTAAACAAGAATTGAAAGACTCTTAGCTGGCTACAGAAAGTGTTTACAAGCTGTGATACTTGCCAAAGGGGGTGTTACTAAGTACTGACCATGCAGGGTGCCCAAACTTTTGCTTCGGGCCCTTTTCCTATTTTTGTTATTTTGAAACTGTAAAAGATAGAAATAGAAAAGTAATCTTAAAATATTAAAGAAATATGTCATCTTTAACTTTATGCCTTTTGGAAATCAGGTCATCTTTTACTCGCTTAGCCATTCATAGTAACAGAAATTTTGACCGGGGTGCCCAAACTTCTGCATTCCACTGTATAATAAAACTAGTTTCCTCTCTTTTTCTCTCTCTCCCTTTTCTCATCTTTAGAACAGAGATGAGGGTTTTTTTTGTGAAGTCATCAAATTATCAAGTTCAAATTTACTGTTGTCTGTGCATCTATACAACCAAATGAAACAATGTTCCTCAGGACCACATTACACCCATAAGACGTAATCACATACAGCATACAAAAGAAGATATTACCACAAACAAGTTAATAAAATATCATTCAAAATGCAAGTTGTGCACAGATCAGGTAAACAGTAAACACTACAGTAAATGGCTTGCTGTCCTAGTGATGAGACCTCGGTGGTACTAGGGTATTTGTTAGTCTCACAGCCTGAGGGAAGAAGCTGTTATCCAGTCTGGCACTCCTAGCCCTGATGCTCCTGTGTAAGGTGGCACTGATGAAGCACAGTAATAAATTGCTGGCAGCAAACACAACTATTAAGTAATTTATTACATACACTTTTTCTTGAAAACAATCACTACAATCACTAGCCTTGTTGGAATTGAGCTTTAGAGCCTGTACGACCTGGCATTTTTGCAGTGTGAACTGGAGTTGGAAGATGCAGAATGGTTGTGGTGTGTTGTGCATGGGATGAATCGAGGCAGCGGAGCCTGGTTCTGAATGTGGGAAGCAAGCTGTCGTTTTGCTGCTGGAGTGGACTTGGAGGCACTTCAAAGTGGTAGAACGGGGGAGAAGGAAGAGTTGAGGCAACAGGACCTGGGCCCCAGAGTGGGGAGCAACCCAAGGTTTGGCCAATTTAAGTGCCAGGCCAGATTGAAAAGGTCGTGTATGGGCCAAATGGAGGCAGTAGTCCTGGTCTCAAGAGTAAGGAACAGCCTGCTGTTTTAAGCTCCGGGCCAGATTGAAAAAGTCTGGGTGTTGGGACCAGAGGAGTGTGACGGACTGGTGTTCAGCTCACTGCTCCTTGAGGTTTACTCGTCTCTGTGCTGAACTGAGGTGGTGGCCTGCGAAATGGGCTCCTGGATTGGTTGTGACTGGATTTGTGGCTGTGAACTCACTTTTGTGAACTTCAGTTCTGTGTTACTTGCTTACTTTTATTGTTGCATGATTCGTTTTTTTTACACATTGGGTGTTCTTTTTTCCACAGGTTCTAAGGAGACAAGTCTGAAGGTTGTATATAGTATACATACTTTGAACCTCCTTCCTGTTGCCTATAGGTCAAGGATTTTGTGGGATGGGTAGTAGGGAACGGCAACAATGCTTTGGGCCTTTTGTATACAACGCTGCTGGTAAATGTCAAAAATGAGTGGGGAGAAGACCCTGGTGATACCATTAAATATAAGACTCTGGAGGTATGATTACCAAAGAGTTTCTTTTTTTGTGTATTTTCTGTCTGACTTTGCCCTTTACAGAATGTCTGTGAGAAAACAAACACCAAGAAAGTGTTTATTACTGGCAGTGGTTCTTTGAACTTCTGGCTACAGGTAGTGCAGGTTGCAGAGGTATGGTAGATTGTACAGATTTACAGTCAAACACCCTATTATCAGATAACTAAAGGCTGTGCTGGTAAGTTGAATATGAAATCTGTCATTCATGTCTGAGGGTAGCCCCTGTAATATGATCTATGTTTTCTGATGTCTCGCCATAAAGCTTTTACTGTTGGAGGGCAGTGTTTGGTTACTTTTGTTCTGTGGATATTATACAAGGCCCCTTATACAAGTGCTTTGATAAGTTGGTAGTGGCTTGGAGCTTGGCTTCTAAGCATATACAAATGCAAGCATCAACTGCATACTGCAGTGTGACTTGAAGTTAGGATGAACCTGATGTGGTACCCAGTATTGCAGCAAAGACTTTGGCAGAGGGAATAGCCCTAGGGCAACAAATAGAGGTCTCCAGTGAGCTCATCTCTATGAAGATCAGATCAATGTTTGAAGCTTTTAAGTTTGCATTTTCAGTAAGAAGACTGGACTGTTGGAAGTTTAATTTTCACAAGGGAGCTGAGCTGACCGGTACAGTTTATTTAGTAACCCCTTGCTGTTCTCTTAAGGTTTGAAATGGTCTAGAAAGAAAGATAACAGGAGAGATGTCATGCACAGAGGCTATAAATAGTATTGCTTGCACATTAAAATTTATTAACTCTTTCAGAGTCCTTTAATATCTGAAATATACAGGTGAAGAATGTTCCAAGATATCCTTGATTAGCACAGGGATGAAAGAAATGGTTATGAATTCCTCAGACAAACAAGAGAAAATCTGCAGTTGCTAGAAATCCAAGCAATTCATACAACATGGGAAGAACTCAGCTGGCCAGGCAGCATTGTTGGAAAAGAGTCTCTGCCCAAAACTGTACTCTCTTCCGTAGATGCTGCTTGGCCTACTGAGTTCCTTCAGCATTTTGTGTGTATTGCTATGGATTCCTTTGTCCTGGTTCCTTGGTTAGAAAGGTCTGCCTGTTTGCCCAAGGTTTTGGGATGTGCAGTGATGCCTTGCTGAGGGTACATGTACATTTATCATAATATAACTTGCTTTTTAAAATTGGTAAGCTTGCCTGTGATCATCCATATGTCTGGTGGAAATTTGGAAAACTTAAAACTGCATTCTTGAGAAGCTCAAATTTAGGCAAAATATTAGGGTATTCAGATGGAGGTATTAACATTTTTGGGTGTAGAAAAAATATTGAATGCTTTCTAAATATCTTTACCTAAAATAGAATGTAGAAGACTAACCTAAACAGTTACAAGATCAATTGCTTTGTCAGATTGCAGTTAGTCAGGTATTTATTGTCTAGACTTGTGTAATACAGTGGATTCGTTAATTGGAACCAATATATTTTGCCCAATTAAGTGGCTGTCCCAATTAACTGAAGTTTCATGGAAATAGTTAAAAAGGTATAAAAAGACAAATTACTGTTTAACTGAGTAACAAATTACATAAATGAAATACAGAACATATTAGAACACCATCAGTATTACAGATCGACCTTCACTAATCCGGCACCATTGGGACCTGAGGAGTGTCGGATTAGTGAAAATGCCGAATTACAGAAGGATCACATTAAGCAATAGCTAACCGCCTCATCGTACCTTTAAAATATCATGTAAATCAGTGCAAGTTATATAATAAACAGAAATATTAAATGAGTAGCAAGTAAAATTTTAATAAAGTAATATACTGTACAGACACAGATAAAATAAAGGGTACAGGAACTAACTTATACAGGAATGTTGAGCACTTCCGCTTCTAAAGTGAGACGTTTAATATACCTTCAGGCAAAGTTACATGTCTGCAAGTGTGGGGTTGTCAGGATCATCAACATCTTCATCTTGAAAAATGAGTGAAACATCAGGAACTGGTGCTGAAACTGGCTCAACGGTTTCTTCAAAAACTGTTGATGTTGGTGGCAGCACATCTGGGTGAGCAGAAGTCAATGGCACTGGATTTTGAAATGTTAGCTCCCCGTTGCACTTCTAGCAATTTTTTTTTTGAACATATCTTCCAAGGTAAGCTGTTTCATATATTTTGGTCTCTCTCTGATTAGTTTATCCTGCAGCATATAAACACTCGTTATTTCTTACTCAGTTATAAAACATCATTGCTCTAATCCTTTCAGCAATTCACCTGTCAACTTAATTAGCCTGTCAATAGAAAGTATGTCTGCTACAACTTCCTCATCTTCATCACTGCTTTCTCCTCCAAAATCTTCCTTCTCTGGATGTACAACCATCTGCACAATTTCCGAGTCAGTATAAAGATGAACAGTAGGCTCATCCTCATCTATATTCATCCAATCTTTAACATTGTCATCATTGAACCTTGATACAAGATCCTAGGAAGCAGGATTAGTTAGCACTTGAGCAAAAGAAAGCAGTTCACGTATCATCTGTTTTTCCTGGGGAACTCTAAAGCCTGTAAAGTCATTTCCAGTGTCTTTACCAGGTGCAGACTCAAACATTGAACCTGGAGTAATTTATGCCAACCATTTTTCAGTGTGGATGGCTCTACAGACCTCCAAGCATTAGCAGTACAGCTAATCATCTCTTTGGGAACTAAATAATTTTCAAACCATTCTAGTGCGATGCTAAGTTGTAATCCATCTGTTTTTGTTAGCATGGTAAATTACAGGAAACTGTGTCACACCCTTGAAGGCCCTGTGATGTAAATTTTTGTCAGTGACCAGTAACTTACATCTGTGGGTTCCTGCATCATTAGAGCAGCCTAGCAAAGTCACACAATCTCTCCATGCCTTGTACCCCGTTGGCAATTCTGCATCTGCTGTTATTAGTGTTCTTCTTGGTGTACATCTCCAATGCAAAGCAGTCTCTTCAGCATTATACACCTGCTCGGGGCTTAATGTTCTCACTTCACGGCACAAGTTGCATTTCCTTTACTCACTGGGGCCATAATTGGGGCTAAAAAAGAGCAAATGATATTAATAAGTGTAGGAAAACAAGCAGGAATCGCCTGTCTGTGCTTACAAGAGCGAGCCAACACCTGAACAGATCTAGTGCAACCAAATCTGCACAGCAGATTGGTATGGTGGCCTGGGAAATTTGAAATTACAATTGCGTGGAAAATTTGAAATCAGTGCCTGATTATCGAAGGAACCAGAGTACGGGTAGTTGGATTAGTGAAGGTCAGCTGTACTACAGTACCATAAAACTGTGTTCATTCTCAATTGCTATCAGTGGACGAATTTGGCCTGTGTACCTCTCTGCTGTTGCGTTCTTTTGAGTGTAAGTGAATAAAATCAGCACAGACACCAGGTGTAGATAATGGACTGCCTTCATACAGTGCTGTCGATGATTGCATTCTCCAGATTTTCATTGTAACATTCAAGATGATTGTCGACACCTTCAAATTCTTTGTAGTTCCTAATTTGAAGTGGTGTGGTGAAATAGTTTCATTTTCACTCTCGGCTGTTTCTGGCATCTGCAACCCTGAATGCTTGAAACTGTAGGGAACAAATCCAGGTCTGTATTCTCTTATTGCTTATTTCTGGGCAATTATCAGTTACAAAAATCACTGCTTTCTGAACACGAGCATGCAACAGATACTATTTAAAACCTTTTGCTCTAAGCCTGGAGTAGTGTCTAATGGATGCACAATTATAAGCCGTCTGATGCTAGTTAGAATTTGTTCGACAACAGTCTCCTGCCTCAATTAAGTGACAGTGTCCCATATAAACAAAAGGAATCATGGCTATTTTCTCAGATAGTTTTTGTTCTTTTAGAGTTATTACTCATTGTACTCCAAATGCGGCTCTTGAGGAAATACGGTCTGCCTCAGGAATTGCTGCTGCAATTCTACACTGCAGTCATTGAGTCTGTCCTGTGCACCTCCATCATTGTGTGGTTTGGAGCCGCCACCAAGCAGGATAGAACCAGACTACAGTGCACAGTGAGGACTGCCGAGCGCATTATTGGAGCCTCCCTGCCCTCTATTGTGGACCTGTACTCTTCCAGGTTGAAGAAGAGGGCGGGGAACATCATAAAGGACTCCTCCCATCCTGCGCACGGACTGTTTGATCTGCTTCCGTCTGGTAGGCGCTTCAGATCCCTCCAGACTAAGACTAATAGGCACTGGAGAAGTTTTCCCCCTGCTGCGGTCACTTTGCTGAACAGTTAACTGCCGGTTAACTGTCAGCTAACTATTACTTGGATTGCACTTCCTGTATGTACAATTTATATTTTCATTTATATTTATCACTATTATTGTTATGAGCAGAGAGACAACATCTGCCGGAAGTAAATTCCTTGTATGTGCATAGGTACTTGGCGATTAAAGTCTGATTCTGATTCTTCTGAGCCCTCAACATTACATCCTTGCTTTATATTCTAGCCCTTTCAAAATGCATGCTAACATTGCAATTTTATCTTCTCTATTTACTTAACTTGCAAGTTAATCTTTAGGGAATCCTTGTACAAGGACTCTCATGTCCTTTTATACTTCTGATTTTTGAATTTTCTCCCCATTGAGAAAATAGTCTAGTTTTTATTCCTCTATAAAGTGCATGACAATACACTTCCCTACATTATATTCCTTCTGCCATTTCTTTACCCATTCTCACAATCTGTCCTGCAGACTTCCTGCTTCCTCAACAGTACCTGCCCCCCCCCCCCCCCATCTGTTTTCATATCGTCAGCAAACTTGGTCTCAAAGCCATTAAATCAGTCCCAACACTGACCCATGTGGATCACCACTAGGCACCAGCAGCCAACTGGAAAAGGCTCCCTTTATTCCCACTTTTTTTCCTCCTGCCAATCTGTCAGTGCTCTATCCATGCTAGTTTCTTTCCTGTAATACCATGGGCTTTTGTGTTGTTAAGCAGCCTCATGTGTGGCACCTTGTGAAAAGGCCTTCTGAAAATCCAAATACACTGCATCCACTGGCTCACCCTTGTGTTGCTTATTGTTTCCTCAATGAATTCCAACAGATTTGTTGGGCACGATTTCCTCTTCAGCCCTTGCTGACTTTGGCCTGTTTTATCGTGTGCCTCCAAGTATTCCAAAACCTCATCGTTAATAATGGACACCAACATCTTACCAACTATTGAAGTCAGACCAACTGCCTATAGTTTCCTTTCTTATTCCACCCTCCCTTAAAAAGTGGGGTGACATTTACGATTTTCCAGTCCTCTGGAATCATTCCAGAATCTAGTGACTCTTGAAAGATTACTAGAACTAGAAGACATAGCGTCAAGATTCAGGGGAGTAGATTTAGGACAGAGATGAGGATGAACTGCTTCCCCCAGAAAGTGGAGAATGTGGAATTCTCTGCCCAGTGAAGCAATGTAAGTATATTTAAGTCAAGGTTGGTTCGATTTTTGCATAGAAGGGGAATTAAAAGGTTATGGGGGAAAAGGCAGGTAAGTGCAGATGAGTCCATGGCCATATCAGCCATGATCTTAATGGTGGAGCAGGTTTGACGGGCCAGATGGCCTACTCCTGCTCCTATTTCTTATGTACTTACTAATGCTTCCACGATCTCTTTAGCTATCTATCTTCAGTGTTTTCAGCTTCCCAAACATCATCTCCTTAGTATTTGTAACTACACTCACTTCTGCCCCTTGGCACATTCAAATTTCTGGCATACTGCTCGTGTTTTCCATAGTGGAGTTAGTGAGTGGGGCTCTCCTTTGGTTGGGTTTGTCCATGGATGTTGAGTCCCAAGTGTCTTACAAGCCAGGGTAGCATGAAATGGAGAGCCAACTGATGTCCATGCAGCAGGCTCCCCATCTTCATGGAGCTGATGAATCAAAAAGAACGGCACAGACTAACACAGTTTGGTGCCGGCGACATTGCAGGAGTTGCCAGTTATTTCCTCGGTTTACTCCCAAATCCTTCCCCTGAATAGGGATAGCCACAAGGCAGTGGAGGTTTGAGACAGTTTTCCTTCTAAATGAGCTGCTAACCATGGCTGATGAGCCCTACCTATCCAAAACAACTGATTTTATGTCCTTTTGCTCCTTCTGTCAGTAGAAATACTGAACGGTATAGAGTTGGGTAAGGGAGTAATACAAAGAGATCTCGGAGTCCTTGTTCATCAGTCACTGAAGGTGAATGAGCAAGTGCAGCAGGCAGTGAAGACGGCTAATGGTATGTTGGCCTTTATTACAAAGGGAATTGAGTACAAGAGCAAGGAAATCCTCTTGCATTTGTACAGAGCCCTGGTGAGACCACACCTGGAGTATTGTGTACAGTTTTGGTCTCCAGGGTTAAGGAAGGACATCCTGGCTGTAGAGGAAGTGCAGCGTAGATTCACGAGGTTAATTCCTGGGATGTCTGGACTGTCTTACGCAGAGAGGTTAGAGAGACTGGGCTTGTACACGCTGGAATTAAGGAGATTGAGAGGGGATCTGATTGAAACATATAAGATTATTAAGGGATTGGACAAGATAGAGGCAGGAAATATGTTTCAGATGCTGGGAGAGTCCAGTACCAGAGGGCATGGTTTGAGAATAAGGGGTAGGTCATTTAGGACAGAGTTAAGGAAAAACTACTTCTCCCAGAGAGTTGTGGGGGTCTGGAATGCACTGCCTCGGAAGGTAGTGGAGGCCAATTCTCTGGATGCTTTCAAGAAGGAGCTAGATAGGTATCTTATGGATAGGGGAATCAAGGGATATGGGGACAAGGCAGGAACCGGGTATTGATAGGAATTGATCAGCCATGATCTCAAAATGGCGGTGCATGCTCGAAGGGCCGAATGGTCTACTTCTGCACCTATTGTCTATTGTCTAAATGGTTCTGCTAGGCTTAGTAGTTAAGCCGCAAATGAAACCCAGGAGGTGGACTTGGTTGCCAGAGGCTGTTTGAGACGCATGCTATTGGGAGCATTTCATAGGTAATGGTAGCTTATCCCCAATATCACCCCCAGCTGTAACAACCTTAAGGAACCACAGTAAAGACTGATGCAAAATACTTACTAATTTCATCTGCCATTTCTTTGTCCCCATTACTACCGGTCCAATATCTAGGCGTGCCTCTCTTTTTTTTTACACTTCATATATCTAAAAACTTTTGGTATCCTCTTTTATATTATTGGCTAGCTTATACCTTTGTATTTCATCTTTTCTCTTCTTGTAGCTTTTTAGTTGCCTTCTGTTGGTTTTTAAAAGCTTCCCAATGCCCTAACTTACCACTAATTTTTGCTTTATTATATGCCCTCTCTGTT
This sequence comes from Hemitrygon akajei, assembly GCF_048418815.1. Classification (NCBI taxonomy): domain Eukaryota; kingdom Metazoa; phylum Chordata; class Chondrichthyes; order Myliobatiformes; family Dasyatidae; genus Hemitrygon; species Hemitrygon akajei. The sequence continues at coordinate 47,176,977 of NC_133145.1, forward strand.
GCTCTAATACTGTTTCTGACTTTCCTTGTCAGCCACAGTTGTGTCATCCTCTTTTTAGAAAACTACTTTGTCTTTGAGATGTATCTACCTGTGGCCTTCTGAATTGCTCCCATAAACTCCTGCCATTGCTGAGCTACTGTCGTCACTGCTAATGTCCCCTTCCAATCAACATTGGCCAGCTCCTCTCTCTTGCCTCTGTAATTTCTTTATTCTGCTATGATACTGATACATCTGACTTTAGCTTCTCCCTTTCAAACTGCAGGTTGAATTCTATCATGCTTCTGGCTCCCAAGGGTTCCTTTACCTTAAACTGCCTAATCAAATATGGTTCATTGCACAACACCCAATCCAGAATTGCCTTTTCCCTCGTAGGCTCAACCACAAGCTGTTCTAAAAAGTCACCTTGTAGGCATTCTACAAATTCCATCTCTTGGGATCCAGCACCAACCTGCATTTTTCCCCCCAATCTACTTGCATATTGAAAATTCTGCCCCCCCACCCTTAATTATTGTAACATTACCTATTTTACATGCCTTTTCTAACTCCTGTTATAATTTGTATCCCACATACTGTTCCGAGTGCTGTATAATACTCCCAGCATGGACTTTTTGCCCTTGTAGTTTCTTAACTCTACCCACAAGGATTCTGTATCTTCTGATCCTGTGTCACCTCTTTCTAAGGTTCTGCTTTCATTTTTGAACCAACAGGGCCACCCCACCCCTCAACCTAACTTCCTGTCCTTTTGATATGTGCATCCTTTGATGTTAAGCTCCCAACTATAATCCTGAGATTTCTATCCTGGAGGTCTTGCTTTTCAGCTTTTTACCTAACTCCCTATTATCCCTCTTCAGCATCTCCTCCCTTTTCCTACTTATGTTGTTGGTACCAATATTTACCATGACGCAGGGATGCCCACAAGGTGATACCTGCCAATTTTCAACTGCGCTACAAGATCATCTACCTTGTTCGTATAATACATGGATTCAAATATATCACCTTTGGTCCTGTATTAATCAGCCTTTTCGATTTTGCTCCCATGTTACACTTTAGCTCATCCCACTGACTACAATTTTGCCCTATTATCTGTCCTTCCTCATAATATCACTACACTCTATCTATTTGTATACCAACTGCCCCATCCTCAGTCCTATCACTCTGGTTCCCATTCCCGTGCCAAATTAGTTTAAACAGCCGCGGGGGTACTCTGCACTGGTTGCTTATCCCCCTTTCCCTCTCCTGACAATCATCCATTTACCTGTATGCTGAATCTTGGGTGTAACTGTTTCCTGGTGTGACCTGTCAATCAGCCTCCCAAATGATCTGGAGTTCATCCAATTCCTGCTCCAAATCCTTAAGATAGATGAAAGAAGCCGCAGTTAGGAACACTGGAGATCTCCTTGCCTTTCTACATTCTAAGAAGAGCATTTCACGATCCTACCTGGCATTGCTACTGATCTAAGTGCAATAAGAAAGAAAAAGTAATCAGGAAGATCTACCTGCAGCCTCGGCTGTCCTCGCCAAAGTCTCTGAGCCAAAGCCTGATCTCTCCACTCTTACTACTGACCCACTCCAACAGTGGTCGTTCCATTTAAACCATAACTTTTTAATGGCCCTTGCCAAATGCTTAATTATGCACAATCCAACGTTTCCTTGGAACCGTGATGCACAGAACATTCTGACTGCCCCCACTCACTTCTTTTCAAATCTCTCTTCCGCTACGCAATCCAGTCTCCTCAGAAACTGTTGTGTACAGAATGTCCCAACTGCCCCTGCTCACTTCTTTTGAACTTGCTCTCCCACTACACAATCCAACATCTTGGGACCTGTGACGCACATAATGCTACTGATGAACAGGCAGGCAAGACACAGTAGGCTCTTCTGTATCGTTCTATGATTAAGTGTGGTTTATGTGATTTTAGAATTATTTATTCTCTGATAAATTGTCAAGATTTATTCTCCTCTCTATTGTTATCCAGGAAATATATCATTCAGATCAGAAGTTTATTATTAAAAGTCAGTCTGTGCTTTTGTAGTTGTTCTCAGCCAAAAATAGTCTTCAGTTTCCTTACCCCCGTTGTTCATCCTTTCATGATTCAGTAGTACCTGGTATTGTGATATTTTTGTTCTCAAGGAGGGGTAGCACCTTTGGTGAAGGGGCTTGTCATGTCTATTCCAGGGTAGCTCACTCAGCTGTGGTCCCCACTGGACAGTCATCTCTCACCTTTGACTCTTAAGAAGCTGTTTGCATGCTGCAATGTTCACACGCCAGTGAGATTGGGACATGTTTGTCCAAGCAGACAAAGTCAGCTCTGGCACACTGAGATCTACAGTGAAATTCAATAGCCAGGAAGGTGGTACAACAGCACTCCACAGAGAATGAAGGGCATGACAAGGCACAAAAGGTGTCATCGTTGTCCACTGCAGCAAAGGAAAACCCCAGTTTGCAAAGCGTGTTTGTCCCATTGGGCCTGGAGTTCTAAGGTCTAGAGAGTGGAACTGCCCTAGTGCAACGGCCTTTCCACTTTAAAAACTCTTCCACTCACAGATTCCTGTTATTGTCAGACACTATAGATGACTACCATAATGCTGGCTACCAGATTTCTATCTAAGTTTTATTTTTCATTTGAAGTGAAGCAGTTATCACATACTTAGTCCGATTTCAAGTCACATTTGCCATGAATTGTCAGAAGAGTGTTTACTGTAATTAACTCTTTGATACTGATAAATTTTGCTTCTGATTAGATACTGACTTTGGTGAAACAAACACATTAGATGCAAAGCCTTCCCACCCACCACTCACCCCACACTCACCTTCAGACAATGCCTTGGGTGTCGTAATGTGTTATCTGTGCTGCATTTGTGATCCATTTTGAGCTCTTGGGTCTGAGAATCAGATAGAGTAGGTAGTGCTTCTGAAATCAGATAGCTATTCTGGGTTTCAATGAAAGCTTTGAAGTAGAATGATTGTATTGTGAAGGCCTGGTATTGTGGACTGAAATCACCAATGCAAAATAGGTATATTCAAATAGTACTTTTTGAATGAGGTTTGACCTTTATAATAATCACATGCATCTTAGTCAGAAGAGCTGGAGCTTTGATACACCCACTTGGAGTTTTTCATTATTTAGTGAAATCATTTGGTCAAAATTGTAGATACATGATTGAAGTAATACTTCCTGATTATTACTCAAATATGCAGGGCACAGCTTCAACAGTAACTTTAGAGAGTTTCAGTGCATAGCTGGAAAATAAATAAGTGGTCAAATAAATGTATTGCAATAAAGATTTCAAGACCCTGAAAAGCATTTAAGAAGTCAAGATGAGCATTTGAATTGCCCAAGCATAGGAAGCAATGGATTAGATGCTGGGATTGATATGAGCGGGTGTTCATTCATCAGCATGGATGCAGTAGTGAAATGGCCTATTTTCAATGTTCTATGGCTGTGACCTTGGCAAATTCAAGTGCGTATGAAGTGCAGTGTCTCTTGTGGTTAACATGAATGTCAATATATGCACAGCAGTGTAATAATGACTAGGCAATGTGCTTTATTGTTGATCAAGGAAAAACTGTGGCCTGGTACAAGAGAAAGAACTCCCTTGCTGTTCTTCAAGAAAAAGTGCTCAGGAGGTTTTTTCATCCATTTAGAAGAATTGGTGATTAAGTTTGTTTAGCAGTTTCCCTTAAAGCATGGCATTGCACTGGAATTTCATCCTAATTTTTGTGGTCAAGTCTCTACAGGGAATCCACATCCTTCTGATTCAGAAGCTCTTGATAAATTTGAATACAATGGAATTACTAAAAGATCATTACGTAGGTTTGCAAATTGAAACATGGTTTCCTTTTACCAAGTAAGGCAACCGTGTTTGGAAATAATCTTTGAAATATTCCTTATTTCCTCGAAATTCTACATCTCACTCATTTATTCTTTGACTTTTAATGGCATTATAATTTTTATTTAATACAATTCATTAACAGAAATTGTTATGGTCATATCAGGATGTTTGTATCACTAAATGTCAAGTAATATTTTGTATCTGTTGACTGGTGCAGTTAACTTTCAGAATAAATGTTGTCATTACTATATACTATCAATGGCTCTAAAGAATGAGGACAAAGAACAGTAATTGCATGCAGAAAGGGCAGATGCTTAAACAAGACTAAGTCTGCAGATGCTGGAAATCTGAGCAACCCACACAAAATGCTGGAGGAACTCAGCAGGTCAGGCAGCATCTAAGGAAAAATGTACAGTTGACTTTTTCGGCTGAAACCCTTCAGCAGGACTGGAGATAAAAAGCTGAGGAGTAGATTTGAAAGGTGGGGGGAGGGGAGAGAGAAACACCAAGTGATAGGTGAAACTTGGAGAGGGAGGGATGAAGCAAAGAGCTAGGAAGTTGATTGGTGAAAGACAGAAAGCCATGGAAGAAAGGGGGAGGGTGCGATGTGTGGGCAAGGAGATAATATGAGAGAGGGACAAGGGGATGGGAAATGGTGAGGGGGTAGGTGGAGGCATTGCTGGAAGTTTGAGTAAGTGATTTTTATGCCATCAACTTGGGGGCAACCCAAATGGAATATAACATGCAAACACCTCATTTTGCATTTACTCCTCCCCCCACTATTTTCAAATCTCTTACTATCTTTCCTTTCAGTTAGTCCTGACGAAGGGTCTGGGCCCGAAATGTCGACAATGCTTCTCTTTATAGATGCTGCCTGGCCTGCTGTGTTCCACCAGCATTTTGTGTGTGTTGTTGGAATATAACATGTTGTTCCTTCAACCTAAGTGTGGCCTTATTCTGGCAGTAGAGGAGGCCATGCATTGGACATATGGGAATGGGAAGTGGAATTAAAATGGGTGGCTGCTTGTTCTGGCAGACGGAGAGTAGATGTTCGGTGAAGCGGTCTCTCAATCTATGTCAGGTCTCACCAATATACAAGAGGCATGCCAGGAGCACCGAACACAGTATATGACTCCCAACAGACTCGCAGGTGAAATTTCACCTCACCTGGAAGGACTGTTTTGGGTCCTGAATGGTAGTGAGGGAGGAGGTGAAGGGGCAGGTGAGGTGCTTGTTCCACTTGCAAGGATAAGATGCCTAAGGCAGATGCTTTGCTGTTAATGAATGGATCAATCCCTTCAACAAGAAAAAACTTGGACTGTTTTCTTGTAAACATACCAATATGTTTGAAACATTGAAGTCAGTGGTACCAAAATTACTATGAAAAATAGCAGTATTTGTATATGTTGTACAAAAGTCAATAAAAAATATTCTTCAGATACTCAGCAGATTAAGTAGAATTTGTGAGGTCCTACCTTAGTAGGAAATGCTTGCTTCATGACAGTTGTGCATAATGTGGTCTGTAGGCTGGATCTGGCCTTCAGGGTGGTTCTGTTGCATCTGCCTCTGGTCACTTTACTTTCTCCTTGTAACAGGATTGGTATTTTGTTTCATAAGTCATTTCCTTACTAGCTTTAAGCTGCAAGCACGGCTTCAGAAAAACTTTGACAGTTGACAAAGCTGTCCAAAGCTCACACTGCCAAAACCATCAAAAGATGTTCATACATAGTGAAAGTAACAAAACTAGAAATCAGTGATATCATAAATGAAATGATCTGAAAACAACACTTAAGATTTGAAAACACTTAAGAATAGTCTGTTAAACATTTCATAGATGTAACATTGGTTTGAAAGGTCCCAGCTTGATCTATTTTGAACTTTACGACTTTCAAAATTGTTTTTTGTTCTCAGTATCACTTGAATGAGTTTAGAAAAGTTAATTACATTTTAAAATTCCAGATTTTGTTTAGATATCTTCAACTAAGACAATATTTTAATAATAATATTAAAACTATTGGAGAGAAAGGGTTAAGTCTGATTAATATATTCATTGATGTGTATAAAGGTAATAGTAAAAAGAAACTGATAACCAGGATTTACTTGATTTTACAATCTAACAGGGGTCTCCACAATGTATGTTAAATCAAAATGGGAGAAAGAAGCCAGCATAAAATTGACAGAAAATAATTGGTTAAACATATGCAGAACACATTCGACTACTTCAAGCTCAGGTCTGTGGAGAGAATTCACCTGGAAGAATATCTTAAGATTTTTCATAATGGCAAAAATAAAGAAGTTACAAAGTAACAGACCTGAACAAGGTCAATGTTGGAGAATGTGTGATATTATGTTGGCTGATCATTTTCATATTTTCTGGGAGTGTCCAAAGATTTGTCTTATTGGTTAGATGCGGTAACAGAGATAAGGTCAATAATCAGCCCAGAGATTAATTTTGACTTTAATGTTATTTATTTGGGCAATGCACCAAATGGGCTCAAAAAACATTGAAGATATTTGTTATAAATACTACTAGCAGCCAGTAAAAAAGCAATTACCAGGAAATGGCTATGCAAAGAGTCTCCTACAGTCCTGGAATGGATAGAAATAGTTCAAGAAATTTGTTATGGGACGATTGACTTTCTCTCTTGAGACATGCCACTAAAAAATTTGAAAGATATGGGGAAAATTGGACATTTCATTTGAGCCTGAAATGACTTCTTCACTGTACATTTATTTGGTTTGAAGAACTTTGTTTTATTTATTATTTTGAGGGAACCTGCAGAATGGACTTTAAAGGTATGGATCTTAAGGTCCCCTGAGGCTTTGAAGGACAATTATGGACATAAGAGTTTGGTTAACCTTGATACAGCAATGTAATCCATTTCTCTATTCATTTTTTTCTATTATAAGATACAGATTTTACTTCACCTATGATGACCCTGTCTATCTGTCTATTTTTATCCTGTTCTGTTATTGGCAAAACAATAAAAATAAAGTTTTTAAAAAATTCCATGCTTTGCCTTTGTTGATAACTACTCACAGACTTGTTGTAGGAGATCTCTTGGTAAATTGAACTTGTGTAAGGATAGGATGAACAGATCTAATAGAGTGGTGTTTCCAATAAGTTTGTGCTGAATATTGCATAATTTAGTCCTGCAATATTTAAGTTTTTGTATTTCTATAGTCCAAAAATTTTAGGCACGTGTATAAAAAAAATTCTGCAAAGTGAAGTTGCTATCAAAAATAGAAGCTTCTAAATGTCAGAAACAATACTATGAAGAGCAGTAAACAGTAAAAAAAACTAAATCAGATCACTATTTGGTGTGACCACTGTTTGTGGACTGTAGAGGGGTATACTTGAGTTCCAGTAGTTTCTATGAGTTCAGAGCTGATAGTGGTGCTGGACTTCTTCCGATTTAGAAGGGGCATCAGTTTGATGCATCTTTCTTTTTAAATCTTTTTATTAATTTTTTAAACAAACATAAATGAAACATGAATACAAAGTGTTTGAGAGTACATAATTAATAGTTTAAGTAGACATTCAAATATATAATAATCAGTATATATAGCCTCCCAAACTCAAAGTATTTATGAACAAAAGAGACAAAAAGAAAAAAAAACCCAAAAAAAGAGAAAGAAAAAAAAACTAACCAACATGGGCCATTGCATAATGTTAAGTACATACAATAGTGCCAATAACTCCGAACCTCTATCCAAATAATTAAGGATAATCAAAGTGAGGTTTAGGAAAAGACAATTTAACTCATATGAAAATGTTGAATAAATGGTCTCCAAGTTTCTTCAAATTTAACTGAAGGATCAAAAACAATACTTCTAATTTTTTCTAAACTCAAACAAAATATAGTTTGAGAGAACAACTGAAATATAGTTGGAGGATTAATTTCTTTCCAGTTCAATAAAATAGATCTTCTAGCCATTAATGTAACAAATGCAATCAATCGTCGAGATGAAGAGGATAAATGACTATTATCCACCATTGGTAAACCAAAAATTGCAGTAAAAGGATGCGGTTGGAAATTGATATTCAGAACTCTTGAAATAATACTGAAAATATCTTTCCAGTAATTTTGTAAACAAGGGCAAGACCAAAACATATGGGTCAATGAAGCAACATCAGAATGACATCTGTCACAGGTTGGATTAACATAAGAGTAAAATCTAGCAAGTTTATCCTTAGACATATGAGCTCTATGTACAACCTTAAATTGTATTAGGGCATGTTTAGTTTGATGTATCTCTTCACCAATTTCTGTGGCCAGCCACTGCATTTTTGGTCCTCATTGCTTGGACAACACATGATGAATCCCCTATCTGCTTGGACAGGACCTTGCTAATGCAGAATGACCACTTGTGTCTTGTTGCTATCTACACTCATTATTGTCACGGTGTACAAATTGATGATTTGTAGGTTAAACTGTTGCATCTGCCAATCCTAATCTTTTACTTTGGTTGCCCTTCACCCAGTTCGATACCTATATTAGTTTCTATTTCAGTTAACCAGTTTAGTTCATTCAACTCATTATGTCATTAATCCTTAGCACCTGCTTGTATCTTTGTATAACCATGCACTGGGTTATATACCTACAAAATAATCAAGTTTTTATTTGAAAAATGGTCTATGTTACTTTAATGAAATACAAGAATTTCTCTAACGTTTAATTTATTTTAAAAATTATTGTTTGGAAATATAAAATTTGCTTTTTTTCTACTGACACTAATGCAGAAGATAAAAATAAACAAGTTCTAAAACTAAATTTATATTTAAAAATGTAGCGTGCTTAAGACTTTTTCCACAGTATTCTATTGTAAGATTGTTGGGTTCAGATTAATGGCCTTGTGCCATAATAAATCATCTTTGATTCTCAGAGACAGTTAAGGATGAAGAGCAAATTGAGAAAGTTGTTAAGTAAAACATTAAGTCATTGTTTTAAAAATTGTGTACAAGTTATCCTTTATAATATGTTCAAATTAGGGTAGTTCAGTTTTAAATTTGTTTGGTAATCACAATACAGGTGTGTGTCCCCTGCTATCCAAAGGTAGAGCATTCCTATGAAATGGTTCGTAAGCCGGAATGTCGTAAAGTGAAGAAGCAATTACCATTTATTTATATGGGGAAAATTTGTGAGTGTACTTAGACCCAAAAAATAACCTACCAAATCATGCCAAATAACAGATAAAACCTAAAATAATAGTAATGTATAGTAAAAGCAGGAATGATCTGATAAATACACAACCTATTTCAAGTAGGAATACTTTTCTGCAATCATTGCAGCACTGTCCACCGTAGTGAAAATCTCACGCAAGCGCTCTCGGCAGAAGCACTCTCTCCAGTAACCTTTAAGCTATGAAGCTGCCAAACCATACTAAATAACACAAAAATAAACAGCCTATATAAAGTAGAAATGTATGTACAGTGTAGTTTCACTTACCAAAATCGGGAAGACAGGGAGCACACTGATGATGGTGTGTTAGGCTGAGTCGTCGGTGGTTGGGATGGTGAGAGACTGGGGTATCATCTCATCATCGTCTGTATCCATCAGGGTAGGCAGGTCACCACCTTCTATGTCTGCCTGCCTCGATGTCGAAGGTCAAGGTTCCTCGTCTGCTGTGGCTGATGTGGAAGGCTTGAAAAACGACAATGTGCTTGACTTCTTAGCCTCACGCATTTTTCTATCATACAGATCTTTGTAAGCACTCAAACCATCCTGCAAATATGCCCTAAACATGTGTACCCTTTCAAAATTAAAGTCATACTTTTCTGCAATCATGGCAGCGTTGTCAATTGCAGCAAAAATCTCATGCACTTGCTTCATGTTCAGTTCCTGGACGACCTCACTTTCCGGCCGTTCGCTACGGCGCTCGGGTTCGATTGTTATCCTTTCCTCTTCATCAGCTCTTCATCTGTCAGTTCTTCATCATGGGATGCCGAAACCTCTTCAACATCATCTTCGTCAACTTCCACAAACCCAGCCTCCTTAGCCAAACTCACTACATCCTTCGTTCGCCAGGATCGAAACTTTTAATTATGTCTAGTTTTAGGCTAAGTGTAACACCCTTACGTGCTGTTTTAGGGTTTCTCGATACCTTAGAACTCACCTTGCTAATGGATGCACAAAATAAATTGACATAAAGTATAGATGCTTACAGGCATGTGTTTAAGCAATGCCGGCTAGAATGCAGTTCCGGGGGAGGAGTTTGGCTGTTTGGCGCACGCGCTGCCTTTTTTCACGAGCTGCCTTTTATCGCGCGCTGCCTTTTTTCGTAACAGCGAGGTGTCATAAAGTGAGTGTTCGAAAAACGGGTGACACTTGTGCATGCATCAATAACCTAAACTGGCTTGGACAGCTTATCTCACTGGTTCTGTGCATACTCAAATTGGTTACCAAATCAATGTGGCAACCCTATCTTGGGCAGCAGAGTGAAAAAGCTCTGATTCAGTAACTCCTTATCAGAATTTGAAGGCAGAGCTCAAAAGACACCTGTTCAAGCTGTTGCTGATTTCAAGTTTGTATGCATCTCTGATGTTCAACTTAGTGTTTTATTTTTAATTACCATGGATTACTCTTGGATCCTGTTAGTTATTTGAAAATAATTATCTTAATGTTTTAAATTTTTAAAAAATGCCTTTCCCTTTTTCTCTTAGTCTGCAGGATGGTCAGATTTTAATAGAAAATAATGGTCTCTCTGATATCTTGCCAAGTCTGATTTGGTGTAGTATTTAAGGGGCAAATACCATCTCTTTTTGACATTTAAAATTTCCAATCCCCACCCCCTTCCTTCAGACTTGTCTCCAGCATTGGATTTCATATGGAGTCCAGTGATAGCCTGATAACTAAGCTCTGTCATTCTATCTGGTAAATTTAAACTTCCACCTTTAGACAGTTCTGTGGCAGTCTAGTCTTGTTTAAATGGCTGAGTGCCAATGGTTTTGCTTGATTTGGTCCATCATATTCAACATAAGAGCATATGTTTTATGCTACAAGAGCATAAAACTGCACACTGCCTGCTTTTATTTTTAATATTTGTATTTGACTCAATTGACACTTTCAAATGCCAGTTCAAACCTGTTTGTTTAACATTTTAACTAACATAATTTTGTCTTCTATTTTTGTTTGTACTTTATCCTAAAAATAGCTAGCATTATTTTCTGAATATCAGCCTGCTACTTTTGCAAAGACGAGTACTCATATGGCACCATTTGGTATTTTTGTAATAGGCATATTTTTGAAAGCAGTATTCTTTTAACACCATTCTTTGTAAAGCAAAACATTGGCTTTCCACTGAAGTTGGGTAAGACTATAACGGGAGCTCATGGGCAATGGGTGAAAGGTAAATGTTTAAGTGGAACATGTTGGGTAACCTTTTCACTCAGAGTGTGAAACAAGCTTCCAGTGGAAGTGGTGGATGCAGAGTTGATTTCAACATTTAAGAGAAATTTGGATAGGTAAATGGATGGGAGAGGGGCATGGTGAGCTTTGGTCTGGGTGCAGGTCTATGGGGTGAGCCAGATTAATAGTTCAGCACAGACTAGGTAGGGCGATATACCTCTGCCATAGTGTTCTATCACACTGTGGTGAAACAGCATTACTATTTCCACACAGATTCCCTAATCACAATGTGTGGATGATCATATAATGTTATTTTGCAATGTTCATTGAGGGAGATATTTACCAGGTCACAGGAATACCCCCAAGCATCCATGTTCCTGTTCAAATATAATAGTGCCATGGCATCTTCAACCATCCAGGAAATGGGTTTTAGAGAACTGAATCTATGATGGCCATCAATCACCCACTTATTTTACACCAATACTTTCTTTTATTCTCTGCACCTTCTCATTATTTCTCCTTTTCCACCCCCTAGCCTCCCACCCCTCTACATTCTACCAGTCAGCTCCATAGTTCCATGCCAGGAATAAATTTGCAGTGGCCATTTAACCTAACTATTTACATATTCTTGGGATGTTTGAAACTGGAGCTCTGGAAGAAACCCATGTCTCTACAGGGAGAACCTACAAGCTCCACATAATACTAAAAAGTCTCTGCTGTAATCTGATTCTGCTGATTCTCTGGCACTTAAAATCAGAATCAAGTTTAATGTAATTGGCATATGTTGTAAAATTTGGTGTTTTGTGGCAGCAGTACATTTCAATACATAATCTTAAAAACCCTACACATTGCAATAAGTATATATTGAAAAAAAATAAATGGTGCAAATGGAGAACTATTGGTCTTTCTGACATTGACTGCAAGGTTGTTGTTGGAACACCATTCAACCAGCTGATCTAACTCAGTCTTGTAAGCCGCCTCATTGCCACCTGAATTCTGCCAGTAATAGTCATGTCATTGACAGATTTATAGATGGTATTTGAGCTATGCCTAGCCACAGTCATGGGTGTATCGAGAGTAGGAACAGTGGGCTAAGCACGCATCCTTGAGGTGTGAACAGTGTTGATTGTCAACAAGGAGATGTTATTTCCAATTGATTACTACTGAGTGTATGAGGGTATCAAAGGTTATGGGGAGAAGGCAGGAGAATGGGCTTGAGAGGGGAAATAAATGTGCCATAATGAATGGTGGAGTGGACTTGATGGGCCAAATGGCCTAATTTGTTCCTGTGTCTATGGTTTTATGTCACTAATCTAGTTTTTTGTGTTCAAGTCTCTGGTGTTGGACTTGAATCTACACCCTTATGCCACCAACTGACTCGAAGTTAACATTTCATTTCAGGGTAACTTGAGTCTTTTCTAGGATTGCAAATCTTTTGATTTGTTTTCAACAGAATTGAATTAATTTGCAATGAAAATTGTATTTTACTAGTTTAAGAATACACTCCAGTGACTTAGTAAATAACAACTTGTCTGTTCATTTTCAGGGAGAATCTGTGAAATATTTTCTGGACAATTTGGAAAGACTAGCAGATGCAGTAAGTACTATTTTAGTAAGCTTTATACATTGTCTTAACATATATTCTGATCAAAATTTTAAATAAAACAATGCCTCATTGCTTTCTGTACGGAGCAGCACTAACACTAACTTTTAGGGAAAATGAAGATTTATAGTATGTAAATAGTTGCAAGTAGAAATAAAAAGAATTGATTTGAATAATGAAGAAATGTCCATTCTGAATAGGTCTTTATTGATGTTAATAAGTATATCTGATGCCCATGTCATAAGTGAGTTGTACAGTATGTTAACAGAATGAAATTAGTATTTTTTAATACCCCCTCCCTACTTCTCATTCTTCCCATTCCGTCGAGCTTAGGGGACCCAAAGCCAAATGCTCATAGGTCTCTGGGTATTCGATTCATTATTTGTAAGCAGTGATTACCTTTGTCGTTAGGGCAAGTAAACAACCTGTAATGATTTTTCTCTTGTGTACTAACATTCATTTTTGATTTTTATCTTCCCCATGTTAATTTCCTGCATGAGGTCATGTTATGAGCTTCCCTTCTACAGTTGTGTATCACTTTGTAGTAGTCATTTATTATACAATTAAAAATGTTAAATGCATCCCAAAATGTCTGAAAAACAAGCTGCTGTATCATTAATGTGCACTAATAATCATGCTATCATTTTACAATTCATTAAGTCAGTAAGAATGACTAATGCACGTTTTTACACTCTGGTTTAAAAACCTTGGTTTTTGCAAAGATTCAAAGAAGAGTTTAATGTCATTTCCTTTTTACAACTGTAAAGGTGATGGAAATAATTGCTACTCCAGATCTGATGCAGCACAAAATCCCAGTAAGATAAAGAACACAATAGTAAAAAAAAACTACATTAAATATAAATGCATAAGATAGATTATATACAAGTGTGGATTGATTGTGTGCCACAGTTTTTAAAGTTCCTTTATAAAGTGTATTCTTGCAGATAAGAGACATTCAGAGCTGCTGTTGAAATGGATATAGATTACTGTAGAGTCAGGAATCTGGAATCTTCAGGTTTAGGTGGATACATAAATTGAAAGGATCTTTAGGTATGGAGAATCTACTGAAGTGACTGAAAACTCTCAGAAATTTCAAATAGAAATTTGCACAGCCAAATGGAGAAAATCACTTACTGGGCTGCACATGGGGTCCTACTGCACACATTGCATTAACACCTCTACGTAATTATGCTATATATCATCCACTGGTTTAATATGTCATCGAAAACTGTTGCCTCCACTAATACAGGGTTGTCTACAAGTGTTGGAGTCTCTCAGTCCCATGAATGTTGACTTGATAATGTGTTCAAATTGCTAGAATGCTATCATATAATTTTTTAACAAGGCCAGGTGTTGATTATCAGCTTTGAAATCTTGATCTTCTAAGCCCAGTACTTTATTTTCATCAGATGTGTACTCATTGTTTAAGCAAAACTAGGATTTTGAACACAATCCTACTTTTCAAAGCATTTGTTTTAATTAGCTCAGTTTTGGAGTTGATATTTTTGACTTTGACTATGTGTAGTTACAAATTAAAGTATATTGTTTTGATCTCTCAGATTATAGAGGTTATAATAGATTTTTAGAGGTGATAAATTTTTGTAACATCCTGTATAATGAAAACATTTTTAAAAATTGTCCTGAATTCTTTTCCAATTCAGCAAGGAGTGTTCATGTATGTATTCACAAATAAAGAGGTCACTAGGTGAGTTAAATGACAAGAAATTGCTTCATTAAAGTTACATAACACATACAATACAGAAAGGAAACAAATGAAGTAGTATAGAAAACAAACTTAATACTTATCTGCTAAATGAGCTGATCTGCAAAAATAGGCGGAACTGTAATGAGGGCCAAGGAAATGGTAGAAGAACTGAATAAGTTGTATCAGTCTTCACTGTGGAAGACACTAGCAGTTTGCCAGAAGTTGCAGAGTGTCAGGGGACAAAAGTGAGTGCAGCTGCTATTACTCAGGAGAAGATGCTTGGGAAACTGAAAGGTCTGAAGGTAGATAAGTCACCTGGACCAGATGGACTGCACCGCAGGGTGCTGAAAGAGGAAGCTGAAGAGATTTAACTGGAGGTATTTGGTAATGATCTTTCAAGAATCACTCTATTCTGGAATGGTTCCGGAGTACTGGAAAATTGCAAAGGTCACTCCACTCTTTAAGGGAGGGTGGCAGAAGAAAAGAACCATTTTTTCTGTGGTTGGGAAGATGTGGAGTCCATTATTAAGGATGAGCTTTCAGGGTACTTGGAGGAACATGGCAAAATAGGCCAAAGACAGCATGATTTCCTTAAGGGGAAATCTTGCCTGGCAAATCTGTTGGAATCCTTTGTGGAAGTAGCAAGCAGGATAGACAAAGTAGAGTCAGTGCATGTTGTTTACTTGGATTTTCAGAAGGCCTTTGACAAGGTGCCAGACATGAGGCTGCTAAACAAGCTAGGAGCTCATGGTATTACAGGAAAGATACTAGCATGAACAGAGCATTGCCAGCTTGGCAGCAGTCATAGAGTGGGAGTAAACAGAACCTTTTCTGATTGGCTGCCAGCGACTATTGATGTTCTGCAAGGGTTGCAGTTAGGACTGCTTTTTCACTTAGTCATTGATTTTTGGATGATGGAATTGATGGTTTTGTGGCCAAGTTTGTGGAAGATATGAAGGTAGGTGGAGGGGCAGGTAGTGTTGAGGAAGCAGGGAGTCTACAGGACAGATTGGGATAATGGGAAAAGAAGTGGCAAATGGAATGCAGTGTTGGGAAGTGTATGGTCAGACAGTTAGGTAGAAGGAATAAAGGCATGAACTATTTTTTAAACTGGGGTCAAATTCAAAAATCTGAGGTGCAAGGAGACTTGGGAGTCCTCGTGCAGAATTCCCTAAAGGTGAAATTGCAGGTTGAGTTGGTGGTGAGGAAGGCAGATGCAATGTTAGCATTCATTTCGAGAGGACTAGAGTATAAAAGCTAAGTTTTTATATGAGTATTGATTCATGGCCCTGGGCCTTTACTAGCTGGAATTTAGAAGAATCAGAAGGGGATGTCATTGAAACCTATTGAAGTTTGAAAGGCCTAAATAGCATGGATGTGGAGAGGATGTTTCCTATGGTGGGGGAGAGTCTAGGGCCATAGGGCACAGCGTCAGAATAGAGGGATGTCCATTTAGAACAGATACAAGGAAAAATTTCTTTTTCAGAGAGTGGTGAATCTGTGGAATTCATTGTTACAAGCAGCTTTGGAGGCCATGTCATTGGATGTACTTAATGGCAGAGGTTGGTGCATTCTTGATGAGATAAAGCATGAAAAATTATGGGGAGAAGGCAGGAGAAGAGGGTTGAGAGAGAAATGGATCAGCCATGATGAAATGGTGGAGCAGACTCAGTGGGCCTAATGGCTTAATTCTGCTCCTATGTCTTATGGTTTTACCTGAGACAGATCTTCAAACTTTCATAGTCTTTTCTCACACTTGCCCTCGTACTCTCTCTCGACATATTTATCTCTATCTTCTGGTTATGATCTAGTGTAAGAGAAGCTTCCCCCTTTTCACAAAGAATGTGTCCCTTTTTATACCCTTTAAAACTCTAAGATAGTTCTTGCCTCAATACCTTACCATAATATGGCACCATTTGATACCTGCACCTGTACAATGACCTCACCTACCCTAGACAGACAGGTATTTATCATCATCTACTCTCAAGGCTGTAGCCTTGTACTCCTTTAACTTTCTCAAAACAATCCATTTCAGGCTAATACCATGTAATCTTATAGACTTGCATTTTCTTTTATCATATACCAAGAAAGAATCACATTTAACTCTTTCCTTATGTCCTGAGAATTGAAGTCTCAGAAGAGTGGCAGATCTTATTGAATAGTGAAATAGTCTATAGGAACCAGGTAGCTTACTCCACCTATTTTCGTATTTTCTGTTGGTAGTTTGTACACTCAGTGGCCACTTTATCAGGTAGACCAGTACATTATTTGTTCTTTAATGCAAATATCAGCCAAGCATGTGGGAGCAACTCATTGTGTAACCACATGCAGACACAGTCAAGAGGTTCAGTTGTTCAGACTAAACATCAGAATGGGGAAAAAAATGTAGCCAAAGTGACTTTGACTGTGGAATAATTGTCGGTGCCAAGCCAGTTGTGAGTATCTCAGGAACTGCTGATTTCCTGGGATTTTTGCGTGCAACAGTCTCTAAAGTTTACAGAGAAATGGTGTGAAATTTTTTTTTTAAAATCCAGTCAGTGGCAGTTCTGTGGGCAAAAATACCTTATTAAAGAGAGAGATCAGAGGTGAATGTCCGACTGGTTCAACCTGACAGTAAGGTGATGGTATTCAAATGACCACATGTTTCAACAATGGTGTGCAGGAGAGCATCTCTGAATGCACAACATGTTGAACCTTGCAGTGGATGGGCTGTGGCAACAGAAGACCACACAGGTTCTTCTCCTGTAAATAATAAAGTGACCACTGAGTGCAAATAGTGATTGTAATTTATTTCAGTGGATGCTGTTTTCAGCATTATAAATGAAGGTCTCATTCTAAACACTAGGTAATATCAACTTGCAATTTTACTTTCCATTCTGGATTTGCATTCCGTATGTGAAAATCATTTCCTGATGCAGGTAATCAGGAAATTTTCTTGTGTTTGTCAAAGCATACGTTGACATTAATTATCTTTGAGTGATTGGAGTGCAGCCTCAACTGGATTTTTTTTTTGATCTAACATGTCACTATTATTTTTCTGGGGATTTGAGGTAAGTGAAAGTGGGGTAAAGATCCAATGTACAGCATTTATGCTTCACTGTTTTTATGCAGAAAGACAAAATTACTTGTATCCTGAAATATTTTCTCATTCATATTTTTGAGGTAGCCATAATGAACTTTTCCCCCTGCTAGTAAGTAATTTAAGAATAGTGATGCATTATTTTCTGGTGCACATAACTGCAGTTACTGGAAATCAGAACAAACATAGAATATGCTTGAAGAATTCAGCAGGTCGTACACCATCTGTGGAAAGGGGTCATTGGCATTTCAAGTTGGTGGCCCTTCATTAGATCTGGAAATGTGAGAAAACAAGCACGTTTTAAATTGATATAAGAGTGAAGACAACAATGGGCACAACAGTGATTGGCTGCAGACCAATACTATCAACGTGATCTTGCTTTAAATTGCAGCAGCGAAGACAGAAGATAAGATAATTGAAATTGCAACTATCTATGTGGAGGCAATGAAAAGCTGTCTAGGTGAAAAATTGGATACTTTTCATTGAATTTGCATTGGACATCATAGGATGCCATTGTTGGAGTGGGACAGACAAAAGTGATCGGTGACGGGAAGCTCTGTCATCTTTATCAACTTTATTGCTGGTGTTCTGCAAGGCAGTCGTCAACCAGTCTGTTTGGTTTCTGCACTGCTGAGAAGTTAACACCATAAGCACCTACAACACACACAAAAATGTTGGTGGAACACAGCAGGCCAGGCAGCACCTATAGGGCGAAGCGCTGTCGACGTGTCGGGCCGAGACCCTTCGTCAGGACGAAGATATAGATGCTGCCTGGCCTGCTGTGTTCCACCAGCATTTTGTGTGTGTTGTTTGAATTTCCAGCATCTGCAGATTTCCTTGTGTTTGCACCATAAGTACCAAATTGGTATTTTAAATTGGATGGTACAATGAATTGTTACTTTATTTTAAAGGACCATTTGGGTCCCTGGATGATGGGAAGGGAAGTTACAAGGGCCATCATTGTTTGGGAAAGTGCTATAAGAAGAAGAGCAGCCAGAGGAGATGAAAGACTGAACCGGGCAGTCAGAGAATGAATGGAACCTGACAGTGAAAATAATGTAATTTTCAAATAAATGCTGCTGCTTTCCATCCTGCTCTCACTTTCACATGGTTGATATCAGATTTTCTCTCTTCCTATCTCAGGAAATAAGTCAAATTGAGTTTATTGTCACATGCACAAGTATGATAAGTGCAGATACGTTGGAAAGTCTGATTGCTGCAACATCACAGGTACATAAAAAGCGTACAGGACATAAATTATACACAGGTAATCTGAGAGTGAAGGGAACAAAGACATTTGTACAATAAATCTCATATTAGTGCAAGAAGTAGGTTAGTAACCCGAGTCCAACATCACCACACAGATTCTACAGTTAATTCAACTTGCCCTTTTCGACTACTTTTGCTCTCCAGCTTTTAATTTCCTTTAACTGGGAAAAAGACTGCTTCATCATGTCTATGCACCTCTATAAAGTCACCCTTCAGTTTTGTATGCTTGGGGGCTTTGAGTTTTAGTGACACTCTATTAAATCTTCTGCACTTTCTAGCTTATCTTTTCTCTAAAACTGTACATATTGTCTTGTACAACTGCAGAATAACATCCCAAATCTATACTCAGTGCCTTGACAGATGAAAGACAAGATACCAAGTGCTACCTTCACCATTTTGTCTCCCTATGACACCACTTTCAGGGAACTCGACTTGTACTTAGCCTCTCTGTTCTACAACACACCCCAGGGCCTTACCATTCACTGTATGTTACCCTGGTTTGACTCCACAAAGTGTAACACCTTGCACTTATCTGATTGAAAACCATTTGCCATTCCTTGGTCTGCTTACCTTGTTGATCAAGATCCCATAATTTTTGATACACTTCACTGTCTAGAATGTTATCTATTTTTGTGTCATCTTAGTGTACTGCATTTGGGTTTTACAGGGAGGTCTTCACTATCGGAGAAATTAAAGCATGTTAAAACTCAAGTCTGACAGCATTTGTAGAACAAGAAAAAGTCATTGTTTTGGATTTATGATCCTTTGTAGAAGAACTCAATTTACCAACATTGACCATTTTTCTTTACACATGCTCCTTGACTTGCTGCGTTTTGTGTTTTTTTTTATTTCAAATTTCTAGTCTCAGCAGTTTTTAAACTTTTCACTCTGAACTTCCAGTGACTTAAGTTTTCAATCTTTCTGACTTTTGAATAATGCCTATTGTAAATTCAAGGAATAACTTAACTATCTGGCACATTGCAGCCCTCTGTTTTCAGGTAACCAGCTTTTTGTTTTCTCTACAGACGTTGCTGAATTTTTTGCTTTCAGTTTGGTCTTTAGTGTTTATTTTCACTGAAATCTCTAATTAGTGTCTTTGATCTGCATTCTCTTACTGGCATTCCCTCTGCTTTCTCCAGCCCTTCCACTTTCTGCAAATTACTACACACTTACTGTGTTTTTTCACTTTTCTAATACACAGCGCATGTTGGAGCTGCATGTCAGGAGAATAAATAGAGGAAGTGCCAATTGCTATTTTTTGGAAAAAATACTAGATAATTATCTGAAATTGGAAGGATATGGGACAAGAGCAGGCAAGTGGGACTAGATGGATTGCTCTTCAGAATTAATATGGATGTGAGAGGCCAAGTGGCTCTCTTCCATGCTGTATTGAAGTATGATTATACAGCATAACTATGTCAAAGACAGAAGCCATTGTAAAAGATGAATAACTTTCTAGCAAACTACTAAATTAAAGCCCTTGATAATCACTCTGGGGCTTGATTAATTAGTTCTGGATTTAAAGCTTCCGATTCCAAATTCACTTTCTAAAATATAATTAGGTTAAAGAGTCCTGTGAAGTTCGGGTGGTGTTAAGGTCATAAAGTGCTAATTTTAAGTATATTTTCTATTGTGTGGTTCAGCATAACATTATCTTAACTTGAGTGGAATTTGACATCTTTTGGGCCTATACTATATCTTAATCGCTTAACCATAGAGGACCAAATGCTCGGTGATGTGGTTAATATGGAACGGTGCTCACAGATCATTGTGGATGAGTTGGGTTGAATGACCTATTTCCATCCTGATTAATCCTATGAACTCTTTTAAATTGCCAAGTTCACAAAGTTCAAAAATAACAAAGAAATAATCTTTTTAAAAACATATTGCTGCTTGTGTTAAATGTAGATGAATCATCTGTGACAAACCTCTGTTTTCTATAGAAATACTTGGAGCTAATTATATTTGAAGTCTTAGTGAGCAAGTGTACCAACCAGAAGCCAAGTTTTAAAAGATGACTGCTTTGTGATTTTACAAAATTAGGTTTGGCATAAAGGAATTGCTTCAGTAATTGTTCTTGGTGTCCTTAGCCTGGATCATAATCTTTCTCTCCAGTTCTGTAGAAGCTATTTATTTTGCCACAGGTGGAGCAAGAAGAACTGGATGGGGTGGGCAAGTATATGATTCGGAAGATCTTTTTGAGAATTAAAAAAATTGCAAGTGTTGGAAATCTGAAATGAATATGGAAAATGGTAACAACTCAGCATCTCGGGCTGCATCCATGGTAAAAAGAAACCTTTGGAAAGAGGTCCAGGATGCTTTATCAAAATGAGAAAAGAGAAAGCTATTTATATTTCAGAAGCAAAGAAAATGAAAGAATGGGTAGAACAGAGGAAATATTTCTAATGTGAGACCAAATGTGTAAATGTTGCAATTCAGATTAGATTCTACTTTGACTGTACATGGTGTTGCTAAATGTAAGGCAGTGGGACATGGCCAATAAGCCATACTGGACAAAAAGGGAAGTAGAAAATGAATTAAATTGATGACATGCTGAAATTAGCTAATTCTGTTTTGATTGAACAGTATGTTTGCTTCCATGGACTAAGAAGAAAGGATTTCAAATATTCATCAGCCCACTGTAATAAACCTAACCAATGCTTTGTATTCTACTCTGATTTACTAAATTTGTAGTTTTCTGTTCTTTTGATTCAAGTGCTCATAGTCATAGATCACTACAGCACAAAGCAGGCCCTTCAGCCCATTTAGTCTGTGTTAGACTGCTTTCCTGCCTAGTCCCATCTACCTGCACCATAGCCCTCCATACCCCTCTCATCCATTTACCTATCCAAATTTTTCTTAAACATTACAATTGAACATGTATCCACTACTTCTGCTAGTAGGTAATTTCAACACTTGCATCATCCCATGAATGAAATAGTTCCCCCTCAGATTCCCTTAAATATTTCATCTTCCACCTGAAACCTGTGGCCTCTAGTTTTAGGCTCATTGGAGGGGGCGGAGCTCTATATATTCATCCCCTCTATTTTGTATACCATTATACAATCTTCCCTCATTCACCTGTGTTTCAGGGCATGAGTCCTAATCTATTCAATTGTAATTCAGGGCCTTGAGCCTCAAGCCCCAGCAACGTCTGTGTAAATTTTCTCTATACTCTTTAAAACTTACTGATATTTTTCCTGTAGGTAGATGGCCAGAACTGCACACAATACTCTGAATCTGTCCTCACCAATGTCTTATACCACTTCAAGATAACATCCCAGTTCCTGTACTCATTACACTGATTTATGAAGCCCAGGAATTATTCGTCTCTATTTGCTGGTCCCTTTGTTTTACTGCACACCTCAATGCCCTACAATTCCCTGTGTAAATCCTACCTTGGTTTGCCCTTCCAAACGGAAGCATCTCACACTTGTCTGCATTAAATTCCATCTACCATTTTTGAACCCATTTTCAAACTGGTGCAGATCACTTTGCAACTGTAACACTTACCCAACAGGCTGGTATATGTCTAGGGGAAAAGGAGATCCAGCCACACACCAACCCACCTCCCGTACACGCAGGTGCTGTGAGAATCACGTTTATGCCTCGCGCCCGCCAACAGTATCAAACCCACAACAAATACCGGTATGAAATACACTTTAAAGAGTTTACTAAGATTAAAAGAGTATTAGGCAATACACTCGGTGGAGCTCATCCAGCGAACCATTCGACTCCTCGGTGGTCGTCCTCCCGACTTCCACGTCTTCCACCTCGGACTCCCCGGTGGTCGTCCGAGCGCACGTCCTCCTTCCTCGGCGTCTCCCTCCGGACTCCCTTCACCCCCAAGCCCGCGCAACCCCTCCCCCAAGTTCCCAGCCTCACAAAACACAATAACATTCCCCATTGATTAACAAATGAATACAATTACCATATCAGCCATTCTAAAGCGAAACAACGGCAAGAGAAACATTTAACAGACAAAGAAACATTCCTACTCGTAATAAACCAAAGAAGCCCTTTTTTTGTAACATACACCGGACATTGTACACAACCTTTGATAGCATTCTTCATTGTCCATTATGCCCCCCCATCTTGGTGTCGTCTGCAAATTTGCTTATCCTGTTTACCACAGACTATTCTACATTAATATTTCTGATAAACAACAATAGTCCCAGCACCAATGGCTGCAGGACACCACTAGCCACAGGCCTCCACACAGAGAAAAAAAATATACTATCATTCCCTGGCTTCTGCTGCTAAACCATTGTTGAATCCAATTCACTGCTTCATCCTGAATGCTAAATGACTTAACCTTCTGGACCAGCTTCCCTTTTCAGGACTTTGTAAAGGTCTATATGGACAATGTCCACTGCTTTTCCTTCATTAGCCTTCTTAGTAGTCTCTTCAAAACTCAAAGTTTGGTTAGATATGACTTTCCCCACACAAAGCCACATTGACCATCCCTAAAAGGGCCCTGTCTATCCAAATACTTAAATATCCTGTCCCCTATAATACTTTCTAATAATTTTCCCACAGCTAGCGTTAGACTCATCAGCCTATAATCAGGATTATTCTTAAAACCTTTCTTATGGAATGGAACAGCATTAACTATATTCCAGTTTTTGGGAACTCAACTGTGGCTAAAGATGTTTTGCGTATCTCCGCCAGGGCACCTTCAGTTTCTGCACTAGCCTCCCACAAGGTCCAAGGGAATACCTCATAAAACCCTGGGGATTTATCCACCCTAACTTGTCTCAAGGTAGCAATCACCTCCTCTAACATAATCTGGATATGGTCCATGACTTGTTGTTTTTTTCCCCAGTTCTATAGATTCTGTGTTTGTCTCTTGAGTAAATTACCGTAGATTCCGGACTACAGAGCGCACCTGATTATTAGCCGCTGGCTCTAATTTTAGAAATAAAATCAATTTTTTAATTGTAAAGGCCGCACCGGATTTTAGGCCGCACCGCTACTTTTAAATATACATACGTATCGGTAACACAAATTACGTTGCATATACTTTTTTACTGAACAGCACGAACAACATTCCAATATCTCCTAGCGACTGGTAAAAATATATATATTGCAGCCTACCAGGAAAAGTTATTGATCGACTTTAACTTAAAAGCAGCGTTTTCGATCGGGTCTAATCGGGTCTGACGCTTGCGCAATGCGCTCGGGTCTAATCGGGGCTGACGCTTGCGCATTGCGATCGGGTCTAATCGGGTCTGACGCTTGCGCAATGCGCTCGGGTCTAATCGGGTCTGACACGCTTGCGCAATGCGATCGGGTCTAATCGGGTCTGACGCTTGCGCAATGCGCTCGGGTCTAATCGGGTCTGACGCTTGCGCAAGGCGCTCGGGTCTAATCGGGTCTGACGCTTGCGCATTGCGATCGGGTCTAATCGGGTCTGACGCTTGCGCAATGCGCTCGGGTCTAATCGGGTCTGACGCTTGCGCATTGCGATCGGGTCTAATCGGGTCTGACGCTTGCGCAATGCGCTCGGGTCTAATCGGGTCTGACGCTTGCGCATTGCGATCGGGTCTAATCGGGTCTGACGCGCTCGGGTCTTGCTTCGAGTATTTTCCATGTTGATGAGGGTGAGTACAAATGACTGATTTACAATAATTTAATTGTGAAAGTGCGCTTGATTTATCGTACAATTTCATTGGACCTCTGTGAACTACTCATCAATTTTATTGGTCTACTGTTACGAGGCAAAATGTTTACGAGGCGGCATGAAAAAAAAAACCATGTATTAGCCGCTCTGGATTATTGGCCGCAGAGTTCAAAGCTGTTCAAAATGTGGGAAAAAAGTAGCGGCTTATAATCCGGAATCTACGGTAATATTAAAAAAAATTAAGATCTCCCCCATTTCTTTCAACTCTATGTATAGATGGCCCACATCTAATTGCTTTTTAAATGTTCAAAATTTCTGCCTTCAGCACTGTTGGATTTCTTTTGTTTTAATCCAAGGTTCTTTTAGAAGTCAAGAACAAGGCATAAAACTTGTTGCTTCCTGATCGTTTTATTAAGAGTTGATAGAACAAAAACTGAAAGGTGCCGAGGGGTCACTGCGGCTTGGAGAGGAACTACAATGATGTCTAGCATAAAACAGCTACTTCTATACACTAACAATAAGAAAATTTCATAGATAAGAGACAATCACTTAGAAAATACTTATTCAATACTGCTGTAAGATCAACCAAAGAGAAAATACTAGCCACTTATGATAGAACAAATGCTTTAGAATTGTGCTTTGTATAGCCACCAGAGGCATATTAACTGTTATGTATATAAACACTATGTAAAATACAAGTAGATAATTGATTATTAAACTTGCAAAAAAAATGATGATCAAAATAACAATCAGATCCAACAATCCCACTTGATTCTAAATTGCACATTTAGAATCATTGCATCTGGAAATTCAGAGGCAGAACGTGATAACTACATTATGTATAAAATCATAAGACTACTTGGATTATAAAATATCAAAGAGTACATAATCTTCAAAGTACTCAGAAGATTATTAAGCAGATTAGTAGTCACATGGGAGTTTGAACTATTCCGTTAATAATCGCCTTTAACAAAGTTTTAAAAATAGTATAAATTATGAAAAGCCATATTAGAATGAATGATATGGCTCCTAAGTAATCCCATGCATCAGACTGATGCATTTTAGCTGCTTTTAATGAATATTATCAGCCAAATTAGTTGTCTACTGACTCATCAAATATGTAAGTACAACACTCCTTGCTTATAACTGCAAATGATTTCCCCACCCTTAACTGCTGAGAGAAGACCTAATGCCATAAGATTTTTAAAGGGCCTCTTACACATGGCAACCTTTTTGGTTGTTTCCTTTCCCAAGGCTTAAGTGGTGTCTTCGCTTACTGTAAGACTTACACATACTTGCAATTACCGCAAAGACTACATTGCTCACCCGATAATTCGACATGCTGCAGGCTTGCTCTCTGTCCTAATAAAGGAGAAAGATGTGACTCCATTTTCCAACGAGTGGGGAGAGATAACAAGCAACTCGCTGGTTTATGATGTTAAAAGTTTGTTACGTCGCTTTTTTCGAGCTCTGTGCCTGGAGGTCGCAAGGATCCCAGGTCCCCAGGCACACAGCAGATGTTCCGACTCCCCGAATGACACGCGGATCCTCTGTGGTGACACCGACCCTTGATTCGCCCGTCTCCAGTTACTCAAGATCCTAGGCTCCTGAAACCATGCCAAAATCTTAGACTGAGACTTTGGCATGCCAAACAGTGGCCAATTGTAGAACTTTGAGAGTGGGTCCCATTCCCAGAAAGAACTATAGTCAGCGTGTAACTCCAGGTGAGGGTCTTCAAAAGAACCCTGAAAGGGAAAAATAAAGTAAAGATGGATATAGGACTGTTTACAAAGATGCAAGCAAACGCCGTTGGGAGCCATAACTAAGTTCCGCCTCCCCAATTTATGGAGGAGAACCCGCAGATGTTCCCATATGCTTGTTGTACTAGTCCTGTTTAGTTTTAGGAGCTGCTGTTAAGTAGCCTGCAATGCAATGGATTTTGTAGATGTACCACTGCAATACACCTTGACATGTTTAATGAACAGCTGCACATTAACTTGTATACCAATTTTAAAAATTTTGCTACCAAGTTTGTGTTGCTGTTTACAAAGTTTCTAAAAATATGAAACTGGATTTTATTGGTGAATCTTTTGCTTATAAAACTCAGCAGCACCTTTTAAAAATATACTGATAACTATCTGTGATTATCAAAGTAAAATCACTAACTTGCCCTATCCACAGCTATTAGTATTTGTATTTGCTTTTGTTGTATGTATGTCACATACATGACTTAAACAATGTTATTCATAATCTGCAAATTATTTTGCTACTTTGCTGTTTAGATTCATTGTCCAGTTAACTGGGAAATACAGAGTGTACTCAAAGCTTCTTTATTTGTGTCATGGCTATTGGAAATTTAAAAAAAAAATGGATTCTTGAACCTAGTGAGGTTATTGAGCTGGTTCTTACAACCTAGTGTACTGTAAAGAGAAGTTTATACAAGAAGAACCCTCAGCTTTCAGCTAATGTTTCATTAATCCTATGTCAAATTAAAAGGTAAATTGTACTGTCGCAGACAGGCTCCATTCAGCAATTTGCTGCTATCAATAAACTCTTTGTTAAAACATTGGCATATATTTCCATACAAATTAGATTTATGTTCAGTGTAATGTTTATTATGCAGTTGTCTCTAAAACAATGGTTTTAAACAAATAGTTCACCTCTGATGCAGAGATATTAATTTTGAATTTGTTCCCTATTTAAAAAATCAGACTTGCACTATATTCCAGTGTGAATAAATACCTTTTTTATTAAGCAGTCTGAATTTGCTGTGGTTGGTAGACCATGTCTACTACTAAGAAGGGAGCTTCACCTGAACCATGTTGAGACCAGGGTCCTGACAAATTGTGTAACTAAGGCTTTGGATAGGACTTTAATCTAAACAACAGGCGTGTAGGTTCAGCCGTTTGGAAAAATGAGGATAAAGTAAAAGGGAAGGAAAATGCTGGAGAGGTTACAAGGGTCTCCAGGAAAAAAGAAAAGGACAAAAAATTAGAAAGGGATAAGAGTTTAATTTCTGGTAACATGTGAGTAGAATTGAAAAGGGTATTGAATACAGATCTGGAGGCATTCTATTTGAATACACATAGTATATAAAATAAGTTAGATAATCCTGCACTACAGCTTGAAATTGGGAGGCATGATATTGTGAATCATAGCTGAAAGAAGACCAAGTTAGGAGCTTAACATCCAGGGATACAGATTGTATTGGAAGGACAGACAGGTGAGCAGAGATGGTGTGGTGGCTCTGTTGGTTAAAAAAAAATCAAATCCTTAGAAGGGACACAGGATCAGAATATTTATAGAACCCTTGTGGGTATAGTTAAGAAAGTACGGAGTGTTTTCTTTAAAAAAACACACCCTGATGAGAGTTGTATACATGCCTGTAAGCATATATATCAATCACATTACAGGCCCTTCGGCCCACAGTGTTGCTTCGACCATGTAACCTACTCTGGAAACTGCCTAGAATTTCCCTACTGCATAGCCCTCTATTTCTCTAAGCTTCATGTACCTATTTAAGAGTCTCTTGAAAGACCCTATTGTATTGCCTCTACCATCTTCGCTGGCAGTGCATTCCATGCACTCACCACTCTGTGTGGAGGGGGGGGGGAACTTACCTCTGTCATTCCCCCTTGTAGCTATTTCCAAGCACCTTAAAACTATGCTCCCTCATTAAGCCATTTCAGCTCTGGGGAAAAGCCTCTGGCTATCCACACGATCAATGCCTCTCATCATCTTCTACATCTCTATCAGGTCACCTCTCATCCTCTGTCGCTCCAAGGAGAAAAGGCCAAATTCACTCATTCTCATAAGGCATGCTGTCCAATCCAGGCAACATCTTGTAAATCTCCTCTGTATTCTTTCTATAGTATCTGCATCCTTCCTGTGTTGGGGAGACCAGAAATGAACACAGTACTCCAAGAGGGGTCTAACTAAGGTCTTACATATTTTGGTGTGTGTGTGTGTATATATATGTTTATATATATATATATATGTGTGTGTGTGTGTGTGTGTGTGTGTGTGTGTGTATATATATATATATATATATATATATATATATATATATATATAAAAAGGTCTTGTATATTATAGATAAGGAATTTGTAGAATGCTTTTGAGGTGGGTTTTTAGAGCTGTTGTCCAGCCTCATAGGCAAAAGGCAATTCTGGGTTGGATATTGTGTAAAGAACCTGATTTGAATAAAATTCAAAGTTCAAGTTCAAACTAAATTTATTATGAAAGTATATATGTCACCATATACTACCCTGAGGATCATTTTCTTGTGGGCATTCATAGTAATATTTAAAGAAATACAATAGAATTGATGAAGAATGCACACAACAAAGACTGACACACTATCAATACAAAAGAAAATGAGTGCAAATATAAAAAAGCAAAAAAAAAGCAAAATAATAAATAACTAATAAATATTGAGAAGATGAATTGTTGAGTCCTTGAATGTGAGACCATAGGTTGTGGAATCAGTTCAGTGTTCGGGTGAGTAAAGTTATCCACTCTGGTTCAAGATCCTGATGGTTGAGGGGAAACAACTGTTACTAAACCTCGCGGCCTAGGAGGCAGTGATCATAATATGATAGAATTAATTCATCCTGCAGTTTGAGAAAAAGCTAAAATCAATATTACAGTGGAGGAAAGGGAATTACAGAGGTACAAGAAAGGAGCTGGCCAAAGTTGACTGGAAGGGAACACCAGCAGAGATGACAACTGAACAGCAATGATTGGAATATCTGGGAGCAATTTGGAATGCACAGGATAGATATGTCCCATAGAAGTAGAAAGGGAAGAAGACACAAACGTGGCTGACAAGAAGTCAAAGCCAGCATAAAAGCAAGAGAGAGGGCAAATTATTGGGGAAATGACTGGGAAGCTTTTAAAAACCAACTGAAGGCAAATTTTTTTAAAAGCCATAAGAAGAGAAAATACGAAATATGAAAATAAGCTAGCCAATAATATAAAAGATAATAGCAAAACTTATTTTAGGTATAAAGAGTGAAAGAAATGAGTGGATATTGCACCACTGGAAAATGATGCTGGATAGGTCGTAATGAGAGAGAAAGGAATGTTGAATTAACTCAAAAAGTTTATTGTATCAGTCTTCACTGTGGAAGACATCAACGGTATGCCAGAAAGTTTAGTGTCGGGGCAGAAGTGAGCGTTGTCACTATTATAAAGGAGAAGATGCTTGGGAAGCTGAATGGTCTTAAGGTAGATGGGTCACATGGACCAGATGGACTGCACCCCAGTGTTCTGAAAGGTAGCTGAAGAGATTTTGGAGGCATTCGTGGTGATTTTTCAGGCATCATTAGAGGACTGGAAAATTTGAAATGTCATTCCACTCTTTAAGAAGGTAGGGGGGCAAAAGGCAGGAAATTATAGGCCAGTTATCCTGACTTCAGTGGCTGGGAAGTTGTTCAAGTCTATGAAGGATGAGATTTCAGGATACTTGGGGTACATGATAAAGCAGGCCGAAGTCACCATGGTTTTCTTAAGGGGAAATCTTGCCTGACAGATCTGTTAGAATTCTTTGAGGGAATAACAGGAAAGATAGACAAAGGAGAGTCAGTGGACATTGTTTACTCAGATTTTCAAAAGACCTTTGACAAGGTGCTGTATATGAGGCTGCTAAACAAGATAAAAGCCCTTTGTATTACAGGAAAGGTACTAGTATGGATGTAAGACTGGGTGACTGGCAGAAGGTGGCATGGGAATAAAGGGTGGCTGTTCTGGATGGTTATTAGTATTGCGTAGTGTTCCACAGGGGTCGGTGATGGAACCGCTTCTTTTCACATTATATGCCAATGGTCTGGATAACCGAATTGACAGCTTTGTGGCCATATTTGCAGACAACACAAAGATAGGTGGAGGGGCAGATGGTGTTGAGGAACCAGAGAATCTGCAGAAAGACTTGGGCAGATTAGAAGAATGGGCAAAATGGCAGATGGAGTACAGTGTAGTGATGTATATGGTCATACACTTTGGTAGAAGGAATAAAGGCATAGATTATTTAATCACTGGGGAGCAAATTCAGAAATCAGAGGTGCACAGGCACTTGGGAGTCCATTTGCAGGATTCCCTGAAGGTTAACTTGTAGGCTGAGTTGGTGGTAAGGAATGCAAGTGCAATGTTAGCATTCCTTTCAAGGAGACTAGAATATTAAAGCAAGGATATAATGCTGAGGCTCTACAAAATATTTGACTTTATGGTGTGCAGTTTTAGGCCCCTTGTATAAGAAAGGATGTGATGGCATTGAAGAAGGTGCTCGAGAATGATCCCAGGAATAAAAAGGGTGTTCTGTGGCTTTGTGCTGTACTAGCTGGAGTTTAGAAGAATGAGGGGTATCTCATTGAAACCTATAAAATATTGAAAGGCCCAAACAGAGTGGACATGGAGAAAGTGTTCCCTGTAGTGGGGAGTCTCAGACCAGAGGGCACAGCCTCAGAGTATAAGGATGTCCCTTTAGAACATAGATGAGGAATTTCTTTAGCCAGAGGGTGGTGAATCTGAGGAATTCATTGCCATGGATGGCCAGGAGGTCAAGTCATTGGATATATTTAAAGTGGAGGTTGTTGGGTTATTAATTAGTTAGATTGTCAAAAGTTACATGAGAAGGCAGGAAAATGAGTTTGAGGGGAATAATAAATCAACCATGATAGATTGGTGGAGCAGACTTAATGACTGGTATAATTCTGCTCTATGTTTTATGGTGTATGTGATTGTATTTAGCTTGTTCAGCAGCTTTTTTTTTTATTGTGTTGAGCATCTTCTGATCTTTATAGTCATATGGTGTACAGCTGGGGAACTGTCCCTTCGGCCCAAATTCTTCAAAATACATCAGTCATCTTTCTGTTGATAATCTGATCAACAGTTATGTATTTAAAAATCCTCCCCTTTAAAAACTCTCCCCTAAACTCTTCGTGCAAACTACTTCCTACTTTAAATCAATGCCCCTTTGTTTAGAAATTCTTGTCACGTAAGGTGGAGGGGAAAGATTAAAGCTGTTTCATACTGCCTCCTAATATTATATATTAGCTTTAACAGGTCACCACTCCGCCTCTTGCGCTTCAGGGAAAACAATCTCAATCTATCCAGTTCTTCAAGTAATTAAAGTCTTCTGATCCATTCAATGTCCTGGTGGATCTACCCTGCACCGTCCAATGCAACCACATTCTAATTATAACACACACAAAATGCTGGTAGAACACAGCAGGCTAGGCAGCATCTATAGGGAGAAGTGATGTTGACGTTTCGGGCCAAGACATCGACATCGCTTCTCCCTATAGATGCTGCCTAGCCTGCTGTGTTCTACCAGCATTTTGTGTGTGTTGTTTGAATTTCCAGCATCTGCAGATTTCCTCGTGTTTGCACATTCTAATTATACTGTGTTGACCAGAACTGCAAACAAAACAAGTGTGATCTAAACATTGTTTTGTTATGTTGCAAGATATTACGCAATTCTTAGGTATTACATCTTGCAGGTCAGCAGTGCCATTTGCTGCCTACCTACTTGTGTTACCACTTTCAGTGAACTGTGGATTTTGAACCCCAAAGTCGCTTTCTTCATCAGCGTTCTGTTGTGCCCTACTATTCAGTTTAAATCTCCTACCCATTTTGACTTCTCAAAATGCAAGATACACTGTTGCTCTGTCTAGTTTTTTCCCCATTAGATCAAAATTCACTGTAGTCTTAGAAAACAATCCTTGCTGTCTACACCAGCAACAACTTTTGTGTCATTCTCAAACTTAGTAATCATATCTTCTACATTCAAATTGTTTATATTACAAAACAACTGGGGTCTTGGGACCAATCTATTTTGGTACACCGATGGTCATACACTTACCAATAAGAAAAGCCATTACAACCTCTGCTTCTATCATGAAGCCAATTTTTGATCCAATTTTCCAGCTCGCCTTAATCCAGCTTTTTGGACCATACAGCATCTTAGATTCATGTGTCAATCCTAGTAAGGTATATAAGTCAAACAAATTAATCAGGCAGGATTTCACTAAGCAAAGCAATGATGACCGTCTCCCATCAGCCCCCAACCTTTCCAAATGTACATTGAATTTTGGGATTTTCTCCAATATTTTCTCTACCTCTGGTGTAAGGGTGGCCAGCCTACTGTTGGATTTCCATTTACTGATGTCAGGTTGTCTTTTTACTGGTATATTTGCAGCATTTTAAATTATTTTTCAGATACCATTATTCCAAAGTTTATACTACAAGTTATTGTTCCATGGAAGATCCATTTTAATTTGGCTTTGAATATGAGGCAGATTAATGATCTAAAACCTGATATACAACTCTTGTATTGATCTCCCTGACTCTGAACAAAAACATCAATATGAAAGGATTTGTTTATAAATGGGCAAAGAGATTGCCTAATCCATATGTATAACTGTTGGCATGTTATTAGCAATTCCTTTCATATCATGACTTCCGGTGTTCTTTAATGAAAATATTCTTGCAGATCTACTTTGAATGTTTAACATCTCACTTTCAATTCCATATTTTAATAATGTTCATGGCTTTAAATAAAGTAGTAATTAATTTACTAAGCTTCAGAATGCTTGATATTTTTTGAAAATTTCATTTCCAAAGGAAAGAGTTCATATAAAATGTCTAGATGAAAATGTTGTCTTGTGTATGGAGCTTTTAAAACATAACCCACAAATAGCTTTTTCAGTAGATAGAACAGTATAGCACAGGAACAGGCTTTACAGCCCATAATTTTGTACCAAACTAATTCAGCTAATGTTGCCTAATTAATTCCCTCTGCTTGCATATGGTCCATATCTCTCCATTTTCTGTACATTTATGTACCTTTCCAAGAGCCTCTTAAACACCTGTAGCACCACCACTGGTGGGATTAGATTGTGATGATAACGATTGTAGAGCAGGTGAGGGGTGGTTGAGTGGAACTGGTGTCAGTGGAAACTGGCTTTATGGTCTGTTATTGTGATGTCAATCCTAATGGCTGAATGGGTTAATTACTATCTCCAAATAAAACATTTCTACCTGTTGCAAGAAGGCAAACTCATGCTGCAATCAATGGTCCTCAACAATTGAGGGAAAAGAAAAATAACGTGGAATGGGGAACCACTGGGTGGTTTGCTACAACCATGGTTCTCGAGAAAATCTGAGATGACAGGAAGGACAGAGCTACAAAAGTAGACCTTACAGCAGTGAAGTCCTTCGTGGATGTGCAAATTAGACCAGTCCATTTTACAGCATTAAAGAAACCACCTCGTGACAAAAGGGGCCGACTTCTCTATGAGTGTTAAGCAGCATCACAATGTGCATTCCCCTCCCAAACCCCTACCATCTCACAAACACCCAATTTACCAACAGATTGAGGATGTTTGCTGTTTGCTGTTATGTTTCTCTTTTTTTGAACAGGAGCACGTACTTATGAGCAAATACAATTTGCCGTTGGATTTCTTAATGAAATATGGTCGAGGGCCTTCGTTGGTCAGTGTTGACCATAAATATTGTGTCCTAGCTGTCTGGGTAGTACAATACAGAGAGAAAGCTGTTGCCAATGTAGCAAGCTCCCCTCTCCACACATGATGAACCCAAAGGAATGTCAGAGACCTATACAGTTTGATACCAGCAGCATCATAGGAGTTGCCAGTCAATATTGAATCCCATGTAGGACTGCCTCAGGGACTCCATCTCTGGGTTTTTCCCTTGGGGTTTACTCCCGAAGCCTTCCCCATGAATGGGTATAGCCGCAAGGCAGTGGAGGTTTGAGATCAGAGATTTCCTTCACCTAGGTGAGCTGCCAATATGTCTTAATTAGTTGGAATGATGGCACAATAATGATAATGTAGGTTTTGCCTAAGATTTTTGTGTATGAATCTATATTTGATTCTAGTTGCTGTTCTTTAGGTACAAAAAATTGTTATACAAGCAAAGCTCATTTACCACAAACTTTGCATTCCTGAACAATTGAATCTATTTGACATTTTTATTGGCACTTTTCACTAAATAAGGGCTGTGTCATAAAATGGTCTATATTTTTTTCAAGCTTTTTATCTATATGCATGCTAAGTTCATGTGCACACAAGAAAGCTGCAATTTGTACCATAGTTGATTGGATTTTTTGTCTTTTAATTATACACTCTGTACCAGGTATTAATTTGGCTCTGATTTCTTCTTTAGGAATATCTTCCAACGCAACAGGACATTCTACTGGCTCGGAGGCCGACTAAAGGAATACATGAATACGACTTTGAAATTAAAAATGTGCCCTTCAAGATGGTGGATGTAGGTGGACAAAGGTCAGAACGGAGGCGTTGGTTTGAATGCTTTGATGGTGTGACTTCCATACTCTTCCTGGTGTCATCAAGTGAATTTGACCAAGTGCTCATGGAAGACCGGCAGACAAATCGCCTGAGTGAATCGTTAAACATCTTCGAGACAATAGTCAACAACAGAGTCTTTAGCAATGTCTCCATCATTCTTTTCCTTAATAAGACAGACTTGCTGGAAGAGAAGGTCAAAACTGTCAGCATCAGAGACTATTTTCCTCAATATGAGGGAAATCCCCATGATCTCGCTGATGTCCAACAGTTCCTTGTGCAGTGCTTTCGTGACAAACGTCGAGACCAGCAACACAAACCACTATACCATCATTTCACCACCGCCATTAACACCGAAAATATTCGTCTGGTCTTCCGTGACGTCAAAGACACTATTCTCCATGACAACCTTAAGCAGCTGATGCTTCAGTGACATCTGTTTACTTCATTAATTTTAATTTTTGGCATTGACAATAGCTTACACCGGAGTGTGATTACGGTTGCATTTCTTTCAAAAACTTGAGGCAGCCGCTGTAAACTGCTTGACCAGATTAATGCCAAATTTGTTTTTCAGACTTCAGCTTTTCAATTGCTTTTGCTCCCAGTTGGGTAGTGCTAAGGTACATAAATGTGCACTTAAGCAACCCAGCAAGTTTACGATCTTATTTCTTCAACAATGAAGATGTGTGAAAAAAAAGTTGCCAGATAATGCAAAGCTGTGGTGTTCATTGTGGGGATGTTAATGTTATTATCTATTCTCTTCCTCTTTCAACCCCCTAATAGCTTCCACCCCCAAAATAAGGGCTATTACAGAGCAAAAAATGTTTTTGAATATTACAGAAACAAGTTAGCAATGCCTTAACAATTCCCTTTGGGAGTGATTATTGCTTTTGTCATATTCAAATTGCTTTCAAAACCTTCTGAGAAAGTTTTAAATTTGTATTATTGAGGTGTGGTAGTAAAAGTGTGAAACGTATTGAGATGTGAAGCAGTTGTAATTTGCGCAAGTTTGGATTTATTAAGGGAAACTTCTCCCCATTGGAAGTATCACAAGAGAGAATTCACTTAATGTTTGCAGTCTAGCTGCATAGTATTATCGGAATAGAAATACATGCCAAATTTAGTGGAATTGCTTCAAAATTGTATTGAAGTTGAGGTCAAATTTAATTTACTGTTTTGAATAGTGCAGGTACAGATGCCATACTGACTAATCCTAACCTGATGTAGTAAGCCAAAATTTTCTTTACTGTTTGGTGCTTCAGTAAAATTGGCTGCTTTATGAAAGTTCACGACCTAAACTTCTGTGATTAACAGCTATATGTTTACCCTGTGGATCATACCTCAGTAAAAATGCCATTAGATGAGAGCTTTTCTATTATTGAACCAGAGGTCTTCAATGCAAATTGTAGCTAATATGTTTGGTATTAAGGTATGTGATAATGCTGTGCTTGAAATAACCCCACTGTTTATTTAAAATAGTAATGACATAATTTGTGATATAATCTGACTAATGATGCCTTGTTTTTGAAAGATATGGGAAAATTAACCTTCAGTTTTTAAAAAGACTGCAGCATACAAAAATACTACTATTGCAGTGCTAATCATGGATAAATATTAACTTTTTAAATGGTTTAACTTTGAAATTGGTTTTAAATATGACCTAATTAATAACAGGGTTTAGAATTCACTCATGTATCTGCAAGCCCATTTCAGCTGGGTAGTCATTACTAACAACAAACTTGCTAAAACAAACAATATACAATTTACAGTGAAAATGTATTTTTGATAGTTTTGTTATAAATTTGGGTTGCTAGAGCTACATTTAAAATTTTGAAACTAAGTGATAACTGAAGATTACAAGAAAACCATTCTGTTTCATTATGGGTTTTCTGAACTGCAGCATATATCAAAATATATTTTGTTGCCTTTATCTATTTTGATAGTTGTTAAAACAATTACCTCAATGTTTGGGTTGTCAGAAAGAAGTAAATTCAAACCCTAATGTACCTTTGTCATGATTGCTGAATAACAGGAGTGCCACATTTTGCTTACTATCTTCTATTTGAATAGTTCTATAAATCTACACATTAAAACAATTTTATGTTGTCTTTCATATTGGTTTCTTAAAAACTGCATTGCAAATCTTTGCAGCTGCTTTCTTTCAGTAGTTTTGGTCAAAGATAAATGGTCAACTCGTGCAATAGATCTGTAGTTTGTCAAGTAAATTTCAAGACTTGCTGAATCTGCGTTCTTAAAATGAAAAATCAGAATTTGGAATAAAAATAAAATGCTGAGAATGTTTGGCAGATCAAGGAGCATTTGTGGAGAGAGAAACAATAGGTTGATTTAAAAATAGAAATTGCCAGAAAAATCCAACAGATTAGGTAGCATGTGGCGAAAGAGAAATTTGTTCAAAAACCTTCCTTGACTTGGTGCATTGAGTCTTGTTCTCTCTGCAGATGTTGCCTGACCTGATTATTTCCATTTTCCAGCATCTGCTATTTTAGCTTAGATTAAGATTGAGTGTTTGAAAATGATTTGAAAAGTTAACACAACTTCTTTCTCTACAGATGCGGCCAGGATGTTGAATATTCACTGTAAGTTTTGTTCTTGGTTTCAGAACGAGGGGCCATTTGGCTGCATATGAGGAGAGCAAAAGAAAAAGCTTGTGGCATATTTGGTGGGCAGTATATCTTGAAGGACCCCTCTAATGTCTTCCTGAAAAAGACATTCTTTGTAACACTGATTTCTTTTAACAAAGTGAACAGACAATTCATTACTGATTTGTTGGTTTATTGCCATTGCTTCCAAGCTTTATCAAGTGGGGAGAAAAGTAATTCAGAACGTATTTACATGTTTTCATAAAAAGCAATATATTAACACCCTAGGAAATTTACTGAATACAGACAGTATCTTTGAATGTAGCTTTTAAGAAAATGGTTTTGGCAAGAACGAGGTCTTGAAGGAAATCTTGGTTAGATCTGTCTACGTTAGTATGTTACAGTGTAGTCTATGGAATGTATTAAAATGTACTGTGAAGTATTAGGCTGTTATGACTGGAGTAACAATACTACCATCTGTATATGATTATCAAACTATATTCTTCCAAAAATACTGTGCCCCATATGTAGTAATTTTATGCTGACATTGTAAAGACTCAATTTTCATTTGAGTTACTATAGATATATGGGAAGGACTGGAAACAATTACTCATCTGACTGAACTTCAGATGTCATAAAATAACCATGTATTCGAATCGGGCACATTTATCATTTGTCCCAGAGACAAATTGCAAACAACTCTTAAATGGAACAGGTAATAAATGTGCCTATTCTTAATAGTTTTTTTCTGAATAAAAAGTGATAGAAATGTACTGATATACCTTGCCTTTTAAAGGCTTCTGATGGAACAGGGCCCTTTAAAATAAACATTAGTTATTTTTTTTCTCTAAATAACCATGAAAGTACACAGCCTGAGGCTATTACTGCTATTCTCCTCCCATTGTGTGTTGTAAATTCATACTGATTTAAGTTTAGATATGCATAAAATATCCAAATATTATTATAACTTTTTGTCCATCATTCATTAGCTTGGAGTGCTGTATTGATTTGTATCATTTATTGAAATGGCCATTTAGAGAGGCTAATACTACAGTAATGACCATAGCAACTAAATCTTTACTAATTCAACAACTGGAGGCTTAGTTCTCTTCAATGAATGAAAAATTATCTGTTCATTCTTTGTAGCAGTCAAGATCAGATTCTTATGGATGTTCATCTTCATCTGGTCTGTTACCATTGTTAACAATCCCTCTCAGCATACTTAAAATTAGTGCTATTGAATATTTATGATGAATTACACCGCACTGCCTATATCACATCTCCCCCTCCTTCCCACATTCTACAAGAATGTAGAAAGATTCAAGTGCCTTCAGTTGAAGACCGCAAAATTTTCAGCCCTTCAACTGCCTTGGGACAAATATTGCATTTTTCTTGAGGCCAAAATGAAAGTATTGACTAACCAACTGTTGTATTTATTGATTAGGAATATGATGACTGTACCCCTTGTTGCTTTCTGCTCTGGGGAAGCCACATAATTTAGTTTTTCTCCCCCACAAGTGTTGTTAATTTGTTTAATTCAAAGTTGTGGCATAAATTTAAGATCATCAAGCAAAACTTTTTATCAATTTTGTTTTCAAATTTTTTATACAAGGTTAGCATTTTCTATAGTGAAGGCATTGATCTAGTCCTTCATTTTAATACTCTGGAAAATCTGGTTGAGTTTTGTTTAATCACATTTTATTTGAAAATAAGAGAGCTTATTAAAACTCTTATGAATTCCTTAATAATGTGTGTTTCTCACTTGCCAATAACTCCTAAAGGCTGTTTCTGAACTTGTATCACTTCTTGCACTAGCCCAGTTAATTATTTATTTGATTTGTTCTTCCATTCAGTTCAGAGCTGTATTTTTTAAACATTACACCCAGGTACTCTTAGTCAATAAATGAGGCGCTTTTATTTAATAGTTTTGCAGAATTTAGGTCTTAATCAGATGACAACATATTTAATGTAACCATTTCCATGTAGATGAGATTCATTGTCATATGTAATTCAAAGCACATTTTGTTTTGGGGAGATATTTGTCTTCATTGCATTCTGTTGCCTTTGCATGCGATGATTATTGAATGCACTTTCCAATAAACTTGAAGTTGAAAGGGTTAAAATTTAATTTTATAGTCTTAATATACCAGAAAATTCACCAGTCTTAAATGTTAAAACTAATGGTGATTCTTATTTTCAGAAGAGAAATCCAAAGTATTTTGAGTTAAACTTAAATTTGCTTTTCAGAAATGTTTGAGATTGTGCATGTTAACTGTATATACACAAATGGATGTCTAACAAGCTAATAAAACATCTGTAGAAACAAAACTAGTGAACTTCTGTGTAGGTTGCTGTCGGTTATGCTAACAACGGATGGAATGAAAAATAATTTTACATTACAAGTGTGATAAAAGTTAAGAGTCTATGGCTAGCAGTTACAGTAATTTGATTATTTCATAAGGAAGCTTTGAAGTCAGTGTCATTTTTCCAAGAGGTGGATAATAACATTACTGGAATGTACAGAGGTAACTTTTCTGAAAGGCTTAATAATAGAATAAAATCTGTCCAGTGTGTTTTATGATTAGACAAAGGTTTATTGAGTTCATGAGAACAAACTGACAAAATCACAATCCACAAATGCAAATGGCTTTTAACACTTTCAGTCAGAACCATTAAACAGGCATGCTCATAATTTAAACTGACTCAAAATTAATTCAAAACCTTCTATCCACCACAACCTTGTGCATATATCAAGTATAAAAGAGTAACAGCACAGAATTGTGCGACTATCTATTTTGTTTAAAAGTTGGAAAAATAGTATCTTCTGAAATGAAATTGTGGTCTCCAAGTGTTATCAGTTTTGAAAATCCAAGATGGTGGCACACTAGAGTACACCATGAGATATTTTCCAAAGTCGATTTCAGTCGTGATGCTCCTGAAACAGAGTATTGTGAAATACCTTGTTACCAGTTCATCTGCAAATACTAAAGTGTTTTATCCAATTGTCTTTGTTTTCTGGGGCACTAACTTTGGAGGTACTATTTCATGGGTGCAAACATTAGTTCTCTGGTACTATATTTGATTCAACGTGCAAATGAAGTACTGTTGAACACTTCCACTGTGATACCATCATAGGTCAGATTTCATTCTCAGGGCTGCAGTTCTAGGGTTCTGATCTACGTATTTGCTTTGAAGTTTTAAGTCTTGTGAATGCTCTATCCTTAATTAACATTCTCAAATTTATCTTGCACTGAAATTGGCAAGAAGGGTGAATTTAAATCAAAACCTGAGATAAATTAAAGCTCTTATTGAATTACTTCCTCTTTTTCATCTCTGCAATTGTCATTTTTGTCTCAAGGGTTTGATGATTGATCGGTATGTTTTCAAAACGTTAGAAGCCTTGCTATCTTTACGTAGCAGCCAGCATTTTTCTGTTGATTTGGATAGAATATACGATCAAAGTTAATCATAACCCTGGTGTAATTCCTATTGGTATTTAGTGTGCATTTTCCAGTAAAGACAAAGGTTGTTAGGTCATCTCCGACACCCCTCCATATCCTTTCTGAGTTAAAGAATGTCAGCAAAAACTGGAAATAAACTCATGATCTTAGATTTGGTTCTACACTGAGTCCCTTTTTCAAGACATCCATTCTTATTTAAATGTGAGGTGGTGTGGATACCTTGTTATGTAAGAAGTTTAATTAAGGCATTTTCATGATTCCTTTATTTTCTGTTGGCTGAACAATTGAAGTTTCTGAATTTCTATTATTGGAGAAAGGTTATTGGCAAAGAGATGCCTTAACACATAACTGTACATTGCTTAAGTTAATCCCAATCCCTTAAAAGAAATTGTATTGTTTCCTTGCAATGCCATCAGCATCCTGAATTCTAAATGATTAATAACTGTAATTTTTTGGACTAAAATGTTTGAAAAATGCTTTCCACATTGACATAGGAACAATTGAAATTAACAAAGTTATTTAAATCCATTAAAATAATTTAATTTGTCTCTCTAACCGGTCTTTTGCAGCTGGCAATTTGTCCATTAAAGATACCAGTGTATCTTTATACCACTTCATGTCTCTTTCCACCATTAATGCCGTATATATTATTTAATATTTGAGATGATTATTTTAACAAAGTACATGGTGTCATAAATCAAGTGATTACATGCATTTTACAAGTTAAATTAATGTTTTCTTTCACCGGTGATAGGTGGTGAGATGCTGCTCTAAGAATTTGTGCTTGTTACATTTTTGTGTGCCTATGCAGTCATGTTGCCTCTTTTCTGAAAATATTCAGAAATATGCACATTTTCAGCATTTGTACAGCATTTTCCAGTAGCCTTGACATTCTTATATGACCCTTGATAATTTCAGTGGCATTACTTCAATTGGAAATATTTTAAGCAAAAAAATCAAATTTATAAGCAAATCTGCTCTCAGCGTGGGGATGAGTTCAACCATCATGCGTTTTACAATGAGCAAAAACTGGTTAAACAAAGCTTTAGCTAAAAGTATTTTAACTTTTCATTTAACTAGTATACTATATTGTATAGGAACGTTTTTTGTGGTTTTATCTTCATGGATTTGTGGGGGGTGAATGTGGATTGAATCTTTAACATTTTATTTCCACTTTTTGTTGTATATTTTTCATTCAAAAATGCCAGTAAATTATTCAGATTGAAAAGCTGAGAGTAACTGCTTGTTTTGATTTAATGCATTAGTTAAATAGTTAATGCTGTTTCCATTATACCTCTGCTGTTATATTGGTCTGTACATACAATGCAGAAGTTTGCCTTTACAGCCATTAAAGTCTAAAATAAATTTACTGACGTGTATTAAACATGTACAATTTTTGTTGGGTCTGTCATGACTTTGTATTACTGGATATTCAATCAGCTTTAGTGTTTGCCTTTAGAGGTGGAGAAATAAGTTAAGTCCTTATTTAATTATAATTTTAATTGTAAACTTCTATCTATTGGTATCAATAGGCGTTTCTCTTCATATTACTGAAGGAGAGTCAGAAAATAATTAAGAATGAGCATACACATTTAATCCAAGGTATTCACTTCCATTATATCATGAAGGTAGTGCCATATATCAATCATTTGTAGCAAGAAGTGTTTAGTTTAATCTTAAATGGGCTTTTTACAGGTTATCATTTCTTTGCATTAATGCAACTGTTAGCAAACAATGTGTCTGCATTACGTTGCAAATAATTTTCA
This sequence comes from Hemitrygon akajei, assembly GCF_048418815.1. NCBI lineage: Eukaryota > Metazoa > Chordata > Chondrichthyes > Myliobatiformes > Dasyatidae > Hemitrygon > Hemitrygon akajei. The sequence continues at coordinate 47,219,591 of NC_133145.1, forward strand.
AAAAATGTTCGGCAGCACTTGCTGCAAAGTAACCATGTGTAGCAGAATTTCATTTTGTGAGGGGCGAATGGTGGGGTCGGGGGGATTGTTAGAAACATGGAAAACCTACGGCACAATACAGGCCCTTTGAGCCACAAAGCTGTGCCAAACATGTCCTTACCTTAGAACTACCTTGGCATTCCCATAGCCCTCTATTTCTATAAGCTCCATGTATCCATCCAGGAGTCTCTTAAAAGACCTTATTGTTTCCGCCTCCACCACCGGCAGCCCATTCCACGCTCTGACCACTCTGCGTTTTTTAAAAAAAAACAACTTACCCCAATATCTCTTCTATACCTACTTCCAAGCACCTTAAAACTATGCCTTCTCATGCTAGCCATTTCAGCCCTGGGAGAAAGCCTCTGACTATCCACACAATCAATACCTCTCATTCATTATCTTGTACACCTCTATCAGGTCATCTCTCATCCTCGGTCACTCCAAGGAAAAAAAGGCCGAGTTCACTCAACCTATTATCATAAGGCATGCTCCCCAATCCAGGCAACATCCTTGTAAATCTCCTCTGCACCTTTTCTATGGTTTTTACATCCTTCCTGTAGTGAGGCGACCAGAATTGAGCACAGTGCTCCAAGTGAGGTCTGACCAGGGTCCTCTATAGCTGTAACATTACCTCTCGGCTCTTAAACTCAATCCCACGATTGATGAAGGCCAATGCAACTCCTTAACCACGGTGTCAACCTGTGTGGCAGCTTTTGAGTGTCCTGTGGACTCAGACCCCAAGATCACTCTGATCCTCCACACTGCCAAGAGTCTTACCATTAATACTATATTCTGCCATCATATTTGACCTACCAAAATGAACCACTTCACACTTAGCTGGGTTGAACTCCATCTGCCACTTCTCAGCCCAGTTTTGCATCCTAACAGTGTCCCTCTGTAACCTCTGACAGCCCACAACACCAACAACCTTTGTGTCAACAGCAAGCTTACTAACCCACCCCTCCACTTCCTCACCCAGGTCTTTATAAAAATCACAAAGAGTAAGGGTCTCAGAACAGATCCCTGAGGCACACCACTGGTTATCAACCACCATGCAGAATATGACCCGTCTACAAACACTCTGCCTTCTGTGGGCAAGCCAGTTCCGGATCCACAAAGCAATGTACCCTTGGATCCCATGCCTCCTTACTTTCTCAATAAGCCTTGCATGAGGTACCTTATCAAATGCCTTGCTAAAATCCATATACACTACATCTACTGCTCTTCCTTCATCAATGTGTTTAGTCACATCCTTAAAAAATTCAATCAGGCTCATAAGGCACAACCTGTCTTTGACAAAGCTATGTTGACTATTCCTAAGCACATTACACCTCTCCAAATGTTCATAATTCCTGCCTCTCAGGATCTTCTCCATCAAACCAACCACTGAAGTAAGACTCACTGGTCTATAATTCCCTGGGTTATCCCTACTCCCTTTCTTGAATAAGGGAACAACATCCACAATCCTCCAATCCTCCGGAACCTCTCCCGTCCTCATTGATGATGCAAAGATCATCACCAGAGGCTCAGCAATCTTCTCCCTCACTTCCCACAGCAGCCTAGGGTACATCCCATCTGGTCCCAGTGACTTATCCAACTTGATGCTTTCCAAAAGCTCCAGCACATCTTCCTTAATATCTACATGCTCAAGCTTTTCAGTCTGCTGCAAGTCGTCACTACAATCACCAAGATCCTTTTACTGAAGCAGTATTCACTAAGTACCTCTGCCATCTCCTCCGGTTCCATACACACTTTTTCACTGTCACACTTGATTGGTCCTATTCTCTCACAATTTATCCTCTTGCTATTCACATACTTGTAGAATGCCTTGGGGTTTTCCTTAATCCTGTCTGCCAACGCCTTTCCATGTTCCCTTCTGGCTCTCCTAATTTCTTTATAAGCTCCTTCCTGCTAGCCTTATAATCATCCAGATCTCTATCATTACCTAGTTTTTTGAACCTTTCATAAACTCTTCTTGTCTAGATTTACAACAGCCTTTATACACCACGGTTCCTGTACTCTACCATCCTTTCCCTGTTTCATTTGAAAGTATCTACGCAAATATCCATATAACAATTACAGCACGGAAACAGGCCATCTCGGCCATTCTAGTCCGTGCCAAACGCTTACTCTCAGCTAGTCCCACTGACCCTCACTCAGCCCATAACCCTCCATTCCTTTCCTGTCCATATATCTATCCAATTTTACTTTAAATGACAATACCGAACCTGCCTCTACCACTTCTACTGGAAGCTCGTTCCACACAGCTACCACTCTCTGAGTAAAGAAATTCCCCCTCGTGTTACCCTTTTGCCCCCTCTCAACTCATATCCTCTTGTTTGAATCTCCCCTACTCTCAATAGAAAAAGCCTATCCACATCAACTCTACATATCCCCTTATAATTTCAAATACCTCTATCTATTCTCCCCTCAACCTTCTACGCTCCAAAGAATAAAGGCCTAACTTGTTCAATCTTTCCCTGTAACTTAGGTGCTGAAACCCAGGTAATATTCTAGTAAATCTTCCCCTGAACGTTTGCCACATTTCTTCTGTATGTTTCCAATTTATGCTTCCAAGTTCCTGCCTGATAGCTTCATATTTCCCCTTTACTCCAATTAAATGTTTCCCTAACTTGTCTGTTCCTATCCCTCTCCAATGCTATGGTAAAGGAGATAGAATTGTGATCACTATCTCTAAAATGCTCTCCCACTGAAAGACCCGACACCTTCCCAGGTTCATTTCCCAATACCAGATCAAGTACAGCCTCTCCTCTTGTAGTTTTATCTACATATTGTGTCAAGAAACCTTCCTGAACACATCTAACAAGCTCCACCCCGTCTAAACCCCTTACTCTAGGTGAGATGCCAATCAATATTCGGGAAATTAAAATCTCCCAACACAACAACCCTGTTATTTTTCCTCCTTTCCAGAGTTTGTCTCCCTATCTGCTCCTCAATGTCCCTGTTACTATTGGGTTGTCTAAAAAAAACACCAGTATAGTTATTGACCCCTTTCCTATTCCTAACTTCCACCCACAGAGATTCCGTAGACAACCCCTCCATGACTTCCTCCTTTTCTGCAGCCATGACACTATCTCTGATCAACAGTGCCACGTCCCCACCTCTGTTGCCTCCCTCCCTGTCCTTTCTGAAACATCTAAAGCCTGGCACTTGAAGTAGCCATTCCTGCCCCTGCACCATCCAAGTCAATGTAACGGTCACAACATCATAGCTCCAAGTGCTGATCCATACTCTAAGCTCATCTGCTTTATTCATAATACTCTTTGCATTAAAATAGACACATCTCAAGACATTTCTCTGAGTGCATCCCTTCACTATCACCTGCCTATCCTCCCTTTTGCACTGTCTCCAAGCGTTCTCTGTTGGTCAGCCAACCTCCCTTTCCTCCGTCATTTGTTTGGTTCCCACCCCCCAGCAATTCTAGTTTAAACTCTCCCCAATAGCCTTTGCAAACTTCCCTGCCAGGATATTGGTCCCCCTCAGATTCAAGTGCAACCTGTCTTTTTGTACAGGTCACACCTGCTCCAGAAGAGGTCCCAGTGATCCAGAAATCTGAATCCCTGCTCCCTGCTCCAATCCCTCAGCCACGCATTTATCCTCCACCTCAATCTATTCCTATACTCACTGTCACGTGGCACAGGCAGTAATCCCAAGATTACTACCTTTGAGGTCCTTCTCAGTTCCCTTCCTAACTCCCTGTAGTCTGCTTTCAGGACCTCCCTCCTTTTCCTACCTATGTTGTTGGTACCAATATGTAGCACAACCACTGGCTTTTCACCCTCCCACTTCAAGATATCGTGGACGTGATCAGAAACATCCCAGACCCTAGCACCTGGGAGGCAAACTACCATCCGTGTTTCTTTCTTTGAAACAGCTCGGTCTATTAGAGGTAATTGATCTAATTTCATAAGCGGCATCCTCCCTTTTTTAGGTTTTAGTTATTCTTTCAATTGGTAATATCTATTCTGTAAAAGATAAGATTTAATTTAAAGTGTTAGTTGCTGACCTTGTGGATTTTAGTGCCAGAAGTGAGCAGTGCTTATCAAGACAATGTGGAGATTGAGATCACTGGGCAACTGGGTACTTTGCAAGGTCCAATAAAATAAAGGTTAGGTTTAAGCAGAGCAGCCATTTTGGGGCTGGGTTAGTAAGGATGGGGAACTGAAGCTTCTGGCTCAAGAGACTTTGGTGAGGAGAGTTCAAGCCTATATTGAAGTTTCTATCAAGTTTTCCTTACTTTATTAGTGCCCAGTATGCTTCCCATTAGCAAGCTAGTAGTGTAGAGACATCTATATTGGACTTCAAGGCGACTGGTTGCAGGTTTGAATCCAGCTGGCTCCTTGCATGCTTTCCATCCATGCTGGGTTGAGCATCACGCCACGTATTTTAAAAAAAGACAAATGTTAAAGAAATGGCAAGGTTGCTGTCAGATGCATCACATGATGTGGAGAGGAATAACAATGCTCCTCATGTAAGATGTGGGAATTCTGGTCCCCTGATTGCTAAATTTGTGAGAATGAGGAGATGATTGATAGGATAATCACACCTGAGTTGCAGGAGGCAGGTAGCTAGATAATGGGAGAGGGAAAGGGAATTGGCAGCTGCTGCAGAATATCCCTTTGGCTGTTCTCAATAACAAATATACTTGGTGGCCACTTTAGTAGGGACTTCAAGTAAAGTGGCCACAGTGTGTATGTTCGTGGTCTTCTGCTATATAGCCCATCCACTTCAAAGTTTAAGTATTATGCATTCAGAGATGCTCTTCAGCACACCACTGTTACAACACATGGTTGAGTTGCTGTCACCTTCCTGTCAGTTTAATTGAATCAGTCTGACCACTCCTCTCTGACCCCTCTCATTAACAAGGTGTTGTTGACCACAGAACTTTCATTCACTGGCTGCCTTTTTTCATTTCTTTTTCACACACACTAGATACTCTTCTGTGTGAAAATCCCAGGAGCTAAGCAGTTTTTGGAATACTCAATTCACCCTGTCTGGCATAAACAATCATTCCACGGTCAAAGTCACTTCGATCACATTTCTTCGCCATTCTGATGTTTGGCCTGAACAACTACTGAATGTCTTGACCATGCCAAAATGCTTTTATGCATTGAATTGCTGCCATATGATTGGCTGATTAGATACCTGCATGTGCGAGCAGATGTGCCTAATAAACTGGCCACTGTGTATTGCTTTGGATACTATTGTGGGGACAGCCTAAGAGAAAACCACAGCAACCAGGTCTCTGACACTGAGTCTGGCTCTGTGGCACAGAAGAGAAAGAGACTCTTGGATGGGCAGGTGTCAGGATCAGGGACATTTCAGATTGGTACCACGGTATTCTTAAGAGGTGGGTGAGCAACCAGAAGATGTATGTATCGGTACCAATGACATAGGTACGAAAAGGATTGAGGGCCTAAAGGGAGAATATAGAATGCTAGGAAAGAAGCTGAAAAGTGGGACTTTAAGAGTAGTAGTCTCTGGATTTCTGCCTGTGCCACGCCCAGTGAAGGTAATGATAAGATGATATGACAGTTGAATGTGTGGCTGAATAATTACTACTGGGGGGGGGGGCAGTGGGTGGTCAGGGTTTCAGATTTGTGGATCATTAGAGCTCTAAAGGGACAGGTTACACCTGAATGTGAGGGGAACCAATATCTTTATGGACAGGTTCGCGAGAGCTGTTAGGGAGAATTTAAACGAGTTTGACAAAGGGATGGGAACCAGAGTGATAGATCAGAGGATGGAACTGTTGGTGTAAAGGTAGATACAGACTGAGGAAGGATGGGCAGTGGATAGGGCATAAATGCAGTCAGTTGGATGGGTTGAAATGTATATTTTAATGATTAATATTTTAATCATCAGGAACAAGGGTGATGAATTTAGAGCATGGATCAGTACATAGAACTACAACATTGTGGCTATTACAGTGTCTTGGCTGCCACAAGTACAAGAATGGCTACTAGATGTTCTGTGATTTAGATATTTCACAAGGGACAGAGAGGAGGGTCAAAGAGGTAGGGGAGTGGCATTGCTGATCAGGGATATGTCACAGCTGCAGAATGGGAGAACATCGAGAGATTGTCTACTGAGTCAATCTGCGAGTAAGTCAGAAACAGGAAGGGAACGATCTCTCTACTGGGAGTGTTCTATAGAGCTCCCAATAGCAATAGAGACTCTGAGAATAGATCGGGAGGCAGATTTTGGAAAAATACAAAAGTAACAGGTTTGTTGTCATCACTGATGTCAAATTCCTTAGTAGATTGTTAGCTCTTTATTGCAAAAGGTATAGATGAGTCAGAATTGGTTAGGTGTGTCCAGGAAGGACTCTTGACAGGCTGACTAGAGGAGAGGTCATGCTGGATCTGGTACTAGGCAATGAATCTGGTCAGGAGACAGATCTCTGTGGGTGAGCATTATGGAGGCAGTGACCACAACTCCTGACTTTTATCATAGCTTGGAGGTGGATAGGTGCAGACAGTATGAGAAAGTATTTAATTCTGGGAGGGAAAATTTTGCTGTTTGTCAGGAACTTGGAAGCCTAAATTGGAAATCGATATACTCAGAAATGGACAGCGGAAATTTGGAGGTTGTCTTTGGGAGCAATTGCATGGGGTTCTGGATAGGTTTGTCCCGTTGAGGCAGGGAAAGGATGGCAGAGTGAAGGAAACATGATTGACAAAAGAAATGTAACATCTTGTTAAGAGGAAGAAGGAAGCATACTTAAGGTTTAAGAAGCAAGGATCAGACAGGGCTCTTGAATTAACATATAAGGTAGCCAGAAAGGATATGAAGAATGGACTTTGGAGTGTTAGATGGAGACATGAGAAGGCCTTGGCAAGTGGGATAAAAGAACACCTCATGCTGTTCTTCATATATATGTAGTACGCGAGAGTGACTGGAATGTGGGTATGACCGATCAGTTAAGAGAAAACATGGACTTTGGAGTAGGACAAGGAGGCAGTTGGGTACGCCCTTATTGATGCTTTGCTTCTGTATTCACCAGTGAGAGACCTTGACAAATGTTACACGGCGTAGAACAAACTAATATGCTGCAACATGTTGGTGTTAAGAAAGAGCATGTGCTGGAACTCATATTTTAAAAAAACATTAAAATCGTAAGGCCCCATGCCAAATAAGTAATACTGCAGGATACTACAGGAAGCAAGTTGAGAGATCACTGTGTCTTTGGTGATTAGCTTTTTGTCCTCACTGGCCACATGAGGCCTCAAGACAGGAGGGTTGCAATGCTATTGATTTGTTCGTGAAAGGTAATAGGGATAACCCTGAGAATAATAGACCAGTGAGTCTTACATCAGTGGTGGGCAAATTATTGGAGAGAATTCTTGGAGACAGGTTTTACAAGCATTTTAGAGAAGCGGATTGTGATTAGGACAGTCAGCGTGGCTTTTTAAGGGGCTAGGTCCTGCCCCTCACAAATCCGTACTATTTCTATACTTCGAGGAAGTGATAAAGCAAATTGATGAAAGTAGATGTGGTGTATATAGATTTTAGTAAGGTGTTTAATAAAGTTCACCATGATAGGCTTATTCCGAAAATGAGGAAGCATGGAATCTGTGGAAACTTGTCTTGTGTAGATACAGAACTGGCTTACCTATAGAAGCCAGAGGGTGATTGTAGATGGAGTGAATTTTGGCTGGGGGTAATTACTAGTGGTGTTCTGCAAGGATCTTCTAGGACTCCTGCTCTTTGTGATGTATATAAATGGCTTGGCCGAGAAAGTGAAATGGGGGGTTAGCAAGTTTTCAGATGACATAAAGGTTGGTGGTGTTATGGATAATGTAGAAGGTTGTCATAGGTTACAACACAATATTGATAGGATGCTGGTCTGAGAATTGGCAGATGGAGTTTAATCTGGAAAAGTGAAGTGATGCATTTGGAAGGTTGAGCTTGAAGAAAGAGTACAAGCTTATTGTAAGGTTCTTAGTACTATGGAAGAACAGATGGATCCTGGGATCCAAATTCATATCTCCTCAAAGATGTTGTATTAGTTGATAGGGTGGTTAAGAATCATGGAGTTTTAGCCTTCATTACTTGGGAAATCAAGTTCCACGTGAACCACGAGGTAATGTTGCAGCTCTATAAAACTGGTTAGATCAGTTATAATATTATTATTATTATTGGGATTATTGTGTTCGGTTCTGATCGCCTTAGGAAGGGTGTGGAAGTGTTGGGGAGGTGCAGAGATTTTTCAGAAATGCTCCCTGGATTAGAGAGCATGTCATATGAGGGATGGGTTGAGAGAGTTGAAGCTTTTCTTTTTGGAGTGAAGGAGTATGAGAGGTGACTTGATAGAGGGGTACAAGATGATAAGAGGCATAGATGGACTGGACAGCCAAAGACTTCTTCGCAGGGTGGAAATGCCTAATACAAGGGGGTATCATTTTAGGGCAATTGGAAGAAACTATAGGAGGTTTGTAAGGATTTTTTTTAAACAAGAGTGGTACATACATGGAATGTGCTGTCAGGGGTGGTAGAAGGGGTATGTAGGAACATTAGGGACAATTAAGAGATGCAGGCACATGGATGAAAGGAAATTGGAAGATTATGAGGAAGAGAACGATTAGGTTGACCTTAAGAGTAGGTTAAAAGTCATCACATTTGCAAGGAGTGCTGTCGCTGGACAGCATCCATCAAGGACCCTACCAACCAGGCCATGCTCTCTTTTTGCTGCTGCCAAAAGGAGGATACAGGGCCTTTGGATCCCACACCACCAGGTTCAGGAACAGGTATTAACTTTCAGGCTCCTAAACCAGAGTAGTTAAATTCACTCACTCCAACACAGAACTGATTCCACAACCTATGAACTCCTGTTCGATATTTATTACTCATTTACTTTTTATTTTGTTTTTTTTCATTTTGTGTTTCAACTATGTCTTTTGCTCATTGGTTGCTTGTCTATCATTGCAGTTTTTTAAATTGATTCTACTGTGTTTATTTATATTTACTGTAAATGCCCACAAGGTCAGCCACGACATTAAATGGTGGAAAGGGTTTAATGGCCTGATGTCCTTATCCTGCTTCTATTTTTGTATGTAATGTTATCAAAGTCACAAAGTTCAACCATGAGCTACAGACTGAACATGTTATTGTGGATCCCATTAGCTTTCATCAGCTCCCACATAGAACAATAGAACGGAGAACAGTACAGTACCGGCCCTTTGGCTATGTTGTTCAAAGTGAATTTATTAAGGTACATATATGTCACCATATACTACCCAGAAATTCAATGCAGGATAAAAACAAAAGGCAATTAAAGCCTTTCCACTATTTAATATCCTAGCTGAGCTATGCTGGCTTCCAACTCCAAACTTCTCTATTCTTTAATCTATAAAATATTCGTGTAGCGCAGTTTAAACTATTTCTAATGATCCAGCTTCCACCATGCACTGGGGCAGAGAATTCCAGAGATACACCAGCTTTTATTAGAAGGAATTTCTATGTACCCTGATTTTTAAATGACTGACCCTTTACCTTGTAGTTATATCCCTTCATTCAAACACCCCCACTAGTGAAAACATTCTAACGTCTAATCTGATGAGCCAGTAATGGCTTTCTTGAACAGCATGTTACTGAACCTACAAGGGAGTGTGCTATCTTAGATCTGGTCCTGAGCAATGAGACAGGTAAAATTAATGATCTTGTAGTTAGGGATCCTCTTGAAAAGAGTGACCGCAGTATGACTGAGTTTGCAATAGTTCTGTTTAAACCAGTGTGTTATGTCTAAACAATGGAGACTACAGGAGACGAGGGAGGATTTGGCTCATGTAGACTGGGAACACGGGCAATACGGTAGGACAGTTGAGGAACAGTGGAAGATTTTCAAAGAGATTTTTCACAATTCACAACAAAAGTATATTCCAGTTAAAAGCAAGGACTGTAAGGGTGGGGAGAGTCAGCCTTGGATAACTAAGGAAATAAAAGAAGACATCAAACTAAAAGCTTGTGCATGTAAAGTCACCAAGAGTAGTGGTAAACTGGAAGATTAGGAAGACTTTAAAAAACAACAAAGAACCACTAGGTGAGCAATAAAGAAAGGGAAGATAGATTATGAAAATAAACTAGCACAAAATATAAAAATGGATTGTAAATTTTTTTATATAAAGCAGAAAAGGGTGGTTAAAGTGAATGTAGGTCCTTTGAAGGATGAGAAGGGAGAATTGATATTGGGTAATGAGGAAATGGCAGAGGCTTTAAATGATTATTTTGTGTCAATCTTCATGGTGGAGGACATGCCTAACATGCCAAAGAGAGATGTTATGGATGCAATGGGAGGTGAGGACCTCAATACAATAGCTATCACTAAAGAGGTAGTGCTGAGCAAACCTGTGGCCCTGAAGATAGACAAGTCTCCCTGGTCATGATGGAATGCATCCCAGGGTACTAAAAGAAATGGCAAAAGTTATAGTGGAGGCTTTGGTGATAATTTACGAAAATTCTCTGGACTCTGGGCAGGTTCCAGCAGATTGAAAGACGGCAAATGTCATGCCACTGTTCAAAAAAGGATGTAGGGAAAAGGCAGGTAACTGTAGGCCAGTTAGTTCAACATCTGTATTTGGGAAAATGCTCGAAGCTATCATTAAAGAAGAAATGGGGAGGTATCTGGAAAGAAATGGATCCATCAGGCAGACACTGCATGGGTTCAGCAGAGGCAGGTCCTGTTTGACAACTTACTGGAGTTCTTTGAGGATATAATGAGCGGAGTGGATAGGGGAGAACAGAAGTAAGTTACTTACTTGGATTTTCAGAAAGCATTCAATAAGGTGCCGCATAAGAGACTTATCCATAAGATAAGGATGCATAGAGTTGGGGTGATATATTAGCATGGATAGAGGATTGGTTAACTAATAGAAAGCAGAGAGTTGGGATACATGGGTGTTTCTCTGGTTGGCAATCAGTGGTGAGTGGTGTGTCACAGGGGTCAGTGCCAAGCCTGCAAACGTCCATGATATACATTAACAATCTGGAAGAGGGGACCAAGTGTAGTATGTCTAAGTTTGTTGATGATTTAAAATTAAGTGGGAAAACAAATTGTGCGGAAGATATGGAGAGTCTGCAGAGAGATATAGATAGATTAAGTGAGTGGGCAAAGGTCTGGAAGATGGAGTACAATGTTGGTAAATGCAAGGTCATCCACTTTGGAAGGAAAAATGGAAGACCACATTATTATTTAAATGGTCAAAAAAATCTGCATGCTGCTGTGCAGAGGGACTTGGGAATACTTGTGCATGAATCAGAAAAAGTTAGTTATCAAGAAGGCAAATGCAATGTTGGCCTTCATTGTTAGAGGGATTGAATTTAAGAGCAGAGAGGTTATGCTGCAACTGTACAGGGTACTGGTGAGGTTGCACCTGGAGTACTGCGTGCAGTTTTGGTCTCTGTACTTGAGGAAGGATACACTGGCTTTGGAAGTGGTGCAGAGGAGCTTCACCCAGTTGATTCCAGAGATGAGGTGGTTAGACCATGAGGAGAGATTGGGTCGCCTGGGACTGTACTCGCTGGAATTCAGAAGAATGAGAGGAGATCTTATAGAAACATATAAAATTATGAAAGGGGTAGATAAGATAGAGGCAGGAAATTTGTTTTCACTGGTAGGTGAGACTGGAACGAGGAGACATAGTCTTAAGATCCAGGGGAGTAGATTTAGGATGGATATGAGTAGGAACTGCTTTTCCAAGAGTGGCGAATTTGTGGAATTGTCTGCCCATTGAAGCAGTGGAGGCTACTTTACTAAGTATACTTAAGACAAGGTTGGATAGATTTTTGCATTGTAGGGGAATTAAGGGTTATGGGGAAATGGCAGGTAGGTGGAGATGAGTCCATGGCCAGATCAGCCATGATCTTATTAAATGGCAGAAGAGACTCAACAGACCAGATTTCCTACACCTATTTCTTATGCCCCCTTAGCATCAGAGTAAGAAAGTTATCTGGATACTTCTTACAGGTGCCAGTGGCTTAACTAAGATTAAGTTCTGCAGAATCGGTCTATCAAGAGGAAGATGGAAGAATTGAAGATGAACAAGAATGGTGATGCAGAAGTTAACACTGAAGATGCTGAAGTCATTTTAATTTTCAAGATGGTGGGAGATTCTTTCAACTTGTGCCGATGAGGGTGGAGATTGATGCGCAAACTGATCACAACACTCTGGAACACAAGGTTATTCAAATTGGGAGAGTGAGGAAGAATGGAGAGGTAATAGTGGAAAAAGTGTGATAAATTATGTTCTCTGCAGGTACAAGCTCAACTTTCAGAGGCTGTAGTACCTGTCTGGTGCCAAAGTTAACATTTTGAGACTGGATAGGAACTAGAAAATACCTTGTTGTCATGGTTTGTGTGGAAACCATTGACATTGATAGAGAAAACATTCTGATGAAGGAATGTGCAGCCAGGGTCTAAACTAAAAAGCAAACTTATAAATTTACGAAGTTTAAAAATAAATTAGTTAATTGGATAATGATATCTATTCAGCTGAGAAGAAACAGTGCATATTAAGTATAAAGACCATTCAACAAACGAATTAGAAGAAAAAGTTGATCAATCACCGGCTAGATCCCGACCCAATTAAATTAGCCATCCATCCTACTGCTTAGAGTAGGCTATATCCATTATGGAACAATGTCAAAAACCAACGCCTCGAGAACTGTATATGCTAGATCAATAATGACTGGCTGTTGAATCAAACCTGGTTCCAGTCGTCCCAGAAATATCCACAAGTACTTTTAGCTCATGTTAATGACTCCTCGATCCCCAGATCCAACTCCCCAATCCAACTCCTAACTCAGAACATTGTAGCTAATTCCAACTATTCCTTCCGTATCAATTAAAAGAAAAAACCTAAAATCCTGGAAATACAGAGATTAGCATTCGTGAAAAGAAATATTTGGTATTTCAGGCATTAGTTTCAGCAGCAGATGAGATGGGAGGTATGGGTGGAATGACTGAGATATCGTTGAAGGCGAGACCTAATAGGTAATAGAGACAATTGGAAAGAAGCAGGCGATTCTTTGTATGTTATAATTAGCGAGACGACGGAGCATATCTAGCTGGCCAGTCTATACTAATAGAAAAACTAGCAGAAGTGATGATGCGGGGATTTTTGTCGAAAGACTGAATTTGGGTTACATCTAAGAGGGATGATTATCTGATCTGACAGTAAGGTATACTGTTTTTTTAATAAGGTGCTCATTGACAACTATCGTATTATCTTCTAAGTCTACAAAATGCAGTTAATTATGCATATTAGCCGACTTGGTAGACTGTTAGGTTTCTGCTCTGCCTATCCGTTATAACTTTTATTTATCCTTCAGAAAACCTACTACAAACTCAGCCAATGATTCGGCCTATTTAAGATTACTCAAAATCGGCTAGCAGCTAATCCACAAAGACAAATAACGATCAGTTTGGGGAGAAAACAGCCCACAGCCCACAACCCCCATTCCGCACATCCGCACCCCTCCATCTTGTGGGCTTGGAGCTCGCCGACCGCGGCTGGAGGAGCTCGTTACCGCCCCCGCCTCCTTCCCGCTCGTGCTCTGCGCTCATTGGCGGTTACCGGCCGATGACGCGACGCTCGTTACCGCCCCCTCCTCCCTCCTGCCGGTGCTCCACGCTCATTGGTGGTTACCGGCCGATGACGCGACGCTCGACCGGGCGGTGGCGTTAACGCTGTAATGGAGACGGGTTGAGGCAACTCTTTTCGCGTTGAAGACCGCTGGGAGAGACTCGCAAAGGTGACGGCTTGTGGAGCGCTTGAGGTCAGGGCTTCATTTTATTTTAAATGCATAAGGTTAGTGTTGCACCTGGTGAAGTCATGCTGTGATAATAGTTTCTTGCTGAAGGGAAGGAGTATCGAAATTCTTAGATGCTATTAAGAATAGGTTTTGCACATAAATTTATTATCAGCTAAATTATTAACAAGAGGTTTGATTTAAAATGGGTCGCTAATAGCCTGAAAGTGGTGCAGCGAAGAAAAATGCTGCTTTAATTTGTCGAGTTTTTATCTTTTTAGTTTCGCGATATACCGGGCTTATTAGTTACGAACTCAGAAAGTGCTAGAAACACCCAGCAGGAGAGGTAATAATACCCACTGGAAACGAGGCCGAGAACCTTCGCCACTGGCTTGGATCTCAAGCGTTAATTCTCTTTCCACGATGGTGCCCAACTTGTTGGGTTTGTCAAGTATAAGTTATTCACCCCATAAGAATGGAAAATTATCACCCACCTCTAACATCGAGAACTCTTTTCCACTTGCTGAAACGTTTTGATTTCAGTTATGACATTCATTCTTGTGGTTCATTTGGTAGCTAACATCTCTAAGTCTGAAATCACAGGCAAATTGGATTGATGCTGTCAAGATACTTAAAAGATTTTCAGTAATGTCTTAATTTATAAAATATGTCAATATCTGAAATTATTGACAACTGAAAAATAATTCACAAATAATCCAGTGAGGGAGCAGGAATGCCTCAAGTAAAAATTAACAGATTCCGTAGGAATATTTTAAAATATGAACGATAAGGAAGTTCTAAATTGAATGCCAAAATTTTATTGAGTAAGTAAATCAGTCAAGGAACTACCTACACAGGAAATGAAAAATAAGGAAGAGTATGAGGGCGAAGAAGTTTAGTGAGATTGAAATCATTGATGGATGAACAAATTTCGCTTAAGCTCCTCAGGTCTAAACTGTAGTCCTGTGCGTATTTGTTGTTTCTTTGACTTTTCCTTAACAAAGCTTGAGATAAGGGCACAGCTGAACAGGTCAACAGCTGCAGAGTGCAAGATGTTAACGAATGAAGGGAGTGTATTTGGTGGGGTCAATAATCTTAAAGAAATTGATCTTCTTTCAGAAAGATTACCTATGGCAAAAACATTACTTGAAGAATCAGGTCAAATAGAATTAATGGAGGCAAAAGATGACTCAAAATGATGGTTTACAAGACCTTGTACCTGGGCTTCCAGTGTTTTGTATTTTTTAATTCTGTGTTTCAGGGAGTGTGCTCTTTAAACATGATTTTTACATTTAAAACTTCACTGTAGTGCTTCAGGCTGTGAGTGAGAAGCCTCTTTGAGAAAGATGTGCTGCTATCAATGAGGAGTGATTAGAACAATATTGATACTGGAAGAACATTTTACCTACACACTAGCACATCTTTTGGATGTGGGAGAAAAGTGGAATAACCCAAGGAAATCCTTTGAAAGAATATGGTAATTCTGGGTACATGAAGTCAGGACTGAACCCAGGTTGTTGGAACTGTGAGGTGACAGCACTAGAGTCAAAGAAAACTAGAAAACAGGCCCTTCAGCCCATCCAGTTCATGCTGAACCCCATTTAAACTGACTAATCCCATCGACCTACACCCAGACCAAACCCTCCATACCCCTCCCATCCACGTACCTATCTAAACTTCTCTTAAACATTGAAATTGAAATCACACCCACCACTTGCGCTGGCAGCTCATTCCACCCTTTGAGTGAAGACATTTCCCCATGTGTTCTTAAAATTTCACTTTTTACCCTTAATCTATGATCTCTAGTTGTAGTCTAACCCAACATCAGTGGAAAAAGCCTGCTTGCAGTTACCCCCTAAGAATTTTTTATACTTCAATCAAATCTCCCCTCAATCTTCTAGATTCTAAGGAATAAAGTTTGAACCTATTCATTTTTCCTTATAATTCAGGTCCTCCTGTCCCGGCAGCATCCTCATAATTTTTTTCTGTACTCTTTTAATCTTATTTGCATCTTTCCTGAAAGTAGATAATCAAAATTGCATGCAATACTCCAAATTAGGTCTCCACAACGTCTTGTACAACTTCAGCATAACATCACAATTTGTGTACTCAGTACTTTGATCTCTAAAGGCCAATGTGCTGAAAGTTTTCTTAACAATTCTCTACTTATGATGTCATTTTCAATGAATTGTAGACTTGTATTCCCAGATCCCTTTGTTCTACTGCACTACTCAGTTACCTACTGTTCACTCTGTAAGAAATACCCTGGTTGGCCCTCCCAAAGTGCAACACCTTGTCACACTTGTCTGCATTAAATTTCGTCTGCCATTTTTCAGCCCACTATTCCAGCTGGTCAAGATCCCACTGCAAGCTTTAATAGTTTTCCTTGCTGTCCACTGCATCCCCAATCTTAGTGTCATCTGCAAACTCTGGAGATGTGGTTGGAATGAGAAGAGTGGAGAAAAGCTGAAATGGAGCTGTTTTGGAGCCCATCCTCCTAAATCAGAAGTGAGGATTGATCCATCTAAATGTGCTGATTTGGAAAGGTTGAGTTTGGGTTTGAGTTTGAGTTTTTGGCATAAAGTTTATTGCTGTAGCGAGGCCCGGGCTCAAATTCAGGGGAAGCCCCTGTGCTTGGACAATTTTAGCGATGGGCTTCCAGTTTATGGACTGTTTTGTTTTGGTGCTGACGCTTGCTTTATGGTTTGCATGATTTGATTCTTTTTTTTTCTTCTCATTGGGTATTGGTCTTTTTTAAATTGGTGTTTTTCTTGTTTTGTGGCTGCCTGTAAGCAGACAAATCTCAAGATTGTATAATTTATACATACTTTGATAATAAAATGTACTTTGAACTTTAAATTTGCTGATCCAGTTAACCACATTATCGTCCAGATTGTTGATCTTGGTGACAAACAACAATGGACCCAGCAGTGATCGCTGCAGCACTCCACTAGTCACAGGCTTCCAGTCAGAAGAGCAAACATCTGCTATGACTCTGGCTTCTCTTACAAATCCAGTATCCAATCCAGTTTATTACCTCATCCTGAATGCTGAATGACTAAACCTTAACCAACCTTCCATGTGGGACCTTCTCAATTACAGCTCCAACACCATATACAAGTTTGTTGACGACACCACTTTTGTGGGCTGTATCAAAGGGGGTGATAAATCAGCATGCAGGAGGGTGACTGAATACTCGGCTAAGTGGTTTAATACCAATAACCTCTCACTCAATGTCAATAAGACCAAGAAACTGATTGTAGACTTCAGGAGAGGGAAACCAGAGGTTCATGAGCTGGTAGTCATCAGAGGTGGAGAGGGTCAGTCAGTAACTTTAAATTCCTGGAAGTCACTATCTCAGAGGACCGATCCTGTAACCCATCATATAAATGTTATTCTGAAGAAAGCATGACAGAACCTCTGCTTCCACAGGTGTCTATGGAGGTTCAACATGTCATTGAAAACCTTGGCAAACTTCTATAGGTGTGTGGTGGAAAGTGTACTGACTGGCTACGTTACACCTGGTATGGAAACACCAATGCCTTTGAGTGGAAAGTCCCTCAAAAGCTAGTGGATTTGGCCCAGTACATCCTGGTTAAAACCCTCCCAACCATTGAGCACATCTACATGAAACGTTGCCCTAGAAAAGCAGCATCCATCATCAAAGGTCCTCATTACCCGGGCCATGCTCTTTTCTTGCTGCCGCCATCAGGTAGAAGGTACAGTGTCTTAGGATTTGCACCACCAGCTTCAAGAACAGTTACTACCCCTCAACCATCAAGTTGTTGAACAAAAGGGGAGACCTACGCTCATTTAAGGACTCTGTTATATAGTTACTTCATGCTCATTATTGTTATTTATTTATATCTGCATTTTCACAGTTTGGTTACAGCTAACAGTTCCTGATATTTACAGTTTCTTTTCTATGGATTTGCTAAGTGTGCCTGCAAAAATAGAATCTCAGGGTTGTATGTGGTGATGTGTATGTATTCTGATAATAAATTTTAGTTTGAACTTTGAACCAATCCACACTTGCCAGATCTTTACTGATACCATCAGAATTGGCCTTTCTCCAACTTAGAATCTCAACCTGAGGACCAGACCTATTTTTTTCCATAATTACCTTGAAACTATTGGGATTTTGATCACTAGATACAAAGTGTTCCCCGGCACAAATTTCTGTTACCTGCCCTTTCTGATTCCCTAATAGAGTTCTTATTGCACACTGTCTTGTTGGGATATCCATGTATTGATTAAGACAATTTTCCTGAACTACCTGCTGCATCATTACTCTTTCCATATGCATGTACATGCAGAGGAAAGAAGGATGCAGGCCATTACCATTATGCTATTTAACGGCAGTGATAAATGCATAATTGTTTGCCAAGTGGGTAAGGATGTCTCAATAGTATCAGGCTCATCATGTCTAATACCTAGACCTTGAGAAATGTTTACTAATTGTTATCAAATTTACCAGTGTCCTTTATAATTTTTGCCTCTGGATTATTCTTGGCACTGTCAAAGAAGTTCGTGGGATCTTGGATTTGCTGACAAACTCAAAATACTGTGTGTAACACATTTCTTTGAAATAATGCATCCAATTCTTTTTGGTCCACTTGGCAGCATAAATAAGGTCTCAGAACTGCAGTGCAAAGTTGAAGTTGGCCAAGATGTTTGTACTCAAGTGACGTCTATAACTGAGAGTAGAGTGTTAAGAATTGAACCCACATAAAAATAATGAGCAGGTCAAACAGCATCTGTAGAGGCAAAACATGTAAGTCATTATCAGAGTTCTGTTTTTTGTTCTGTATTCAAACATCTGTAAACTCTTTTGTCTTGAATAGAATATTTTGGGTATGGAATCATTTGTAAGTCACACTAAGAATGAGGAGTATATGAGTCTCGCCTATCCATTATTCATAAATTAAGGAGAAATTAAGAGCTTTAAATCCAAGTAAGAAGACAATAAGTTGTGATTCAGTTCGGAGAAGAGCTGTATGATTTGAGCAATGCTATAATAAGGTTAGTATTTGTTCAACTCAGTCGATAGATTATTTACACAATTGAATACAAAATGAAGAATTTAACTGCAAAATTATTTGTTGCTTAATGTTTATGCAAAGACGAAAGAAACTGAAGCTAACTAATGAAATTAATAGAGTTTTAATTTTGTTTTGTAGTCATTTTTTTTCCAATGGAGACAATCAAACACAGTGAAGAGGTGCTGAGGGCAGCTTTAATTTCTAATCATAAGGACCTTATTGACTTGTACCAGAAATACAGCCCAAGTGTGAAAAGATTCCTAGAAGAAGCACTGCGTGGAAAGAGTATTCTTTTCAAACCTATTGAGTTACAATCGAAGTCCGATTGGATCCGTAGTCACCCTGAAGCAAAGCAAGATTTTTATACATTTTACAGCAACCCACACAGGAAAACACCAGTTCCTCAGAAGAATGTAATTTACATTCAAATCATTGGTATGATTCTGTAAAATTATTTCAATTAGATTAAATGAATGAAGATAAAATTATTTTGATTTTGAACAGAGGTTAAATCAAAAATAAAGTATTAGAAACTGAAGCTGCATTGATTTGCAAAAGTAAACAGTTAGGAAGAATTAGAAGAGCAAACACGAGGAAATCTGCAGATGCTGGAAATTCAAACAACAACACACACAAAATGCTGGTGGAACACAGCAGGCCAGGCAGCATCTATAGGGAGAAGCGCTGTCGACGTTTCGGGCCGAGATCCTTCGTCAGGACTAACCGAAAGGAAAGATAGTAAGAGATTTGAAAGTAGTGGGGGGAGGGGGAAATGCGAAATGATAGGAGAAGATCGGAGGAGGTGGGATGAAGCTAACAGCTGGAAAGGTGATTGGCGAAAGTGATACAGAGCTGGAGAAGGGAAAGGATAATGGGACGGGAGGCCTCAGGAGAAAGAAAGGAGGGATCCGATCTTCTCCTATCATTTCGCATTTCCCCCTCCCCCCACTACTTTCAAATCTCTTACTATCTTTCCTTTCGGTTAGTCCTGACGAAGGATCTCGGCCCGAAACGTCGACAGCGCTTCTCCCTATAAATGCTGCCTGGCCTGCTGCGTTCCACCAGCATTTTGTGTGTGTTGTAGGAAGAATTAGATACTGATGGGATATTTTTGCTCTTGGTGTATTCAGTCGATTTGGACTTGTATTGAATTCTCTTATTTTGAAACTTTTTTGTGATAAAACTAAGCGGTTTCATGTGCACTCAGAAAGGCTGTAAAGGGATTTAAGGAAATCAAGTAGTTAGTGAAATGCCTGGACATTTGACTGATACCATAATTGTGAATAAGTGAGTTTCTGCAATTTAGAAAATGAATAGATAAATTATGGTATCTGAGTGTTAAGCACGATAGACTGGCATCCTATCCGGGGTTGGGGGGAGTCTCGTATCTCAGTTGCTTCATGCCACGGAAACCGGCATAAGCACTGGCCTGATGAGCCTATAAGGCTTGGGACAGACTTTAAATTTTTAAGTGTTAAGGAACTTAGTTTGTTAAAAACAGAAATGCTGTATATTATTCTATGAAATAGTTCTGCGAGTAAGGATGGTAGTACATAAGATTCAAGTAAGTTCAAAATATAATTGGAATTCACTGCAATTTAGTCTGTATTCATTGTCAATGACAATTAAAACCAGGGCTTGTACCATGTAAGTGTGTGAACTTCACAGAAAATATTTTAAGACTCAAAAGAGACTGGACCAAGTGGGCTAACGGATATTTAAATTTAACGGCATTCTGTTTAACAATTCCAGGATAGTGAACGTATGAGAAAATGTATTAGCATTAAGCCTTGGCTATTGTAATTGTTTACAGGAAATAAGACTGCATTATTTATTTACTGAAGGTGGCTATGGTTCACAATTTTGTTGTAAATGTTATTCTTCCCTGCATTCCTAACTAAAACATTTGTATGTTCTTACCAGTTATTTGTAGATAAGCAATAACAAATGTAATAAGATTATGCTTAAATTATTTTGGTATCTTATTGCATTTTAAGTTATGAATGGTTTCGTTTAAGTATTTTAATATGAAATTGGACGAAGTTTCAATGATCTTTGACTAGCTGGTTAACTAAGAATTTTATTGGATTTCAAACTTTTCTTGAATTTCTGTACAATTTATGTTGTATGTTCAGGTTCATTTGGTGACTCGGAGGCAACTACCAATATGTACATACATTGGTTAAAAGAATATTGTGAGGCATTTTTCTTTGGGCTGAAGGTGAAATTCCAGGAACCAATTTCGGTATCACACATCGGTTGTATGTTCCGTATGAATAAATATTCAGAAAATCTGCAGATTCATACAGGTACTATTACTTGGCATTTTTTACTAATGCATTATCTGAAGGAACTTACATTAGAAATAATTTCAGTTATCCCAGTGTTATTGTTAATCTACTATGAAGTGTAGTTAAAATTTTTACATAAATTAAAAAGATATAAATGGAGCCATTGTGTTTTTTTTTTGTGCCTGCTTGGGGATGGCACTTAGATAAATTGAGCCAGCTGGATTTGTGTTGTATAGAAAGTAGCATTGGTTTCCAATATATTAAAAAAAGCTCTCAATTTCCCTCGGTTTCTAAACTTTATGAGATTGTATCTGAACCCCTAAATGAGAAGTCTGGCAAGCCTCCTACTTATTACCTTATTACTGCTGAGTAGTAGTAGTAGGCTCTTTAAACATAATATTCTGAAATGGTGAGAGTAGTGCAGAGACTGCATTGGTCACAGTGTTGTGGAGCAAACCTAATGGATCACGTGTTCATTTCCTGCCATTCAATTTCTACTGTTTCTGTGTTTGGAATATTAAAAGCCTTTTTCAGCATGAGCAGTAATTTGAGTTAAAGCATGTAGATTGGCACTGGGAGGAGCTTTAGCACATAGAACAGTATAGCAAAGGGCCTGCTCCAGTGCTCTATTCTGTGCACTTAACTAAGCTAATGATATCTAATTAAACAAATCCCTCCTGCTTACTTATGATCCATATCCTTATTGAATAATTAGGCACCTACCTAAGAGCCTCTTAAGTGCCTCTATCATGCCTGCTTCCTCCACCACCCAAGCAGTGCATTGCCACTTTCCTTTTTTAAGAAAGCTTGCCCTACATATTCTCCATTACACTTGTGTACTGAAGACTGACAGTCTTGAATCACACCAGTGCATGCCTCCAGTTTTAGGCATTTTGAATCTGGGGAGGTGGGAGGAAGGAGGAGCCGGCAGACGAGCCGTGAGCGGGAGGAGCCGGTGGATGGGCTGGGGGAATGTTCAGAGGAGCTGACCTGGGTGAAGACTGGCCTGCTTTTCGAAGACATCAGATTTGGTGCACGAAACCAGTGTGCAGTGTAACCATGAGCGACTGTTGTGGATGTTTCTCTTGTGATGGCGAGACCCTGTTGGACATTGATAATGTGAGATGCCGCAGGGCTGTTTCCCTTGTTTGGTGGTGAGATAGGCAACGAGCAGCAGTGTGTCCTTGGTCATAGTGAGGACAAGGCATCGGGTAGGCTTGCCTGCTGCTGCAGTCCAAGTGAGACCATTTGCATGGTACTCAGGAACTTAGACTATACAGTGGCATGCAAAAGTTTGGGCAGCCCTGGTTAAAATTTCTGTTACTGTGAATAGTTAAGTGAGTAGAAGATGAACTTTTCTCCAAAAGTCATAAAGATGAAACATTCTTTTCAACATTTTAAGCAAGATTAGTGTATTACTTTTGTTTTGTACAATTTTAGAGTGAAAAAAAGGAAAGGAGCGCCATGCAAAAGTTTGGGCACCCCAAGAGATTTGAGCTCTCAGATAACTTTTACCAAGGTCTCAGACCTGAATTAGCTTGTTAGGGCTAAGGCTTGTTCACAGTCATCATTAGGAAAGGTCAGGTGATACAAATTGCAAAGCTTTATAAATACCCTGACTCCTCAAACCTTGTCCCAACAATCAGCAGCCATGGGCCTAGCACTCTGAAAATTAAAATAAATGATGCCCACAAAGCAGGAGAAGGCTATAAGAAAATAGCAAAGCGTTTTCAGGTAGCCATTTCCTTAGTTCGTAATGTAATTAAGAAATGGCAGTTAACAAGAATGGTGGAGGCCAAGTTGAGGTCTGGAAGACCAAGAATACTTTCTGAGAGAAGTGCTTGTAGGATTGCTAGAAAGGCAAATCAAAACCCCCGTTTGACTGCAAAGGACCTTCAGGAAGATTTAGCAGACTCGGGAGTGGTGGTGCACTGTTTCTACTGTGCCGCGACACCTGCACAAATTCATGGGCCTTCATGGAAGAGTCATTAGAAGAAAACCTTTCCTGTGTCCTCATCACAAAATTCAGTGTCAGAAGTCTGCAAAGGAACATCTAAACAAGCCTGATGCATTTTGGAAACAAGTCCTGTGGACTGATGAAGTTAAAATAAAACTTTTTGGCTGCAATGAGCAAAGGTACGTTTGGAGAAAAAAGGTGTAGAATTTCATGAAAAGAACACCTCTCCAACTGTTGAGCACGAGGGTGGATCGATCATGCTTTGGGCTTGTGTATATCTATATCACTCTATCCTTTGGCAATCTTCTATCCAATCCACATTGCCACCAATCCTTGTGATAACTGCAAACTTACTAACCCACTCATCTACATTTTCATCCAAGTTATTTCCATACAAAACAGCAGAGGCATCAGTACTGGTTCCTGAAGCAATCCACTAGAAATACACCTTCAACCAGATTAAGACATATCAACCACTACTATCTGATCTCTGTGAGAATCCAATTTTGAATCCAAATAGCCAAGTCACTATGGATCCCATGTACCTTAATCATCTGGATGAAGCTTCTGGCAAAATTGGGAAACAATGTAAAGAATTTGAGTAGGGATACAATGTTGGATTGAAGAGCAAGGGCAAATGTTCTTTTAAATATTTTCTTAAATATTAATGCAGATTTGTTTGTGAATAGACTTATACATTTTAGCAGTATCTAAAATACAGTGGTTTTTAGTTAATTGGGACAAATTGGGACTAGTATGTTTTGGCTCAATTGAGTGGCTGCCCCAATTAGCCAAGAGTTTATGGAATTGATTAAGAAATATGTAAAAAAAAAGACAAACTACCACTTAAGTGAAACATACAGAACAAATTAGAACATTGCCAATACTACCACAGTACTTTAAAATTGTGTGCCAGTGCCTAATAGTTACTGACAAGAATTCATCTAGTGTTGTTTTAATTGACTAAATAATCAAAATCAGCACAGACGCCTAGTTAGAAACTATTCAGCAACAGCCTCTTGACCTAATTAAGCGGCATAGTGTCCCAAATAAGCAGCTGCCTTGATGACCCAATTAACCACTGTATTTTGTTGCCAGTGTGATTCTTATAAGTCTGCTTTTTTAAAACTCTTGCTTTTGATGTAGGTGGTATTCTCAAATATCTAAAGAAGAGAAAGCCCAAAGATGCCTTCTGCATTGTTGGAATTACAATGATTGATCTTTATCCAGAAGATTCATGGAATTTTGTTTTTGGACAGGCATCCCTCACAGAAGGTAAAGATTCTCAAGGCTTGTATATTCCTACTTCCTGTGCCTTTTGCTCCTGTTAACTTTTATAATTCTCATGCAACACTCATGTCTTTTATAATGGAGTTTCACTCACATGGCCTTCAACTTTGGATGCAACCTTGAGGATATAATCATTTACTGCCTTGGTGTTTGACCTTGGTTTCTCATCCTGGGCAGCCTTGTAAGAAAGTGAATAAAGGCACAGGTGGGATCAGCCGATTTGCCTGTGTAGAATGTCTGGAGGAAATGCTGCCAGTTGTATTGGCAGGAGCCCCTTCGCTGACACCTCCCTAGTAATTCAACTCCCTAGACATGGAAATTGCAAATAAAAAAATATTTTAAATGTTGGACTGTTGAATATTGAAAGGCCTAGACAGGGTAAAGAGGGTCACCATTTAGAACAGAGATTGGAAGAAATTTATTTAGCCAGAGGGCGGTGAATCTGTTAACTTCATTGCCATGGATGGCTGTGGAGGCAAGTCATTGAGTATATTTAAAATGGAGGTTAATAGGTTCTTGGTTAGTCAGGGCATGAAAGGTTATGGGGAGAATTGGGTTTGAGGTTGATAATAAATCAGCCATGATGGAATGGTGGAGTAGACTCGATTGGCCAAGTGGCATAATTCTGCTCCTATGTTTCATGATCTTATGTTATTATGCTCAAACAATGGAGATTGAGAGTACTGTCCGTTTTTATTTCTACTAATAAGTCTGCGATATCTAATGTTAGTTTGCAAAGGATTTTCACTTTTTATTTGTTTGATTTGAGGCTCTAGGCTGATTTGGTAGAAAAAAAATTGGCCACTTTTTAATTCAAGTGATATACTTTCAACTAATTTTGGAATTTGGATCATTGCCTAATTTCAATCTGCAATACAATACTGTTACTATTTTTGTAATTAACAGAGGCAATTTGACCCATCAGAACCACATCTGTTCCAGGGGAGCAGTCACCCTCTTTATTTCCTGTAGTCCTGCATCTTATTCTCTCTCAACATGTCTATCAACTCTGTTTTGATTCATTTCGCTAATAATCTACAAAAAAAAAGTAATTTACAATATCTAGTTAACCTACCAGTATGTATTTGGGATGCAGGAGAAAACTATAATGCCCAGAAGAACCACATGCAATCATGGGGAGAAAGTGCAAACATTACATAGACTTCACCCAAGATTACAATCAATTATCAGTCATTAAGTTTCGAGGCAGCAACCCTAACTACTCTGCACCACTCTTAGTAATTCTAATTTTATACCACACTGAACTTATGTTCACCAAGGTTCTGAATTGTGACATTATTATCACAACATTTGAAAAAAGTAGTAGTGATTTTTTTTTTAAACGTCTTAGGCATTTTTTTCCAACATACTCTTTCATTAGATGTAATTTTTTTGGCAATGAGGTATTTTAACCAAATGCTATAGCCTTGGTGCATTTTCAATCGATGAGGCATTGATTGTACATTTTTATTTAAGCATTTAATTTACTTTGATGGGTTATAGGAAGAAATGCTGAAATAACTGTTAGTGTAAACTGTTTCTCTTTAATGCACTTCTTTCAGGAATAGGTATTTTCAGTTTTGCCAGATATGATGATGAATTTTACACCATGAATTATAAGGGAAAACTGAAGGGCAAGCAGCCTGTGGTTTTTGGTGATTATTCAGTTTTTGATGAATACTACACACCATCTATAACAAGCAAGCTGCTGTTAAGATCATGCAAGGTAGGTGTGTATGTAATACGCACAAAATAAATGGGAGGAGTAGTAAAGGCATTTGGCTTCTTGTATTTGTTTGATTATTCAGTAGGACCACAGCTGATCTTTAACATCAGCAGCATTCCCTAATGCTAACCTCAATATTCCCCAATTCCTAAACATCTAATTTTTGGGTATCTAGCTGTAGCTTATTGCAGTTTTGATTAGTAAATAAAATGAAAAAATCTGAGGGTTTCATTAAATTTTTGATCTTTATTAAAAATCAAGAACCAAAAGTATATGCAGTGCTTATAAAAAGGTATTCACCCCCCCCATAAATTTTCAAGTTTTATTGTTTTACAACACTGAATCTCAGTGGATTTAATTAGACCTTTTTTTGACACTGATCAACAGAAAGTCTCTTTTGTGTCTAAGTGAAAGCTGATCTCTGCGAAGTGATCTAAATTAATTAGAAATATAAAACAAAATAATTGCAGAAGTATTTACCTCTTCAAGTCAGTAGCAGCAGTAGCACCCTTGAGTGTGTGGATAGGTCTCTATTAGCTTTGCACATCTGGACACTGCAATTTTTCCCCATTTTTAAAATACAAAACTGCTCAAGTTCTGTCAGATTGCATGGGGATTGTGAGTCAACAACCCTTTACAAATCCAACCACAAATTCTCAATTGGATTGAGGTCTGGACTCTGACCGCCACACCAAGACATAAACTTTGTTGTTTTTAAGCCATATCTGTGTAGCTTTGGCTTTATGCTTGGGGTTGTTTGTCTTGCTGGAAAACAAATCTTCCAAGTTGCAGTTCTCTTGCAGACTGCATCAGGTTTTCCTCCAGGATTTTCTTGTATTTTGCTGTATTCGTTTTACTCTCTTCCTTCATAAGCCTTCCAGGGCCTGCTGCAGTGAAGCATTCCCACACAGTGTTTAGTTTGATGGCCAGAGATCTCAATGTTGGTTTTATCGTAACATAGAACCTTCCAGCTGACCTCAGGGTCTCCCACATGCCTTGTCATAGGTCTCTTGGTGGCCTTTCTGACTAGACCCCTTCTTATGTGGTCGATCAGTTTTTGAGGATGGCCTGCTCTGGGCAGATTTGCAGCTGTGCCATATTCTTTCCAGTGTTTCTTGATAATTGACTTAACTGCACTCCAAGGGATATTCAGTGTCTTGGAAATTTTCTTGTATCCATCTCCTGACTTGTGCTTTTTAATAACCATTTTGCAGATTTGCTTGGAGTGTTCTTTTATTTTCATGGGTGGAGTTTTTGCCAGGATACTGACACACCAGCAGTTGGACCTTAAAAGTACAGGTATATTTTTACACAAATCAATTGGAACAGCTTGTCTGCACACAGGTCTCCCAACAGCAGATTTCTATTTAACTAATTATGTGACTTCTAAAATCAATTGGCTACACCAGTGATGATTTGGTGTGTGAAAGGGGGATGAATAATTATGCAATCAATTATTTTGTGTTTTTATATTTGTATTAATTTAGATCACTTCGTAGAGGTCTGTTTTCATTTTGACAAGTCTTTTTCTGTTGAACAGTATCAAAGCCAAATTAAATCCACTGTAATTCAATGTTGTAAAACAATAAAACATGAAAACTTCTTGGGGTGTGTGAATACTTTTTATAGGCAACGTATATAGCTAGGGTGCCTAGGACTTTTGTACGATACTGTATTTGTCAACGGGATGTGGAGAGAGCAAGTTTGTAAATCTTGCAGGAGCGAAGGATGTTGAGAATGGCGAAGGTGAGTGCTGTGGGAAGGGTGTGGGACAAGTGCCAGGAGTGTGTTGTGGCATGAGTGTAGACACATCGTGCCCTGAAACACCAGGCAAGGTCATTTTTGATTCCAAACAAATGGTTTATTGAACATTACAGAATATCTCTGTGGTGCTTCCTGTTCACTCTCCTCCTTTCCCCTTTTCCCAACCATGATTCCCCTCTCCTTGCTCTCTTCTCACTCTCAGTCCACAATGGAGACCCATATTAGAATCAGGTTTATTATCACTCACATATGTCATGAAATTTGGTTTTTATGTGGCAGTAAACATTCAAAAATGTAAAATTACTACAGTACTGTGCAAAAGAATTAGGAACCCTAGCTATAATAGTAAAGGGTTGATTTTTTTCATCTAAGTGTAATTTCATGCAAAACATGATTCAAGGGATACTGATATCTCAACTAAGCGGCTGTTGTTCATGTGTGTTTTCAGAATTAGTAGCCTAAGTGATCATAGGGTGTTTGGTACCAACCAAAAATTGTCATCGACAAGTGTACACAAATATTTAGTCCAAACAAAGATTGTGTTATAATCAGGAGCAAGAACCTTGGGAAATGTTGCATTTTCCCTCCTTAATTGAGTAATGTATAACTTTCTTCAACTAGATGCTCTTTTCTTAGAGAGTGTATAATGTTAATTTCCTTTTGTAAATTCTGTGAACCTCGGGAAGGATAGGTATTTGTAGACTTAATCATTGGACTTCAAGTGTTTTTCAGCTAATGAGTATTTTATCTGTAAATGTCTGGAAAGGTTTTATTTTAGGAAAGTTCGTGGATGTTTCCTCATTTTCTTGGTTGTGTAACACTTGTATTCCTTTCTGTTTATTTTAGGTAAGATAGTATGGATACTTACCAAGATTTTCATGATAGAGAAGTAAAGAATAATTTAATCTTTACTGTTGTCACAAAAATTGACCAGTTGTTCATTGTATCTGGAGAGCTGCTGAAGCCTCCACAATCTTAAATTCAGAAAGGGAGATTGTATTTTTTAAAAAACACTTTCGGAGTGTTTTTGTTGCATCAGAAAAATAGAATTCTGCAGTAACTTATGGAAGCTAAAATTTAACTGAGGTGTCACAATTCAGAATCTTAGTAAATGGGTCTAGATTTCATTCATAGTCCGAGCCACTCTCAAGCTCTTCAAATCAGCTTGGTGCCCAAAGTGATGCAACCTCACAATTGGGCTAGTGTACGGGCACTGAATCTCCTCTGCCTGGGGCCCAACTTGTCCTTTCGGCACCCTGAGTGATCCAGTCTCACTCCCAGGCCAGCTGTACAGGCATCAGAATTCCATCGACAACGATTCTGCAACACAATATCTCGGTTCATCTCCTGAACTCATCTCGCCATTGCTCGCCTCTTCACTGTTTGCAGCAGTAATTTAACTGGTAATTGATTCAAACTGTGTGTGAAGTCTGTGCAGAGGTTGCATTTTCTCCCATGACTGCATGGGTTTGCTCCAGGTGTATGACTTTATTCCACATCCCAAGATATACATTAGGTTAATTAGGCATTGTCAGTCATCTCTTTGTGTAGATTATTGGTTGAAAAAAACTCCAATGAAAGTTGAAGGCACATGAGAGGGAGAAGTTGCGGGGGAACAAGAAAATGAAATGAGTATTGTTCCCCGGGGACAATGTGGATCTGATGTGCTGAATTGGCTCCATCTGTCATGTTGTAAAATCTTTTGTATATTTTTGAGATTTAATATGACAAAATTACTTCATTAAATTTATCTTTCTAGTTAGTTTTTAGCTTTTTATATCAACGTTACATAAAATCTTCTGTATTTTCAGACTTTAACTCATGAGATTGGACACATTTTTGGTATGCAGCACTGCCAGTGGCTGCAATGTGTCATGCAGGGATCGAATCATTTAGATGAGTCTGATCGACGTCCAATTGATTTATGCCCAATATGCCTAAGAAAGCTGCAGTGTGCCATTAACTTTGACATTAAAGAGAGATGCAAGGTAGTGTATGAGTCACTGATTTTTTTTTCAGTGAGATATTTTGAAATGTTTCAATGAAAAAATTACGAATAGTTTGTTCATTTGTGGAAGTTGTATTCTTATGATTATTGCTTTACAGTTTCTTTATATACAAGGACGATTAACTTTAATCTGGAACGTATTATACGGTTCAAAACAAGTTTGCTGCACAGCACCTCAATAGATTTTGAGCTGCTTGGGCACGTAACTCAGCATAAAATGTTCAGAATGTATTTTGCAATGATCATTATTGCTGATATAAAAAAATACATTGCGGAAGAAAAAACAACTCGCTTTTCATAATCTGAGTGCTTTACAGTGAAGTACTTTTCAAAATGTCATTTTTCTGTAAAAAATGCAACAGTTAACTTTGCACTTTGACTGCTGCATTTCTTATATAACACTGACCAGAAATAGTACTGTGTTAATGATTAGATAATTTATTTTGTTCATCTGAGTGATAAGTACTGTGCAGAATTCCGAGGACACCTTCCTTTTGAAATATTGTTAACTGATCTGTTACATCGACTTCAGAGGTCAATGGGGGATTCAATCTATCATTTTATCTAGAAGTGGCACTTAGAAAGACACAGTACTGATGTTTCAGTATAGATTGTCCCTTGTGGTTTAGACATTAATTTATCAAAACATTTTCACAACACAAAAATAATACTGTTAACAAATATAACACACTATGTAGTTTGGGAAGCTGAATTTGATCTTGGATGTAATGGCACAGGATTATTAGGGAAGATGTGAAGGCACAGTAAGCAATGAACCATCTTGGAGTAATGATACCGTGGTGCAACAGAGGGGTGGTGTGTTTGAGAAGTATAGTGTTGAATGATAGAATGAAATTGGCTTTTTAATTCAGGCGAGAGAGTTGAGATACAGTGGCTGAATAATTATGAGGAATTCTGCAAAAGAAAAAACATGGATTGTTTCTTTAGCAGAAGCATTGTGGAAACAAGCTCCAAAAATGGGACTGTTATTTCAAATGGAACAAAATGGGTTTGGGGAAATGGAAGGCAAGTGGCATAGTGATTTTACAGAAACCTGTGCAAGTTCATTGGATCAGATTACACAATTCCAAGTTGTGAAATTCTGGAGTATTGCATGCGGATCTATAAAAATTAGTTTGATTCCTGGTGTCTAGTTTCAGTTCATCATCATTTTATTGTGCATTAGTGATTGTGAATGAAAATTCTTTTTAAATTTAAAAAATATTCTTGGTTGTTACTGCCAAAATGTTTACTGCTGTCATAAACCAAACACAGCAGTAATACAAGTTACATTATGAATCAGGAGTCAGAGGTGACTGCAACAATAATAGAACATTCTTATCTTAAATGTGAATCTTCCAATATGGGTTTAAAAACTTAAAGAATTAAAATTGTAAGTTGAGTTGACTGTGCAGAATGAATGCATATCACACACATTTGCAAATAAATTAAGATGACCATTATCAGTATAATGTACATAAGATAAATAAATTGACAATCCCTGGAAATAAGGACTAGATGACAGCAGTATTTGCCCTAATCATTTTCTCTTGCTCATGCAGCCATCCATTGTGAAAACTCAACAAGAATCAACATTTTGTGTGTTTTTTTTTGGAAACATAATATCTGCCAGTTAAAAATTAGAGACAGCTACGGAAGTAAAACTCATTCATCAGCTGATTTAACAACTGAAATGCATCTGTGTAGTTAAAAGAGGAAACTTGACAAAAACCCTTAATGTACAGTAAACTGTAAGTTACATTGAGCCTCTTTCTAACAGAGTACATTACATAGTCACAATAGATCTGTTACGTTCTCCCCTGCACAAACTCATTTGGTAGAATGCATCATTGCAAGAACATTCAAACAAGTGCTAAGAGAGAGAAGGACCTTCCATGTCATATTGTTCATACATAGCTGGAGACTCAATCTCATTGCAAGCTACCCTTGAAGTTCCTGTCATGTGGATGAAGCTCTCATCTTTCACTTGAGACGTGTGTTTGTAAAGAAGGTTTAGTAAGGCATACTTGTTGATTACTTGCACACGCACTGGTATAGGCCCTTTGGCCTAATCCCAAGCAGTTACATACCTCCTCTGTGGGATCTTCCCAGGGAATCCTGATCTTTCAGTACAAGTACTTGTTTGCAATGAAATGCTGCAGACTGGCAACTGCGAGGCTAGTTGCTAAGTTGCTAAAGTTGGTGCAACCATAGTGAAAGCTTGGTAAAGGCCGCAGTATAAGGTCTTGTATAATGGTGTCAAATTGCCACAACAGGGCTGGGCCTTGTATGATAGCTTGGCAAACTGTTAACAGCTTCAGGGTCACTCCATTCAAACCAGTGCCTGATTGACTTGTGGTTGTTTGGATTCTGATGTTTTAAACAAGGTTCTTTCAGATGTCAGGAAAGGGGCACAAAGCTTGTTGCTTCACTATTTTATTAAGCATTAATAGAACAAAGAACATTGAAAGCAAACAGTAACAGGAGCATATGATTGTAGCAGGGGTGAGAGAAGAAACAAAAAATGGCTGAGCCTCGTGGTCAGTTTTTTATGTCCCATTGATGAGAAACATTTTATTCTGATTTGCAGATAAACCAATCTGATAGCTTGTGTTCAAATGCAATACAAAGAGATGTTCCAGAATCATACAAATGTAACCACTAGGGAGCACACTGAACAATTGCGTATATATACTGAGACCACTAGGAAACATACTGAACAGTTACATGTGTATAAGTATATTTTTAAAAAAAATACCACCAGGTAATTAATAATTAATACGGCAAAGAAAGTAACTCAACTGTCTAATCTAGCATGGACAAAGAAGCTTTTCTGGACAAATAATGTACAGTCGAAGCAAACGGAATGTTTTATAGCAACTAGGCTTTTGCAATACTGGATCCTCAACCCACAGCGATACATGATGCAGCCATACACAAACGTCCTCAAGATAGGACCATCTTGTGTAATTCCTGTATATTTACATTTTGTACAGACTTGTACATGCATCAATGTGTATATAATTAACTTTGTTTCTCCAAATGAAATGCAAGACTGCTACAGTGTAGGGCCACGGGATGGACCACATTTGTATTATGTTATAGTAACACTGCAAGCATGACTTGTATGCAGGAAGAGTGGCTACCAGGCAGCCACCTATACACAGTAAGTCTGCGCTGTGCTCCCATCTCTGCACAGCTTATGACAGTGGGGCAGGAAGTGAAAAAGGGCTTGCAGAAATGAACTGTTTTGACCATGCAAAAGATTTTGTCAGCAGTCTGCAAATCTATCCCAATCTGTCTTGCCAGTCTTGTCGCATATATGGAGTGTGCATAACTTGGACACCTGTAACTCTGTGAGTGCCTGTATGTGCATTAGTACTTAGTCTCTGTTGCCTTTTTGTTTTTCAGGCACTGTTGCAGTGGATTGAGGAAGATTCTAAATCAATAGTGGTATCTCACAAACCCACTGAAGCATTTGAAGAATGGAAAAAATGGTTGTTGCAGTGTTTGCAGCTTTTGGAGGAGTGAAATTTAATCAGTTTGATTCACTAGGTAATCAATAAGCTTAAGAGCTTTGGAATTCTGTTTAAACTTATTTTTTTTGTATAAAACAGCTAAATGCAGAATGACAAGAAGCTCTTAAATAAGTGGTGTATAGTGTGAGAAATTTATAATATTTCTGGCTTATTGAAGTTTTGTGATATTTCAGGAGTTTTAATAATAAGATATTTTTAATATGAAACTTTGAAAATGTGCATTATCAATGCCGAGTTTATTGCTGTATGTACAAGTGTAATTTAAAAACTTGGTTGGAAGGAATAGTTAATTCTTAGAGGAATGACAAAATCTTGCTTATGTAGATCATGTGTTGCACATGTGTTTGCAGTTAGCTCTGAAGGATTAGGTCATCTCTAGTTTAGGCTTTGGAACCTAATCTTTCAAATTGAGTTTTTGTAACTGCAGCACAATAATTAAAGCTGTTATGGTACAGGAGAATAGATTCATTTGAAACTGTAATTATATTGGCATTAGGTTGCTGGTATTAAATGACTTAGAACCTCATTTCTGTGTTTTCACAGTGTTTTATTAAATGTCTGTCAAAGGGAGGTTATTTTGAATTACTGCTTTTTCCGTGCATTTGAAGAGCTACATTTATTTTAAGCAACTTTGACATGGGAGTGGATAAATTCATAATGATCTGATGCCCAGGAATCTGTTTGTTTGCTTTGTGGGTTCTGCGTGATCCCTAAGGAAGCCCTCACGTATAAATTAAAAAACAAAAAAGCAGCCTTTTTACTTGATGTAAATAAGGAGCTGAATGCTTGGCCTGAGGTCTGTGCTGCAAGTTGACCTGAGCTTTCTCTGTTGCAATGTATATTCACGGAATAATGTCTGGAAAATGAAAGGCAATTTTTTTCTGTGGATTCAATGGACATTTCTAATCCTATTTCCCTCTTGATAACTGCTGTTGTTGGCTTGCTTGGCTCTAAGAAGGTCTTGAATACTTATCTCCAGATTCTTGTTTTGTTACAATTCAACCCCAGTTTTCTGAGGTACCTGTTGGCCATTATGATGCATGAATAAAACATGCATAATCTCGATCTGTTTTAAGAGTAAAAATAGAATTTATCATGTTTTTCACCAGCTGTTCATTTCATTAATTTTTTTGAAGTATCCCCAGGGTTTTGCATGAAATTTGATTATAAATTTTCTTGCTGTTATAGTTAGACTTTTTGAAAATATGCATAATATTGTTTGTTATTGAAGGATTAAAAGGATGAATGTAGATGTCTAAATTAGATTGATGTTTCCTGAAACAGTGCCTATAGATGCAAAAGCTGAAATTCTGGAGGAAACTGCTGGCATTATTTCATTGATCATGTCAAAAATGCTTGCTTGCCAAAATCACCACAACATTCAGTTTCAAATTCTTTACAAGTTTCATTGATAATCTGGGAAAATTAGTAAAATCTTGTTTGCACATCTGTAAGCAGAAAGTGAAGTAATAAATGAGCAATTTTACTTGAGGCAAGATCCACACAACTGGGGTAATTATTTATTGAAGTCTTAACTTCCTTGTACCTTCTCAGGTAAAACCTTAATAGATTGAGGTTCCTTTTAGAATCAATATTTCTAGAATGTTACCAGTCAGAAGCTTGTGTGGATATAGGCAAATCTTAGATGCGGTAAAGAGCATATGCTTTTGAAAATGCAGAATTTTATAGGTTATATCATTGTAATTGATGTTTAAGAACTAATATGACAAAATGTAGTAAAAGAACTTTTCCAATTTGTGGACCACAGATTTTAGGCACAACAAATTTTAAGTTCCAGCATTATTATTTGAACATTTTACATAATAAAAAAAAAACTGCAAGCTTCTATTCAGTCACATGAGATTTAACATCTGGCCAACCACACTTCCTGTGGTTGCTATGTGAAATTGTACTGCGTAGTTGTTTGCTTTCTAAGTAAGTACTAATTTTTCTTTCTGAACTTCTTAAAATATGAAACCTTTGTAATAGTTTTAGAACATTTTTAAAGTAGCTTTAGTAGGGCTTTTATATATACGTGGAAGAAGGCTGTAAAGTTTTTATGTTGGTGTTTAATTATCAGAAACATTTTTCACTTAAATGTTGGAACTGAATAAAATTTTAAATTCTCTCTCCTATTCAGAATAGCATAGAATACACAGGACAGTTAAAGCTCAAGTCAAGTCAACTTTTATTGTCATTTCGACCATAACTGCTGGTACAGTGCATAGTAAAAATGAGACAATGTTTTTCAGGACCATGGTGTTACCTGACACAGTACAAAAAAACTAGACTGAACTAAGTAATTAAAAAAAAACAGAGAAAGCTACACTAGACTACAGACCTACACAGGACTGCATAAAGTGCACAAAAACAGTGCAGGCATTACAATAAATAATAAACAGGACAGTAGGGCAAGGTGTCAGTCCAGGCTTCGGGTATTGAGTCTGATAGCTTGGGGGAAGAAACTGTTACATAGTCTGGTCGTGAGAGCCCGAATGCTTCGGAGCCTTTTCCCAGACGACAGGAGGGAGAAGAGATTGTATGAGGGGTGCATGGGGTCCTTCATAATGCTGTTTCCTTTGTGGATGCAGCGTGTAGTGTAAATGTCCGTGATGGCAGGAAGAGAGAGCCCGATGATCTCAGCTGACCTCACTATCCGCTGCAGGGTCTTGCGATCCGAGATGGTGCAATTGTTGAACCAGGCAGTGATGCAGTTGCTCAGGATGCTCTCAATACAACCCCTGTAGCATGAGATGAGGGTGGGGGTGGGAGATGGACTTCCCATAGCCTTCGCAAAAAGTAGAGACGCTGCTGGGCTTTCTTTGCTATGGAGCTGGTGTTGAGGGACCAGGTGAGATTCTCCGTCAGATGAACACCAAGAAATTTGGGCTGTTTACGATCTCTACCAAGGAACCATTGATGTTCAGCGGGGAGTGGTCGCTCCGTGCCCCCCCTGAAGTCGTCAACCATCTCTTTTGTTCACATTAAGAGACAGGTTGTTGGCTGTGCACCAGTCCGTTAGCTGCTGCACCTCCTCTCTCTAAGCTGACTCGTCATTCTTGCTGATGAGACCCACCACGGTCGTGTCATCGCCGAACTTGATGATATGGTTCGAGCTGTGTGTTGCAGCACAGTCGTGGGTCAGCAGAGCGAACAGCAGTGGACTGAGCACGCAACCCTGGGGAACCCCCGTGCTCAGTGTGATGGTGTTGGAGATGCTGCTCCCGATCCGGACTGACTGAAGTCTCCCAGTCAGGAAGTCTAGTATCCATTTGCAGAGGGAGGTGTTCAGGCCCAGTAGGCTCAGCTTTCCAATCAGTTTCTGAGGGATGATTGTGTTGAATGCTGAACTGAAGTCTATGAACAGCATCCGAACGTATGTGTTGTTTTTGTCCAGGTGGGTTAGGGCCAAGTGGAGGGTGGTGGCAATGGTGTCATCTGTTGAGTGGTTGGGACAGTATGCAAACTCCAGGGGGTCCAGTGAGGGGGGCAGCAGGGTCTTAATATGCCTCATGACGAGCCTCTCGAAACACTTCATGATGATGGATGTAAGTGCAACGGGACGGTAGTCATTTAGGCAGGATACTGAAGACTTCTTCGGCACGGGGACAATGGTGGCAGCCTTGAAGCACGTTGGAGTGGTGGCGCTGCTCAGGGAAATTTTGAAGATGTCAGTGAGAACATCTGCTAGCTGGTCTGCACATCCTCTGAGCACTCTACCAGGGATGTTGTCTGGTCCAGCAGCTTTCTGTGGGTTGACCCTGCGCAGGCATCTTCTCATGTCGGCCACGGAGAGACACAGCACCTGGTCATTTGTAGGAGGGGTGGACTTCCTTGCCACCACATCATTTTCTGCCTCAAACCGGGCGTAGAAGTTATTCAGCGCATTTGGGAGGGAGGCATCACCTGCACAGTCAGGTGATGTTGTCCTGTAATTGGTGATGTCCTGGATGCCCTTCCACATGCGCCGCGTGTCGCCGCTGTCCTGGAAGTGACTGTGGATTAGCTGGGCATGTGCACGCTTTGCCCCTCTGATGGCTCGGGACAGTTTGGCCCTTGCTGTCGTTAGAGCTGCCTTGTCACCTGCTCTGAAGGTGGAGTCGCGGGACCTCAGCAGCGCAGGCACCTCTGCGGTCATCCATGGCTTCTGGTTGGCATGTATAGTGATGGTCTTGGACAGAGTAGCATCATCAATGCACTTTCTCATGTAGCTGATCACTGAAGCTGTGTACTCCTCTAAATTGGTAGAGATGCCATCGGTTGCAGCCTCCCTGAACATGTGCCAGTCAGTGTGCTCAAAGCAGTCTTGAAGAGCAGAGATGGCTCCTGCTGGCCAGGTTTTCACCTGCTTCCGAACTGGTCTGAAGCACCTGACGAGCGGTCTGTATGCTGGGATTAGCATACCAGATGTGGTCTGAGTATCCAAGGTGGGGGTGGGGCTCTGCCGGTACGCGTCGGGGATGTTTGTGTAAACCAGGTCCAATGTGTTCTCCCCTCTTATTGCAAAGTCCACGTACTGATGGAATTTGGGGAGCACTGACTTAAGGTTCGCGTGGTTAAAATCACCGGCGACAAACAGACCAAGCTGTAGGAAGCTTGCATTTTCCTCCTTTTGTTCTTTTTGTTTTGGTAACAATACTGGTTTGCCTGTTCCTAACAGCATTTGAAAGGAGGTGATGAGCTACATCCTTACACAGTTGTAGTCCTAATGACATTGAAGCTCCAAAGGTTGACAAGAGTTCCAGAATTTGAACCCAATAGCAATTAAGCAACATTAATGTGTGCTTTCAAGTCAGAATGTCATGTGACTTGCAGCTGAGCAGGCAAGTGATGTTTCTTGATGAGTCAATTTCTTTGATGTTAAAGACACCAGGCATAGGAGGTGCTTTTGGAGTCACATAGGTGAGGATCTACAGTATACTTGAAGCACTATGGTCTGGTGGTGAAATAACTAAAGTCCAGTATAAGCATCTATTAGCATTTGCTTTTAACATAAAAATTTGCATAAAAATTATTTACCTCAGGTTAAAGTGGGAAATCAACCCAGAAACTCTATAGACAATTCATTTTAGTCATTTGAGTTTTCTGACCTCACTCACAAACCTAATGAATTCACTTGTCATGTTCTGCAAGTTTTTCTTAAGAAATTTGAGACTACTTGGGGTGACAAGGTAGCATAGTGGTTAGCTTTACACTTTACAGTACAGACGACCTGGATTCAGTTCCTGCCCCTGCCTATAAGGAGTTTGTACATTTTCCCTGTGACTGTGTGGGTTTCCTCAAGGTGCTCCATTTTCCTCCCACAGTCCAAAGTCATACCGGTTGGTAGGTTAATTTATCATTGTAAATTGTCCCATGATTAGGCTAGGGTTAAATCGGGGGATTGCTGGGCGGCATGGCTTGAAAGGGTGGAAGGGCCTATTCTGTGCTGCATATCAATAAATAAGTAGATAAATAAATACCCCTTTGAGTTTGTTCCAGCTCTCAGAGCAATTTTATTAATATTGCCCTATTTTCAGGATCTTTCACAATTACCCATCAACAACCACCCCCTCCCAAATTCTCCTGCCATCCATCTATACATTAATTTATAGTCATCATTTTCATCTAATAATGAGCATGTTTTTGGAATGTGGAGGAAATCAAAGCAAATCGCTGTTTTTGGACATTCATACATTAAAGATCCATCATGTACTGCCCATGTGTTTTCTCTCACTGTCATGCCAACATGCTGCCATTTTGAGTAATCAGTATGACAAATATGTAGTTGGAGCCTTTCATTCATTTCAAGTAGTAACTGCACCGCACAATTTTAACACATGGAACTAGGAATGCCATATAGATATTAATAATTTGGTTTTGTGAAGTTCAATACTTTTATGTGGCTGGGTGCTGTAGTGTGATACACAATATGTTTAACACACAGTGTGGTAATGGGGTGCCAGTTGATCTTTGTCGAGGATTATGTTGAACTCCTGGAGTATTGTTGGAGCTGAACTCATCCAGATAAGTGGAAGTATTCTGTCACAATTCTGACGTGGTGAAAAGGCTATGGATTGAGAGGTGTATCTCTTACCATAGTATGTCCAGCATGAGAGGTGATGATGGGCTGCTATCATGAATTACTGCAATGAAGATACTCCTACAATGTTAAGAAGGCAGCTCCAAAATTTAAAGTAGCAATAATGAAGTAAAATTGATATATTTCCAAACTGGGATATTGTATGATTTGGAGGATCATATGTAATAGATAGTTATGTTGATGGGTAGATTCTTATATGCGTTTGTCTATCCTCATGCCTCCCCCTTTATGATTTCTCATTAATGTGCTGTACCAGAGCAATATTAACTGAAATTGTGCAAATGTAGTGTAACTTCACATGTTTCTGGACGGTGGGTCTTTTTTAAAAATCGTATTATCTTCCTCATCACAGTGTCTCTTTACCCCTCATCTCCCTGATTAGTAGATAGAATGTAGAACATTGCAGCACACCATTCAGCCAACCATTTGTGCTGACCTTAGAACCTACTCTAAGATTAATCTAACCCTTCTACCTAGCCCTCAATTTTCCATCATCCATTTGCACTACTTGAGTTTTGTTTTAATGCCCCTAATGTATCTACCTCTATCACCACTCCTGGCAGGGTGTTCAGTGTACTCACCACTCTGTTTTATATAGTCAAAAAGCTCAGTGTGAGCTTTATAAACTTGACCTTCTTCTTATACTTTCCCTCAATCACCTTTAATTGATGTTCTCTCATATTAGCCATTTCCATCCTGGGGAAAAAATCTTATCATATTTTACACCTCTATCTAGACACCTCATCCTCCTCCTCTCCAAAAGGAAAAACCCAAACTCACTGAACCTATCCACATAAGAAATCTGTCTTGGTAATCCAAGCAGCAGCTTAATAATCTCTGCACCCTCTTTAAAACCATCTATCATGAGGTGACTAGAACTGAATGCAATATTCTAAGTGTGGCCTAACCAGGGTTTTATAGCGTTGCAGCATGACCTGTGGCTCATGTGAGCTCAATCCTTGAATAACGAAGACCAACACATCACATGCCTACTTAACAACCCTATCAATTCGTGTGGCTATTTTTCTGGATCTATGGATGTGGATGCCAAGATCCCTTTGTTCCTCCACACTACTAAGAATCCTGCCATTAGCTCTGTATTCTGCTTTCAAGTTTGGCCTTCCAAAGTGAATCAATTCACACTTCTCACTGTTGAACTCCATCTCCCACCTCTCAGCATAGCTCTGCATCCTGTTGTGACTGCCGACAACCTTCTACACTATTCACAACTCTACCAATCTTTTGTATTATCCACAAACCTGTTAATCCACCTTTCCATGTCCTCATCTAAGTCATTTATAAAAATCCAAAGAACAGGGGTCCCAGAACAGATTCCTGAGGAACACCATTGGTCACTGACTAAGGCAGAATACCCTCTGCCTTAAATAAGTAAGTCAATTTAGTATCCACACATCCAAGTTACCCTAAATTCTGTACCTCCTGATTTTCTGAATGAACCTACCATGGGGAACCTTAGTAGATACCTTATTAAAGCCACTCACACCACACCTGCTGCTCTACCTTCATCAATGTGCTTTGTCACATCCTCAATTGTTTATTGTCACCATATAACCAGATATTTTCCCCTAACTATTAGGAAGATCAAGCCATTGTCTATGGTTCATGTCAATATCTTCCCAGCATCTGTTTCACACTGAAGCATGGTCTCTCACTGTCATATTTAATCCAGTGTTAAACTTTACCATATCTCTGTTCCAGCAGTAATTTATCAATCATACATTTATTATCTCTAATTCCTGATCAATCAGGTGATTCCAGACAGTTTCTTTCATTCTGCCTTTAATAAAATTTAGGTTATCAAAGATAATTGTCTTACTATTTCAGTTTTATTCAGTTACTGACTTTGGCTGCTGATTAAGCGATACCTCATTAAAACATTTACATCTATTTTGTCTGAATCCCTTCAGGGCTTTTGCCTTTGTGTCAGCAAAAGGCAGATTGAGATCATATTTCAATGAGAATTCTTTTTCCTGTTCTGTCTTTACTGCATTACCCTTCACCGCGATCCCTTTAATTACTCTCACAACCAATACACAGTTGTCAACTTGATGTTAAAAGGAGAAACCAGAAGCTGAGGCTGTACATTTGTGAGACCCAATGTTGATTGGGGGACCACTTTGCCAAGTAGCTTCTCTTCATCCACTGCAAAAGGCAGGATCTCTTGGTGCCCACACATTTCAATTTCCATTCTGACATGTCTGTCCTTGACCATCTCTACTGCCCTGATGAGACAATACTCAGGTTGGAGGAGCAACACATCATGTTCCATCTAGGTAACATTAGCTTGATGGCATGAACGTTAATTTCTTCAACTTCTGGCAAGTTCTCCTCCCTCCCCCTTATCTGTTGTGCAATTC
This sequence comes from Hemitrygon akajei, assembly GCF_048418815.1. NCBI lineage: Eukaryota > Metazoa > Chordata > Chondrichthyes > Myliobatiformes > Dasyatidae > Hemitrygon > Hemitrygon akajei. The sequence continues at coordinate 47,261,477 of NC_133145.1, forward strand.
CCCATTCTGGTACTGCCTCTCGCCTCTTCTCATCTCACCTGCCCATCTCCTCCTTCCCCTTCTTCCATGGTCCACTGTCCTCTCGTATTAGATTCTCTACTGTTTCCACCTATCACCTTCTGGCTTCTCACTTCATCCTCCTTCCCCCATGCACCCACCTTCCTCCTCATCTGGTCTTGCTTATTATGTGTCATATTGAACTCTTCTCTCCCTGCCCCCACCCCTGTGACCTTATTCTGACTTCTGCCCCCTTCCTTTCCAGTCCTGATGAAGGGTCTCGGCCCAAAACAGTGAGTTATTTATTTCGCTCCATGGATGCTGCCTGACTTACTGAGTTGTTTGAGCATTTTCTTCCTCCATCAGTTCATTCCATATATGCACCAGCTTTTGTGTGATGTAGTTGCCCCTCGTGTCCCTTTTCAAATACCCTGTCCCTTAAATCTATGTACTGTAGTTCTTAATTCCTGGAATTTTTCTTTACTGATTTCCTGCTTTATTGTCCCATTGCACCCCCATTTCCCTTCCAATAACAGTTGGTACAATACTTGTCTTTTTACCTCTTCACTTCCTGCTATTCAGAGTCTTTCTAGGTGAAGTAGTGGTTTATTTGCATCGAGTGCACTGCATTCAGTGTTCACAATGTGGAAACTAAACACAGATTAGGTGATTGGCATGCGGAACACCCAAGGGGTGACCGTGAGCTTCACGTTACTTGCCACTTGAATTTTTCATTCTAGTCCTACTACATGAATACCCAACATAATGGCTTGAACAGAACTTTTGTCATGTCTTTGGCGCATTGCAGCTTTCTGGATTTGGTACTGAATGCTAGAAGTGCAGTTAACTATGACTTTGTAAGGCATTGATCAAACCACATTTGGAATATTGTGAGCAGTTTTGGGACACACATCTAAGAATATACTGGCATTGGCAAATGTTCAGAGGAAATTTTCGAGAATGGAAGGGTTAATGTACGAGGAGTGTGTTGATGGTTCTGGGCCTGTATTTGCTGAAATTTAGAAGAATAATGTGAGATGTCATTGAAACCTACCGATTATTGAAAGGCCTAAATAGTGGACTATTGTTTCCAATAGTAGAAGAATCTAGGACCAGAGGGCGCAACTTCAGAATAAAGTAGGATACTTTTGACGAGATGACATAATCTTTAATCAGTGGTTGATGAATATGTTGAATTCGTTGCCACAGATGGCAATGGAAGCCAATAACTGAGTACATTTAAAGCAGGGGTTGATGGGTTTTTGCTTAGTAAGGCATCAAAAGTTATGGGGAGAAAACAGAATGGGGTTGAGAGTGATAATAAATTGGCCATGATCGATGGGCCAAATGGCGTAAGTTCTGCTTCTATATGTTCTTATGGTCGGTCTTCCATTTGTATCTATTTGCCATCTGTTATATTGGTTGGGCTTGTTTGTTGTTTCTCTGCCCTCTCTCCCTTTTTCTCTCAAGGAGAAACAGCATTTTGTTTTTAAATTCTGTTACAACTTTTACATTCTGTTGTTTATCTTTCATTTTTGTTCACACACTCGAACTGCTTCCATTCACTCATTGACCAGATATTATTATTTCTGGCCTATCCCCATGCACAACCCCTCTCCAACTATCCCTGCCGCTTTACAAGCTTTGTTTGTCTCCCTTCTAATTTTGACAGTGTGTTTGACCTAATGTGAGGTCTAGTTTCTCTTCCAGCCTAACTTGTTATTTCCAGTATTTTCTATTTTTAGATTTCTAGCATCTGCAGTTTGCTTTTATTTTCATTTGCCTTGTCTCCCATCTTCAAATCTAATCTTAAAAAGCTAATTCTGCTTCTCTTTCCCGGGATACTGTTTGACTTACTGGATATCTCTAGCATTTTCTGTTTTTATTTCAGCGCTTTTTGCCCTCTGTAGCTAATTATTGCAATCCCTTTTATTTCAGATTTTCAGCAGCTAGTGTGCTCTGTCTCTCAGTTCCAATAGGTTTATTTGTTCTTTATAGTTTTTCTAAATGTCTTAATTTATCTACTACCTGAATAGCTCCAAAAATGTTGGGTCACATCTGGACAATCCTGGTCTCCATCCTACTACAGACAGTGCTTTTAGTGTCCCCACTCTTCTTCCATTTCTGCAACTGAGAAACCATTTGTTTTCTCACTTTCCTAGTTCTGATGACCTAATATGTCAACTGTGCCCCTCTCTACAAAAAGCTGTCTTACCTGCTGGGTATTTCTTGCATTTTAATTTCTTTTGGCATTTTTATTGCTGTATTCAAATTATTGAAATGCTGTCTTTCTAGTAAGATGCTAAACTGAGTATGCTTTAGTTTTGGATTTAATAAAAAAAGAGATCCCATAGAAAGTGGGGAAGTTCTCTTAGTGCTGAGATCAACAATAACTCCAAAACTAACATCTAAAGTACAATCTTTTCATTTATGTTATTACTATTTGTGGGTCCTGTGTATACATATTTGCTGACATATCCTACTTTTTAATGACTTGTTAGAACTGTGTCTAAAACCTCTCATTTCAGTAAGTCCTGTTTAACGCATATTTATTTTACCTTGTAATCCTAATATTTTTGTTTCTATAAAATGACTGAGGTAAACATTTATAAATGTGCAAATATAATGCAGAAAATGTGCATTTCCTTCCCGAGCATCTGCATTCAGTCTGCAGCAGTGCCTGTCTCATTAATTTCCCACCCCCTCATATTCTGATTTTTCTGTCTGTGTCATGCTTCATTGTTATAGTGAGGCCCAGAAAAAGCTTAATGAACAACTCCTTGTTTTCCATCTGGGTAAGTTGTAATCTTTGGATTCAATATCAAATTCTTCCACTTTCTGTCTATCAGATTTGACCATGTTTGTGTCTCATTATTTTGGCTCACTTTTATGCTATACAGTGTGGAACTGCTGAGCGTGTCCTGCAGCTTTGCTATTAGCACCTTAACATAGGCAAATAAGAAAATGTGCTTCTAGTTGCCAGTTTAACTGCAAATTTACTTTGAACTCACCCCATCAAAGATCTACCTTCCTTCTGTACTGACAAAGGATTTTGGACCTGAAACTCACTGTTTCTGGTTTTCACCATCTGGTAAGTGCATAATTACCATGGTAAATACTAATTACTAATACTAAATGCTATTCATGATAAATACTAATCAATAATTGAATGATGAGATTTTTTAAAAGTAATTTTATTGGAAAATAACAGCATGTGCAGCATCTGAAATATTACACAAGCTACTGTAAGTTGGAAGGACTGAACAAACTTAAGGTTAGAAAGTACAAGTTTCAGCAAAATGGGAATAAATAAAATCTTGAATCCATTCTACTAATATTTTAAAAACTATTAGTTATAATTTTAAAAAGATCAGTAGCAGCACCTTTAGTTCACCCAGTTACATATTTCAGGTTTTTGATTATTTATATTTGTTCAGTCCTTATAACTTGCATCATGTACATCCCTGCAACATCACCTGTTCCGTGACTTTGATACATAGTTAAGTCAGGTGAAATACTTTGTACAATAAGTAGACCATTCAGATTATAAACGGTTGTATCAAAAGTGGAGTGCAAGAGGTGTTGAACAATAATTAAAACCAATGTGTATTCTATCCAATTTTTCTTTTCAAGTGAGCATTAACTTATAATAATTTTGCCTAATATGCAAGTAGAGATGAGCATTCACTTGCATGTCTACATATTGCCATTTGAATAGGTTTTGCATTTTGGCATGCCATTTCTCTATATTTTAAGTTAAAATAATTGTTTTTAATGCAGAACGGGAAAGTCTGCAGAAATCTCTTTTAAAAAAAATCAATAAAATCAGTCAGTTCACATTTGTTTTGCCAGGTTCAAACATTCTATCAACAATAAACCCACTCAGCAGTCAAAAATCTATATTTAAAAAGACCAGCATTTTAATGGGGTTATTCATACAGGATTAGGAGCATGATGGTTTTTCTGCAAGTCTTGTAACTCTGTCATCCTGTCACTTCTGTCTATCTTCAACTGTTTTCCCCTTATTCATTTTATAACTTGCCTAAAGTGTGGGTGCCTTATTTTTCTGTAGCTCCCTGAGGTTGAATGAGTTATTTACCTGACTTAGAAGTCAACATACTTCATGTTGTTAAATATCTGAAATAAACTGGTGAATGGAGCACTGGATAAACAACCAGTGAAAGAAAGTAAAACAGCTTAGTTTATATTGTCTGATGAGTATAGCGTGCATTTCTTTCACAATATTTTTATGGGAGTAACATCATTAATGGCATAAAATATCACAAAATGAATACATTAATGAATAAATAAAGGTAGTCTAAAACACTAATATAAAGTAATGTAGATAGTAAGGAAATAATGTTTTTTTGCCTGCATTATGATGTTTTCCAATTTCTTAAGATCTGTACTTTTTTAAACTGAAAAAGGGCAACAATCTTTTTTTTAGAGTTAGGGTGAAAAGCACTTTTGAAGGTTACTTGGAATGTATAGAAGAATGAAAATGATTTCACTCAATAATAACTGAACTTCAAGGTAATTAAGTAACTACAGAAGTAAAATTATTGTACAAATATTTCTTCAACATGATCTGATTGTGTAAAGACTACTTCGGTTGAAATTGTAAGGAGTGGCCAATTGTATAGAAGACATGGGAAAATAGTGACATTGGAAGAAAAAAGCTTTAGCAACTTAATCTGCTCTTAAAATATTTTAGCGTATTTTGAATCCTTGCTCAGTACCATATCTGTTCCATGATGTACAGGAAGAAGGGCTTTCATTAACTCAGAAGGTATTAGCTAATTGAAATTAGAATTCAAAGCAGCTCAAGTAAATCGAGCATTTTGAGTAATTGTGTTACTGGTTTTACATAATACTTGTTAAGAAAAAATTTGCGTTTGGATAAAGCCAATTTTGAATTTCTTACTAACTTTTGAGACCCACAAATATAAAGCTGTTCCATCAGAAACTACTACAGAATGAGACATTCAGGTTAACAGAGTCTTGTTATGTCTCTTGTGTTCAAAGCAGCCATTGGGTAAGTATGAAATCAAGGTTCCTATTATGTTAATACAACATCTATTGAATGCATGGGAACCTTGCCAATCAATGATATCACAATATATAGTAGCTAGGTAGGAAGAAAGCCTCTGATTCTGGAGTCTTCAAAGCATATAGAAAACTGGTACTATGTGTTTCAAGCTTTGTAAATAATGCTTTAAAACTGTGCATTTTTGGCAATCTCCTGCAATGCCGCAACATGTAGATTTACTGTCTGATATCAAACTGATTTAATTGTTTTGATTAATTCCATGGCTAGCACAATTGGAAGAGTGATACAATTTACACCATAAATATCTATCCATTTAGGTCATCGTGCGTTTCAACACTATGGAATTTTTGCCTTTAAAACTATGCTACTATTCCAACAATGTTTACTGAAAGCAAGAAACACTTTTAACACCAGTCTTCCTATATTATCTCAATTATTTAAACAGTTTGTTGTTTGTAGAATGTACATAATAGGGGAAAATGGGCATAAAGAATTATTTGTACAATTCTTTTCTATCCTGTATATAAAGGGGAATTTGAGGAGACACGAGATTGCAGATGCAAAAAAAAACTGTCCCATTGCTAGCTGGAAGTTAATCATTTAAAACACCAATGGTAACCTGATGGGGTTGGCTTTGTCGCAAAAATTCTGTAAGAGTAAAGTAGGCATAGTTCATTAGACCAGTCTGGCTGACCATCTAAACTTTATCTGTTCAGTATGCACCTGTTTAGATGAGGCTCTTTAAAATATTTGATGTTCAATGGAAGTGAACTTTCAATTCCACTGTTTTCCACAGCAGGATAATCGACAATCTAATACTTTGATTAGGGTTTTAATTTTTTTTGAGTGTAATTAAACTTCTCCTGCTCCATGGCTAAATCCTCTTCAACGTTATTTTAATGTCCACAATTAGATTATGAAGTATCTTTTCTGTAAAAATGGAATGCATACAATATTCAGTACTTGTAACTCAAAAATGCTCGTAATATCTAAGATCAAATGACAAACAAGTTTGAGGATAGTTTATTTTTCAATTGTGAAGAACTTTCTTGTATCCAGCACAGGAGTGTGAGGATTATGGGAAATGTATTCCAGCTATCTTAGTCACATTTAAACTTTGAATTTAATAGCTTATTTCTAGAGATAAAAGTTTAAATATATAAGGAAACTATTTTAAAACCCTATGGTGTTTGTTTTTTGTATAATTTGCAATGGTTAAAATGCCACTTTACCCATGCCACATCCACTCCATAATGACATAAGTTTTAAAAAAATATTTTCAAACTTCTCATGTTCCAATGCAACTACCAATATTTTCTGGTCATAAATATTTTTCAGCATTATCATAATAAATTTGGTTGCTTTTTTTCCCTCGCGATAAAATACTGCATTTTTAAATAGTGATCCAGCATGTAATTTAAATGAAAATAAAAGCTATAACCTTGAGTGAGTTGATTTGACTAAAATCCTTAAATCTCAAAGCCACTGTTTTTAAAGAGAGAATTTTTAAATAGGTTGCAGGGAGAAGGCAAAAGAATGGAGTCTACCAATAATAAATTGGGTAGACTCAATGGGTTGAATGGGCTGAAAGACATATGGTCTTATTTGATAGCTTTAAGTATTAGGTTAGTGTGGCTTTGCACTTAATCCTATTTAAAACAATACCTTGTATAAAGACATTAACTAATTGGAACTGTAAAATGTGTAAACTTAAAATGCTGATCTGAATGATTTTAGCAATAATTTTAGTAACACATTCTCAATATGATCTAAACAAACGTGAAACCTTTCCATGTATTCCTTTGTATTCCATTTTGTAATTTTAAGCACAGTTCATCTGAAAGTGAGTCTACATCCACCAAATAGTAAATATTAAACTTTGCTTCTTGTGATGTTTCTTTGCAAAATGAATAGTCATTTGTTGGTTTGAAAAGAAGGTACGTCTGAGATTAAATAAGGCCATGTTGAGGTTGACAAGATGGGCAAATGGATACCCTTACCGGGAAACATGCATCCCATTGGGGTGGTGTATGTTTCATGCAAGGGCTTGAAGTTGATCCTGTAAACTTTCTGATTTCTTCAGGTCTGTTTCTAGGAAGTCGTCAGGCACATCCTGGATAATGTTGAGATCTTGTTTTAATTCCTCTTGCTTATCAGTTTCTAGAGGTTGTTTCCTTTGACATGACCAGTTTTTAGATGGCCGAACTAATGCAAGAAAGAATGCACCCAAACTCATACCAATGCCACAGAAGAAGAAAGCAGATCCATAATTCTGACCTGTAATATCCACAAGCCAACCTGAAAAAACAAAACACATCTAGCTGTAAACTTAACAAATAATTTTTCCAGTAACTTGGATGACATTTCAAATACAGTAGTCTAGATATGTTAGATATATCATGTTAAGGTTCATACAAGTAAATATTGTGCTGAAAGTTCCTGAATAATGAATTGGAAAAGCATAACCATCATATGAAAGTTCAAATGTTTAACATTGAAATATCAGTTTGAAATCTGAAACTTCCTGTCATGAAGGAAGATATTATGAAAGTTTGATGAAGTAGCATTAATATAGTGCCATAACATAAAGGCTGTCTGTTTAATTTCCTTACAGATTTCAGCACAGATGATGCTTCATAATTTTGAAAGGGAACAGATCACAATGCAAGTAAACTGGCAGAAATACTTGAATTCCATTTCTATGCAGGTATTTGCTTGATTTATAAACATTCAATTTATGAACTCCAGATATACTTTTGACTTTATGGGGTACATACCTTTGAATTTAGAAGTTAGTATTTTTTTTTGCTGTTTAAGGTAATGTTATACATAGAAATGTACTGTATCCCATGTGCACTTTCCCCAACCTTTGACGCACAAAATTGTACTTAATCTCTCAAGAATTCATCCCTTTATTAAATCAAGCAAAGCCATTGTTTTAGCCATGAAGTTTAATGTGCCTATAGGCATTTGTTTATGTAATCTACAAAGCAGCACTGCAGTGGCAAAGGTTATAAATATATTGGGGAAATTAAAACATTGAATTTTCTTTAAACAGTTCATTTGTTAATATTGTTAATCATCAATTTAATTAATCTGACTAATGACTCCAAAAATGGTTGTGACAGAAAAATTTGAATCTGATCATTGGAATATCATTTTATAAAGCTCAGGTGGATAGTCACTTAACTTTATGCTAGGGAATATTTCCATCTGGCTTTCAAATGCCAATCAGGATGATGTGGCAAGGCTGCAGTAGTGCAGCTGCCTTAAAGCTCCAATGACCTGGGTTTGTTTCTGACTTTTAAGTGCTGTGTGGAGTTTCCTCCCATATCCCAGAGACATGCCAGTTAATTAGCTGCTATGAATTACTTCTGCTGGCTGGTGTGGATATCAGTGGGAAGAAGGATGTTGATGGCATGTAAGACAATTGTAAGTTTATTTACAAGGAACTAAGTGAGGTAATATGATTGCTTGGGGATCCATCTTGTATCGTTAAATGACTTTCAAACTCATAAGGAAATATAATTTAATTATGCTTACCAAGATAATAACTAGTTAGCTCATCCAACATTCAAAATTTGAGTATTAACTTCTGGCTGGCTTCTTTGCTAACTGTTCAAACTTGAATTCCTCCAATTCCACTTAAATAATGGTTTCACACAGTTTAGCTTGCCTAACAGATATGACTTCACAGTTTAACAATTGTGCATTATACAGTCTACAAAGTGTTCTTCACAACAAGCTTTAAAATTTAAAATACACTGTACATTGAAACTGGATCTGTAAATTTCAAGATGCAGCTTGGTTTTTGGTTACTTTTTAGAGTATAACTAAGAATCAATGTTTTCAATATGTGCACTGTGATACTGTTTCAGATTAGTTTTTTTCATTAAATGAAATACATTCCATCGCAGCCTTGTATCCTTTTCAGTAACGCCTTTACCTGGCTATATAGAGAGATCTATTTGGTGGTGATAAAAACATTGTATGTACCTCCAATAGGTGGTCCAGCAAGTCCTGAAAAGCTCTGTATAAAGATGTAAGTTCCAACAGCAGATGACATTTTCTCAATTCCAGCCACATCATCCTCTGCCAACATTGGAATGTGGGTAGCAGCCACAGTACCAAACAAAAATCCACAGGTCATGCTGCATGTCACAAGGCTCCAGAATCCTTTTATGAGTGGAAAGCACAATAACACTAGACTCAGTAGACTCACACAGATCAGTAAAATGTAAATTTTTCGTATCGGTTGTTTGTTTAGGATCCAGCCTACTGTCAGCCTGCCAAGTACTTCCATAATTGCCATAGCTGATAGCATGTATGCTGCCCATTCATTAACACCTAGGCTAATACTAAGGGGAATGACATAGAGTTGAGGTGCAAAGAATCCCAAAGTGCCAAATAGTCCGAAGAGTGCATAAAAGATAAAGCTTTTGCTTTTTAGAATTGAGAAGTCAAACAATTTTGGTTGTGGTTTTTGCTTCTTGCTTTGAAGAACCTTAAGATTTTCTTTGTGGATATCATTTGTTGTACACTTCTTGCTGTGTTCCAAATGATCACATGAGGTAGATAAAGATTCCACTCCTGAATCGACAGAGTCTACAGAGGTGCGAGTTTCCTCATTCTCCAGCACGTACTTAGCTTCCAAAACTAAATCTATTGGTGGTTGTTCTTCTGGTCTTTTGATTACAAGTGGACGAAGTAGCGCTCCACAAACAATGATGTTTAGCTGCAATGCACCAATGATGAGGAGACAGTTTTTCCACCCAAAATAGTTTTTCAATATTGTGAAACCTGTAAATGGGGAATAGAAAATTATGATATTATCAATCCAGCTGCATTTGGGCTTTAGTCCCTCCAGACTGAATCTGCCTCTCAAATAGTGACATTGAGTTATAAAGCAAGAAAATAGGCCCTTTAGTTCACGTGTACTAAGATGTTTAAGCTAGTCCCATTTGCCAGTGTTTGGCCCAGATGCCCCTCAACCTTTCTATTTATGTACCTGTCCAAATTAAACATTAACTGTACCTGCTACTGCTTCCTCAAGTAGCATGTTACATGTACCCATCCCTTATTCCCTCTCACCTTAAATCTATGTCTACTTTGAGACTCCCCTAACTTGAGGAAGAGACTATGACCATCCCACGTGATTTTATAACACCCCATAGGATACTCCTTGCCCTTGTGTGCTTCAGGGAAGAAATCCCCACTATTCAGCCTTCTATAACTCAAGCCCTCCAGTCCTAAAAACATCCTTTTGAAGTGGATCAAAGTTTACTGCATAAGCCTTGGTGATTTTCCTTAATATTCCTGTTCTTCAAAAATCATTTTTGAATTTAAGGCTATCCCATGGTCTTTGTAATGCAAATGTATGTAATCACCACATGTGCCTCTTAAACAGTAATCATGGCAAAATAACAAAAACAAAGTTGGTGCTATCTATTGGTGCTTTTTGATGACAGGTATTGGAAGGGCTGGGTGTTGGGGAAGTCTGATTCTTTGAATTGAGATGAATAAAATGGACTGCAGCTTGGTTGCTGGTCTCCAAACTTTTTTCCCATGCAGAGGCCATACTTAAGCAACATGTTCCAAGTCAAAGGAATCTGGTGTTATTAAAGTAAGCCCTGCAAAGGAACCAGAATACAGAAAGTATATTTTTTTTGTAACTGAAACAAGCCAGAAAACTTGAGGTTAAATTACTTCTCCAATGGCAAGATAGCTGCAGTAAATTTGCAAATTTACTATCAATGGGGAACTGAACAAACAAGTTTTGAAAGAGATAAATGATAAATTCTTCTGATGGTGAAGTGAAGGAAATCGGAGATGTGCAATCATTGAAACAATTAACTGGTTACAGATTACACAGAAAGGAAAGGACAAGTCCATACAGGATTTGAATATGACAGTTTAAATTGTGTCACTGAAACATGAAGGATTCAAAGTCTTTTTGTCATCAGACCATTCAGAAGTATTGGTATTCTTTTGCCTCCTTGTTCTGTATTCCTCTGATTGAAAGAGAAATGACCACTTAAGACCATAGGACAAAGGAGTAGAATTAGGTTATTTGGCCCATGGAGTCTGCTCTTCTCTTTTTTTTTCCTTTTTAAAAAAAAATATGGAACGCTTCACGAATTTGCGTGTCATCCTTGCGCAGGGGCCATGCTAATCTTCTTTGTATCGTTCCAATTTTAGTATATGTGCTGCCGAAGCGAGCACGAGTGCTCTTCTCCGTCATTCCACCATGGATGACCTATCCCTCCCACCCCCATTCTCTTGCCTTCATAACCTTTGATACCCTTGCTAATTGAGAACCTGTCAATCTCCACTTTAAACATATGCATTAACTCTGCCTCCACAGCCGTTAGTGCCAATGAGGTCTTGTAGATTCACCTCCCTGTGGCGAAAGAATTACCTCTTCATCTCCATTCTAAAAGGAAGTCCTTACGCAGTGAGGCTGCGTCCTCTAATCCCCCCTCTATAGGAAACATCCTTTCCATGTCCACTTTATCTAATCCTTTCAATATTTAGTAGGTTTCAATGTGATCCTCATTTTTCTCATCAAATCAATCAAATCCTTTAATCATATATATCTCCTCTAAGGAAGAGAAGCTGAGTTTATATTAGTACTTTGTTAAACAAAATGCTTGAAGAACCAGATCAAGCAGCATCTGGAAAGAAAAAAAACAATTTTTTTAAAAAGTCTGATGGATTCCCTTCATCAGAATTAACAAAGAAGCAAGTACGCTAAGTAGCACAACAGATGGGCAAAGGCAGTGGGTAGGATAAAAGGAACGTCACTGGTGCGATTTCATTTTTTCAGTATCTGCAGTTTGTTGATTTTCCTTTACTGTCACTTGTCTAATCCTGCTACCCCACATTCCAACCCCACCCCCAGCCACACCACCAAAAATAACAATATGTCCCGTGTGGAATGTGTATCTAGAACTGAACGTATTGTTCCATATCCAGTCTAATCAATAAAATATAATGTTCCTAGTTTCATACCATGTAATGAAAGCCTTGATCTATTTTTCCAAGGTCCAAAGAGTTTAAACTCGCAGTGTCCCACAGAATCATTTTGCCACAAACTGCATTTCCTTAATCAATGCCCCATTTCAAATTTTTGCTTTATACTAAATATTGTGCCACTCATCTTTTCAATTACCTTACAGGATGTGGGCTTTACTGGAAAGGATAGCTTTTTTTGCCCAGTTCTAATTGCCTATGAGAACTGATGTGACCCTCCACCATAATTGTTACAATCTGCCTTGTGATGATACTCCAATAGTGTTTGTTGTAGAGGAAGTTCTAAAATTCAGTGAGACCTGTCAGCAACATAGATCTGTGACATTGTACCATGACACGATGGGGAACTTGCAGTTGTTCATGTGCACAAGCTGTCTATCTAGTTGGTAGAGATCAGTATGTCAGGAATAAAAATATAGAGAGCTAACCATAAGAGGTAAGAACAGAAATGGGTATTAAAAGTAAACAGAACATTTCATGCACGATACCTCTGCAACACTACACAGGTTAGAGAGGGAATATTTAAGTTAGTGGAAAAGGAGCTAATCAGAAAGGCAACTTTATATAAATGGCATGAAGCTTGAAAGTTGCACTGATTCAAGCCAATGTGTATGTTCTTAATGCTTCTAAATTATACTTTGCTAGTGTTGAAAAGATGAGCTGCTTAGTGCTGATTACCTAAAGGGGAAGAGGAGTATGGGACTTGGGCGGAGCAGACCTCTCAGTTGTTAGATGAGTGGCAGTGCTCTGATGACGTAAAGCAACAGACTGGTAGAGGGTTTGAATGGGCGGGCTGATGATGTGAGAGCCATCAAGTTCGGTATCCCCTAGAAACTGAGCGATTACATGCGAGCACTGGAAAATGCTTTTGGCTTGACAGGAAGCCCAATGGAGCTCATGGTAGCATTTCAGAACATGTGTCAGGAGAAGGGGGAGAAGCTTTCTGCTTACATTTTTCAGCTAGAGAGGCAGCTAAATTGCTTGCAGTGCACAGGGGTCATTTAGGCAGCTAAGAATGGACCAGATAGCCAAGGGCGCCCAGTCCCAGAACCTGATTGCTTGGGGTGTCTGATAGTCTTGTAAGATGTGCCCCCCTACCTCTTTCGTTGAGCTGATCAGAAAGGTACGGGAGAAAGCATCAGTGGCACGGGAGGGCTCCGTCAGTAGGGTACAGTCCTTGGTAGCAGTATACCAAGGAACCCCCCAAAAGCGAAAGACCCTATTCCTGAAGGCTTAGTGGGACCATGGTCCAGTGTGTCGCTACGGATAGAGGGTATTTATGCTAAAGCCATACTTGACACTGGGTTGCAGGTCATATTGTTGTATCATTTGTTTTACAACTGGTATCTGAAGCATTTACCATTGACACCATTCAGGGCACTGGCAATCTGGGGTCTTAGTGCTGGTGATTATCCATAGGACAGTTATTTGTCAGTGAAGCTGGAGTTCTTGGAGGCTGATGTGGGAGTGTCTGAGGTCCTTGATACTAGTGCCGTTTTGTCCGGACCCCACTGAGAAGGGTGGCGTTTCAATTCTGGTGGGGAGGCCCATGGGGGGCCTGCAAGGAGAAAGCTGGCGTGAGCTTTCTGGGAACATTGTCCGTGCACCTGGTGTTTCAGGCTGCTTTTGATTAAGTGTATGGCTGCACTGGGGCGGATACCAAATTTAGACGAGGGTCTATATTGTTCACCCAGTCAAAGCCAATAGTGGTAAGGCCTGGGGAAGTAGCAAGAGTGATGGGAATCTCCAAATTTCCTGGAGTGCCCGAGGGCGAGGCCCTCTTAGTGGACACTTCGGAAGACTAATGAGGGGAGTCAGGATATCCTGCTGGGGTACTGGTGAGGCCTGAACTGCAGAAGCCCTTGTTTGTACAAGCAAGCAGAATGGCAGTGATTGTCAGGAACACCATGAAGAGGGAGGTCACCTTCAGGTAGGGGATGCCCTGACACTTCTGTTCCTGGTGACGGTAATGTCTAGTGTCCCTGTGAGACAAGCCGGGGAGAAACTATTGGAAAAAGGGGGAAGTTGACCCCTGGGTCGTTCAACTTCGGGGACTCCCTGGTTCCTGCGGGTTGTAAGAGGAGGTCGGTAGAGAAGATGTTGAAGCTGAAAGGTGTCTTTTTCCACTGTGGGTTGTTCCAAGAGCACTCATCACACCATCTGGGGTGACCGAGGACACCCATTTAGAGAGAGGTCATGGAGACTGGCCCCTGCAGAGGTGGAAGATGTTCGGCAATGTTTGTGTGAGTTGAAGGAAGCTGGGATCATCAGAGTCCTGAAACCCCTATACATCCCCAATAGTAGTGGCCCAAAAGAAGAATGGGAAGGTGCAGATGTGTGTGGACTATAGAACTCTGAACAGGCACACCGTCCCTGACTGGTATATGTTTCCAAGGATCGAAGACGTGCTGGCCTATCTGACTGGTGCAGATTGGTTCAGTGTGCTGGACTTGGGGAGTGGACACTACCAGATCCCCATGAGTGAGGCTCACAAAGAGAAGACGGCAGTTTTATGTCCCGTGGGATTTTTCCAGTTCTAAAGGATGCCTCAGGGCATATTGGGAGCCCCTGAAACCTTGCAGCAGGTCATGGAGAAGACGGGGTGGGGGACATGAACTTGCTTGAGGTATTGGTGTATCTGAATGACCTCAGTGTTTGGATCCACCTTGGAAGAACATGAAGTGAGGCTACTGAAGGTGCTGGGCTGCCTGAAAGCTGAAGGGTTAAAACTTTCCCTGGACAATTGCCAGTTCTGCAAAACGGCTGTTAGCTATGTTGGGCACATAGCCTCATGGGATGGAGTAGCTACAGAACCGGCTAAGATAGAGGCGGTGACCACTTGGCCAAGACCCCAGACTGAGCGCTCTGTGCTCTATCCTTGGGTTCTGTGGTTACTATTGGAGGTTTGTGAAGGGCTACACGAAAGTGAGACAGCCATTGAATCAGCTTTTATACAGTTACCCTCCCTTGGAGAAGAAAGGGAGGGGGGGAAAGTCAGGAGGGTGGAGAGTGCCTTAGCTCATCAGAGCCCTTTGGATCGAGGTGGGATGCAAAATGTGAGGCAGACCAGAAGTATCCACAGTAGTGTCAGGACCTGAAGAGTTAGGTGAGGTGGAACGGAGGTCAGAGAATTTGGAGACCAGCGGATAGGTTGGCACCGGGGGAACAGAGTGTGGCCCCTACCGTTTTGGGGAGCTATGTCACTGCCTTTTACACCTGGGTTGGACTTTATGTTTTGCAGGAGGGGTTGGCAAATTAGCTCAACGTTATGAGGACATGACTAAATTTGGTGGGGCGAGAGTGTAACACGCTGTAAGGTTTCACTGCTAGTGTAATGGTTTCTCTGTAGCAGCAATGTTTGGGTTATGACTAGAGATAACGGAGGCTTTGGAATGTGTGCCATCCAATGAGAGGCGTGTTGTTTCTTGTGCGTCTAAGAGAAGGGAATCGCAGTCTTTTGTTAGCGAGAGATGAAGAGTGAAGATGTGAATGGAGAGAGTTGGTAGGCCGCTGGACGGAGCGAGGGTTGGCGACGCTTGGAGGAGTTCAGGGAACGAATGGACGGAACCATGGGCACCAACATTGCACATTAGACTGTTTCATGAGAATGGGCCCTTTTCCTTTTTTAAAAATTTCTTTACTAACCATATAGTCAAATTAAGAATTATAAAGCTCAATCATTTAATTGCATATTGTGTACTGATTGTTATTTCCTGGTACTGATTTGTAATGGGACCACATCACGCAGCATCCACCCAAACAAGATTTCTCAAGTTTGGCTGGGCCGGTGGCTGTCTTCTCCTAGATTAAGCTGTTAGCTAAACCTGGGGGTTACATGAAAGAAAGGGTGGGGGTGGATATCAGACCACTGGAAAACAATGCTGAAGAGGTAGTAATGGGGGACAAGGAAATGGTGGATGAACTGAGAAGTATTTTGCATCAGTCCTCACTAGCAGTATGCTGGTAGTTCGAGTGTCAGGCGGCAGAAGTGTATGAAGTTGTTGTTACTAGGGAGATGGTTCTTGGGAAACTGAAAGGTCTGAAAGTGGATCAGTCACCTGGACCAGGTGGTGCACACCCCAGGGTTCTGAAAAGAGATGGCTGAAGAGATTCTGGAGGTATTAGTAATGACCTTTCAAGAATCACTAAATTCTGGGATGTTTCCTGAAGAATGGAAAATTGCACATGTTACTCCATTCTTCAAGAAGGGAGAGGGGTAGAAGAAAGGGAATTATAGGCTAGTCAGTCTGACCTCAGTGTTTGGGAAGATGTTGGAGTTGATCATTAATTTGGAAGCACATGACACAGTAGGCCATAATTAGCAAGGTTTCTTTAAGGGAAAATCTTGCCTAACAAATCTGTTGGAATTCTTTGAAGAAATAACAAGCAGGAAATGAGAAAGGAGAATTGACGGTATTACAGAAAGATACTAGCATGAATAGACCACTGGCTGATTGTAGGAGGCAAAGAGTGGGAATAAAGGGATCATTTCTTTTTTACATTGTATGTCAATGACTTTGAAATTGGAATTAATGGCTTTGTTGCAAAGTTTACAGACGGTACGAAGATAGATACAGGGGCAGGTAGTTTTGAGGAAACAGAGAGTCTACATAGGGATGTAGATTAGGAGACTCTGCAAAATAGCAGATGGAATACATTGTCAGAAAGTGTGTGGTCATGTACTTTAGTAGAAGAAATAAAAGAAATTAGATTTAGAAATCTAATTTCTAAATGGAAGAGAAAATTCAAAATCTGAGGTGCATAGGGACTTGGGAAGCAGGTTGAGTTGATGATGAGGAAGGCAAATGCAATATTAGCATTCATTTCAAGAGGACTAGAATATAAAAGCGATGATGTAATGTTGAGTCTTTATAGAGCACTGATGAGGCCTCACTTGGAGTATTGTGAGCAGTTTTGGGCCCCTAATCAAAGAAAGGATGTGCCGTCATTGGAGGGAGTTCAAGGTTCAGGGAAAACGATTCTGAGATTGAAAGGCTTGTTATTTGCGGAGCATTTGATGGCCCTGGGCCTGTACTCACTGGAATTCAGAAGAATGAGGGGTGACCTCATTGAAACCTATCGAATGGTGAAAGGCCAAGATAGAGTGATGTGGAGAAGATTTCCTTGTGGTGGGGGAGTCTAAGACCAGAGTACATAACCTCAGAATAGAGGGGCATCCTTTTAGAACAGATGAGGAATTTCTTTAGCTAGAGAGTGGTGAATCTGTGAAATTCATTGCCACAGGTAGCTGTGAAGGCCAAACCTTGAGGTATATTTAAGGCAGAGGCTGTTAAAATTCTTGATCATCAGGGCATGAAGGAATGCAGGGAGATGGAAGGAGATAGGGTCTCAGAGGGAAAATGAATCAGCCATGATGAAATGACAGAGCAGACTCAATGGGCCAAATAGTGTAATTCTGCTTCTGTGTTATGGTCTAAAAGTAGCCTGCCCCAAGTTGCTTCAAAGCACAAAATAGTTGCTGCACATGAACTACCATTTCTAATTTTATTATCCATTTTCCTAACTGTACTAATAAATATAATTTGCAGGGATATAATGTCAATTTTGACACTTACCAGGTGCAAAAATGAAGATGGCAAAACACTCTCCTGTAGAAGCTACAGCAGTGACCAGAGAACGATATTTTTCAAAGTAGAGGGAGAGGACAGTAACTGTGGGTAGGAAGCTGAGACATAAACCTATTCCTGTTTTGAAAAGCAAATAAAAAATGTACTGATAAATTAGACAGGAAAAAAATAGTTGTTTGTCGAATTGTGAAACTTAATTTTAATACAAGTGATCGCATCCTTTTTTTGTCACAGTGCTAAGTGATTAGGTAATAAGAACATCTTACTCCAGAATGGGGTTGAGAGCAAGTATAAATTTATTTATTTATTGATGCACACTTTGAGTGGCACTGCCTAGCAGCCTCTAGTTTAACCCTAGCCTAATCACAGGATAATTTACAATGACCATTTAACCTACTAACTGGTACATCTTTGGGCAATGGGGAAAAACCACATGGGAGAAAAACTCCTTATCTGCCCATCACCTCCCACTGGTGCTTCCCCTCCCCCCCTTTTCTTCCATGGCCTTCTGTCCTCTCCTATCAGATTCCCCCTTTTCCAGCCCTTTATCTCTTTTGCCAATCAACTTCCCAGCTCTTTACTTCACCCCTCCCTTCCCCTCCTGATTTCACCTATCACCTTATGTTTCTTCCTCCCCTCTATCTTCTTGCCTTGACATCATCTTTCTGTCTCCAGTCCTAATGAAGGGTCTCAGCCTGAAATGTCAACTATACTTTTTTCCATAGATGTTGCCTGCCCTGCTGAGTTACTCCAGCAATTTTTGTGTGTAGTTTGGATTTCCAGCATCTGCTGATTTTCTTGTTAGGGAATTGCTTGTCTAGGCATAGAATTAGCTGAAAAAAGTTCCAGCTGGAAAGATGGATATAATCATGCAGAACTTTCTACTCAGTGATTTCCTGCGTTATCTTCTGTGAAGCAATACATAATCTTTGCCTATAACTGAATTGATTAAAGTATATTTATGGATGGCATTTGTGACACCACCTTTAGACTGTAACTTGCTCTGTGAGGAGGATATCTAACATCCAGTTATAATAGTGCAATAATTTTGATAGTTAAAGCAATCATAATGATTTTGACCTATAGTAAGAAATCTTTTTCAATTCCTGAAAAGTCTTATCATAGAATTCATGAATTTTAATTAAGGACTGTTTCGAGCATTCATTTGCTGATCTATAGTTTTCAATTAGAATACTTTGCATTGATGAGATCAGTGTTCTAAAAGGAGAATCTCTATGGAATGAAAGTCCATAACCATAGTTGTTAGTTATTGGATGTGCATTGTTCCATCTCACTTCACGCAACTCCTTCCCAGAGCAGAAACAAGATCAGAAATCCCTCTAAAAATTTCATGGGTATAGGAAGATGTTTTCTTCCACATTTCTTCCAATTTCAGATTGACTAAAATCTGAAAGCAAGTTCCACTGGAATTGTACATATTCAGAAAATGTAAATAATGTTGAAATGAAATTTTTTAAAAACTCAAGTTAAATATATAGTATGATGATTACTGCTGATTTACAGTGCCTAGAAAAAGTATTCACCCCTCTTGGAAGTTTTCGTGTTGTCAACATTGAATCACAGTGCATTTAATTTGGCTTTTTTTTTTGACACTGATTAACAGAAAAAGACTTTTTTGTCAAAGTGAAAATACAAAATAATTGATTGCATAAGTATTCAACCCCTTCAAGTCAATATTTAGTAGATGCACTTTGGCAGTAATTACAGCCTTGAATCTGTGTGGATAGGTCTGTCAGCCTTGCACATTCTTCTTTGCAAAACTGCTCAAGTTCTATCTGATTGTATGGGGATCACGAGTGAAAAGCCCTTTTCAAGTACAGCCACAAATTCACAATTAGATTGAGGTCTGTATTCTGACTTGGTTATTCCAGGATATTAACTTCGTTGTTTTTAAGCCATACTTTGGCTTTATGCTTGGGGTCATTGTCTTGCTGGAAAACAAATCTCCTAAGTCGCCGTTCTCTTTCAGACTGCATCAAATTTTCCTCCAGAATTTCCCTGTATTTTGCTGCATTCATTTTACTCTCTACCTTTACAAGCCTTCCAGGCCCTGCTACAGCGAAGCACCCCCACAGCATGATGCAGCCACCATCATGCTTCACGGTAGGGATGGTGTGACTTTGATTATGTGCGTAGTTAGGCTTACACCAAACATAGCGTTTAGTCTGATGGCCAAAGAGCTCAATTTGGTTTCATCAGACCATACAGCCACCTTCCAGCTGACTTCAGAGTCTCTCACATGCCTTCTGGTAAACTCTAGCCAAGATTTCACGTGAGTTGTGTTTTTTTCCCAAAAGTGCCTTTCTTTTTGCCACTCTCCCATAACACTGTGAATGAAGAAGCACCTGAGCAACAGTTGTTGTACGTGCTGTCTCTCCCACCTCAGCCACTGAAGCTTGTAACTCCTCCACATGTCATAGATCTTCTGGTGGCCACCCCTACTCGTCCCTTTCTTGCAATGTTACTCAGTTTTTAAGGATGGCCTGCTCTAGCCAGTTTACAGCTGTGCCATATTTTTTCTGTTTCTTGATGATTGACTTAATTGTACTCCAAGGGATATTCAGTGACTTGGAAATTTGTTTGCATCCATCTCCTGACTTGTGCCTTTCAACAACCTTTGCATGGAGTTCCTTGTTTTTGCCAGGATACACACTCTCAAGAAGTTGGACCTACTACAATCAATTGAAATGTGTTTTTACTACAATCAATTGACACACCTTGACTGCACCACAGTGATATCCATTTAGCTTATTAAGGGGGTGAATACTTAAGCAATCAATTATTTTGTGTTTTATATTTGTAGTTAATTTACATCACTTTGTAGAGATCTGATTTTACTTTGACATAAGAGTCTTCTGATGATCAGTGTCAAAAGAATTAAATCCACAGTAATTCAATGTTGTTAAATAATGAAACATGAAAATTTCTGGGGGGGGGAATATTCTTATAGGCATTGTAGATAGTATTTTCAATATCTTTTTAGAAGTCTAGCATTCACAACGGAGAAGTTGCAATCAATGGAATTACAATGGGATAAAATCCAGACCTTTTGAATTTTAATTCAATGAAGGTGCAGCATAGGTATAGCTAGTTTTAATCTGTGAAACAAACTTGTTGAGTGCAAAGATGGACTTAGCAATTACCTGATACTAATCCAATAGTAATGTACATTTCTACAATTGTCTGTGCAAACGATGCTGCCATCATTCCCAAACCAGCAAGAAGTCCACCCAGCATCACTACTGGGCGATAACCAAAGTGATTACTTAGTATTGTGGACAGTGGAGCTGTAAAGAGAGAAAAACAATGTTAGCTCAACTTTCTGCTTGATTTCATTATAGATAATTATTTTAACAGTTCAAACACCCAAGTTTCTACTATTTTATAGAATAGAGGTATGGTTTTATATTCAGTGTCTGTGTGTATAAATTTATTTATATCCTGGTTTATGTTATGTGTGTCCTGGCCCAGTAATTTATAAGAATCTTCCATGTATTCTCTGTGAAATGGTTTGATCTTTGGAAGGAGAGCTATTGTATTCATGCACAGTTTTGTTAGTGTTATGTTGCAAGTAAGACCCAGTGAAAATTGAAAAATACAAGCCATTAAGTGGATCAAGTCACAGAAACGAAATGCAAAAGAATTCAGTCATCTTTCAGTCATAAGTTTCTAAGATTCACAAGGGACAGCAATGATTAAATAAAAAAATGAAAGTGGATGACAACAAAATAAACTTAAGATACAATACAGAACAGAAAGACTTAGAGCAATGCAAAAAAAAAATAATAAGGAGAATTTGTATAATACCCAATTGAAGTGACAGAAACATGCATTGGTGTAATCAAATGACAAGTTCTCTCTATTAAATTAGTGAGAGTGAGCACCAAGCTGAATAACGCTATAGAAATTGGAGTAGTTTGTGATAAAATACAAGAAGTGCCATTATTATAATAGTATAAGTTGTGAATAGAAAATACTCTTATTGTTTGGCAGTGGCTTGTTGTTTCTGTTAATGGTCCATTTGCAAGGAACCCTTGGATCAATAAATGAATTACTTGCATTGTGTAAAACATACAGTGCAGTACAAAAATATTTGCATTAAAGAATGTACAGAAGTTCATTTGCAGATTAAACTGAAATCCTATTTCATAAGGGATAAAAAGATTATTCCAAAATAATTATTTACCTACAAATCCCTGTAACAATTTAAAATTTCATGTTTAGTAATTTATAAAAGGAAAATACTGATATAAATATCAAACATACAACACACTTTTTAAAGATAAAATATGGATGCTTTCATTCCACTCTGCCTATCGTGGTTATGAAAGAATTACTGTTTTTTTTCCAAAGTTTCTACCTTCTTTCTGGCTGACACTGATCTCCAGCTAGAACCAGTGCATTCAAGTATTATTGAAAATTTAAAAACCAAGTAAAAAGTAAAGTTTCTGATGAAAATAATTAGAATAGTTGGGGACACTGTTTGTAATCCCATCAAATAGTTTATAATTCAATTGCCTGCATTAAAAAATTGGTTAACATGCCCTTAAGTGCCCCGTTATCCTATTTCTTGAAAGCTGTGATCTTTGCAGTTAGTGAACACTAACTTTGTGGGCACATCTGTAGAACAGAAATTGTTGCTTGAACCCCTCCCACTTACAGTTCATCTGACCAGAATATTTTAACGTGTATGCAGAGCTGCCTAGTTTTAAGTATAAATAATCAAATTATAACAGTTGTTAAAACTATCGAGCCTGGAGTAATTTGAATTCTGAAGCTAAGTTACACAATTTTGAGAGCAATACATTACATAGTGGTAAATGGTAAATTTTATTTACCCAATTGATAATCTCATGCCGTAGTGAGAAGTTGCAGCATGAAGTAACAGAAATAATGCTGCAGTTTCTTATTAAATCTAAACAAAAGTTCTATGTAATACAGAACTACCTTACCTACACGGCAAATATATTTTTATCATTAGCATGTAATTGTATAAAATTTGTTCTACTTTTGCTTTCTGTTGCATGTTATGATATTCTTCATAATACTGCATATAAAACAATAACATTGGGGGAATTCAACGTGAAGTCAATTAAGGGAGCCTGAAACTCATTATTGGTCTCTGCCAGGGGTTCCCAACCTTTTATACGTTAGGGACCAATGCCATTAAGCAAGGGGTCTGTTGACCCCAGCTTATTAACAGGGTATTTGCTGTACCTGACCACATTTGGCTTAACTACTTATATAAAGAAACTTGAGTTTAGCAATGGGAGAGACCCAAGAAATTATTCCCATGATTAAATGGTAATGGTAAAGGCATGGCACATCAAAGTAAGTCAGACGATGAAGAATGGACTTAACAGTTAGCTCAATGCAAATAAACTGGGAAGATGACAAGGAATGGCAGGATGTGTTGGGTGGGGTGGAAGCTGTTACAACAGCTTCTGTAATTCACTAGTACTGGCGCTAATCTTGACAAACTTCCTATCTAATTTTCTTTTAAATACATTATTGTAGTCTTAAATGTTCTACATATAATGCAGATTACTGGAAAATCTTCACCTTAATGAATCTGCACACAGTACTGCACTACAATGAAATATAACTAACCAATACATTCCTGACTTTCTGGTTAGACAAAAATAGTTAATACTCATACAAATAAATCAATATTTTCAAGTTTTGCATTAACTTTCTTTGTAGCCACAACCTGAAAATAGCCTGTCATTGCTCAAATATCATGTATTATGACCAAACGTAAAACTAGGTGTAAATATGAACAAAAATCAGTAAGAGTCCAAAGAAATGCTTATTTAAAATGTATCTAACCATCAGAAAACCTCATTCATGGCTGTTAGCAGCATTTTTAACAGTCTGTGGTTGGGCAAATATTTCAGTATTTTGTGACATACTAATACATTAGTTAAGAAAACAAACTGTTGTTCTGTTTTCATTGGAGAATATATTTTAATCATATAATTGGATTATTTTTGTTTATGCCTGTTTCTGAAAACTTTGTTACAACTTTTAAAGAGAATTTCTAACCAAGATGTGTAATATTCTATGGGCCAAGGGGCTAAAGCTGGAAATGTATTTAAGCAGGAGGATTAACTTAGGCAGAAAGTTTCATTTATGAGTTGATGCAAGTTTCTTGCTCTGAATATGCAACAAATTCTAACTTTGACATTGTCATTGTAAATTACACCAGACCAGTCATGATGTAGCACTTCTGTTTACCATTACTATTTTCAGTTTCTCAGGACTTTCTCTGTTACATTAACTTCTGATTAACTGCAATTATCTTATTTAATAATGCTGCAAATTTAGACATTTAAAAATACAAATGATGTAATATTAAAATAACACCAGTATGCTCTTAGCAAGTTATCTGAAGATTTAAAAATGTGTCATTAATAGAATGAATATAATTGGCTGGTTCATTGTATTAAGAATGCCATTTTAGCCATAGTTCTATTTCATTTTTCCTCTCAGAGCCAAGGGCATGGGATTTGCAAACTGACATTAACAGCCCCTCTTTAATTCCATTGCAACCTACACAGGAACTTGGTGGTGTAGCCTTCATTCCATGAATTTATCTGTCAGCTAGCTTTATGTAATTCATTGGGTAGATCCATCAGCAGGGTCCTTGTATTCTGAGTGGCTACTTTGAATTAAAACTAGGTCTGCACTGCCAAAAAGATACTTTGACATACAATACTGTGTTAAAGTCTTTTGCACATATTTATAGCTAGAGTGTCTAAGGCTTTTGCACAGTACTGTAAACTGTTTTTATATCATTTCCTGCATGGGTTAATTTTGATTTGATTTGAAGCAAATCGTGGAAAGACATCCACCTCCATCCTCTATATAATGCTCTTAAAACAGCAATACCTGTGAATGTTAAGTTTTTGTTAATATTGGTAAAAATTTAGTATAATACTGTACGAAAGTCTTGGCTATATGTATATGTGCCGTGGGCTTTTGCACACTACTATATCCAGAGCTGCTCCTGGCAAGTAATAAATCTAACTTATGAAACATTGTTTGCATAGAGAGATCTCACAATATTGGATTCCAAGATTCTCAAATACTGTTGTAGAGATCTTGCTGCAGGAGGGGTTCTGAATCCACAGGGCACCTAGGAAGGTCTTCAGATATACTACATTTCAGTAGGCAACAGAAAATTAAAATCAAAAAAGTTGCAGATACTCAAAAGCTGATTTGGCAGTGGGAGCAGTCAACATTGGTAGTCTATGGCACAATTATAACCCAAGAATTTTATATACTTAAACTAACTTAGTACAGAAATTTGATTAATTGGACCTGCCAGCCAACTCAGTTGGTACAAGTGAGATAATGATCTTTTGGCTGATGTCATGGTTTCCATCACATTACAGCAGAAGCTACCTCGTGTCCATGCTACAATGGAATGGGAGATTAGAACACTGTATTTAAAAGCTGGTGCTGCTTTGCAAACTTGTTAGTTTGATGCTTGTGAATTTACCTGTCTTACTACTCCTACACATATATTGTTATCTTTGATTTCAATTTAGATCTGTTACATTTAAAAGTTTTGTTATATCACATTTATTTCATAGTGCATTTGGTTACTGACCTGCACTTGCTAACATTAAAGTGAAGAAAGGAGAGTTGTGGGATTTAATAAGTAGAAAATTTGGTTTGTAGTTACTAGTAATGCTCTTGGATATCATTTTTTAAATAAAAGATAATTTAGGCAGACAGAATTACTTTGATTGACCACCCCTTCTTGTGCTCTTAAACCTTTCATCATATAGCTGGTGGCAAGGTTTCAGAACCCTCATGATGTTGGGCTTGTGTAGAATCTTGACAACTTCTCTGCCAGGTGCTGCAGGGCTTCTCTGGATCAGTCCACAACATTTCTGCATTCTAGTGATCTTTGCTCCAATTTTGTGTAGCAAGCACATAGTTGTTATAATAGTGCTGCCAATGGATCAGCTGGTAATAACACTCCTGCTTCAAAGCATTTGGCTAAAATTAACTCTAAAGAAAATCATTGTGTCCTTTTTGCACCAGCCTGGAAAAAGTAATAACAAGTTGCCTATAAGTTACTTGCCAAGGTCTTCATGACAGCCTGTAATGGCATTTGTGGCTGTAATTTAGAGTAGATTTCAGTTCAGAAGTCCTTTTATAGAGATGTATCCTCTCTTGTTTACCAAGGTTCAAGTGAGAACATGACTTAATTAGACCCAATGGATATGTCCTCCACTATCTCTGCTGGCAATTCACATGCCAAGTAATACAAGGCAAAAGTCTACCAATACATCCATGTCTGATGTTGATGTCAAGGTAAAGTCCTCCAACACTTGTCTCACCATGTAAATGCTTATGCAACTTGAAAGAACAATGAAAAGGAACAACAAGCAAGAGAAGTCAATTAAATAACCAATCTGTAAAAAGTGGTTAATTGTTTGAAGGTAGTATTGGTTCTTAGTTTTTTCTGGGGAGGGGTTTTGCTGGGTTTGTGATCCCCAAAGTGGCAGCATGACGTCAAAACAGCATTGCACAATGATTGCTGTCATGATCTGTCATGCTAACAAACTCACTAATATAGCAACCAGATTTACTCAGTGGATCTATCTGTGTTTTAGTAATAGTGCACTTTCACCCCAAAATAGTTGCTAACAATCCTACTTACTTCCTTGCCAACTGAATCTCAAAACTCATTCCACATTATCTTTAATAATCCAAAGTCTGAATTGTAGTTACTATTAATTCTACATGGGCTTTCTTCATTTTATTTATATAAATTAGATCAAAAGTCTCATGGAGTATAGATAAGGAACCAAGACTTTAGAACATAGAACAGTACATCAATGGACAGGCCATTTGGCTTCTGATGTTATGCCAAAAGGTCTGTCTTGAAATTTGTTGGTGTTTGTAAGCACCCTGTTTTTTTCTCCCTTTACCCATTTATAGATGGGTTCTTTAGAACTGCTTGGAAATTTGTTTAAAATTAAAACCACATTCACTACATATATTAAGTAAATTGTCAAGTCATAAACATGCAAGAAATTGTTTTCTGTGTTGGACAATTCATGTTTTCAACAATATAACTTTTTGGCAAAACAATTATAAATAGGGCAAGAATAATTATATTTGAGAAAGGCCTTTGGCCTTTTTAATTCTATCTTTTTAAAGTCACATCTTCCTTGAAACAATTTTCTATTCTTTGTGGAAGTAACTGATGTATTTTCCAACAACGGTTTACCTTCCACTAGTTTGAATCTTTAACTTCGTCTTTTTCCATTCCTTAACAATTTAACAATGACCTGTAGAGGGTCATATAGCATAAGCCTTACAAATCTTGTCAACCATCAAACATCCATTTACAATAATCCTATTTACTTCCCCCCACATTCCCTTGAGTTTTCCCAGATGCTACCATTCACAGACACACTAGGGGCAGTTCACAGTGGCCATTTACCTAACAAACCACACATCTTTGGCATGTGTAAGGAAACCAAAGATTCCAGAGGACATCTATGTAGTCAAGGGGAGAATATGTAAACTCCACAGATAGCAGAAGTCAGGAGTGAACCTGAGTGGAGCTGTGAGACAGTAGCTCTATGGTGTCACTAACATTTACCATGCCTCTTTTGCAATGCTGAAAAGTTCCTCAATCACTAAGGACTGCCTCGAATAGTTGAATGAATTCTTTGTATTCAAAATTGAGTCGACTTGGTTGTTGTTTAAGCTTGATTGTTTAAATTTTTGCTTATTGCTACTTTGCATTGATTAGATGCACTGAATACTTAGTTTGTTAGTATTCCTTTTATCTTTTCTACAGAGTTCTAGATCAAATATCCATAACACGTTCAGCCCATAAATTCCTTTCTTGAGTCTATGTGAATCATTCTGGTTATTCAATCTCAACTCTATAAACCTAATAGTAATGATCTAGGTTGGGCCCCTGCCTGTCAGATTTAGACCAACAAAGCACCATTTTACACTATTTACCATGCATTATTTACACGGTCAGGCCCAGAAACTTTAAAGAGCTGAGGCTAAGTTTATAAGCACCTAACTTAAAATTGCCACCTATTTGTTCCTACTTTAAATTCTTTAAGTAGCAGAGAACAGAATTGGCAGTAACAGAATAATTCAGGACAGGGAAATGAGTTTGGCTAATTTCAAGCACTGGACCATACCAGGAAGATAGCCAGGCCAAAAATGAAGAGTAAATAAAGGCACAAATTCCCTTCTACTGGAAGCGAGGCATGGATTTTTAATGTTGGTAAAAAGTAGTGAGAAAATTAAGCCGGTTGATCACTGCTACAATGGATTACAGCAGTAACTTTATACTATTAAGCATAAATAGCAAATTAGTTTGCCATTCTGTACTGAAAGCAGGAAAATTTCCATGTTACTGAATCATCTTGTTTTGAAACATACTGATGGAAGAATTGATTCATTTGAAGAATATAATAGCAAAGGTCTTTGACATGTATCAGGATTTTAAGTGTTACCTGATGTACCGCTATGAATTAATATGTAAATTTAAATGATGTGCAATAAATGATCAATAAACTGAAAATTCAGCAGGTTGTTTCCTGGTTTGTAAAAGTTTAGCAAAATTTGGTCCTAATCAATGTATAGTGATAAATACAAGATATTTTCTAACAATACAAATGAGGAGGGGAAGAGTGTTGGGGAAACAAGCACTCCTGCTTCTCCCAACTACCTTTGAGCTACGTAAATTGTTAATTGCAGGTAATACACAGGCCCAAATTTCTCAGCTCTAGCCTACAAAAGGTATATGTAGCCTCAGGACAAACCAGTTTGGAATGGGAAATCAAGAGGCATGCTAAAAGAGCCCAAACCATGTTTTGCTGGACAAAGTATGCCACTTGTTTGTCCTTGCACAATATATTACGATTCATAATCACCAATGTTTATACAATGCAATTTGTAGACCTGACATGTTTGGAAAGAATAAAAGAGTAAAACATTGGTATTCTGGTGCATGCAGTTGATCTAACCACCACAAATGTAGAGTACAGGTATATAATAATTTCTGCAATGGTATAGTTCAGATTTATCCTCAAAAGTACACAATGTGCAAGTTCACAAGGAGAGAAATCACAAAAAGGTGAGAGAAAGAGACAGCAGAGGAAAGTGGAAATGAGTAGAAACTCAAGAGGAAATGCTGTAAGGCATTCAGCCTTTGGTAAGATTGAAATTCCAATGAATGTATCTGAGGTGGTAAAGATTGACACTGGTGTTTTAACAAAGAAAAAACACACGCGCGCGCACACACATACACACACGCACACATGCCCCATGCCACTCACGCACAACTCCTAGCAGCCAGTCGCATAGCAGCATTGTTAGGACTCTGGGATCAGATCGGCTGTCCACCTTCTCTTCGGGCATAGAGTAAGTGGCACGGGAGACCTAGAGGGAAGGGGTCAAAAATAAACTTTTGGTGAGGAGGAAGAAAAGAATAAGAGAAGAAAAACAAAACATTAGTTGAATTGTCACCAATGTATCTAGTGCAGATATGGTACACATACTTTTTAATCTACATACCTTTTTATATGAGCAGATAAATTAAAACACAAACACATGGAACCCAGACTAATATTTGCAATTACAATTAAAGATCAGTTTTAATCTATTTGAATTGCAGATAAGGCTTGAAGGCTTAAAAAAACTACTTATTCTGTCCAAATTAAATGCTTGGATTACTAGGATAGGTGAAGGGATATTTTCACTTGCCCTCCCCAACTTTCATCCAATTAAGCCCCAAGAAATGATATGGGGCCAATTAAATTAAGCTTGAAAAATTGTTTATCCAAAAGTGCATTTAAGCTTCAGTTTTTTTGAGGATGAAAACTATATTATAGATATTGAAACCCTAAAGGAAAAATCTAAAAAACAAATGTTTAACAGGTAGATTAGATATTTTAAGAGATTATGATGAGTTTGGATCAATAATTCATTGAAATCATTGCATTTTTAGAATAAAATGAAAGAAAACACACAACATAGGCAGCAACCTGATGTTGCAACACTTGCTGATTCAAAAAAAATTCATTTCTGATTTTCATTATTTCAGCAATTGCAAATCAAGCTACCCTTTTTAATCACTGTGAAAGTCTCAGATTAACATAATCCTCACTTTGTACAGTAATGGAATTGAGTAATGGTTACTTTTTCGTACTGCTTTTATAAGCACAAACTAAACAACGTAATTTAACTTAAATAGTTAATGTATGTAATTCTGGTTTCTCTTAGAGTAACTAAATAGTTTGGTAATTAAAGTACTTTGACAATGATATCAATTTGAACTGCAGGCTAAAATGATCAATTGCAAGGGAAACTTTACTCTTTGACAGCAGATCTTTCCTGGTAATCAATTCAGATACATTTAAGAAAGATTGAGATCCAGAAATTGACTACTTCCTTCTGATTTTGCCACAGCAATGTAAATCGTTGGCTGTATTTATAAATGCAATGTTGACATTACTTGTTTAAATTTGACCAACGACTCTGCCCCCTGCTCCCCCTCAAATACACACACACACACATACATACATATACACACACACACACACACACTTTAAATTTTTTTCCAAAAGAAAAGGTGTGCTAATTGTGCAAGTCCTTTCTAACAAAATTGTTGTAGGTGTTTGCAAATTACCCACTGAATGCCAAAATAGAAAATTGCATTGTATTTCATGCAATACTTGGATCCTGCTTGCTGTACTGTGTCCATCGATTAAAAACATTTAAGGATTGAAACTTACAATAAACTCAACCCTGACTTCCATTTTATGAATTCAGCTCAGCCATTATAATTCATTGATTTTTGTACTGTTCTTGATTTTTTTTTTCTAGTGGTTCATTAGGTACTGTACTGGTATACAGAAGTGTTGTTCAGTCTTCTCTTTGTCTGGCAGTGTTGACGTTTGTTAACGTTTCACTTTAACAGGATTCAGCAGATTCTTTCGTGACCTAAATTCTTGAGCCGAAGTGGAGTAAGAGAATGTTTAGCAGGTACTAGCTGAAGACTGTTTTGCTGTGGGAAAGAGATTTAAAAAAAAACAAAATCTTTATGTTTGTAAGTTGTCTTGGCAATTCTTAATTATTTTCATATAATTGGAGTAAATTCACAAGGCATTTCATACACCATTCACATATACTTAGCCAAGTTAATTACTGCAGCTAAATGCAAAGGGGCTAAATGCTAGATGTGTCATTTTTATAATATTTTCCTCAGCTGGATAAAATTGAAGCTGCATTTCACCACAATATTTTGAACAGAAATCAATAATGTATATTGAAATCTAAAACTTCTCATTTGGTTTCAACTGAGCTTAGTAACAAGCTTTTCTTCAACTTATCCTTGATATCATAAAGGTGAATCAGAGCAAGGGTTATGCAGAATTCATCCACTTGGTGGAGATAATAAATTGTGCATTGTTAAAAAGAGATCAGCATCATACTGCTTGGTATTGGTATTTGAAGCATGTAGCTTGGGGCTGTGTTTCTGAATGATGTGATGAGGTTCAACAAGCAATGAAGTTTTGACAAAGTTATTGAATGTACAAGTTGTAATATACATAAAGCAAGCAGATGAACTAGACCACTCAGTAACATGCAGCATACAAGTGAAATTCAGAATTTACATAGTTCTCTTTTATTTCCAATATGATTATGATTTACTTGTTATCTAATGTGATCTTGTGAAAAATAGTATCTGAATAGGAAGGCTAGGTTTTTTAATGTTCCATTCAATTTATTTTTTGAATCAATCTCCAGATAGAAAAGGCATCTACTGACCTACCCAATTTTGATTATATTTTTTCATTAAGAATCTTTCCACTAGGTCAACACAAGAGTAGTTTTAACTTGCTACATAACTTTTTATCACTTTATTAAAACTAAACATGCTTACTGAAGATAAGGAAATGGTGGAATAAAGAGAAACCAAAGCAGACTACAAAGAACAAATGCAGGGGAGTAAATGAAAGAAAAATTGTTTGGAGACAGTGAAACTCAATAATCTCTTAATTTTCTTGCTTGGTAAAGTTTGATGAATAACTGACTTTGTATCCTCCATCTCCAATCCCATAACAATGACTGGCTGACAACTGTATCACTCTGATGCAGCCCAAGAATGGATCTTGTCTGTAGAAGGCCATCTGTCCTAACATTTTTCTTCACTATTTTGAGGAAGTGAATGGCTTTTGCTTTATAATTCTCTAAAGCAAGTCAGCCAAGCTTAGCAACACATTACCACAAGAAACAGTGCCTGTTTCATGATGCTGAAATTTTTCATTTCCAAGATGTCTTCCTGTAAACTTGTTCATGATTCTTTCATTCCTGCCCTCAGTTCAATGCAGTCTGTGTAAGTCCAGAATTGCATAAAATGTGGAAAACAAATACTGCTTTTTTAAAATGGATCTACAAAATAAAATCTGTTAACAATAGCTAATATGACCAGATTAAGCCTGGTGATTGCGGGGGGAGGGGGGGAACAGAACAACCAATACCTCAGATAATTATAGGAGAAGCAAAATCCACTCTGCCTGAACTCTGGTATACAGAAAAAAAACAGGTTACTGTGAACTTTTGTCTATGAATTGAAATATTCAGGAAATAATAAATGTCTGCGAAGAAAACTGCAAGCGGGGGGAAAATCTTAAAAGCTTTTGATGCTGCCATTTTAAATAGATGGTGGAAAATTCAGTTACAGCAGCAAGTGCTGGTAATATTTAAAGAATGTATGGCACAGAAATAGACCATCTAACTGGTAACATGACATTCAATTCCCTTGTCTAGCTTTGCAATGAATGCATATATACATTTGACTTCAACTACACTGTTACAGCAGGTTTCAGATCCTGAAGCATTTTTTTATATATTTGATTTCTCACTGACCACCTTCTGCAGGCCTCTGGTTTTGTACTTTCCCAAAAAATAGAACCATAATTTCTGCTTACTGATTACAGACTGCAACAGTTTTCAAGACCTCTATTATGTTACCCTCAGCTTTCTTGTTTCAAGAGAAGAGGCACATATAGTTCATCTTTACCTGATGAGTATAACCATGCCGTTTTGGCATCATTCATTTTGCATGCACTCTGGTGCCTTCATATCCTTTATTATGCCAGCCAGAACAGGCCAGTTCTTGCGGTTTTTATCAAAAATAACGTAAAATTGATAGATTTATTACAAAAGACTAGACAACATTTTTAGTAAATTATTGAGTTTCTAAATCAGTTGGAGTACATGCCATTGTTATCCATTATCCAATTTCATTGAAATATAAAGTTATTCAATCACCTATCAAATTAATCAGCAAAATATAAATCTATTCCCAATGACATCCATGAGTTCACCAGTTAACAGGACAAATATCATTGGAGAATACAAACACTTCTGTAAAGGATTTTTATTGTTTTGTTTATAATATGATTTAATGCCATTTTCTGCTATTTCCAATTCATGACCACAAATACATCCAAGGAATGGGTTTACAATAATGCCCAAAGTGCCAAGAAATTTGTATTGAGCAATGAAAGTTATCAAGAGTTCTGGCCATGAAATAAATAGCATTCTATTGCTCTATTTGTTCACTAGCCAAACTGCATTTTATTCCGGAATATGCAGCAGCTCTTTATTTACAAATGTTGCTCTCTTCCCAAAGAAGAAAAGTCACTGGGCTGTTTTTATAATTATCAGCTTCCAATCTCTTCCAGTAGAAAAAGTTCAGTATGTCACTTACTATTTAAATATAAAGTGGGTATTCACGATCAAGAATGCATAGGCAAAGGTAGGTATTTCCATCGATATAGAATATTTTAGGAATATGTGTTTCAGATGAATCTTTTGGAAGAGATTTGACTTCCAGCTGCATTTGATATTTAAAACTCTCCATCTAGCCAATATATCTCACAGGACAATTTACAATAATGAGTAAACCTACTAACCAGTAAGTCTGTGGACTGTGGGAGGAAACCTACGTGGTCACGGGAAGAACATACAAACTTTCTTCAAGCAGACGCCAGAATTGAACTCAGGTGCCCTGTGCTGTAATAGCATTGCGATAACTGCTAAGCTACCGTGGTGCCCCTGTCAGTCTTTGAGTGTAAAATAACTTTCTCATCTCCTTTCAACCAATTACTTCAAATCCTGGTTTTTGAACGTTGGAAAGGAAATAATTCCTTCCTATTAACCTTGTGTAGGGCCTTCAGTTTTTAAATTTATTTAAATACTTGACAAAATCTATATCCAATCAGAAAAGTAGTGTCCATTATTAAGGACGTCCAGCACCCAGGGCATGCCCTTTTCTCACTGTTACCATCAGGTAGGAGATACAGAAGCCTGAAGGCACCCACTCAGTGATTCAGGAACAGCTTCTTCCCCTCTGCCATCCAATTCCTAAATGGACATTGAAGCTTTGGACAATACCTCACTTTCTTTAATATACAGCATGTTTGCTTTTTTTGCACATTTAAAAAAATCTATTCAATATATGTTATTTATTTTGTTTTATTTTTCTCTCTCTGTAGATTATGTATTGCATTGAACTGCTGCTGCTAAGTTAATAAATTTCACATCATATGCCAGTGATAATAAACCTGGTTCTGATTCTGATCTGTACTCATAGCTACAATGCTGCAGTCCTATTAACATATTTACACACCTCTGCATCATCTAATGTAATCACATTTTCCTGGAATGTGAATAGAAATGTAGGAGTATTGAATCTGTGGTCCAATCAGTGTTATATACAATTTTAGTATAACCCCTGTTTCTTGTTTCCATTGTAGTATAATGGGTTGATTAGTTATGGCCTTGGTCTTTATGCACTTACAAAATCTCATTGCCTTTTTAAATCTACTTTCCAATATTTTATCATACTTAATTTTCCATTAATTTCAGTTTTGCACTTTCTATGCTATTCTAAGCTTTCTAGCATGTTAACTTGTGGTATCTGAAATTAGCTTACTTTTTTATGCCATCCTACTACCTATGTATCTTGTCATCCATGTAGCTCTAGATTTGGCAAGAGTAATTTTTTTTTAAGAATATGTTTACCCTGAACTTCTTGAATCTCCTACTCAAATGCTTCCTTCCCACTGCTGCAGCTCTGATTTACCCTCTCATTAAATCACTTCTCAGCTACTGAAATTAGGTTTACCAGTATTTAGAACCACCCTTTGCCTTGTTCAATAAGTCCAGTGTAATACTTCTACCATCGACCCAGCTTCATATCCCAAAACCAAATCTGAAATTGTCTTTTATGTTTGGCTTGTTATTAAATGTCATAGTTTTCCTGAATATAACGTAGGAATTCTGTGCCTGCTATACTGACTGCTAATATTAGGTTAATTAAAATTCCCACTATTACTGCTGTAGTTCTTTTGCATGGTTCAAAGATTTATAGTACACAGTCAATAGTGTGTTGTTTTGTTCAATTCTTCATTTAAACATTCTTCTAATATGTTATCCCTTATCAGGACTGTGATGGTTTTTAAACAATTGCCATATACCCACGCCCCTCCAAGAAAACATTTCAACTTTTTTTCTTCTACACTTCTTTACAAACTGATCTGAAGATATTGTAAATCTGAATTGAAATTGAAAATGCTCTTAAGTATTCTGGTCAAGCATCCATGGAGAATGAAACACATAATTTTTCAGGTCAGAGGTCTCTTAACAGGGACCGTATGTCTTGGTTCTTTTTTACTTGGATGGCTAACCGAAGCATCTCCAGACGTGCATCTCCAAGGATTTTGGTCACCTCCTAGATCTATCCCTAGCCCTTCTACATTTATCAATAGGAAGGATCTTGATAGCATCTTCAACATCTTCAACAGTTTTGTTAATGCCAACTGAGCTCTATCCTAACCAATCTCCCTTGGTGCCGTCAGCCTGTGTTTGATGTCAGCCTTTCTATTCCAATATTACCACTGATATTCTTCATAAATTCATCATGAATTCTACCCTATTTGGGTTATTAACACTTTTAGCATTCTGATCAAGATCTCGTTAAGCCTTCAATTCCATATCCACTCTTCCATATATTGCTAACTATTCACTCCGTCACTTTAGCCGCCTGTCTCAGTGAAATGTCACATCCGTTTTACCATTAATTCCAGACTCCATCAGCCCAGTGCTCTGACTTTTCTCCATCTTTTCATTTTCAGCTCACTCAAGCCCCTGCTATTCATGCAGTACTACTAGTCTATTAACACTTTTCTGCACTTTCTTTAAGCCTTCATTTATCCCAAATTTGTGCATAAACCTTTCTCAGTATGTAATTCTAGGCCTACATAATTATGTGAAAATGTTCTTGGTTATGTAGGCCTAGGATTCTCACCTTCCCTCCTTTCAGGCTATCTTCAAAACCCTTAATGTCCACATCTTTGAATATCCTAGGACATTATTAAGGCATATTGTAGCATCTTGATTTGACTGAGTTGCTGCATTTTCACTGTGCTTTACTGCTTACTTGTCCTGTCAAAGTGTTCAATGTCTCCATTTAATTGAAAAAAAGGACAGAAAGAGATTGTAGCTAATACAATTAATTAATCAGAAATGTAGGATAAAAAAAAAGTGGATCTGAGAAGGAAATAATAAATGTATACAAAATAATAAGATGGATGTAAACAACTATTTTGAGATTTTAAGAATTAATGTTGGGACAAATTTCAAAACTGAAAGGGATGTGGATATGATGAGAGACTACAGAAGTTCAATGTTCTTGTTAAGACATTTTGGGAGGCAATACAAAATCAAGTATTTTTCAACCTATAAAGTTCACATACAAATGGTTTATGCATCCTTCCTAATTGTATGTCAGTTGTGAAGATGCAGAAGATGGAGTATATTTGATATTTATCTGATATTCTATAAAACACAAGAGATCATAATCATCCTGGCTTGCTGATCAGAATATACCTATACTATTCAAACTGAAATATACCCACTCTTAATTTGAAGTCAGTTACTTTAAATAATTGGACTATTTGGATTTGTTGCTCAATAAATATATATATATATAGGATTATTTGAATCACTTAATTAACTCATTCACCTCCATGCAAATAAATTACTTTGAATTATTTGAAATACTCTATTGGATATTAATAATCTGATTAAAATGATCTTCTTAAACTCTTCTTCATTCATTCAATATTTACATATATCCTTACTGCGTTCGATTTTTGTTCTATTCAGTGCACATTTCTTCCTCCTTAACCCTCACCAACTGTGGCTGGAAGAAGAACGTTCCATAATTGTTTCAGACTAATGTCATGAAGACGACTAGCAGTGGTGACACAAACGTTTATTCCAATCTAAATTTCAACAGGTAATGACTTTGGAAAAGAAATAGAGAACACTTTATTAATTCTGGAATTTTTCTTATACCAGAACTGTACTTTTAAAAGCTTAAATTATAGCAAATAATACCAAGTGTGGGATTGCAGCTTTTTTAATTTCTTTGTACTGCTTCTGATGTACATGCCAAGCCCAATTACATAGATTGTTAGTGGTGAAAATGGACTCTTGTAGGCTATTGCTAGATTCTCAGCCAAAATTAATTCTATTTAAAATCAGGAAGATGAACATTATCAAAAAACTGATCCCGATACTTAAAAGTTTTCCTTACCTGTAAACATCATTATAAACACAGCAATGGATAATATCCAGGATACTCTGCTGTTGGATTCATCGAAGTAAGCCATTAAGTCATGAAAGAAAACACCAAATGACTTAAGTATGCCATATGTGAGGACTTCTATGAAAAAGAAGGCAATGGCTGTGATCCAGCCCCAGCCTCCATCTGGTGTCTTTGTGTAAACATTTGTTGTCCATCCTGTGTTTTCCTTGAAAACTGTCATTTCCACAGTTTGTTCTCTGCATTTAGAAATGAGATATTTCAGTTTTAAAATGCGTATCTTTCTATTTCACATTAGTGTTATATGCACATGACAGTGCTACCATAATACAATTGTGCAAATTTGAGCAGGCCCTCTAAGCTTGCTTTGTAATTTAGTAAAATTGTGGATGACCTCGTTGTAAACTCAAATCCGCATGATCATCAAACCTCAGTAAACTTTCATCTCCTTGTTTTACTTACTATCTCTCTACCTGCCTTAAAGATGTTAAAAAGCAGTTTCCATTTTCTTCTGAGGAAGTCAATTCCACAATTTGCTATCCTCAGAAGTTTTCCTCATTTTTGCCTTAATTGGGCACCACAAGAAACATCCTTATTCACATCCTGTAAAGAACCTCAGAATCTTACACATTCCAATTAGTAAACTCCAACTTTCACTCCAGTAAGTAGAAACTTAGCATTTCCAACCTTTTCTCACAAGGTAACTTGTCAATTCCAGGTTTATTTTACCAAGCCTTTAAAACACTTCAAATTCATTAAGGGCTTCCGTTAAATAAGACCACCAATATTGTTCATAGTACTCCAGATGTGGTCTCACTAGTGTCCTAGTACTGAATTAATACCTCCCTAATATTCTATTCAGTTCCTTTAGCAATAAATAAAACCCAATTTGATTTTTTTCCCATAATTGCTGCATAGATTAGCTTTTTGAATCAAGCACCAGATCTTTACATTGTCTGATGATTTAGATGACATGCTTTCTTTTTGCCAAAATGGAAGATTTCAGATTTTGTCAGACCTTGTCATTCTAGTTGACCTATTTATATCCATTATATCCTCTTCACAATTGCTTTCTTAACTATATTGCCTCAGTCTTACCTATAGAAACCAGTTGTAATGTAAATTCTGAAAAGCTAAGGCCTAACTCCAATTCCTTTGGCACAACACTTGTTTGTCATTCTATTTATCCCTACTATGGTTCCTGTTATCCAGCCATACTTCCGTCTATATTAATGTGTCATCTCCTGCACCATGAGCTTTTGTTATCCATAATATCCTGTGATATGGTACTTTAACGCCTCCTGGATATCAAACATTCGCTGGTTCCTCTTTATCCACAGCATACATTACTAGAAAATAGAACATTAGAGCACAGTATGGGCTCTTGGCCCATGATGTTGTGCTGACCTCCACAAACTCGTGTCAGTCCCTCCCCACAGTCCTTAACCCCCTATTTTTCCTATGTCCATGTGCCTGTCTAAGAGTCCCTTAAAAGTCCTTATGGTATCAGCCTCTATCACATACCTGGTAGTGCATTTCAAGCATCTATCACTCTATAACAAACCTACATCTGACATCTCCCCTAAACTTTCTTCCACTCATCTTAAATAGATGTTCTCTGGTATTAGCCACTGCTGCCCTGAAAGAAAGGCACTGGCTGTCCACCCTATCCATGTCTCTCCTAATTGTGTATAGCTCTATCAAATTGCTTTTCCTCCTCCATCATTCCACAGTGAGCCCTAGCTCACTCAACCTTTCCTCATAAGTCATGTTATCTACTCCAGGCAGGATCCTAGTACATTGTCTCTTCACGTCCTTCCTGTAATAAGGCAACCAGCACCAAACATAATACTCTCAAGTGTGGTCTAACCACGAGTGTTATACAGTTGCAACATAACCCCATGGCTCTTGAACTCAAATCCCTTAACTAATAAATGCCAGCATACCATAGGCCTTCTTAACCATTCTATCAGCTCATGCAGCAAATTTGAAGGATCTATGGATTTGGACTCAAAGATCCCTTTGTTCTTTCTCACCACTAAGAATCCTGTCATTAACCCAGTACTCTGCTTTCAAGTTCAATCTTTTAAAGTCTAACACCTCACACTTTTCTGAATTGAATTCCAACTGCCATTTCTAACCTAGATCGGCATTCTGTCTTATCCTGGACTCTTCCAGAATCCCTAATAATTTAGTCAAATGTGATTTCGCCTTCACAAAATCATACTGACTTTATTTAAATACCTTGAGTTTTACTAAGTGCTCTGCTATAGCATATGAAATAACCACTTCCAACTGACTGTTAAACATCTGGTTTGTTAGCTGTAAGTTTCCTGTTTCTTTGAATAAGAGTGATATTTATTATCAAATGGAATGTTCCTTGAGCTTAAAGAATTTTAGAAAATTAAAATTAATGCACTAATTACCTCAATATCCACAGGAAATTAAAAAGGTGCTGAACTTCTTGCTGGGATGATAAAGCCAATTTTATATGAAAACATGCTGCTGAAGGGGAATGTTACTGTAACCTCAAAGTAAATAAACTGTCAGGGTTTTTTTTAAAATTATCTTTGATTTTTAAACAGACTTGTTTTAAGCAGTCAAGATCCATTTTTGTATTCATGTTAGGAATTCTTGAATACTACAGGCTTTAAAATTTGAAGCTTGTAGTATTTTTATGTTCTCATATTGGATTAAAAATTTACTTCACAAATGTCTATTATAGTGAATCAAAACTTGTCATTTTAATTAAAACAAATTAAAACTTATGTTTGAAACCTTGGTGCATAAAACAGAGCAGCTGAGTTTCATGTAAAATGTTAAGACCAAGGTGTCCGTATGTGCAAGTTACTAAAAACTAACATGCAGGTACAGCAGGTGTTTAGGAAGACATGTAAATAATCTGTTAGTTTTATTACAATAGGATATGAGTACAGGTGTAATGACATTTTACTCAAACTACTTGAAGTTATGGTGAGACCACACGTGGTGTGTTAAGGTTTGACAACCTTACCTAAAAAGGATATATGGTACTGTGCAAGTCTTTGGCACATACATATAGCTAGGGTGCTAAGACTTTTGCACAGCACTGTAGTAATTTTAAGTATTGCACTTAACTGCTACTGCAAAAACACAAATTTCATGACATATGTGAGTAATAATACACCTGATTCTAATTTGGGTTTCTATTGTGGACTGAGAGTGGGAATGGAGCTGGAAGAGGGGAATTATGATTGGGAAAAGGGAGGGGGAGGAAGCACCAGAGAGACATTCTATTAATGATTAATAAATTAATTGTTTGTAATTGAATGACCTTGCCTGCTGACTCAGGGCTGGGTGTGTCTGCACCTGTGTAACCCACCCATCCCTAGCACTGTCATCTGTCCCATACCCCACCCACGCGCTCAACTCTTAATATTCCCAACATTCTTTGCTCTTGCCAGATTTACAAACTCGCTCTCTGCTCCATGTTGATAGATACAGTACTGTGCAAAAGTCTTAGGCACCCTAGCTTTTGCTCAGTACTTTAGTTTCCATATAAGGACTGCAGTGAATACTGATTTCAAAATGTTGGGTTTAGTATAGGAGCAGAATTAGACCATTCAGTTCATTGAGTTGCTCTAGCATTCAATAATAGCTGATTTATTATTCCCTTAACCTCATTCTCCTACCTTCTCCCCATAACCTTTTATGCCCTTACTAATTAACATCTTCTCCATGTCCACTCTATCCAGGCCTTTCAAATTTGGTAGTTTCAATGAAATCCCTCCTCATCCTTCTAAGCTCAAGCAAGTATGGACCCAAAGTCATCAAATGTTCCTCATCCATTAACCCTTTCATCTCTGGTATAATTCTAAAAGGCCTCCTCTGGACCCACCTCAATGCCAACATATCTTTCCTTAGAGGCGGGGCCTAAAACTTCTCAAAGTACTTCAAATGTGATCTGACCAGCACTTTATAAAGCCTTAGCGTTCAATTCATGCTGGTCCTTGCAAAATAAATGTTAACATTGCACGTGTCTTCCTTACTACCAGCTCAACTTGCAGGTTCACCTTTACGGAAACCTGCACTAAGATTCCCAAGTCCCTTTGCACCTCCAATTTCTCTTCCCATTTAAAAGACTGTGTATGCCTTTATTCCTTCTATCAAAATGCATGACCATACACTTTCCAGTGCCACTTCTTGTTTAGCAGGCTCGTGTGGCACCTTGTCAAAGGTCTTTTGAAAATCCAAGTGAAAAACATCCACTGACTTTCCTTTGTCTATCCTGCCTGCTACTGTCTTTCCTAAGCACCTTCTCCTTAGTAATAACAATTACATTTACTTCTGCGCCCCCCCCCCCCCCCCCCGACTTCCATTTCTGGCATGTTGCTCTTGTCTTGCATTAGGAAGACAGATGCAAAATACTTAAGCTCATCTGTCATTTCTTTATTCTCCATTACTATTCTTCAGTGTCATTTTTCAGTCTAATATCCACTCTGGCCTCTTTTTAAGTATCCGAATGTTCATTTATGTTAGCTAGCTTGCCTTTATATTTCATCTTTTCTCCACATTGTTTTTTTAATGTTTTTTGTTGGTTTTTAAGTTAACCAATATTCTCACTTCCCACTAATCTTACCAGTTATCAAATGCCCTCCCTTTTGCTTTTATGCTGTCTTTGACTTCCCTCATCAGCTGTGGTTGCTCTTTCTTTTGGATGAAATGATCCTGCATCTTATGAATTACTCCCAGTAGCTTTGGCCATTGCTGCCCTACTCTCATCCTAGGATCCCCTTTCCATCAACTTTACCTAGTTTATGAGAGAGATGTTTGCCTTGGGAGAGGTTGAACAGGCTATGCCTGTATTCTCCAGAGTTTAGAATAAGATGAGATTGCATAAAAATTTTTAAAAATTCTTGCAGGGCTGGACAGGTTGGATACAGGGAGAATGCTTTCCATGGCTAAGGCATTCAGAATTAAAAGTCATAGTTTCAAAATAAAGGGTACTCTATAAAGAATTGTGCCTGACAAATTCTCTTCATTTGAAGGGTGGGAGATGTATGTAATTCTGTACAGTGGAGGACTGAAAAGGTTCAGTAAGTAACAGTATTCAATCTGATTCATAGATTTTTGGCTATTAAAAGATTCAAGGCATATGGGGATAGTGCAGATACATGCAGATAGGCCATGGCAGTTGTCAGGATAAGCAGTTTTACAGGAGCAAGTGCAAATGACCAAAACCCTACTCTTGCTCCTATTTCAAACCTTATGTAATTTCTGAAGTTATATTTTATATGTTTTTGAAATTTCTAAAAGTTGAGCTGGCAGAAAGGTCATCTATAAAACAGAGAGTGTAGTTGGACAGAACATCAATCCTGGTGAATTTCCCTTGCTAGCCAATGTTTGTAGCATTTAACAAGAATGTTCGCTAGTACATTTGAAAAATATAGAGGATCCACCCAGTCTTCTTCCCTGCTTGAGCAAGCCATCTAATTTGATCAGCAAAGTTTATGTAGTGTCATTAGGCAATCCACAATTTATAGGACTGTACTTTTTTAAAAAAAAAAACAGCCTCTACCATTCTAGTAGCATCAAATTTACTTTATTTGGAGGCTTCCTATCTGCACAATCAACGCTGGTATAGCAGTAATGCAATGCAAGACATAAAACATCATTTCATTCCGTGGTTCCCACTATAACTATCTACATTTAAAGACTGTCCGTGTCGAATTTGCATCTGCTCCCTGTGACCACTAGGGTTTCCCCATGATAAGACTGCTCCAGAGAGCTGGTTTAGACTTGAGGAGCTGAATACCTTCTAGGTAGTAAGAACATATGAAATAAGGGAATAACGTCTATTTCTTTTCCCATTTCCCCAACAGTCTTGTATTTTAGTTGCAGCAGCTAATTCAATGTAGATCCTATAAGAATTTATTGCTAACTGCTATTCTACATATAGAAAATGGTGTTCATCAATGGATGCTAAATTTAAAGCTTCGGTTATAAAGGGAAGGAAAACAAATATCCGAAGTGCTAACTCATTATCTGTGAACAAATTCAAAGAAATAGAAATGTTGATTATATAATTCATAAATCATTCAAAGAAGTTGAGCCTTGGCAGTTTACAAAATACTTTTTTGTAACCCAATGAGGAGACTCAACTGCTAGATGAAGTAATGCATTAAGACAACTAGGACAGTTGTTGCACCATCTGCTGGCTATTTTGTACGTCAACTGACTGCACCGAGTCTGCTTCAACAGCTGGAGGAGCACCAAACACCTTAATGTCAAAGCGTTTTTCCCCCTGCCGAAAAACCGGCTGCAGTTCACTGCACCAATTTAAAAACTGTCGCGTTTTAGCAGACAAATTATTCATTTCTCTTCCGTGAGATATTTTCAGTAACAAAAAGTGGTGAGAAGACCGGAAAAAAGAGATAACGGTTGTAATTTTAAACAAGAGTATAACATATTGTACACTTGTTAAATTGCGCAAGGAGGCGACTTCGATGTCTGCAGAACGCCCCGCTGAGATCGCTTGCTGTAAGTGATGCAGTAAATTGCACTCAACACTTCCTCTTACAGTAAAACCGAAGAGTATAATACCTTACCAAGAAATGAACCAGTTCGAAATCTATTTCGCTGCTTTTAAATAACTGACTGGATTTTCGTACCTACTTCAGCATGTTGTAAACGTGTAAAGTAAATACGGGATTTACGCGTGGTCCAATTATTTGGTATCACCCGGAATTTCATAAGTTATCTCGACTGTGCATTGAGTTTTCCGGCGTGCCCTCAACCCTTTGATTGCTACTGTACTCACCAGCAGAGTTCCTCAGCTCAGCTCAAATGTGATCGGGACCCAGAAATGCGTCGCAAATTAACGCAAGTTGTTGACCTGATTTTTGGGGCTACGACGGAAACAAAAACAAATCTAAGCTTCCAAACAAACCTATGATTTTTTTAAAAAAAAATTGAACCGCTTATGTTTAACGAAAGCAAAACGGAAAATTGCTGGCCTCGAAAGATGACATCAGTGGGACAACCA
This sequence comes from Hemitrygon akajei, assembly GCF_048418815.1. NCBI lineage: Eukaryota > Metazoa > Chordata > Chondrichthyes > Myliobatiformes > Dasyatidae > Hemitrygon > Hemitrygon akajei. The sequence continues at coordinate 47,305,867 of NC_133145.1, forward strand.
TTTGGATCCTAGACACAACGAACGTACGATCAAAAAGTTTCACTGACAAATACAATCTTCGAGAGCTTTTTCTTAAAAAAATAGAAATATTGTACAACATCAATTCTTCAGCACAAATTGATATTCATCGATTGGAAATGATCATCTAAAAGGTTTTTTACTGAAGGTGCAGGATGCTCCAATTATTTAAAGGTTGATTAAGAACTAGTTCTGCGGCAGAAGATCTTACCTCTATCTTACCCCAGGCAAAATGTACAGATTCTGCCGGTGTTTGCACAGAGACATCGGTTATAACCCTAACATCATGAACAGGTTAACTATTTTAATGCTGTTGCTCACAGCTGCTAATGCGGTGTGCTCCAAGGTCGGTTCCCCACCAGCTCGGGGTCACGCTCGCTGCAACTCTGAGCAGGATAATTTTCTCCAGTAATTTGACTGTCACCCCTTTCCCTTGCGATTACTTTAACGTCGCTCCTCGCCTGCGTTGATATAGACCGGCTGGAGCCGGTCTCCGCGCACGCAAAGCGTGGATGCGCATCGCGTGCATGAGCGCCTCCTGTCGGTGTACCGGCTGCGAGCAAACAGTTTGATGCAAGAATCTCTTCTCCGAGGCGGCGCGCATCCAGCTGCCTCGACCCTACCTTTTCTGTGATGGAGAGCGAGCATCGTGCACGTGCGCCACCACCGGGTTAAGCAGGTCTATTCCAGTTCGGAACGAGATTAAACCGGATCGTTATATTGTTCTAATTTAGCAGACAGTTGTACAAAAGGTAAATGTAAGTAGATTATTCGGGGGAAGAGGGGAATTAAGCATATTCGTCATCCCTCCTACCAACCCACAAAGTAATCTACTTGGTACTGCTTAGAAGAGCTTTCAGCATTTTGAAAGCTGCAGTGGTTCCTGTTAACAGTTTTATCGGGCTACTTTCTAAATATATAGGTAGGAACTAAAAGAAACCAAAGTTGGAATTTAGAATTTAGTCGACTCCATTTCCTGAGATTGCCCTACGTCAGGGCTCTATTTTGCAGGTTACAATAAAACATTAATGTGCGACTACTGCTGATACTTTATCTGCTGCAACTTGTAATAAGGAAGTAAAATGAATCAAATTCCCTGTACATGAAAACCAACTAATAAAACTTGGCACAGACCAATTGGGATGTAATAGAACACACTGCCAAATGCATGGTCAAAGATGGCTGTAAGAATCCACTTAAAGAGAAGTAGAGGGATCGTCCCGTACTTAAGACCTTGGTGGCTGAGGAACTCCTGATGGTTGAGCAATTAAACTTCAGAATGTTTAAGATGTTTTCAGTTGCAAAAGCACTGATATTTTCCAGGTTAGGAAAAGAAGGAAGATAGAAACAGTAGACTGAATTGAAAAGAATGATGAAGATTTTTAAATTGTGAAATGGGAGAGTTGAAGGCCAGTGAAACAACACTGAGGAAGGTAATATAGCAATGTCAATAAATATGGGACTAAGGATCAGTTCAGTGACATAGCATCCAGGAAGTGAGTCAAACTGGAGCTGGGCGTTCAACTTGGAAAGACATTAGAGAGAGAAATGTGAACTGAGCTAAGACTGGGGAAAAAGCTGGGATTGAATGTTCCTTGTCATTTGTACTGGTAAACTAGAATAATGGTGGAACTGATGCAATTGACCAGATTATCTCAGTTTTAGAATCTAAGAATTTCATCCAAAAGACCCTCTTATTTATTGTTGATGTTGAGGGCAGAAAGAGTTTTAAGAACGTGGTTTGTGGGAGTGCAAAAGGAGCCCGATGTTATCTAGGATAAATCATTGAAGGGTGAACAGTCGTGACAGAAGTGAGGGGGATTTGACAGTATTATGTAGTGAAATTAGAACTGGCAGTAACTGCTGCCTGACATGCAGAGTTCCTTCAGCATTTTGTGTGTGTTGCTAATAATTACACGAGTTGTTCACTGTACTCATTCAAGGGTACATCCTTGGGTTTAAGATGATATAGGTGATTAGAGCGATTTCAAATTAACCTATAATTTATTGATCATATTAATTGCACAGACTAACTAGAAACCAGAGCTTAGTTTCACATTAGTATCCTCTGGTTGCTTTTAGTCCAACATATTGCGTCTGAGTTGCTTATCCACCCCTGCACCCACTCTCAGACTCTTAGTTGTCAGATCTGAGATCTCACCCATTACACCATTTGCTGTTGGCCTTTATCTCCTTCCCTTTTACTTTAATCAAAGTATGGAAGTAAAGGCACAACTTAGCAAGCCAATGTCCAAGATTGCGAGTGATGTCTTGGTTTTCACCTGAGCAGCCATTTGACTAATGGTCAATTGAAGCACGATAAAGAAGTAGAGGGAGAGAAAGAGAGGTGGGAGGGAGAAGAACTGATGTAAGGAAGATTAATCAGACATGGGGAGAGAGGAAGGAAGAAGAGGGATGAAAAGAATGTGATGAAGAAGGACAGAGAGAGCCAATGAGGGACAGTGGGTAAGTCAAAGTTGGAGAGAAATAATCATACAAATATGTGGCATAGAACAAGGCTACTCAGCCCATTATGTCCAAAACCAGCCAAAACTCAAGCAATATATTTTAGTCAATTATTTAGCCATTTTTAAGATATAGCTTTTCTAAGATGCCTCCAAGTATCTTATGAAGATGATAAAGATTTCTGCCTCCACCATCCTCTCAGATGTTCTGACTTGTCACTACCATTTAGTTACCAATCTCTAATCCTTTTATGATATATTGTTAAACATGGGGATCATAATTAAGAAGCTTAGCCATAATACCAAAAATAGTTGTGTGGTTGACAGGAAGACAGCTCTGGACTACAGCAAAGTATCAGTGAGGTACAGGAATAAATACAAAATGCTGGGTTAATGACATACAGGATCCTATATGTGTTTTCAACCAGCCCTGCTGCTCACAACAACCTATAGCACAGACTGTATACCCCAAATCTCTTCGTTCCCAGTCTCCTCTTTGAATTTTCTTTGTCTTGTCTCTTCTCTCATTCTTTCAATCAGAATGGAACACTTAACATTTTTCTGCATTGAATTCTATCTACTGTGCATCTGCCCTCTCTTTCCTGTGGAAGTCTATCATTTCTCAGTTCTCTGAGTATTGAGACATGCAAATGTGTATGCCCAAATCATATACCACAATTCATTTCCATTATGTTTGAGAAATAAGAGTGCTTATTGTCACTTACTCAGTTTTCTATCTATGCTGCAACTTTTTCCATGTGCTTCATCTTGATAAAAAAGCTTTAATTAGAAACATTATCAAATTCCTTTTGAAGGTCCATACAGACAATATCAATAATATTTATGTCATGTCTACTGTCTCATCAAAGAAGTCTTATCAAGTGGGAAACAAAACATTCATTTAGAATTCTATGTCTGGTGTAAGACATACACTTTCCTTTAATGATTGCTTTCTTCTCACTTCTTTATAGATTTAAAAAATAGTTTTCTTTGATATTACCTGCCAATCTTTTTCATGAATCCTTCATTTCATCCTAATTTTTCTCCTAATTTTACTCACATACCTTATAGGTTTAACAAAAAATCTGCTGAAGAAATTCATGAGGTATTGTTAAGGAAAAGAAATTGTTGGCATTCCAGGTTCCGGCATTTGTCTGTACCCTATAGTCTCGTTTAAGCCTTCTTTCGTGTTGAGTTCTTGATATTTTTCTAAGCTTCCGTTTATTCTGCTAAGTTTTCTTAATATACTGTATGGAAATTGAGATTTGAGAGTCCTTGCTGCTTTGGGCTAGAGATATAGTTCTTATAATCGTTTTCTATCTTCTTGAATGCCCACTACACAGAAACTGATTTTATTTTCAAATTGCCATTTTCATTTCAGTTTTGCCGAACCATATCTTAGCAAAGTGAAATTGTCTTTAAACCAACTTAAAACGTTTACAAAATTTTGCCTTTCTTTATCATGCCAAATCTAACTGAATTATTATTGCTACCTCAAAAATGCTGTCCCACTGCCATCCTTTCCCTAAAACTAAGTACAAGTACAGTATAATGCAGCCTCACTTGTTATGTACAGTTCAAAAAAAATGTTTCTTCAACTATCTTCTCCATCTTTTATTTGGGCAGTCAGTTTATATTAGAATAATTGAATAACCCCTGCTGTTGCGGCCTTGGTTTTATTTTTACCCCTCAGTAAGTTGCTTGGGCATTTGCTCATCTATATCCCTCTAAATGTTTGGGAGTCCAAGGTACACTCCCAGGAGTGTCTCTGTTCTTTTAATTGTGCCCCATTTTAACCGTATAATGGTTTTTGAACTGAGATCATTGGATGAGACAGGCAGGAGCATAGCAAGGAACAAGAAAGACAATCTCTCTCTACAAGCATAGCAGGGAGCAAGAAATTGACAAACGAGAAAATCTGCTGATGCTGGAAATCCAAGTGACTGTACTTTTTTTCATAGATATTGCCTGGCCTGCTGAGCTCCTCCAGCATTTTGTGTGGATTAAGTTGAATTTATTTCAATGCAAGAGGTTTGAGAAGTATGTTGGATGAACTCAGTACATGGTTAGCAGCATTGGACTGGGATATTATAGCTATTACAGACATATGGCTAAGGGAGGTTCAGGATTGGCAGCTAATTTTCCAAGATACAGGTGCTTGGTAGGATGGAGGTGGAGGAAGAGAGGAGGGAGAGTTGCATTTCTGATTAAGGAGAACATTGTGGTAGTAGTCTGAGATGAAATTACTGAGAGATCATCCAGTAATGCTAATAAAAAAGAAGGGAATGATCACCTTATTGGGATTGTACTAATTGTAAATTAGAGGAACAAATATGCAGGGAAATTTGCAGGACTGACAGGATTGGCATAGAAGGAAGTTTTTGCTTTCTTAATGTAGACTAGGAGCACCACAGTGCTAAGGGCTTAGATGGAGTGGAATGTGTTAAGTGTGGTCTGGAAAGTTTCCTGACACAAAATATTGAAGGGTCTACCAGGGAGAGGACAAACCCTGCACTACTCTCAAGAAATGGGGCAAGACAAATGATGAGGATCAATGGAGGAGCACTTAGGACTAGTGTACATAGTTCTATTTGTTTTAAATTAATTATAGAAAGGAGCTAATCTGGTCGACAAGTTAAAGTTGAAAATTGCAACAAGGGAAAGTTTGCTGGTGTTAGACACGAACTTGCAAAAGTTGAATGGAGTAGGTTGCTTGCAGACAAAGGGACATCTGATATGTGGGAGGCTTTTATAAGTGAGATACTGAGCGTTCAAAATCTGCATGTTCCTGTTAGAGTGAAGGGCAGGGCTGGCAGGAGTAGGGAACCCTGGATGATGAAGGATATTGAAGCTCTGGTCAGATAAAATGAATTGAGTTGTGGGTCAGGTAGAGGCAGCTGGAATCAAGGAAAGTATAGGGGTTGCAGGGAATATATTCAAGAAAGAAATTGGGGGTCAGAAAGGGAGCATGAGGAAACTTTGGCAAGGAAGACCAAGAATACAAAGAGCTTTAATATGTATATTCAGGGGAAAAGAGTAAATAACAAGAGAATAAGGCCCCTCAAAAGACCAAAGTTAACATCTTTGTGAGGAGCCACAAGAGGTGTGCGAGGTTCTTAATTAATACTTCTCTTTTTTACCATGGAGGAATACTCAAAGACTTTGGACATTGATATAGGAAATGGATCTTGTGGATCGTCTGCTTTATAAGAGAGATATTATTGGATGTCATGAAATGTATGATGGCAGATAAATTTCCAGAGCTAGATCAGGAATATCCAAGACCACTGTGCAAAGCTAGAGAAGAAATCGTAGGAACCCTGGCTGCGATGTATACATTATCTTTTGTGATAACTAAAGTGTCAGAAGACTAATATTGCCCCTTTATTTAAGAAGGGCCACAAAGAAAAGCCTGAGAACTACAGTAAGCCTAACATATGTGGTGTTTAAGTTACTAGAGAGGATTCTGAGGGATAAGCTACATAAACATTTGGAAAGATGGGTTCATTAGAGATGGTCAACATGACTTTGTGCATGGGAGATCATGTTTAATGAATCTGTGTTTTAAGGAAGTAACTGAGAAGTTTAATTAGGGCAGGGTGGTAGACGTGGTCCATTTGGACTTCGGTAAGTGATAAGGGTCCACAGAGTATGCTGCTACAGAAAATTAGATTACATAGGATCCTGGGAGAGCTAGGTATTTGGATGCAGAATTGGCTTGATGGTAGGAAGCAGAGAGATGGTAGAAGGCAGACATCTCACCTCTCTCGGAAGTTCCGGGAGTCTCCCACATATTGATAGTGGCTCCCTGATACCTGCAAATTATATACAATATCCTGGAAATCGATTTTTTTGAGAGGGATAGGAAGAGCAAGAGGGAGCATCCTGATTGGTCTCTCTTCGTGCTAAATAGACCTATCAGTTTTCTCTGTGGGCGGGCTTTACAGTCAACCTCAAAAATAATGACAGTGTTGCTCACTGCACTGTTTGCAACAGTGACTTTTCTATTGCCCATGGTGGGTTAAAATGTAAAAGGCATGTTGAGGTGAGTTTAACACCTGTCATTCATTCATTAGCATAGCTAACATTATTTAAGCTAGCTGGCTAGCTGCTAAGGAGCTACTCTATGTGATGTCCTATGTGATGAGGCCAAACTCCCTGTAGACTTGCTCAAAATTGTAATAGAATTTAAAAAAAATGACTCCATGATAATATAAGTACATATTTTAATGTCACATTTTCTTCATGTACCCAACTTGGTTTACAGATTAGACAAAATCACTAAACAAAGTATTACATACTCCCTTGGAAGTCGACCGGTGGGGGCGGGATATGGGGTTGCAGGGGGTGGGGGTGCTACCTCCCTGAAATGAGTTTTTGCAGGGTGGGATGTCTGGGAAGGTTGCTTTTCAGACTGAAGGTTTGTGACTAACAGTGTCCTGTAGGGCCAATATTCAATATTCTCTGTGCAGGGCCCATTGCTGTTTGTCATCTACAATGCTGTGCAGAAGTCTTAGGCACATGTGAAAAAAATCTGTAAAGCGAAGGTACTTGAATTGAAATGTTTTTAAACATCAAAAAATTACTATAAAGCACTGTAAACAAAAATAAATCAATATTTGGTGTGACCACCTTTTGCCTTTAAAACTGCATCATTTCTCTTAGGGAAATTGCCGTGCAGTTTTATAAATAAATTAACACATGCAAACAAGCTGGATGAATTCAGCAGGTTGGGCAGCATCCGTTGAAACGAGCAGACAACATTTTGGGCCGAGACCCTTCTTCAGTCCTGACGAATTTGACCACAGCATCTGCAGTTTACTTTGTGTTTATAAATAAATTAACTGGTAGGTTGTTCCAAGCACCTTGGAGAACTTGCCACAGTTCTTCTACCAACATTGGCTATCTCTCTTGCTTCTGTCTCTCTAGTTAATCCCAGACAGCCTTGATGATGTTGAGATCAGAACTCTATGAAGGCCATACTATTTGAAACCATATAAAAAATCTAGGGTGCCTGAGACTTTTACACAGTACTGTATTTTAGTGATTTCAATGAGAATTGCAGAAAGCATGGTTAATAAGTTTACAGCTATCACTAAAATGGTTGATGTCATGACAGTGAAGGTAATTATCAGGATTTAATTGGATCTTGATCAGTAAGGTTAGTGGGCTGAGAGATGGCAAATTGATTTGAATTCTGATAAGTGCAAGGTGCTGCATTTTGGAAGGTATATCAGGTAAGATATTCTCTGTGCATTGAGGAGTGTTGTAGAATGGAGGGACCAAGCTCCCTGAAAGTGACATCATAGGTAAGCAGGGTGGTGAAGAAGGCGTTTGGCTTGCTGACCTTCATCAGTCAGTTGTACAAGATGTTGGTGAAACCACAGTTGGAATAGTGTTTTCAGCTTTGGTCATTCCATTAAGCTGGAAAGAGTGCAGAAGAGATTTACAAGGATGTTCAAGGAAAAGGGTTGAGTAGATTGGGACTTTATTAAGGGTAGAATGAAGGAGATTGAGGAATGATCTAGCAAAGCTTTTAACATTGAGAAGCATAGATAGGATGAATACACATTGCCTATTTTCCAGGGATATGGAATCAAGAACTTGAGGGCATAGGTTTAAGGTGAGAGGAGAGAGATTTAGCATGAACTTAACAGCAAGTTTTTCACCCAGGAAGTGGAATGAACTGCTAGAGGATGTTTTTGAGGTAGGTAAAATAACAACATTTAAAAGGTACTTGGGCAAATGAGACTAGATTAGATGGGAATCTTGGTCAGCATGGAGCATTTGGGCTGAAGGGCTTGTTTTCACGTGTATGGCTGTATGACTATATTTAGCACGTGTCTTATGTCACATGTCGAGCAAGTTTTCTTTTCGCTATTATTATTTACTGAACAAGTATTTCTACAATACCGTTTTCATTCTTCATATGTCTCATCTGAAAATGTAACCAGTACTGTGCAGTTGTCATTACCACACCTTTAAACTGTTTTTCAGTAATGGACGCAGTATCATATTCCCTACTCCCTTATGTGTGTTTGTGCCCTCTGTTAAATGACTTTTATTTCAAGACATCTTGCATTATAGTACATGCAACTGTCAAACTTATTTCTTTCCATTTTACCCAGTCTTAGATTCCTCTTTCTTCCAGATTCATTCTTCTGTCTTCCAAATTTGTTGGTTAAATCCCTATGTTACATATCCAATTTTTTTCTTATCCCCTTCAGAAAAAATCTCTCAGGTTTCCATTCCCATTAAACTACTTCAAACTCTTGCTATTGATACCATCAATCTTCCTCCGGGAACATTGGTTGAGATTTAATCCATCTGGTTTGTGCCTAAAATCTGGAACCATTGACCGAACAATCTGAAGATCTCCTTCCTTCAGTGTTCGTTGGCTACTCGATTATTTGCATTGCCTTCTGTTCCTGTATTTATAGCACCAATTGTAGATATGTTTTTATTCCAATGCCTAGCACCCTATGTTCTTCATCAAGGGCCCTTATTTTGTTTTCTGCTTATGTCATTGATACTGATATTTACCATCATCTCTGACCATTCATCTTTCTCATTCAGAAGGTTCAGCAGCCATACGTAACCCAGCACCAAGGAGGTAACAAACGCAACAGGTGTCATGTATGCATACAGAATTGCCCGTCTGCTGAGCTGTTGAGTCCTCTGTCAGTGTTGCTGTCCTGTTTTTCCTAATTTTGCCCTGACACCTGAGTCGCTCAGACACAGTTGTGGCTATACTCTGTAATGGAACCACCACTGCCTTTTCCAGGGTACCCAAGGGATCCTTACATTACATGCCTGACTCTTTCAATCTAACTAATGATGTAACATAGTGTTATGGAGGTATAGTAATGATGCTGGCTGTTGTGTAAGGCAAGTTTTCCACATATGAGCTCTTCTAATTGACAATACTTAAGTAGTTGCACAAGATGCAAAAAGTAACTTGATTTTCCCACATAATATATGAATTTGACAGTTTGAAGAGCATTGTCATTCCTCCATTTGTAAAACTAACTGAAAATTCAATTATTTTCACAAGTCAGTGCTTCTGAATGTGGGAGACAGCTTACTGAATGGTTTTCAAAACAACAAATGCAACTAAGTACTCTATTAATAACACTTTGTATTTGGAAAATTATGGTAAATGATCACCGCAGACAATGAAGAGGCAAGCAAAGGCAAAGCTGATCCAAGGGTTGAGGCATGTGGGTGCAAGACAGAGTTGGGGCGACGTTAAGGCATATTCCAAGAGAAGTTGGAGAGAAGCCGAGAAGTTGAAACTTTAGAGATGAAGTTGGAGGGAGCGAGTGATGAAAAATTGAAGTTGTTTTGGAGCTCGTCCACCTAAACTGGGAGCGAGGTTTGATCCATCTAAGTGCCAAATCGATTTGCAAAAGTCAGATATGGGACGGAAGTGGCCCAGAGTGTATTGAAGCGGCAGGGCCTAGGTCTGAGTGCGGGGGATGACCCAGTGTTTGGAGAATTTAAACACTGGGCCAGATGGACTGAAAAGGCAGGGTGTAGGGCACAGAAGCGAGAGTCAGGCCAGTACTGCTTTGCAGCATTTTACTCCGCTTTCCTTGGTCCCGAGGCTGAGTCTGTGAGACTGCTCTGGCTGCTACGTGCTTCATGTCTGCGAGGTTTGTGGTGATTTGCCCTGCAATATGATGAACTGAGACCAAGGCTGTGGGCCTAGTCCAGCTGCTCCAGGATTTGGTTCTAAGGACTCAATTTGGTTTGGAATGCTGTTGCTTGCTTTTATTGTTTGCATGGTTTGTGTTTTTTTCCCTCTTTCTCTGCGCATTGGGTATTGATGTTTTAAGGCTGATTTATACTTGTGCGTCGCATCGATGCCATAGGTAATGCCTACCCTACGCCGTACCTACGCTATACCCTACGCCGTAGGTATAGTTACTCAGAAAAGTTACTCATGCGTTGCGGTGACGCAGACTGCAACAACTGTGATGGGTCCGCTTGGTAGCATCGCATTTCCTCCTACGCATTTCGGGTTGCTTCTTCACCGCCATGTTTGTAGGCTGTGCGTACACTAATGCGAAATAGATGAACCAAATCATCAAATCTACCTGCTGACATGTGAAAATGTTTGAAATGCATTTCCTTGTCCATGTCTCTCATGAATAAACTCAACACAGTGGCATAGAAACCCCACCGCCAACTAGCATTTTGGCGCACACCAACGCATGCTCGCTACGGCGTAGAGCGACGCAGAAGTGAAAATCAGGGTTACGGCGTAGGCTGCGGCATAGCCTGTATGCACGTATAAATCAGCCTTAAATTGGGTTCTTTGGGGTTGCTTGCTTTGTGGTTTCCTGTAAGCAGGTGAATTTCAAGGTTGTACAATTTATATACTTCGATAATAAATGTACTTTGAACTTTGAACCCAGGGCTGTATTGCTTTATTTTCAATGTTAACTATTTATGTTTATTTTTAATACCAAAATTCACTTCTTTATCCCTCTATGCCAGCTTCTGTGCACATCAAATTTCAGACCTTCATAGCTTTTGTAAGCTACATTTTAAATTACTACTCTGTAAATAAGCAAAATCTATTTAATTATACACATCTGTAAGCCACACCCAGATTCTCCAATACCAAGAATTTGCTGACAGTAATTGCTTTGTATTTAAGCAACTAATTACAGCTGGAAACCTTACTAATTGTTATGTTTACTAACAACCGATTGTTTTCTATTGACAAGCTGTAGGAAAAGACTACACATTAAAATTCATATATTAATGCAAAAATATAACTTAAGATTGAAATCACTCCCTCACCAATTAACAAAGTTAGTAAATTCACAAGCTTCACACTTGTGCAGTGTCGAATTTAAGATGCAAAATATGTGTTTGTGTCTGTGGCAAAAGAAAGTCAGAACAAAGTAGCCCTGCCACACTAATTAAATCTTTCTCTCTTCTCCCCCTTCAATTATTCTCTCTCTATTTCTTTTTCTTTTCCCCCCAACCCCAAAGTAAAAATATGCCATGTCTGAGTTCATCCCATACTTGTATGTTTGATGCATACCTTAATGTGTCACTCATGATGATTGGGATTGCGTGCTTCAGTGTCTCTCAGGACAATCTTTCATGAATACTTATTCATGACTGCTTTTATCACATTATTGAACTTGTTTATTCCAGTCAAATGCAAAGTAAATCCCAAATGAAATATTTTTCTACACAATGAGGAAGGTGAGATAAAAAATATTATTCTTTGGAATTTATGGTTGTGTTGACACACCCTTCATTTTACATTTTAACATGGTCTTCGATAAATTTGATAACATTGCCAAGATAACTTATTAGCATTTTAAGGTTTCATTGGTCGTGTTTGTAATACTTTGTCTTCTAAGTATAATTAAAAATAGATTGGGATAAAATGACATCAGAATTTAGACATGACTTCACATGCTGTCTGAGACTAAGGTTAAATTTTGACTAATAACTCAACTGTTAGGTAAAATTATGTCTTAGTACCTCAGTGCACCTGGCTGCCACAACTTGCAGCTACTTGAGCACAATAAAAGGGGCTAATTCTCTTCTGGGAGGACTATCCAACAAAACTTGACATAGAACTATGTGGTACTGTTAGAACACATAACACAGTGTTTTCTCAAAGCAGTGGGTTGTAAGACATGACTTCAAGGTGGAAGGAGAGTTGTAGAGATGTTGGGAAGGATTTTTTTAAGGCTTGGGTCTTCAACAGCTGAAAGCATTACTGTTATTGATTGAGTTTGTAAAATCCAATGTTTAACAGGCCTGATTTTGATAACTGTTAACATTTTGGAGGACTGAAGAGTAGAGAAGAGGATAGAGGTCCTGGAATGGTTTGAAACAAAGGACAATAGTTTTAATTACGAGAGATTCTGCAGATACTGGAAATGTTGAGCAGCACACACAAGAAGAACTCAGCATATTTGCCAGCATCAATGGAGGGGAAGAAACGGTCGATGTTTTGGGCTTAGACCCTTTATCAGGACTAGAAAGGAAAAGACTAGAAGCCAGAATAAGAAGATGGGGGGGGGGGGGGGGGAGAAGGAGTACAAGCTGGCAGATGATGTGAGCCCAGGTGAGGGGAGTGGGTGGGGAAGGGGATGAATTTAGAAACTGGGAGGGGATAGGGTGAAGAGGTAAAGGGTTGAAGAAGAAGGAATGGGGTAGTGTGGGTTTAGTACTTTTTTTTAAAGGATTATATGGGTTGGCACAACATGGAGGGCTGAAGGGCCTGTACTGTGCTGTAGTGTTCTATGGTTCTATGGAATCTAACAGAAGAGGACAGTGGACCATGGAAGAAAGGGGGGGAGGAGAAGGGGAACCAGAGGGATGTGAGGAGAAGGGGTGAGAGAGTAGCCAGAAAGGGGAATAGAAAAAAAGAAAAGGGCGAGTGCAGATAAATTAACAGATTTTGAGAAATCAATGTTCATTTCATCAAAGAATATAATGTGTTGCTCTTTCACCCTGAGTTTGGCCTCATCATTGCAGTAGAAGAGGCCATTTCAGACTTGCCAGAATAAGAATGGAAAGTGAAATTGAAATGGGGAGATCCTTCCTCTTACAGTGGACACATATCAGCAAGCACAAAATTGATGGGTGAATGGGATTTTGTCTGATGTGGACAAGAAATCTGATTGGGTTTAAGTTTACAAAGAAAAGAATCATGGCAACCAATGTCAAGAGTATTAGAATAGTCAAGTTTAAGGTAAAAATGCATTGATCACAGTTTCACCAGTTGTTGTGCTGAGCTTGGGGTAGAATTGAATGATACTGTGGACTTGGAAATAGGGGATCTTAGTGATGGTGCAGTGGTCATCCACAGCTCACCTCCAGGGTCTAGTATGATATTGAGTATCATGTTAGAACTTCAGGTATCAAGCAGCCTCGCTTGGTTTCAGAAAGGTGCCAGTAGGAAGGATGGAATTCATGTGGTGGACAAAAATCACAGGGTCTTTATTCAACTGAAAGGAATATATGTTCTCTGTCAGCAAGTTTGCCAGTTCAGAACATTAAGAGCGGGATTATAGAATGGATGTGGAATCATGTGAAAATTATTAAAACTGCAGATGCTGAAAATCTAAAATAAAAACATAAAATGCCAGAAATAATCATCATATCACATGGTAAAGAATGAGAGGCCAATAGAGTTACCCTTTCAGGTCAAAGACCCTTTATCAAAACTGGGAAGGAAAGAAAACAAGATAGTTTTAAATTGTCGGGGGGGTGGGGATGGATTAGACAGGGAATATCTTTGATATGGGTGGCAGGTTTGAATTTTAAAAATCAGATAACATGCTTTGTATCAGCACTGATCATTTCAGTTGTAGGTTATCTATCTGTAATAGTAATTCAGTTTTATTTCTCTCCATTTCACTGATTTGCTCAGACCAGTATTTCATGGCTTTTACATGCTCCTTTGTTTTCTAACGGCCCTTGTTAATCTATCAATCAGATGATTTAATCAACACTCACGTATTACTCCTAAAAGAGATATTCCCTTTGATTTATCCATTCCATTTTATTCTCTCCTTCCACAGATGCTACTTTCTGGAATTTTCTGTTTTACATCATCAGTGTTCATATGAAAAATTTTGCTGTGTTTTTTAGTGTTGCTGCTGTTGAGCATGTTAATGAAAAATTTAATATGATACAAAATACCAGAAGTACCAGAGATAAGGGTAATGTTATATTGCAGTAGTGGCCGTTGTAGGTGAATCTATGCCCAAGATTAATTGAATAAGAATAGAACCAGATGTTCTCCCGCTCTATGAATATTCAGTCCTATTAATGTCTCCAGGCAGGTCAAGCTGGATGGAAAGGGAATTTAGCATATAATCAGTGACTTTGATTTGAACTGTTTGGGTATTTAAGGGAAAGATGAAAACCTAACTGGAGCAATTTAAACAAGGAGTTCAAGGGGAAAGGTCCAGTTTGCAGGAGTATTAGAGGGTGCAATGCATTCACAGATTTGGAAGAGAGAAAAAGCTAAGAAAAATGCATTGAATCACAGAGTTTCTTTTCTGAGGGGAGAAGGATCTGAATGAAAGGGGACCCAAGGACTGCATGTTACAGTGGGTTAGTAAATGCAAAAAGGGCATGGAAGAAAGAGCATAGAAGAAATAGAGGAATTTGAGAAAAATCCACATTCTTATGGTGGGGGAAGGAATCTTATAACTTGGCTTTGTAGGTTAGGGGTACACAGAGAAGTGGTAAGTACTTACTGATTGGTCTGAATTTTAATGGGAGAAATTTTAAGAAGACAATATGCAGTAGAGCAATATCTTTTCATTACGAGATAATTCTGGATTAATGAGAATTGTTAAAAGAGAGTAAGACTTGAGAGAGCTGTACACAATGAAGCCAAAGCTATAAATATGAATAGTTAAGTTAAATTAGTTGTTCATTGAATCAGTTTAAAAATTAGATTTAAGAGAGTGTGGATGATGGCTATGTTATATGAATGCAAAGTAATCGTGAGGCATGTATGATCCACTAATTGATTGTACCTTCGTGTTTTGTGCTGCTCTGACAATTCCTATTCAACCAGAACGAGATTAATGTATTTTAAAGTATGGGTATAAAGTCCGTTTTTTCTGCTTGTTAAGGAAATTAATTAACTTACTCATTGTGACCTTATTGAAGGGGTTTTAAAAAGTTACAATGTTGACACAAATGAAAAACAGTTTTAGGCACTTTGCAAGGATTTGGGACGAACAACATTCCTAGATTATTATTGCTTTGAATTCAAGAAGTTAGTTTGCTGGAAAACAACAGCTTGTATTAATATGTCATTTCATGGGAACGTTATTAACAGATTGTGACATTGCTCTACATAAGCGACAAAGAGATTTAAACCAGGAAGTACAGAAGGTACATCTATACAAAGATAGGTAGAGGCAGATAATGTTGAGAGAGCAGGGAGGCCGCAGAAGGATTTTGACAGATTCGGAAAATGGACAAAGAAGTGGCAAATGGAATACAGTGTCAGGAAGTGTACAGTCATGCATTTTGGTAGAAGGAATAAAAACAGATTATTTTCTAAACCAGGTAAAAATTTAAAAATCTGAGGTACAAAGGGACGTGGGAGTCCTCGTGCAGAATTCCCTAAAGGTTAATTTGCAGGTTGAGTTGGTGGTGAGGAAGGCAAATGCAATGTTAGCATTCATTTCAAGATGACTGGAATATAAAAACAAGGATGTAATGCCAAGGCTTTATTAAGGTGCTGGTGAGGCCTCACTTGAAGTGTTGTAAGCAGTTTTTGGCCCCTTTTCTAACAAAGGGTGTGCTAACATTCGAGAGGATTCAAAGGAGGTTCAGGAAAATGATTCTGGGAATGAAGGGCTTATAGCAGGAGTGTTTGATGGCTCTGGGCCTATACTTGTTGAAATTTAAATAATGAGGGGGGGATCTCATTAAAACCCATTGAATGTTGAAAGGCCTAGATAGAGTGGATGTGGAGAGGATGTTTCCTGTAGGGGGGACGTCTAGGACCAAAGGCATAACCTAAGAATAGGGGGATATCCATTTAGAACACAGGTAAGGAGGAATTTCTTCAGCCATGTGGTGGTGAATCTATGGAATTCATTGACACGGGTGGCTGTAGAGGCCAGGTCATTGTGAATATTTAAGATTCTTGACAAGTCATGGCATCTAAGGTTATGGGGAGTAGGCAGGAGAATGCAGTTGAGAGGGAAATGAGTCAAATGGTGGAACAGAGTCGATGGGCTGAATGACCTAATTCTGCTCCTATGTTTTATGGTCTAACTAGATTAAAGGGGTGAGGAGATTACAAAAATAGAGAAGAGAAGGTTCATTGTATGCTTTACAAAGAAGAACAGCAATTTTAAAATTGTGGTGCAAATAATGTTGAAAGTCACTTCCCAAAATGTTGAGGTGAATTAAGACAAAAGCAGCAAAAATTCCATCCATGGTTATGGAACATCAAAAATGATAGGTCAACTGGGAGTGTATTGGAATAATAAAGTTAGAGATATAACGAAGTCATGAATGGGAATTTGAAAAGTGCTTGGTAGAATGTCTGTTTTATAATGTTGACACCATTTGTGAAATATTGAGTGGTTTCTGATGTTCTGGTACCGAGTCAGTTTCTCTGTGGTTCAGGGTCATGGTCACATCAACTTAACAAAATATTTCTTTAAGTTTCCCCTTTCCATTCTCGTTATGTAACATTGTTCTCCATCTGTATCAGTTCTGGACCAACCCCCCACCCCCACGTTCTAGTGAGTGTCTCCCAAACGCCATGCTCCCTTGTCTGTCATCCATGATGCTTAGGATATCGTATTTCACTTCTCATCACCCACCTTTCCTGTGATTGGAAGTGGTACTATTAGGTTGGTAAACTTCCCATTCCCATTCCAACATGGCAATCTATGGCCTCCTCTACTGTCGTAATAAGGTCCCACTCAGGTTGGAGAAGCAACACCTTATATTCCATCTGGGTAGCCTCCAACTTGATGGCATGAACATCAATTTCTCAAACAACTGGTAATGCCTCTCACCCTTTTCAATTCCCCATTCCCTTTTTTCTCTCTCTCTCACCTTATCTTTGTACCTGCCCATCACCTTTCTCTGGTGCTCCTCCCCTTTTTCTTTCTTTCATAGATTTATGTACTCTTCTATCAGATTCCCCCTTCTTTAGCCCTGTATCTCTTTCACCAATCAACTTCCCAGTTCTTTATTTCACCCCTTCACCTCTTTACTTCAGATGGAGACAAGAAGGTGTATAGGAGCAACATATGCCAACTAGTGGAGTGGTGCCGCAGCAACAACCTTGCACTTAATGTCAGTAAGACGAAAGAGCTGGTGTGGACTTCAGGAAGGGTAAGATAAAGGAATATTGTACATACCAATCCTGATAAAGGGATCAGAAGTGGAGAGAGTGAGCAGTTTCAAGTTCCTGGGTGTCAAGATCTCTGAGGACCTAACCTAGTCCCAACATATTGATGCAGTTATAAAGAAGGCAAGACTATACGTCATTAGGAGTTTGAAGAGATTTGGTGTATCAACAAATACACTCAAAAACATTTATAGGTGCACCATGGAGAGCAATCTGACAGGCTGCATCACTGTCTGGTATGCGGGGGGTTACTGCACAGGACCAATAGAAACTGCAGGGGGTTGTAAATTTAGTTGGCTCCATCATGGATACTACCTTACAAAATACCCAGACATCTTTAAGGAGCAGTGTCTCAGAAGGGCAGCATTCCTTATTAAGGACCTCCAGGACCCAGGGCATGTCCTTTTCTCACTGTTACCATCAGGAAGGAGATACAGAAGCATGAAGGCACACACTCAGCGATTCAGGAACAGCTTCTTCCACTCTGTCATACAATTCCTAAATGGACATTGAGCTGGTGAACACCAACTCACTTTCTTAATATAAATTAGTTGTGTTTTTTTGCATGATTTTTAATCTTTTCAATATATGTATATTGTAATTGATTTTTTAAAATTATTATTCTATTATTATGTGTTGCATTGAACTGCTGCTGCTTAATTAACACATTTTGCAACACATGCCAGTGTTAATAAGCTTGATTTCTGATTCTGATTCTGGTTCTCCTTCCCTTTCCCTTTCTTCCATTGTATTCTGTCCTCTCCTATTATATTCCCCCTTTCTCCAGCCCTGTGTCTCTTTCACCAATCAACTTCCCAGCTCTTTACTTCACTCCTTCCCCCCACCTTCTTATTCTAACTTTTCTTCCTTTCCAGTCATGAAGGGTCTCAGTCTGAAATGTTGATGATATTCTTTTCCATAGATGCTGCCTGGCCTGCTGAGCCCCTCCAATATTTTGTGTGTGTTCCTTGGATTTCCAACATATGCAGATTTTGTCTTGTTTGTGATTAGGTTGATAAATCAATTTCAAGTGTATTGTCATCTGTTTATATATATACAACCAAACAAACCAACATTCCTCCGTACCACAAAGCATTTATCATACCAAGCATATAAAGTCAAATAACACCACAAATAAATTAATAAAATATAATTCAAAACGGTTTCTGGGTGATGAGACCTTGGCAGGGTACTCTTTAGTCTCACAGCCTGAGGGAAGAAGCTGTTACCCAGTCTGGCAGATAAGTGGGACAATAATCAGATTGCTGAATAGTTTGACCAACTATGAGTTGCTGAGGAGATAAATTGTAAAATGAGGATTATCCTTAGTGTTTTAAATTGTTATCCCATTCTTCAGCTGGTAATGTTCCCAGTACTGAAACTCACAACATTTTAAAGCTGTAGTGGTTGCTGTTCCTAGTTATTTATTTTTATCAACAAATGCATAGCAGCATAGAGAAGCAAACACCAGAACTTAATTTTGATTGTATACATTATCTGACACTGCTTGTACAGTGGACTTTGACCGGAACAACCCTGACACAGCCAAGATGCCACTGTGGCAAACTCTATAAGAATGTCAGGGGACTCAAGATCCACCAAGTGAAATCCAAGTGTAGGACTGGTGAGTGGCAGGAGGAATGCCCAGCAGTGACTGGTGAGACGGTGGAGGACCACAGTCAGGAGCAACCCCATAGTACTGAGGACCTTCAACCGACTGCTTCAACCCAGGAACACAGGAGGGGATCAACCGATGCGTCGAGGGAAACCCGTGTGAGGCTTCCAGAGGAGAGGAAGGAGAGAATAAACTGGCCCCCAATGAACAGTGGCAAGTGGGAGAAATTTAACGAGGACATGGACAGACGTCTTGAGATGATACTCGTGGGACCTGTGGAGAAGAAGCTAGAGAATATGTGCAGATTGGTGTACTCCATCGGAGAAGACCGATTTGGTGTGGTGGAGAAGATAAAGGAGAAGAGAGTTTACCAGCCTAGCAGACGAAAGAGGGAGATAACCAGCATAAGACGGGAAATTAGAACACTCTCCAACAGGTACAGAAGAAGTAGTGTAGAAGAGAGAGAAGGACTGAGGCAGTTGAGACAAGACCTGGGAAGGAGGCTTAAAGAACTTCGGAAAAGGATAAGGAAGAACAAGCGTGAGAAGAATAGGAAAAGGGCTGCTTTCATCAGAAACCCTTATCAAGTGTGTTAGAAAGGGAAAGATCAGGCACACTGGGGAAACCAAGAGAGGAAGTGGAGGCATACCTGCAGGAAATACACTCAGATGAAAGACGAGACCCGCCACTGGGGGAAAACAGCGCACAGAAACCTCTAGACGAGAAAGAGCCAACACTGAAAGAAGTAAGAGAAGACATCAAGAAGGCAAGGGCAGGTTCAGCACCTGGGCCCAATGGGATCACATATAAAGTCTACAAGAAGTGCCCAAATCTTCTCAAGAGGATGTGGAGGCTGATGAGAGTCATCTGGAGGAAGGGCCAGATACCACCTTGCTGGCAAGTGGCTGAAGGATGCTTTGTGCCAAAAGAGGAAAACTCAACTGAGATCAAGCAGTTCAGAGCCATTTCCCTCCTCAACGTCGAAAAATCTTCTTTGCTGTTCTAGCAAGAAGGATGACATTATACATGGTAGAAAACCAATACATAGATATGGCAGTGCAAAAGGAAGGGATTCCTGGATTCCCAGGATGTGTGGAACACACTAGTGTTATATCCCAGCTGTTAGGAGGCCAAGGCAACCAAACGGAACCTGACGGTTGTGTGGTTGGATTTAGCCAATGCTTATGGTACAGTGCCACACAAGCTGATTGAGACAGCACTGAAACACTACCATACCCTGAAGAAGGTCACCAAGATCCTGGCAAGCTATCTTGAGGGGATTCACCTAAGGAACATCATGGCAGTGAGTAGAGAAGGGTATTGTGACTGGCTGCACTATATCAGTAGTCCTCTTCGTCAAGGCCATGAATCTACTTATAGAGGCTGGGAAAAGAGAGACCAGAGGGCCAAAGACAAGCACCAATATCAGACAGCCGCCAAGCAGAGGATTTATGGATGACCTTACAATTACAACCACAACACATATCCAGGCCAGGTGGGTACTCCAGGCAATGGACGAGACAGCCACATGGGCGCGAATTAAATTTAAACCTACCAAATCAAGGTGTTTGGTGATAAAGAAAGGCCAACTTACCCAGGAGTTCATCTTGAAGATCCAGGATGAAGAAATCCCGTCTATCATAGGAAACCCCATTAAGTGCCTAGGGAAATGGTATGATGACAGCCTGAAGGATGTCAACAACAGCAGACGTCTGGAGCAACAAACAACAGAAAGGCTGGTAAAGATCGACAATCAGGTTTACCAGGAAAGTTCAAGGCATGGATCTTCCTACATGGGCTTCTACCCTGACTGGTTGTGTCCCAATGATGCTGTATGACATCGCCCTGCCAATGATCGAGGGCACGGAGAGGAAGATTAACTGGTATCTGAGAAGGTGGTTAGGAGTACTGCAGTGCTTCTCTTCAACAGGGCGAAACAGCAAGTCAACCAAGCTCCAGTTGCCCCTCTTCTTGGTTGTAGAGGAATTTAAGGCAGGGAAAGCACGACTCATCATAAACTTCAAAGACTTCAAGGATGACAAAGTCAGTGAAGCAGGAGTCAAGATACAGACAGGGAGCAAATGGAAGGCGGCAGAAGAAGCAGAGTTCCGACTTAGCCACAGAGGCATTGTCGGAAGAGTGTGTAAGGGCAGACAAGGCCTGGGATGTGAGCCGACAACCAGGTGCAGGGAGGCCAACCCTAAGGACAGATGGCACTTGGTCCAGCAGCAGATACCGAAGAAAGAGGAGGAGGGTAGATATGTACGAGCAGTGGAGATGGGGAGTCAAGGGACCTGGACAAAGTGGGAAACAGAACAGAGTGTCGACATGGGATGACATATGGGAATATACATCTTTCCAACTCCAGTTCTTACTGAGGGCTGTGTACGATGTACTACCAACTCCAACAAACCTGTGGAACTGGGGTATAACAGAAGACCCAACGTGCCATCTGTGCCAGAAACCAGCCAACCTAGAGCATATTCTTTCTTCATCCCAGGTTGCCCTGTCCCAGGGACGGTACAGATGGAGACACAACCAGGTTTTGAGAGCAGTGGCCCACACTTTGGAGACAGAGAGGAAAAAGGACCACAAAAAGGACAGCCAACCAAGCTTCATCAACTTCATCAGGACCGGGGAACCTGCTGCAGCAACAAACAAGCGCAGAGACGGTCTCCTGGGCATGGCAAAGGACTGGGAGATGAAGGTTGATCTTGGAAAGAAGCTGGTGTTCCCACCAATAGTAGAGACCACACTTTGACCAGATGTTCTTCTATTGTCAGAGAATGCAAAGAAGCTCGTGGTGATAGAGCTAACAGTACCATGGGAGATCCGATGCCAAGAGGCCACGAGAGGAAGCTTGTGAGGTACGAAGACCAGGTGGCGGACTGCAGACGGCAAGGCTGGCAGACGTGGAACTTCCCTATTGAAGTGGGGGCAAGAGGATTTCCCGCCATGTCAAGCTGGAACATGATGGCAGCTTTAGGAATACAAGGGAAGAGAGCTGATAACACCATGGCGCAAGCAGCAGAGAGAGCGTCCAGTTGGCTTTAGCTGTGAAGGGACGATAGTAGTTGGATGTCTGACCGTTGGGGGTAGAAGACTGATCACCTTCTGCTGTCCCACCATCCCGAGGATGTTCCGGGTTAGGGGATGAAATGTCTGGAGACAGGTGGACCCGGCTGATGACTTAACGGTCCAGCAGCAAAAAAATCACAGCTGTTTAAGGTAAAGACTTTACTAAGCAGAACTCTATTGTTGACGTAGATGCGAACCATACTGAAGCATAGCAGTTAGTGTGACACTATTACAGCTTGGGGCATCGGAGTTCAGAGTTCAATTCTGGTGTCCTCTGTAAGGAGTCTGCATGTCTTCTCTGTGGAATATGTGGGTCTTCTCCAGGTGCTCCGGATTCCTCCCACAGTCTGAAGATGTATCAGTTTTAGATTAATTAGTCATTGTAAATTGCCCCATGATTAAGTTAGGATTAAATCAGGGGTTGTTGAGGGATGCTGGGCAGCACAGCTTGAAGGACTGGAAGAACATATATCAGGCTGTACTTCTAACTAAAAACAAAATAAATAAAAAAACAATTTGTACTTGAACATAGTAAATTCAGCCAAGGTCCTGAAAAAGGCCACTTTTCGCCAGAATACTGCACAGACTCAGGAAAAGCCATTTATTTTAGAATTTTAACCAAGAACTTAGTGAAAGAGGCTGATATTAAGAAGTCATTAAACAAGTTAGGGAGATTTCCAGGGTTTAGGTCTTGACAACTGAAGAGTGATTAAAATCAGGATGCTTGTGGATATGAAGGTGGAAAAGCATTGGTATTCTGGATGGTTTGAAAACTGGAGGAGGTAAGAGATATAGGGATGGTAGCAAGCAATTATGTGATTTGAAACAAAGCAGTACCTGTGGAAGATGGTGTCAGTTAATACAGGAATCAGGAGCAAGAAGTTGATTAGTCAGAAATTCAGTTGAAATTATGTCCCTTAAGCAGAAATGTTCATTTGTGGAGATGTTGAGCTTGAAAAGCAAATGATAGGGAAGGAGCAGCGTACACTAATTGCTACAGGAACACAGCAGGTCAAGCAGCATCTGTGGAGAGGAATAAGCAGTAGACATTTCAGACCTAGACACTTCATCAGGAATGGAAAGAAAGCAGGCAGAATCCAGAATAAAAAGGTGGGGGTGGAGGAGAAGTAGTAAAAGCTGGCAAGTGATAGGTGAAACCGGCTGAGGGTGGATGGAGGAGGTGTTCTGAAGTGAGAAACTGGAAGTGATATGTGGATGATGGTGGTAGTAATAATAGAATCTTTTTGGGCCAGGGAGAGAAGTGAAATTGTTGAGAAAGTTAATTGGGTAGTTAACAGTGTTGCCTTGAGTGCTTTGGACTTACTATTAAAAAATTAAATCATCTGCAGTAGGAAAAAAGAAGACAACTTTTATCTATCCATTACAGGATAATCATGGAATAATATGCAATGTGAGCAGGCCTGATAATGCTTTGTATAGTGAAGAAATATAGAACCATAGAACACTACAGCACAGAAAACAGGCCATTTGGCCCTTCTAGTCTGTGCCGAAACTTTATTCCGCTAGTCCCATTGACCTGCACCCAGTCCATAACCCTCCAGACCTCTCCCATCCATGTATCTATCCAATTTATTCTTAAAATTTGAGTGAGCCCACATTTACCACGTCAGATTGCAGTTCGTTCCACACTCCCACCACTCTCTGAGTGAAGAAGTTCCCCCTAAACTTTCCCCTTTCACCCTAAAGTCATGTCCTCTTGTATTTATCTCTCCTAATCTAAGTGGAAAGAGCCTACTCGCATATACTCTGTCTATACCCCTCATAATTTTGTAAATCTCTATCATTCAGCAAATGGTTAAATTGTACCCATTCGTGTGTGTGTCTTGGGGTTAAAGAGAACAAGCATAAGTGCTTTAAATGCAGAAATGATGTGAGTATTATGGAGATCACTAATTGATTGCATACCCACATTTTGTGCTGCTCTGACAATTCCTATTCATGTGGAACAAGACTAATGTACATAAAGTTGTCTCTAATGTCCGTTATAGTTTTGGCATGTTAAGATCACTAATTAAAGTGGATGCTAGTTAGCTTACTGAAGTAGATTTCAAAACAGCTCATCACGAGTGAGAAGTGACAGGTCAGGAAATTCTGATGGTGGGTCAGGACCTAATGAAGGTTCTCAGCCTGAAATGTTGACTGTATATTCTTTTCCATAGATGCTGCCTGGCCTGCTGAGTTCCTCCAGCAATTTGTATGTATATATTAGGGACTATTCCAGAGTTATGAAATTATGGATAGCTTGATTATGGATTAATTGAAATTAGAACCAGTCTTAAGGAAATAAAACATGTTCACATTTACTTTCAACTGATATGTTAATACCACCAAACCAATTGACGTGAGTGGGATATTTTGACTCTCTCCCATTGAAACGATGCAGGGCAGACAATAGATAATTGTTCATGTTAATTGAGGTAAATTAAAAACTTTAGGAAGAGACCAGGGAAGGGATGAAGTGGCCATCTGTTGTATTAACACAGATTCTGCAGAGGCTGGAAATCCAGAGCAACACATTTAAAATGCTAGAGGAACTCATAGAGTTAGGTAGTACCAACTGTACAATACAATGTGTTGTGTTAAGGGTGTACCCCTGCTATTTAATGTGCAGTACAGGAGTGGTCTTTTTTGCTGTGTAATATGTTGATTTAATTATATAGAATAATCAGGGAGCTGTACCTCAGCAGTGTAACAAAAGAGCTATCTTTTGGGTGTCTGGAGTTTATGCTTAGAAGTTCTTAGACCAGCTGAATATTTGAATATTCAGAGTTCTGCTTGTTGGGATGTGCTGTCAGTGTAATTATGTAAAGTTACTTGTCTACATTCAAAATGTTAAGTGAGGTGATTATAGCCATTGAAACTGTATGATGCACCATCAATAACTCACGCTGAGACGTAGGAAGCGAGGTATCGGCTTTTATTGACTGGAAGAATGAACAACACTACATCCTGGGGAATGGGGCAGGGCAACAGGCCTCAGTCGCCTTTATACAGGGGTCTGTGGGAGGAGCCACAGGAGCAGTCAGCAGGGGTCTGTGGGAGGAGCCACAGGAGCAGTCCAGACAGGTATATGTAGTTCACCACACTGTAGTTAATTGTTTTATTTTCCGTGGACTGTGCTTTTTTCCATAGATGCTGCCTGGCCTGCTGAGTTCCTCCAGCATTTTGTGTGTGTTGCTCGGGCTTCAAGCATCTGCACATTTTCTCTTGCTTGTTAATTGTATTTTGTTATCTTTGTGTTCAAAAAGTATAGTATATGTACTTTGATAAACTTACTTTGAACTTTGAAAGCATTGTGTGAAGAGGAAACATTCTGTCTGAAAGATCCACTGATTTAAATAAAGACTTATATTTCCCAGTTACAGCTTCTCTGTAGCTCAGTTTAGTCAGTCACAGTAATACTAATGAGGTAAGCTTTAGGTGCTTCAAGTATTTGACCTCAAGCTGCAGAAAAGAGGATAGGTAGAAAGGTACAGAGCAGGAATTGCATCATGATATGTCTGAATGCTGTCAAAGTCTTGCTACACAGTTCAAGGAGGCAGATGACCTGCTTGCACTCCTGTTTTCATGTGTTCTCTTGATATCCTTTGTTGTATTCCATGCTCTCAGCTGTTTCTTGATATCATGTTGTGACTGATTTGGCTGAAAGATGCTTTCTGTGATGGGGAGGATGTTCGGAGAAAGCTAAAATGAAGCAGCATCATCACAGCATTTGTCAGCCTTGTCTTTAATTCTCACACAGGCTCTCCTATCTTAGAGGATTTGGATATTCTTGTAGCCGCCTTCTCCTATAAAGATAAAAGATGAGTTTAATTTATCACATGTATGTTGAAACATACAGTGAAAGCATCATTTGTGTCAACAACCATGTGCTGGGAGCGTCTTTTGCTGACAACTTTTGGCGTCAACATAATATGCCAACAATTTACTAACCCTAACTCGTGTCTTTGAGATTCACAACAAGCAATAATGATACTGCAGTGCCATGGTCTGTTTGTTGATTGTTTGATCATATGGTTCTGTCCTCCTTAGTATGCACATAGCCTGGTGCCTCATTTTATCTATGCCTGGTATGCCATTCCACAAATCCTCATTGAGTCAGTGTTGATCCCCTGACTTGATGATAATCACAGAGTGAGAAATGTACCAACCCACGGAGTGGTGTACATTTCTCTGCTGCTTATCGTCAAGGTACTTTGTGAATATCCAGCTTTGCATTTCCCTATCTGTTCCAAGTCTATCCCATTTAACATGATTATGGAGCATGTCTATTGTATGAAGAGCATACATTGGTTACTTAGAGTCATAGAGCAGTACAGAACAGAAACAGGCCTTTTAGCCCATCTAGTCCATGCCAAATTGCTATTCTGCCTAGTCCCACTGATTTACACCTGGACTAAAGCCCTCCGTGCTCTTCCCATCCAGGTACCTATCCAAACTTATCTTAAATGTTGCAGTACTTCTACCATCCCTGTGGTGGATAGATGCTTCTGGCACACTTGGGTTGTAATAGATTTATAGACATCTACAAAGGAATTTTTATCTAAATATAGAGTTGATCCCTTAGTGATAGAGAGAGGATAAATTATCTTGTGGAACAAAGAACTTTTCAAATTTCATATTTCCTTCTGATATAGGAGGAGGTCATTCAGTTCATCAAGCCTATGTCAGCTCTCTCAGGATTTCCATCAATCTGATTCCCTTTCACATTTCCCAGCAGCAAAACATAGAAAACCTATGGCACAATACAGGCCCTTCAGCCCACAAAGTTGTGCCGAACATGTCCCTACCTTAGAAATTACTAGGCTTACCTATAGCCTTCTATTTTACTAAGCTCCATGTACCTATCTAAAGTCTCTTAAAAGACCCCGTCATATCCGCCTCCACCACTGTTGCCGGCAGCCCATTCCACGCACTCACCACTCTCTGAGTAAAAATCTTACCCCTGACATCTCCTCTGTACCTATTCCCTAGCACCTTAAACCTGTGTCCTCTTGTGGCAAGCATTTCAGCCCTAGGAAAAAGCCTCTGACTATCCGCACGATCAATACCTCTCAAATTAAACAAATATTTTGTGTCTGTTTTTACTGAAGAAAGCACACAAAATGTGGTGGAAATATTAAACAGGAAATGAATGAGGAACACAGAGAAATTCATATTAGTGAAATATTAGTATTGGAGAAACTATTGGGATTGAAAGGCAAAAAAATTAACAGGACTTAGTGACTTACTTTTTATTGTATTGATGGGCAGGGCTATGAAGATACTATGCTCCACTATTTATTACCTACAAAATTCCTCACAATGCATTTTAGAGGTTGAGAGACAGCAAATATAATCCTACTATTTATGAAAGAAGGGAGGGGAAAATACAAAGAAATGCAAACAAGTTATTCGGACGTAAAGAACAGGAAAATTGCTGGATTCTGTTGTTAAGGTATTGGTAGCAGGGCATTTAGTAAATAATACAAGAATTTGGTGGAGTTAACATGGTTAATGAAAAGAAAATCACGTTTGACAGTGTCAGAATTCTTATGATCATAAGTGTCAGAATGGATAAGAGTAAGACAGTTGATATAGTTAATTAGAACTTTCAGATTGGATACCATAGGAGAAATACTAAACAAAATTGGAGTGCATGGTAATATGATTAATATACTGGTATTGGTTAAGTAATAATTAACAAAATAGAGAACTGGAGTAACAGACCATTTTCAGGTGTACAGGTTATGACTAGTGAGATATTACAGGGTGTGGTGCTGAGCCCCGACTGCTTACAGTTCATATCAACTATTTGGATGAAGGGAATCATGTGAGGTATATCCAAGTTTATGAAGCTGCAAGGAGGATGTAAAGCAGCTTCAGGGGGTATATGTACAGATTGGCGAATTGGTTTGCAAGCGACAGAAGTGCTATACCTGCCCATTCACCTCTTCCCTTACCTCCGTTCAGGGCCCGAAACAGTCATTCTCACCCTCCACCTTTTTATTCTGGCATCTTCCACCTGCCTTTTCAGTCCTGATAAGGGGTCTCAGCCCGAAATGTCAACTGTTCATTCATTTCCATTGATGCTGCCTGACCTGCTGAGTTCCTTCAGCATTTCATGTGTGTTGCTCTGAATTGGTAAGACTGGCAAATGGAAGACAATGTGAAAAACTGTCATTTAATTCTCCTTGATTGCAAAGCTGCAAATGTTTTATATGACAAGACAGAAAAGTGTTGGTGTTCAGGTAGAATTTTCCATTTCTGAAAGTCAACATGCAGGTCCAGCAAGCAATTAAGAAGGCAAACAGAAGGTTGTCCTTTCCTTGAAAGAGGAATTGAGTACAAGAGTGTTGTATCAATTATATGAGGCTCTGTTGAGATCATTCCTGGAATATTGCTTATCAATCAGGCCTCTCATGATCTGGATAAATTCTGAAATGCTGCCAAAAGACAAACTGAATATTGTCAAGCAAATAATAAGTGGGTGTTGTCAGATACTATTCATGATTTCTTCCTGAAGTTTATTGATAATTGGGAGGTGATTAAGATGATAAGCAACTAGGTCAGGTTTGCTGTTTTATTGTGTGGAGAACATAAAACATTATAATACGTGAACAGGTCCTTCAGCCCACCAAAGTTCAAAGTAGATTTATTATTAAAGTACATATATGTCACCATTTACAACCCTGAGATTAATTTTCTTGTGGGTATACTCAATAAATCCATAATAGAATCAGTGAAAGACTGCTCCAACTTGGGCCTTCAACCAGTGTGCAAAAGACACAAACTATGTAAATACAAAAAGAAAGAAAGAATAATAATAAATAAATAAACAATAATAACAAGAACATGAGATGAAGAGTCCTTGAATGTAAGTCCATGGCTTATAGGAAGATTTCAATGATGGGGTAAGTGACAGACAGACAGACATACTTTATTGATCCCGAGGGAAATTGGGTTTCATTACAGCCGCACCAAGAATAGTGAAGAAATATAGCAATATAAAACCATAAATAATTAAATAATAATAAGTTAATCATGCCAAGTGGAAATAAGTCCAGGACCAGCCTATTGGCTCAGGGTGTCTGACACTCCGAGGGAGGAGTTGTAAAGTTTGATGGCCACAGGTAGGAATGACTTTCTATGCCGCTCAGTGTTACATCCTGTTATCCTGTTTGGTTCAAGAGCCTGATGGTTGGGTAATAACTATTCCTGAAGCTAGTGGTGTGAGCCTTGAGGTTTCTGTGCCACCTTTTTTATGGTAGCAGCGAGAAGGGAGAATGTTCTGGGTGGTGGGGTACCCAGATGATAGATGCTGCTTGCCAGTGATAACACTCCATGTAGTTGTGTTCATTGGTGAAGTAGGTTTTACTTGTAATGGACTGGGCCATATCTACTTCTTTTTGTAGGATTTTTTGTTCAAGGGCATTGGTGTTTTCATACCAGGTTGTGATGAAGCCAGTCCATATACTCTCCACTGCACATCTATAGAAGTTTATTAGTTTTGGATGTCATGCTGAATCTTTGCAAACTCCTAAGGAAGTAGAGGCACTGGCATGCTTTCTTTGTAATTGCACTTACGTGTTGGGCCCAAGACAGGTTCTCTAAAATAATAACACCAAGGAGTTTAAAGTTGCTGACCATTGCCACTTCTGATCTTCCAATGAGGACTGGCTCATCGACCCTCTCTGTGTATAAAACAAATCTCCTTTAAACTTTCCTGCTCACACTTTACACTATGACCTATCATACTTGCTATTTCAACCAAAAATATGCCTCTTATAATTGTATACAGTTCTATTAGGTCAACCTTTTAGTCTGTGCTCCAGAGAAAACAGTTCAGGTTTATCCAACCTCTCTTTAGAGCTAATCAAAGTAGTGTTCTGTCTAAAGCATCCATATTCTTTTTAAAGCATGACTACTTAAACTTCACAGAATATTCCAGATATGGGATCAAAGTTGTATAAAGCTGCAACACAATTTCTCAATTTCATTTGATCTTTCAAAATGTAATACCTCACACTTGTCAGATTCTATTTTCTTGCCTAAATTTCCAGCTGATTTGTATCCTGTTGTATCCTTTGACAACGTTCATTGCTATCCACAACACCACCAATTTTCGTGACATTTCCAAACTCATTAACCAGACCAGCCACATTTTTATTCTGATCATTAATACATATTACAAACAGCACTGGACCCTGCAGTACGCAACTGTTCAAACACACTGTGGCCAATCCAATGTTGTACCAATTTACTATGGATCCCATGTGACCTAGAAGGAAATGGCTTTGCAGTGTTACATATTACACATTACAAAGAGCTAGCCTGAGGGCTCAGACACAGTCTAAAGTTTATCTGGTTCAAACAGCTGTTAAAGATAATAAAAAGAAGTATTGAGTTGGAGATGGTTGTGGAAGCTTGCCGGGCAGGGTGTAAGACAATGGAGAGATTTGAACTGAAGGTGTTAAATTTGGGGCAATGGGGGAAAGTCCAAAGAAGCTGTAAATGAGTTGGAGAATGTTGAATGAAAAGAGGTTTACAAAGTATTCAGAATAAAGAGGATACGAGTGAATCTGCAGATGCTGGAAATAAATAAAAACACAAAATGCTGGCAGAACTCAGCAGGCCAGACAGCATCTATGGGAGGAGGTAGTGACGGCGTTTCGGGCCGAAACCCTTCACACCGTCACTACCTCCTCCCATAGATGCTGTCTGGCCTGCTGAGTTCTGCCAGCATTTTGTGTTTTTAGAATAAAGAGGATGCCGGATTGGTAAATGTATCAGAATCAGGCTTAGTAACTGATGCACCATCAATAACTCCCGGAGACGTGAGTTAAGGTAGGCTTTTATTGGCTGGAAGAAAGCACAAGCAGCAAGCGACCACCACACAACATCCTGGAGACTGAGGAAGGGGCTGTGCCTCCAATCGCCTTTATACCGGGGTCTGTGGGAGGAGCCACAGGAGCAGTCAGCGGGGGGGGGGGGGGGGGGGGCGTGTCCAGACAGGTATATGTAGTTCACCACAGTAACACTGACGTATATCTTGAAATTTGTTGTTCAGCAGTACATTGCAATACATAAAAAATACTATAAATAATGACAAGAAAAATTAAATATGTGGTGCAAAAAGAGAGTTAAAATGGTGAGGTAACATTCATGGGTTGGTTCATTGTCTATTCAGTGGGGGAAGAAGAGGTTCCTAAAATGTTGAGTTTATGTCTTCAGGCTTCTGCATCTCCTCTCTGATGGTAGTAATGTGGGCTAATACCACTGTGTGTCAGATTGAATAAAAAATATCAGAAGCATACAACAAAAGGTGAAACTCATCAGGAACAGCTGCAGAAGTAGTACTTGTGATAGAATACTATTTGTGATAGGAGGAAGTGACATATGGGAATTTCGAGAAGATATACTGAGCAAATGGGAAGACATTTGTAGCGAGGGAGAAGGTTTTTACTTGGAACTAAAGGTGGTGTGAGGGATTGGGGAACTGAGCAAACATTGGGAGGTGTCTGTGTGCAGGAATATACATAGTGGCAGGAAGAATTGGTATATGCAGATTCACTAAAAAGATACTGGATTGATATATCAATTGAAGTTTTCTGGGTAGTTTCCACAAATGTGGTTTATATTGCCTATAAGTTAGAAGTTGAGGATTGATTAAAATTACATATTCGAAATGATAAATAGTGAGGATTGTGCAGGTACAGAGGAGCTATATTTTTAGAATCCACAAGAGCCGGACAGGTAATGAGCCACATCATCCAATTTGCCCTTTTATTCCTGACTACCTGTAATCACAATGCTCTCCTTTACCTTTGCTTGACGTGTCAAACTCCCAATTGAATCTGGCTGTTAGTTTGTTCAGGAATGCCTATGTGGCACATTGATTAGTCAATGTGTATGCAGGTGAGTCAGTTTTCAGAGGTGATATTACTCCCAAAATCTAAAGGTGAGACACATTGAGGGGTTAGGGTTGTCTTACTTTTCACCTAGTATGCTTTCTGTGTGGCTCAAATATCTTCCTGAGGGAAAAAAGATGAAAGCATTCTGAATCTAAAATCTTGATTATAAAATGAATTTGCCAAATAAAATTGCAGATTGTTCCATTCTAGTTATTATCAAATTTGTTTCTACTAAAAATACTGCTTCTGTTTTACAAATTGAAATGTCTTCATTTGTTGGATTATACTGTTCCTGCTGTACAGAGTAATCTATAAATGGTCTTTTTTCTGTGATTCCTGACAATATTGTGTGATAATAATATCAGAAAGTAAATCATCCCACAAATGATGGTAAAGACCAAGAGTAGATTAACAACCAATACATTACCTTCATAAGTGAATCACTGCAAGGGCAATGGATAAGAAAGAAATAAAGTAAAGCAACAAATGCAGACAGATGATAATACATTTATATACATTAATAACTGTGTAGGTAAAAGCAATGTGTGGTACCAATCTGAACTCAAGGATGCTTTTCTTCAAAGCTTGAAAACTTCATAAGAGTGTCTTATGACTGGCTGCATCACTACCTGGTATGGGAACTGTACCTCCCTTCATCACAGGATTCTGCAGAGAGGGGTGCGGAGAGCCCACTGAGTCTGTAGTTGTGAACTTTCCATGAATTCAAGACATTTACAAGGACAAGTGTGTAAAAAGGGCCTGTAGGATCATTGGGAACCCAAGCCATCCCAACCACAATCTATTCCAGCTGCTACCATCCGGGAAGTGTACCGTAGCATAAAAGCCGGGACCAACCGGCTCTGGGACAGCTTCTTCCACGAGGCCATCAGACTGATGAGCTCACACTGATTTGAGTGTACTCTATATTAAATTGACTGTTCTATTTATTATAATTTATTATAAACAACTGATTGCACATTCAGATGGAGACGTAACAAAGATTTTTACTCCTCATGTATGTGGATGTAAGAAATAAAGTCAATTCAATTCATAGAACATGACCATTTCTGTAAAGATTAGGAGATTCCAAGTTCCAAGAGACATCATGCCACAGGAAGGAATTGGATTCTGCTGAATCATCCCACTTTTGGCTCTGTAGGAGAAGCCAGAGGGTGGTAGTAGTTGGTTGCCTGTCTGATTGGAGGCCTGTGATTAGTAGAGTGCCGCAGGGATCAGTGTTGGGTCCGTTGTTGTTTGTCATCTATATCAACAACCTGGATGATAATGTGGTTAACTGGATAAGCAAATTTGCAGATGACAGTAAGATTGGGGTTGTAGTGAACAGCAAAGAAGGTTACCTTAGCTTGCAGTGGGATCGGGACCAGCTAGAAAATTGCATTCAAAAATGGCAGATGGAATTTAATGCAGACAAGTGCGAAGTTTTGCACTTCGGTAGGACCATCTAGGTGAACAGTAGGGCACTGAAGAGTATGGTAGAACAAAGGGAACAAAGGGGTAGAACAAAGACTCATAATTCATTGAAAGTAGCGTCACAGGTAGATAGGGTCATATAAAGAGAGCTTTTGGCACAATGGCCTTCATAAATCACAGTACTAAGTACAGGAGATAAGATGTTATGTTGAAGTTGTATAACATGTTGGTGAGGCCTAATTTGAAGTATTGTGTGCAGTTTTAGTCACCTAACTACAGAAAAGATGTAAATAAAGTTGAACAAGTTTAGAGAAAATTTACAAGAATGTTTCTGGAGGATCTGAAAGATTAAATAAGTTAGGACTTTATTCCTTGGAACATAGAAGGTTGTGAGGTATACAAGATAAGTTTGTGGCCTAAGGTAGAAGGAGTCAGTTTTGGAAAACTTAGCACATTTATTTTTCACCCTCCCCTAGTGTTGACACATGTTCTCGTGGACCTCCTTGGGTGATAAGCCTTTGAGACTGAGGTAGCAGATGACTGCATGAAGGCTGATGTTGTCCATTTTCTCAGACAGTGCTTACTTGCAATTTTCAATTATCTGAAACAGAAATACCACAAAAGTTATTAACCTCAAACTTTCTGCATAATCACTCAAAGAGTTGAACTGCACGCGCATATAACAAGAGCTGTATAACTCATCTCCTTCTACCTTAGGCCACAGACCACTTTCAGGAGGTCCAAGATGCCAACTTCTACAAAGAAGGGATCCGTATACTCCACGACCGCTGGACTAAGTGTGTAAATGTAGGAGGGGACTATGTTGAAAAATAAAGGTGCTAGGTTTTCTAAAATTGACTCCTTCTACCTACCTTAGGCCACAAACTTATCAATCACCTGTCGTACAAAATTATGAGAGGTATAGATAGGGTACATGCAAGCAGGCTTTTTCTGCTGAGGTTGGGTGGGACTACAACTAGAGGTTATGGGTTAAGGGTGAAAAGTGAAAAGTTTAAGGTGAACATGAGGGGAAACTTCTTCACTCAGAGGGTTGTGAGAGTGTGGAATGAGCTACCAGCATAGGTGCTCAATTTCAATGTTTAAGAGAATTTTGGATAGGTATGCGGTTGATAGGGGTATGGAGGGCTATGGTCTTGGTATAGGTTGATGGGAGTAAGCAGTTTGAGTGGTTTGGCAGGGACTAAATGGGCCAAAAGGCCTGTTTCTGTGCTGTACTTTTCTATAACTCTATAACTTAAGGTCTGAAACACTATTTATTGCCAGTTTGGCTATAATTACTAGTCAACAGATCAGTCTGACACATTAAAATTCAGATCTAGATCATTCAAGAAGCATTCTATCTACATGAAGTGGAATGTGGAATTTGTTTGTTAATAGGTTGATTCCATTAAAATTTGGAAATGTCCTGCTGATACCTACAGAATGTTATTAGAAGAGGAGACCAAAAGGCCATGGTGCAAAGGAAGTAAATAGAACTTATCATCTGATTAGTCATTTTATATCTGAGTTGGCAAAAGTAAATACTAGAGCCAAGGTGCAGGCTGCTTTCTTTTGAGTTGATTATCAGTTTGTTTCCCTCTCCTTGCTCCCACCTCCATACCTGTATTCACAATTTTGTTAACTGTTGTCTCCCTTTGATACCATCTATTCTGATGAATATATTTTCCTCTTGTCCTTTCAGCAATTTCTCTATTCCCCTTATGTTCTCTTTCCAGTAGACAGATAGCCCTGCGCATTCGTACAACTGATGTTTCCTCTTGTGTGTATGTCAAGCGTCCACCTTTGCTTAGCAAATATCAGTCATAGCACTGATCTTGTGTTTCCTTTTGTAATGCAATTTTGTCTATATGAAGGATTCTTGTGATGATTTGGTCATGAAGTCAATACAAGATGTATTTCGGAGACAAGTGATTTGGACCCAATTCTGAGTCTACTATGTAAAT
This sequence comes from Hemitrygon akajei, assembly GCF_048418815.1. Classification (NCBI taxonomy): domain Eukaryota; kingdom Metazoa; phylum Chordata; class Chondrichthyes; order Myliobatiformes; family Dasyatidae; genus Hemitrygon; species Hemitrygon akajei. The sequence continues at coordinate 47,341,236 of NC_133145.1, forward strand.
GGAGAACATCAGTCCTATGTGCTGATATATCGAACTTCTACTGCTCCAAAGAGTAAAACTGCTCCTACTGCTTCTACTTCTGTCTCCATTGTCTCCAATGTTAAATGGTCAATAATTCTTGGCCCATATGTGCTCCTTTGTTCTACCTCTGCCTTACTGTAAAGTTATTTCTTAGTGTAAGGTGGTGGCAAAAGAATCAAAGGCTGGTTGATGTGTATATGAGATAGAATAACATTGCAGTGCTACAGAGAAAGTAATGGAGCTGGAAAGGGATTGATGGGGTTGTTCTGCTGCTAGATTAACCTTGATGGGCTGAATGGCCTCGGTATTGTAATAAGTAAGTAACATGTAGAACAAAAATGTGTCTTTGCATCTTAGAGTAAGATGGGTTGTCATTTATTCAATGCAAATTAAATTAGAAAATGCTGGACACCACTTCTGTCCTCTATTTGTTCTATTTGTAAGGCTTTTAAATTGCTAATCCATGTTGCTAGGAACTTTATAAACATACCACACTAATCCTGTACTACTATTATAGAGCCAGCAGACTATATGACATGAAGGTCATCTCCGCTCTTAATATGAGTTTGAAAAGATTTACTAATCCCTTCCTATTAAAGTTTTAAATTTTGTGGCATTTTTTAATGACAATACTTAATTATTATTTGGTTATTTGATTCCCAAGGAGCTGCAGATATATTCATAGCCCATGCAAATGCCCATGTAAATACAAGCCAACCTGCTCTTCTTTAGCTGGCTAATTGTACATTTAGTGCTTTCCCTAAGGCTAATGCTAAAAGTGGTGCTTGGTCTTTAATGGCATCATTGAATATATCCCTTCCCACTCTCAGTTCACAACAGAGACTCATATCAAAATCAGGTTTATAATCACTCACTTATGTCATGGTTTTTTTTGAGGCAACAATACAGTGCAATACATAAAATTGCTACAGTACTATGCAAGAGACTTAGTCTCTCTCTCTTTCTCTCTCCCTCTCCCCTCTCTCCCTGTGTAGGTGAAGACGAGGAACTCTATCCCACCTTGATTATTTATTCCTCTCCATAGATGCTGCCTGACCTGCTGAGTTCCTCCAGCATTTTGTGTGTTATTCTTGGATTTCCAGCATCTTCAAAATCTCTTGTGTTTATGGATGACCTGCTTTGGTGGACGAACCCGACAGACCCCACGTGTTGTCCCTCCTGGAAGGACTGTTTGGGACCGTGAACGGAGGTGAGGGAGACCCCTGTGATCCTTTCGGATGTTCTCACAGTCCTTTGTAGGGATTTCTAGTCCGATGCTTGGCTGCTCCCACACCAGATGGAGATGCAACCTTTCAGGACGCTCTCAATGGTGCTCCTGTAAAACGTAGTTAACGGGAAGGGAGGGAGCAGGCAGGGGGAACCTTGTTTGCCTCAATCTTCTTAGGAAGTTGAGGAATTGCTGTGCCTTCTTGTTCAGGGAGGTGATATTAGGGGACCAAGTGAGGTCATCTGTGATGTTAACTCCTAGGAACTTGGTGCACTTAAATCTCTCTATGGAGGAGCCTTGTATTCGTAAAAGAGGAAGTTTCAGCTGCACCTTCCTGAAATCCACAATGATTTCCTTGGTCTTCTCCACATTGAGGCTTAGGTTGTTCTTCTCACACCAGTCACTCCACTTCCTCTACACAGTCTTGTTATTATTCTTGATAAGGCCAACCACTGTTGTGTCATCCACAAACTTGATGAGCTGGATCCTGCAGCACAGTCATGCGTCAGCAGTGTGAACAATAACAGGCTGAGCACACAGCCTTGGAGAGCACCAGTGCTCAACATAATGGGACGAGTGATGTTACTGCCTCACACAGACTGACTGTAGCCTTACTGTTAAGAAGTCCAGTATCCAATTGCAGAGGGAGGTGTTGAGACCCAGCGAGGACAATTTCCCCACCAGTTTCTGGGGTGTGATGATGTTGAACCCCGAACTGAAGTCTAGAAACAGTAGTCTAGCATATGAGACCCCCGTTTTCCAGGTGGGACATGGCAGAGTGCAGGGCAGAGGCTATTGCATTGTCAGTGGCTCGACTTGAGTGATAAACGAACCGGAAGTGGTCCGATGTAGCCAAGAGAAAAGCTTTAATGTGCTCCATGACCAGCCGCTCAAAGCATTTCATAATGGTTGATGTTAATACTACCAGACGAGTCATTTAGGCAGGTTACTGAATTCTCCTTTGGCACTGGAATGATGGTTGCCACCTCGAAAACCGAGGGGCAATGGATTGTTCCAGAGAGATGTTTAATATGTCCTTCAGCACCTCCATCAGCTGTGCTGTGCAGTCTTTCAGAACCTGACCTGGTATACTATCGGGTCCCACAGTTTTGCGTAGGTTGACTTGGACCAGGGTCTTCCTCACCTCAGCTTCAACCAGAAGGCATGTCTGCTCCCTTGCAGGGAGGGGTGTCTTCCTCGCCAATGCTTTGTTTTGTGCATCAAACCGGGCGTAGAAGACATTCAGCCTCTCTGGGAGTGAAGCATCCTGGTCACTGATTTGCAGGGTAGACTTATAGTCTGTAATCCTCTGAATTCCCTGCCACATGCATCTCGTGTCTCTGGTATCGCAGAAGTGGCTATAAATTCTCTGCGAATGCTCCTATTTTGCCTTCCTGATGGAGCGGGAAAGCACAGTTCTTGCTTCCCTGAGAGTTGCCGCATTCCCCCAATCCAAAGGCCTCATCATGATCCTTCAGCCTGGCACACGCCTCTGCAGTTAGCCATGGCTTCTGATCTGCTCTCACCCAGATTTGTTTCATGATGGCAACACTCTTGGTACGTTTCTCTATGTAGTTGGTCACAGAATCCATATATTCCTCAATGTTAACTTGTTTGCCATAGGCAGCAGCCTCCCTGAACATTTTCCAGTTCATATTATCAAAGTAGTCCTATATACATAGCAGTCCATAGCAGTTTCTATACACATTATATGGTTATATATGTTATATACATGTAATAAATGACAATAAACTTGATTTGATGACCTCAGTTCTGTGGAACCTGAGTTGGATGATAAGGCCTGTAGCTGAATTCTTTGAACAAATAGTGTCTAGCACACAGTCTTGATAAAACATGTCTTAGTCCAGTAGCAAATGGGGCCAAGAGGATTGGGTAGCAGCTCTGCTGCAAGAATATATGGAAATGCACAAATATGCGTGTTTACCTACAGCACCCACACTGAAAGGACAAAGGCACACATTGCCCACTTTCTCCTCCTCAGCCACTGTTGTCCAATCCCTTCCTTCTAAGTCTTCTTCACTCCTGCATCCTACCTTTTCCAACCCCAATAACTTACTCTGGCTTGCTATCAGTTCCTCCACCCTCTTCTTAATCACCATCTTCCACTAACTCTCCAAGCCTATTTTGGCCCCCCAACTTTCTTTCTTACAAACCATCTACTGTGTCCCCTATTCTCCCCAATTCTTCAGCTCTGAGAAACTCACAGAAAGAAGGTTCTGGTTCTGGTGCATTCTTTACTGATTCTGAGGGGTAACACAACAACCCAGCTGCAGCTTACTTTTTATTTTTTATTTAATCCTCTCATTTAATTTTAATAATGTTTGCATTCACAGATTAAAAATTATTAATCAATTAAAAAAATTATACAGCAAGCAGCTGCAATCCTATTAAAGCTCTTATTTATTGAAAGTTGGATTTGGTATACCTGAAGCACATTCCCCGGTACCAACATTCCTTGCATCACTGAGCAGATTTTCAAATGCAGTTAAAAATTGGCAAAAAAAGCAATCAAGTAGATTAGCATGATTAGCAAAATAGCACACACCAGAGAATAACGAATTCATAAAATGCTTAGAAAATTCTATTCAACCCAAAGCGCTGATCAGCGTCAGTCTTTGATGAAGTAATGGAAAGATTTGATGTGGGCTATGTAAAATTTATGAGTCAAGGCGCTGTAAAATGAATTTATTAGTAAAATTTAAATGCATAGGATTAAAAGAAGAGTGATATTACTGGAATTTGTTTATTATTGTCTCATGTATCAAGGTACAATGGAAAGCTTGTTTTGCATGCTGTTCTTACAGAACAGATCATTGTACAATGCATTGAGGTAGAACATGGTTAAACAATAACAAAGCAGAGTAAAGTGTAAAACAGAAGAAAGTTCTGTGCAGGTAACCAATAAGGTGCGTAATGAGTAACACAGACAGAACACTGGAGGAATTTAGCAGGTCAGGCGGCATTTATGGAAAGTAAACTGTCGACATTTTGGGCCAAGACCCTTCTTTAGGACTCATAATGAGCTGGATTGTGTGTTGACATGATAGAAAGCAAGAAATGGTGAGCATTTTTCATAAACTTAAAAAGTACACAATAATGTTCGTTAGGTGTATTGAAACCACTTGCTTTTTAAGTTTTGAAATACTGCACGGTAATAGGCCCTTTCGGCCCAGTGAGCCTGTGTTACCTAAATACACCCATGTGACCAATTAATCTACTAACTTGTACATGTTTGGAATATGGGAGGAAACCGGAGTAATCATGCAGTCATGGAGAGAACATACAAACTCTTTATAGACAGTGGCAGAAATTGAACCCAGTCTGCTGGTGCTGTAAAGCAATACGCTAACTGTTACACTACTGTGCTGCTCCGAACTCCCAACTTTTGGTCCTCCAAACTTCTCTCAAATCTCTGTTTTCCTGAACTCCTCCCTGATCCTAGTCCTCTTACTCCCTCCTTTGATCTCCCTGCCCTCGCTCATGTTCTTTCACCAGTTCAACTCCTTCACCTTTACCCACGCTCTTTCCCTGCAGATGTCGTGCTGTCCCTCTCCCTTCCATTCTCTCACGGCTTGCCACTCCCTGATCTCTGGTTGGATCCCTCCCATTAGTGCCTGAGTCATAGTGCCCAAAGTTTGAAAGCTTAGCTTTGCTCAGCCTCTGACTTTCCCCCAGTGAACCTTATGGGAACTCCAATGTCACCTGCTGTCAGCCAGCCACAGCTGCCCTGTCTGCTGTCCACGAGTGGAAGGATTGGGTGGGTTATATCCTGTTGGACTGGGAGAATACTGTTGTGTGTGTTGGCAAGAGAGTGAAAACATGTTTGCATATGTGTACTAACAGTGTTGAAATGAGCAGCTAGAGTGTGAGCAGGCTGCATTTGTGTGTGAAAGTCAAAGCAAATTTATCATCAGAGTACATATATGTTACCATATACTACTTTGAAATTCATTTTCATGCAGGCATGAACAGGAAAATTAGGAAATACAATAGAATTTATGAAAAAATTATATATAAGCAAAGACTGACAAACAGCCAATGTGCAAAAGAAGACAGATTATGCAAATAAAAAATCAGTAGTACCAACAGGATGAGTTGTAGAGACTTTGAAATTGAGTCTGTAAGTTATTAGTATGTGTGTGTGTTCACATTTGTGTATTCATTCAGTCAATGCAGCAGAGCCTGGTTCTGCTTTGACTTGCTCCATCTTGCCTTTGGACCAGCATCTTACCCTGCCAAGCATGTGTTGTGGCTGGTGCACAATGACCACTTCACATCAGAAAAAGGTATCTTTGTAAATCAGCCATCTTCCCCTCCACAAAGACCTGGAATGTCAAGACTGTCACGGACACTCTCAACAGCACAGTCCTAAACATTGTTATAGCACAGACAATCAAACACCAAAACTCTGACAACATCATTTAGGGGGTGTGGGGCGGGGGCAGTGTAGGAGACAGATGGCAGCCATCAAAAAGCACCTGCAGTCAGGTTCTGTCCTGACCTGTGGTGCTGTTTGAGCAGATATGCACATTTACCCTGAAAGTGCATAGGTTTCTGTGGGTGCTCTGGTTTCTTCCCATGTTGTGAAGAGGTGCTGCTTTGTAGGTTAACTAGCTGCTCTATATTATCCTTCATGTGGTTGGCATAAAAATCTGGTGGCAGTCTTGATAATGGACACCTGAAGAGAGAATTAATCACAGGGAAATAGAAGGAATAGCACTGATCGGGATGTTTGGAGAGTCAGTACACCTTGGTAAGCTGAATGGCCTCATTTTATGTCACATCTCCTTTTCTGAGATGCTGCCATGTTCTCATAATGTTAGTTCTACTTCTCTCAGTTATGCCATTATTGTCACATCAGCATTTCTTCTTGCACTACTTCAAATTGCACTACTGTCTTTGCACCATTCTGTTGTTTTGCACTAATTGTTGCACTTATTGTTGTATTTACCATAACCACGTATACAGTGAGCTTCACATAAGGAATTTGGTTGCACCCTCATGTATATGACAATAAACTAATCTGAGAAGGCCTGCCCAAGGAACAAAGTAGTAGGTAAACCTTCATCTGGAGGGTAAACTGGAAGATGAATGCCAACCTCAGTCCTCATTTAAAGTCTCTGCAACTTATGCTGTGGGTCATTAAAGCTTCATCATCCTCTGACTCACTGCAATATAGAACCAGCATACGTAAGTCATCAGCATTGACGAGTTCTGCAGAGGACTTCTACTCCAATCTCAAACAATCCATTTCCCAATTCTTAATAGGAGAAAGACAGAGATGGTAACTTCAGTAAGTGACATGATGACTGTTATACTGAGCACTGCCTAGTCTTGTGTTATTTCCAAGAGAAACATTGCCCCAGAAAAATCCATGTCAAGGAGGTCAAACACTTCTGACATAAAAGCTGTTACATGTCAGCACCTCACAGGTAATCTTGTGATTCCCCTACATCATTAGCCTCAGAATATCCAGTGTTTGGTCTGCTTTGAGATCCACTATCATAAGCAGCTGTGAAAAGACTCATAAGAACAGGCAAACTAGGAACTAATTAATCATAAATGAACTTTGTTCTTGGAGAGGAAGTACCATCACGGCTCATGGAAAAAAACAGGTCCACAGGCACCTGAAATGTGAATTAAGTCAGAAAATGCTGTAGGTGAATAGAAGGCAGGATATCCAGCAACCAACCAATAATCATAACATGCCCAATTCTTCAGAGCTGCCAAGCTCAGTCACAGTTGAAACATGCATGTTACTGAGAGCAAAGAATGAAGTAGAGGAGAGCAATGTTCACTGGTTGCTGGAAGGAGATCTTTGACAGTCTTCATGACAGATTCTTGTCTTTGAAATGAATGACTTGATTTCACCTACTATTATAACCTTGAGATTACCCAAGTCCAGTAAAAAGATTGACACGCAACACTTTAGTTGAAAAGTGAGGCCCTGAACGAGATGAAACCCCATCTGAATCAGAAAATCATGGCAGAATTGTGAAAATTCTGGTGCAAATTTATAATCTCATCTCTCATCTCAAAAGAGAGAAGTGTGCTAGGTTACACCTAATTCACTATAATCGTGACCATATTCTAGAGAGGATGGCCTCCCTGCTGTTGATCATAACTAGCTTTTTCATCATCTGCCTAGCCGGCTTCCCTTTCCCTCTCCCTCCAAAGTGGCTGAAGGGCTTCTCTCAGAATCACAGCACATATGCCACCCACAGGAGTTACCAAATACTCAATCTTCACTTCTTGACAAACACAAGAACATTATAGAGTGGAGCACGTGGTCCTTTTATGACTTCATGAAAGGCTTCAACTCTATCAACCAAGAAAAATTATGGAGAATCCTTAAAGTTTGTTGCCCTCAAAAATTTGCCTGCATTCCACATTTGGTATAGAATGACATGCAAGCTGTGATCCAGACCAACAGTTGCATCAAAAACCAAATTCCAGTGCTAACTGGGGTAAAGCAAAGCTTTGATATAACACACATCTTGTTCTTAGTCTTCCTGTTTGTGATACCAGATCTCACTTATGACAAGCTTTCCAGGAGTCAAAGAAGTGAATCTGCAAGATGAATAGGAATCTGTTCGGTGTTCATCTTCTCCAGTTGAGAATTTGCAGTATGAAGGAGCATATGCATTTTCAGATACTGCACTCGATGTCCTCTTATGATTCTTTCACTGGAAAATGAGAGAATAAACCTTGCATTAAGCAGCTGAAGACAAAGGTTGAAAAATGAACAATTACAGAAGCTGGAAATCTGGAACATAAACTAAAAAATTGGGAAACCTTCAGCGGGTTAGGCAGTATTTGTGGAAAGAGAGACAACTTTAATGCTTCAGGACCAAGACCCTTCATCAGAATGGGTTTCTGATTCATCCTACTCTTGAAGGGTCTTCAAGCTGAAATATTAATTATATTTCTCTTTCTGTAGATACTTCCTGATGCTAAAACTTACATCAGGCTGCAGATTATTGACTACAGCTCAACGTTGAACACAATCATTACTACAGAATTTATCAAAAAGCTCCACAGCCTGGGCTTCTGTAACACCTTTTGCAATTGTATCCTCGACTTCTTCACCAGAACACCACAGTCTGTGCAGATTGGAAATAATATCTCCGCCACACTGATAATCAGCAGTGGTGCATGTCAAGGATGTGTGCTTAGCCCACTCTGTACTCTCTCTACACCAATGACTGTGGCTAGACACAATTCAAATATCATCTATAAATTTGCTGACAACAAAGCTATTGTTAGCAGAATTTCAGACAAGAAGGCGTACAGCAGCGAGCTAGATCAGCTAGTTCAGAATCAGGTTTAATATCACCAGCCTATGTTGTGAAATTTGTTACCTTTGTGGCAGCAGTACAATTCACAACATAATTATGTAGAAAAACTGAATTACAGTATATATACAGAAATAGTTAAATTAAATAAGTTATGCAAAAATAGAAATTAAAAAAGTAGAAAATTAGTGAGATGGCATTCATGGGTTCAGTGTCCATTTAGAAATTGGATGGCAGAAGGGAAGAAGCTGTTCCTGAATCATTGAGTGTGTGTCTTCAGGTTTCTGTACCTCCTCCTTGATGGTAACAATGAGAACAAAGCATGGCCTGATGGGGGTCCTTAATGATGTTGCCTTTTTGAGGCTAGTGCCCATGATGGAGCTGACTAAGCCTACAACTCCCGGCAGCTTATTTCACTCCTGTGCAGTAGACCCCCCCCCCCCCACCAAAAACCAGATGGTGACGCAGCCAGTTAAGGCTGATACTTATGCGTATGGGCTATGCCGCAGCCTATGCCATAACCCTGATTTTCACTTCTGTGTCGCTTTACGCCGTAGTGAGCGTACGTTGGTGTGTGCCAAAATGCTAGTTGGCGGTGGAGTTTCTATGCCACTGTGTTGAGTTTCTTCGTGAGAGACATGGGTGAGAAAATGCATTTCAAACATTTTCGCATGTCGGCAGGTAGATTTGATGATTTGGTTCATCTACTTTGCATCGGTGTACGCACAGCCTACAGACATGGCGGAGAAGAAGCAACTGGAAATGCGTAGGAGGAAATGCGATGCTACCAAGTGGACCAAACATGGTTGTTGTGGTCTGCGTCGCCACAACACGTGAGTAACTTTTCTGGAGAGGTGCACGTCACCCTTTGCGTAGGGTACACCATAGGTATGGTGTAGGGTGCGCATTACCTATGGCATTGATAGAAACATAGAAAATAGGTGCAGGAGTAGGCCCTTCGGCCCTTCGAGCCTGCACCGCCATTCAGTATGATCATGGCTGATCATCCAACTCAGAACCCTGTACCTGCTTTCTCTCCATACCCCCTGATCCCTTTAGCCACAAGGGCCATATCTAACTTCCTCTTAAATATAGCCAATGAACCGGCCTCAACTGTTTCCTGTGGCAGAGAATTCCACAGATTCACCACTCTCTGTGTGAAGAAGTTTTTCCTCATCTCGGTCCTAAAAGGCTTCCCCTTTATCCTTAAACTGTGACCCCTCGTTCTGGACTTCCCCAACATCGGAAACAATCTTCCTGCATCTAGCCTGTCCAATCCCTTTAGAATTTTATACGTTTCAATAAGATCCCCCCCCAATCTTCTAAATGCAACACACAAGTATAAATCAGCCTTTAGAATACTCTCTCCACAGTACATCTGTAGAAATTGGTGAGTGTTTTTGGTGACATACCAAATCTCAAACTCCTCACGAAATACAGCCACTGTCATGCCTTCTTTGTAGTGGCATCACCCTAGTGAGATCCTCAGAGATAGTGACACCCAGGAGCTTGAAATTGCTCACTCTTTCCACATCTGAACTGTCTAGGAGGACTGGTGTGTGTTCCCTTGTTTTGCCCTTTCTGGTTCCCTATCAGTTCTTTGGTCTTACTGACGTTGAGTGCGAGGTTACTGCTGTGACGCCACTCAACTAGTGGATATATTTTGCTCCTGTATACCGTCTTGTCACGATCTGCAATTCTGCCAGCAATGGTTGTATTGGCATCTGAGCAGTGTCTAGCCTCAGAGTTATAGGTGTAGAGAGAGTATAACTGGCTAAGCACACATCACTGAAGTGCACCAGTGTTGATTGTCAGTGAGGTGGAGATGTTATTTCCGACTGTGGTCTTCCAGTTAGGAAGTCAAGAATCCATTTGCAGAGTGAATACAGAGGCCCAGGTTCTGTGTTTTTTGATCAGTTGGTTGGCACAAATTTTCAGAGCCCTACCAGGTATTCCTTCAGGGCTTGACACCGTGCGAGGGTTCACTTGACATCGGCCTCTGGGACAGAAATCACAGGGTCATTGGGTGCTGCAGGGATCCTCATAGATGTTTTATTCTCCCTTTCAAAGTGAGTATAGAAAACATTGAACTCATCTGGGGGTGAAGCATCACTGGGGTTTTTGCTTTGTAGGAAGTAATGGCTGAGTGGTATCGCAGCAATAATCTTGCACTGAGTGTCATTAAGACCAAAGCATTGATTGTGGACTTCAGAAAGGGTAAGACAAAGGGAACACACACCAATCTTCATCGATGGATCAGTAGTGCAAGGGGTGAGCAATTTCAAGTTCCTGAGTGTCAACATCTCTCAGGATCTATCCTAAGCAATTACACAGAAGGCAAGACATTGGCTATATTTCATTAGGAGTTTGAGGAGATGTGGTATGTCTTTGAGGAGATGTGGTATGTCACGAAAAACACTTATAAATCTCTACAGATGTACCGTGAGAGCATTCTAACTGGCTGCAAGACTGTCTGGTATGGAGGTTTGCTGCATAGGATAAAAACATGCTGCAGGAAGTTCTAAACAGTCAGCTCCATCATGGGCACTGGCCTCTCCGGCATCCAGGACATCTTCAAGAAGCAATGCCTCAAAAAGGTGGCATCCATCATTAACCATCCCCATCACCCAGGAGATGCACTCTTCTCATTGCTACCGTCAGGGAGGAGATACAGGAGTCTGAAGGCACACACTCGATGATTCAGGAATAGCTTATTCCCCTCTGCCATCAGATTTCTGAATGGACAATGAACCTCCAAACACTACATCGCTACTTTGTTATTTTCTCTTTTTGCACTATTTATTTAGCTTTTTAAATATGTATAGGTCCTACTGTAATTTATAGTTTTTATTATTATAGCAAAGTACTGCTGCTACATAACAACAAATTTCACAACGTATGCCAGTGATATATTAAAAACCTGATTGTGATTCTGATATTGAGTGTTGGCAGCTCATACTGTTTTTATTTAAGGAATCAAAAATCCTGTGTCGACCTGCTCTTGCCATATGCTGCCTACCCAGTGATCAAGATCCAGAATGAGATCCTAAAATATATGGACCACTTTCCAGATCTCCGAACTTTCAGTGAAGATAGGTGAATGTGCCAAAATTTATCACTGCCTTTAGATCCTTAAATTGGTGTTGGGTGCAAAATCTTGGTTTCCTTAGCCAACTGAGGACAGAGTGTGTAAAGACAGACCTCCCACCTGACTCCAATTTCAGAATTTACCAAGCAGCAATGATTCCCTGTCCTGTTTATAGGCTTTATTGACAGACAGTTTACAGCAGGCATCTGAAAAGCACTGGAGAGGTACCACAACACACTCGCTTCAAAATCCGCCAAATCCATTAACAGGAGCAGAGACCCAAAGTCAATGTTCTCTACCAGCAGAGAGTTCTGATCATACTTGACCACTTCTGCTGGGTGAATCATGTTCTTTTGCATGACTGACACCAAACTCTTGAAACAAGCACTTTTCTTGAGAGGTAATAAACAAGGTCTTAGCAGGTCACACACCCTGTCTGTTAATGAAAATGGACAGTTGACGTTTTGGGTTGAGACCCTTTTTGTGAACTAAAAGACGGTGGGGAGATAGACAGTATAAAAAGGTAAAGCAGGAGACTTTAAAGAAGAATGAAATGAATGCAAGGACGTTCTGAAAATCATGATAAAAATGTCTCATGGGAAACCCCACACCATGATAGCTCAGAATAGAGAAAAGGCAACCAGGAGGGCTCTGAACACTTTGAGTTTTTACGAAAGGTCCCACAAATTTCGGTTTCTGCCATCAGAGAACTTGATTGGAAGCAAGCATCCATTGACTCTGGGCCCCAAGAAAGAAAAGATTAAGACCATTGCTAAATATGGCTTCATCACTGACTGGTATGGGGTGGCTACTTGCACAGGACTGAAAGAAGCTACAAAAGGTTGTAAATTTAGTCGGCTCCATCTTGGTCACTAGCCTACAAAGTACCCAGGACATCTTCAAGGAGCGGTGTCTCAGAAAGGCAGTGTCCATTATTAAGGACCCCCAGCACACAGGGCATGCCTTTTTCTCACTGTTACCATCAGGTAGGAGGTACAGAAGCCTGAAACAATTCAGGAACAGCTTCTTCCCCTCTGCCATCCAATTCCTAAATGGTCATTGAACCTGTGAACACTACCTCACTTTTTAAATATATATTATTTCTGCTTTTTGCATTATTTTTGATCTATTTAGTTTACTGATTTATTTTCTTTTTCTTCTTATATGTTATGTATTGCATTGAATTGCTGCTGCTAAGTTAACTTCATAACACATGTTGGTGATAATAAACCTGATTCTGAATCTGATTCAAATACCTATTGAAAATTTTGACCTGGTTATAGAGGATATAATTTACAAGGAAATTAAAAATGTATGCAAGCAAAAAGCAGAGATAATTACTGCTTAGGCAAGTTGTAATTTCACACAAAGTAAGGAGGGTATTTGGCCCAGAGTCCATACCTGCTGTAAATCCTTGCCTTCTCCCAAAGCAAATTCCTTATGTTCAGATAGTTGTCCACCTTCTTTTGAAACCCTGCAATTAAACTTATTTCCCATTCAGTGGATTTCATAACAACATAGAAAACCTACAGCACAATAGAGGCCTTTTGACCCACAATGCTGTGCCGAACATGCCCTTACTTTAGAAATTACCTAGGAGTTACCCATAGCCCTCTATTTTTCTAAGCTCTATGTACCTATCCAGGAGTCTCTCAAAAGCCCTGTTGTATCTGCCTCCACCACCATCACCCCTTACATCTTACATCTCCTCTGTACCTACTTACAAGCATCTTAAAACTGTGCCCCCTCGTGTTAGCCATTTCAGCCCTGGGAAAAAGCCTCTGACTATCCACACGATCAATGCCTCTCATCATCTTATACTCCTCTATCAGGTTACATTTCATACTCCGTCGCTCCAAGGAGAAAAGGCCAAGTTCTCTCAACCTATTCTCATAAGGTATGCTCCCTAATCCAGGCACCATCGTTGTAAAACTCCTCTGCATCCTTTCTGTGGTTTCCACATCCTTCCTGTAGTGAGGTGACCAGACCTGAGCACAGTACTCCAAGTGGGGTCTGACCGGGGTCCTATATAGCTGCAACATTACCTCTCGGCTCCTAAACTCAATCCCATGCTTGATGAAGGCCAATGCATCATATGTTTTCTTAACCGCAGAGTCAACCTGCGTAGCAGCTTTGAGTGTTCTATGGACTCGGGCTCCAAGATTCCTCTGATCCTCCACACTGCCAAAAGTCTTACCATTAATGTTACATTCTGCTATCATATTTGACCTACCAAAATGAACCACCTCACACTTAACTGGGTTGAACTCCATCTGCCACTTCACAGCCCAGTTTTGTATCCTATCAGTGTCCTGCTGTAACCTCTGACAGCCCTCCACACTATCCACAACACCCCCACACTTTGTGTCATCAGCAAATTTACTAACCCAACCCTCCACTTCCTCATCCAGATCATTTATAAAAATCACAGAGAAGGGGTCCCAGAACAGATCCCTGAGGCACCCCACTGGTCACTGACCTTCATGCAGATTATGACCCGTCTCCAACCACTCTTTGCCTTCTGTGGGCAAGCCAATTCTGAATCCACAAAGCAGTGCCCCCTTGGATCCCATGCCTCCTTACTTTCTCAATAAGCCTTGCATTGGGTGCCTTATCAAATGCCTTGCTGGAATCCATATACACTACATCTACTGCTCTACCATCATCAATGTGTTTAGTCACATCTTCAAAAGATTCAATCAGGCTCGTAAGGCATGACCTGCCTTTCACAAAGCCATACTGACTATTCCTAATCATATTACGCCTCGTCAAATGTTCATAAATCCTGCCTCTCAGGATCTTTTCCATCAACTTACCAATCACTGAGGTAAGACTCACTGGTCTATAATTTCCTGGGCTATCTCTACACCCTTCCTTGAATAAGGGAACAACATTTGCAGCCCTCTAATCTTCCAGAACCTTCCCCGTCCCCATTGATGATGCAAACATCATTGCCAGAGGCTCAGCAATCTCCTCCCTCGCCTCCCACAGTAGCTTGGGGTACATCTCATCTGGTCCCAGTGACTTATCCAACTTGATGCTTTCCAAAAACTCCAGCACACCCTCTTTCTTAATATCTATATGCCTAAGCTTTTCATTTTGCTGTAAGTCATCCCTACAATTGCAAAGATCCTTTTCCATAGTGAATACTGAAGCAAAGTATTCATTAAGTACCTGTGCTATCTCCTCCGGTTCCATACACACTTTCCCACTATCATACTTGATTGATCCTATTCTCTTAGGTTTTATACTCTTGCTCTTCACATATTTGTAGACTGCCTTGGGGTTTTCCATGATCCTGTCCACCAAGGCCTTATCATGGCCCCTTCTGGCTCTCCTAATTTCATTCTTAAACTCCTTCCTGCTAGCCTTATAATCTTCTAGATCTCTATCATTATCTCGTCTTTTGAACCTTTTCTTTTCAGAACCAAATCACATTCTGTGTAACTGACAGCTTTGAAGAAGTATTTAATAGTGTTTTAATTAGATTTTGGAATATCTGAGCTAAACTTCAATGCTAGTTACTATTTTGCTGGAACTTCTGACACTTTCTGTGGTAGAACGTACATTATTAGTAAATAGATTGTGTGTTAGAGACATTCCAGAAGGATGATATGGAAAGGGGAATGTTAAATTTGCGGAAAACCTCAAATGAAGATGTCAGAGAGCAAATGTTTGTAAACCACATGGAAAAAGTAAGTGAAAGGCATGAATAGATGTGAACAGCGTGGGATAAAAAGTCAGATGCTGATTTTGCATATTTATGTCCTGGAGCAATGAATTTAGGAAGATTACCCATGAACAAAACTCCCAACTAGTACTAATTAGATGAGAGAACGATAAATGCTAAATGTGGACTGCAGGTGCCCAAATGTTTATACCCAGAGGGTTTCTTCAGTGATTGGAGAAAACCCTGTGGGCCAGAATTGCTGGTACTCTGAGGCTTGAACATATCAGTGACAGCCAATGGTGTACATTACTTTTACAAAATTCAGTTGCATACAGTGCCTTGTAAAAGTATTCATCCCCCAACCCTTTGTTCACATAAATGAGGTATTACAACCAAGAGTTTTGATTTGTGAATCACACGCTCCTTTTTTCACAGGAGAGCCCAAAAAGCAGGGAAAATTGTAAAGCATGAAAAACTAAAAATTCAAAAACTGAAATGTCAGCAGTTCAAACGTATTTATTCCCCTTTGCTCAATACTTAGGCTCTGTTAACGTTGCAGAATGTAATAGAGCAAGATTTGCCCATTCCTCCTTGCAAAACTGCACATCGTGCCAGGTTCATTGGTGAGCGGCGGTGGACAACAATCTTGAGGTCTTGCCGGAGATGTTCAATCAGGTTAAGGTCAGGATTCTGACCGGGCCACTCAAGTACATCAATGTTCTTCATTTGAAGTCACTCCATGGTTGCTCTGGCAGTGTGCATTGGGTCATCCTGCTAAAAGACAAGCTTCCTCCCCAGTTTAAGCTTTCTGGCAGAGTATAGAAGGCTTTTATCTAGTATCTGTCTCTATTTAGCAGCATTCATCTTCTAATCAATTCTGACCAGATTTCCATTCCCTGCTGCTGCAATGCATCCCTAGACCATGAACCTACCTCCACCATACTTTACAGAAGGCATGGTATTACCTGTGTAACCCCCTCACCAGGCTCATATGCAAACTTGGCTCGTTAGCCGGCTCTGCTAACAGCCACAGACTCAGCGGTGAGAAGGCCACCTTTAATAAACAACCTACTTCTTTGGTCGGTATGATTTGAGGAACGTCATGATGTTCTGAATAAAGAAACCTTGATTTAAACTAATGCTATGTAAATACTGCCTATCACATTTGTCGGTCAGCAAGAAAGAACCATACACCTGCATAAAATTATAAAAAAGTATATTTATAGATTTCAGCTTTATGGACCAGTTAGTAGGAAAAAGAAAAGAAAAACAAATAAAAGGACCCATTTCAGTTGACCCAGTCCAAATGTTCACATAAAGCTGGAGCTCATCTTAAAGTTTGCTCGAGCTGGAGCCACGTTCTCTGTGAAAACACACACTGCATTCTGAACTCTGCTGGAAACCCATCTCACATGAACAGGCTCTCTCTCTGGAGTATTGGCACTTTCTCCTCTTAGAGCAACATTAAGCACCTTTCCATGGCAAACTCAGCCATCTTCCCTCCTATCCTCTCTGCAGCTCCCACCAAAAAGACCACCAATCCCACCAGTGTC
Source organism: Hemitrygon akajei (assembly GCF_048418815.1). Classification (NCBI taxonomy): domain Eukaryota; kingdom Metazoa; phylum Chordata; class Chondrichthyes; order Myliobatiformes; family Dasyatidae; genus Hemitrygon; species Hemitrygon akajei. Next base: position 47,358,112 of record NC_133145.1, read on the forward strand.
CATCACAAATCTCTCTCTGCCCAGCTGTCTCTAGCACCTTCTCCTAATTCCACCACCCTGATTGGTTGTCACAATCGTCCTACGTTGAACATCATAATCCCTTACTTTAGCCAAAACCAAACATTTTACTAGCAGGACATGCTGCTTTTGCAGAAGCTGCTAAAATGAAATGATCTACAATGTAACAGTAGAAATCATAACCAGTGCATTCCGCCTGGCTGATGTGCAATATTAGATTTACACCACATGTATCGCTTACTGCTGAGGCCAAAAATTTCCACTTTGGTCTCATCCAACTACAAGGTCTTCTATCACATCTTTACAGTATCTTCTAAGTAACGCTTTGTGAAGTCTTTATGGGCAAGAATATGCTTTTTTTTACAGACACAAAAGGTACTGCAGATGCTGGATATCTAGAGCAATACACACAGTGTTCTGAAGGAGCTCAGCTGAACAGGCAGCATCTATGGATAGGAATACAGTAAACAGTTAATGTTTTGGGCCAAGACTTTTCATCAGGATTGGAAAGGAAGGAGATGTCAGAATAGGAAGGGCTTCTTCTTTGCCATTCTTCCCTAAATACCCTTTCTGTACAAGGCCTTAGAGATTGTGGAGCCCAATTCCCTCGCTGACTTCTGCAGCTCATTCATAGTGACCGTTGGCATCATATTTTGTTTTCAGTTTTTCATGATGGACTGCACTGAGCTTGGAGGAATGTTCCATGCCTTTGAGGTGGGCTCGTACCTTTCTCCAGATTTGAGATTTTCTATTATAATTTTCCTGACCTGGCTTGAATTTTCTTTTGCCTTCATTTTGTTGAAAATCTACTGCACTGTTGTACCTTACAGAGAGAGTGGCTATTTACAGTATTCTTATGAATTCATTGAAAACAGGTGCTCCTCCAGTTTTCTGCATCAACAAATTGGGTGAGATGGGAAGGTAATATGTTGCTACTGAGGAAAGTTAGCAATTACAAAGGGAGCGAATACTATTTTCACCCTCACAATTCTGGTTTTTAATTTTTAGTAAATTGTTAACAGCTTTTTCAGTGTTTCTTTTGATTTGAAACGGTGCACAGTGTTTTGTAGATTAGCTCAAACAATCCTACTTCAGTATATGTATTTTAAATTTCAAAAATGAGACAGAAAAATGTGAAAATAGTTGTGGGGTTTAAATACTTTTTCATGGCTTGGTAAATGAAGTCCAAGAGAGTTTTTGTGTAAGCCCAAATCTTCCACTTTGCCCAGAGCTTTGCCACAGGCTTCTAGGCGGTACTCTTCCTCCAGCGAGTCATTGACTGTGTTTCAGATTGCATCCATATAAGGTTTTTTAACATTATAAAACCTTGAATCTTATGGTGTTTTTTGGCATCTATCCGGGGTGGTGATTCAATCCCAACTGGAAACTACTGCTCTGGAAAATCAAACTTGTAACTTTCTCTCCTTCGTTGATGCTACTTAACACCTGAATCAGAGTTTCCTGGAGGCTGGAGGCAGAAGAGAACAACTTGTCCTGGGGTTAAAGTGCTCTGTATGTGCATGGGTGGGAGGGAGGTACATGGCTTGGTTTGGCTGTTATTGTTCTGCTCCTTGTTGTGTTCTGTATTATTCTGTCAAGCCTTGTGAGTATGCTATGTTAGTGCCAGAATGTGTGGCAGTATTTGTATGCTGTCTGCAGTACACCCTTGGGTGTGCTTGTTGTTAATACAAATGATACATTTCACTGTATGTACAGTGTACACATGGTAGATAAACTGGAATCTTGAAGTATTCATCTACACATGATAGATAAACTGGAATCTTGAATCCAGAAGCATTTCTTGAACCATAATTGTCAAGGTTGACTAAAAGAATTGAAATGTATGGATCTGTAATAGCCTCTGGAGATCCAGTTTAGGCTAGCTTCTCATGAGAACAGAAACAATCACCATGGCAGCCAATAAACTTGGCTCACTTATCACCACACTATTTTCTCTCTGACATTATGTTCTAGAACTAGTAATTGGAATTAAGATAGTATCATGGTGGCATGTTCAATATGCTGTGTTTCCACTACTATTGAGCACTACAACATGGGGATGCATCAATACACTAATATCTAATCCAAAGATTTTAATATATTAATCTGTTAAAGTTCTTGGAAGAGTCCACCGCAAGCAGATAGTTGGCATATGAATATTCTACACATGAATTATATCGGACACCAAGAAGATGAAGGATTTATAACTTCTCTCTCACAAGTGCACAATACCACCATTATGTTGGCCTGCATCCCTCTCCCAATATCACAACACACTATACAAAGTGAATCTTGTATAACCACCAGTTGCAAGCCAAACAAAAATTACAATAAAAAGCATGTCAAAAATGCAGATTGCTCATAGTCATTAATGCTATTCCAAGCTGACATATTGAATTCATTGTAATGTTCTTTATAAATCCAAGGCATATTTCTTATAATTCTCATCAAATGAGTATAATACTACACCTTATATTTTTTTGTAAGCATCACAATGTTTTACTATGTGAATGGCTTAGGAGTTAGGAAGTCATTTTTGGTTTTATGTAGGCGGAAGGAAATTCTTTGAAGGTCTGGTCTCATTGTAGTCCTCTTCTTAGATTCTCTTTGTGAATTCCATTGGTTTTGCGGAGGAGGGTCCTCCTAAGGAAGTAAAGACAATGATAAGCTTTCTTGGCCATGGCTTCTACATGGTTGCACCAGTACAGTCTATTGGTGGTTAGCTCCTAGGAACTCAACCCTGTTGTTCTCAAAACTGTTAATGTTCTATAGACAAGTGTATATGAACTGCCCCCCTTCCTCAAGTCAGTGATCAGATCTTTTATTTTGCTGATGTTGAGCTAAAGGTAGTTGTCATAACACCATGTTACGAAGCTTTCTATCTCCTTCCTGTACTCCAACTCATCATTATTAGACATATGGTCCACCATGCTGGCATCATCTGCAAACTTGTAGAAGGAGCAAGAACAGAATATGGTCACAGAATGTGTAAACTAGTTGCAGTAGATCCAGTTTGGAGTTAACGTGTGCCATGACCAGTCTCTTGAAGCACTTCATGATGGTGGCTGTGAGAGCCATTGGGAGGTAGTTATAAAAGCATGTTACCTTGTTTTTCTTAGGTGCTAGGATGATAGTGGTCTTTTTAAGCAGTTGAGAACCTCAGAATGAAGCATGGAAAGGCTAAAATAGTCTTTAAGCACCCCTGCCAACTGATCTACATGAAATTTAAGGGACATGTGGTCCAGATGCTTTCCACAGATACATCCTCTGGAAAATTGATGCTATGTCTGCAATACACACAAAATGTTGATGGAACACAGCAGGCCAGGCAGCATCTATAAGGAGAAGCACTGTCGATGTTTCAGGCTGAGACCCTTTGTCAGGACTAACTTTCAGTTAGTCCTTGCCAGTGCTTCATTAGTCATCCATGTGACAGGTTCGGTTGCTTCGATATGCTCTGGGGCCTGGTTCCTGCTGCCTCGATTCAGCCTGTACCTGACCTTTCCAATTTGGCTTAATGCATAAATTAATCGATTTTTGGGTCTTCCTCGCTCTTTCGTAATGCCTCGCCTCAGTTCTGCTGCAACGAATTGCCTCTGAGTCCAAAGGGAAATTACAAGCTATTGATTGTGATGATCATTTACCAGAAGAAGAGTGATGTGGCCACCAGCCAGAAGTCCCTGAGATTCACCAGCGCCATTGCCATCTTAAACTGGAAGTAAAAGAATTGCAGCAATCCTAGAAAGATACTGGAAGCAGAATAATTTTTTCTGTGTTCTGATAATAGAGAGGGTAACAGAAAAATAACTAACCAGTAGATGGGTATAATTTGTGCTATGTTCTGAAAATATGCACCACAATCTTTTGTTTTACATATCTTATCGAAATGGGCAGTGGAAACTAATTTAGGAGGCATGGCAATTTATCAGAATGAAACCAATTTGCTAAAGGGCAGAGACGGAGTAAACTGATAAGTGACAAATGCACTTCAGTGAGTTAAAAATGGTAATCTATTTTCTGGAAAAGAACTGAATTCCCCAAATCCATTTCACAATTTCACTATCTAAAATGTATTATACTATCAATTGTATTTCAAGTTCTTTTCTCTTCAAAATATGACTATGGTTATCTCCAGGAAGTGCATTTGACATACAGTGTATCAATAAATTCCTTAGCTATTTTCTCTTAGTGTCTGCTTTCATCCTGTTAATTTGCCATACCCTCCAGTTTGCCATGCCATCCTCAGCATATCTTAATAGTGTTTTTATGACCATGTCAGTTCAGCATGAAGAGACTTTGAGATGCCAGCCTCTGAAAGAAACTGGGAAGTAGGGCTTCAGAGTCATTGAAGAAGCACAGAAAAAGGTCATTTGGCCCACTAAGTCCACACCAGCCGTCAGCCAAGCACTAACACTAATCCTAATTATGGGAGGACCTTCCTGATGAAGGGTCTCGGCTGAAACATCGGCTGTTTATTCCACTCCATAGAGGCTCCCTGATGTGCTGACTTACCCCAGAATTTTATGTGTGTTGCTCCTAATTAATTCCAATTTTGCTCTCCTCGCCTTGTCATCAACAACCCCACCCCCATCCCTCACCTAAATGCTGGGAAGAATTTACAGTAGCAAAGTAATCTACTTTGGGATATGGGAGAAAAGTTATGTGATCACAGGGAGAGCATACAAACTCCCTGTAAATAGCACCTGAAGTCGGGATTGAGCCTGTGACTCTGTCATTGTTTCAAGTGGCTCTACTCGCCATACTTGATGGTTAGATAGCTTCAATTTTGGCCCAGCATTAACACAATGAACTGAATGAGCTCCCAATGCTGAAACACTCATAATGTTTAAACAAACGTGATTGACTACTGTGAAATTTAACTTGAGAATTCTTGTTTTGCAGTAAAAGCAAGATGATCGTGATCTGATGGTTGTGAAGCTTTGGCAATATCAGGAAAAGATCTTTGACCTAAGGAAATGGAAGTTTTCTACTTGCTGATCATCATCACAGCAGCACTCATCAGTGGATTACTTTATTGCAACATTGACATCAATGAAGCTCAAGATGACAGCCATTTGGGAAAGCCAAACTTCATTATAATTTTGGCTGATGATATTGGATGGGGAGATCTTGGTGCAAACTGGCCATTTACTAAAGAAACACCGAATCTGGATAAGATGGCTAAGGACGGGATGAGGTATGATGGAAGGGAGAGGGAGTAAGAGCTAAGAGAGATGAGAGGACAATGGGAAGAGGGAGTATTAGGGTTGTCAATAATCCCTTATTCTAAAGGATGCCTCACGTTTAGTGGAACATTTTGCTTAAGAGGCTCTTTTTCTCAGATAAATTTTCCAATAGTATTGAGATTCACAATGGTCTCAAATTGGGTGACTCTTGACAAGTAATATTCATGAATTACCCAATAGATGATGGCCCAGGATTTTGCAATCAAAGAGTAGTGCTGTTAGCTCATCGCTGTCCTCAGAATTATTTGAAACCTACTTCAGAACAATTATCCCAGTGATGACTTCTGAGATTCATAGAGATCCAATCTAGCTAAACAAGTAATGAGGTTTTGGGCAAGGTATAGTAAGAGTAGGGTAATGAACAAGCATTACCCTTGCTATACCCTGCCAAAGTGTCAGTCAACAGTAGGCACTACCCAATTTGTGGTCTTACATGAACAGTTTTCACCTACATCAAGTATGCCTACAATTAATACCTGATGTACTATGCTGACAAACCTAGGGTTCTCCCACAATGTTGTTGTGTAAGAATTTCAGGATTTAGATGTAGTGACAATGAATGAATAATGACATTTTCTAGGTTAGGGAGCTGTGTGAATTGGGTGCAATCTGGAATAATGGTCATCTTTCAGTTCACCTGCTGTTTGGTCCTTCCTGATGGTCTTATCCTTGGGGTTAGAAGGTGTCGTTGCAGTACATGAAATTATTGCACTTTGTAGATGGTAAATGCTATGGGTTCAATATGCCATGTGAACTTATAAAGGGGTGATCAAGTAACCTGTTCTCTTCTGAAAGTTGTAAAGAAAGAGCAATATTGACATTGCACTTGAGCTGAGAGTATTGTATAACATAGTGGACTTGTGCCTTGTGGCTTGTGAAAAGAAACTTTAGCGTATGTTTTGCAGTAAAGGCAAGATGATCATGATCTGATGGTTACACATGTCTTGATGGCAACTAGGTCATGCTACATGCAGTTATGGACTGCTTTTTTTCATGAATTTTGAATTCCATAATCACCGGTGAATATACTCAATACTGACTTAACGAACAAGATTAGGGATGAATTGTTTAAAAAGGTTTGGGAAGAGAAATCTATCCAACAATAGGACCTCCAACCATCATGATAATTTTATGTTCTGCATAATTCTAAAGTACAAGCAACCAATGTGTAAAAATTGCCTAGTTCTGTGCCTTAGTGCTCTATGACTCTATGTCGTATGAAGTCTCTCTAATCAGTTTCTAAACCTATCTGACTCCAGAAAAATTTCCCTTTCTCAAAAATGTTGACAAATCGTGATGTTTAAATGAAAACGTCTTCCCTTCCAGAGGAAAATCAGCACAGGAATAGTTGAATAGATCAATAAAGGCAAGATATCACTAGCTGAGACAATTAGCAGGCTCTCAGGTGCATTGAGCAGCTGCTGCTCTTCATTCTGCTTTGTCTCTTTTCATTTGGAACAGTTATGATCCCTCAACCTGAGGGGATAACTACACTCACCCCAACACTGAATTGACTTCACAGCCTGTGGACTCACTTTTAAAGACTCTACAACTCATGTTCTCGATATTTATCGCTTACTTATTTATTATTATTATTACTTTATTTCTTTTTTTTGTATTTGCAATTTGTTGTACTTTGCACATTGGTTGTTTGTACTTGTGTGCATTTTCACTGATTATGTTTATTTTTGTATTTGCTGTGTATGCCCGCAAGAAAATGAATCTCAGGCTAGTATATAGTGACATTTATATGTTTTGATAATAAATTTACTTTGAAATTTGATTTGGTGGGGAATTCCATTGCATATTCCACATCAGGCTATCTTATGGGGACTCTTGCTCTTGGTGTTAATTAGGCAAGCTTGATTGACCCAGGAACTGATATTAGCTCCTATTCCTACCACTTACACTTCTGACCTATGATGTACCTTTTTTCAATTTATACTGTTGAAAATTGATATGACTACTTATATTAATGACGCCTTTCAACAACTCACCGGCCTCTTCCAACAATGCAGCATTTCTATCTGTAGTCATCTTAATTGTGTTCTATTTGAATGGCCAGATAGAAAAAATCTGACAAATTCTTTTTGTTGCTGGATCTGGTCACTGCATTCATCACCTTTTTTGTATCTTCTACCTTCTCCTCACAAAGTATGCATAGTAATTCATGCAGCCTCAGTTAAATAATGAAACACCCCCAAGTTTTCAGTAACAAAAAAACAGATGTAGAGGTGGAAGGATGAGTGAGTAAGTTTGCGGGTGACACGAAGATTGGAGGAGTTGTGGATGGAGCTGCAGGTTGTCGAAGGTTACAAGAGGATATAGACAGGCTGCAGAGTTGGGCAGAAAAATGGCAGATGGACTTCAATCCGGATAAATGTAAGGTAATGCATTTTGGAAGGACAAACCAGAAGACCGAGTACAGGATTAATGGTCAGTTACTTAAGAGTGTGGATGAACAAAGGAACCTTGGGGTTCAAATCCATACATCCCTCAAGGTCACTGCGCAGGTTGAAAGGGTAGTTAAGAAGGCCTATGGGATGCTAGGCTTCATTAACAGGGGGATTGAGTTCAAGAATAGAGAGGTCACGTTGCAACTCTACAAATCTCTGGTGAGACCGCAATTCTGGTCACCTCATTATAGGAAGGATGTGGAAGCTATGGAGAGGGTGCAGAGGAGATTTACCAGGATGTTGCCTGGTTTGGAGAACAAGTCATATGAAGCAAGGTTAGCAGAGCTGGGACTTTTCTCTTTGGAGCCTAGAAGAATGAGAGGGGATTTGATAGAGGTCTACAAAATTATGAGAGGCATAGACAGGGTGGATAGTCAGTACCTGTTTCCCAGGGCACCAATAGCAAACACCAGAGGGCATATGTACAAAATTAAGGGAGGGAAGTTTAGGGGAGACATCAGGGGTAAGTTTTTTACGCAGAGGGTTGTGAGTGCCTGGAATGACTTGCCAGGGATGGTGGTGGAGGCTAAAACATTAGGGGTATTTAAGAGCCTCTCAGACAGGCACATGGATGAAAGAAAAATAGAGGGTTATGGGGTAGTGTACTTTTTTTAAGGATTATATGGGTTGGCACAACAAGGAGGGCTGAAGGGCCTGTACTGTGCTGTAATGTTCTATGGTTCTATGTTCTATGGTTAGAACACTGGAAGAACTCAACTAGTCAAATAGAACCTATGGAGGCAGAAAGGTATAAGTTGGCATTTTGGGTCAAAAGGCTGCATTGGGACTGAGAAGGAACAGGAAGGACTGTGAATATGTAGCAGTATGTGGGGTGGGGTAAATGCTGATAGGTGATGAGTGGAACCAGACGGGACATTGATGATAGATAGATGGAACCAGGTGAGGGAGGGTCGATGAGACAGGCTCGTAGGTGATAGTTGAAGCCAGGTGGGGGAGGAGATGATGGACAGATGGAACCAGCTGGGATAGTTTCAATTACTCGTTGCCCAAGCCACGTCACTGTATTTTATTGGGCAGTCTTTGACTCCAAGCCATAAGATGATAAGTTAGAATAGATAAAAAATAGTCAAAGTGCTATGTTTTAAAGAACATCTAATAGGTAGAAAGGAATGCAGACAGTATATGGGGGGGGGGGGGGAATACTAGAAGAAAGCATAACAACTATTGATGTGATTAAAATCAAGATTGCTCAGAGTTGAAGAAATGCAGAAAGCCTTGATTGTTGTGTCATCAAAAAGATTATAGAGATAATTGATAATATTGAATACTTTGAAATCAAAGGTGATAGTTGAAAGTGTAAATTAATTGGAAGCCACTGTAGATCAATGAGCATAAGAATTATGGTTGAATGAGATTCCATGGTGAATTAGGACATAAGCAGTAGTACTTATTGAGGAGAGCACAAGGTTGAATAGCCAGATTGTAGTGTTACTAAGTTTTCAGAAAAGTGTGAATGAGTTTTTTTAACAGCAAATTAGTGGGGGAAGGGACTGGGCAGGTCAAATTTATGGAGGTAGAAATAGTAATGAGATGGATATTTGGGTTTTTTATTAAATCAAGATTTTAAACAATGTGATGCAGGTTTTGGAAAAGGACAGAAACAAATGTCATTGTACTGCAGTGCCGTACTGAGGTCATGATTAGGGTTGTGCAGGTTGGTTCAACAATTGAATGGTTGAAGAGAAGTAGCTTGTCTTGAACTTGCTGTGTAGGACTTCAGACCTCTATACCTCTTGCCTAATGGTAGGTGAAAAAAGATAGCATTGTCCAAATGGCAGTGATCTTTGGTAATAGACATTGCCTTCTTAGGGCAACAAAGAACGCATATGACACACCTGCCTTCATAGGCTGGGCATAGACTATTAAAGTTGGGAAATCATGTTGCAACTTTACAAACTGTACCATAGGAAGGATGCCAATTGAAGTGGTGGAAAAGAATCCAATAATTGTGTTTAAGAGACACTTGGGCAAGGCATAGGATAGGGACCTAATACAGTAAGATGGGTTCCCTCCAACCACCATGTCCATCCAAACCTTAATGGAAAGGTCAGTATGGGCATGGTGGGTGGAGGGACCAGTTGCAGTACTGTACAATTTAACGGTATATGAGAGAAGGGATCAGCGGTAAAAAGCAAGTCCAAGAAAAGGACCCATTACAAGTGACTAACTGGCAATCATCATCATCATTATGTGCTGTGTTGTATGACATAGGCTATCATTGTCTTCCATCTGTCTTTAATCTGCCTGTGGGGAAGACCCCCTTCACACTGTTTTCCTTACTCTTTTCCCTATCCATGTTCATGATTGTTCTTGGAAAATTTTCCTACAGAAGTGGGTTGACATTGCCTTCTTCTGGGCAGTGTCTTTACAATAAGGGTGACCCCAACCATTATCAGCGATTGTCTGCCTGGTGTCAATGGTCGCATAACCATGAGCTGTGATGTGCACTGGCTGCTCATGTGACCATCCACCACTTGCTCCCATGGCTTCATGTGACTCTGGTCGGCGGGGGCAGTGGGTGCTAAGCAGATGCTACAGCTTGCCCGAGGGTGGCCTGCAGGCTAGTGGAGGGAAGGCATGCCTTAAGCCTCCTTTGATCGAGAGGTATCTCCACTCCACTACCCAATTGGTGGCTATGACATAAATGAAACCAGTGTGTGTCCACATCCAGATGAATGCAAGAACAATGCCTAATGTAAAAAACACTTTAATCCTACCAGTTATAATTGGATTAGTGAACAATACATGAATCTCTCATATTCCTTCCTATTGTGTTTTACCCTGGAGCCAGTAGCTGAGATCTCAAATGACAAGTGATAACTGCTGCTTGCGTCCCTACAGAAGTTGAGCAATTCTGAAATGACTTACCTCTCTTTGCAGTTCAGTCACAATGATAAGTGGAAAGCTAGCCCCTTTCCCCTTTCTTTCCAGTCCTTGATGAAGGGTCTCTGTGTGACTCTATTTCCCTCCAAGGCTGCTGCCTGACCTGCTCAGTTCCTCCAGCATTTTGTGTGTGTTGCTTTGGATAGGCAACATCTGCAGGATCTCTTGTATTTACAACTACAAGAGAGCAGTATTTTGCAAGGGCTTTCTGGGACCACAAAGACTTGTGAGGAGCAGTGAAAAAAGAACTAAGGTGTGGTTAGATTATTCCCTGCAACAAATAAAATTAATCTTGTCTCTGAACCATGCTCCCATGTTTTGTACAAGATAGAAGCTGAGCTGAGCAGTTGAGGCATAAATGAAAATCTCACACCACAGCAGTTACAGCCCTGGATAACAAGTAAAATTACTGCTTCTTTAAGTGGAAAGTAACGGAAGTAGTAATTTTCCTACCTTATATGTGACTGTTCTTTTCCATTCCTATGAAGAAACCACCAGCTATTAACAAAGAAAAAGTTTTCATTTGCCATATGATATGATATGATGTTTGTAATAATATTCCAACTTCGCTTCTTGTTTTCTATTCCAGATTTGAGGACTTTCATGCTGCTGCATCCACTTGTTCCCCATCTCGGGCTTCGCTACTGACGGGACGCTTGGGCTTACGGAATGGTGTCACCCATAATTTTGCTGTAACCTCAGTTGCTGGCTTACCACTAAATGAAACTACATTGGCAGATGTTCTAAAGGAAGCCAACTATTCCACGGCACTCATTGGTATTTATAGTTTTATTCTTGTTTCTGCAATCCTGCTGCTTTTTGTGAGTGATTTCACTGAAGGATATAAGATTTTGCCCACAGTCAGCACAAACAAAATGTTCACTCCAGATAAAGGATACAATTTTCACCACAGGCTTGGGATGTTACCCTGATTTTTTTTTAAAGATGTTACATGTGTAACAGTCAGTCAGAGTCGTGGAACATAGAAATAGCCCCCCTCAGCCCCAGCTGGTCCATTGCCAACCAAGCTAGTCCCATTTGTCAGCATTTGACTCATATCCTTCTAAACCAGGGGTTCCCAACCTGGGGTCCACGTATCCCTCGGCTAATGATAAGAGAAAGGTTGGGAATCCTTGTTCTAAACCTTTCCTGTCCATGTACTTGTCTAAGTGTCTTTTAAATTTTGTTATTTTACCTGACTCAAGCACTTCCTCTGGCAGCTCATCCACATGCATACCACCCTTTTTATACAGCTCTTGTTACAGGCACATGCAGTTCAACTCTTTGAGTGATTATGCAGAAAATTTGAAGTTAATAACTCATTGGGGTGATTGATAAGTTTGTGTCCTAAGGTAGAAGGAGATGAGTTATTAACTTCAAACTTCCTGTATAATCACTCAAAGAGTTGAACTACATGTGCATGTAAAGAAAGCTGTATGACTCATCTCCTACCTTAGGCCACAAACTTATCAATTACCCCTGCTGTGGACTCTTTCTGGAGGTCCAAGATGCGTATGCTCCAGGACTGCTGGACTAAATGTATAAATATAGGAGGGGACTACGTTGAAAAATAAATGTGCTAGGTTTTCTAAAATTGACTTCTTCTGTCTTAGGCCACGAACTTATTAATCTCCTCTCGTACTTACTTTAGAAATTACATAGGGTTACCCATAGCCCTCTATTTTTCTAAGCTCCATGTGCCTGTCCAGGAGTCTCTTAAAAGATCCTGTTGTATCCACCTCCACCACTGTTGCCAACAGCCCATTTCATGCACTCACCACTCTCTGCGTAAAAAGACTTACCCCGACATCCCCTCTGTACATACTTCCAAGCACCTTAAAACTGTGCCCTCTCGTGTTAGCCATCTTGCAGTTCTTAATGATGTATACATTACAGCAGCCAGCTAGATGTGATTTCATACTTAACACATTTTTTTTCTAAAATCTACAGCAATATTGATTTTTAATTCAGCTTTTGTTAAATTTCTCTAAATTTTCAGTACTAGCCTTCTGGGAGTAAAGAAATAACAATGTATTTCACATTAAATCTGGCTGTGTTTCAGAATGATATGTGAAGGTGCAGTTGGGCTTTATTCCCAAGCCATTTCATTAGTGTTAAACGAGTAGTACTTTAAATTTACTCCATTCTTAACAAGATTATTAACAGTATAACTTAGTTTAAATTGACTGCCTACAGAAAAAGGAGTAGAGTTTGCAATGTGGCAGTAACCCACATTTGGGTTTGGCACTGTTATGCTATCTGCTAATGTACGTGAATGATCAATGATAACACTCTTGTACTACAGGAGGTCAGTATTGTTAGAATCTACCACACAGCTCTCAAAATTATTTAAATAATTTAAATCAGTCAGCTTTATTTAAAGAGAAGATGGAACGTGGCTTTGGTAGGTGATGAAATTCATCTGGCCAGCAAGATAATGTACATGATAGGCATGGACTCTAAACTTCATTGACATTGCACAGAAAATCTGGAAAGAAGAGAAATCAAAATATTTGCACCATTCACAAGAGCTAGGAAGTCATTCTAAGCCTCAAAAGAGAGTAGAACTAGACGGCATTGTGGTGTACCTCATGTGTCCAGATCCATATGCATATGTATATGGATCCATATCCATATAAATGGATCTATCAGATGCCATTTTGTAACGTCACTGCACAGTAAACCACATGCTAATCAATTGAAAAACTAACGTTCATTGGTTCACTTCGCCATACTGTGTACCTCAAACCCTCAGCTCAGTTCCTATATAATGTATTTCCCCAAAGTCAGCAGTGGGAGTTAGATAAGTAAAGACAACATTCATCATTCCAAACCTCCTTGTCATGACTACATTCACATATCATCCTACAGAATTCTGATTTTAGAACTGAAGATGTTGTAAACCTGCTTTTCTTCCTCTCCTTCTGCCTCCCTGCTGAGGCATTGCTTTTATTCATGTCTCTTTTCAGATATCCAGAATTTGTATCATTCATTAGCAATGGTGGAGGAGAAAATGACAGTGTTCCTGAAGTTCCATACTCACAGTCAGCAATTCAGGCTAATAATTTACAGCCAGGTAGGGAGGCAGGACCTTCATATGCTGATGGCAGGACCTTCATGAAGTAATACAACCTGGAAACAGGCCCTTCAGCCCATCCTATCTGTGCTAACTGTGGTGCCAACCAAGCTCATGTGTGAGCCATGCCCTTCTAAATCCATCCTATCAATGTACTTATACAAATGTCTTTCAATTTTTATTGCAAACAGTTTTGTTTTTATTGCAAACAGTTGAAACTATTTCTGGTGAATATTCCATGCATGGGTGTCATTTTGGAACTAGCTGACCATGCTGACCATAATGTTAATTTTGTGAATATGTGCTTTCACTTCTTTCCTGCTTACAGTTTCTTAAGGCATGGTGTGTTTTTTTTTCTTCATACAGAACCGTAGGAACAGAAGTCAGCATTGGTGTAGGACATGGTTCCCGAACTTTTTTGCATTGCCTCCTCCCCAGCTTCTGGACCACATCCCCAGCACCTCCTTTCCCTTTCCAGCCATAACATAGAAATTATAAAGAATTTTGATTTACGATGCACAGTGAAAGAAAATACAAACTGCAAATTCAAATAATTGCAAAAATTATTCAATTCTATTTAAAGCTACGAATCAAATTATTTCTTTATTTAGTTAAGTAAAATCAATTTTCACCAACAATTTAAGAGCATTTCATTGCTTTTGCAACTTTCAATAAGTTTGATGTTTGGTGATGGGTTTGTTGTAGTGATATGAGCTTCTCAACATCAGGCTGAATGTCACTCAGAAGGAGTCTCAGATCCCCACATCCAGTAATTTGCCGTCTGTTTCATTGCTTTGAAGGAAGTTGAGCAACTTCACTGAAACTACGCTCCAGTGAATGTGTTGTTAAAAAGGAAATAAAGAAAATCTTGATCTTTTTCCACAGTGTAGGAGAACATTCAGAGATTTGTTGTCACAACTAAAAGTCTTGATATGATTTTTGAATCATATCGGATCTATGACGTTGTGGCCATTACAGAGACTTGGATGGCTCAGGGGCAGGAATGGTTACTTCGAGTGCCAGGCTTTAGATCTTTCAGAAAGGATAGGGAGGGAGGCAAAAGAGGTGTGGGCCGGCATTGTTGATCAGAGATAGTGTTATGGCCATAGAAAAGAAAGAAGACATGGAGGGATTGTCTACAGAATCTCTGTGGGTGGAAGTTAGGAAGGGGTCAATAATTCTACTGGGTGTTTTTTATAGACCACCCAATAGTAATAGAGACATCGAGGAGCAGATAGGGAGACAGATTCATGTAAGGTGTAATAATAATAGGGTTTTGTGGTGAGAGATTTTAACTTCCCAAGAGTCGATTGGCATGTCCCCAGAGCGAGTGGTTTAGATGGGGTGGAGTTTGTTCGGTGTGTTCAAGAAAGTTTCTTGACACAATATGTAGATAAGACTACAAGAGGAGAAGTTGTACTTGACCTGGTATTGGGAAATGAACCTGGTCAGGTGTCAGATCTCTCAGTGGGAGAGCATTTTGGAGATAGTGATCACAACTCTATCTCCTTTACCATAGCATTGGAGAGGGATAGGAACAGAAAAGTTAGGAAAGCGTTTAATTGGAGTAAGGGGAAATATGAGGCCATCAGGCAGGAACTTGGCAGCATAAATTGGGAACAGATGTTCTCAGGGAAATGTATGGAAGAAATGTGGTAAATGTTCAGGGGATATTTGTGTGGAGTTTTGTTTAGGTACGATTCAATGAGACAGGGAAAGGATGGTGGGGTACAGGAACTGTGGTGTACAAAGGCTGTTGTAAATCTAGTCAAGAAGAAAAGAAGAGCTTACGAAAGGTTCAAAAAGCTAGGTAATGATAGAAATCTAGAAGATTATTATGCTAGCAGGAAGGAGCTCAAGGAAGAAATTAGGAGAGCCAGAAGGGGCCATGAGAAGGCCTTGGTGGACAGTATTAAGGAAAACCCCAAGGCATTCTACAAATATGTGAAAAGCAAGAGGATAAGACATGGGAGAAATGGACCAATCAAGTGTGACAGTGGGAAAGTGTGTATGGAACCGGAGGAGATAGCAGAGGTACTTAATGAATACTTTGCTTCAGTATTCACTACAGAATAGGATCTTGTTGATTGTAGGGATGACTTACAGCGGACTGAAAAGCTTGAGCATATAGATATTAAGAAAGAGGATGTGCAGGAGCTTTTGGAAAGCGTCAAGTTGGATAAGTCACCGGGACCAGATCAGATGTACCCCAGCCTACTGTGGGAGGAGAGAGAGGAAATTGCTGAGCCTCTGGTGATGATCTTTGCATCATCATTGGGGACGGGAGAGATTCCAGAGAATTGGAGGGTTGCAGATGTTGTTCCATTATTCAAGAAAGAGAGTAGAAATAGCCCAGAAAATTGTAAACCAGTGAATCTTACTTCAGTGGTTGGTAAGTTGATGGAAAAGATCCTGAGAGGCAGGATTTATGAACATTTGGAGAGGCATAATATGATTAGGAATAGTCAGCATGGCTTTGTGAAAGGCAAGTCATACCTTACGAGCCTGATTGAATTTTTTTGAGGTTTTGACTAAACACATAGATGATAGTAGAGCAGTAGATGTAGTGTATATGGATTCCAGCAAGGCATTTGACAAGATACGTTATGCAAGGCTTATTGAGAAAGTAAAGAGGCATAGGATCCAAGGGAAAATTGCTTTGTGGATCCAGAAATGGTTTGCCCACAGAAGGCAAAGAGTGGTTGGAGATGGGTCATATTCTGCATGGAGGTCAGTGACCAGTGGCGTGCCTCAGGGGTCTGTTCAGGGACCCCTGCTCTTCGTGATTTTTATAAATGACCTGGATGAAGAAGTGGAGGGTTGGGTTAGTAAATTTGCTAATGACACAAAGGTTGGAGGTGTTGTGGGTAGTGTGGAGGGCTGTCAGAGGTTACAGTGGGACATTGATAGGATGCAAAACTGGGCTGAGAAGTGGCAGATTGAGTTCAACCTAGATACGTGTGAGGTGGTTCATTTTGGTAGGTCAAATATGATGGCAGAATATAGCATTAATGGTAAGACTCTTGGCAGTGTGGAGGATCAGAGGGATCCTGGGGTCTGAGTCCATAGGACACTCAAAGCTGCTGCGCAGGTTGACTCTGTGGTTAAGAAAGCATACGGTGCATTGGCCTTCGTCAATCATGGGATTGAGTTTAGGAGTCGAGAGGTAATGTTGCAGCTCTATAGGACTCTGGTCAGACCCCACTTGGAGTACTGTGCTCAGTTCTGGTTGCCTCACTATAGGAAGGATGTGGAAACCATAGAAAGGGTGCAGAGGAGATTTACAATAATGTTGCCTGGATTGAGGAGCATGCCTTATGAGAACAGGTTGAGTAAACTCTGCCTTTTTCCCTTGGAGCGACGGAGGATGAGAGGTGACCTGATAGAGGAGTATAAGATGATGAGAGGCATTGATCATGTGGATAGACAGAGGCTTTTTCCCAGAGCTGAAATGGCTAGCATGAGAGGGCACAGTTTTCAGGTGCTTGGAAGTAGGTACAGAAGAGATATCAGGGGTAAGTTTTTTACACAGAGAGTGGCGAGTGTGTGGAATGGGCTGCCGGCGACGGTGGTGGAGGTGGATATGATAGGGTCTTTTAAGAGACTCCTGGACAGGTACACGGAGCTCAGAAAAATAGAGGCTATGGGTAACCCTAGGTGATTTCTCAGGTAAGGACATGTTTGGCACAGCTTTGTGGGCCAAAGGGCCTATATTGTGCTGTAGGTTTTCTATATTTCTGTGAACCTCGGCTTCAGCTCAAAGTTTTTTTGTAGCAAGATCAGTTCTTCCCCCATCCTGTCTGTTAATTCCTGAACAAGTGTTGCAAAATCTGGAATTTGGATAGAGAAAAAAATCTTGAAATCTCTCAGATATATCTTTATTCAGCTCACCCAAGTGGGCACAGTACACTTGAAGATCATCAGCTGGTATTCTTTCTTTCTCTTCCAACTCAGAGAGGCTCAAAAGATTGTGATGGCCAATGTTGTACTTAAATAGGGTTACCTTGGACAGAAATGTGGAGATGACTGATTTGACTATGATCGGATTCACATAATTTCCTTGCAAGTGAAGATTGGTATAATTAAACTTTGTGAAAATCTGACAAATGATCAATGTAATTCCTAATATTTTTGAGTTGATTACTTAATGAAGCATTCAAAGAATTTTATTAGTTTCAAAAAACACATAGAAGCGTCTCAGGACAGCCATCCATCCGACTTTTGTGTGCAACAATAAGCATTTAAACTGTACATTATTCTCAATACAAATCTCTCAAAATAGTCAAGAATTGAGAGCATGGGACTTGATTTTATTTACCTCTGTGACAACAGTATTAATGATTTGTGCAGCTTACTGGTTTTTTTGTGACAAGGTGTTGACTGTGAGTTACACAGTGAATGGTGAATATGTTAGTTTCAGCATTTTCAAGAAAGCAATAACCCCCATGGTGGTGTCCCGTCATTAATGGTGCCCTATCTGTTGCCCAAGTAAGAATGTTGGTGAGCAGAATGCACTTCTCTTTGGAAAAAAAATTGCTCGGCAACCCAAAATATTGACCTGTTTCTTGATCTACTTAACTCCAGATGAAAACTCATTTGTTATTTTGACTGAACTACATTCTTTGTTCTGTGATAAAAATTTGTGAATCTGGTCTCATGACTTACAGAATGGAAATAGATATAAAGAGATATCTTGTTTATCAAGTGTTCTCTTGATTGTTTATAGTATGATAGCAAAAGAAACTTCATGTCTCCAAGGTACTGATTGTCTTAATTCTGCGTTTATATTGGACTGATGCAAGAACAGTGATGAGGAGAAATTTCTTCACTCAGAAGGTGGTGAACCACTGGAATTCCACAAAGAGCTGTAGTGACTAAATAGTTGAAAATCTTTTGGAAGGAGTTAAATAAATTTCTAAGTGCTAAAGATGTTAGAAGAGAGCAGAAATATGGTATTGAGATAGATGGCCAAATTGAATGTTAGAACATGTTTGGTGAACTGAATACCTGTTTCTGCGCCTACTTTCTGTTCTCCATGTCTGTGTTTTGGCTTGGCAAACATTGTGCTAATGTTATCTAGATAATTTTGAAGTCCTATGTTGGTTATTAAAAATGCTTATCCAGTGTTCTATGAACTGCACAACACAGTGGTGCCATTTTTGAGTTGTATGCATGGTTTTATTAAGATTGTGTTGCCATCTATTTGAGAGTCTGATTTGAAAATACATTGGAGTTGGTTGGTCAGAGATCCAACAATCTAAGAAATGTAATAGCTAATAGTAAAAAGTCCTGCCAAAGGGTCTCGCCCTGAAACATCGACTGTAACACTTTTCCATAGATGCTGCCTGCCCTGCTGAGTTACTGCAGCATTTTGTGTGTGTTGCTTGGATTTCCAGCATTTGCAGATTTTCCTTTGTTTGTGAGCTAATAGTAAAGGTTACTGCAGGATCAATTAGTTACGTGCTTCTTAATATAATGTTTGTAGGACTACATCCAGAGCAAAGAGAAAGTTCAGTGCAGTGGCTATCTCCCTGGTGTGCTTTGTTGCCTGCAAAGGATTCAGATGAATACTTCAATAGGAATCCACAAGAGAAGACAGGCATTGAAATTCTTGATGGATTGCCAGGTTCTCAAGCAAGCGTGTGAAAACTGTCAGGGCGTACAGCCTGAACTTTGCAGTGCTTTGTGTAGAGATTAGGTCTTTTTGTAGGACTGAAGTGTTGCGAAACCCCACTGGCATATTTATGAATGTAGCATCACCAACTGAGATTTCTGGTACGCACAAGCAAATCCACCCATTGTCAGTGTCTCCATTCCAATCCAAATGCTGTTCTTGGATCAGGATACCAATACCAATATTCCTGCTCCACAGCTGATCATATGTAGGTTACTGGCAAGATCTGTGCCCTCATGATGATGAGCCTGCACAGCAGACATCTGAGTGTCACTGATCTTTATACTTTCTTAGCTAAGTACAATGGAGCACCCTCTACAATCGTCAAGGAAGACATATTTCCTTATGAGAGTGCTCAGCCAGCTGCTCCTTCCCTACACATGGGTCATGCAGTTCTTCATGAATCAGGTCACCAACAGAAAGCTAATGGCTGCCCCTTGATTTGTCGCAGTGGTAGTGAGCATGATTAATGCCTAGTATTATGCACCAGATATATGTTACGGGAGTTGAGTCAGTGATGATTGCAGAGCATCTCAGAATTGATAAGAAACAACTGCAAATTGACATGTGGGCTTGTAACATTAGAAATCATGTAATCCTTGGAAAATTGTGTGTGTGCTCCAGCTAAGAGGAAAGAATATCTAATAAGCTCTTTGTATGTAGAAAGGTTAAATGATCAGTAGGTGGTAAACTGCATGATACATCATATTAGCTCCAGCTTAGAAGGAGATTAATACATGAGATAATGACCATAATAAGATGGCTACTTCCATGTGATTTTGGCTCTATTTCTAGGTTGGGCAGATTACATATAAGATGACATATTTCAATGTAAATATCTTTACTATCATACTGTCATCCATCTTAAAGACCGTTCTTATTCATTTCTTTCCCCTTCTTTTTCCAGCAACATTTTTGAGACTGTATGTCCTTTCCAAGGTGTATATTTATGCTGAAGGCTTGAAGACAAAGTTGTTTATCTCCTATGCAACTTTCTTCAGGAATTTGAATGAATTTAAGGAATTAGCAACTAGAAATCAACTCGTTTAAGTACAGCACAAACAGTGGAAATCAATTATTTGATTATTCCTTTAGTGGGGTTGCTTCCTGGTTCAGAATGCTTTCAGTTGAACAAGGTTAATGAAGTTCCTAGGCCAGAACATCACCAATAGTCTATCCTGGTCCAACCACGTTGACACCATGGCCAGGAAAGCTCACCAGCATCTACTTCCTCAGGAGACTAAAGAATTATAACATTTTTCCTTTGATCCTCATTAATTTTCATTGATGCACAATAGATTGCATCCAAAACAGATACACCACAGCAACTGCTCTGCTCCTGACCTCCAGAAATTGCACAGTGTGGTAGACACAGCACATCATGGAATCCAGCCTCCCCTTTATGAACTCTGTCTACACTTTTTGCTGCCTTGTTAAAGCAGCCTGCATAATCAAAAACCCCACCCACCTCAGACATTCTCTATTTTCTCCCCTCCAATTAGGCAGAAAATACAAAATCCTGAGAGCATGTACTACCATGCTCAAGGACAGCTTCTATTCCACTGTTATCAGCCTATTGAACGGTTTCTTAGAACGATAAGATGGACTCTTGACCTGACAGTTTACTTTTTATGACCCTGCACCTTATTGTCCACTTGTACTGCACTTTCTCTATCACACTTCTTTCTGCACTCAGTTATTATTTTATCTTGTTCTATGTCAATGTACTGTTGTAATGATTTGTATGAGTGCTATGCAGGACAATTTTTTTCACCATAGCTTGGTACATGTCATACAATAAACCAATTTGCAAATTCATCAGAAGATTTAACTAGAATCTGTGCTCCAGATTGAATTGGTAGTATCTGGCCAGCCTTAGACGCTGATTGACAAAATAGAGTATGTCTTCATAATTCTGCTGAATGTTTTAGTGCATACCTGCTAATACTCTCACTACATAATGTCTGGCATCTGAATTGGAGCTACTTTAGAACAAACTCAGCCTGCATATCCTACATCAAAGCATGAAGTATGGACATGATTTTTCCATAAAATCTAGTTTATACCCTCTTCCTGTCACAGGGAATCAAGTGACCATCCCTCTGCCTCATGCTAACTATGCCTGTAATTCCAGATTTGATTTCTACTTGTCATTGGTGATTTCAGAAATTAATTCAAGTTGCTGAGATCATTAGAGAGATGCATGGCAGCTGCTGAAAAACTTTGTTCTCAAGTCTTAGGTGAAAAAATGTCAGTCCCCAGTCTGAATGTATTATGTTACTTCTTACTTAATCTTGACAGTGTTATGTTTTGTAACTCCAAAACATAAAAACTAATCAAAATAAAAACACAAAGCTGGGAATAATGCATCTAACTTTGTTTTTACTTTAAACGAGGCAGGTTGTGTGTAATAGTACACGGATGGCTCCACTCAACCTCGGAAAGAATTCCTTCAGCCTCCATGCGATCTAGCTCACAGGCATCTTTATCATGCTGTTATAAGGAATTGGACAGGTTTTGTAAAACTTGGGTCTGGCATTTTCATTTAACACTATTTTATCCTTGATATGTTTGAGTTTTCCATTGCCATCCTTGAACACTGCTGTGGCATCATCCAATACCTTTTAAAATTTGCTTTCAGTTGACTCTTACGGGGTTGTGCATGCAAGTTGTGATTGGATCTCCAATCAAGTTATAGTTGTCTCAGCCAATCACACCCTCATAATGCTGGTCTTCCTATTTTTGCGCTTCAGTTAAAAGCTGATTTTGAATGCTTTCTTGAAAGATTTCATAAACTAAATGATCTCTTAGGGCATCATTAAGCCCATCATTGAACAGACAATACTCAGATAATCTCCTCGATTAAGCCACATAAACTGAAATCGACTCCCTTTTGATTTCACTTTTGAAACCTAAAGCGTTCTGCAAATCAACTTTGGTTTTGGTTCTAAATGTTGCAGTATTATACTTTTACGATATCAGCAAAGCTCATTTCAGCTGGTTTGGTTGGAGTGGTCATCTTCTAAGCAAACTATATGCCTTTAAATCCAATGTACTCAGTAAAATCAGAACTTTCTTTTCATTGGCTATTTTGTTTGCTTCAAAATACTGCTCAATTCGCTCAGTATACAATAGCCAATTATCACTTGTGAATTGAAAGTATCTATTTTTCCAATGTAGCCAGCTATTTCTGCTTTTTTAATCTGTTATCACCTGTATTTATTGTTTATTAACCCATGAACTCAACCATTTTCTCTCTCCCCCTTACCGAGGAAGCATGTACTGTGCTATTTTTTTAATTGAACAATTCTCGCAGTGCTTTTTTAAAAAACAAATGTCTCACTGTGCTTCAACAGATAGGCAGCCGTCGCAGGTTCATTTGAAAACTATCTCGTCACCACTGTTGTTTAGTAACTCCAAAACATAAAACCAATTAAAACAAAAAGACAGGAATCCAGAATGTACGTACGTTAGTTTTGTTTTTACTTTAAGTGAGGCGTGAATGTACAATGTGATGTTGTGACAATGTATGCCATTCATGTACTATTACATATAACCCATAATTAACTATTTAAACAAAGAATACTTAATCAAACAATGTATTTACAATATTACTGACATATTAAATACACAATACTAAGAAACAAAAGCAATTTCATCTTGGTTAGAATGAGAAGCTATAGGTTTCAAATTATGTCCAGATTTGTCTCATACTTTGATATTTTATGAGCCCTGAGTAATTTGAATATAATGCAAAAATGTTGCAACTCTCCAAACGGATCAGTACATATTGTCACACTTGACTGTATGTGTCTCTGGTCAATGCAGATTTAGGAAGTGCTGTCATCATAGTGAGCAAAATGTCTGCAGATTTAATTTACAGCACTGAAGCTACTGTATTTAAATGCATGTAGTATTTGGAATAAGATGGAATAAGAAGGTTGTAGTTGGGAGCTTAATATCAAGTGATATACTTTATATCGAAAGGACAGGCAGGAAGGCATAGGCAGTGGTGTGGTTCTGTTCGTAAGCGATTGAATTGCGTCTTTAGAAAGAGGTGACGAATCTTAGTGTGTGGAATTAAGAAACTGCAAGGGTAAAAAAACCATTATGGGGATCATATAGGCCTCCAAATAGTAACCAAGATGTTGAGTTGAAATTGCAAAGGGAGCTGGAAAGGGCATGTAATAAGGGTAGTGACACAATTATAATGGGGGACTTCAATATGCAAGGGGATTAGGAAAATCAGGTTGGTGTCAGATCACAAGAGAGGGAATTTGTTGAATGCCTAAGAAATGGCTTTTTAGAGCAGCTTGTGCTTAAGCCTGCTTGGAGAAAGTCTATCTGAGATAGGGTGTTGTGTAATAATCCAGATTTAGTTCAGGAGTTTAAGGTAAAGGAACTCTTAGGAGTCAGTAATCATAATATGAATTCGTACTGCAATTTGAGAGGGAGAAGCATAAGTCACATGTGTCAGTATTGCAGTGAAATAAAGGGAATTACAAAGCAAAGAGAGAGGAGCTTGCCCAGGTGGATTGGAGTGGGATACTGGCAGGGATGACGGCAGAGCAGAGATGGCTGAAGTTCCTCGGAATATTCACAAGGCACAGAATTTGTCCCACAGAAGAAGTTCTCAAATGGCAGGGGTAGGCAACTATGACTGATGAGAGAAGTTAAGGACTGCATAAAAACCAAGGAAAGGGCATATAATGTAGCAAAAGTGAGTGGGGAGTTGGATGATTGGGTATTTATTAAAATCCAACAAAAGGCAACTCAGAAAGACATAAGAAGGGAAAAGATGAAATATGAGGGCAAACCAGTCAATAATATAAAGCATGATACTAAATTTTTTTTCGGTTATATTAAGAGTACAAGGGAGGTGAGTTGATGTTGGACCACTGAAAAATTATGCTGTTGATGTAATATTGGGGAACAAAGAAATGGCGGATGATCTGACTAAGTACTTTGCATCAGTCTTCACTGTGAAGACGCTAACATTGTGCCAGAGGTCTGAGAGTGTCAGGGAGCAGGAGTGAGTGCCATTGCCATTACAAAGGAAAAAAATGCTAGGCAAACTGAAAGTCTTAAGGTGGATCAGTCACCTGGACTAGATGGACTGCATCCCAAAGTTCTGAAAGAGGTTATTGAAGAAATAGAAGGTATACTGGCTATCGTCTTTCAAGGATCCTTAATGATTCTGGCATGGTTCCAGAGGACTGGAAAATTGCAAATTTCA
This sequence comes from Hemitrygon akajei, assembly GCF_048418815.1. Classification (NCBI taxonomy): domain Eukaryota; kingdom Metazoa; phylum Chordata; class Chondrichthyes; order Myliobatiformes; family Dasyatidae; genus Hemitrygon; species Hemitrygon akajei. The sequence continues at coordinate 47,382,722 of NC_133145.1, forward strand.
CTCCAGTCTATAAGAAGGGAGGAGGGCAAAAGAAAGGAAGTTATGGGCCAGTTAGCCTAACCTCAGTGGTTGGGGATGTGTTGGAGTCTAAGTATTGGGGTACTTGGAGGCTAATGATAAAAAGTTGGAATTAGCATGGTTTCTGTAAAGGGAGATCTTGCCTGACAAATCTTTTATAGTTCTTTGAGGAAGTAACAAGCTGGATTGTCAAAGGAGAGGCAGTGGATGTGATTTACTTCGATTTTCAGAAAGCATTTGATAAGGTGCCACACATGAGGTGCTTAACAATATAACATCCCATGGCATTGCAGGAAAGATACTGGCATGGACAGAGGATTGGCTGACAGGCAGGAGGCAGGAAGTGGGAATAAAGGGGGGTCTTTTTTGGTTGGTTGCCAGTGAACTAGTGTGTTCCTCAGGAGTCAGTATTGCGACACTACTTTTCACATTGTTTGTCAATGATTTGGATAATGGAATTTATGGCTTTGTGGCAGAGTTTGTAGATGATATGAAGATAAGTAGTGCTGTGGAAGCAATTCGATTGCAGAAGAACTTAGACAAATTGGAAGAATGAGCAAAAAAGTGGCAGATGGAATATAGTGTTGGGAAATGTATGATAATGCATTTTGGTAAAAGGAACAAAAGTGTAGACTATTATCTAAATGGGGAGAAAATACAAACATCAGCTGTGCAAAGGGAATAAATGCAAGACTCCCAGAAGGTTAATTTACAGGTTGTGTCTGTGGTAAAGAAGGCAAATGTATTGTTGACATTCATTTCAAGGGGAATAGAATATCAAAACAAAGAGATAATGCTGAAACTTTATAAGACACTAGTCAGGCCACATTTAGAATATTGTCAAAGGTTTTGGGCCTCATATCTCAGAGAGGATGTGTTGTCTTTGGAGAGAGTCCAGGGGAGGTTCACGAGGATGATTCCAGGAATGAAGGGGTTAACATATGAGGAGCATTTGGCAGCTTTGGGGTGGGAATTTGAAAGAATATGGGGGGATCCCATTGAAACCTACCAACTGTTGAAAGGACTAGATAAGGTGGATGTGGTGAGGATGTTTCCTATGCTGGGGTTCTTCAGAACTAGAGGACACAGCCTCAAAATTGTGGATCGACCCTTTAGAACACAGATAGGAGGATTTTTTTTTAGCCAAAGAAGGTATATTAAAAGCGAAAATTGATAAGTTTCCGGATTGGTCAGTGCATCAAACGTTATGGTGAGAAGGCAGGTGTATGGGGTTGAGTGGAATCTGGGATCGACTATAATGGAATGGTGGAGCAGACTTGATGGGCTGAATGGCCTAATTCTGCTCCTATGTCTTATGATCTTATTTGCATTGGATCATATTGCCTCCTTCTGTTTACTTGCAGGGTATTTAAGGAGTATGATATAAAATTATTTACAAAGTGTAAGATTAATCAGGCTATTTAAAGAGTCACCTTGGCAACACAGTTACAGAAAGATGTCCAGTCAAAAGCTTCTGATGCTTATTGACTTGCTAAAGCTGATTCATTTTAACTAAATCTGGAGCCTGTCAGTAATATCAAAAGCTGTGTGACCTGATTACTGGAGGTCATAAATCTGGAAAGTTTATTCTTTAAACTCCAGTGAGTGAGAAATATGTTGTAAAAATATTGTTTCAGACTTTAAGGCAATAATTTATGTGTTAAATATTCTCACAAATAAGGTACTCACAATCTGATTAGAGAAAAACCAATGTATCCCCACTGTTTCAGTGCAAACTGAAAAGGGGATCAAATCTGAATTTTTATTTCATTGAATGAAGCACCTCTCAATAAATAAGAAGCACAAGGATTAATTAATCCCAAAACACTCACAATGTTTCAAAGCTTTCAAAGGTACATTTAATATCAGAGAAATGTATACAATATACATCCTGAAATTCTTTTTCTTTGCAACCATCCACGAAAACAGGAGAGTACCTCAAAGAATGAATGCCAGTTAAATCTTAGAACCCCAAACCCCCCACCAACAGAGCAACGTTATCTCCCCCACTGAAAAAGGCATTGGTGCACCCCACTGAGCACTCAAGCGTGCAGCAAAGCATCAATAAAGACACAGACTTGCAGTACTCCAAAGGCTACTTGTTCACCCAGTAATTCAACATACCACAGGCTCTCTTTCTCCCTAATAAGGGAAAAAGAGGTGTCCCCGTTTCACAGTGAGAGGGGAGACATAACAAACAACTTGCTGATTTATCATGCTAAAAGACTGTAGAGTCACTTTTTCCAAGCTCTGTACCCAAAAAACTTGGGACTCTGGGCACACAGCCAGCAGCCAGCTTGCTGCTTTTGATCTTCCGTGTCCTCTCACGATACACCAGTTTCCTGCAGAGGCACTGACCTCGAGTCCACCCGCTTCCAGGGCCACGAAATCCCGGAACCCTGAAGGTGTGCTAATCTTCTAGGCGGTGTCCTTGGTATATCAAATAGCGGACAGTTGTGAGAGTAGGTACCATTCCTGCAAGGAACCGAATTCAACATGTAATTCCTGGACAGGGTCTTCAAAAGAACCCTGAAAGGGAAAAATAGAGATATTAAAGGTACATGGAGCTTAGAAAAATAGAGGGCAATGGGTAAGCCTAGTGATTTCTAAGGTAGGGATGTGTTCGGCACAACTTTGTGGGCTGAAGGGCCTGTATTGTGTTGTAGGTTTTCTATGTTTCTATGTTTTTCTACGAACTAGAGCTTTTTCTGAAGATGCAAGCAAAGGAGTCGCCGTTAGGTGCTGTTGTCCTCCTAAGCTCCAATGTAAATGGAATCTTTCAACTTCTGTCATGCAGAATCTTCTTAACTAGTGTTATTCTAACTCTGGACCCAGCTAAGGTTAGCTAACAGCACAGTTTTGGAATAAACTTGGTACATTTTTTATTTACATTTATATGAAAAGTTCTCTTCTCAGTTATTAATTGGTATTTTTTTCAACCTGATATCACAGCTTTAAGAATACAAGAAGAAAATGTTCCTAAGCATTAATTGTTTACAGTACCATGTTGAAGAACTGCATGTATTCAAAGCACTGTTTGTTTTTATGTTAAAGACAGAATACTGTTGTCTACTTTTGACTCTGTGCACAGATCAGTCTGAATTATGAATAGGGAATGCAGGGAAATTGTTTTATGGCATACAAATTTTGCCTCCCATGGTATGTGATTAAGGAGAAACAAATCTTCTACTGGTCTGGTATACCTCCCACCCAAATCCAGTGTATTTCAGTTCATTGGAACAGATTGGGATGGTACATTTTTACCCAGTTAAGCGGCTGCTGCAGTCAGCCAAAGTTTCATGGAAATAATTAAAAGGTATAAAAAAGACAAACTGAGTAACAAATTGTTTATTAAAATGAATGTTTGAGCACTGCCAATACTACTACAGTATGAGCAAAGTGTTGATTCGTTCCTAATAATTATCAACAGATGAATTTATCCAGTGTACACTGCCATGTTCTTTTGATCAATTGTAAATGAGCAAAATCAGAGCTGACACCTAATGTAGATAATGAATATTCTTCATTTCCATTGTAACATTCAAGATGATTGCCAATACATTCAAATGCTTCATAGTCCCAAACTTGTTGAAGCAGTGAAATAGTTTCATTTTCACTCCTGGCTTTTTCTGGCATGAATGCTTGAACCCACAGTGAGCAAAACAGTTCTGAGTTGTCTCACTGCTTTTTGAACACAAACGTGTGTAACTGATGCCATTTAAAAAGTGTTCACTCTAAGCGCGGTGTAGTGCCTAGTGACTACAGAAGTGCATGCGGCTGACACAGTTAAAAAGCACCAGTCTTCTGTCCCAACCTTTCCTGACCGACACCAGTTAAAACTGTCTCTTTCTGTTAGCAATGGCCACAAACTATTAATGATATTAGTTTCCAATTGTCTCACCTACAAGATGGCTTTTTAGAGCAACTCATGGTTGAGCCCACTAGGGGATCAGCTAATCCGGATTGGGTGTTGTGCAATGAACTAGAATTGATTAGTGAGCTTAAGGTAAAGGAAACCTCAGGAGTCAGTGATCATAATATAAAAGAATTCACCCTGCATTTTGAGAAGAAGAAGTTAAAGTCAGATGTATCAATATTACAGTGGAGTAAAGGAAATTAGAGCCATAAGACAGGAACTGGCCAAAATTGATCGGAAAGAACACTGGCAGGGATGACAGCAGAGCAGTAGTAGCTGGAATTTCTGGGAGCAGTTTGGAAGATGCAGGGATATATACATCTGAAAGAAGAAGAAGTATTCTAAAGGCAGGATGACACAGCCATGGCTGACAAGAGAAGGCAAATTCAACACAAAAGCCAAAGAGAGAGCAAAAATTAGTGGGAAGTTAGAGGATTGGGAAGCTGTTGACAACCAACAGAAGGCAACTAAAAAAGTCATAAAGTAGGAAAAGGTGGAATATGAAGGTAAGCTAGCCAATAATATTAAAGTGGACACCAAAAATTTCTTCAGATTTATAAAGTGTAAAAGAGAGGTGAAAGTAGATATCAGATCACTAGAAAATTATGCTGGAGAAATGTAATGGAGGACAAGGAAATGGTGGACAAACTGAATATTGTTATCAGTCTTCACTATGTAAGACACTAGCAGTATGCTGGAAGTTCAAGAGTGTCGGTTATCAGATGCATGTGAAGTTGCTATTACTAGGGAGAAGGTTATTGGGAAACTGAAAGGTCTAATGTAAATAAGTCACCTGGACTAGATGGTATACACCCTAGAGTTCTGAATGAGATGGCTGAAGAGATTGTGCAGGCATTAGTAATGATCTTTCAAGAATCAATTGATTCTGGCATAGTTCCAGAGGAATGGTAAAATACAAACATCACTCTTCAAGAAGGGAAAGGAAGAAAGAAGAAAACTATAGGCCAGTTAGTCTGACCTCAGTGGTTGGGAAGATGCTGGAGTTGATTGTAAAGGATGTAGTTTTGCAGTACTTGGAGGTACATGCTTTAAAAAAGGCCGTAGTCAGCGTGGTTTCTGTAAGGGAAAATCTTGCCTGACAAATCTATTGGAATTCTTTGAAGAAATAACAAGCAGGATATGGGGATAATCGAAGGATGAATGTTGTATGCTTGGATTTTCAGAAGGCCTGTGGCAAGGTGCCACACATGGGGCTGCTGAAAAAGCTACGAGCCCATGGTATTACAGGAAAAATCCTACATGGATACAGCAGTGGCTGATTGGTAGGAGGCAAAGAGTGGGAATAAAGGGAGCCTTCTCTGACTGGCTGCCTTGACTAGTGGTGTTCCACAGGGTTCTGTGTTGGGACAGCTCCATTTTACATTATACGTCAATGATTTGGATGATAGAATTCATGGCTTTGTGGCGAGGTTTGCAGATGATACAAAGATTAGTGGAGGAGCAGGTAGTTTTGAGGAAATAGGATACCGAAAGATTTAGACAGGAGAATGGGCAAGTAAGTTCTAGATGGAATACTGTGTCAGGAAGTGTATGGTCGTGTACTTTGGTAGAACAAAAAAAAAGCAGACTTTTCTAAATGGAGAGAAAATTCTAAAATCTGAGGTGCAAAGGGGCTTGAGAGCCCTTGTGTAGGACTCCCTAGAGGTTAATTTGCAGGTTGAATTGGTGGTGAGAAAGGCAAATGTTAGCATTCATTTTGAGCGGACTAGAATATAAAAGCATGGATGTAATGATGAGGTTTTATAAAGAACTGGTGAGGCCTCACTTGGGGTATTGTGAACTTGGTGGAACTTGGAGGGGGAGGGATGCCGTAAACAGCTGAGAAGTTGATTGGTGAAAGAGACAGAAGGCCATGGAAGAAAGAAAAAGGAGCAGAGGAGCACCAAAGGGAGGCGATTAGTGGGCAAAGAGATAAGGTGAGGGAAGGAAAAGGGGATGGGAAATGCTGAAGGGGGGGGGGGGGCGCAGGGAGGCATTACCGGAGGTTTGAAAAACTGATGTACATGCCATCAGGTTGGAGGCTACCGAAACGGAATATAAGGTGTTCCTCCAACCTAAGTGTGGCTTCATCACAACACTGGAGGAGGCCGTGGATGGACATATTGAAATGGGAGTGGGAAGTGAAATTAAAATGGGTGGCCACTGGGAGATCCCACTTTTTCTGGCAGATGGAGCATAGATGCTCAGCGAAACATTCTCCCAATCTATGTCAGGTCTCACCAATATGCAGGAGGCCACACCAGGAGCACCAAACACAGTATATGACCCCAATAGACTCACAGGTGAAGTGTCACCTCTCCTGGAAGGGCTCTGGATGGTAGTGAGGGAGGAGGTATAGGGGTAGGTGTAGCACTTGTTCTGCTTGCAAGGATAAGTGCCAGGAGGGAGATCAGTGGGGAGGAATGAAAAGATCAAGGGAGTTGAGTAGGGGGAATGGAAATATGTGCTTGAGGGTGGGATTCCTTTGGAGGTGGAGGAAGTTTCAGAGAATTATGTGCAGGGCGTGGAGGCTGGTGGGATGGTAGGTGAGGACAAGAGGAACCATATCCCTGGTAGCGTGGCGGGAGGATGGGGTAAGAGCAGATGTGTGTGAAATGGGAGGGATGCGTTAGAGGGCAGTGTTGGTGGTAAAGGAAGGGAAGGCCCTTTCTTTAAAAAAGGCTCCCTTTATTTGCACTCTTTGCCTTCTGCCAATTTGTCATTGCTTTATCCATGTAGGATCTTTCCTGTAATATGATGGGTTTGTAGCTCCTTAAGCAGCCTCATGTGTAGCACCTTGTTAAAGGCCTTCTATAAATCCAAGTACACAAATTCAACTGATTCTCATTTGCCTATCCTGCTTATTATTTCTTCAAAGAACTCCAACAGATTTGGCAGGCATGATTTTCCCTTGAGGAAACCCTGCTGACTATGGCCTAATTTGTCATGTGCCTCCAAGTATCCTGAGACCTCATCCTTAATAATTGATTCCAGTATCTTCCCAGCCATTGAGGTCAGACAAACGGGCCTATAGTTTCCTTTCTTCTGATCTGACTCTCCCTTCTTAACACGTGGAGTGACATTTGCAATTGAATATGGTTTTGGCCTTTTTCTCAAATGTAAGGTAAGGACCTAGAGCTGAGCAATCTGCTACTTACAGAAATCATTACCTATAAGAAATGGGATGGTGAAATTGGGCATTGAATGAACTTTATTTAGAATCTATTTTAACTTTTATATGGTAAGTGATCCCTAGTTAATAAAAGCTAATTGAATCTTAAATATTATTTAATGTCAACCAAGCAAACAGTAAATTCAATATGATGATTAGACCTGCTCAAGGATTCACTACCAAGGTTTGGTAGAAAAGTTCAACTCTCACTAAATACCTAATGACAAAATCCTTTGAAAATTTCCATGTTTCTTTAAAGAAGTTAGTAATAGATGCTTCCACTTCTCTGAGGTGTTACTTATGTTCATTAAAGGTGTATGTGTTTAGGGTTAGACAGACCATTATCTATCAAAGTTTTCAAAGCTGGATTTACACACAGCAAAAGCATGAAAGATCTTGTTTGTATTTTCACACCAGCTCCCTAGTACAATTCAGTTGCTTCCAAGGTTTTCGGTCAAAGAGACCTATTCATCTCTGGCAATGATTAATCAATATCTCATAACTGTTAGCAGTAGTATTCTACAGCAAATCTGAGGTCTGCCTCAAACCCAATCTAAATAGATTACTTGGCAGAAGAAACTCAAAACTGACCTGATGATTGGGGCGAATGTTTGTAGCAGCCAAAATTAATTAATGGAATTAATTTCATTAATCTTCATCCAACAAGTCGCAGCTTGAAACAACAGCAAATGTACTTGAACAACAGCACACAGATTTGCACAATAGACAACATCTTTACGCAACAGTAAATGTACACAAGAAAGGTAATATTTACACAACAGAGAACATCTTTTCAGAGGTGGAGCAGTGTATTGCAACCAAATAGAAAACCCCTGCTTCTATCTTCAAAACTTCATAAATTCTGCCAAATAAAATCCTGTTTTATCTATAAAGGAGTTCAATTTGACAAAATTTTGATTCATTGAATTATTTTTATTTCAGCATTGGAATTTGATCTTTCATTTCCATTTTTGCTCAAATGGTCATTCCAGGTGAAGCAGCACTTCACCTGTGAGTCTTTTGGGGTCATCTGCTGAATCCAGGGCTCCTGGTGTGGCCTCCTGTACATCGGTGAGACCTGACGCTGACTGGGAGACCGCTTCATCGAGCACCTATGCTCCGTCCTCCAGGAAAAGCGGGATCTCCCAGCGGCCATCCATTTTAATTCCACTTCCCTTTCCCATTCCAACTTGTCAGTCCATGGCCTCCTCTACTATCGCAGTGAAGCCACACTCAGGTTGGGGGAGCAACACCTTATATTCCACCTGGGTAGCCTCCAACCTGATGGCATGAACATCAATTTCTTGAATTTCCGGCAATGCTTCCCCTCGCCCTTCACCATTCCCCATTCCCCTTTCCCTCTCTCACCTTATCTCCTTACCTACCCATTACCTCCCTGTGGTGCTTCTCCCCTTTTTCTTTCTTCCACAGCCTTCTGTCCTCTCCTATTAGATTCTCCCTTCTCCAGCCCTGTATTTCTTTCACCAATCAACTTCCCTGCTCTATACTTTACCCCTCCCCCCCTTCTGGGATTCACCCCTCACCTGTGTTTCTTCCTCCCCTCCCACCACCTTCTAACTCTGGCTCATCATGCTGTTCTCTCCAGTCCAGATGAAGAGTCTCAGCCTGAAACGTTGACTCTACTTTTTTCCATAGATGCTGCCTAGTTTGCTGAGTTCCTCCAGCATTTTGTGAGTGTTGCTCGCATTTCCAGCTTCTTCAGACATTCTCTTGTTTCCTTAAAATCTGTGTTTTTCTCATATCACCTTTTCACCCTGTTTTCAAGAAGTCGCAGGAAACCCCTTTTTTTTAGCTGCCTCTCTGCATTTGCATAGCTGCCGGCACAATCCAGTGTAATGTCGAGCTTTTTAGGAGTTGTTGGAGCTCTGTTCATTCAGGCAGGTGGAGTGTATTCAGTCACACTCCTTGCACCTGTAGAAAGGCATTGGAAATGACAGTAATGCTTCATTTCTAATGAGATCAACACCCTGTATGCATGCAGAGTAACACTACACCTGTAAGAATATCCACAGCATCTGGTAACTCTGTGATCCCCATTTCAGAGGCTGATGTACAAGCATCCTTCAAGATGGTGAACCTTGCGAGGTGTCAGGCCCTGAAGGGGTACCTGGACAGGTTCTGAAAAATTGTGCCACTACTGGCTGGAGTATTCAAAGACATCTTCAACCTCTCACTGCTGAGGTCTGAAGTTCCACCTGCTTCAAAAGGGCAACAGTCATACCAGTGCCCAGGAAGAGCAGGTTGAGCTGCTTCAATGATCCTTGCCTGGTAGCTCATCAACTATGCTGAAGTTCTTTGAGAGGACTTCAATTCCAAGATGGAGGTGCGACGCAGCTTTCAGCGGCCACTCCGGAGCTGATTATCTGTTATTTGTGAAGTGGGGTGCCGTGCACAATCATAATCGATTGAAAACGGACGTGGGAGCACAGAGGAACATCGGGAAATCTCCAGGAAGACCTTCTTCGTTGCTGCTGCTGCTGTGAGGTCCGGGACTCTGCTGGGAAGAACAGGCCCCCAGTCCTCGGGGCCGCGTTGCCGATGGCCATTGGCAGGGCCATCTTAATACGCACGGCAGAGGATGGTGCTCGGAGAAGCTGTGCTGGAGGGGATGGTCGTCGGCTCGGAGGTTCGACGGACTCGGAGTCTGCTGCAGTCAGGTCACTTTCAGTGTGTGCTGCGTCTGCGAGGCTGGGTTTGACGGAGCTTTCGTTGTGTGCTGCATCTGCGAGGCTGAGTCGGGCGGCGCCGTAGAAGTCCATGGGGGGGTATTCCCTTCTGCTGCCGGCATGGGGTGGTGAGTCTGTCGGGACCCTGGGGACTTGTGGAAATTGTGTGGTGATTTCTTTTGAACTTATAGTCCTTTAACATCTTTGGACTATTTTTACTGTGCCCATAGTCTGTTTTTTTTAATCAATTATGCTATTGTTTGCACTGTTGTAACTATATGTTGTAACTATGTGGTTTTGTGCAGGTCTTGTAGCTTTAGTTTTTGGTCTCATTTGTCTGGTGGATTTGGAGCTCCTTTCTGAGGAATGCGCTAAGATGGTAGCGCGATATTAATGCGCAGCAGCCTCTCCGGACTCTGGATTGGGGACTGCCAAACGTTATGTGGATTTTCTAGTGTAGTCTGTTTTGTCATATGCTTTTGTGATATCATTCTGGAGGAATGTTGTCTCATTTTTTAACTGCATTGCATTTGTGGTTTCTAAATGACAATAAACTGAATCTGAATCTGAATCTGAATTAACTTCTGCCTGAGAAAAGATCTGAACTCACTGCAATTCATTTCCTACTAGAATAATGTACAGCAGACACAATCTCATTCCTCTCCGCCCTGCTTTGAGAGGCCTAGACAACATCAAAACATTCATCAGACCACTGCTTATCACTTACCACTCTGCGTTCAACACCATCATTCCCTCAGTACTAACAAGCAAGCTTCAAAAACTGGACCTCTGTAACCCACTTTGCAACTGGGTCCTTTACTTCTTTATTGGGAGACCACAGTCGGTGTGGTTGAGTACTGTAATAACATCTCCTCCACAGTGGTTATCAACACAAGAGCACCTCAAAGATGCATACTTATCCCACTTCTGTGCTCTGTGTACACTCATGATTGTGTGGATAATCACAACTCAGACATAATCTGTGAATTTACCAAAGACACCACTGTTGTTGGTTGAATCTCAGATGGTGATGAGGAGGCTTAGATGAGTCAGGTCGATCAGCTGGTTGAGTGGTGTTACTGAAACAACCTCACATTCAACATCAGAAACATCAACAAACTGACAATAGATTCAGGAATGGAAAGTCAGGAGAACACACAATAGTTCTCATTGAGTGATCAGTGGTGGAACAAGTGAGTAGCTTCAAGTTCATAGGCATCAGCATCTTGGAGGATCTATCCTGGTCCCTTGCATTGATGTAATAATGAAGGAAGCACACCAGCTCTACTTCGTTAGGAGTTTGAGAAGATTTGTCATCAAATTTCTGAAAGATTTACTGGAGCATTCTGATAGTTTGTATACTGCCTGGTATGAAGCCTTCGGTGTATAGGCACATTTATGCATACTGCTGTTTCACACAGTGACTTAAATTTATTAAGATTATTTCTGGCTGGAGTAAAGCATTTAATAGTCTCGTCAACTTTTCAAAGAGCTGTTTCTGTCTCTTGAGATCATTATCAACAGTTCCACAATTTTAAGCTGAACTGGCATGTTGCAATACATCAGCAAGCTTAAGTTTTTCCTCTGAACTTGTAGTTACAATTAATTAGTTCATAACTGCTGCGGGGAGTACTGTGGAAAACAAAATATCACCATTGTACAGTTCCACTTTGTGTTAAGTAATGCTTTTGTGCGTGCATGAACAAAAATGGATAATTTCCTGCTTAGCTCCTTAAGCTTGTTCAACCCATGAGTGAGATCATTGCTGACCTTTGTGACTGTGCCTTTGCTGTGAATCCATTACTACCTGTGACTAACAAAATTCTATCAATCGCAGATTTAAATTTAATGTTGAGCTCCAGTTGCCATTTAAAAGTTCCAACCTTCGACTATTCTTTCTCTCTATAAGTGCTTTCTTATTTCACTTATAAAAGACATGGATCTAATCATTAACTCTATACCCACTAATTCAGAACTCCTAATCCTTCAGAAGTACTTAAGTAATTCCGAAGAATTAGAATCTGAAATAGGCCTTTTAAGCCCTCATGTCTATTCTGTCATTCAATAAGATCTTTATTCCTCAGTACCCTTTCCTGTACTAACTTAATCTAATGTCCTTTGAATGTCCTTTAATTCTCTTAATATCTAAAACTCAGCTTATCTCTGTTTTGGATAAATACGGCAATTGAGTCTCCATAGCCTTCTTAGTTAGGGAATTCCAAAGGTACCTTACCTTCGGGAAATCTCTATCCTGAAGGTCAATCCATTATTTTCAGTCTGTGAACTTTGATTCTAAGTGCACTGCCTGACACTACTAGCAATAAAGTATTTTGCACTGTTTATGAGATTCACCCCTCATTCTTCTAAACTCAAAAAAGCATAAGCCCACTCTGCTTAATATATCTTAACATGGCAAATTTGCCTTCTTAGGAATCAATCTTCCCTGCATTTCAGAATCAGGTTTATTATCACTGGCATGTGTTGTGAAATTTGTTAACTTAACAGCAGCAGTACAATGTAATACATGTAAAATAGAAAAAAAAAGAGTAAATCAATTACAGTAAGTATATGCATATATATTAAATATTAGATTAAAATAGTGCAGAAATAATATCTATATATTAGAAAAAAATGAGGTAATGTTCATGAGTTCAATGTCCATTTAGGAATCGTATGCCAGAGGGGAAGAAGCTGTTCCTGAATCACTGAGTGTGTCCCTTCCTGACGGTAACACTGAGAAGAGGACATGTCCTCAATGATAGGGGCCCTTAATAATGGACGCCGCCTTTCTGAGCCACTGCACGTTGGAGATGTCTTGGATACTACAGAGACTAGTACCAAGATGGAGCTGCCTAATTTTACAATTTTCTGAGGCTTTTTTCGATCCTGTGCAGTAGCACCCCCCCCCCCCCCCGCCATACCAGACAGTTGCCACCTGTATATTCTGCTATATTCAACTGTACACTCAGTGGCCACTGTATTAAGTACTTCATGTACCTAATAGGTGTGCCACTGAGTTTATATTTGTGGTTTTCTGCTGCAGTACACCATCCTCTTCAAGATTGGATGTGTTGTGCATTTAGAGGTGCTCTTCTGTAAGCCACTGTTGAAGCGCATGTTTATTTCAATTACAATCACCTTCCTGTCAACTTGAACCAGTCTGGCCATTCAACTCTGGCCTCTCTCATTAACCAGGTGTTTTTGTTCATAGAGCTGCCACTCCCTGGATCTTTTTTGTAGTTTGCACCATTCTCTGTAACTTCTAGAGATTGTAGTGCATGAAAATCCCAGGAGATCAGCAGTTTCTGAGATACTCAAGCCAACAATTATTCCACAGCCAAAGTCATTTAAGTCACTTTTCTTCTCCATTTTGATGTTTGATCTGAATAACAACTGAACCTCTTGACTATGTGTTTTTTTTGTATTGAGTTGCTGCCACATGATTGGCTGATTAGATATTTGCATTAACAAGGAGGTGTAAAGCTGTACTTAATAAAGTGGCCACTATTTTTGTATACTGTACATGCATGTTTCACATGTATATTCTAATAAATGGATATTCTCTACTTTCTTAGAAGTTTGCGTAGATTTGGCATGTCACCAAAAACTTTGACAAACTTCCACAGAAGCATATCCTAACTGGTCACATCATGAAAACATCTATGGTCAGGAACGGAAAAGGATATAGCCCAGCCCATCAGAGGCAAAGCCCTCTCCACCGCTGAGTGCAATTACATGGAGCCCATCATAAAAAAAACACCATCCAGGCCATGATCTCTTCTCACTGCTACCACTGGGTAGAGAGTACAGTAGCTGTAGTTCCCACACCACCATCTTCAGGAGAGGTTATTACCCTACAACCACCAGGCTCCTGAACCAACGTGGATAACTGCAGCCACCAATACTCTGAACTGATTCTATGACCTTCAGATTCACTTTAAAGGATTCTTTATAATTCATGTTTTTAGTATGATTTTTATTTGTGCAGCTAGTCTTATTTTGCACATTGGTTGTTTGTCATTCTTTGCCTGTTTCGGTATAGTTTTTCAAAAAATTCTATTGTATTTTTTCTGTAAATGCCTGCAAGAAAATGAATCTCAAGTTAGTATATGGTATGGTATCAGATACATACTTTGATAATAAATTTACTTTAAACTTTTTTTAACTTTGAACTTCTTTCTTGGTTAGGGAGAGCATACCTATAGAAAATATTCCATGTAGTCTCACCAGGGTACTCTAGTACTCATATCCTTTTGCACTAACTGCCCTTATTGAGACCTGAAGCACTCCATGAGTACAGTCTCCCAAACCAAATATGACCTGTTTATTCCTATTCTTTGTTTCCTATCCATTAACTAAACTTCAGTCCACACTAACATATTAACCCACATTTTGTTTAACTATCTCTTGTGTGGCACCTTGTCAAAGGACTTCTGAAAATCCAAGTACAGTTCATGAACTGTTTTGCCCATATGTATTCTGCTGGTTAGATTGTCATCTCATAAATCTACCCAGTCATTACTTTGGAAAAACATACCTTGTTATATTATGGTTTTCTATACACCAACATATTATCATATCTCCCAGGCAGAAATTAGGTGAATTTAACTTTCACTTGTAACACAATCATTAAAATTGTGCTTCAACACCCATGTTTTATCAAGGTTTCACTCTTCCATTTTATAAATGCCTTATTTAAGTTAGGAAACTAGTTTTCCTTAATAACATCTTTGCTCAAATTCACCTATAATTTTCTAAATTCAGGAAAATACAGCCTTAGTTTGTGTATTCTCTTTTCATTATCTACCCTGCCAAATCCATACCACATTGCCATCAAGGCGATTTCTGTCCTATGCTGTAGTGTCCAGAACTGCTAGGTTAAGTAAGGTTGTGTATAAGCAGGATATTGAGTTACTCCAGTACAAGTTCTTCTAGATTTAAAGGCAGGCATTCTAAAATACTTTATTTTTTTTTAATACATGTCCATGATTTTTTATCTAAATACTGTACATGCTGAGAGAGGACCCTAATTGCAAGCTTTGTGGTCAGCAGGGTTCACTGGCACACATACTGTCAGGATGTGAAACAGTTTTAACACAAGGACGATATCAGTGGCTGTGCCTCACTAACACACTGGTGTGGGAGAGGAGTAAAAAGAGACCAGAAAGAGTCTCTTGCTGGATATGGAGCAGGTGAGAAGAGTTGAGCTGGAAGTCAGAAGCAGATGGGCAGTGACTTTGCCACTTCTGCCGACCCGCCAACTGGATAGTGTAGTAGTTAGGGGTCAAAATACTCTATGAAGGTTGGGCACCACCTGACGACATCTGCTTCCAGCCAAAGGCTATGGCTAGCTCATCAGGTAACTAAAGAGAGCGCCCCGGTGTATGATGCTAGCTCTAGATTTAAAGGCAGGCATTCCAAAATACTTTATTTTTTTATACACGTCCATGGTTATTATCCATATACTGTACTAGGACCTCAAAGTCTTGGAAACTCTTATTTTCAACTCTTTACTATTTAGAATCTCCTTAGTTGTAATCTTCCCAGCTCCAGAGAAGATGACCTCTCATTTGCCCACAGAAAGTTGTTAATGCCACAATTTTGTTCACTTGACTACTCTGCTGATTTTTCCCTGCAGGACAATTTATCCATAATGAGGTCTTTTTTTGTGTCATTGAGAAACTTGGGCGTACAATACAGTATTCAATCCTGTCATCTGAGTTCATTATAAACAGGAAACAGAAGCTCAGATCCCTACAAGTCACCAGTAGTCACACCCTTCTAGTTTAAGCACCTGGCCATTATCCTTACTCTCTGTTTACTGACTCGCAAACAATTTTTTAGCTTAACTTTAATTTACAGGTCATATGAAGGACCAATAAATGCCTTATAGAAGTCCATATAAATATCATTGGACATTCCCCTGCCCATTATTTTAGTTATCACTTCAAAAATTGTATCATTTTCATAAAGTATGATTTATCTTTACAAATCACTACTGTCTATCTCTCAAGAGAAAATCTGCTAATGCTGGAAATCCAAGCAACACACACAAAATGTTAGAGGAACTCAGCAAGCCAGGCAGCATCTATGGAAAAGAGTACAGTCGACGTTTCGGGCCAAATCCCTTTAGCAGGACTGGAGTCGATGTTTCAGGTGGAAACATTGACTGTACTCTTTTGCATAGGTGCTGCCTGGCTTGCTGAGTTCCTCCAGCATTTTGTGTGTGTTGACTGTCTATCTCTTTTTGGTTGAAAATTTTCATGGTGTTTAGTTTTTCTATCCTGCAGTATTGAATTTGGTAATTTCCTGACGAAAGATATTTGGCTAAATAACATACAATTCCATAAGACACGGGAGCAGAATTAGGCTTTTTGGCCCATAGAGTCCACTTCACCTATCAATCATGGCTGATTTATATTACCTCTCAAGCCCATTCTCCTGTCTTCTCCCCATAACCCTTGATGCTCTTTCTAATGAGGAACCTATCAACTTCCACTTTAAATACACCCAGTGACTACTGTCTGTGACAAAGAATTTCACAGATTCATCACCTTCTAGTGAAAGACACACTTCCATAATTTCTCTCTCTCTCTCTCTCTCTCCTCCTCCTCCTCCTCTCTCACCCCCCTCTCCCTCTCCCTCCTCCTCCTCCTCCTCCTCCTCCCCCCTCCCTCCCTATTTATAAAGAGCAGAGTGAGATGTGCAGTTTAATAATGTAAAGGAATTAAACTTTGGTAGATTATAGTCCGAGCATATATAATGTTCTAGCCTATTTCCTTCAAAATCATCTGGTCCTGGTGATCTGATATTGGCTTATTATTGCAACACACATACTGAGATACAGAGAAAAGCTTATCTTGTATTTTATTTCTATTTTGCACTACTTATTTAATTTAACTATTTAATATATGGAGAGTACATAAAAATTATATATATATATTTAGTGTAATTCACATTTTCTATTATTATATATTTCATTGTACTGCAGCTGCAAAGACACAAAATACTCTGCAGATGCTGTGGTCAAAGCAACACGCACAACATGCTAGAGGAACTCAGCCAGGTCGGGCAGCATCCGTGGAAACGAACAGTCAACACTTCGGGCCGAGACCTTTCGTCAGGACTGAAGAGGGAGGGGGCACCTATAAAGACAGTAGGGGCTTTATAGGGCCCATGCCCCCTCCCTCTTCAGTCCTGACAAAGGGTCTCGGCCGGAAACATTGACTGTTCGTTTCCACGGATGCTGCCTGACCTGCTGAGTTCCTCCAGCATGTTGTGCGTGTACAGTTTACAACATATGCCAGTGTTATTAAACCTGATTCTGATTGTATACCATTCATAGAGAGCAAATCATTACACAGTGCATTGAGGTAGAACAAGGTAAAACAAAAATAATGCAGAATAAAATGTTACAGCTACAAAGAAAGTGCAGTGCAGGTAAACAATGCAGTGCAAGATCATAACTAGGTAGACTGTAAGGTCAAGAGACCCTGTTGTCAGACTAGGGAACCATTTAATAGTCATATTATACTGGGGTAAAGGCTTTCCCTGAGCCTGGTGGTATATGCTTTCAGGCTTTTGTATCTTCTATTTGATGGGAGTGGGAAGAAGAGAGAATGGCTGTCATGGGGGTGGGGGTCTGAGGGGAGGTTCTTTGATTATGCTGGCCACTTTACTGGGGCAGCAAGAGGGGAGGCTATTTTTTGTGATTTGCCTTGCTGTGTCCATAGTTCTCTACATTTGCTTGTGGTCACGTGCAGAGAGGTTACTATACCAAGCTGCAATGCATCTAAATAGGACCTTTCTAGTGTGCATCGATAAATATTGAAAAGGGTCGATGAGGACATGTCAAGTTTCTTTAACCTTCTATGAAGTGGAGGCATTGGTGAGTTTGCTTTCATGGCTATGGTTGGAGCAGGAGAGGCTATTGGTGATGTTTTCTCCTAGGAATTTGAAGCTCTCAATCCTCTCAACCTCTGCACCATTAATGTGGACTGGAGCATGTGCAATACCCTGCTTTCCTGAAGTCAATGACCAGTTTTGTTTTTGCTTTGTTGGCATTGAGGAAAAGGTTGTAGTGATGACACCCTGTCACTAAGCTCTCTATCTTCATCCTGTACTCCGACTCGTTATTTGAGATACGTTGCACTACAGTGGTATCATCTATGGAGTTCGAGGAGAATCTGGCCACACGGTCTTAAGTGTACAGGGAGTAGAGTACGGAGATGAGGATGCAGCTTCGTGGAGCACCAGTATTTAGTTTAATCAAGCCGGATGTGTTGCTGCCTGTCCTTACTGATTGTGCTCTGTTGATCAAGAAGTCAAGGATCCCATTGCAGAGGGAGGCATTCACTCTCAGGGCTAGGAGTTTGGTGATGAGTTTGCTTAGAATAATAGTCTGATGCAGGTATCTTTAATGTGTAAATGCTCCAGAGGTGAGTGTAGGGCCAACGGTATGGCATCTGCCATAGAACTGTTTTAGCAATAGGCAGATTGCTGTAGGTTAATGTTGTCTTGAAAGCTTGAGTTAAGGCATGCCATGACTATCCTTTTGAAGAACTTCATGATAGTAGATGTCAGAGCTGCTGGATGGTATTATCTTGTTTTTCTTGGGTACTAGGATGATAGTAGTCATCTTAAAACTTGAGGGAACCACAAGCTGAACTGAATTGACTTTATTTCTTACATCCTTCACATACATGAGGAGTAAAGATCTTTATGTTACGTCTCCATCTAAATATGCAATGTGCAATTTATAGTAATTTGCAATAAACAGTATGTACAAAGCACAGTCAATATAGCATAGAAATACAATTGTATCAGCGTGAGTCAATCAGTCTGATGGCCTGGTGGAAGCAGCTGTCCTGAAGCCTGTTGGTCCTGGCTTTTATGCTGCTGTACCGTTTCCCAGATGATAACAGCTGGAACAGTTTGTAGTTGGGGTGACTCAGGTCCCCAAAGATTCTTTGGGCCCTTTTTATGCACCTGTCTCTGTAAATGTCCTAAATAGCGGGAAGTTCACATCTACAGATGCGCTGGGCTGTCCACACCACTCTCTGCAGAGTCCTGCAATTGAGGGAATTACAGTGCCCATACCAGGCAATGATGCATCCAGTTAGGATGCTCTTAAATGTGCCCCTGAAGAAAGTCCTTGGGATCTGGGGACATAACACCCTTCTTCAACCGTCTGAGGTGAAAGAGGCTCTGTGTTGCTTTTTTCACCACCCAGCTGGTATGTACAGACCACGTGAGATCCTTGGTGTTGTGTATACCAGAGAACTTAAAGCTGTTCACCCTGTCAACCTCAGATCCATTGATGTCAATAGGGGTTAGCCAGCTCCTTTGTTTTTGTGACATTGAGGGAGAGGTTGTTCTCTTGACACCACTTGACAAGCAGAGAGAGGTTTAAGAATGTCTGCAAGTACCCCTGCCAGCTGATCTGTACAGGGTCTAAGAACACAGCCCAATGTTTTCCGCGGGCTCACTCTCTAGAAGACCGATCTTAATGTCTGCAAGGCTTTGTGCACTGGACACTGTAAGAGTGGATGATGACGTAGCCATTCCATGTTCAAAATCTGAGTAGAGTGTGTTAACCTTACTGGGACAGGGTGTGCTGTTGACGCCAATGCTGTCTAATTTTGTAATTTGTTACAACATGTAAGTCTGGCCGTAACTGACGGTTCCATTCTTTGGTGCCTTTATTTTCTTCATTATTGTTACTTAATTTTGTTCAGTCTTCATCCTAATTTGGTGTTCATTTTGGGAGGATGTTTGACATGCTGTCCTTTTCCATCTGTTACAGATTCTGTTGCAAACCAGTTGATTCATCATGTCTAAGAAATCTTTACTTTCATTTACAATAGCTTCTGTGTAAAGAATGAATCCTAGGAGTTTTTCAGGGCCAGGGAGGAATTGCTCTGCTGGGGGATGGATGTGGCGATGTGTAATTTGGATCATGGAGGGCTGAAGTAAAAAAACTCAGGTGTCAGGACCTGAAGAAACAGAGGGTAGTGTCATTGGGGAAGGGGGTTGCCGTCTTGTGTTTGGCTAGAGGGAAGTGATGGTGTTGAAGATGGGAGGGGAAAGAGAAGTTGTAGATGCCATGGTTGTAGATGTAGAGGGTTGGTGTTGGAGAAGGCTAAGGGTGCTGAAACCAAGGTGTCACCATAGTGAGGTTAAGTAGTCACCTACATGTATGCTGCACTAAGTGCCAAATTCCATGCACATTGATTGAAAAGTGAAAAGTTGCGGAAGCTGCAAGGTGCCTGACCTGTTGAATTTCTCTAGCATTTTCTGTTTAATTCCATGTATAGTGACCTTCACAAACCAATGACCTTTTTAGTGTTACATAAGCAGGCCTTAAATTTGTTTGGGAGGCTGCTTTGATAAGACCGACTGCAAAGTCTGACTGCTAAGAGCAGATAATTTAATTTCTAGAACTATAACCAAAATATGCTATGAGTGGTGTTGGACATCAGTACAGTTTCACTTGTGAGTAATACACACAAAACACTCAGAAATAATTGTGTAAGCTTTGTTGAAGGTCCATTTAGTACCCAGCTTCACTTAGAATTGGTTTTCCAATAAATTTTGTAGCATAGTGCACATAATGTTGTACTACCTGATAGAATTTCTCAAAACACACATTTGCTTCCTTTGTAGCATATTGTTATTGTATGCTTAACCTTGCTCTGTATTAATGCTCCTCATTGGGATTTGGGGTTTTTAATTTTGTAAAATGTTTTGAAAAACTAATAAATTTTTTTTTAAAAAAACACACATTTGCCTTGAATACTCTAACCCATCCTTCTACCCTAATGTATTAGTAGATGCTTAATTATTTCAAATTCTACTTCAAAGTAATCAGTAACAATGGTGAACAATTTTTCATATTAAAATAAGAATGTTTATCAGTAAAATTATAAGACCATTTTGTCAAAGAAAATTTCAAATACATTTACCTATTTTCTACAGGTAAATGGCACCTTGGACATCATGGCCCATATCATCCTAACTTTCGTGGTAAGAAGGCTTATTTCTATCAAAAATTAAGTTCAAAGCTGCGTTTCCTGGATCGTTGGACATAATATCTGCACTGTATAAGTTTGAATAAACTCAAAGAACAGAATTAATTTGCGGCAATGATTCACTTAATAAGCATTTGAGATCTTTAACAATACTTAGAGTAGATTTACAGAAAATCCCTCACAATCTGATGTTTGATTAGCATGTTGTTATTTGGCAATTGATCACATCTCAAGCACGAATTGTCAATCACCATTGTACGCAGCACACTACAGAACAGCTTTTTCCTATTTTTTGAGAAGATGTTGGACAAGTAGTAAATTCAATCACGTTACCCAATATCCAACCTATAGCTGGGGAAGTGATGACCCCCTCCTGTTAGTTTGTTTGAGATACTGTTTTTTTATTCTTTCTTACTTTTCTTCTAATATTTGTGTATCTGTGCACTTGTAATGCTACTGTGACACTGTAATTTCCTTTGGGATCAATGAAGTATCTATCCATATTGTGCCTATTATTTATAGTCACTAATAAAATATGCTTAGGTGCCAACTTGCTTAGAACACAAAGGGAGGATTGAGTCACAGACTGAGGAAGTTATTAGTGACAGTGCATGCATTAAAGCGATTAGATTTAATTTTTCCAAGATGATGGCTGATAGGCCATCTCCTCAGAGAACAGAAATTTTAGATCATGCTTGGTATGAATGATCACATTCACCCTTTCTTTATTATGGAAAGTCATGGACACTAATGAGGTAGCAACAGGGAGTGGAGGAAGATTATAACTGGTAATTTAACAGCTTAATGTACTTAGGCAACCAGACAATGAGTTCTAGCAAAAGTCTAAAACTTACTTTAAATTGTATTTTCTGATAGTGTCAATGGTAAATGCAGCATTTGTAGTTTACTGCTGTTCATCAGTCATGCTGTCAAAATTACCCTATTCCAAATGATTCAACTGACAGGAAAAAAGCTGTCATTCTAATATTAGCAGTCACTTTCCAGATTGATGGAATGGAAAAATTCAGAGATTCAAAGTATGTTAATGGAATATACAAAACTCATGGATTTGGTTTCCCTAAGTAAACTACTCCGTTTTGGTGGGTGTAGAGGTAAAAAAAAAATAGCAGATAGGCACTGTGCCAAAGCTCTGTGTCTAAAATTTACCCCCCCCCCTTAATCTTCCTGCCATCCTGTTATGACCCTCATCAGCTTCCTAGATGCTCACCATTATATTGCTTCATATTTAAATAAAGTGGGAAGTCATTGGCAAGGGCTATTGCCCACCCCTGAAAATGACTACCACTATTTTGTAGGTGGGATTGAGACTGTGCTGTTGTCCCCACATGGAAAAAAGTTGAAAGGAGATAATTCATACAGGAACATTGTTGTACAATAGCCATTACCTTGATTTTCCCTTAAAATATGCATGCCTCTTTGTTCAAACTTTCAAACTAGCACAAAGTATTAAAAGGATTCAAAGAACAATGTAAAAATGAAGAGAGAAGCAAAAAAATAAATGTGGGCTTAAGCAGTCTCAGGAGAAACTAACTGAAAAAAAGAAATGACTTTAGCATTAAACATATTTTGTCTCTGTGTTCACCACAACATAAGCAATAAATATGGCAGAAATGGAGGGGAACTGATGTTCTAAATTCAGTGAAAAATGCCATTAAGAACTAGTAAGTTTTGGAGTAATGTATTAGAGTGGTTAGATGATGCTTGTAGATCCTGTCAGTTTCCTGTGAAGTAGATTGGTTTATACAAGGAAGAGGAGGAGTAGGCCCCATGAGCTTGCTCTTAGCGCATTGGGAAGTCAGCATTGATAGTTCTAGTAAACCACAGTATTTTGACCTTTTTATTAATATAGTTTTTAGCAGGTTAGCCTCCTGCTAGAAATCTTCATCATCAGTTAATTTCTGCAAAATAATGATGTGTAATTTACTCATTAAAAAAGAACTACAATTCACCCCAAAAATTAGCTGAGTCATATATTTCATGAATACACCTGATTAATATGCATTCTGTACTGGACTTCCAATGTAAAAGGGTGTGTGCAAACATAAATTATGGTTAATATTGTTAAATATTGTTTTGATTTATTACAGGATTTGATTACTATTTTGGAATTCCTTACAGTAATGACATGGGTTGTACAGATGATCCAGGGTACAATATTCCTCCAAGTCCACCATGCCCCAGGGATTCCATCATGGAAAGGTAATTTTGCTAAAAAATCTGAGACAAATGCCTAACAACTCAGATAGGTAGTTAACCGTTAGTAGCTGGCAGTTGTGAAAATAAGATGCACCTTTGCACATGAGCATTATACAAGGTGGCTAACAAATCGCTCTCAGAATCTAGAATCATAAATCAGGCACAGTGTGAAAGAAGGCTATTCGGTCCATTGTGTTGTGTTAGTATTCTATGGAGAAACTCCTTTCTTCCACACCCTACCCTTTCTCTGTAGCCTTGCACACTTTACTTTATCACATACTTATTTCAATTCCCTCTTGAAGACCTTGATACTGGCTTGTGGCCTCCTGTGCTGTTACATTGAGTCCCCAACATAAGTTTGAATAACAGTTTATCTTCTGTCTGGGAACATTGCGGTTTTCTGGACTTAATACTGGATCCTACAATTCATTCTGAGACTTTATAAGGCATTGCTCAGACCACATTTGGAATATTGTGAGTGGTTTTGGACCTCATATCTAAGAAAGACTGGAGACGGTCTAGGAGATTTTCAAGAATGATCCTGAGAGTGAAAGGGTTAACGTATATGGAGCATTTGATGGCTCTGGGCCTGTATTTGCCAGAGTTTAGAAGAATGAAGGGGGATGTAATTGAAACATATATATGAAAGACCGAAATTGAGTGGACATGGAATGTTTTCAATTGTGGGAGAGTCTAAGACCAGAGGGTACAGCCTCAGAATAGAAAGATATCCCTTTAGAAGAGATGAGGATTTTCTTTAGTCAGTGCGTGACAAATCTGTTTAATTCATTGCCACAGATGTCAATGGAGGCCAAATTATGTTTTTGATTAGTAAGGTGACAGAGGTTATAGGGAGAAGCCAGGAGAATGAATTTAAGAGTGAAAATAAATCATCCATGATTGAATGGTGGAGCAGATTTGATGAGTTGAATAGCCTAATTCTGGTCCTATGTCTTATGGAACCTGCAGTGCATCCTAGATACAATCTACACAGTACATAGAAATGTTCTTTCTCTTGCAGTCTTACTTCTTTTCACTTCTATGTTATCCTTATAACTTCTAGTCTTCCAGCTCTCCACCAAATAAAATAACTTCCAATCTTCCACACAAGCCAAATCTTCAAAACTTCATACACTGCACTTCTGTCAAATCTCCTTCAATCCTTCTTGAAAGAAGACAGTCCCACCTCTACAATCTGTGCTTATAACTGTCATCCTTCATCCCAGGTAACAGTCTTGTAAAACTTTTCTGGACCCTCTTGTAAACCTTCACATCATTCCTATAGTGAGCAATCGGAATTGGACACAATTCTGGTCAGTTGAGGCCAGACCAGTCTTTTATATAGGCTCAGCGTAGCTTATTGTGTTGGCTTTCTATACTTCTGTTGATACATTCGAAATTGCATTTACCTTTAATTGTTTTCTTTGTCAAATTTGCCTCTTTCAGATACATTTCAGTTATACCTTCAGGGCCTGAGCTCTGCTCCTGTATCCCCTTCAGAACTATATTCTTTAATCCAAATTATCTCTCCCCTTTTTTCCTAGCTGATGTATTACTTCTCAGTTCCCAACATTAAACGTTATCTGCCATGTATTTGCCCATTCCACCAACCTGTTTATATCCATGGCATTCTATCCTTATATTCTTTGCTGTTCAAAATATCGCCATGTTTCTTGTCTGCTGCAGATTTTGAAATTGAGCCTTGCATTTCCAGTTACTATGCTATACCTGAGTTATACCTAGGTTACACCTCCAGATACTTAGTATAGATCAAGAAAAGCAATGGCCCCATCACCAACTCATCAGTTAATAACTCATCGGGGTGATTGATAAGTTCGTGACCTAATGCAGAAGGCGATGAGTTATTAACTTCAAACTTTCTGCATAATCACTCAAAGAGTTGACCTGCATGTGCATGTAATGAGAGCTGTATAACTCATCTCCTTCTACCTTAGGACACGAACTTATCAGTCACCCATCTGTGGACACTTTCTGGAGGTCCAAGATCTGTATGCTCCACAACCACTGGACTAAGTGTGTAAATGTAGGAGGGGATTATGTTGAAAAACAAATGTGCTAGGTTTTCTAAAATTGACTCCTTCTACCTTAGGCCACAAATCAATCACCCCTCGTATATCTGGAGGGGACTGTTTTATTTCCCTCCACAGATGCTGCCTGACTTGCTGAGTTCTTCCAGTATTTTGTGTGTATTGCTCAAGATTTCCAGCATCTGCAGAATCTTGTGCAGATCATCAGACATAGGTGCAGAATTAGGCCATTCGGCCCATCAAGTCTGCTCTGCCATTCTATCATGGCCGATTCGTTATCCTTCTCAAGCCCATTCTCCTGCCTTCTCCCCGTAACCTTTGACACCCTTACTAATCATTGCCGTCTGTGACAATGAATTCACAGATTCACCACCTTCTGGCTAAGGAATTCCTCCTTATCTCTGTTCTAAGGGAAGGGCCCTCTATTCTGAGGTTCTGGCCTCTGTTCCTAGACTTGCCCCACTTTAGGAACCATTGCTGTCTACATCCACTCCATCTAGGCCTTTTAATATTCACTAAGTTTCAATGAGATTTCCCCCCACCTCTCTATCCTTCTAAACTCCAGTGAGTACAGGCCCAGAGCCATCAAATGCTCTTCATACGTTAACCCTTTCATTCCCAGAATCTTTCTCGTGAACTGCTAACACCTCAACTATTTTATCCTCCTCTGCAACTTCTTGCTTGTTACAGGCTGATGTATTCACGTGACAGTGTCTCAGCATTGATGTACAGGTTCCCAGGTTTGTTCTTTGTCAACTCACTATTTCATCTACTCTCCTTTTGGCCCTTAAAATCCTTTCAGATTGTTTTGGATTATCATTGATGTTACCAGCTCCTCCTTTCCATCATGCTGCCTCAGCCTTCCTTATATGTATTACTGTTTCTAAGTATCTATTACAGATTAAAATCACAATAGATCTAATAGTCAGAATTTTTTTTAAATAGTAGATGCTTTAAATATGAAATAAAATCAGAAAATGCTGGCCAAACAGCAAAGAGGAACAGAGTTAATGTTTCAAGTTGACCTTTCATCAGTACTTTGTCAGAATTTGTAATGATTTCTGGATCAAGTGAAAACGTTCTCACCTTTGATCTGCAAGTTTGTGTACTAAAGTGTATTAATATGACATTCCAGTACAACTCTGTGAGTGGTGCTCTTTTCCAGACGAGATCATTAGTTTCCTCCACTTTTGGTGCACTAAGTAGTCTATGTTCATATTGTTAACAACCAATGACTTTGCCTAAAAAATTCATGAACGTAAGAAAATAGGAGGAAGAAAAGTTATTCTTCCTTCCATACCTGGCCTGCCATTTAATATAATCATGGATGATCTGTGCTATTCTCTGCTTCTCTTCTATACTGATTCCCCATAGCCTTTGCTTCCCAAGTTAAAAAAGCTTATTTACCGTAAATCCTTCAAATGAAATGGCCAAAGAGATGTTTGAAACACTGATATGGTGTTAAAATGGTGAAACATGGAACCTGGCAAGAGCTGTAAAGATCCATTGCGAAAATACGGGAAACCTACAGTGACCTTGCCCCATGGCATAGACAGTCAAGAGGCATTAAAGACTACTGGTGTGGCGAGGGGGAACCTAGAGTGGTTCCAGTGAATCAACTGTCCTAATGGAGTCCCATGCCATTGTTCAATCCAGACCACTGTGGTATTCAGGACAATCAATGAAGTAGAATTGATCCTGGCCAATATTCATCCTTAAAATCAACATCACTAGAACAAATTATCTGGTCACTGCAGATTTCTAGGGGCTTCATGTGTGGAAACTGGTTGCTACTCTTTTTGCAAAACTTGATCATGACTGCACTTGAGTTGGTTGTAAAGCACTTTTGGACCATCTGGGATTGTGAGCGCTCCACTATTAATTAAATCTTTTTTTGTATATTGCTGGAAGTGTGGGTTTATAACTGCACTACCCACAACATCTATTTTCTGTTAAAAATAAGAAAACCAATCAAGCATTTTTACATGAAAAAAGAACGTCATCAAGGTTTTATCATGATTTCTTAATAACCATTTGAATATTGAATATTTCATCTGGTTTTTAATATGGGGAAAATTGAGGGATTAGTGTGGGGTGCACACTCAGTAGGTCAAAGGGACTGTTTGTATGCTGTATGATTCCACAACGTTTCTATTGTCAAATATAATATGTTAATATAAATACATTTTTATAGAATTACACATATTAAATATTTATGTATTCCCAGATTACTTTCTGTCTCCTTCTATCCCTTCATTGTTTTTTTATTTTTCTTAAAGTCTGTCCTCAAAAAGTACTGTAAGAAACTGGAAAGTGAAACCTCAAAAGATCTTTACTCCACGCATATGACTACCATTGCATTCTTTGACTGCTTAAACAGAAAGGTTCTGAAATAAATAACTTCTGTAGTAGGCAATACCTGTGATATTACACCTTCACTGAAGGTGCTTCATAAGAACATCAGACAAAAATTGTGACACTGTGCACATAAGGAGGTATTAAGGCAGATGATCAGATGAAGAGTGAAGTTTTAGGAAGTATGGAGAAAGTAGAAGTTGGATTCAGATTTTTATGTGGACATAATAGTTTAGTGCTTGGAATGCAGATTGCT
This sequence comes from Hemitrygon akajei, assembly GCF_048418815.1. Taxonomy (NCBI): domain Eukaryota; kingdom Metazoa; phylum Chordata; class Chondrichthyes; order Myliobatiformes; family Dasyatidae; genus Hemitrygon; species Hemitrygon akajei. The sequence goes on from NC_133145.1 coordinate 47,410,421, forward strand.
GTGATGTTTGCTTGAATACATTGCTTGTCACAGTATATGTCAACCTCAGATCTAAAACTAGGATTCACAAATAAGAAGATTGCAGCTGATATAAAATTGGTTGTGTGTTTTTTAATGAAGAAGTATGATATCAATTTCAGTAGTAGGGGCAATGCATCATATCATCATATTATTCTTTCCTGACCTGAGGTTCTGCTTGTGTTTAATTTGTAACCAACTAGGTTTCCTTCTGGTGTTTCGGTTTTCTGCTACATCCCAAGAGCATAAAGGTTGGTTGATTATTTGGCCACTCTAAATTTCTCATAGTGTGTAGGTGAATAGTAGAATCCGAAGGGGAGTTGATGAGAATGCAGGGAGAATAAAATTGACATTAATGTGGAATTGGTGTAAATGAGTGGTTAATGGTTGGTGTGGACTCAGTAGAAGTGACAGTTTCCCTGTTTTATCTTTCTATGAATACGATTCTTCAGTACACCACATCGATGCTAACCAGCAAGTACCATCTATACTCCTTCTGTTTACTAGCACCTGGTCCATGGTTTACTGTGCCTTCGTAGTTCAAGTTCTCGTACTCATGCTTCTTAAACATTGTAACAGCTTCCATCGCATTATCTGACAATGCCTTCCAGATTCCCACCAATCTTTAGGTGCAAAAATTCTTCCTCAGATTTCTTCTAAATAACTCCTCAACTTAACCCTACACTATGCATAGATTTGTATACCTCTCTTGGGTTGTCCCCTGGGTCTCCTCTGCTCTAAGGAAAACAAACCCTTACTATCTGACCTCCCTTCATAATTGAAGAATTCCATTGCAGGCAACATCCTGGTGAATCTTTTCTGCACCCTACCCACCATATCAACTAGAACTGGACTCAGTATTCCAGTTGTGGTCTAGATAATGTAACATTCAGTTGATCCAAGACCTTTACTCAATTCCCTAGCTAACAAAGGAAGGCATCTTGTTTACCTTCTTTAGCATCCTCTGCTGTAACCTTCATGGATTTTTGGACTTGCACACCTAGATACCAAGGCCCTGCTATTTATAGTTTTGCTCCAGTGGCGTAACAGGCATTTGATGATGATGATATTTATAGTTAATGTTCTATCCTTTTCTAGATCCCTCTCTCTCAAAATGCTTCACCTCAGTGTTTCAGGATTAAATTACTGCTGCCACAGTACTGCTGAACTTACCACTTATAGCTTTAGGCTACCCTTCTCACCTTCAACAATACCACAAATTTTGTGTCCTTGCAAACTTACCAATCATACCTTGTGCATTCCTTTGGATCCGTTTGGTTCTAACCATTTGGGCCAGCCTTGCTGAAGTCTGTGTAAACCTTGTAAGTCGCATTGCCCTCATTGATATATTTAGCTCCTTTGTGGCCCTCCTTTGGTCAAGGTCAACTATGGATATTCTGCCCTATCTATATATGTTGTTGGTGCAGTGCCATCTGTGGCTGTTGAGATCAATATGAGAGTGTCAGTCTCTGTTGTGAAGGTCATTTCTATAAGTGGACTCAGCCTCGCTGGAGATGCAGCATTCCATGCTCAGGGCCCGTTTGTCTTCTGCTGCTTTCAGATATCTTTCCTCGCCTTACTTATTTATTACTTGTTGCTTCAGGCTGCTTCTCCATTCAGTGTAGTCAGCTTCAAGTTCCTCCCAGGACTCAAAGTTGATGTCCAGTGCCTTCATGTCCCACTTGCAGATATCCTTGCAGCACAGTTGTGGGTGGCCACTGGTTCTCCTGCCTGAAGCTAGCTCATCGTAGAGAATACATTTTGGGATGTAGCCATCTTGCATGCGGCAGACTGGGCCCAGCCAGTGCAGCCTATGTTCCCTGAGCATGCTCAGGAGGTCTGCACAAGAAAGAACCTCAGCATTGGGTACTCAGTGGCCCAAGATACAACAAACACATTATAATGGAAGGTGTTGAGACTTCTCCCCTGCTTAGCATATGTTGTCAAGGTCTTGCTGGTATACAGCTGTGTGCTGTTGACACAAGCATTGTATGCTGCCATCTTTGTTTATTTTTAGCTACTTCTTCAAAAAAACTCAATTAAATTAGTCGGACATAATCTCCCACAAACAAATGTGAGCCATCTATTCCTGATAAATTCCTGCCTTTTGAAGTGTAAATTACTCCGGTCCCTCAGAATATTTTTCCAATAATTTCCCTACCTGGTATGATTGATCTTCAACATCCATAACCATCTTCCCTTGTGCAAGTTACAACCCCGGCCACTGGAGTATTTTCCCTTTGAGCTGAGTTTTAACAAAGCTCCCTTGTGCTACACGATATTAAATGTTGCCTTGGTGTCTAACAGCAGTCACTGTCACCTCATTTCTGAAATTCATCTATTTGATCCATGTTTGGGCAATCACGTAATGAAGTTCAGAGTGTGTTGGTGAAACCCGAACAAGCAATCAATAAATCAGATATTGGGTAAGTGCATGTTGATTCGCTTCCATCACTTTGCAGATATTCAGAGCGGATTTATTGGGCAGTAATTAGTCAGTTTGGATTTGCACTGGCTTTTGTTTAATCAGGACACCCATGGGAAACCTTACACTGCATTAATTAAATGCCTGTATTCTAATGCTATTTTGACAGAAGTCCTGACGAAAGGTCTCGGCCCAAAACGTCGAAAGTGCTTCTCCTTATAGATGCTGCCTGGCCTGCTGTGTTCCACCAGCATTTAGTGTGTGTTGTTTGAATTTCCAGCATCTGCAGATTTCCTCGTGTTGACAGAAGTATGGCTGGTTTTAGAGCGCAGGTCTTCTACAGCTGGAACATTGTCTAGACTCCTAGCAAATGCTGTATCCAGTGCTGTCAGCCATCTCATGATACCACCACCTATCAGTGAATTGTCTTCTGTGATGGTGGATATCTCAGGGGTAGCCGAAATAGATCATCCATTGGGCAGTTCTGACTGAACATGGATTTTGAATGTTTCAGTATTCAAAGTGCAGTTAAAATGTAATTGAAAAGTGTTTGGTTGGAAGGAAAATGCTAAGTTGAAGAGTCATACTGCCAACTCAATTCTAGCCAGTTTCAGGGAATGCAATGTAAATTATAATTATTCAGAAATGAGTTAAAAAGAAGAATGGTCCTTAACTGAGCCACTAACAAAATGAAACATTGAGTTTGTGTGGCCATTAATACCAACCTACATAAACCTCTCAGAATATCAGTTGCTGTACCAAAATAGCTATCTGCATACTTACTGGCTCCCACCAATGATGCAGCATGTTCTATGTTATCATTGTAATCAAATATGTATCTACCTGGTATTTGTTAGTGAAGTGATCAACACACCTTTGTATGGCTTCTTAAAATTTTTTTTAAATTATGTGGTAAATATTGTTAGTTCAAGTTTTCTAAATATTTTAATTGAATCTTTAACATTTCGGTCTGAAACATAAATCAAACGAATATTCATTTTATTGTGGTTTCTGTTTTCAGCTGTAAAATCAATCCATGTACCAGAACTATAGCACTACCTCTTCTTGAAAACCAAAAGATTGTAGAACAACCTGTTAATCTCAGCAGCCTCACAGAGAGGTACACCGAAAAAGTTATACATTTCATTCGGAAGGCCAGGTGAGTGAAAGCCAACTGGTTATTCAGGAGAGATAGTGCCTAATACTATAATTTCCCAAAAATAACCTTCACTGGTGCAATTCTAGTTCTGGTTGTTATCAATTAATGCAAAATTAAAATAAAAATCACCAAAGCTCTCACTCAGTCCATTATATTTCTGATACTGTGTTACTGGAATAGATGTTTCACAGAATGGAATATGACTGTGACTGTTTTAAAGGATGCGTTGCTAAAGTGGCCATGCTCTCAGACAGAAATGGTATGTGGTACAAGTAACTATTGAAAAGGCATAGTGTGAAGAAGTTTTAATTTGGTTTCAAAATTTTACTCGCAGTACAATACTGATCTTTAAATTATATTTTAGTCTAAATTCTACCCTATCTTCTGTCAATAGTAGTAGTGTCCTACAGCTACCTGTTACCTTTTGTGTGTCATCCAAGAGTTTGGCCTCAGAATGGAGAGGCATCTTTCTCAGAAATGGACCTGTTACTATTTGATGTCCAGTCTTCAGTGTCCTGAAACTCCTTTGTGTGTTTTGTATATGAATTGATTTGTTTTGAGAATGTGACTGGATAATGTAGTTGGCCTGTTCACCTATGCAGAAGGGATTGACAGATAAATAAGAGTAAATAAGATTTTTTTTAATGTTACTATTAGCAGTTTGTAGTGTAATTTAGCCACTAGCCTTTCCTCATGAACTATCTAGCCCAGGAGTATAGGAAAAGAATGCCTCGTGAACCAGGATAGAATGAAAATTACTTCTTTTATTGGGTGGCCTTTCCATGTTTTGCTTAAGTACCAAATTATTATGTGGTACATCAATTAAAGTAAATCAATTATTTCCCCTCTTAACCCAAGGATCAAAGATTTACAAAACTATTTCTACCAAATAGAAATCATGGATCATACTTGATAGATTTCTGCTCTATATGGACCAGTTAGTTTTTGGATCAACTGATACAATTATATGGACTGAAAGCCCCAAAGGTCAATCCCTGACCTTCAAGGTGTCTGATTTGACCTGCATTTTATATTGAAGGTATATTCCAGGACTCCCAAAACCCATTTGCGTTAGAATTATTGGAACCTGTAAACTCAAAGCAGAGATTTCGGTACCATCAGTTTGAGCTGAATTTGACCTGATGTTTAAAAAGATAAAGAGACAGATTTGACTATTGGGCAAACCTACTGTTATCAAATTGCTTTCGTCATCAAGGCCTTAGTTGCTGCATTATCAGATTGTACATTAAAAACAACATTTTTATCTCATGATCCTGTTGACTTTCCTCTTCTGTTTTTTCTCAGGGAGAGAATGCATCCATTCTTCTTGTACTTTGCTCCAGCCCATATGCATGTTCCTTTACAGTACAATTCACATTTTGCTAACACCTCTACACGTGGTCCATATGGAGATGGTCTACGAGAGCTGGACCATGCAATGGGCCGGATATTGAAAGAAGTTAATGCAGATTTGCAAAATAACACACTAGTGTGGTTTGCGGGTATGGAACGTTTTATTCACATTTATCATTCTGACACTTTTAACATCTCATAGTAATGTTAATAATGATCGTAACTTTTAATGGTGTTAGCACAATATTCCTAGTTTTTCTCATATGTGGCATTCCCTGATAAGCCAATGCTACTTTCCTCGCCTATATTACAGTCTAATTACTCTTTACTTTTATACAGTTTCCTTTGCAGAAAATTCATACACTCTGCCAAGTGCTTTAAAATGCTGAGTTTGTTGGAGTTCTGTTGTAAGCTGCAAGCCCTTTGTTTTTGCTCGACTTAGCAACTTGAGTAGACAATTGAATACAGTGGTACCACATGCATGACAATCACATGTAGAATCTGCAGCTGATGATGTCAGTCCAATTGCAGAGCCAGTTTTGATGACTGTCTACCCAGCTCAACCAGAGCAGATAGAAACGTAGAAACATAGAAAACCTACAGCACAATACAGGCTGTTCGGCCCACAAAGTTGTGCCGAACATGTCCTTACCTTAGAAATAACCTAGGCTTACCCATAGCCCTCTGTTTTTCTAAGCTCCATGTACCTATCCAGGAGACTCTTAAAAGAACCTATCATTTTCACCTCCACCACTGCCACCGGCAGTCCATTCCACGCGCTCACCACTCTCTGCGTAAAAAACTTCCAAGCACCTTAAAACTGTGCCCTGTCGTGTTAGCCATTTCATCCCTGGGAAAAAGCCTCTGACTATCCACATGATCAATGCCTCTCATCATCTTGTACACCTCTATCAGGTCACCTCTCATCTTCCGTCGCTCCAAGGAGAAAAGGCCGAGTTCATTCAACCTATTCTCATAAGGCATGCTCCCTAATCCAGTCACCAACCTTGTAAATCTCCCCTGCACCCTTTCTATGGTTTCCACGTCCTTCTTATAGTGAGGCGACCAGAACTGAGCACAGTATTCCAAGTGGGGTCTGACCAGGGTCCTATATAGCTGCAACGTTACCTCTCAGCTCTTAAACTCAATCCCACGAATGATGAAAGCCAATGCACCGTATGCCTTCTTAACCACAGAGTCAACCTGCGTAGCAGCTTTGAGTGTCCTATGGACACAGACCCCAAGATCCCTCTGATCCTCCACACTAGGCAGTCTTACCATTAATGCTATATTCTGCCATCATATTTGACCTGCCAAAATGAACCACCTCACACTTCAACCATACACTGGGTTGAACTCCACCTGCCACTTCTTAGCCCAGTTTTGCATCCTATCAATGTCCCGCTGTAACCTCTGACAGCCCTCACAAAGAGTAGGAGTCCCAGAACAGATCCTTGAGGAACACCACTGGTCACCGGCCTCCATTCAGAATATGACCCTTCTACAACCACTCTTTGCTTTCTGTGGGCAAGCCGGTTCTGGATCCACAAAGCAAGGTCCCCTTGGATCCCATGCCTCCTTACTTTCTCAATAAGCCTTGCATGGGGTACCTTATCAAATGCTTTGCTGAAATCCATATGCATTACATCTACGGCTCTACCTTCATCAATGTGTTTAGTCACATCCTCAAAAAATTCAATCAGGCTTGTAAGGCATGACCTGCCTTTGACAAAGCCATGCTGACTATTCCTAATCATGTTATGCCTCTCTAAATGTTCATAAATCCTGCCTCTCAGGATCTTCTTCATCAACTTACCAACCACTGAAGTAAGACTCACTGGTCTAAAATTTCCTAGGCTATCTTGACTCCCTTCCTTGAATAAGGGAACAACATCCGCAACCCTCCAATCCTCTGGAACCTCTTCCGTCCTCATTGATGACGCAGAGATCATCGCCAGAGGCTCAGCAATCTCCTCTCTGGCTTCCCACAGTAGCCTGGGGTACATCCCGTCTGGTCCTGGCGTCTTGTCCAACTTGATCATTCCTACAATGAAATTCTGGACCCATGCCTTAATATAATGAGAACTATCATGGTACTCCTGAAATAGTTTCCCAGACATGGAACAAGTGCAGTTCAGAGAGGAGCTCTTGGCTTTGTCATTGCTGTTGTATCTTACATAATCTTTACTAATGATGTCACAACAGAAAGCAGAGAAAGAAAAGGAAAATCACAGATAAGATAAATTCTGCAGAGCTGGAAGTCCAAGCAACACACACAAAACACAGGCAGCATCTATGGAAAAGAGTCTATGGAAAAACATCAACTGTGTACTCTTTTCCACAGATGCTATCTGGCCTGCTGAGGTCCTCCAGCATTTTGTATATGTTGCAAGCAGAAGGGAAAAGGTTTTCATTCAGGCTTAGGGTGCAAGAGCTTAATAGAGATGGTGTATTCTAAATTGTCAGGCTCAACTCCTGACATCCCAAAAATTTTAAAACAACCAGAAAACATTGGAGGAGTGAGATGGAAATTCTCAATTTGCCTGAATAAATGCAACTCTGCCAACACTGAAAAATTGACTTGATCTTCAGCAAAACAGCTTGCTTAATAGGCACCCCACCCATCCCCTTGAATGTTAACTCCCTACAGTATCAGCGTAGTTTGTTGCAGCATGTACCATAATGAAAACCAGAAAAAACAGAAGTCATTAAAGCTTTTGCAACAGTTTCTGGAAATTCTACAACAACTACTATCTAGAAGTACGAAAACAGCAATTGCAAGCGTACATCATTGGTGGCAAATTGGATCTACATACCATCCTGTCTTGAAAATGTACCTGCACCAAAACACTTGCGGAAGGCTCAAAGTTCTGCAACCCCTCCCCCCACTATACAGTCCTGTGAAATGCCTTCTGAGAGATAGAGAAGGTGACTTCTCACTTTTTTTGTGTGACTGTATTTTACTGCTGTGTTATATGTGCTAACTGTGCCTTATGCTGTGTATGACTGTTGGTACTGTGTTTTGCACCTTGGTCCCGGAGTAATGCTGTTTCGTTTGGCTGTATTCATGTACGGTTAAATGACAATTAAACTTGAACTTCTCAAGAGGTATTAAGGATTTTCATTACAGAATACTATCCGTATCCCACAAATTAATGAAGAGAAACAAGCTTAAGCATAAGAGATTGTGCAGATGCTGGAAATCCAGAACAATACACACACAGACAAAAGCAGTTCCATTGCAAAGTGCACATCTAACCTTTCCTCTGCTTTTGATTGCTCAAAATCTGCATAACCAAAACTGATTATCAGTAAGCTAAACCAAATCAAAAATTTTAAATACTTTTGTACATCTACTGGAGATAAAATTGTCAACTAATCAGCCTTGCATATACAGTGGTTTCTGGTTAATTGGGACACATCGTACATTTTGGCCCAATTAAGTGACTGTATCAATTAGCTGAAGTTTCATAGAATAGTTAAAAAGGTATAAAAAAAGACAAACTACCATTTAACTGGGTAACAAATTATGCATTTAAATGAAATGCAGAACAAATTGGATCACTATTAATACTACTACAGTATTATAAAATTGTGTATTCCTTGTGAATTGTATTCAACAGAGGAATTTACATTGCTGCGTTCTTTTGATTGACTGTAAATGAATAAAATCAGTGCAAACCCCAAGTACAGATAATTGACTGTTTTCATCTCCATTGTAACATTCAAGATGATTGGTGATACCTTCAAATTTTTTGTAGTTCTTAACTTATTGAAGTAGTAAAATCATTTCATTTTCACTCCTGACTGTTTCTGGCATCTCCAAGCCCAAATGCTTGAAACAGCAGTGAGCAAAATAGTTCTGAATTGTCTCATGGCTTAGTTCTTACCAACTTACAGTGACAAAAATCACTGTTTTTTGAACACAAGCACATGCAACTGACGTTATTTAAAAATTGTTCATTCTAAGTATGGTGTAATGTCTAATGGCCACGCAAGTGCACGGAACTGACAGTAGTTAGAAACTGCAAGCATCTCCTGCCCCGATTAAATGGCACAGTGCCCCAAATAAATTAAGGAAATCCAGCTATTTTCTTAATTAGTTTTTGTTCTTTAAGGGTTGTCCCAACTAAGTAGCTGTCCCAATTAACTGGAATCCATTGTTCCTAGTTTCCTTGTGTCTTTTCCTTTTCTGTTGTATGCACTGCGGCAGTCATGCTGGTTGAAGGTGATTGGCCTTCAGTAAAGGAGGCCAGGAAGCCAACTATGAACTGCTTTGTGCTGACATGGGCTGATATGGAACAACATTACCTTGCAATGTGTGACATCATTCTGGGCTAAATGGATGATAGGTGACCACAGTGATATTGAGAGAGTAGCTCTTGTCGAGTTATGAATGCTGTTAAAATGAGAGGAGCTGTTCAGTTTGAGGTGTGTGATTATATCATCTACAGATTGCAAATCAAGAGATTATGGGAAGGGGGATTTGTGATATGTGAATGAGGATAAGGGAACGGTCAGTAGGTCAGGCAGTATCTTTCTCACTTTTCCAAGTGACGATAAAAAGTCTTCAACTTGAAATATTAACTCTGTTTTTCTTTCTATGGATGCTGCCCGAGTTGTTGAGTGTTTCCAGTACTTTCTGTTTGTTAGGGTGGGATAGCAAATTATCACTTTCAATGCACTTTGTGTCACAACTGGTCACAGACTCTGTTACACCTGCACCAATAATTGTCAGCACTCTTTCCTTCAAGCTGGTGAGCTAGGAGGCAAGAGCTTGTTCCCACACATTTGCCATTGCTATCACTGACTATGCTCATCAATGGATCCAGAATTCATAGGCAGCCTGCATCATGCAATTACAACACATCGTGCACTGATACAGCGACTGAGGATGAACTTCTCCCCCATTGGTTCTTTAAATTTAAATTGACTGAAACTCCAGGAGAGGGCCCAAAGGCTAAATTAGGTACAGATCCATTTTCTTTGAATTGAGATCAGCAAACATCTCTTAATATCTGCATTCTCCAAGAAATATAACTTCCAATGCTACAATTAATTCTCTCAAAAAAAAAAACCATCAAGGAAGCTAACTATTTTGCAAGGGCATGTAAGTAAATATTTCTGGCAGTGAAAACTGTCCTGCTCAGATAAAAAGAAACAAATTTTATGCTTATCTAAAAGAAACTAAAGTCCAATCTTGATAACTATAGACCAATACCCTTACTGTCGTTTAAGTCAAAGCTCATAGACCTTGCCATGAACAAGAAGCTGTTACAACATCCTAATCACAATAACCTGCTGTCTGTTCACTTAAGTTCCTGTTTTTCTTTTGTTATAAGCTTCCATTTCAAAAACTAGGTAATTTTGTCATATTTCAACAACAAATTGGAGAAGTAGCTCTTATGTTATTCTATTCTAATCATTTCAGTCTTGCTTGTAATTGTTATTAAATATCCCTGACTCTTTCCTCAGTTTTATCAACAAAATGTTTCGGCTAGCCCTGTTCTATCAGACCAACCTTTTGTATATAGCAGCATACTTGACCTGAGTTTGTTGTTTTTTGAAGTTAGTGCATGCAGTTCATCATATTAAATAAATGAATGTTGCATCATATCATTATTATCAGTATTATCACAGGGATTCCCCAAGAGAATGTGCTTTGCACATCACAAACAAGAGAAAGTATGCAATAACACACACAGAATGCTGGAGGAACTCTGAAGGCCAGGCAGCATCAATGGAAAAGAGTACAGTTGACCTTTTGGGCTGAGACCCTAAAGCGGGGCTCCATACTACAGCCGAAGGGTTCGGGTTGAAACGTTGACTGTACTCTTTTCCATAGATGCTGCCTGGCCTGCCGAGTTTCTCCAGCGTTTTGTGTGTTGCTTAGCGCATCATAGGTTTCATATGATACAACAACCCATTACAAATATAATATTACTATTTTAAAAAATTTTCAATATCAGATATATCATCTGTCATTAGAAATGCTCAGTAAGTACTTTTGAATGACTGTAAAGGAATTACCGTTATTTGCCTTGAAAGTGCAACAATTTTCTTGTTTGACATTTCTGGATCTTTCATTTTGCATGCTACTTCAATCTTAATTTTACTTTGTATTGCCTCTACCTCATTCCACCTCCCATTTTATGCTCTCTCAAATGCAGCAAACCTAAATGGTGAGAATTGAGTGCAGGCTCTATTGGTTTTAATGTAAGGAGTCTAATGCCTCTTTTAGCTAAAATAATATCCATTACCAACATCAGATTGTACACGTTCAGCTCTCCTTTTATACCACAAAGTAGTTTTCATAACCTTATGACAATTCTAAAGTTATATGTCAGCAGGTGATTAAAGAAAGTAAACATTGAAATATTGCAACCACCTGTCACATAAAGATTTGATTGCAGCTCCACCTTTCCCTGATACCAAAATGATGTGCCCTCTTCAGTGGGAATCAAGATGAGACATAATTGTATCCTCCTCAAGCAAATATATGCTGTCTTTTATTACTTATAATCTTGCACTGCAAACATGCAAATAATATTTCAATTATGTAGGTCTAAGTAGCAGAACTAATTCTGCAACTCATCCAGTGTTATGTTTGCCTGAAAAACAGTATAAAATTAGATGGCTTCCTGTGTGTTTTTTCTTGTACTGACACGTTCATTTTTATGTTATTGATCGAATTTGTGACCACTTTAAAAGATTTCAGTGAAATAGCGGTCATTTCCAGAGTAACACACTGGCAGCATCTAAGCAGAGGAATAAAGAGCTGGCGTTTCAGGCCTACACCCTTCATTAGCTGTCATATCTAGATGGATTGTCTGAATGCTTTTTATGGCAGCGGAAAAATAATAAAGTGTAGGAAATGTGGGCACTGCCTGTGATTTTCAACCATTTCACCAAATAATTAGATTAGATTAGGTTAGGTTCAACTTTGTTGTCATTGTGCCAAGTACAGATACAAAGCCAATGAAATGCAATTAGCATCTAATAGAAGTGCAGAGAATAGTGTTATTTACAAAATAACTGTGAATAAAAAGAAAGTGCTACAGCACACTAATATAAAAGTACTGAGACAGTCCAATATGGGTGCAATACTGCTTAGCGCTGTGATGTGATGTTCAGCAGGGTTACAGCCTCAGGGAAGAAGCTCGTCCTGAGCCTGCTGGTGTGGGAGCGGAGGCTCCTGTAGCGCCTACCGGATGGGAGGTGAGTAAAAGGTAATTGGCAATGAATACAGAAGTATCTAACACAGAATTTCATCAAATAGTATCTCCTCTGCATAAATCACCCCTTTTTGCATTCTGTACAATTAGGGTGACTAAAATGCTCACTAAACTGTAGGGATTCTCATCATGCCACCTTTCATTTGTGGTCCATCTTTTGCATTATCAAGCTGTTTTGGTAAGTCTTGGTATCGCTACTTTCCCTCTGAGCTATGCCTGTCAAACTTTGCCAAACTTGGTCGGATCAATTATATTCCAAAATGAGTTGAAGAGGTGGGAGTTTGAGGGAAGGAAGGAGGGTGGGATGGGAGAAGGCACCATGTGATGGAGAAAGGTTATTGTACCCCTTTTTCTCCAACCATGATGATTTCACACAGCATCTGTGAACTTTGGGTGTCCCTCAACAAGAAGTCTCCATCTTGCAGCAGAGACTGCAACTTCTTAAATAGCTGCTGTGGTCGCAGGGGTGGCACCTTGTGCAACAAATAATTTGCAGAAGTTTGGCAATTTACTGAAATTGCAGAAGAACTGAATGTTATCACAGAAAAGGCATTGACACAGGCATATAGAAACAACAGAAAGCAGTCTCTGAACAGAAAGAATTGGGAAGTTGGGATAGAAATGAGGAAATGACTGTCAAGAAATTGGACTGCACCTAAATAGGACTAATAATCTTAGCTAAGTGACTGACACCTAGCTGCTCATGCTCATCTATGCTGGATTGTGATTGGTATGAAAAGCTAGTGTCGACTGCTACTGTTGTCTTATGAAGCTACAAAACACAATCATTAGTGGCTCAAAGTGTCCACCTGCTGAACCAAGCTATGACAATTGATGTTGTTCTGTTGTTAAAGAACTGTGACCAAACAGTGAGGACTCCCATCATGTCACCTTTCAACACTAAGAATGGATCTGCTGCAGGTGAACTGATGACTACGGTACACAAAGTAGCTGCAGAGATTGCCTGAGAAGAGGATTGCCATGGTGCCAAGGTATTAAGGACAATGCAGAAAGAAGTACAGAGGCCTCTAAAGATGCATCATTCTCTGATGCTTGGAATGGTAGCTCACAAATATAGTCTTGAAACACGAAGCTCCGCTGGTAACACTGTTTGGGGTGCAACACCTCTCTTTCTCTCTCTCACACACGCATGCAGTCAAAGTCCTACAGCAACTGAAGAATGCAATTAATACAGCCATGTTAGTACAGTGCTTTGAAATCTCTTCTACGTCACCCTTGGTCCTTGCCTAGGATGGATTATTTTGCAGCACATGCCTTTCATTTTCAGATCACCAGCACGGAGGAGGGTTCTAACTCCTAAACACACTGAGGCCATGAGTGTGGCCTCAAAAGTGTCACATCCTCTTTTGGAGCTGAAGTGACTTGCAGATGTAATTATCTACTGATCTTTGCCATGCTTCCTTCTATCATGGTGATGAATAGCCTTTGTGTATTTCTGTATATATTGGCCAAGCTACATAATGGCATTAAGCTCTACTTTTCTTCCTTATCTTTGCAATGTTATAGGACATACCAGCCATCCCAGACAGAACTTCCACTCCAAAGGAAGAGGCAGAGCGAAATAGGTTATGTCATTGAATTTAAGCCCATATACACCCCTCCCACTGCCAGCTCACTTTTTACTCACTAATAGTACTGCAGAGGTTAAACAGCTAGAAGCACATCAAGGCACCAAGTATTACCAAGCTATGGTTAAACAAGAGGCATGGGGAACTGGTATGCCAGATGCTAGGAGAGAGAGGAAGAGGTCATATTTCAGTTCTGAATTAGAGGACTCAGTTAAGGGACTCAATTAAGTTTGCATGGGAAAGCTTTTTATGTTGTTATTATTTAGAGATACAACACAGTAACAGGCTCACGCCGCACAATTACAACCATGTGGCGAATTAACCTACTAACCTGTACGTCTTTGGGAAAGATAGAGATTAGCTTTATTTGTCACACAAACATAGGAGCATACAGTGAAATGCATCGTTTTTGCCTTGTGCTGGGACCAGTCCACAAGTGTTGCCATGCTTCCAGTGGCATCATAGCATGTCCACAACTTACTAACCCTAACCTATATGCCTTTGGAATGAGGGAATGCAGAGCACTTGGACGAAACCCACGTGCTTACAGGGAGAACGTACACACTCCTTACAGACAGCAGTGGAATTGAACCCAGGTCACCAACGCTGGAATAAAGTTACACCAATCACTATAACACTGTGCTACCCTGATTGCTGAGGATGCACGTGGAAATGCTTGACACACTGTCTGGTATCCCTGACAAGCTGCAAGAGATGTGAAGGAGCATGGAGATGTCTGCTTCCAGCCTGTCCTGGAGCAGCAAATGAAGCAGGTCTCTGATTCCACAAGCATTGGTAGAGTTTCACACTGCTTCGGTCAGAGCTCCACTTGCCACATGGATGAAAGCTATTACTTTCCAAGAATAAGGCTGATCCCTGAGAATAGCTTCTTTTCATCATTTGTGATGGTATGGGTCTGGAGGCTTTGATAGTCACTATGTGATCATGGTCACAGCAAATACATGGTCTGTCGTAAGCCAGGAGAGTTCCACGGGCATTGTGGAGCTGGAATGCACTATTCTCTTCCAATATATTCTAAGTTGCAGCAGTCACCAGCCGGCCCAGAGCTGCCTACAGTCAACTGGTTAAGGGCAGCCTTCCACAGGGACACCATGTGGAAGTATTAGGTCTAGCAAGACCAGACTGAAGGCTAATATAACAGGAAAACACAAGAAGGTTTTGTTCATATCAATATTTACTGTATTTCCATTTTGCTATTGTTTTGTGATTTATATTAATTAAAATCTTAAATCATTCTTGCCTGGCTTTATCAATGAGATATGCATAATGAGTGACGGGATGTTGGGGAATGGAGAGGGGAGCACTTGTTTATTTAGTGAATGCATTTAAAAAATTAACACATTTCAAATCACCTTGTGTTTCAATGCACCTTAGAATCCTTTATTATTGAGGATATTGAACTGTTGTGGAAGTGAACCTAATTTTCTGGTAGCTGGTATAAAGAAATCAGTATCAAAGAGCTTTACCATTGTTTTTAAGCTCAGTGAAGTTGAATTTGATACTTTTGAGAGTAAATCATGAAAAGTTGATGAATCACCATCCATAGTCATATTCCTTTGTTTCAGCTGTGACTCTAACCATGGAATGTTTCCCTTAATTCCCAGTGACTTATGGTTTTGCAGGTCTGCTTAATTGCACGCTCACATCAGAATCAGAATCTGGTTTATCACTGGTATATGTCATGAAGTTTGTTGTTTTGTGGCAGCTGTACAGTGCAATACATAAAAAATAATTATAATAAGAAATATATTAATATACAGTTCTGTGCCAAAGTCTTAGGGACATGTATATAGCTAGGGTGTCTACGATGTTTTTCCAGTAGTGAATTTGTCAACCTGGAGCAGAGAGCGAGTTTGTAAATCTGGTAGGAGCAAAGGGTGTTGGGAATGGCGAGGGTGGAGTGCTGTGGGATAAGTGGCAGAGAAGGTGTGTCAGGGGCAGGGAATGGCATGGGTGCAGACCCACCCAGCCCTGAGACACCAGGCAGGGTCATTTGATTCCAAACAACTGGTTTATTGATCATTATAGAATGTCTTTCTGTTGCTTCTCCCACCCCTCTCCCTTCCCTTTTCCAACCATGATCCCGCTCTCCCTGTACCCTCCCCACTCTCAGTCCACAAGAGAGGCCCAGTTCAGAATCAGGTTTATCTTCACTCACATATGCCATGAAATTTGTTTTTTTTTGGAGAGTGGGCATTAGTACAGTGCAATACATAAAATTACTCCCGTACACCTTACCTATATATATGTGCCTAAGACTTTTGCACTGTACTGTATATATTACATACTATTAAATAAGAAGTGCAAAAATGGAACAAAATCATGCTGACTTGATAGATAGATAGATAGATAGATAGATACTTTATTCATCCCCATGGGGAAATTCAGCATTTTTTCCAATGTCCCATACACTTATTGTAGCAAAACTAATTACATACAATACTTAACTCAGTAAAAATATGATATGCATCTAAAATCACCCTCTCAAAAAGCATTAATAATAGCTTTTAAAAAGTTCTTAAGTAGTTTACTTAAATACATTGAGTCCTAACCCTGGCACTTTAACGTATCTTACTCCTGGCGGTTGAATTGTAAAGCCGAATGGCATTGGGGAGTATTGATCTCTTCATCCTGTCTGAGGAGCATTGCATCGATAGCAACCTGTCGCTGAAACTGCTTCTCTGTTTCTGGATGGTGCTATGTAGAGGATGTTCAGGGTTTTCCATAATTGACCGTAGCCTACTCAGCGCCCTTCGCTCTGCTACCGATGTTATACTCTCCAGTACTTTGCCCACGACAGAGCCCGCCTTCCTTACCAGCTTATTAAGACGTGAGGCGTCCCTCTTCTTAATGCTGCCTCCCCAACACGCCACCACAAAGAAGAGGGCGCTCTCCACAACTGACCTATAGAACATCTTCAGCATCTCACTACAAACATTGAATGATGCCAACCTTCTAAGGAAGTACAGTCGACTCTGTGCCTTCCTGCACAAGGCATCTGTGTTGGCAGTCCAGTCTAGCTTCTCGTCTAACTGTACTCCCAGACACTTGTAGGTCTTAACCTGCTCCACACATTCTCCATTAATGATCACTGGCTCCATATGAGGCCTAGATCTCCTAAAGTCCACCACCATCTCCTTGGTCTTGGTGATATTGAGACGCAGGTAGTTTGAGTTGCACCATATCACAAAGTCCTGTATCAGTTTCCTATACTCTTCCTCCTGTCCATTCCTGACACACCCCACTATGGCCGTGTCATCAGCGAACTTCTGCACATGGCAGGACTCCAAGTCATATTGGAAGTCTGATGTGTACAGGGTGAACAGGACCGAGCAGTTTTATGTTTTGCCTGTACTACTGCCATGAAGTACAGAATTCATAACATATGTCTGTGCTAATAAACCTGATTCTTATTAGCTGTCATCACCAGAACACAGATCTTCACAGTGCATATCGTCTACAAGTATACTGCATTTACTCATTTGAACTACTCCAACAGTACTTTTCAAACCTGTGACTTCCACCTTCTTGGAAGCAGAAGCAGGTTTCCAATCAAGTTACACTCTGTCCTATCTTGGAAATATATTGTCATTCCTATCCAAAATCCTGGAACTCTATGCCCAACAGTTGTGTGGGAGTAGCTTTATCAGCGGTACTGCAATGGTTAAAGAAGGTTGCTTATCATAACCTACTCAATAGCAATAACTGTGGGTTGTGCAATCAGTGCCAGAGTTCAGAAAAATGAAAAAATAATGTTAAAATATTGACTTTTCAAAATATTCTCACTAATGGATCAGACCCAAAGGAAGGCTCTGATCATTTGTTTTGTGTGTATTTATGAAGACTTCTCCCTTGAGGGGGAAAATAAAGGAAAGAACATTCACTGACTCAGAAAGTATGACTTCATAGAGCCCAGGTAAAACTGAAATCATTTAGCATTAATGGAAAAATTCCCATGAGTAGTGTGATAGCTCAAACTAAGGACCTTAGATAAGATGGGCAGTTAATCAGGCTGTCATGTTTCAGTGTTAGTATTCCTTTCCATTCTGTTTAAAAACAGTGCTATATGATCAAATTTCTCAGCAGGGATTGGAGTTAACTGTAGTCTATAAGCAATTTCCCAATTTTATAAAAAGCTATTTGTTATAAGTGATGGGGTATTATTCAACTGTGGCATGCATCAGTATATTTCTAAGTAGTGTAAAAAATTAACAATTTATTTCTTCTTCAGTCACTCCATTCTACTTTAGAATAGAAGGACATTCATTTAGAACAGAGATGAAGAGGGATTTCTTTAGCCAGAAGATGGTGAATCTGTGTAATTCATTGCCACAGATGTCTGTGGATACCAAGTTATTGAGTATATTTAAAGCAGAAGATGATAGATTCTTGATTATTAAGGTTGTCAAAGGTTTCAGGAAGAAGGCAGACAAATGAGGTTGAGACAGGTAATAAATCAGCTATGATGGAATGGTGGAACTGACTTGATGGACCAAATGGCCTGATTCTATTTCTATGTCTTATGGTCTTACTGATCGTCTCTCAGACTTCTAACATTTTTTTCTGGGCTGGAAAGCTGCTTTTGTACTTCTGCCTATGGCAGTCCATCAGGATTGAATTCACAATATCCTTAGTATTTCTGGTGTGTTAGTTTTCCCTTCTCCCCATGGAAAAGCAGCTGGCCTGAAAACGGTGACTTATTAAGGTTGTGAATCTACATCCATCCTCTCCACACCCAATACAGTTCTTTCGAAAGAGAAGTGCAGCAGTATTATATAATTTTTTTTTTGATATAGAATTGGTGCAGTTGTTAGGAAGTTTCCTGTGCCTATTATGCAACAATATATTTGTCTTTCTAGGTGACCGTCTAGGCATGGGTCAGTTGATTCTCACTTTAGGTGTGATGACCAATGTCTTTATGATAACAAACCTCCATCTTTTGGATGTTTGGATATTTTAATGTATGAGGTACAATTTAAGCTCTGTTATGGTCACAGAAGAATTGAAACTGGAATATGAGGGTAATTAAAAATGAATAAGTTTATGACAAATTTTAAATAACATTTCCTGCTCATTAAAATGTAATCATCAATTACTGTCCATGTTAAAGTCTAATAATGATTTAGCACTGTATCTAAGATTACACATTTAGAAATGTGCCAACACTTTGGCTATCTCTGGTCCATTTATTTCCATAGGCTTCTCCATATGTCGTCTTATTTTTCAGGATTTGAAATAAAATATTGTTAAAACAGCAATGAGTTGTTACAATTTCACTACTTAAGGAATTCAGTGATTGCACGTATGGCACCATTTTGTACTGGCAAGAGTCCAAATTCTCACAACTATTAAGACATCACATTGGTTCTACTTTTCAAGCTTCCTTTCATGTTTTCTATTGAAGCTTTGTCTAACATTAGAAACTCATTGCATTAGAAATTGTATTGAAGCTTGCATCCTACCACATTGTGATGTACTGCCCTAGAATGCTGTCTCTAAGCCACACACATAATATAAAACTTTATTTTAATGGTTGATATTTTCAATTTTATAAGCCTCCTTTTGATAATTTTCAACTTCTTCTTTCACACAGGTGACAATGGGCCTTGGTCTGAGAAATGCGAGTTTTCTGGAAGTGTTGGACCATTTAAAGGAACATGGCAGACACAACAAGGTAATAAATAGACAACTATGGGAAATTGCTTTCCCAAACAAAGAGCTATACTTAGATGCAAAGTCTCGTTATCTGAAATCTTATTTCAGGGATACAGCTGCATGTCCAGATATGTCTTTGTTTTCTTTGTAGTTCAGTGTTTGTACTTTACAATGTCCAATTGGAAGGAGGTGAGAACCAGACGTTGTTGAGATAGTGAGGGGTGGGAATTGGGTGTGAGTGGGTTTTAACTTCCTGATATGATCAAAGTAGGGGAATTTATCACTGACCCATAAACAATTTTTGTTTTGCAGTGTTTGTTTGATGGAGCATGTTTAACTTTGTTATTGCACTTCCATATTTGTTCTGAATTTCCTTACATAAGTGTGGCAACAGTAGTGTAATGAAGCAGTTATAGAACTCTTATCACAGTGCCTGCCAGCAACCTGGGCTAATTTCCAGTGCTGTCTGTAAGGAGTTTGTATGTTCTCCCCGTGACCATGTTGCTTTTCTCCAGGTGCTCTGGTTTCCTCCCACATTCCAAAGACGTATAGGTTAGAAGGTTAATTGGTCACATGAGTGTAATTGAGCAGCACTAGCTGGTTGATTTGGATGGCCCTGTTACCGAGCTGTATCTCTAACTAAAAATAAAAATAAACATTAAGAAGGGTCAGGGAAATGATAACATGTCTGCATTAGTTTGAGCACATTAAGGGCCATTACATACAAGAGGTTTGCTATTTCTTGTGGTTGCTAGTACTCCCAGCGAGATGAGGAATTTGGGAAGCAGACCCACTGGAATATTCTTGGAATAATCTTCCTGCTGGATACCAAGCAGGGCAGTTCAGTTATGCAGGAATATTATTATTTCTGGTGATGGAAGGAAGAAGCCCGCAAGTAATGCCAGTAATCTATGGCAGCAGAACTATGACACTCTGCCAATGATGCCTGGTGCAAATAGTTTAATGATCAGGAAAGGTGAGCAATGTGCTACTTCCACTTACAATGTTATTTGAATCTGGACAATCACTCATCTTTCCCCGCATGTTTGTTTCTTGGCTTTACCATCAGTATAACCACTCACTATCATCTCATCTTTAAGCAATGTCACAAACCCCATAATTGCAATCAGTAAGACCTCTGATTCGATTTATCTATGCAAGATGATATTTCTCTCAGTCGTGGCCTTTATTCCTCCCTCAATCCAGGAAAAAAGAGCACAGAATGTCAAGGAGAGGTAAATAAATGGGAATGCTCCATGTGTATGATTATAGGCTTATTAAATACTTTACGTGTTTTCCCAAGTTGTACAAAAGGACTGCCTGAGGATTCATCACTCTTTCTGAGAGTGTACTGTTACACAACCTTGTACCACTACAAATACATGGTCTTGCACAGGCACTTAGCAAAGCAGAGAAACAATGACTTTGAGTAATTTTGTCTTATTGCCATTCTGTAAGAGCTGACGATTGTGCTGGTAGTAGCAACACAATTGATGGCCATGTGCCTTTCTCAAAGGCTTGCTGAAAGCTGCTCCTGTCATGAGCTGCTCTCAACTTGTAAAGTTTCAGCTAGGTCAGCAGCAGCCTGCTGTGGATTCAGAATCAGGTTTAATATCACTGGCATACATTGTGAAAGTTGTTGCTTTACAGCAGCAATGCATTGCAATACATAATAATAAAACAATGAATTACAATAAGAAGTAAATCTAGAGAAAGAAGTTAAATTAAATAAGTAATGCAAAAAGATAAGAAAAAAATACTGAGGTAGTGTTCATGGGTTCATTGCCTATTTAGAAACCTGACGACAGAGGGGAAGAAGCTGTTCCTGAAATGTTGAGTGTGTTTCTTCAGGTTCCTGTAACTTATCCTTGATGGTAGCAATGAGAAGGGTGCATGTCCTAAATGATGGGCGTTCTTAGTGGCCGCCTTTTTGAGGCATCACCTTTTGAAGGTGTCCTGGATGCTGGAGAGAGTTAACAGAGTTTACAAATTTCTTCAGCTTTTTCCAATCCTCTGCAATGGGCCCTCCATACCAGGTGGTGATCCAACCAGTTAGAATGCTGGTAGAAATTTATGGGCGTCTTTGGTGACATACCAATTCTCCTCTAACTCCAAATGAAATATAGCCGCTGTCTTGCCTTCTTTTTAATTGCATCAATATGTTGTGCCCAGGATAGGTCCTCAGAGATGCTAACACCCAGGAACTTGAAACTCCTCACCATTCCCATTCCTGATCCTTCAATGAAGACTGGTGCATGCTCCCTCAATTTACCCTTCTTGAAGTCCACTATCAATTCCTTGGTCTTAGTGATATTGAGTGCAAGATTGTTGCTGCGACACCCCTCAACCAGCTGATCCATCTCCCTCCTCAATGCCTTCTGGTGAGCCTGCCTTGGGTTAACCAGCTCCTTCGATGTTTCTTCAAGTCAAGTCAAGCTGCTTTTTATTGTCATTTCGACCATAACTGCTGGTACAGTACACAGTAAAAACGAGACAATGGTTTTCAGGACCATGGTGCTACATGAAACAGTACAAAAACTACACTGAATTACATGAAAACAGCACAGAAAAAAACTACACTAGACTACAGACCTACCCAGGACTGCATAAAGTGCACAAAACAGTGCAGACATTCATTACAATAAATAATAAACAAGACAATAGGCACAGTAGAGGGCAGTAAGTTGGTGTCAGTCCAGGCTCCAGGTATTGCGGAGCCTGAAAGCTTGGGGGAAGAAACTGTTACATAGTCTGGTCGTGAGAACCTGAATGCTCCGGTGCCTTTTCCCAGATGGCAGAGGAGTTTGTATGAGGGGAGTGTGGGGTCCTTCATAATGCTGTTTGCTTTGCGGATGCAGCATGTGGTGTAAATGTCTGTAATGGCGGGAAGAGAGACCCCGATGATCTTAGCTGACCTCACTATCCGCTGAAGGGTCTTGCGATCCGAGATGTGCAATTTCCAAACCAGGCAGTGATGCAGCTGCTCAGGATGCTCTCAATACAACCCCTGTAGAATGTGATGAGAATGGGGGGTGGGAGATGGACTTTCCTAAGCCTTCGCAGAAAGTAGAGCGCTGCTGGGCTTTCTTTGCTATGGAGCTGGTGTTGAGGGACCAGGTGAGATTCTCCGCCAGGTGAACACCAAGAAATTTGATGCTCTTAACGATCTCTACCAAGGAGCCATCGATGTTCAGTGGGGAGTGGTCGCTCTGTGCCCTCCTGAAGTCAATAAGCATCTCTTTTGTTTTGTTCGCATTCAGAGACAGGTTGTTGGCTTTGCACCAATCCATTAGCCGCTGCACCTCCTCTCTGTATGCTGACTCATCGTTCTTGCTGATGAGACCCACCACGGTCGTGTCATCAGCAAACTTGATGATGTGGTTCAAGCTGTGTGTTGCAGCACAGTCATTGGTTAGCAGAGTGAACAGCAGTGGACTGAGCACATAGCCCGGGGGGTGGGGGGGGGGGGCGTGCTCAGTGTGATGGTGTTGGAGATGCTGCCTCCAATCCGGACTGACTGAGGTCTCCCAATCAGGAAGTCTAGGATCCAGTTGCAGAGGGAGGTGTTCAGGCCCAGTAGGCTCAGCTTTCCAATCAGTTTCTGAGGGATGATTGCGTTGAATGCTGAACTGAAGTCTATGAACAGCATCCAAACGTAAGTGTCTTTTGCATGAGCATCACCAATTTACAGGGTCACCTGTTAAATCCAGTCAGCAGGTCCAAAAATGTTGGTACTGAGAAACAAGGTGAGCACTATTTCTCCAAATTCTGTAAGGAAACATCAGCACAACTTTAGTGAATTAAATCTTTCAGAAAATAACTCATGACAGTAGCTGCAGCATTTGTTCTGCGATTGCATTGTGAAATTCCGATACCTCCTCTAGGGTTCCTCAGTCTTGTATGACATTGTTGATTTGCAGAAAACTCAGTAAATTATGCACCTAGGGCTAAAGCTTGCAAAACTTGAAAACATTACTCCCACTGAATGATCATATTTAAATTACCAATCTGCCCTTCCTGGCATGGTTTCCAGATTTTGCTGACTAACATAATAGAGTTAAATCTGGTAGTCAACAGATTTGTATCACATTTCTAACATGCTGACATGCTATGGATTAAACCCTTCACCAACTCTCACATGATTTAGGTATCAGCTTGTTTACTCTAGGAACATGGAAATAGGAGTAGACCCTTGACCTAATTCAATATAACTGATTTGGGCTCAGATTCCTTCATTTGTAACATGAAAAAATAAAAATACCAAATTTAAAAGTAAGAATTGATCGAACATCCAAATGTGGAAAGCCTTTACAAACTTCTGCCCTTCTTTTTTGTGTGAATTTTCTTCAGTTCATTCCTAAGAGGACTGACTCTAACTTTTTGATAAAGCTCTACTTAGTCATCAACTTTCCAAACACCTTGGGAATAGAGGTAAATTTTTTGAATGCTGTCAACTTTCTGGTGTTTCGTATGTAAGCACAGTAAGTGTTGACAATTGAATATCTGCTTTATAGTAATGTTCCTTTATTATCACTGAGAAAGAAAGACTGTGGAGTATAACTACACATTCACTGGAAGTGGAGTCACGGGTAGACATGGTGCTGAAGAAGGCTTTTGGTCTACATTAGTCAAGGTATGAAAGCTGGGTGCAGTTGTACAGAATGCTGGTGAGACCACACTTGGTTTTGGTTGCTATGATATAAGAAAGATATTATTAAACTAGATAGAGTGCTGGAAAAATAATAAAGATGTTGCCAGGACTTGGAATATTGAGAGAGGTTAGGCAGGCTAGGATTTTATTCCTTTGAATTTAGGAAACTGAGAGGTCATCTTAGAGAGCAAACAATCATGGTGAATGCACTGTTTTTCAAGAGTGCACAGATTTAGGATGTGAGGGTAAAGGTTTAATAGGAATTAGAAAGGCAACACTTTTTACTAAAAAGGTGATGTACAAACCCCATTTCCAGAAAAGTTGGGATATTTTCCAAAATGCAATAAAAACAAAAATCTGTGATATGTTAATTCACGTGAACCTTTATTTAACTGACAAAAGTACAGAGAAAAGATTTTCAATAGTTTTACTGACCAACTTAATTGTATTTTGTAAATATACACAAATTTAGAATTTGATGGCTGCAACACACTCAACAAAAGTTGGGACAGAGTTAAAATAAGATTGAAAAGTGCACAGAATATTCAAGTAACACCGGTTTGGAAGACTCCACATTAAGCAGGCTAATTGGTAGCAGGTGAGGTATCATGACTGGGTATAAAAGTAGCGTCCATCAAAGCCTCAGTCTTTGCAAGCAAGGATGGGTCATGGCTCACCCCTTTCTGCCAAAATTCGTGAGAGAATTGTTAGTCAGGTCAAAAGGAACATTTCTCAACGCAAGATTGCAGAGAATTTAGGTCTTTCAACATCTACAGTACATAATATTGTGAAAAGATTCAGAGAATTCAGAGACATCTCAGTGCCTAAAGGGCAAGGTCGGAAACCACTGTTGAATGCGCGTGATCTTCGAGCCCTCAGGCAGTACTGCCTAAGAAACCATCATGCTACTGTGACAATTATAGCCACCTGGGCTCAGGAGTACTTCGGAAAACCATTGTCACTTAACACAGTCCGTCGCTGCATCCAGAAATGCAACTTGAAACTGTATTATGCAAGGAGGAAGCCATACATCAACTCTATGCAGAAATGCCGGTGAGTTCGCTGGGCCCGAGCTCATCTCAGATGGACCGAAAGACTGTGGAACCGTGTGCTGTGGTCAGATGAGTCCACATGTCAGCTAGTTTTCGGAAAAAAACGGGCGTCGAGTTCTCCGTGTCAAAGATGAAAACGACCATCCTGATTGTTATCAGCGAAAGGTGCAAGAGCAAGCATCTGTGATGGTATGGGGGTGCATCAGTGCTCACAGCATGGGTGAGTTGCATGAATATGAAGGTACCATTGACTCTGAGGCGTATATTATGATTTTAGAGAGACATATGTTGCCATCAAGGCGACGACTCTTCCCGGGACGTCCATGCTTATTTCAGCAGGACAATGCCAGACCACATTCTGCACGGGCTACAACAGCGTGGCTTTGTAGACACAGAGTGCATGTGCTTGACTGGCCTGCTGCCAGTCCAGATCTATCTCCTATTGAAAATGTATGGAGAGGAGAATCAGACAAGGGAGACCATGGACTGTTAAGCAGCTGAAGTCTTATATCAAGCAAGAATGAACAAAATTTCCAATTGCAAATCTACTACAATTAGTATCCTCAGTCCCAAAACGATTAAAAAGTGTTATTAAAAGGAAAGGTGATGTAACACAATGGTAAATATGCCTCTGTCCCAACTTTTGTTGAGTGTGTTGCAGCCGTCAAATTCTAAATTTGTGTATATTTACAAAATACAATTACGTTTGTCAGTAAAACTATTGAAAATCTTTTCTTTGTACTTCTGTCAGTTAAATAAAGGTTCACGTGAATTAACATATCAAAGATTTTTGTTTTTATTGCATTTTGGAAAATATCCCAACTTTTGTGAAAATGGGGTTTGTATTTATGGAATGAGCTGCTAGAGGAAGTGGTTGAGTCAGGTACAATGATAACTATAAAAGAGAGTTGGACAGGTACATGCAGGCACAAAGAGACTACAGATAGTGGAAATCTGAACCAACACACACAAATGCTGAAAGAACAGCAGGTGAGGCAGCATCTATGGAGGGATAAGGTACTACAGGTCAAGACCATCCCCAAATCATTGACTGTTCATTTCCCTTTATAGTTGCTGCCTGACCTGCTGTGTTCCTCCAGAGTTTTGTGCATGTTGGGGAGGTCATGAATTGGAAAGGTGTAAAAGGTAATGGCCAATTTCTGGCCTATGGAACTGGCTTGGATTGGTCAGCATGGACCATTTTGGGCCAAAGGGCCCGTTTCCATGCTATATAACTTTATGAACTCCATGAACTCTTGAGTCTAAATATTGAAACTCCATAACCAGTAACACCACCACACCACCACTTCTACAAGGGCTATTAGTGATGAGTCATAATGTCTGGCTTTTTTGAAATAAACATACATGGTAAAATATTTTTAAAATAATCCACCCAATCAGTTGTTTGTAATATCTTTTAAATGTAATTAAATTATTCAATTACCTTTACACCAGGGAATGCCATACCCCCATGTGGAATACTTGTTGATAATTTAATCACTGTAATCTGTATATATTCCTCTTAAATTTACTCCACAAAATCTCACAGCCAGGTTAAAGAGTCAGATTTGGGTTCCTACAGATGTACAGTGGAGAACATTCTGACAGGTTGCATCACAGCCTGGTATGGAGGCTTCAATGCACAGGATCGCAAGCGACTGCAGGGGTTTTGTAGACTCAATCAGCTCCATCAGAGACACAACCCTCCCCACCATTGAGGACATCTTCAAGAAGCGGTGCCTCAAGAAGGTGACATCCATCATTAAAATGGTGTCATTGTGAATTAGGGGGAGAACCCTCTGCTGGTTGGAGTCAAACCTGACACAAAAGAAGATGGTTGTGGTGGTTGGAGGTCGGTCATCTCATCCTCAGGACATCACTGCAGGAGTTCCTCAGGGAAGTGTCCAAGAACCAACCATTTTCAGCTGCTTCATCAATGACCTACTTTCCAACATAAGGTCAGAAGTGGGTATGTTCTCAAATGACTGCACAATGTTCTGCACCATTCGTGACTCCTGAGATAGTGAAGCAGTTCATTCCCAAATGCAGCAGGACCTGGACAATATCCAGGCTTGGGCTGACCAGTAACATTCAAGCCATGCAAGTCCCAGGCAATGAGCATCTCCAACAAGAGAAACTTTAACCATTGTCCCTTGACAGTCAATGGCATCACCTTCACTGAATCCCCTACTATCAACATATTGGGGGTTGCCATTGACAGGAAGCTGAACCAGTCTAGCCATATAAACACTGTGGCCACCAGAGCAGGTCAAAGGCTAGGAATCCTGCGGTGTGTAACTCACCTCCTGACTCCCCAACGCCTGCCCACCATCTACACGGCTCAGGTCAGGAGTGTAATGGAATACTTGCCACTCATCTGGATGAGTATAGTTCCATCAACACTCAAGAAGCTTGACACCATCCAGTGAAAGCAACCCATTTGATTGGTACCTCTTCCACAAGCATCCAATCCCTCCACCATTGATGAACAGTTGCAGCAGTGTGTACTATTTACAAGATACACTGCAACAACACACCAAAGTTCCTAAAGCAGCACCTTCCAGACCCACGACCACTACCATCTCGAAGGACAAGAACAGCAGATATCTGGGAACACCGCCACTTAGAAACACCCCTGCAGGTTACTCACCATCCTGACTTGGAAACATTTCACTGGTCTTTCATTGTTGCTGGATCAAAATCATGGAATTACCTTCCTAACAGCACTGTAAGTGTACCTACATCTCAGGGACTGCTGCGGTTCAAGAAGACAGCTCATCACCACCTTCTCAAGGGCAACTAGGGATGGGCAATAAATGCTGGCTTAGCTGGCAATGCCCACACCCCATAAAAATGAATAAATTAAGAAAAGCATTCTCACCATCTGAGACATGCCCTTTTCTTGTGAATAACATGAGTGAGGAGATACAGGATCTGATGACCCACAATCAATGATACAAGAACAGATTCTCTTCCTCAGCCATCAGATTTCTGAATCTTCCACCAAGCCATGAACACAACTATATTATTTATTTTTTGCACTTTCTACTTATTTTGTAAAGTATGTCTTTGCACTGTACTGTACTGCTGCCACAAACAACAAATTTCACATCATATAAAACTGTGATGGAAAACCTGATTCTGATTTATTAACAAGTAATTTAATACACCCAGTGAAAATCTAACTGTACAAAGTGATGAAATTGTATACCAATTAATTTTACAGGACAAATCCAATCTCCTGTAATTTTACAGGAGTGTCGCGTGTGGCCAAGTGGTTAAGGCATTGGTCTAGTGATGTGAAGATCACTAGTTCAACCCTCAGCTAAGGCAGTGTGTTGTGTCCTTAACCAAGGCACTTAACCACACATTGCTCTGTGACGACACTGGTGCCAAGCTGTGTTGGCCCTTGCCCTTCCCTTGGACAACATCGGTGGCATGGAGAGAGAAGACTTGCAGCTTGGGCAACTGCTGGTCTCCCATACAACCTTGCCCAGGCCTACTACTGGAAACTTTCCAAGGCACAAATCCATGGTCTCTCGAGACTAATGGATGCTAACTATTCTAACTAGACTAACTATTATTATTAATTTTACAGGGCAAGGGGGAGTGAGAAAATAATTGAGAGGTTGAGGAGCAGGTTTTCAGTTTGGTAAATCTAGAAGGTGTTAAGAAGTGCATTATTAATCTGTTGGCAGTGATGTTGGTTAACTTAATGTTTAATAAATTTAATCGATTTTATTTTTGTCTTAGGTGGCAGTTCAGCTAAGAGGACCACATGGGAAGGTGGCCATCGAACGCCAGCAATAGCTTATTGGCCAGGAAAAATCCCAAGTAACACAACTAGCAGCTCACTGCTTAGGTAGGTGAATAACCAGTGTATCTAAGTTTACTGCCCTGATTAGTTACTCTGATATGATGGAGAATTCAGGTTATCCAAAATGTTTTCCAAAAACATTTGTGCTGTTGACTTTGGTGGCCTATTAGTGACCTTTATAAGTCATCTGCCTGCTAGAGCAATGACAAGTATAGATACAGTGTGGCAGTTGAATAAATCACTGATATATTCTTTTATGTATATATTTATAGTAAGTATATATATATTTATGTTGTTAAGTGTCAACAAGAGCAACTACATTACTATGGCAAGTGATGGTGGCTTCACAAGAGAAGAGGAGAAAGCTGACAGTGAAATCAAAGCAAATACTTATTTGTAATCACTCCTGGATATCTGTTTAGTTTTTGGATTGTTGACGTCAGAGTTCTCTGAAATTTGCACTCTTTCACATTTGTATTTGTCTACCAATTCACTCAAGATTAATTCATGCAATAGAGATAAGTTAGCAAGTCCTTTTATCTCTTGGATCTAAGTTCAAATACATTCTTGATTGAAAGTTTAGTTCAAACTAAACTAAAGACAAATGTTAAAAACATTGCTTACTACTTTCAGCATATTATCTTTGTAAAAAACATTTCTTTAAAAATTCTCAAAACTCTTGTCTGTGAATTTACAAAATAAAGATATTTCATCCTAAAAATATTTAATTTTTGCAGCACATTGGATATATTTTCTACCCTGATTTCGCTATCGGGAGCAAGCCTGCCTCCAAACAGGCATTATGACAGTTTGGATATAACAAAGGTGTTGTTTGGCCAATCCCAAAGTGGTCACCAGGTAACATTTATTATTTTAATGTAAGCCAGAAAGAAGGCAGTTAAAGAGATCTTTGTAGTGTGTCATTACAACTGAACCCATTTCATATTGAATGTGCAATTAAACTGTTTTTGATGAATATTTTGACTGCACCATCAGGAAAATCCCTGCATTACAAGTAATTCAATGGAATCTTATACATTTCTGAGTTACCTGACCTGAAGCCCTGTAATTTAACACCTCATTTTTTTCAGCAGCACTGAAATCCAATATTCTACATTTAATCTCTTCATTAGAATTCATGCATGACAAAATCTTTTTTTTTTGCCAGCACTAAACACTTAAGAGAACATTGGCAGCTTGTAGATAGATAGCTTTGTACGTTTGTTTCTATTGACATCCAAAGGTAATTTTCTTTCCCATTATATTCATTTTTGATTAGGTTGTTGATGTTAGCAAATCAAAGACAGAGAATGACTTTGGGTAATTTAGTCTTACTGTCTTTCTGTAACAGCTGCATATTATGCTGGTGGCAACAACACAATTGATAACAGTATGTTTTTCTCAAAGGGCTGATCAAGCCACAAACTAAATTAGAGCCAAGATCTGGTTGTCTGATGCCTTGAACACACAGCTCATAACACTTCTTTATGTAACACAACCCATATTTTGCTGCTTTATGCAGTTATGTGATTAATTAGGACTCCCTTTTCCTTTCACTGTCTTCTTCTTCTTTAGTATTTCCTCAGAATTGAAGGGAACTTGCCTTCACTCTGGTTTTATGGCTTTTGGAGGGCAGGTAAGGCCGCTGGGAACTGGAGACCATTTCATAGGCATAATAGGAGGTACATGATGGGGCATGTGGAAGGTTAGTTTGTTGGATGCTGCTGTCTTTTTTTGACACACATCTATAGATTCCATTTGCTTTTAGTACGTTGACTTCAGCTTCTCCATACTATCCCAAAAGTTCCTGCTCCAGTTTGAGGAAACACAAGCCAAAGCTTTCTGGGTCTTGGTAGAGATATACATTATTTTAAAAAGAGGCCTTGAATTTCTCCACCTGTCCATCTAGCAATCTCTTCCTCTGGCAGAACTTGGAATCCAGTGTCTATTTTGTGAGTTTAGTGTTGGGTGTGCAAGCAATGTAGCCGGACACTCCATTGTTGTACTTCCCATTGCTGTTGTAATGTAGCTATGTAGCAGGAAATAGTCCTCTATGTATAAATACATTGACCAAATTTCCAAGTGCTGTGTCCCACAACATAATAAAAAGCAAAATTTTCAGTTTATTTCCTGTATCTGATTAACCAAAAAATTTCACAGTTCTATTTAAATCATTTTCAGCAGTAAGATATATTCCTCATGCTCCTTGATGTCAGTGAACTACTCAGTAAACTGACCTTGCAGGTTGGTTTACTTTGCAACTACAAATGATTACCATGCAAGATAGAATTGCTTAAGTTCTTATTATTGCTGCTTTGTGGTGAACATGTAATCTAAGGCTTACAGATCACAAATGCAGCAAGGACAGAGCAATTTCAGAACTGATTATATTTAGGTTTAGAATAGTCTAAATTGTAAGAAGCTTACGGTCAAACATCTGTGATTGTTACTGGCATTCAGAAGTATTTATAAATATTCAGGAAGTTACAAAGGAACCATATTAATTACTTAATAAATTAAATTTCTTAACAACAATTAACTGTATTTAAATTAAGTAATTCAAAACATAAAGATTACCTGAAGTTTTCCCATCACTTTCAGGGCCATTCCTCTCCAATGTAATGAACAGAATTTCAGAATTTTGTGCCAAGTCTAACCTGACGCAGGCTCATTGGTCAGCTTTCTCAGTAGAATTAGAAGAAAATCCAACCAAGTTGGCACTATGCTGCTGGATTCCAGGCACACATTTGGGAATACAGTCAGAATAATGGCAATAGGGACCTCTCAGAAAGTTTGAGACCACCTCATTGTCAATCTAGCCCTCTCATTTGAACTGGGTACACAGAGCTGGAATTCAAAAATGAGGCAATAGTGGTTCAGTTGTGCAAAGGTTTTATCAACCTCAAATGAAATTAAGTTTGTCTACTCTACATCATGATAAAGATATTATCCTTAGATGTGCTGATTACTGTGAACAATCCTGGTACGGAGATGTTTAAATATTGAGATGTTTTATTAATTGGATGTTTAAAAATCTAAGGTGTGATCTAACCAAGATCTAGAAGAAGAATGTGGAGATTATAACTGAGCAATGTCAATTAGGATTTAAACTGCAATGCACTATTTCAAACAAGGAATGAATGCAGTCTGGAACTCTGTGTCACAATAGGTTGAGTCGCATAACTTGCAAGATGGAAATCATAGAGTCATAGAGCAACTCAGTGCAGACACAGGCCCTTTGGCCCAGTCAGTCTGTACTGAACTACTTATGTGCCTAGTCCGATTGACCTGCACCAAGACCATAGCAATCCATACCCCTCCCATCCATGTACCTATCTACATTTCTCTTAAAAGTTGCAACTGAAACCACATGCACCACTTCCATTGGCAGCTTGCTCCACACTCTTACCACCCTCTGAGTGATGAAGTTCCCCCTCATGTTCCCCTTAAACATTTCAGCTTTCATCCTTAACCCATGACATCTAATCCTAGTCTCACCCAACCTCAGTGGAAAAAAACCTGCTTAAATTTATCCTATATATACCTTGCATAACTTTGTATACCTCTATCAAATATTCCCTCATTCTCCTACACTCCAGTGAATAAAGTCTTAACCCTCTCAACCTATCCCTATAACTGAGGTCCTCAAGTCCTGGGACATCCTTGTAAATTTTCTCTACACTCTTTCAATCTTATTGATTCCTTTAGTTAGGTGACCAGAACTGCACACAATACTCCAAATTAGGCCTCACCCTCATCGTATACAATTTCAACATAACAGAAGTTCTTTTTTTCAACCCTATCTACCTGTGACATCAGTTTCAAGGAATTTTGGAACTGTGTTCCCAGATCCCTCTGTTCTGCCTCACTCTTCAGTGCCCTACTGCTTACCGTGCAAGTCCTACCCTGGTTTGTCCTCTCAAAGTGCGGCACCTCACACTTGTCTGCATTAAATTCCATCTGCCATTTTTTAGACCACTTTTCCAGCTGGTCCAGATCTTGCTGCAAGCTCTGATAGCCTTCCTCACTGTCTACTTTGCCCCCAATCTTGGTGTCATCCGCAAATTTGCTGATTCAGATTACTACATTATCATCCAGGTTGTTGATATAGATGACTAGCAACAATGGACCCAGCGCCAATCCCTGCAGCTGACTAGTCACAGGCCTCCAATCAGAGAGGTAAACTGATAACAGTTTTTTAAGTAAGCGGATTGTGAGATGGTTAGATAAGTCTGATGAATGAAGTTCAGAAACAAATCATTAATGAATTATATGATTGGCCAAATGATTGACAGAAAGGGCTGAACAGCCTTTTCCTATTTCTTACGTTGATTGCTACAGAGCTGGATAAATCAGTGAAAGCTGTGCATGCCAAGAGAGACTAAGAGAAGTCTGTGAATTGTACCGACTGATTGTTGACTTATTCATCAATGATTTCAGTCATGCATGTTTGATATCAGGAATATTTCATTAGTATTGAGAGTTCAGATATCAATTCAAGTAAATGTCAGGTAGAAGAATATTGTGGTAAGATAATTTTGAATATGATGGAAACGGTGTAGTGGTGGGTAATGTAAATTTATTAAAAACTTAGAGATATTGCAAGGAATTTAAAACAAGATTCAAAGATCAGTGCATATCACAGATGGCCCACTCCTGTTTTTATTTTCTGTGTTCCACTGTGCTTTATTTAGTTTTTAAACTGTTCAACATCAGCCAACAACTTTGACAGGTGATTTCTTCGTTATAAAGGGAAAGCTATTTCTCACAAGAAGTTGTGAAAACCTATTGCAACTTCATGACAATACTGTTATTCCTGTTATAGCACGTTGTTAAACACTGTGTATATGAATCCAGTTAACTTTTCATCACTTATTATTTTCAAGTCACGGAATAGCCCTTGGAATAGAGTTAAGCCAATCTTCAAGAAATGGAAAGAATATGGCACAGCTGTAAATCTGCCTGGAGCAACGTCCTCGAAAACTGAGTGACTGTGAAAGAAGGCGACTAGTGAGGGAGGCCACTAAGAGACCTATGACAACTCTGGAGGAGTTACAAGCTTCAATGGCTGAGGTGGGATTGACTGCACATACAACTGTTGTCCAGGGGCTTCACCAGTTGCGGCTTTATGGGAGAGTGGCAAAGAGAAAGGCACTGTTGAGAAAAATACTAATATGAAATCTCAGCTTAGAGTTTGCCAAAAGGAATGTGGAAGACTCTGATGTCAGCTGGAAGAAGTTTCTGTGGTCTGATGAAACTAAAGTTGAGCTTTATGGCTATCAGACTAAATGCTATGTTTGGTGTAAACCAAACACCACACATCATCAAAATCACACCGTCCCTACCGTGAAGCATGGTTGTGGCTGCATCACGCTGTGGGGATGCTTCATTGCAGCAGGCCCTGGAAAACTTGTGAAGGAAGAGGGTGAAATGAATGTAGCAAAAGACAGGGAAATCCCAGAGGAAAACCTGATGCAGTCTGCAAGAGAACTGCGACTTGGGAGAAGATTTGTTTTCCAGCAAGACAAAGCCAAAGCTACACTAAAATTACCTAAAAACAAAGTTAATGTCCTGGAATGGCCAAGTCAGAGTCCAGACCTCAATTTGACTGAGAATTTGTGGCTGGACTCAAAAAGGGCTGTTCACTTCACTCTTGATCTCCATGCAATCTGACAGAGCTTGAGCAGGTTTGAAAAGAAGAATGGGGAAAAATTGCAGTGTCCAGATGTGCAAAGCTGATAGAGACCTATCTACACAGACTAAAGGCTGTAATTGCTGCCAAAGGTGCATCTACTAAATAGTGACTTGAAGGGGGTGAATTCTTATGCGATAAATTATTTTGTATTTTAGATTTGTAATTAATTTAGATCACCTTGCAGAGATCTGTTTTCACTTTGACGCAAAAGAGTCTTTTTCTGTTGATCAGTGTCAAAACAGCCAAATTAAATCCACTGAGTTTCAATGTTATAAAACAATAAAGCATGAAAACTTCCAAGAGAGTTGATTACTTTTTATAGACACTGTACTTTGGCTGTGTTGTCCACCCCCTCAGCCTGGGTCATATTCAGCAGATGCCATCTGCCAATGCAAGGGCCAGTAGATTCTATTAGGACAGCAAGCTCAGTGCAAGAGCACAGTGAAGGCCCCACTGGATTGACACAGAACTGTTTGAACGATGGATACAGGTGATCAGAGGTTTCTGTTGCAGTATATTGTTACTTTAAATAAAATTCCAGCAGGCCACCACTTCAAACTAAGTTGACATTACCTACGTACGTAGAGGGCTACTACAATATTTGAGGTACATCCTTTGCGAACGTTGGAACAAGATGCCATCTGTCCAGTTATGATGTGTAAACTAAAACACTGTATTGTTTGAAGAAGAGCAGGGAATTAACTAGATATGTCAAGTGTCATTTATCCCTCTGTTATCACTGTAGTACCTCCGCTATGCAACATTAGATTTCCAGCCTAGATGATCTAGTCATTCATTTCATTGTCATTTGTGAGGGCTTAATGTGACACATTCCAATAATGATTACACTTCAAAAGTACCGCATTTGTTGCCGCTTGTTCAGGAAAACCTTGAGCTGATGAAAAATGGCAAGCGATTATAATTTCAGGAACAGTATCTTGCATTTTTAAAATGCAAGGAACTACAAGAGTGATTACCCCAGATCTAGGCCTTCAGTCTCTCCACGTTTACCCTGCTCTTGACCCAGATTTGAGCAGTAAGTAATCTCAAGCCTTCCGAATGGCAGCATGATTTCCTTGGAAGCTCTCCATACCAGTCACCTGGACTCAACTACAACTTTCAACAAGGAAGCGTGCACAGAACAGAAGAGAGAGAAGTTGTGAGACTCTGGGAGAATTGAGGGGAATGGAATTACAGACAGACAGACATACTTTATTGATCCCGTGGGAAATTGGGTTTCGTTACAGTCGCACCAACCAAGAATAGCGTAGAAATATGGCAATATAAAACCATAAATAATTAAATAATAATAAGTAAATTATTCCAAGTGGAAATAAGTCCAGGACCAGCCTATTGGATCAGGGTGTCTGACACTCCGAGGGAGGAGTTGTAAAGTTTGATGGCCAGAGGCAGGAATGACTTCCTATGACGCTCAGTGTTGCATCTCGGTGGAATGAGTCTCTGGCTGAACGTACTCCTGTGCCTAACCAGTACATTATGGAGTGGATGGGAGATATTGTCCAAGATGGCATGCAACTTGGACAGCATCCTCTTTTCAGACACCACTGTCAGAGAGTCTAGTTCCACCTCCACAACATCACTGGCCTTACAAATGAGTTTGTTGATTCTGTTGGTGTCTGCTACCCTCAGCCTGCTGCCCCAGCACACAACAGCAAACATGATAGCACTGGCCACCACAGACTCGTAGAACATCCTCAGCATCGTCCGGCAGATGTTAAAGGACCTCAGTCTCCTCAGGAAGTAGAGACGGCTCTGACCCTTCTTGTAGACAGCCTCAGTGTTCTTTGACCAGTCCAGTTTATTGTCAATTCGTATCCCCAGGTATTTGCAATCCTCCACCATGTCCACACTGACCCCTTGGATGGAAACAGGGATCACCAGTGCCTTAGCCCTCCTCAGGTCCTCAGACTGCTGTATTAAAATTCACCCTAGGAAGATGGCCTTCATCTTAAATAAACTGGAAGTACTCAGGAAGTCAAGCTGCATCTGTGCAGCTTGGTACTTTAATTCTATGCATTATGAGTATGGTCTGTTCATATCCAACTAAGGCCCAGTTAGAAGGACAAGAGTAATTGCTATGAAAATCTTATTACACAAGGTTATAATGTGTCCTGTTTATATGCACGCCTATCACTGGCTAAAGTTGTTCCCATATGTCACCCCTGTTCCTAATCAAGTTTAGCCAGTGATTTTCTGAATGCTCTTCCTGAACCAGTTTCTACTTTGACTATTCTCATCATATTATGAATATAAGGCATATTTAGATGTAGATACTTTCTGCATGGTTTCTTAAGACACCACGGAAAAGATGGTGTACATCGTAAGCAACAGAAATTTTGTGTTTGCTGTGTCATGAATGATCAGAACTCTTCTTGTTCTGGGAGATCTGGCAATACTTTGTGTTCTGATCTGAGTGAGGGGAGAGAAGGCATTTATTGGAGAAGACGGAGGCTGGATTCCTTTATGGTCCTAAGGCCAGTGCACCTCCTCCCCATGTCATCATAAACAAGAGAAGCATCAAAGCTTTGACCCTGATTTGAGGCTGCTTCTTCTTCTTTCTGGTGATTTTGTTAAAATGTTTACAGATTATTGCACACTGTTTTAAGTTTAGCAAAATTGAAGATGTGTACAAGTATATTCTTCTCATATAATCTGCCATAAAATGCAGTTCAGGACTGACCTTTCCAAAACATGTGGTTATTTAATATATGCAACCACAGAACTTGAAAATATAATTTACCAGAAACATTCCTGGAGCCTTTGTACTGGCATAGTTTGGTTTTGAAACTATGTTCTTAAATAGGATAAAAGATGTATGGATGCCCCTGTGGAAGTGTTCATAATATAACACTACCACAAAGACATACGAGTTAGACAGCCATTACTAAATTTATTTATTTGACGTGTTTGACCAGTAACTGCTTTGCTTTTATTCACTTAACATAATTAAGCAGGCAAAGCAAAAATAGTTTTATGTTGTCAGGCACATCACGGAAGCAGCCCCAGGTCCTATCCCACTGGCATGCCAGGAAGCTAATATTAAATCAGATTTTACTTGTTTTTCTTAGGAAATACATTGCATGTGAAGATAGCCCTCCCAGATTTTATTATGATGATGTACCCTATTTATAGCAATAGCTCATAAAATGCCTAAAACATTTAATGATATTGTCTTTGTTTGAAATTAGGTGTGTTATAAATCATTAGCTACTGGATCTACTAAATTAAAACAAGCAGTTATTATATCTGCTGTGTTAACCTTGGAAAATGCATCTCAGAAATTGAGCATTTCTTAAATCTCTTCAGAGCTCAATTTAATTAACAGCCACCAAATTGCCCATGGAGCTGCTTTATCTTACTTCGAACACTGGCAATATTTAGAGAACAGTTACTTGACAAGTATGCAAAGTGCTAATTTAATAAACTAGGGAATAATAAATAATTGAATACACTGGAACAAAATGCATAATATCAGCTATGGTAACCGTGGAATTACTTGATTATCATAAAAATCCATCTGGTCCACAAATGTACTTACATGGCTTGGCCACATTATGAGCCTGTTTGTAGAGCAATGTGATTGACTTTTAACCTTCCTCTGAAATTATCTATCACACCCCTTAGCTAAGTGCAGTTGGGAAGGGTGAAATTGCTGGCCAGCAACACCCACATCCCATCAATGAAAAAACAAACAAAAATAATGTTTTACAGGAAGTATTGTGCGCGAGGAAGCTGACCCTGTGGAATATAGCAATGGCTTAAGGATGACATGTGGGAGGAATGAGGAAGTTTTATAACATCAGGGTCAAAGAGAAATGTTTATTGTTATATGCACAAGTACATGTACGCACAGGTGCAATGAAAAATGTATTTGCAGCAGAATGACTTGCACATATCATCTAAGCAGCATTCACAAGCAAAAGCAAATGTACTGTTTGTATATAATACATGGTATTTGCAAAAAATAACACAATTACAACAAAAAAAGTCAATTTTAGTGCAAAGTCATCATAGTGTTGCTAAACTGTAGTGATTACCAGTCCTGCCAAAGGGTCTTGGCCTGAAACGGCGACTGTACTTTTTTTCCATCGATGCTGCATGTCCTCCAGCATTTTGAGTGTGTTGCTTGGATTTCCAGCATCTGCAGATTCTCTCTTGTTTGTGATTATCATTTTGCCTATTGGTTCAAGAACCTAATGGTTGAAGGGAAGTAGCTGTGGGACTAACAGCTTCTGTAGCTCCTGCCCAGTGGTAGCTGCAAAAAGATGGCAGGGCCTAGAATAGAAATCCTTGCTGACAGATGTTGCTTTCTTAAGACAGTGTCTCATGTAGATACTACTATTGCTGGGGAGAGCTGTACCGTGATGTTGATGCACCATCAATAACTCACTCTGAGACGTAAAGGTGAGATATCGGCTTTTATTGACTGGAAGAAGGAACAAGCAGTGAGTGACCACCATACTACATCCTGGAGACAGAGAGGCCGGGCTCAGACCTCCATCACCATTATACAGGGGTCTGTGGGAGGAGCCACAGGAGCAGTCATCAGGGGGCATGTCCAGACAGGTATATGTAGTTCACCACAGATGTATT
This sequence comes from Hemitrygon akajei, assembly GCF_048418815.1. Taxonomy (NCBI): domain Eukaryota; kingdom Metazoa; phylum Chordata; class Chondrichthyes; order Myliobatiformes; family Dasyatidae; genus Hemitrygon; species Hemitrygon akajei. The sequence continues at coordinate 47,449,705 of NC_133145.1, forward strand.
CAGCAGAGTCCTCTGCCCTGCATATTTGGATTGCTACACCAGACCATAATGCATCCAGTCAGGAAACATTCAACAGTGTGCCAGTAGAAGTTCGTTAAAATGTTTTGGGGATAAGCTGAACCTCCTTAGTCTCCTAAAAACGGAAAGATGCTGACGTACATTCCTCATGACTGCATCTATGTGCTGGGCCCAGGGCTGGTTAATGCCCAGGAACTTAGAGCTTCTGACTCACTCAATAGCAGCTTCCTCAATGTAGACCGGCACAGGTCAACAATTTACCTTTTTTTTGCATTAGATACATTTATTTCAATTTGATTTACATTCTGAATGTTGATAAGATCCGCGGGACCCATAGCTCAATGCCACAGATTGCAGCCGCCAGTCATTCAGTTCTTGTCTTCATTTACTGGCCCAGGGGACACAGCCGTGGAGCCGTAAGGTGGCGGCGACCAGGAAGGGCATCCGGTGTTCCCTACATTTCCGGTGGGATTTGATGCTCTGGCTGCGGGCGGCGAGTCCAACCTCTCCCTGTTGAGCTTTAAGTTGGATCCGATTCACCAGCTCCCCGTGCTCCACTGCCTCCTGCTCTGCCCGCACCAACGTATCATGCAGCTGCTGCAGGCCGACCTCCAGCTCCTGGACCAGGTGCTGCCACCGCTCCAGCTCCAGCAGTCTCTGCCGGGCTTCTGCGAACTTCACGCTCGCTGCTGCTCAGAGTCATAGCCCGGGCCCACCCCGTCCTTCTCCGACTTCACAACATTTGCGTCTGGGGTCGTTCATGCGGCTGCTTTTGCTGCCACCTTATCCTGGCGCTTCACCATGGCGGAACCGGCTGCAGGGCTTTGACTCTGGAGCTGGTGCAGATCGCGCTATGGGGATGGAGGCCAATTTACTTTTTGAAGTCAGCAATTAGCTCTTTAGGTTCGCTGACATTCAGGGAGAGGTTGTTGTTGTGGCAGCACTGAACCAGTGTCCGATCTCAGTTGGGTAAGCTGACTCATTGCCACCTGTGATTTGCTCAACAACAGTAGTGTAGTCGGCGAATTTGAAGATGGCATTGGAACTGTGCTTAGCCGCATATTCATATGTTCATAGTTCAAAGTAAATTTATTATAAAAGTACATATATGACACCCTGAGATTAATTTTCTTGCAAGCATTCACAGTAAATACAAAGAAACACAGTAGAATCAGTGAAGAACCACACACAAAAAGGGGCAAACAACCAATGTGCAAAAGGCAAGGCTCCTGTAGTCCTTCCTGAAAGCATTAGTGAGAAGAGACCATGGCCTTGATGGTGGGGGTCCTTAATGATAGATGCTGCCTTCCTGTGGTAGTGCTCCGTGTTGATATGCTCAATGGTGGGAAGGGCTTTACCTGTGATGGACTGTATCAACTACTTTTTGTAGGCTTTTCTGTTCAAGGGCGTTGGTGTTCCCGTACCAGGCCGTGATGCAACGTGTCAGTATACTCTCCGCCATGCATCTATAAATGACATGCCGAATCTTTGCAAACTGCTAAGAAAGTAAAGGTGCTGTCTTGCCTTCTTTGTAATGGTACTGACATACTGGACCCAGGACAGATCCTTTGAAATTATAACACTGAGGAATTGAAAGTTGCTGGCCCTCACCACCTCTGATCCCCTGAGGAGGACTGGCTCATGGACCTTCAGTTTCCTCCTCCTCCTGAAGTCAATAATCAGTTCTTTGGTTTTGCTAACATTGAGAGGTTGTTGTGGCACCATTCAGCTAGATTTCCATTCTCACTCTTATATGCTGAATCTTCATCACCTTTGATTCAGCCACTGACAGTGGTGTCAACAGCAAACTTAAATATTGCAGTGGAGCTGCGCTTAGCCCCACAGACATAAATATAAAGTGAGTAAAGCAGGAGGCTAGGTGCACAGCCTTATGGTGTGCCTGTGCTGATGGTAACTTTGCATGAGATGCTGCCAGTTCAGCTGACTGGGGTCTGCAATGAGGAAATCAAGGATTCAGTTGCACAACAAGGTTTTGAGGACTAGCTCGTGGAACTTATTGATTAGTTTTGAGGGGATAGTAGTATTGACTGTCAAGCTGTAGTCAATGAAGAACATCCTGAAGTGTGCATCTTCACTGTCCAGTTGTTCCAGGGCTGAGTGAAGAGCCAATGAAATGGCACCTGCTGTTTACATATTGTGACGGTAGGCAAACTGGAGTGGATCCAAGTCACTTCTCAGGCCAGAGTTTATATGTTTCATCACTAATCTCTCAAAGTTCTTCTCAGTGGGTGGAAGTGCTACTGGCCGATAATCATTGAGGCAGATTACCACATTCTTCTTGGGCCTTCTTCATATAATTGAAACCTGCTTGAAGCAGGTGGGCACCTCAGACTGCCGGAGCGAGAGATTAAAAATATCAGTGCACACTCCAGCCCGTTGATCAGCACAGGTCTTCAGTAGTTGGCCAGATACCCCATCTGGGCCAGATGCTCCGTGGGTTCAACCTCCTAAAGGATGCTCTCACTTTGGCCTCAATGACTGAAATTACTGGTCATCAGAGTTCATGGAAGTTTGTGAAAGTGCCTGCATGTTTTGACGGTCAAATCGAGCATAAAAGGCACTGAGCTCATCTGGGAGTGAAGCCTTGTTGTCACTTACGTTGCATGCTTTTACTTTGTATGAGGTGATAGCATTCAAGCCCTGCCAGCTGTCGAGCATCCTTCAGTGATTCTAGTTTGGTCCAGAGTTGCCACTTTACATGTGAGATGGCTTTCTGGAGGTCATATCTGGACCCCTTGTATTTTACTTGATCGCTAGACCTAAACACCACTGATCTGGCCCTTAGCAGATTGCAGATCTCTTGGTTCATCCAGGGCTTCTAGTTGAGGAAGATTAAATGATTTTTGGGGGACACTCTCGTCCACAACTGATTTTATAAAGTCTGTGACAACCATGGAGCATTCATTCAGATGCTCCATTGAGTCCTTGAACTTGGCCCAGTCTGCTTACTTGAAGCAATCCTGTAGCCCCTCCTCTGGCTCCCGTGACCACCTCTTCATTATCCTCACTTCTGGAGCCTTACTCTTTAGCCTCTGCCTGTATGCAGGTAGGAGAAAGACAGCAGATGATAAGATTTCCCAAAATGTGGTGTAGGGATGGAAGAATAGCTATTCCTTATAGTAGTGTGACATTGATTGAGTGTGTTGGGACCTCTAGTGCTGCTGGAGATATGTTGATTATAACTGGGCACAGATTTCTTCAAGCAAGCTTGATTGAGGTCCTGGAAATGATTTGAAAGGTGTCAGAGTAGCCTGTTTCTTGTTTGCTAATTGTGACTCTCAATGCATTGAGCCCTTGCTTAATATCAGTCTTTAGCAGTATGTAAACTGTGGTCAGGATCCTGGAGGAGAATTCTCTTGGTCAATAGAATGGACAGCACTTACTCATTAGATGTTCCAGGTCAGAAGAATAAGAGTGTGACAAGACCGCTACATCCAAGCATCATAAGAGTATGTATATAGAGTAGAGCAGAGAGCTAACTTTTGAGGTGCAACGGAGAAGAAGTTGCTACCAATCCTCTCTGACTGAGGTCTCCTGATGCGGAAGTCAAATATCCAACTGCAGATGGAGGTACAGAAGCCCAGGTCTTGAAGCTTCATGATAAATTTGGATGGAATGATTGTGGTGAATTCCAAGTTGTAGTCGATAAAAACCAATTAAAACGAAGAAATTGTCTAGGTTCAGTTGGGTGTGGAATTTGAAAGATAGAATTATTTCTGCTACTAAATTGAGAAGCAAATACAGTACATGCAATGTAAAAATATTTTGATTTCTGTTCCAATTTCATACTGGCAGGCTATCACTTTTAGTATGCCATTTATCAACAAGTGAGGTAGACATGATATTTTCCAAATGCAGCCTGTCTTCAAATGTAAACATTGACTGATAGCCTCCGCTAGTTGGCTGAATGCAGAAGGCATGTAGAGTTACTTTATAGTAAATGTTATGGAGCATAGTGAGAAGGAATTAACTACCCTAGATATATTTTATGATTCCTGTGCCAAGGCATCAAAACTAATTGTAAAACTTGAGAAGATGCCTAGTTTTCATGTTTGTCAAAATAATAATAATCTATCTGTTTTTGCTGCTTAACTACTAACATCACTTGTATGTTTATTTTGCAAGTGAAATAGTTGTAGCTTTTCTTTTGTTAAATAATAATACTAATCCATGGTTTTTCTTTAGTGTAATCATATTGGCTTTCTTCATGTTTGGGAATTTTTGTGGTAAAAAGAAAATCTGATTATCTGATTCCCGCCCCCCCCCCCCACCACCACCATTCCAACAGCATAAATTTTTACTCTTCAAGTATATGAAGGATGTAAGTAATAAAGTCAATTCAATTCAAATCATATGCAACAGGAGTGAATCTGCAGATGCTGGAAATAAATAAAAACACAAATTGCTGGCAGAACTTAGCAGGCCAGACAGCATCTATGGGAGGAGGCAGTGACGACATTTCGGGCCGAGTTCTGCCAGCATTTTGTGTTTTTATCAATTCAAATCATCATTTTTTACTCTCCTTCCTCTCTTCCCAAAACCCATTGCTTTCACGTTTGGGGCACAGAGTTACCTGTGGAATTCTCAGTGCAATCCTCTGACAAAAGTCCAGAAGCACAAAATAAGTTTTGAGGTGCAGTCAAATGTATAGTACTGCAGGTATGAAGTTGATCTTAAATGAGGAGCTGCTGAATCACTCAAAGTATGAAATTAACACTCACTGTAGTTTCTGCTTTTGTTTGTCTTGGTACTATATTGATAACTGCAGCATTTTCTTGGATTTGCTCAGTAATGGGTACGAGAACGGAAACCTGTCTCTTCATGTGTTCCAGACTCTCTTCCATCCAAACAGTGGAGCAGCTGGGCAATATGGGGACCTGAAGACTATCCGTCTAAGGCAGTACAAGGCTTTCTACCTGACAGGTAAAGGAAAATGGGCCATGCTCAGACATCCCACCCTACAAAAACTCATTTCAGGGAGGTAGCACCATCAATTTGTGGGAGACTCCTGGGAGAGGTGGGATGTCTGCAGTAGAGTAGCTCAGCAGCTGGCCAGCAAGTTTAAATAATGTTAGCTATACTAATGAACGAATGACATCTGTTAAACTCATCTCTCTCTCTCTCCCTCTCCCCCACCTCTCTCCCTCTCCCTCTCCCCCCTCTCTCTTCTCTCCCCCCACCCACTCACTCTCAAAAAAATCGATTTCCAGGATATTGTATATAATTTGCATGTGTCAGGGAGCTGCTATCAATTTGCGGGAGAGTCCCGGAACTTCCGGGAGAGGTGGGATGTCTGCATGCTTTCAGTAGCCACACCATTTTTATTGATGGTTCTATCTAAAGATTGTCTTCAGAGTATTGTGATAGACAGAAGATCATTAATGCTGTCACAGTTGCATAATTCATACAAATACACTAATTACAGTCAGAATCACAGCAAAGCTTTGATATAAGTAACATTTTTAACTTTTCCATATATGTTATCAATGATGCTTGGAGGCTTTGATCTTTTCCCTTCATTAAGAAGCCATATTTTGGTTTAGTTGTTAAATTTTTAAACACAAGGTGAAGTCACACCGATTTGAAAAGTTAGGAGTTACAAAGATTGAAGGATGCTTGAAGTGCAGACTCTACGCGTAGTGTGGCTTTTGATTATGCTTATATGACAATGACTCAAAGGCACAATGCAATATAATAGACATGTGGACTTTTATTAATCCAGATACCCAGGAACTTCCAGTCCTGTCATCTACATACTTAGGAGGATTTGGGTATTACTGCAGGGCCAGAATTTATTGCCTTTCACTAATTGCCCTTGAAAAGGCAATGATAAAATGCCTTTTTGAACTACTACAGCCCTACTGATGAAAGTATTCACACAACGTTGTTGGGAATTCTAGGATTTAAGACCAGCAGCAATGAAAGACCAGCAATATATTTCCAAGTCTATATTTAAGAAGAAGTTAGATATGGCCCTTGTGGCTAAAGGGATCAGGGGGTATGGAGAGAAAGCAGGTACAGGGTTCTCAGTTGGATGATCAGCCATGATCATACTGAATGGCGGTGCAGGCTCGAAGGGCCAAATGGCCTACTCCTGCACCTATTTTCTATGTTTCTGTGTTTCTAAGTCAGCTTGGTGTGCAATTTGAAGGAAAGCCAGTAAATAGTGGTTCTACTTTACATTCACTGCTCCTCTTGTTGGTGTAGAAGTTGTACCTTTGTACGAGATATAACTCAATCAATGGAATTTTAATTTATTTTTTATTTAGAGATACAGTGCAGAATAGGCCCTCCGGCCCTTTGAGCCGCTGTGCCCAGTAACCCCCGACAACCCCGATTTAACCCTAACCTAATCACAGGACAATTTACAATGACTATTTAACCTCCCTTTTAAGTAAGTAAGCCTTTGGAAAGAGGGAGGAAACCAGAACAGCCAGAGAAAACCCACACACTCCGTGGGGAAGACGTACCTAGACTACTTACAGAGGACGCTGAGATTGAACTCTGAACTCCAGTGCCCCGAGCTGTAATAGCATTGTGTTGTGGCTCCCCAGATACCCCAAGGGTATGCCTTTCCTTTGACTCCAATTTTACTGGGGTACCTCAGTGCTGTACTTGATCAAGTGCTGCCTCCAGGGATGAAGGGGTTAACCTATGAGGAGAGATTGAGTCTCCTGGGACTATACTCTCTGGAGTTCAGAAGAATGAGAGGGGATCTTATAGAAACACACAAAATTTTGAAAGGGGTAGATAAGATAGAAGTAGGAAAGTTGTTTCCATTGGTAGGTGAGACTAGAACTACGGGACATTGCCTCAAGATTCAGGGGAGAAGATTTAGGACGGAGATGAGGAGAAACTGTTTTTCCCAGACAGTGATGAATCTGTGGAATTCTCTGCCCAGGGAAGCAGTTGAGGCTTCCTCACTAAATATATTTAAGAAACAGTTAGACAGGTTTTTACATAGTAAGGGAATTAAGGGTTATGGGGAAAAGGCAGGTAGATGGAGTTGAGTTTACAGACAGATCAGCCATGATCTTATTGAGTGGCCGGGCAGGCTCGATGGGCCGGATGGCCTACTCCTGCTCCTATTTCTTATGTTCTTATGTTAATGTCATAGTCAGTCACTCTCAACTTGCCTCTAGAATTCAGCACTTTGGGCTGTGTTGGAATAATGAAATATGGAGCTGATTAGTTTTTGACAATTTTGGATTAGTAAGTGCTATTTGATAGCACTGTCAATGATTCCTTGTTTTGCCAGTGACCAAGTGTTGATCAATTAAGTGGTAATTAACCAAGTTGGATTTGTCCTGTGTTTTGTGAGCTGGACACACCTGGGCTCATTTCCTCACTGTTGGCTGGATGTCAGCACTGTAACTTTTACTGGAACATCTCGGCTACAGGCAGAGTTAATTCTGGAGTACAGGCCCCATTGCCAAAGATGATAGTTACGAGCATGGGCAAGCAAGCCTGAAATCCTAGTATCACTGCACTTAACCTAGGGGAACTCCACCGCGGGTTAAAGCAATCTGGCAAATTTTCCTACACAGGAGTGACTCCCGACTTCTGAAACCATCTCAATAAAAAAACAAGCCAAGGTGCATCTTGTTTAGCCAATGAGAAAGCATCGGGACTGAAACTGACATTATAAAGCAGTCGCCTTAAACGTTATATTACCTGGATGACATGTGAATGTGGTGTTTTGTTTTCATAAAACTGGCATGCAGAATTGTGGAAGAATGGCAACAACATGTTGTTTTCTTGACATTTTAGGTGGTGCCAAAGCTTGCAGGGGCGAAAAGGGGCCAGAACAGCAACATGAACCACCTCTGATTTTCAATCTTTTGAACGATACAGCAGAAGACCAACCACTAGATCCTCTTAGTCTTGAATACCATGATGTGTTCCCACAAATCCAGAGGATGCTGAACATTATCCTTCAGGACATCTCCACAGATAACACCTCCTTGGCTGATTATTCACATGATCCAGCAGTAATTCTATGCTGCCAACCAAAGCATGTGGTGTGTAGGTGTGATAACGTAACTTAACTCTCTTTGTATATTTTAATCATTATTTTCACCAGCTAGTTGGTGAAATGACTGTAAGTTTCATTAAAATGTAGAAAATAACTTTTAAAAATAGCAAATAAAGAGGTCTTAGTGGTGAGTATTGTACTTAAAGTAACAAAAATATCTAATTAATTACAACTTTTTATATAAGAAGATGTTGTGGCCAATTATAGTACAGTAGCAAGAACGTTTTAGGTAATTTGCAATGGAAGTGTCTCACACGGAATACAATTGAAATCAGTAGGCTGGTGTCAGTCAACAGTGCTCTCCTGTAACACCAAGAAAGCCAAAGTTACTGAGAGGAGTAAGCAAGGCTTTTGAAATGGAGCAACATGCAGAAAATGCTGGAGGAACTCAGCAAATCAGGCAGCATCTATGGAAATGAATGAACAGTCAACGTTTTGGGCCAAGACCCTTCTTCAGGACTGGAAAAGAAGAGGGAGGACGATAGAATAAAAAGCTGGGAGCTAGAAGGTGATAGGTGAAGCTGGGTAGGAAAGGTAAAGGGCTCAAGGAAAGGAATGTGATAGGAGAGGAGAGTGGACCATAGGAGAAAGGGAAGGAGGAGGGGACCCAGGGGAAGGTGACAGGCAGGTGAGGGGCCAGAGTGGGGAATAGAAGAAGAGGGGAGAGGAAGGAAAATGTCTTTTACTTGAAGGAGAAATTGATATTCATGCCATCAGGTTGAAGTACACACAGGTGGAACATGAAGTGTTGCACAGCCAGCCTAAGGATAGCTTCATTGTGGCACAAATGGAGGCCATGGTCCAACGTTTTGGAATGGGAATTGGAATTAAAATCTTTGGCCACTGGGAAGCTCTGCTTTTGGGAATGGAGTGGAGGTGCTTGATGAAGCGGTCCCCCAATTTACGATGGGTCTCACCGTTGCGAAGGTAGCTGCATCAGGAGCGCCAGACACAATAGACAACACCAGCAGATTTGCAAGTGAAGTGTTCCCTCACCTGAAAGGACTGTTTGGGGCTCTGAATGGAGGTAAGAGAGGAGGTGAATGGGCAGGTGTAGCACTTTGGCTGCTTGTGTAGAAACAGTGTGTGGAATATAATTCAGAAGACATAGTGAACAAACTTTATGGTGCTCTGTTCAGGTAAAACTAAATCTTCACTTCAGGAGGTTGGTAATAGGTTAATAGGTTAGGCACCATATTAGTTAGATTTTTTTTATTATTATTAATTGTTTATAGCATCAGGACTTTGTTGTTTAATGTTTGTTCCTAATTGCTTGAATCTAAGTGGTTCACCAAATAATGTTTAGTGTCAACTACATCCTATTGGTTTGAAATTCAGACCAGGTAAGGACACAGATTTCCTTCCTAAAATCCATAAATGAATCATGAGGAAATCTGCAGATGCTGGAAATTCAAACAACAACACACACAAAATGCTGGTGGAACACAGCAGGCCAGGCAGCATCTATAGGGAGAAGCGCTGTCGACGTTTTGGGCCAAGACCCAAAACGTTTGGGTCAGGACGAAGGGTCTCAGCCCAAAACGTCGACAGCGCTTCTCCCTATAGATGCTGCCTGGCCTGCTGTATAAATGAATCAGTTGTGTTTTAACAGCCAACAGAGGACGTAAGGAAGCTGCAAAGGGATAGAGATAGGTTCAACGAATGGGCAAAGTTCTGGCAAATAGAATATACTGTATGTGAAATTCCTTCAGGTGCATAAGTTTCCTCCTGAACTCCGGGAATGTGCTAGTTAGAGGCTTTATTGGAGCTGTGCATTGCCTCTGGAATGGGTGGGTGTAGAACAAGCAAGGTGGGGTTGAGGAGCAAGTAAGAGAGAGAATAGGCTAAAAAGAAATGAGTGGACAAATGGGAGTGGTAGGATCGCTCCAAGTGCCAACACAGTCTCGAAGTACTCAATGGCCTCCCATGTTGTAAAAGATTGAAAATGAAGTTGTCCATTTTTATAGGAAAAAATAAGAAAAAAGTCTGTTATATAAATGGCGAGAGATTGCAGCACTCTGAAAAGTAGAGATCTGAATAGGTGTATAAGATGGTGAGAGGCTTTGATTGTGTGGATAGTTAGAGGCTTTTTCCCAGGACGGAAATGGCTAGCATGAGAGGGCACAATTTTAAGGTGCTTGGAAGTATGTACAGAGGAGATATCGGATAAGTTTTTTATGCAGGGAGTGGTGAGTGTATGGAATGGGCTCCCATGAAGGTGGTGGAGGTAGATATGATAGGGTCTGTTAAGAGACTCCTGGACAGGCACATGGAGCTCAGAAAAATAGAGGGCTATGGATAACCCTAGGTAATTTCTCAGGTTCGGCACAGCTTTGTGGGCCAAAGGGCCTGTATTGTGCTGAAGGTTTTCTATGTTTCTATGAATGTTTAAGTACATGATTTTTAAAAGGTCATGATGTAGGTATAGCAAACATCTAGAAAAGCTAAAAGAATGTTACTGCTTTTAGCAAAGAACTAATTACCAAAATAGGAAAGTAAGACCTCAGTTACATGGGACGTTGGTGAGACTAAACCAGGACCACACTGTACAGTATTGTTCTCCTAACTAGGAAGAATTTTCATTCATTGGAAAAAGTTAAAGAAAGTTTACTTAACTAAACAACACACACAAGATGCTGGAGGAACTCAGCAGACCAGGAAATACCTATGGAAAAGAGTAAGCAGTTGATGCTTTGAGAGAGGGTCTTGGCCTGAAATGTCGACTGTTGATTCTTTTCTATAGATGCTGCTTGGCCTGCTGAATTCCTCCAGCATTTTGTGTGTGATGCTTGATTTTCTGATGTCTGCAGATTTTCTCTTGTTTACTTAACTAAAGTCTGGGATGGGTGGGTCGCTGTATATTGAAAAGTCAGACAGGCTAGGCTGAAGTTTATAACTGAGAAGGACATGACTGAAATATAGATGATCCAGTGAGGTCTTGGTAGGATAGGTGTAAAGAGGATGTTTCCTGTTATTGTAGTGAGTTCTTCAGGCAAATAAACCCAGATGTAGAGTAAACGAGAGACTCAAAGATAGACAAGGATTGACAAGGATTAATTTGAAGAACAAAACAGAGGAATAACAAATGACTCAGAGCATACTTACTTGAGAGAGCTAGAGTACACAGAATATTTGTTCACTCAGGTCATAAATTTAGATCTCATTGATAAAAACTAGTTGTGGCTAGCCTCAATAGTGTATATAGTATGGGAAGTTTATTTATATTATAAATACCCACCTTTCTTCTTGTGATCTATAGTAATTTTTTTCTGTCATAAGGTACTCTTTCTTTTATATTATGTATGTAAAATGGGATAGATGTTTAGGATATTTGCTGTCCTATTGCTCTAATTCCATGTTTAAAGATCATACAGTATCTCACAGGATCTGTTTATATATCTCACAGACTCTAGTTTCATAATTGATAATGTTAGTTACCATAATGATATTGTAAATGGGGAAAAATAAATGGCAGAGTTCCTGTTTTAATTGAATTTGAGTCTCTGATGATGGTTTCAAAACTGGGTGAAATGTGTTCACATGCTACAACACGCAAGCTCTGTGGAAAATCTGAGAGCAAGCATTTTGACTTCCTGCTCTGTCAAAGTATCCTACATTAATATAATATTCAGAGCCAAAGTCTTTCAGTTCTGCCAAGATCTTGGGATGTGAGAATGCATGTTTCAGGAAGTCAGTTTTATTTTAAATTATGGAAGTCCAATTTTAAGTTGCATTAAATAAGCAAGAAGTCTTCAGCAGCAAAGCAGCTAAGTATTTCCACATCCCCTGAGCACTTGGTGTGCCGTAATGAGAATAACCTCAACAGGAAATGGTTAGTATAAGGATGTGACTTGAAGGATATTCCATGCGTCAGACACTTGATGGTACATGTAAATCTATCTGTGCACCAGGGCAGCTCCCAACTCAAGGCTTATTCACAAATTTCCCAGGAAATTTATTAGCGAACAGATGTGGAGATTGTTTCCCATTGTCTTCTAGCTTTTTGATTAGCTAAAAAGTGTCATCAACCCTGCACAGTGCACAATCATTGATCCCATTATTGTGCCTTCTGGGCACAAATTTGGAATTCAAGGTCAGCTGTTTATTTCTGTTTACTAAGGCAGTCAGAGGTGGGATCCTAATTTAATCCTGCTCAGAGAACGAAATTCTACCATTGAGCTGCTGTTCCCTTACACAGGTGTCATGCCCTACCAACATTCAGAGAACATACTGTATACTCACTTGTAGTTTGAGATTAAGGTTCAGTAGAATTTAGATTTGGAAGTAGTTGAGTCAGATATAGAGAATTTATTTATTTACATTCGATTTGATTTTGAGTTCAGGAAGATAAAAGTAATGTTGGTGTGCACCTCTGGGATTTTGATTTCATTAATGTGGCATCTCCTCCATTTGGCCTTTCCTCCATCTCCGTCACTTCAGGATTTGATCACAAAGTGTACCGCAACACTTGTACCTTTTCCAAATAAAACTGATGGCCATGTTCTTTAAGGCGCTGTTTTGTAAATCAAAATGACCCAACCATGAGAGGCAGGCAGTTGGTTTAAACATGCTTACTCATGTCACTCTTACAGTAAGGATCCAGTCTGAAGTTATTGCTACCTCTTGACACAAGGTGATACAAATTCAAATTGCCATGAGTAACTCCATTTTCTGTAAGTCCTACTTCATTCTCAACTCTGACTAATTAATAATTGATACAGCAACAGAAACTCAGCAGTTTAAAGTATACTGAGAGTTTCCTAATGACTCTACACTAATATTCACCTTATTACCCCATTGCGTTTTGCAGAGTTTCCAATTGGCAAATCTGCCGAAACATTCTTCTAGCAATGTTGCTTGATTGATTTCATACATAGAGCTAAGGACAATTTTCTGCAGCATAGGTGAGCAAAGGTCAAAGAAATATAACAGCATAATGAGGTCCTCCGTTGGTCGGGGTTGACCATGGTTGTTATGCCCCAGCTGTCCACATGCTACACAAGCCAGGGCAGTATAATATGTAGAGCAAGCTCTTGCCCATGTAACAGGCTGACCCTCTCCATGTAGCTGATGAATGAGGCCAATACAGTTTGGCACCAGTGGTGTTGCAGGAGTCACCAGTCAGCGTTGAACGCAACGTAGAACTGCCTTAGGGACTCCAGCACCAGATTCTTCCTTAGGGTTTACTCCCAAAGCCTTCCCCGTGAGTGGGAAGTAGCCACAAGGCAGCAGAGGTTTGAGATCAGAGTTTTCCTTCTCCTAAAAGAGCTGCCAACCACAGATGATGAGCCAGCCCCCTCTCCCCAACGCGACTGGATTTAAGGCGCCAGTAACCTGATTTTGCCCTTTCTCCTGTCAGTAGAAACAGTTCTGCCAGCCTTAGTATCTAAGCCACATGTGGTGGCCAGTAGCTGGATTTGGTTGTCAGAGGCTATTTGAGATGCATGCCACTGGGAGCATTTAATAGGTAGTGGAAGCTTAACCTCACTGCTCCCCCCCTCCAGCTTTGACAACCCTAAGGAACCATAGTTGTATAAACTTTTCATGCGTGGTCTTGAACTCTTGTGTAACATACCCATAATTCTGGAGGAACTCAGCAGGCCAGGCAACGTCTATGAAAAAGAGTACAGTCGACGTTTCAGGCCGAGATCCCTTCAGCAGGACTGGAGAAAAAAAGCTGAGGAGTGAATTTAAAAGGTGGGGAGGGATGAAGTAAAGAGCTGGGAAATTGATTGGTGAAGTTGATACAGGGCTGGAGAAGGGGAAGTCTGACAGAAGACGCCAGAGGGACATGGGAAAAAGAGAAGGGGAGGAGCACCAGAGGGTGCCATGGGTGGGCAAGGAGATAAGGTGAGAGAGGGAAAAGGGGATGGGGAATGGTGGAGGAGAGATGAGGGGGAGACATTAATGAAGTTGTACAAATCGATGTTCATGCCATCAGGTTGGAGGCTACCCAGACGGAATATAAGGTGTTGTTCTTCCAACCTGAGTATGGCCTCATCACGATAGTAGAGGGACATAATGTAATGGGAATGGGACGTGGAATTAAAATGGGTGGCCACTGGAAGATCCTGCTTTTTCTGGCAGATGGAACGTAGGTGCACGCGAAGCGGTCTCCCAATCTACGTCGGGTCTTACTGATATACAGGAGGCCACACTGGGAGCACTGGACACAGTGTATGACCCCAACAGGCTCACCTGGAAGGACTGTTTGGGGCCATGAATGGTAGTGGGGGTGGAGGTGTAGGGGCAGGTGTAGCACTTGTTCCGCTTGTCAAGGAGAAGTGCCAGGAGGGAGATCAGCGGGGAGGGATGAATGAACAAGGAAGTTGCATAGGGAGCGATCCTTGTGGAAAGCAGAAGGTGGGGGGTGGGGGAGGTTAGGGAAAGATTTGCTTGGTGATAGGTTCCTGTTGGAGATAGCAGAAGTTGTGGAGAATTCTGTGTGTGTGTTTGGAGGTTATAGGTTGCCAATGGTGACTTGTGGTGGGGTTGGGATGGGAGGGGTTGGATCATGTGGAAGCTCATGTGAGTGTCTCTGGTGAGTGTTTTTCTGGATAAGTGTTCATAGAAGGGGGAACATTTTAAGTTGTCAGCCACTTACCTTGTCACCTTGAATTGTGATTTTTTTTTGCAATAGTGCTCCAATAAGGATAAATGCCCTTCCTGGAGAAGACAAGACAAGCCACCTCCTGCCAAGCTTTTCCCAAATGGCTCCAGAGGTCTCATTCCCCATCTGGTGCACAAGACCTTCCTCTTGGCTCTTAGTGTGCGTATCCCACTTTGCCCTGGAATGTGTGTCACTGTCCCTGGTTGGCGTGGGTGGTGTGCCTTCTAGGGTTGATGCCAGTGTCTGTAGCTACATTGAATGTAGAGCAAAAGTTGCTGGAGGAATTTAGCCAGTCAAGCAGCAACTGTGGAAGGAAAGGAATTGTCAATGTTTCCAGTCAAAACCCCACTTCAGTCCAGATTCCAGCAAATGGAGTTTGTTGTGTCTGTATTGAATTTAGGCTGGTTGAATTGAGAGCATGATAGACTATGTTTGGGCACTTCAGTTATGTCTGGAAATTTAGACCTTAAGAAATAGGCCGCTAAGCCAATCAAGACTCCTTCCCCATTCTGTAATGGCTGGTTTATTATTACTCTCAATCCCATTCTCCTAGCTACTCCCAATAACCTATGACATCCTGACTAACCAAGCACCTATTAACCTCTGTTTTAAATATGCTCAATTACTTGGTCTCCACAGCTGTCCATGGCAATGAATTCCACAGACTCACCACCCTCTGGCTAAGGAAATTCCTCCTTATCTCTGTTCTAAAGGGATGTCCCTCTATTCTGAGGCCATTCCCTCTAGTGCTAGGCACACCCTCTATAAGAAATATCCTCTCCACATCCACTCTGTCTAGGCCTTTAGATATTAAATAGGTTTCAATGAGATCCCCCTCTCAAACTGCAGGGTGAATTCTATCATATTATGATCACTGTCTCTTGCGTGTTCCTTTACCTTAAACTCATAATCAAATCTGGTTCATTAAACAACACCCAATCCAGAATTGCCCTTCCTCTATTGAACTCAACCAAAAGCTACTCTAAAAAGCCATCTCATAGCAATTCTATATATTTCCTCTCTTGGGACCCAGCACCAGTCTGATTTTCACAATCCCCCTAGATTCTTGTAACATTGCCCTTATAACATGCCTTTTCTATTTCCTGTTAACATTCATATCCCACATCAAGCATCTGTTCGGGGTCCTGTATATAATTCCCATCAGGGCAATTTCTTAATTCTACCCAGAAAAATTCTACATCTTTGAATCCCATGTCGCCTCTTTCTAAGGATTTATTTCTTTTTTTGCCAATAGAGCCACTCCACCCCATCAACCTACCTGCCTGTCCTTTTGATAGAAGGTCTATCTTTGGATTTTAAGCTCCCAACTATGACACTGTTGTACATTTGATAATCAGTTTCTAAGCGGGCTAAACCTGCATGCAACTATATCTTAACATGCTGAAAATAGGTTCAATCCAATTTCCAGCCTTACCAAGTTTAGAGCGAGGTAACTAAGCTGAAAAAACCCCAACAACATTAATACCAAAATGGTAAGCGGCACACACAATGCATTTCTGGCATTTACTCATCTGCGAATCCTTCACAGTGCCCTTTCTATGTGGATCTTCAGGTCCTACAAGAGTTTGACAACGTAGTAAATATGGAAGATAGTTGCAGAATATTCTGTGAAGGCTATTTTTGGCAATCTTTTTGGTAAATATTACTATGAACAATGGCAATTTATGTAGCAAACCAAAAGTTTCTCCAGATCTATAACATGGCCACTATCAAACAAAAACAGATCAACATTAAGCCATGGAAGAAGATAACTAAAGGTGTTTATTTAAAGAGTTATACTTAAAGGAAGGGAGTATACAGGGATTGACAGATGGAGAATTTAGAAAATTCCAGAGTTTAGGATTTAGGTCTCTGAAGCCAGGGCCACTAATCATGGAGCAAATTGGGCTGTAAAAGATCACAGAGATGAGGAGGGATGTGACTGTTCAGAAATTTTGAAGTGAGTTTGATATATTTAAATTTTAGCCTGGGAGCTTTTATAAATCAGCAAGCACCAGTGTGATCAGTGAAGAAGAACACAGCCAGGAGAGTTTTGGATGACTTCAAGTTTAAGCTGAAAAGGAACAGTCATGTTTGGAGATGACGGATGACTTGACCATACTCTTCAACAGCAGATAATCAGATTTAAGGCAGGAGTCAGACAAGGTTATGGAAGTGAAATAAGCAGTCCTAGAGATTGCAAGGATTTTAAATCCCAAAACTCAGTTCTGTGTTAAGTATATCACCAAGGTTTCAAAAATACTGATTTAATTTTAGATAATTGACAGGAAAAAGGATGGAGTCTGTGTCTAGGGAATGGTGTATGTGACCCAATATTTACCACCAGTGATGTATTTGGAATATCGTTGTTTTTGTACATGTACTTCGGTCCTGCAGATATAGTAATGATTCTGACTGTCACTTCCTCTTCCTTTCTGTTCTCCACTGTAGTCCACTGGAGCGCCAAAAACGGAAGTCGTCCTTGCACCTGTTCGGTCATCATAAAGTGGGCGTTCTGTCACTCCACCACTTGTGTAATGATCTATTTCCTCCCTCAATATTTATTCTTCCAGCCCAGGAAGTCCTTGAAAAGGCTGAGAATTTTTCCTTAATCTGCCCATGGTAAACTTTAATTACAGCCTTATTGGACGGATTCCAACCTCTACAACCATCACCTGCGTCAAACTCTCACTGCCTGTTCTAAAAAGGATTAGGTCAAAATTAAATTGCTAACTATGGATCTGCTTTTCCTTTGTTACCAAAAGGCAGCAGTGTGTTTTTAAGGCTAATATTAAGCAGCTGAGCAATAAATGGCATTATATGCTTCACCCTACATAAGAAGCATTAAGCTTCACATTGGAAATTATTTTAAGCATGACTACCACCAGAAAGGCTGAAAGTCTTCTGTTATTTTTAATGATAAAATAGTCTCAGTGCATTTGAAACTACTGTAAAAGCACATTTTCATCTCCCTGAGTAACAAATATGTTTTGTAATGTTCTAGTGATTTTTTTCTCCTTATGTTAGGAGGTTAAAAGTTCCCTTGAGAACAACAAAGTGAGTTAGGAAATATTACTCTAAATATTCACAGGAAGTGACAACCCAAGTTGGGTGATGTAAATTCTAAAATATTGTAAACATAGATTTCCAAATGTCATCTGGTGTAATAAAATACAAAAGATTGGTAGTTAAACTCTAAGTATGGATATGAACTTAATTTCCTAATGACAAATAAATAGATTCTCTGAAGAGGAGATAATATTAAGATGAGGTAAACTAATGAATCGAGTGCTCAGTGTGACCAGAACTTTTTTTACATTGTACAGATAATTTTGATCCAAGACTTAAGTACTTATTCGGTTTTCAGTTGATATTATGATTCCAGATTGCATCCTTAAGTTAACCTGGTTAGCACAACACTATGTGTTGGAGTTCAGAGTTCAATTCCGACATAGGAGTTGGGACATGGTGTTGCAGTTGTACAGGTCACTGGTGAAGCCGTGCTTGGAGTACTGTGTACATTTATGATCGTCCTTTTATAGGAAAACTGTGGTTACACTGGAAAGAGTGCAGAAAAAATTTACAAGGATGTCAGGATTAGAGAGCCTGAGTTACAGGGAGAGGTTGGCCAGACTGTCTTTATTCCTTGGACCATTGAGGAATTAGAGTTGTAGCACAGAAACAGCCCTTTGAACCATTTAGTCCATGCCGAATTATTATTCTGCCTAATTCCATCATCTTGCATCAGGACCATAGCCCTCCACATCCTTCCCATCCATGTACCTATCCAAATATCTCTTAAATGTTGAAATCGAACCCACATCCAACACTTCCACTGGCAACTTGTTCCACACTCCCACCACCCTCAGAGTGAAGAGGTTCCCCCTCATATTCCTCATATTTCACCTTTCACCCTTAACCTATGAACACGTAATCTCACTCAACCTCAGTGGAAAAAGCTTGCTAGCATTTACCTTATCTATACCCCTCATAAGTTTGTTTACCTCTATCAAATCCCTGCTCATTCTCCTACACTCCAGGGAATAAAGTCTTAACCCATTCAACCTTTCCCTATAACTCAGGTCCTGGTAACATCCTCATAAATGATCTACGTTTTAAAAATTATGAGAGGCATAGATAAGGTGGACAGCAATAGCCTTTTCTCTAGGAGAGATTTAGAACAGGGCCAAGGGGTAGCTTTTCCACACAGAAGGTGTTATGTGGAACTTGGTATATGGAGCAATGTGCCAGAGGAAGTGGTTGAGACAGGTAAAACAGTATTATATCAGAAGGACTTGGATAGGCACATGGAGGAGAGAGGCCTGGAAAAGATATGGGCAAAACACAGAAAATCAGGAATAACTAGGTGGATAACATGGCCAGCATGAACTTGTTAGGCTGAATGGCCTGAATTGCTCTTGTGTTGGCATCCTTCTGTCTCGCAAGACAGTGGGTAGCACCTGGGAGAAGTCAGCTTGTGGTGGTGCATTTCCAAGAGTGGCTGAAGAGCCCCACTCTGGAGTGACAGTCTCTTCCACACTGGCTGCAGGTGAAGGAAGTCGGGCATCTGGTTGGAGCAGCCCTCTCCTTCTGCCGAGCCCTCTTAGCAGCCAGCTTGCTGCTGCGACTGTTTCCAGCTCTTTGCACTGCTTTTCGAGCTGCCAGACTCCAGACAGCCCGGTCATCTGCTTTGTCTTCCCAGATGTTCACATCAGTGTTGGCTAGCTTCAGATCCTTTTTGCAGGTGTCCTTGAAGCAAAGCTGTGGGTGACCAGCTGTGGGTGCACCCTCTGCCCATACAACAGGTCTTTCGGGATTCAACTAGATCCGATTCGTCTGATACCATATAACCATATAACTATTACAGCACGGAAACGGGCCATCTCAGCCCTTCTAGTCCGTGCCGAAGGACGGACTAGAACCATCTGAACCATCTGAGCTGTCTCTGATGGAGCAGGGCAAACATGCTGGGGATAGCTGCATGTTTTAGTGGCTCTGTCTTGCCAAGTTATGTACAGGATCTGTCTGAGGAAGTGCAGGTGAAAGCTGTTCATTTTCGTCTCTTGGCTAGCATAGATTGTCCAGGTTTCACTGCAGTAGAGGAGAGTGCCAAGAATACAAGCCTGGTATACGTGCCGCTTGGCATCCACAGGCAGATGACTTTTGCTACACACTCTTCTGGACAGCTGCAGCCTTGGCTTCTGTTGCTCAGCAACAAGAGATAGAGTGTTTGTGATGGTTGATCCAGGATGGGTGAAGGACTCAACCACCTCTAGAGTGTGACGGATAGGAGGGAGTCAGAGTCCTGGACAATGACATTTGTCTTCTTCAAGCCAATGGCCAGCCTGAAATTCTTGCAGGCATGTGACAGATGGTCGATGAGATGCTGCAGTTGGGCTTCTGAACGGGAAGTCGGTGCAGCATGGTCAGAAAACAACAAACTGTGAAGAAGAACTCTCGGATCTTGATGTTGGAGTGAAGGTGAGCAATGTGAAGAGTTTGCTCTGCTCTGGTATGTAGGTAGATACCCTCGGCACATTCTCCAAAAGCAGCATGGAGAAGAAGATGCCGAAGAGTTTGGTACTAGAATGCAGCCTTGCTTTACTCTGCTTCTCATTGGGAAGTCTTCCAAAGTTGCACTGTTAAAGCAGACGGTACTGTGCACGTCTTCATGGAAGGAAGTGATCATGCCCAGCAGTTTTGGAGGACAGCATATCTTCTGCAGCAATCTGAAGAGCCCACTTCTGCTGACCGGTTTGAACGGCTTTGTCAAGTCAATGAATATGATGAAGAGTGTTTTTTGCAGCTCTTGACATTTCTCCTGCAGCTGACATAGTGAGAAGATCATATCCACAATGGATCTGCCCGCTCTAAAACCATACTGCAACTTTGGGTAGATACATTGGGCAAGGTGCTGCAACTGTGCCAAAATCCCTTGGGCAAATGCCTTTCCCATGATGCCAAAGAGGGAGATGCTGCAGTAGTTGTTACAGTCACTGCAATCACCCTTGACCTTGTACAAGGTGATAATGTTGGTGTCTAGCACATCTTGGGGTATGTAGCCTTTCTCCCAGCAGAGGCAGAAGCTCGAGTAGATGGTGCAACAATGCTAGTTTGCCATTCTTCAAAACCTCCGGAGGGATACAGGGGGCTTCCTGCAAGCAAGATATTCAATGGCTTTGCTGAGTTCTTCTCGTGCTGGCAGTGCATCTAGCTCCTCCATGACTAGGATAGCCTCAAGTGCAGTGCTTGTGACCACATTCTGGGCTGAATACAACTCTACGTAGTGCTCAAACCAGTGTCGAAGCTGCTTGCCACGATCAGATATGACTTCTCCAGCCTTAGCCTTAAGAAGCGAGTTGATGCACCATCAATAACTCACTCTGAGACGTAAAGGCGAGATATCGGCTTTTATTGACTGGAAGAAGGAACAAGCAGTGAGTGACCACTATACTACATCCTGGAGACAGAGAGGCCGGGCTCAGACCTCCATCACCTTTATACAGGGGTCTGTGGGAGGAGCCACAGGAGCAGTCAGCAGGGGGCGTGTCCAGACAGGTATATGTAGTTCACCACAGGAGTCTTGGTGATAGAAGGACTTATGGCCCTCTTGATGCCTTCATACCTGCCTTGTGCATCCCCTGTGTCCACAACAGTCTGGATACTACTGCACAAGTTCAGCCAGTAGCTGTTGGCGCAGTGACAAGCAATTTTCTGCGGGCTTAAGGACATCTCAGGTGCTGGGGCTGGGTTCATTCTTGTAGGCAAGGATGGCTGTTCTTTTGGCTTCAGTCCCTTGTGGCTGAGCTGTAGATGGCATCACGGAGACAGAACCACTTGCTCTTGATTGAGTTGATGCCACTGGCTGAGACTGCCACAGCATCTTCAAAGCAGTCAATGAACATCTGTGCTTGTACAGCAGTGAATGCTCTAAAACCGCACTGCGACTCTGTACAGCCTAACCTGCAACAAACTGAGGAGCCCACTTCATGTTCTCAATACTTATTGCTTATTTATTTATTATTATTATTTCTCCCCTTTTTGTATTTCTACAGTTTATGTCTTTTGCACACTGGTTGAATGGCAAGTTGGTGTCTTTCATTTATTCTGTTATTTATTATTCTATAGATTTACTGAGTATGCCCACAAGAAAATTAATCCCAGTGATGTATATGGTGATATGTACGTACTTAGATAATAAATTAACTTTGGACTTTCATTATCGGCAAGGGTATTGCTGGGCTAGAATCTGTTTTGATGCATTTTCAACTCTATAACCTTTCCAATCGTTCCCCATGCCCCTTAATGTCTTCATAGTTTGCATGTCAGACCATGTGGATAAATTGTAAAGAACACGATCTGGGCAGCAAGTGAATGGGACAGACAGAGGTGGCTCCAACTCTTCCCACATGGATTCCAACTGAAATTCCAATTTTCACAATTCAGACCCATCCAGGATCACAGGTTTGTGTTAACTACCAAGATAACAAAATCTTAGACAGCATTTCATCCTCTTCCAGCACCTCTGCTCTCACACCCCTCAGTTTTGGGCCATAACCATGATAGAGTTCTCTGGTCCTCAACTTCCACCCCACCAGCCATCACATTCAACAAATCATTCTCTGCACTTTCCGCCACCTTCAAATAGATTCCACCAACAGTCACGTCTTTTACCTACCCTTCCCCTTCCAGCAATTTGTAGCGACAATTCTCTTCAAGATTTCCTGGTCCTCGCTTCTGTCCTTCCATTCCATCCAACCACCTGACTGCTTATGATAATTACCCTTCCAACCGCAGGAGATGTAATACTTGCTCCCTTTCCACATCCATAGACCAAGCTGTCCTTCAATGTGAAGCAGAGATTCACTTGCATTTCTTCCACTCTAGAGCTCTGTACTCAGAGTTCACACTTCGGAATCTTCTACACTGGAGAAAGATTAAGTGCCTACTTTGCTGGAAATTATTAGACTGTCACAGCAGATTCAAGATACAAATAGAACTAGAACAGTACAATACTGCTGTAATTGAACATACAGTAGAACCAAAGAACAGTGCAGACCATTTGGCCTTTTAACCTACTTTCAGATCAATCTACCCCTTCCCTCCCACAGAGCCCTCCATTTTTCTATCATCCATGTGCCTATCTGAAATGTCTCTAATGTACCTGCCTCTACCAGCACTACCTGGCAGGTGTTTCACACATCCACTACCCCCTGTGTAAAAAAAAACCTAACTCTGACATCCCCCCCCCCCCCCCGCCATACTTTCCTCCACTCACCTTAAAATTATGCCCCCTTGGGTTAGCAAGATAGCGTCATTTTCTAGGTGGGCAAACTGCAGGTGAGGTTCACCAAGAACACACATCTGCTTAACCAATGCGCTTTCCATTTCCTGGGCAGTATTTGTGCACTTACTGTGTATCAGTTGCTGCTTGCTCAATGTTTTCTGCCCTCAAGAAAAGCCTCATGGGTCTCATTACACAATAACCAATTTCCACGCACAGCATGGGCTTCCCTGCTAACATGGAATGCATTCTTGGCATTTTATCATTTGTATTCACTAAATTCACAATGTTCCAAGTAACTGGTTCGAGCAAAGGCTGTTGGATTTAGGCATTGCCAGGTATCATCTGGCAGATCTCAGTTTTATTTCTTATTCTGCCTGAAGTATTTGTTCAAAAACATGGAATACAAGAAGACCAACAGACTTTCACAAGCCTCGCAAAAGCTTGGGCATTTTAATAGATGACAAAGCTGGGAAGTGCATTTGCCCTATGTCTCAGCAACACCAGAGCAGGTGGTCTTGGCACCTATTAAGTGTTTTTTAGAAGTAAATATGGCCTTTTATGTCTGACCCAGGTCAGAGTGGGGCAATGGTGAATCCAGGCAGTGAAAAATCCGGGCCAATCAGTTCTTATACCTGAAAAAAAATTGGAAAGGAATGATACAGTTGAATGAAAAAAAGATCTCCAGCCTCTCTGAAATTCAATTTTTCTACATCTGGCATTTTTCACCCACACGCACAACAATGAGTCAGCAGTCCCATCACGCAAGGCATGTACTTATAAAGAACTGTGCTTTTCCTCTTGACCTTTTAGACTTCCACTCATTTAAAACACATGTTTGAGATTCACTTTTTGGATGCGTTAATGTAATAGTGTACAGAAAAATGCCATCAATGTAACTTGTTTGCATTCACATATGGTATTTTTCCTCTTTAGAGAGTCTCTGCAATTTGCATTCATAAAACATGATTCACTTTTAAAGCAAACACGAGGAAATCTGCAGATGCTGGAAATTCAAGCAACACACACAAAATGCTGGTGGAACACAGCAGGCCAGGCAGCATCTATAAGGAGAAGCACTGTCGACGTTTCAGGCCGAGACCCTTCGTCGACAGTGCTTCTCCTTATAGATGCTGCCTGGCCTGCTGTGTTCCACCAGCATTTTGTGTGTTCACTTTTAAAGGTTACTTTATATGCACAGAATATAAACTCCAAAGATAATGCCTGTACATCGATTTCTCCAACTTCTGGTAATTTTTCCCCCTCTTCTTCCATTCCTCACTCTGACTTTCCTCTTACCCTCTTTTCTTCACCCCACCTGCCCATCACCTCCCCCTGGTGCCCCTACTCCTTCCCTCTCTCCCATTGTCCACTCTCCTCTCCTATTAGATCCCTTCTTCTCCAGCCTGTTACCTTTTCCACCCATCACCTTCTTACTTCATCCCTTCCCCATCCACCTAGCTCCACTTGTCATCTTTGAGCTTGCACTCCTACCCCCCCCCCCCCCCCATCTTATTCTGACTTCTCCCCTTTCCTTTCTGGTCCTAATGAAAGGTCTTGACCTGGGACGTTGACTGTTCATTCATTTCCATAGATGCTTCTGCAGCATTTTGTACGTTTAATGTTTTTCTACATTCAATGCCCCCCCCATCTCACCAGCGATTGAGTTCCATCAGACTGGCCAGATGAGATCAACTACAAGATCCAGTGGCCAAGGAAGTGATGCTACAACACTTCACGGAGAGTGAAGTGTATGACAAGGCACAGAAGGTGTCATGGCCATCCACTGTGGCCGATTTTTCACACCCTTTGGCCAAGATTGTTGAGGCTGAGAGAGTGGAACTGCCCCAGTGCAACAGCCTTTTCACTATAAAACTCCTCCCGCGCAGGTTACATCATTGTTTGAAATGACGGACAGCCAACATGTTAAATGCACACAGTTGTTTTTCTTCCTCATGCATTTTCTCTTCTGTATGGGATTACAGCTTGTTTCGACATACCATATCTCATTCCTACCAAAATGTTCATATTTATTAATCACTTTATTGAATTCAATGGAAATTAGAAACTGAAGTGGGTCATTTGGCTCAAATGTTAGTGTTTCAGTTTTAACCCAACCTAAGCCAGTATTTAAATCTTTCATCCCTGTATAGTAGTAAATTCAACATTTAACAGTGTACTCTTACACACAGCATTTTGTTCACAAGCTCCAAACATTGTTGGAGTACATTACCATCTCTCCGCAGACTGCATTTTCTTTTTTTAAATTTCAGATGTCTAACATCTGCAGTATTTGATTTGTACATGATATAATTGCTGTACAATTAAGTATGGTATAAGAAACATTCCTAATCCAAAGTGAATCCATTGTCCCTCATTCCTTAAAATAATCAGGTGGTCTGTGCATTCATTTCCATTCACTGACTTCTGGAGTCTTGCTTATTCCACAAATTCACATGCATTACTGTTGTCAGTGAAATGTAACAAGACATATTTCAATATTCCATTGTACTTTCCATTAAACACTTATTTTTGTTATTTAATTTTCAGTTCCTCTGCCTCTCCTGAACTTTGTTTCCACATGTAGCATTTCTTTTTCCATGGAAGGTCCAAGTTAATAGTGCACCATCTTGAAGGTGACAGTGGAGGCAGTCTGTTGGATCAGTGCTATGGTGTATGTGCTGCCACATTCTCGGGTATGGCCTTTCATTTTTGGGATGTACATTGATATTTTCCATTTCCACTCCACACTAGTTGACAAAAACAATACAATTACCAAATACAGTGGATTCTGGTTAACTGGGCCATTGATTAATCAGGGCAGCTACTTACTTAGGCCAACTCTTAATGAACAAAAAAATAATTGAAAAGGATTCCCCTTGTTTATTTGGGAGACCATGCTGCTTAATTGGGGCAGGAGACTCTTACCAAAGTTTCCACCAAGCATCAGCCACAGGCACTTGTGTGGCCAGTAAACACATACACCATGCTTAGAGTGAACAGTTTTAAAATAGTGTTAGTTTCATTTGTTTGTCTTCAAAAAGCAGTGATTTTTGTCACTAACAGTTGGCGAGAATTAAGTAGTAAAGTAATTCGGAACTATTTTGCTCACTGCCGTTTCAAGCATTCAGGCTTGGAGATGCCACGAAGGGCCTGAAGTGAAAATGAACAATTTCACTACAAGAAGTTGGGAATGATGAAGAATTTGAAGGTATCGGCAATCATCTTGAATGTTACAATGAAAATGAAGATTTGGAGGATGCAATCATCGGAAGCATTGTAATGAAGGCAGTCTATTATCTGCACTGGGTGTCTGCTCTGACTTTTTTACAGTCAATCAAAATATACATGAAAGCGTACACTGGGTGAATTCCTCCATCAATAACTATTAGGAGTAACAGTTTTACAGTACTGTAATCGTGCTGGTAGCATTCTACTTTGTTCTGTAGTTTATTTGAATATCTAATTTGTTACTCAGTTAAATGGTAGTAGTCTTTTTTTTATACTTTTTGACTATTTCCATGAAGCTTTGGATAATAGGGACAGCTATTTAATCGGGCCAAAATATACTGGTCCCAATCCACTGTATAAAGACTGTGACCCCAAAATTACAAGTTGTCATCTCACCTTTTATACTTTCTCGTACATAATCCATAAATAAACATAATGATCCAACATGAGTGGTTTTAACCAGCATGCAGTGAACTGTGAGGTTTTTTTTCTCACCTAAAAGGTTGAAGAATGATGTGATGGTCAACCTCCTGGAAGCTGTATTCTACAATTACAATTTTTTTTTTGTACATTGGTGTATTAATCTGCACTAAAGATTCTCTCAAAGATGCTCTCTAATAATGCCCCCCCCCACCTTAGCTTTGTTGGAGCAATCAGAAAATAGACAATAGACAGTAGGTGCAGGAGTAGGCCATTCTAGCCAGCACCGCCATTCACTGTGATCTTGGCTGATCATACACAATCAGTACCCCGTTCCTGCCCTCTCCCCATATCCCTTGACCCCACTATCTATAAGAGCTTTATCTAACTCTCTCTTGAATGCATCCAGAGACTTGGCCTCCACTGCCTTCTGGGCAGAGAATTCCACATATCCACCACTCTCTGGGTGAAAAAGTTTTTCCACATCTCAGTTCTAAATGGCCTACCCCTTATTCTTAAACTGTGGCCTCTAGTTCTGGACTTACCCATCAGCGGGAACATGCTTCCTGCCTCCAGTGTGTCCAATCCCTTAATAATTTTATATGTTTCAATCAGATCCCCTCTCATCCTTCTGAACACGTAGTTTGCCCTGGGTTCCTCTAGTACATATTCACAGAATTACGGAAAATATTGGATGCAGAGTTAGGTGAGTGACAATGCTTGAAGGGAAAGAAAAATATTTCATCAGGTTAGGGGATCATTGATCTACACAATATTTTGCTTTCTATGCATTCTACTGCTGATAATTGTGTCAGTTTGATCATGCCAGTTATATCAAACTATGTTAAATTTAAATCTGTACAAATTGACATAAACAGACCATGATATTGTTTACAGAAAAGCTTCCCATTTTCACTGACCGAAGTTGCTCCCTTAGCCACTGCCGTAGAACAAAACACTCATTCCATCCCTATTATTCCATGTTCTGTCCATAACCCTATAACCCAACCCCCGCAGGTAAGTGCTTCTTAAATTATATTATTGTTCCTGCTTCAACCATTTCCTCTGGGAGCTCATTGCCCTCTGCATCAAACAATTCCCCTCTCACCCTAAATCTATGCCCTTTGGTCTTGGGCATCCCTGCCCTGGGGAAAAGACTGCTATAATCTACCTTATCTATGCCCATCATGATCTTATCAGCCTCTATAAGGTCACCACTTATTCTCCTACACCCCAAAGAATAAAGATCTATCTGGCCAGCCTCTTCCTTTAACTCAAGCCCTCTAATCCAGTTTAATGCACTCTTTCCAGTTTAACTTTGTCCTTCCTATAACAGAGTGACCAAAACTGATGTTGCCAGTTCCATCACCCTGTCAACCCGTGACACTGCTTCCAATAAAATGTGTACTTGTACAAACATATTATGTTATTTAGGGGATTAGCTTTTCTGGGAGTTTGCTGAACACAATTTGCCTCTTGTATTTGCCTGTACAAAAATGACTACTACATATTTGAAATAATTCATCATGTTTTAAGTAAATCTGAGGCTATCATATGAAAAGTAGATGCAGTAGTTTGACCTCAACTTCCTCTTACTCAGCTGTTTAGTAATGTCATAGCTGATCTCATCATGGCCTTGACTTCACTTTCCTGCTAGGTCGCCACAACCTTTGATTGTAGTCCAACAGTCTATCGACCTGAGATAACTGAAAAAAACTGCAGATGCTGAAAATCTATAACCACAAAATGCTGGAAACATTCAAGAGGTAGGCAGCTTCTGTTGGAAAGTGTGATAACCAGTCAGTGGTAGATTGAAGAGAGTATGGAGACGGATGGTTAGGACAAATGGTGAAGCCAGAGTTGCCCAGGTGATTTCAATATTTACTGAACTATCTTGTTCTAGATTAATCATTGTAGATAAGAGATGGAAAATGAACAAAGGAGCAATGTTAAAGTTGTGTAACGTAGATGTCAGATGTTACTGAAGCCCAAAACCAAATGGAGAATGCTGGAAATACCCACGGGGGGGTGGGGGGGGGGGTGCGGAGAGAAGGAGAGGGAGAGAAAATAAATTAACATTAATTTTTGGATTATTTGTGGATAATTTTTCCACAGACTGACCAGTTCTGATACAGAACAGGAAATGTGAGTTATATGAAATTGATGAATTTGATATTGAGTCTAAAAGGTGACAACATGTCAGAGGAGGTGCTGTTGATCAAGTCTGTGTTGATGGCACAGGGAACAGAGTTGGACTGGGATGGGAAATCAAAGTGATAAGAAAACGGAGGCTCAGCTTTGCTCTTGCAGACTGAGTGAAGGTGTCACCCAATCTACAGAGGAGGACAGATCAGTAGAATCCATTAAGTTGGCTATTTCACCTGGAATGACTGTTTCAGTGCCCGGATGGGACAAAGGGACAAGATAAAGGAGGTGTCTCATCTTGTGTGGTTGAATGGGAAGGTGCCTTGATTGGTGAAGAGTTGAGCAGTGAGTCACAAAGGGTCTTTTGGAAATTACTGAAAGGTCCTGACCAAGGGTCTCGGCCCAAAACGTTGACTGCTCGTTTCCATGGATGCTGCCCGACCTGCTGAGTCCCTCCAGCTTGTTTGTACGTGTGGATTTGACCACAGCATCTGCAGAGTACTTTGTGTTTACTGAAAGGGGTTGATGTGCATGTCCAATGGATCGTTTTTGTGATTTACTTTGTTGCAGAAAAAGAAATGACGAAGAATCATCCATTAAACATGAAGGCTGGTTGGGTGGAAGGTGAGGACGGGGGAACCTCACTCCTTTTTGTTGGCAGGAGTGGGGATGAGAGCAAAGATGGAGGAAACAGATGAGACTCGGTCAAGGGCTGTTCCCACTATGGCGGAGGGAAGTCAGAGCTAAGAATAAAGGCACATTTACAGAAAGTCTCATCATTTGAACAGACACAGCATAGTGAGAGGGTCTGTGATAATGAATGAAGTCTTTACAGGAGGTAGGATAGGAAAAGAGTCAAAGAGTGGGAATAAAGGGGGCCTTGTCTGGTTGGCTTCCGGTGACTGGTAGTGCGCTGCAGGGGTCGGTGTAGGAACTGCTTCTTTTCATGTTGTATGTCAATGATTTGGATGATGGAATTGATGGATTTGTGGCCATGTTTGTGAATGATTCAAAGATAAGTCAAGGGGCAGGTAGTGTTGAGGAAGCAGAGAGTCTGCATAAGGACTTAAGACAGATTAAGTGAATGGGCAAAGAAGTGGCAAATGGAATATGGTGTCGGGAAGCAAATGGTCATGCAATTTGGTAGAAGGAATAAAGTTGTAGACTACTTCCTAAATAGGGAGAAAATTCAAAAATCAGAGGTGCAAAAGGACTTGTGAGACCTTGTGCAGGACCCCCTAAAGGTTGGCTTACAGGTTCAGTTGGTGGTGAGGAAGGCAAATGCAACGTTACCATTCATTTCAAGAGGACTAGAATATAAAAGCACAGACTGATTGCTGAGATTTTATAAGACGCTGGTCAGACCACACTTGGTGTATTGTGAGCAGTTTTAGGTTCTTATCTAAGAAAAGATGTGGTGACATTGGAGAAGGTCCAGAGGAGGTTCATGAGAATGATTCCGGGAATGAAAGGGTAACATCTGAGGAGCATTTGATGGCTTTGGGCCTGTCTTTGCTTGAGTTTAGAAGAATGAGGGGGATCACATTGAAACATATTGAATATTGAAATGCCTGGATAAATTGGATATGGTGATGTTGTTTCATATAGTGGGCAGTCTAGGACTAGAGGCACAGTCTCAGAATAGAGGAACATCCATTTAGAACAGAAATGAGGATTTTTTTTTTAGCCAATGAAATTCATTGCTGCAGACAGTTGTGCAGGCCAAAGCACTGGGTATATTTAGAGTGGAGGTTGATAGGTTCTTGATTAGTCAGGGTGTCAAAGGTGTGAAGGCAGAAAAATGGAGTTGAGGGAGATAATAAATCAGAATGATGGAATGGCAGAACAGACTTGAGGGGCCGAATGGCTAATTCTTCTCCCATGTCTTATGATTGTAATGTAAGTCAGTTGCTAATCTGTCCCCAAGATGGAGGCAGAAAAATTCATACAACGAAGAGAGATGGATTTCGTAAATCTGCGAGCAGGGAGGGAAGTAACTGTAATGTAATGAAACTTTCAAATTCTGTTTGCCAGAAATAGGAAGCTATCTATTTCAGCCATGAATGCTCCTCATGACTCAGCATCCACATCACTCTAAGATAGGGGATTACATCATGTGTTGCTCTGAAACCAGTAATGAAAACATAATTTTAACTGTGTAAAAATAATGAAATATTAGATGCATGTTGACTATAAGTTAATCTGAAGAGACATCTGTTAACATTTCGGCAACAACTTTCACAATTTTGTTGTAGTTTCTTGCAGAACAGTTTTAATGCGTGCTTGCATTGGTCCATTATGGTTTAGCTATTTACAATCATCACAGATGACTGGAATAAAAAAAATACAATCCTTTGTAAATGGAAATGCTTACAATTGCATATTATTTAACTGCACAGAATAAAACAGAACATCACAGTTATTGATCCCTATGCCAGCTCTTTCACATTGAACATATCTTTACAAGGTTATCAGCTTAAAATAGAATATTTTACACAAACAAACCATGAGCCAAAAGTAGAATTTTAGTACACATGACACAATTAGAAACACTTAAACACTGCATGTAACAGTTGTACATTTAAAAATCCACTGCTCCAGTTCTGTCAACTTCATGCATGCACTTTTAATTTTCATCCATACTAGAGGCAAGCTGCTTTTCTGAAAAATACTCTCGGTGGCCATGCTGTGCACGGGCTTTTGCTGCTGGACCCCATTCAGTTCAAGGTTCAACGTGCTGTGCTCTTCTACACGCCACTGTTGTAACGTGTGGTTATTTGAGTTACTGTCACCTTCCCCAGTCTGGCCATTCTCCTCTCACCTCTCTTGTTAACAAGGCATTTTTGCCCACAGAATTCCTGCTCACCGGACTTTTTGTTTTGGGTTTTTCATCCCATTCTTTGCAAACTCTAGAGAATGTTGTACATGAAAATTCCAGGTGATTGGCAACTTCTGAGATAATCAAACCACCCCATCTGGCACCAACAACCATTGTCACTTAAATCACATTTCTTCCCCGTTCTGATATTTGGTCTGAACAACCTCTTGACCATGTCTGTGTGCTTTTATGCTTTAAGTTGTTGCTGCATGATTGGCTGATTAGATATTTGCATCAACATGCTAGAGTACAGATGTACCTGCCAAAGTAGCCACCGGGCGCAGGGATAAAATTTAATTCACCTTAAATGAGAAGTGAAATGCGATTACACAGTATATCATAGTGGCTGAGGTAAGGCAGGTGACCTCGTCACAACTGATCAATCCTTTGCCACTCAGTGTGAAACCATACCTGGAACAGTGGTGTGTTGTGGTGAAATACTGAGAAGGGAATGGAGCGAAGTGTCAGCACTGAAAGAATTAGAGAAGGCTCAAGTAGAGTATAATTAGAATTTGAACAAAATTACTTGGAAATGTTATGGCACAACACTATTTTTAGCACAATGTGATCCTAAATTGCAATAACATGGGGATAAATCGAGTGAGCAGTTAGTAAAACAATGCCAATTATTAAAGTGGAATAAACATTTCTAGTCACAGTCCTCATTACAGCTTCCAATATTTTCCCAGTGTAGACATACACTTCATGACATTAATCATCACGCAACCTCTTCCAACATACGAGGGGTGATTGATACGTTCGTGGCCTAAGGTAGAAGGAGTCAATTTTAGAAAACCTAGCACATCTATTTTTCAACATAGTCCCCTCCTACATTTGCACACTTAGTCCAGCAGTCGTGGAGCATACGGATCTTGGACCTCCAGAAAGTGTCCACAGCAGGGGTGATTGATAAGTTCGTGGCCTAAGGTAAAAGGAGATGAGTTATACAGCTCTCGTTACATGCACATGCAGTTCAACTCTTTGAGTGATTATGCTGAAAGCTTGAAGTTAATACCTCATCTCCTTCTACCTTAGGCCACAAATTTATCAATCACCCATATGAGTCATTAACTTCAAACTTTCTGCATTTTCACTCAAAGAGTTGAACTGTATGTGCATGTAACGAGAGCTGTATAACTCATCTCCTTCTACCTTAGGCCACAAACTTATCAATCACCCCTGCTGTGGATCACCTGGAGGTCGAAGACGCACTAAGTTAGGCTAAGATAGGAGATGAGTTATACAGCTTTCGTTACATGCACATGCAGTTCAACTCTTTGAGTGATTATGCAGAAAGTTTGAAGTTAATAACTCATCTCCTTCTACCTTAGGCCATGAACTTATCAATCACCCCGGTATATGAGAGCTGACACCAGAAAGGTGTGCAATCAAATGTGGTGGAAATAGGGTGAACCAAGGCTTTTAAAGGAGAAATGGATTCATACCCCACAGAAATGGGACTGAATGGATTAAATGGCATTGTGCCACGTTCCTCTAAAAGTATTGGTAAGAACAGGTTTGAACAGCTATGAACAGGAACAAAATTTAGGATGTTTATGTGTCATGTGAAGAGTTCATGTGTTTAAGTATTTGTGTTTGAGTTGTGCATACTGAAATTCTGCTTTCGGCCTTCGGTCTTGACCAGAGAAGGGTGGCCTCGTGCTTCCATGGACATGTGTAGCTTGGGTACCTATGAAAGTAAATTGCAAGAAACATCATGACTGAATAGGCAGATTTCCATCATTTTGCTGATGATTGGAAGTAAATTGACTGAGCCATACTTTGCCGGATTTGGGTTGTCCTGTTTGTTGTGAGCAGGATGTACTTGGCCAGTTTATCACATTGTCAGGTGGATGCCAGTAACAATGCTAAAGCAGCTTGATCAGAGATGCAGCTGGTTCTGCAGCACAGGACTCCGGTACCCCAGGCAGGGTATTCTCCAGTCTAGTAGACACTGCTTTGTCCAGTGCTATTAGCTGTTTCTTGACATTAGCTGAAGAAATCATATTGGTTGAGGACTAGCTTTTGTGATATTAGAAACTTCAAGGCAAGTTAACATATGCCACCACCTCTTGCAGGCCAATATTCCCAGATACACTGAGATAAAACCAAGTTTTTCCACATGTCTGGCCCAGGCACTCAAAAAAAAGTCATTATTTCTGACATCTATCATGGCAAGAAATGACAAGACTCACATGTCAAATTAGTCAAGGATGCTTCTAAAGTCTGAATGAAAATATGTGGTGTCTCCACCAATTTGTGAGAATTCCTGGACATGACCTCTCAAATGACTTCCCATTTGGAAAACTCAAGTCTACATTGGGAGCTCACAGAAGCTTAGTGGAAATGTAGAAGCAAAGCTTCGACTCTCAGACTACCTAGCCACTTACCCAGCAAACACCTCCTGATTAACCTGTGAGAGTGATGCACCAAGTTCACCAAAGAATAAAACAAACTCAATCTCATGTAGTTTGTGTAATGCCTATAAAAAGCAAGTGTATGCAGCCCGGTACATCATGGGCAAAGCCCACCCACCATTCAGCC
Organism: Hemitrygon akajei; assembly: GCF_048418815.1. Lineage (NCBI taxonomy): Eukaryota > Metazoa > Chordata > Chondrichthyes > Myliobatiformes > Dasyatidae > Hemitrygon > Hemitrygon akajei. Next base: position 47,483,891 of record NC_133145.1, read on the forward strand.
CATCTACAAGGAGCATTGTTGCAAAAAAAAAGCACAGCATCCATCATCAAGGAACCCACCATCCATGCCATGCACTGCTGTCATCAGTAAGGTGGTACAGGAACCTCAGGACCCAAAGCCCCATTTTCAGGAATGGTTATTACCCCTCAACCATCAGGCTCCCGAACCAGGTATCTTCACTCAGCCCAACACTGAACTGTTTCCATAACCTATGGACTCACTTTAAAGGGCTCATGTTCTCAATATTTATTTAGCTTGTTTTTCTTCATTTTGTATTTGTACAGTTTGCTGTCTTTTGTCCATCTAGTTCTGTGCAGCTTTTCATTGTCTCTATTGTGTTTCTATATATCTACCGCGACTGCCTGCAAGAACGTAAATCTCCGGATGGTAAATGGTACTCTGATAATAAATCTACTTTGAACTTTGCAAGGCTCAATTTGCTGTTGTTGTAAAGTAAGCCAATTAAAAATATAAAGTAAAATATTTGCAATGTATTAAATGCAAACCTGCCCTATTGAATTATAGTGCATTAACTCAATAAAGTAATTAGAGACAATGGATATTGCAACACTTTATTACTATTGCTACTACATTATTTGGTGAACATTACAATTTTGTGCAACTTCATTCAACAATTAAAAAACCTTGACCACCACTCTGAGCAGCTTGCTTGCTGAGAGGGAACATCGCCTGAGTTGACTAATTGCTATTTTTATAATATGTTTAGGATATATTCAGAACAAGATACATGCTGGATAAAATTTTTTAATAAGTAAATGCTATATTATAAAACTTTTAAAAATAACTTTAAATATCCATACTAAAGAAAGTTTTTTTTTCCAATGTGGTAATGCTAATCTTGATTAGTTCAGCAATGCGCTCTATTATGTAACACACCCATTCTGGCTCCAGTACAGTAACTAAAGCTGGTGACAGACACAGAGTTAAACTCATTGGAATTTTGTTTTGCTCTTTCCCCCCAAACAAAACATGAAATGCAGAATATTATTATTACTCCAATTCACGCATACCAATTTCATGCTCTTCATTCTTCAAATCGTGCTGTTTATAATCTCTATCTTCACTCACGATATTAATCGTGTTTTTCAGTCTCACAACTTCTTCGTCTTTTCACTCTGGTTTCCTCGGCATGAATAAATCTACCAAAACCAAAACAAATCCTTAATTTCTATTAGGGTATAAGAGAATGTGTTATGAATAAGCTGTAGCACATGCACAGTGGACAGCTTTGAAACGAGCTGGGCTTTGGCTCACACTAATTATTAGTGGTCACAATTGTTATCCTTATTAAGTATTAACACCAGAACCCAAGTTAATTAAAATGTGAAAAATCATTACTGGTGAAATTTTCCTCAGTCGTATTTTTCACATATTAGCTATCAAAATTCTGCAGTACAGTTTTGTTAAATATCAAATAGAAGTTTGACACCAACATACCAATCAATAAAAAAAGTTAGCAGAATTTTAAACTTCCATTATTTGTGTTTTTATTAATTATTGCACAGTTCCCAATTACACAACAAATATTGATGCAGTTTATGGACTGGAAGTACAAATGCCAACTGAAGTATTCCATATCAGGAACCTTGGTGTTGAATGCCCAAGGATTCCTGAAGGCAGCAGCATAGGTAGATGAGGTGGTTAAGAAGGTATACTGCCCATGTGCCTTCATTAACCTTCCTAGCTCACAGAAAACCTTTTCATGATTTGTGCATTTATAGAAAAAGCACAAAGAATGGCTGTGAAGACAAACATACAAGTACAATTGGTCTCTTAATGAAGGTGGCTGGCATTCTCACTCCACGTCCATTGTGTAATATCTTGCTATGGAATTAATCTACATATTATGTTTATTTTGTAAGGCTTTAAAAGAAATCAACAATCACAACAAAATCCACAATTAAGTATGAATAGTTTTCCCATGATGAGAGTAAAATACATGCTGTATAAAATAAATTGATTTTTTAACAAAATATCAAAAATCAACTCTTTGCACTTTTCCTAATGTGCTAAGTTTACATTACGGAAGTACTCCTGCACTTGGATGTAAACACTGTGGGTAAAACAGAGACCGGGTAAAGCAAGTTGCTAATTTTTCAGTTTCAATTCCCCAAAGATTTTCCATGATTAATAAGGCTCAAATCATGAGTATGACAGAACCTTCTCCAACTGATTGGACAGACTGGCCACTGAAAATTGCCTCTAATCTGTAGAAAAATAGAATCTGAAGGGACAATGGAAATGTGGGGACGATAAAGCAGGTTAATGTAATTAAGGATAGTGTGGACTCTATTGGTTGAAAGGCCTGTTTTCACGCTGTAAGACTAAAACTGGAGTAACTCTCTAGAAACTAAGAATCATCCAGATAAAGTATCCTGCTGGACTGGTTCCCACCTTAAGCATTCATTCCCCTCCAAAACTGCACAAGTTGGCTGCAATTTACAAACTTACAAAATGCACTTCAGCAACTTACAAAGGTTTCCAAACATGTGACTTCTAACAACAAGGGTTGGTGCACGGGATCACCATCGCTTGCAAATTCCCCTTCAAGTTATTCACCATCTAGAATGGAAATCAATCACTATCCCGTGCTTGATTTAAATCCAGTTCAGTCTGCTCCATAAAAAACATTCACTACAAATAGATATTAAATGATTCTGATCATCTGTATGGTGCCATAGTACAAATAACAAAGAGGATTGTGTTCAAAGGGATCCCAGTTGAATCAATATTTGCATGCAGCTGGATAAAGTTGAAATGATTCAGTGTTAATTTAAGGGTAGAAATAAATTAACAGGCTGAAACAGGAAGTAGTGTATTTCATCCCATTGACCCCAAATTTAAGCACGGAGTCTGATACTCACAAAATGTCAGATACTCAAAATCACTATTGGACCACACATTCTGTGCACCAAACTATGATTAGATCTCCATGTTGCATCACACAGGCCATCCAGAAGAGAGTGGCCAATATTCAACAACAAAGCTAAACGAGGCTGAACTGTCCTCAGGGATTTAGACCGAAATAAAGAAAAAACTTCTTTAAGGAACACTCACAAGACAACCTTACTGTTGGCAGAAAAAAAAACAGCTGAAAAACTTTTCAAATCTGTCATTACCTTGGGGCCACGGAGTACGACAGGAACATCCTTACCCCGAAACCTGGCAGGTTGCCAGCCACAGCAACCAAGAGACTGCAAATCTGACCTTGTCAGCTGCTGACTCTGTTCTACGATTGTGGGCATCAACACAGACTGCTTTCACAAAGCTATCAAAAAATGCTGATTATTTAGCTATAAATCAATGGCATAGGCAGAATAGCCAGTAAAGGAAGATCATTAAACATTTTTAAAAAAGTTTTAGCTTATTTCCTTACTACATCTCTATAAATCAGTTTGTTCTGTGTTTTTGAACTAATGGTCAACAAGCGATTGAACCACAAAGTATGCGATATGGATAAAAACTCAAAATGACTTCAAAAATTGGCATAGAAAAAAAATGAAAAATGCAGCACAAGGTTGAATTGCTTGATTGAGGAAATAGACACTAGAGAGTCCAACATTAAGTGATCACTCAGATATTTACCACTTCTTATTGCTACAGATAAATGGCAAAACATTATTATTGGTACTGGAAAGTGCTTCTATCAATACAAGATGGTGGTGGCCTGAAAGAACTACAATCTTCTTTTCTCACCTGCCTGCCACCTCTCCTGGTGCCCCTCCTCCTTCCCTTTCTCCCACAGTCCACTCTCCTCTCCTATCAGATTCCTTCCTCTGCAGCCCTTTACCTTTCCCACCAGATTTCACCTATATCTTCTAGCTATCCTCCTTCCCCTTGTTGGACTACATTCAATGGCCATTTGTGGGACAGTCCTTGCAGTTGCCATTTTGTGAACTGTTTGATGAACTGATTGTAAACACAAAGTATACTGCAGATGCTGTGGTCAAATCAAGACGTACAAAAAAGCTGGATGAACTCAGCAGGTCGGGCAGCATCCATTGAAAGAAGCAGTCAACGTTTCGGGTCGAGACCCTTCGTCAGGACTCGAGATGAACTAATTCTTGCTCTTAATCAGAGCAACTGAATATGGACACAAAGAGTTTCTGCTAATGGTCTGCTAAACCTGAGACCATTCTCAGACAAGAAGCTATTTATTGTTAAAATGGCAGGTAATGTTGCCATCAGTGTCAGTTTGACTGGTTTGAACCAGTCAGAGTTAAATAGAACAAAAGAAGTCAACTAAACATGAAGTTGAAGGCAAAGGCCATAAAACAGTAATGTTTGTAGCCCTGGGCTATGTCCAATGGGAATCTGACACAGGTCAGTCAGGTGACCTGGAGCCAATGAAACTGAAAACCAATGAGGAAAAGTATAAAAATAAAGGATTTTGGGATCTCAGGCAGTGACAGCTCTCTGGAGGTGATGTGGAGGACTCTACACTGGACACATGGAGATCACATCAGGACCACTAGGGATACTTGGCCAGCATAAACATTTCCTGGGTATTACCTTTTCTATTCTTTGACTCTCTATGGAGCGTCCGGGAAGCTTAGTAGGTGTGTATATAGGTATTTGGTTGTATAAATTCATGTGCTTGTGAACCAAGCCAAACAATAAAAGTTTTCTCTGTGTTCAACTGATTATTATTACCAAGAGGCAATCCTTGTAACAAGACCCAGTAGGAGTATGGAAAGTCTCTTGTAGAGGTATTTAACAAATTTTCAATGTTGAAGCCCCATCTTTAAATGTGGGGCCCATGTCCTTTATCTAATTTCTGAAATGAGAATCAAATTCAGGGAGGAAAACCATGCCAATTATTTTTGAGCCCAAGTTTAAAATAACCTAAACTGCATGATTAATCTGGAACTGGGACTTTTGTCAGTACTGCAACATGGTTGGGCAGCAGAAATTTTTACATTTCTGATATTAGTCATATCATACCTCCGTTGAAGGTAATGTGTAAGAGAGCCCAAAGGGGATAATCATCAGTTTCAGGAGACGATCACGGAAAGGCATCAGCAGGCACTTCTACTGACATGCCTAGAAACTGTTTGGCATCTATAAAGGCCTATCAACCAAGTGGGTTGTAAGTTTGTTTTTTTTAATATAATAGCTGTACCTTATTGTAATTATGCACATAACAATAAAGTTGACTTCTTTGTGATGATCAATAAACCATCTGTTCAAGAGCCATTTGCTGGAAAATTTCAGCCGTGGTAAGGCGCAGAAAAGTGAATGCTCCTGAATGGTCTCAAGTTTTTCCGATGGCTCACTCCACCTTAAAAGTTATAAAGAAAGGTAAGAGGGTTGGCTGCTGTGGGTTGGTTTGATTAGAAGTCAGAACATAATGACTAGAGGGTAATATTGGTGATGGTTGGCTGGGGAGAACTGATAACGGAGGTATCAGTGAGTGGCTAGGGGGCTAGTAAGAAGGACAGGTATCTGGTTGAGGATTCAGGGTATGAGTTCTTAGTCCCCTCTTTTCAATTACATCTCTACTACTAATGTCTTAGCCTGTTTCCTATAAACTAGCAGGATCACATTGATAAACTTTGATTGTCAAACTTATTTAGTTATATAACCAAGTTTAAGCCCTAAATACTAACAAGCAAGCTTTCTTCCTTGGTTTAAATCTCTAGTAATTACTGAAAGAGCTACCTGAATACCTGGAGATGGGATGAACAGTTACGCACAAAGTTTCACTATCTGAAATATGCTTTTCCTTCTAATATTGAAAATAGTTGTCTTGTTAACATTTTGAGCAGGGGTTCCCAACCTGCGGTCCACGGGCCCCTCAGTTAACGATAGAGATTCATGGCATAAAAAAGGTTGGGAACCCCTGCTTTAGAGAAAGTTTATTTTTTTTCCCTCTTCTCTTAGTAGATACGTTGGGTGTATTGCCATTGTGAGATGAGGTATAGTGCTGGTGGTGACTATGACTGATTTTCCCTCACTCGCAGTATTCTGCTGTACATGAATGCTGCAAACTGATATCCAATCACAAGAGTTCCAAGGTATCCATGGAAAGAGCAATAACTCCTGCTTTGGTGATTCTGGCAACAGTTTTTGCTAATCTGTGCACATCCTCCATTTTCTGGAAACATACTGAAAACCAAAGACTAACGCTACTCTCAAAGCTGAGATTACATCCCTGATTGTGAGATGCATCAGTAGTTTACAGGCAAAAAGTTTTTTTTGTTATTCCACGCTATTATTATTCCTCACACTAAAAAGATATTAATGAGGAAAGTGCATCAATTTAAGCAGGATACTATATGAAACTCGGGTCCCATGTCGCAGAAATTTTGCATTCCTTAATGGCTTAGTTCTAAGGATAGATCAGTTTCTCTGATGGATCAAGGTGTGTTTGTTACTGGAGTACTGTCTTCGCAGTTTCAGATTAACACTTGCCCTGGTGTTGGCTCAGGCTTTAGTTATTCGGTATGCTCACAGGAGGGAACTCAGTCTCATCGTCCAGATGCAATGGTCCAGCAGCAAACTCGTGCTCGGGAATGATCTCACCACGCATAGCACCACCTTCTTCAGAGTATCCTGGAGGAGAAGATTAAATATTGGTGTGGTCAGATGATATGTGTATTCATTTACAGCAAAGCCTGACAAAACACAGTCCAACTCCCTATACTGTAACACTGAAGAAATTCTGTAAACTAGCACAGAGATTTTCTCGTTATTAAGACAACATACGTTTCTTTTCTCCTATTTTCTGAGACAATATGCACTCATGTCCTATTGTTTTGTGTGACAACAGCTGATTTCTTTAGTAATGAAATTAGCTCACCATTATGAGAGTTTGGTTCCTGAGGTTGTCATAGCCGGGGGGTGGTAGTGGGGATAAGCTCCCACTACCTATAAAGTGCTCCAAATGGCGTGTGACTCTAACAGCCTCTGACAACCAAGTCCAACCCTTGGCCTTCACGTGTGGCTTAGCTACGAGGCCCAGTGGAACTGTTTCCACTGACAAGAGAAGAGGCAAAGCCGGACCACTGGCGCCTCAAAACCAGTTGCTTCGGGCAGGTGGGGCTCGTCAGCCTTGGACGGCAGCCCGCCTGAGAGAAGGGAAACTCTGATTTTAAACCTCCGCTGCCTTGCAGCCATACCCGCCCACGGGAAAGGCTTCTGGAGTAAACCCCGAGGAAGAAATCCAGAGCCGGGGTCCCTAAGGCAGTTTGATGTTGTTTACAACTTCACTCTGGCAACCTCTGTGACGACACTGGTGCCAAGCTGTATCAGCACTTGCCCTTCCCTTGGACTACGTCAGTGACGTGGAGAGGGGAGCCCGCTGCGTGGGCAACAGCCGGTTCTTCAAATCTTCCTGCCCAGGCCCAGGAGAGGACACAGTCTACCAGAGGTGCAAACTCATGATCCCCTGGGATCAATGGCTGCCTGCTATGAGAGTTTATTTATTAATAAAAGCAATAAATGCTGGAAATACTTAACAGATCAGGCAGCCTCCAAAGAAAGTCAAAAAGAGGTAATGTTCAAGTCAGTGACCATTCATCAGTAAGAGAACACTTAAAAATTAAACATGCTTTAAATAGCTGAGAAAGGACACAGAACAAGAGACACTCTATGACTTCAGTGGTTCATGATGTTACCTTCAGGGTGATTAACTACAGCCTGTCTGTCTGGTGAGGTGTAAACAGAAAATGAATGAGAACTGAGAAGAGAGTAAAACAAAACCTCTTCCAGAACTGTGAGAGACAAGACAGTTAAATGTAATGACAAGTTCTGATACAAATGCAAAGGACTGATTAACTGAAATCATTGAATTCAATGTTGAGTCCTACAGGCTGTAACGTGCTGATTCAGACAATCCAGATCTCTGAGATTAAACTTTGCTTCCCTGCAGCAGAATAAGGGGTCAAAAGCACAAAATCTGAATCAGGCTTATATCACTGATGTATGAAATTTGTTTTGTGTCAGTAGTATAGTGCAAAGCATAAACGTTACTATAAACTACAATAATAAAAAAAATAAAATTGGATAGGTGGATGGAGCAAAAGGGGAATAGCAGGGCAGTGTTCATAAACCATTGAGACTCCCAATGGCGGAGGGGAAGAAGCTGGTCGTAAAACATTGAGTGTGGAGCTTCAGGCTTTTGCATCTCCTCTCTTACAGTAGTAATGACAAGAAGGCATATCCTCTGTAGTGAAGATCTTTCATGATGGATGTTATCTTCTTGAGGCATTGCCTTTTGAAGATGTCAAAGTGGGCAAAGTGGGTGTAGAGTGGAGATTTCAAATGACAGGGTCAAACAATGGAGGTGATCTGCAGCGATCACCCGATTTGTGTTTGATTTGGAGGAAACCACAGGACGCACTGCAAATGCAGTCACTGTATCGGAAGGCTGCATCTGCACGGAGTTAATGAGTTCCTGGGTGGTGGGAAGGGATGTGATGAAAAGACCACGGGCTGCATCTCGCACTGTTCCATGCAAAGGTGATTCCAGCAGGGGAATGCGTATACAAAGCTGCACAGACCCTTTGCAACGAAGAAATGAGAAGTGAGGATATGTCTGTGGTGACATGAAGTCGAAGATGGCAGAAGTTATAGGAGATAATCTGTGACACATAAAGGCTGGAGGGTCCTGTCCCTTCAGCTGGGTGGTCAAACAGGGGGAACGGCACAAGTGGAGGTAGCAGATGGTGTTGGAGAGCCTTGTCAGTTAAGGTACTTTAATTCTCCTTTGTCCTCCCACTCTGAGCTCATACACTGTTCCAGTTTTGACTTGCACAAGCTTAAGGAACAGCACCCCACCTTCAAGACACTTGACAGCCCTCGGAACTCAACACGAGTTTAAAGTTCAAAATTCAAAGTAAATTTATTATCCAAGTACACAGATGTTACCATTTACCACTTTGAGAATTATTTCTTGCAGGTACTTACAGGAAAAATACAAATACAATTTTTCAGAAAATATATACGTAAACAAAGACAGACAAGCAACCAATGTGTAAAAGACCAACTGTGCAAATAAAAATACCAAAAAAAATCATTGAACTGATTCCTCATCCTGCAGAATCACCTTCAGATGAAGTTACCCATGCTAGGTCAGGAGTCTGATAACTGTTTCTGAACCTGGAGGTGTGGGACCTAGATGTTCTGTACCTCCTGCCAAATGATAGCAAGGAAAGGGACGGCGGGCATCTGTGACGATCGATGCTGCTTTCTTGTGGCCGTGCTCCACATAAATGTACTTTATGGTGGGGAGGGCTTTGCTTGTGATGGACAGGACCGTATCCACCACTTTCTATAGCCTTTTCTGTTCCTGGGCATTGGCATTTCAATACCAGGATGTGATACAACCTGTCTGATCAACTCTAGATACTCAATCGTTAGAATTTCAATCTGAAATAGCTAGTTCTGATGAAAGATCACTAACCTGTAACATTAAGCCTAGCTTTCTCCCTTCACAAATGTTGACTGAGCTATGGAACTTCTTAACATTCTCTTTTATTTCAGATTTTCAACAACTGCAGCATTTTATATTTTACAATTCCTGCACTTTTCTCTCTCTCTGCCATAATTTTCCTCTATTTACACTTCCTCTACATAGCTAAACTGGGATTAATAGGCCAACAGCACCTTCTCACAGCTAAAACCACCATTTTGTGGCCAATTACTGGCTATCTTCCCATTCTCTACAACTTAAAATTTGTTTGACTTCTCCAATTCAGATGAAAATCACTGGCCTGAAATATTAACTGAGCATTTCCAATTCATTCTGTTTACACTTCAGATGCCCAGCATCTGCAGGGTTAGTTTCTTTCTTTAGCTTGTCTAAGTTATTCACCTCATAGTGTTTGGAATTCTCTTGTGTGATGTAAAGTCTTGAGAATTCTCCGCATTGCACAGCTGTACAGATGTCTGTGTACCAGCTCCCCTTATATGGAACTCCCTATGTATATTTCTATTTAGCACAATAATCTGGTCATTCAGTGAGAGGCAACACAAATGGGCAAAATTAATTCGATACCTGATGCCGTTGATGCTGAAGGCAATGGGCTGGTTTTGGCAACGGTCGCTGCGTACGTTGGAGAGATGGAGGGTGCTGAGTCAGATTTATCACTGTTACAGCTGTCATCTTCATTGTGTAGCCTAGACCAGTACAAATAAAATAACAGCTGCATTGAGCATCCTCACAGTAGATGCTATTATTTTATAGTGCTGCATAGGAAACATCTTGAACAGACCCTTCATTGGTATGAAACATCAACTGTTTGTTACCCTCCACGGACACAGCGTAACCTGAAAGGTCCCTCCAGCATTTTCTGTACGTTGCTGAAGACTTCCAGCATTTGCAGAATCTCTTATGTTTATCTAGAACTATTTTTCATTATTTTCATAATTTACTGGGTAGTTTTCACTGATGTGGTGTGAAGAGTTAAGCAAAAGAGCATACATACTGCATTTTACACACCGTGAACTTTGTTCCATTTAATTCAGATCATCCCGTTCATTCTGGCTCCCATCACACCCAGTCCCTTACTTCCCCCAGCACTCTACAACATATTCTCTCTCACTAAGCCCATCAACTCCCCTTTGGCCACTTATCCACACAAAGTGGTAGTCAATTAACCTATGGGGTATGGGAGGAAAAGAGAGCACTCTGTGGGAAGTAATTCCATGACAGGGAGAACGTGCAAAACAGCACAGCAACTAAGGTCAGAATCGAATTTGGATCCCTGGAGATGTGAGGCAGTGGTACCAACTGTTGCACTGCGCCTCAGAGTTGGTAAGCCAACTCAGCCTCACCACAAATAGCTCAAATTTTGCTCTAAGTACTGATTTTTAAAGGTAAAGATCAACTCTACTTGTCACAAGTGCATCAAAATATACACTGAATCGCATCATTTGTAATGTGCTGGGGGCAGTCCACAGATGTTGCAATGCAACATAGCAAGCTCACTGCTTACTAATCTAACCTGTTCGTCTTTGGAAACCAGAGCAACTGGAGGAAACCCACACAGTCACGGGGAGAACTTGCAACTCCTTACAGACAGTGGTGGGAATTGAGACGTGATATTCCGATCACTGGCATTGTAATAGTGTTACACTAACCACTACGCTACATTTGCTCCTTCATTTTGGTTTCCATGATAATAATCAACAGTACTGGCTTCTTTACAGCATCTCAGTCCTAAGGAAGGAGGGTTATGTCCTAGAACTGTTCCAGAAGGCCAAGATTAGATGCGTCATGCACTGGCTTGGAAGACAAGCTGAAGATAAGCAAGGCGCAAGAAACAACAAGGTAATGGTGAGATGGCAAATGGGCACTTCAGATTTGCTCACAGCCTTCCTAGAAAGAATAACCTCAAGATACATTTTTGAATTAGGATATGATTCAGGGTAGAACATAACAGAGAGATCTGCAATCTACTCTATTTAAGATACTGATTACAGATTGCCTGAGAGAGTCATTTTGTGCATTAAGCTCTACTGCAGTGTAAATGTTCTCATTTATGTTGTTGTTGATTATAACTATGCGCACTGTTCTAACAATATCTCAAATAAACAACATGTCTGTCCTTAGAGCCAGTCATTAGCTTAGGGAAATTAGAATGCATGCTAGCAGATGCCTCCCTTTACAATGTTTACAATTAAGTACAATTAGAACACAATCCCCTTTAAGTTGATTAACAGTATAAATGTGCATGAATGTCAGGCTCTTTTGCTTGGTTCTCCATTAAAAAAAAATCAGTGAATTATGAAAACTTAAGTTTCCAATAAATATTTGCTATATTTTATAATTGTTCTTCCTCCATTTGAGTGATATGGCAATATTTCTTTCCTTGACAGAGGCATTTCTGATGGCTCTCAGAACAAGCTCATCAATCCTATTCCCCCATTTATTTCTCTGTAGCCTACTCTCTCTCACATGTCCATGAACTCTAACTTTATTGGTTTAGTACCCACCTACACCAGGGGTAATTTACAGTAGCCAATTAATCTGCAAACCACAACCTACCTTTAAAGAGAATTCTTCTTGTACAGTCCCTACTTTCCACACTCAACTGGAACTGGGTCTGTACATGGTGAGCAGGGGAGGGGCAAGGTCCTGTGCAGGGTATCCCCTTCATGACTTAAATGTTATTGTGATGTCAAGAATGAGGGATTTCTTTTTAATGCAGGATACAAGAAGCCACGTAGAGCCCAATTCTTCCTTCAAGCACCAGTAATTCACAACCAACAAAATAATGACTATAAATTAACTGGGCAGATTGTTCATAGAGCCCATATGTCTAAATCTAAACTATCTCGATTCTACCCTGGCATTAGTCCGCTCTGTGATAAATGCAAGAGGGGCGTGGCCTCTCTCATCCATATGTACTGGCTGTGTCCTAGCTTGGAGAAATTCTGAAAAGATGTCTTCACTACACTATCGGGTATTCTGAAACAGCACCTAGAACCTAACCCCTTAATTGCTCTGTTCGGTTTTTGGGGCGAGACAGATTTATGTCTGGGTCCGACCAAATGTCGAATACTATCCTTTGCCTCTCTCCTGGCGAGACGCTTGATCCTCCTTAGATGGAGAGATGTTGCCCCGCCCACTCATGCACAATGGCTTAACGACATTATGGCCTGCTTGGACCTCGAAAAAATTCATTACTCAGTTCTTAATTCGGATCTAAAGTTCCATAAGGTCTGGGGACCTTTTAACGAGTACTTTCATAACCTTCCTCTTGACTAGGGTTTTTTTTTCTTTTTTTTCTCTCTTCTTTTCGGTCCCTTGCTTTCAGCTCCCTTTTTTTTCTGGTAGTAGGCATTATTATCCTCTGTTGCTAAGTGTATTCATAGTCTGGGAGTTTGACTGTCTGGACTTATACTCTTTATACTGTGTGGTGGTTGGTCTGGAGTTGTTGTTTTTTTCTTGTGTTTTGGGGCTTGGGGAGGACACTAAGCTCACTTGTCTTTAATTTAGGTGCTTTTTTGTTAAACTCTCTTCCTGTGTAGCATATTGTTATTGTATGCTTAACCTTGCTCTGTATTAATGCTCCTCATTGGGATTTGGGGTTTTTAATTTTGTAAAATGTTTTGAAAAACTAATAAAAAAATAAAAAATTTAAAAAAATAAAAATTAACTGGGCCAAATTGTGGAAAAGAGCAGGATGTACAAAGACAGATTATATTTTTTGTGCAATTTGCAATGTCTGCCCATAAATGGAAGTAGCACTTTCTGGATAATGATTGATAACATTAGCTGGTCCAAAAGACCAAATTTTGTTCCCTTTACCACTAGTGCTCACTTGAACAACTTCTCTGCAGGTTCTAGGTATTACCTAACAGGAAGAAGACAAAATGAGAGGGAGTTGAGAGTACTAAGGAAACGTTGAAAAGACTGGAACAGAAAACCGCGTATCTTATCATCCAACTTTGTTGGGCTGGTCAAAAGCATATAGAATTCTGAGCTTATTATAGGCAGAGTGTTTTAAAAAATAAGCAAGGAAGGGACACAAAATACATCCTTAGACATCAGGGACTGTGTCCCTACGTTACAAGAACTTATAGCCTATGCTAACAGTGCAGAGGAGACTTGCTGGAATGGCACCAGCAATGTAGCACAACTAGAAAAGCTGGTCTCACATAAAATTTGCCTGGTCAGGGAAAATGAGGAGGTGATAGAGAGGAGCAATAGGCAAGTATTCACACTGGGGCCTCGGGAGACAGGTAAGTGGGTAACAGTCAGGAGAGGGAAGGGCAAGAGTCAGATACTAGAGAGTACCCCTGTGACTGTCCCCCTTAACAATAAGTACTCCTGTTTGATTACTGTTGGGAAGGGGACGATCTACCTGGGGGAAGCAACAGTGGCCATGCCTCTGGCACAGAGTCTAGCCCAGTGGCTCAGAAGGATATGGAAAGGAAGAGGATGGCAGCAGTGATAGGGGACTCTATAATTAGGGGGAAAGACAGGCAATTATGTGGAAGGAAACATGGATGGTAGTTTGCCTCTCAGGTGCCAGGGTCCGGGATATTTCTAATCGCGTCCAGGATATCCTGAAGTGGGAAGGTGAATAGCCAGAGGTCGTGGTACACATTGGTACCAACAACATAGGTAAGGAAAGGGAGGAGGTCCTGAAAACAGACTACAGGGAGTTAGGAAGGAAGCTGAGAAGCAGGACCTCAAAGGCAGTAATCTCGGGATTACTGCCTGTGCCACGCAACAGTGAGAATAGGAATAGAGTGAGGTGGAGGATAAATGCTTGGCTGAGGGATTGGAGCAGGGGGCAGGGATTCAGATTTCTGGATCATTGGGACCTCTTTTGGGGCAGGCGTGACCTGTACAAAAAGGACGGGTTGCACTTGAATCCAAGGGGCACCAATATCCTGACAGGGAGGTTTGCTAAGAGTTTAAACTACTTTGTGGAATTGCTAGAGGGTGGGAACCAAACTGAAGAGATGGAGGAAAGGGCAGTTGGCTCACAAATGGAGAAACCTTGTAGGCAGTGTGCGAAGGAGAAAAGGCAGGTGATAGAGAAGGGATGCACTCAGACTGATGGTTTGAGATGTGACTATTTTAATGCAAGAAGCATCATGAACAAAGTGGATGAGCTTAGAGCGTGGATCTGTACTTGGAGCTATGACGTTGTGGCCATTACAGAGACTTGGATGGCTCAGGGGCAGGAATGGCTACTTAGAGTGCCAGGCTTTAGATGTTTCAGAAAGGACAAGGAGGGAGGCAAAAGAGGTGGGGGTGTGGCGTCGTTGATCAGAGATAGTGCCACGGCTGCAGAAAAGGAGGAAGTCATGGAGGGATTGTCTATGGGGTCTCTGTGGGTGGAAGTTAGGAACAGGAAGGGGTCAATAACTCTACTGTGTTTTTTATAGGCCATTCAATAGTAACAGGGACATCAAGGAGCAGATAGGGAGACAGATTCTGGAAAGGTGTAATAATACCTGGGCTGTTGTAGTGGGGAATTTTAATTTCCTAAATATTGATTGGCATCTTCCTAGAGCAAGGGGTTTAGATGGGGAGGAATTTGTTAGATGTGTTCAGGTAGGTTACCTGACAGAATAGGTAGATAAGCCTACAAGAGGAGAGGCTGTACTTGATCTGGTATTGGGAAATGAACCTGATCAGGTATCAGGTCCTTTAGTGGAAGAGCTTTTGGAGATGGTGATCATAATTCTATCTCTGTTGCCATAGCACTGGAGAGGGATAGGAACAGACAAGTTAAGAAAGTGTTTAATTGGAGTAAGGGGAAATATGAAGCTATCAGGCAGGAACTTGGAAGTATAAATTGGGAACAGATGTTCTCAGGGACATGCACGGAAGATGTTCAGGGGATACTTGTGTGACGTTCTGCGTAGGTATGTTCCAATGAGACGGGGGAAGGATGGTAGGATACAGGAACAGTGGTGTACAAAGGCTGTTGAAAAGCTTATGAAAGGTTCAAAAAACTAGGTAATGATAGAGATCTAGAAAATGATAAGGCTAGCTGGAAGGAGCTTAAGAATGAAATTATGAGAGTCAGAAGGGGCCATGAGAAGGCATTGGCAGACAAGATTAAGGAAAACCCCAAGGCATTCTACAAGTATGTGAAGAGCAAGAGGATCAGACTTGAGAGAATAGGACCAATCAACCAGAGGAGATAGCAGAGGTACTTAATGAATACTTTGCTTCAGTATTCACTATGGAAAAGGATCTTCGCGATTGTAGGGATGACTTACAGCGGACTGAAAAGCTTGAGCATGTAGATATTAAGAAAGAGAATGTGCTGGAGCTTTTGGAAAGCATCAAGTTGGATAAGTCACCGGGACTGGATGGGATGTACCCCAGGCTACTGTGGGAAGCGAGGGAGGAGATTGCTGAGCCTCTGGCGATGATCTTTGCATCAACACTGGGGACATGAGAGGTTCCAGAAGATTGGAGGGTTGCAGATGTTGTTCCCTTATTCAAGAAAGGGAGTAGAGATAGCCCAGGAAATTATAGACCAGTGAGTCTTACTTCAGGGGTTGGTAAGTTGATGGAGAAGATTCTGAGAGGCAGGAGTTATGAACATTTGTAAAAGCATAATATGATTCCAAATAGTCAGCATGGCTCTGTCAAAGGCAAGTTGTGCCTCATGAGCCTAACTGAATTTTTTGAGGATGTGCCTAAACACATTAATGAAGGTAGAGCAGTAGATGTAGGGTATATGGATTTCAGCAAGGCATTTGATAAGGTACCCCATGCAAGGCTTATTGAGAAAGTAAGGAGGCATGGGATCCAAGGGGACCTTGCTTTGTGGATCTAGAATTGGCTTGTCCACAAAGGCAAAGAGTGGTTGTAGGTGGGGAATATTCTGCATGGAGGCTGGTGACCAGTGGTGTGCCTCAGTGATCTATTCTGGGGCCCCTTCTCTTTGCGATTTTTATAAATAACCTGGATGAGGAAGTGGAGGGATGGGTTAGTAATTTACTGATGACACAAAGGTTGGGGATGTTGTGGATAGTGTGGAGGCCTGTCAGAGGTTGCAGCAGGACATCGATAGCATGCAAAACTGGGCTGAGAAGTGGCAGATGGAGTTCAACCCAGCTAAGTGTGAAGTGGTTCATTTTGGTAGGTCAAATATGATTACAGAATATAGTATTAATAGTAAGACTCTTGGCAGTGTGGAGGATCAGAGGGATCTTAGGGTCTGAGACACTCAAAGCTGCTGCGTAGGTTGACTGTATGGTTAAGAAGGCGTATGGTGCATTTGCCTTCATAAACCGTGGGACTGAGTTTAAAAGCCAACAGGTAATGTTACAGCTTTATAGGAGTACTGTGCTCAGTTCTGGTCACCTCACCACAGGAAGGATGTGGAAACTACAGAAAGGGTGCAGAGGAGATTTACAAGGATGATGCCTGGATTGGGGAGCATGCCCTATGAGAGAGAATAGGTTGAATGAACTCGGCCTTTTCTCCTTGGAGCGACAGAGGATGAGATGTATAAGATGATGAGAGGCATTGATCATGTGGCTAGTCAGAGGCTTTATCCCAGGGCTCAAATGGCTAGCACGAGAGGGCACAGTTTTAAGGTGCTTGGAAGTAGGTACAGAGGAGGTGTCAGGGTTGTTTTTACGCAGAGGGTGGTGAGTGTGTGGAATGGGCTGACGGTGACGATGGTGGATGTGGATACGATAGGGTCTTTTAAGAAACTTCTGGATAGGTACATGGAGCTTAGAAAAATAGGGCTATGGGTAACCCTACATAATTTCTAAAGTAAGTACGAGGGTGATTGATAAGTTCATGGCCTAAGGTAGAAGGAGATGAGTTATTAACTTCAAACTTTCTGCGTTTTCACTCAAACAGTTGAACTGCATGTGCATGTAACGAGAACTGTATAACTCATCTCTTTCTATCTTAGGCCACAAATTTATCAATCACCCCTGCTGTGGACCACCTGGAGGTCCAAGACACTCTCGTTACATGCACATGCAGTTCAACTCTTTGAGTGATAATGCAGAAAGTTTGAAGTTAATAACTCATCTCTTTCTACCTTAGGCCACAAACTTATCAATCACCCCCGCAGTGGACCACTTCTACAAAGAAGGGATCTGTATGCTCCACGACTGTTGGACTAATTGTGCACACGTAGGAGGGGACTATGTTGAAAAACCTGCTAGGTTTTCTAAAACTGACTCCTTCTACCTTAGGCCATGAACTTATCAGTCACCCCTTGTACATGTTTGGCACAGCATCATGGGCCGAAGGGCCTGTATTGTGCTGTAGGATTTCTATGTTTTAATGGGAGATGTAATAAAACATATACAAACTAATGGAACAAATTTTAAAAAAAAACAAATAAACCGTTTCCATTCACGGGAGAGGTGGTAACCCAAGAAGCCATTTGAAGAAGTTTTATTAAGCAGTAACTTCTGATAAGAAATGAAATGCCGAAATGATGAGGGGAAACAGTAAATAGTAACTTTCAAAAAGGAACTGGATATAAGCTTGACAAGAAAATCTTTGAGAAATAAATGGGATGAGTCATCACATACATTATGAGATGAATGACCTTATTTTGTAATTGAGTATAAATTAGACTATGGTGGATCTGTAGCCTTTGTTTCCTACAGCCACCACCCACACACCCAAAGCGGGTCGATACATTAATGAGGAAGAAGACAAATGGGCCTGGAAATTCAACCATGCTGTGCCAATGTTGCCAGGCAGGGGTGGTTGGGAGTATTTTGCTGTTAGTTTCTTCAGATATTCAACAGCCTGCCTACAGAATTATGTTCAATCAGCAAATGTGGAAGAAACGTCACCTGTGTTTCTTTACGAGAGCACACTCTCCACCATCATGAGGGTCCAGGTTATAAATGTAGAGGAAACCATCTGATGCGGCAACAAGCAGTCGAGGCAACTTCTGAATTCTGTTGAGAAAAGCATCATATTCGTAAATCATCCAGCAATAAATATCAATAGAAACATAGAAAACCTACAGCACAATACAGGCCCTTCGGCCCACAAAGCTGTGCCGGACATGTCCTTACCTAAGAACTACCTAGGCTTTACCCATAGCCCTCTATTTTACCAAGCTCCAAGTATCCATCCAGAAGTCTCTTAAAAGACCCTATTGTTTCTGCCTCCACCACCATCGCCAGCAGCCCATTCCACGCACTCACCACTCTGCGTAAAAAAAATGTACCCCTGACATCTCCTCTTCACCTACTTCTAAGCACCTTAAAAGTATGCCCTCTCATGCTAGCCATTTCAGCCCTGGAAAAAGCCTCTGACTACCCACACGATCAATGCCTCTCATTATCTTGTACACCTCTATCAGGTCACCTGATCCTCCGTCACTCCAAGGAGAAAAGGCTGAGTTCACTCAACCTATTTTCATAAGGCATGCTCCCCAATCCAAGCGACATCCTTGTAAATCTCCTTTACACCCTTTCTATGGTTTCCACGTCCTCCCTGTAGCGAGGCAACCAGAATTGAGCACAGTACTCCAAATGGGGTCTGACCAGGGTCCTATATAACTGCAACATTACCTCTTGGCTCTTAAACTCAATCCCACAAGTGATGAAGGCCAATGCACCATATGTCTTCTTAACCACACAGTCAACCTGTACAGCACCTTTGAGTGTCCTATGGACTCGGACCCCAAGATTCCTCTGATCCTCCACACTGCCATTAATACAATATTCTGCCATCATATTTGACCTACCAAAATGAACCACCTCACACGTACGATAAATTCCGGTGTATAAGCCGAGAATTTGGCCCTAAATTTTGGTACTAAAGTTAGGGGGTCAGCTTATACATGGGGTGCCAACTTTGGAAAAATGAATACACGGAAGACAGGTCGTATTTATTTGCTGTTTTTGAGTCAAATCCGTTCCACTGTCGTCGCATGAATTCTTTGAATGATTTGTTTAAACTCACATCTAGTGGCTGGAGCACGGAGATCAAACCACTGGGGATGACTGCAATGTCCGTATTTTCAGCTTTCAATGCTGCTTTTGGCTCACCTGGCAAGTGTGCTTTGAAGACGTCCCAGACAAGTAGTGACTTTTCTTTCCCAAAACCTACAGGACGTCGACGCCACACCTCTTTAACCCACTTCAAGCAACCGGCTTCATCAATCCAGTAGCGTTCTTGAACGTAAACAACAACACCCCACGGGAATTTTCTGAGCAATCTTTGTTTTTTGTCTCAACACAAGATCACGTCTATTCATAAATCAGGTGCACCAACTTTGTGTAGCTTTGAAATTTTCGCTGACCTCACTGTGTTTTTCAGCCCATTTCAACGCTTGTACTCGAATCATTTCTCTGGTAACAATGTATCCGGACGATCACTGGTGATTCACCCACTCTAAAACTTTTTCTTCCAGTTCTGGCCACTGGCATGTTTTCCCGCAGTTTGCACATTTTGTCTCTGGCATTTCCCTCAGCGTGTCCTCTGCCTTTCTCCACTCTCTCACTTGTTTCTCGTTTACACTAAACTTCTTAGCAGCTGCAGAATTATTCGTTCCTTTAGCAAAATCAACAACCTTCAGCTTGAAGCCAGCATCATATCGCATTTGTTTTAATCTTTTGTACATGGTGGTTCGCAAACTCAATACTGAGTAGACGTACTGATCCCGCCACCCCGTGTTATGTTTTAACGAGATTACGATGGGCGTTAAATGGTTTCACGGGGGTTACATTTCAGAGGATTCTTTACCATTGGAGACCTAATCCAAAATTTCCCTCCCTGATTTATTTATTAAGAATTCACCTATAATGCTCTACAGTATGTAGGCCTGTTTTCTTAGCAGGTACTGGTTCACAAAATTTCCCAGTTCCAAATCCGGCAAAGCTGAGTAGCGGCATATGAGATCTTATGATCTTTTCTGGTTAAATCAAAAACCTCTACAAAAGGGGTCGGCTCATACAAGGGTAACATGAAAAAGTCACTTTTTTAACCTTGAAAATGGGGGTCGGCTTATACTCCGGAATATACAGTATCTGGGTTGAACTCCATATGCCACTTCTCAGCCCAGTTTTGCATCCCATCAATGTTCTGCTGTAACCTCAGACAGCCCTCCACACTATCCACAACACCCCCAACCTTTGTGTCATCAGCAAATTTACTAACCCATCCCTCCACTTCCTCATCCAGGTCATTTATAAAAATCACAAAGAGTAGGGGTCCCAGAACAGATCCCTGAGGAACACCACTGGTCACCGGCCTCCATGCAGAATATGACCCGTCTACAACCACTCTTTGCCTTCTGCGGACAAGCCAGTTCTGGATCCACAAAGCAATGTCCCCTTGGATACCATGCCTCCTTACTTTCTCAATAAGCCTTCGATGGGGTACCTTATCAAATGCCTTGCTGAAATCCATATACACTACATCTACTGCTCTACTTTCATCAATGTGTTTAGTCACATCTTCAAAAAAGTTCAATCAGGCTAGTAAGACATGACCTGCCTTTGACAAAGCCATGCTGACTATTCCTAATCATATTATGCCTCTCCAAATGTTCATAAATCCTGCCTCTCAGGATCTTCTCCATCAACTTACCAACCCCTGAAGTAAGACTCACTGGTCCTGGGCTATCCCTCCTCACTTTCTTGAATAAGGGAACAACATCCACAACCCTCCAATCTTCTGGAACCTCTTTTGTCCTCATTGATGATGCAAAGATCATCGCCAGAGGCTCAGCAATCTCCTCCCTCGCTTCCCACAGTAGCCTGGGGTACATCCCATCCAGTCCCGGTGACTTATCCAACTTGATGCTTTCCAAAAGCTCCAGCACATTCTCTTTCTTAATATCTACATGCTCAAGCTTTTCAGTCCGCTGTAAGTCATCCCTACAATCGCGGATCCTTTTCCATAGTGAATACTGAAGCAAAGTATTCATTAAGTACCTCTGCTATCTCCTCTGGTTGATTGGTCCTATTCTCTCAAGTCTGATCCTCTTGCTCTTCACATACTTGTAGAATGCCTTGGGGTTTTCCTTAATCCTGTCCACCAAGGCCTTCTCATGCCCCCTTCTGGCTCTCCTAATTTCATTCTAAAGCTCCTTCCTGCTAGCCTTATAATCTTCTTGATCTCTATCATTACCTAGTTTTTTTGAACCTTTCATAAGCTCTTCTTTTCTTCTTGACTAGATTTACAACAGCCTTTGTACACCATGGTTCCTGTACCCTACCATACTTTCCGTCTCATTGGAACGTATCTACGCAGAACACCGCGCAATTATCCCCCAAATATTTGCCACATTTCTTCCGTACTTTTCCCTGAAAACATCTGTTTCCAATTTATGCTTCCAAGTTCCTGCCTGATAGCTTCATATTTCCTCTTACTCCAATTAAATGTTTCCCTAACTTGTCTGTTCCTATCCTTCTCCAATGCTAATGGTAAAGGAGATAGAATTGTGATCACTATCTCCAAAATGCTCTCCCACTGAGAGACCTGACAACTTACCAGGTTCATTTCCCAATACCAAATCAAGTACAGACTCTCCTCTTGTAGGCTTATCTACATATTGTGTCAAAAAACCTTCCTGAACACACCTAACAAACCCCACCCCTTCTAAAACCGTCACTCTAGAGAAATGCCAACCGATATTCGGGAAATTAAAATCTCCCACCACGACAACACTGTTATTATTACACCTTTCCAGAATCTGTCTCCCTATCTGATCCTCGATGTCCCTGTTACTATTGGGTGCCCTATAAAAAAATCACCCAGTAGAGTTATTGACCCCTTCCTGTTTTCAACTTCCACCCACAGAAACTCAGTAGACAACCCCTCCATGACTTCCTCCTTTTCTGCAGCTGTGACACTATCTCTGATCAACAGGGCCACACCCCCACCTCTTTTGCCTCCCTCCCTGTCCCTTCTGAAACATCTGGCACTTGAAGTAGCCATTCCTGCCCCTTCACCATCCAAGTCTCTGTTTAAAGTAACAACCATGGTCTTAAAAACAACATGAAGAGGTTTGCTGCACGCTCCACTTCTAAGCACTTTCTGGAGAACATGCTCACAAAGCAATGAAGAAAAATCCATATGTGGGAAAAAAATGAAACATTAAATTATTTAGTATGCTCCATGCTTTGGGAATGTTCCAGTTTGGCTAATGTGGCACTTATTTTCATGAAGTTTTATTAAGTAAATTAAGTAAATATTCCTGGTATTCTAATCACAAAGCTACTGTAAGTCTGACTATGAAGAGAAAATAAAAACATATACTTACTATATATTATAAGGCCAAAATGAATTGAATTGAATGATCTTTATTGTCATGATACATAGGTACAATGAAACTGTTTGGCTTCCTTTCAGGCAATCAAACAAAGCATGGCTGGAAATCTCTTCAGGGAACTTCTGTTGCCTTTATTTGGCCAGAGGTGTTGGAAAAATTAACTGAAGTGCAAAAGCTATAAAAGATTAACTTGGGTGTGGGAGGTTTTTTCTTAGCAGGTAGATCAATTGATGGTAGGATTAGATGGAAATTTAACAAATATATTTCACCCAAAGAATGACAGGGAGACAAACACCTATATTTCTGATGTGGGAGAACATGAAGTGAAATGAGTCTGTTAAACACTTGCCCCTAGGATTGATGAAACTACTTGTAGTAAATACCTCTGACATAAAAAGTTAATAGGTTGCAACCTGTTTAGCTGATCACAATCTAATGACTATATTTATGCAGCAACCCTGCCTACTTACATAGTAAGCATACAGATGCACTTTTGTCCAGAGAAGTTGAGACGCACAGTGGCAAATGCTCGATCCTGGTTCATGATGTCCGATACCTGGGCAGGGAGGTAGTTGGTGGCTGCCATAAACATCTTCCCCATATATCCACTCCAAGTTGGAGACTCTTTCTGGGGCCTGGAAGGATTAAAATACATTTTAGAGATTAGACATTTAACAATAAATGACATGTGCCCCAGAGAATTAGCTTTCAACTGAATGCAAAAGAATACATTTTGTATACAAAATAATGAGAGGGTATAAGTAAGAAAGTGTCTCTTTGCCTTACTGAGGGTGTCTAAAAAAAGGCGGCAAAGATACAAGGAGGTGGGAGATTCAGAGGGGGTCTGAGAAGAAGGTTTTTCTACACAAGAGATTAATTAGAATTTAGAAATTACTGCCTGAGTGGGTGATAGCAGTAGGTATTCACACAATATTTAAGTAGCATCTAGACAAACACTTGAACCACCAAGGTTACAGACCAAATATGGACAAAGAGGAGTAGTAAGGGCTTTACTCTTTGGAGAGAAGGAGGATGAGAGGAGACATGATAGAGGTATACAAGATATTAAGAGGAATAGATAGAGTGGACAGCCAGCGACTCTTCCCCAGGGCACCACTGCTCAATACAAGAGGACATGGCTTTAAGGTAAGGGGAGGAAAGTTCAAGGGGAATATTAGAGGAAGGTTTTTTACTCAGAGAGTGGTTGGTGCGTGGAGTGAACTGCCTGAGTCAGTGGTGGAAGCAGATACACTAGTGAAATTTAAGAGGCTACTAGACAGGTATATGGAGGAATTTAGGGTGGGGGGTTATATGGGAGGCAGGGTTTAAAGGTCAGCACAACATTGTGGGCCGAAGGGCCTGTACTGTACTATTCTATGTTCTATGTATAAATAAGTGCAAGGGTTAGTATGGATGGAGTGGATTGAATGGCCTATTTCTGTGCTGTATAACTATGATAAGATCAAGCCTTTTTCAGGGATTGTGACAGGACACCTCTATTAGCAAAGCACCAATGAATTAATAATATTTGACAATGAAATTGTAAAGTAAGGGTATATCATAACTCCAATATGAGTCAAGGTCATTACTAAGCAATGGGATTAAATGCTCACTTTCTTGTGTCTGCTTTTCCTTTTGCCAGTCCAAAAATTCTGCAGTGTTTAGTCAGAATTGTATCACCAGAATTTAAAGAGCAGCTTGGAACAGAGGAAGGTGGTTAAATGCAGGCCAGTGTAGCTAAAAGACTAGACAGTGAACCTATTCAGTGACTGATCTCGGTTCATTTGAAGCTGAGATTTCAAACTTTGATCATTTCGTGTCACCAGTCCAACAGTGTAGCTAGAAAGCTGCCAGGCAACCATCTGATAAACAGATGTTCATATTTCCTTTGAGATTAGAGTATACCTGTGTTGCCTCAATTTTCCTGATTTCTTTTTACCGCCCACAAGTATATGCTTAGCCCTAAAAGCCAAATGTCAATCGATCTGTTCATCTCAACATTTACAGCAAAGAGAATTTTATGCTAAAGACTCAGCACTGTTGAAGGATGTGTTATCACATTTTGTTGTTATTGGCCCAAGTTTTACATGTGTAGCACTCTTGATGAAGTAGAAGGTTATGTGGTGTCTCTAAGTGGTGGAAAAATGCACTGCAGCAAAAAAATGGTCCAAGACTTTGTTCAGGGAAACTCCAACTCATATCATAAACACTGTTATTTTCAGATAAAATTTTACTTGGTACCTCACAAGATAGAAACTGTACTCAGCCAACACCAATTATTCCTGCTGTTACTTGGTAGATTACATCATTGGATTATTCTTATGCATTTATACTATTTTTTAACAGTTTTATATCCTTCAGTTCTGATAGGCATTGGTGGGTGTGAGTTGGCAGAGGAGAGAACCTCCCTCATGTCCCCAAATCCCCCTTCTCCAAAGTGGATGGGATTTTAAAATAATGGGAGCTTCGAACCTGAATTCAATTTGCCTCAAAATCCAAACACTTCTGGTTTTAATCAAGGCAGGGCAAGACTGGTGGCAGCCAATTTGTTCCCTGAAAGCAAACCTCTCATTTATTTAGGGTACTGAGGTCCTGAGCTTTGTACTTAAATGAAATCCTGGTCACGATCTCAGAAAACCCAGTAGACACAAAGAACTACTTGACGCAACAGAAGTGTTTGTCTCTGACCGTTGAATTCCCAGACCAACTTGTTGCCCACCACATCTGTAACCAGTCTTTTCATATCCCCTACCTCCAGCTCTGTGGTCCTGGCTGTTTGTCCCAGCATTCCATCTTTACATGTAACCCAGCCTTTCCGATCAGGTTTAACAACTAATTATAAAAAGATCAGGCTATATTCTTAACATAAAAAAGCAGATTAGGCAAAAGTAACTAGTTTGGCAGAATTTTCAAAAAGGCAGAAATAGCCTAGGTTCAAACACGAGGAAATCTGCAGATGCTGGAAATTCAAACAACACACACAAAATGCTGGTGAAACACAGCAGGCCAGGCAGCATCTATGTGTCCTGACGAAGGGTCTTGGCCCGAAACGTCGACAGTCCTTCTCCTTATAGATGCTGCCTGGCCTGCTGTGTTTCACCAGCATTCTGTGTGTGTTGTTTGAATAGCCTAGGTTTCTTCCTCTGTAACAAGATTCATTTCCTCCTTTACCCTGAAGATAGGGTAGTGTGTTGACTAGTTTTCTGCTGTCATGCTCGAGTCATTAAGAAGCCCAGAAAATGAGGGTTAATTGCCTTTATTATTATTGATCTTACATGAACATACCATTTCCATTCAATGATCACACCTCTTATCAGTGCAAGGTGTACAATCATTAGGAGTATGCCAATAATGTAATAATTTGGTGCTTTGTCACTTTGTGCTGGATAAGTATCTCCAATCACTTACAGAGACATCATTGGATCAATAATGGATCAATAATCAATTGATCACTGGATCAATAATTAAGATGGTAGCGCGATATTAATACGCAGCAGCCTCTCCAGACTCTGGATTTGGGGACTGGCAAACGTTATGTGGATTTTCTGATGTAGTCTGTTTTGTCGTGTGCTTTTGTAATATCATTCTGGAGGAACATTGTTTCATTTTTTAACTGCATTGCATTTGCGGTTTCTAAATGACAATAAACTGAAATTCAATTCAATAATCATGTAAAAAGAACAACTTGTGATAAAGGTGGTTAGCTTTAGATGGCTGGCTGGCTAACATTGACCAGATCTACCTGAGCTAAGTTGTTACAGTTGGGAAATTTATTCAACATAAACTTTCAATACTTAACCATTTTCACACTTACATGCTCAAAGTCAGAATAAATCAGACTGAGATGATGTTGCCAAAAATTTGAATTTGCTTAATCTTCCTAATAAATTAATGCCATATTAATTCTCTGAAAAATTACGGCAGTGTTTTCTTGGTTAAAATTGGTCAGATACTCAGACAGAGTATTTATATAGTCTGATAAAATTAAGCTTAAACTAAGATTATGAGATAGGAAAAGTTACTCAAACATCCAGTCATAGTATAAACAAAATGACAAAGGAATGAGTAAGTCATATGGAAAATATCTGACCTCGTGTGGTGTAGCCTTTGCTGAAAGAATAACAACTTTAGCACTTTGTACTTAGCCCTCCCTGTCTGGAAAGAAAAATGGGAACAACTGAATGTCTGCTGCACCTCTAGTAGGCAATGTTCTGTGGGACTACTGTACCTTTGGCTGGACTGTTCAAGTTTGAAGACATGAATAGTTTCAGTGTTACTGGAAGCTGACAGGAACTGGGAGTCCTTGCTGAATGCCAGTGAGCCGATATTTACATACCTATTGCAGAAAAAGAAATGACATGCATCTGAAGCAGGGCAACAAAGATAAAGAGCATGGGATTGGGCAAGTGTGAAATTAACTGCCCTTATCCCTATCACAATTACCAACCTCCAGTCATTACACCTTAAAAAATGCATCAAAATAACCTGCTTCCAAAATTCTAGAACTAGAAGAAGAAATAAAATAAGACACATATCTTTCTTATGAACATCCATCTGATTAGGGCACAATTGTCACTGCTTAACCTGCTTCCTCCGTGGGACGAGGGTCGAGTCTGCATAGATTGCTGTACTCCCATGGGAAATCTGACCCACCTTACTCTGAGAATGCCCCAGCAGAACCACCAGCAGGTGAAAGCTGGTATGTTCCATTTTGCAAGGTCCAGAAGCGCCAATGATTAAGATGACAAAAGCTCAAGACACTTTAGAAGGGCCCCAACTTGTTCTTATTGCTGTTAATGGCTTTCTGTGCCATGCCTCATTGGTTCACTATTACCCAAGTCCAACATCTGCCAGATGTTACAACTGCAACTTAACTGAAGATGGAAGGTTAGAGGAGTAGGGGTATGGTGCATCACCAGTCTGGTCAGAGCTGCACCAGGGTGCAGCAATTGGTGTCAACTGCCTCAGAGCTGTGGGATTATACAAGATCCACTTTCCTCTCACATGCTAAAGATGCAATGGTACATTAATTGGCTAGTATAAATTATCACTTCATTGCAAAAAAAAATTGAAGGGAAGTTGATGGGTTTGCTTGAGCAAGAATAACTTTCAGAAGGACAGGGTAACAAGGATGGGATAGCATGGATCTGATGGACTGAGTGGCCTCCTTCTGAGTCATAAGTATAAGCTATAAAAAAAGCCAAGAGCCCTGATGAATTTACTAGCACTGGGGATGCTGTATATGTATATGTCACTCCCTGGCTGTCACCTTAACACAGTTTTGGTTAATTTACATAAACAGAGGATCCAATCCTCTGTTTTACTGGTTCATATGGCACAGTCCCTGAACAGATAAATATTCTGAGCCACTGAAGGAGTCAGGCCCAACTTACTGCAGGCACAAGAGGCACCAATAAGGATTGACTAGCTTATTTCAGGCAACTTCAATCTTCTTACCCAGAATTGGACATGGGCTTAAACAGCATTCAGATTGACTAATTTCTTCAGCATTCAATACTGTACACACGTCAAAAAATGCAGAAGAATGCACTGCGGCTTGCTCAGAGCGAGCAAGTCACCTGCCTGGGGCAGCTGTGCGTCTGCACTGCAGCTGAACAAGTGATGCATGCTGCACAGAGATAACCCAGAAACAGGACTTGTGAACAGGACAAAAACCACAGGAGTGAAGTAAATTCAGATATGAAGATAGGTTACACACATTTACCTTTTCATTCCTCTCCTGAATTCATAAAGCTTCTGTCCCTCAGGGGTAGAAAAGACACGAATAACTGTACCCTGCAGACGGTTCAGAGGAAGCAAATGAAGCTTTCCAAAAGAGCACAGTTTAATTATCTCATTCAGGCGCACTGCAGTCAATGAACCTAAATCTGATGTAATTACTTTCTGCCCCTGCCACTCAGTCAGCCCCAGAGGTCAGGAATTAACCTATAACACTGTAGCTGTGAGACTGCAAATACTGTGCCTTGAACACATCTCCAAACCCAGTGACCTCGATTTCAATGTTCAGGAAAAGATCGGGTAGGTACATGAATGGTCGGGGTAGGGAGGCTATGGTTCTGGTGCAGGTCGATGGGAGTAGGCAGTTTAAGTGGTTTGTTACGGACTAGATGGGCAAAGGGCCTGTTTCTGTGCTGTTCTTTTCCACGATGTTAGAATCTGTAGCTTTTCTTCAAGAAACGCACCATCCTTCTTCATTGTGGCTAGACCAAATCCACCCTTGACAACGCTCTGGGACCACGTACATCACAAGGACTGTGCTAGTTCGACAAAGCAGCTCCCCACCACCTCTACCAAGTGTGGCCCTTACCATCAATGCCCAAATCCTGAAAGATAAGTAAATAAACAGCACACACAAATAGGATGGAGGAACTCAGCAAGTCAGGCAGCACCGGTGGAGGGAGATAAACAGTTAATATTTCAGACCGAGACCACATCATCAGGCTTGGAAGGGAAGGGATCAGAAGCTAGAATAAGGAAAGGTTGGGGGGGTGGGGGCGGTGGAGGAGGAGGAGGAGTACAAGCTGGCAAGTGATTGGGAGACCAAGTGAGGGGGAAGGTAGGTGAGAGGGAGGAGCGAGAATGATTTGAGAAGCGATAAGTAGAGGAGGTGAAGGGCTGAAAGGGAATCTTATAGGAGAGGACAGGGGAATAAAGGAGTGGTGGGGAACCAAAGATGTGACGGGCAGCTCATGAGGATGAGTAAGAAGAAAAGAACTGAGAGGGCCACCAAAATGGGGAGGAAGAGACAAATACCGTGAAGGGGGTTGGAAACAGAGGGTGTGGTGCCTGTGAGTAAGAGAAATTGATGTCGGGTTGGGGACTACCAAGATGAAATACGAGGTGTTCCTCCTCTAACGTGAGTGCGGCCTCATCGTGGCAGTAGAAGAGATCGTGGACTGACATGTCAGAATGGAAATGGGAAATGGAATTGGAATGTGTGGCCACTAGGAGATCCTGCCTTTTGCGGCGGACAGAGCGAAGGTGCTCGACCAAATGGTTCCTCAACCTGCGTCAGGTCTCACCGATGTAGAGGAGGCTTCACCAGGAGCACCAGATATATGACTCCGAAGAACTCTCAAGTGAAACGATGCCTCATGTGGAAGGACTGTTTAGATTCCTGAAATGTAGTGACAGGGAGGAGTAGCAGGGTCCTCGAACCCTCTTATTCTGGCTTCTGTCCTTCTTTTCCAGATGAACGCTCTTGGACTGAAAAGTCGACAGTTCACTTCCATCCATAGATGCTGCCTGACCTGCTGAGTTCCTCCAGCATTTTGTGTGGGTTGCTCAAGATTTACATCATCTGCAGAATCTCGCGTCTAAATTAAATAAAAAAGCCCCTTTCATAAATCTTCGAGAGCATTTTTTCTGTGAATCCTTCCCACAATCTCCAACACAATTTTGCTGAAGGAAAAATTCCCTCACTGGGAGAACAAATCCCATTTACCCATTGGGTTGGTTTCTGAGGGTTTCAAAGCTTCACCCACTTAAGACATTAAAAGGTGAAATGAATCTTGGAAGGAAAGACGGAAATCATATTTCTTAAAACTTCTTCAGGGCCATGAAGATTTTTTCTTAAACAAAAAGTGGATGTGAGATAGAGAAATTTATTTTTAATCTATTAGGAAAAGGGTATGAGGGAAAAATAGAATCTGACTTAAAGATCAGATAATTTCAAAAGGAAATGGCAAAATATTAGGAATACCTTTTCCGAAGCACTTGCCAGCTTGGAACCTGTGGAGTTGAATGTTAATGCAGCAAGTGGACCGTCATGTGCAGGGATTACGGAAACACTGTGCTAATAAGAGAAAAGATTCAAAAGATGCCATATAAAACAATGTCAATAAACCTTGACCGACAATTGTTTATTAAAATAAAAACATTAGTATTGCAATGCACCTTTAACAACAAACTTAGTAAAGTTACTGATTCAGATTAGTTTTATTTAGAACATCAAAAAAGCAGCGCCCAGAAACTCAAGATGCAGAAAATACATTGTGGCAGCTTTTTTGATGTACTTATTCTACTTCCAGAATATATTACTATGATTCCATCACTACTGATAATCCTGCACACAGAATTTATATGATGATATGAGGATATCGTTTTGAGGTACTTGGAGGCCCTAGTCAGCGTGGTTTCCTCAAGGAAAAATCTTGCTTGACAAATCTGTTGGAATTCTTTGAAGAAGTAGCAAGCAGGATAGACAAAGGAGAATTGGTGCATGTTGCATACTTGGATTTTCAGAAGGCCTTTGACAAAGTGCCACACATGAGGCTGTTTAACAGGTTAAAAGCCCATGGTAGTACAGGAAAGATACCAGCATGGATAAAGCAGTGGCTGATTGGCAAGAGGCAAAGAGTGAGAATAAAGGGATCCTTTTCTGGTTGGCTGCCAGTGATGTTCCACGGGGGTCTGTGTTGGGATCACTTCTTTTTACGTTATATATCAATGATGTAGAAAATGGTATTGACGGCTTTGTTGCAAAGTTTGCTGACAATACGAAGATAGGAGGAGGAGTAGGTAGCTTTGAAGAAGTAGAGAGGATACAGAAGGACTTAGACAGATTAGGAGAAAGGGCAAAGAAGTGGCAATTGGAATATACTCAGGAAGCGTTTGGTCATGAACTTTGGTAGAAGAAATAAAAGGGTAGACTATTTTCTAAATGGAGAGAAAATTCAAAACACTGAGGTGCAAAGGGATTTGGGATTCCCTAAGATTAATTTGCAGGTCGAGTTAGTGGTGAGGAAGGCAAATGCAATGAAAGCATTCATTTAAAGAGGACTAGAGCAAGGATGTAATGTTGAGGCTTTTATAAAGCATTGGTGAGGTCTCAGTTGGAGTATTGTGAGCAGTTTTGGGCCCCTTATCTAAGAAAGAATGTGCTGAAACTGGAGAGGTTTCAAAGGAGGTTCAGAAAAATGATTCCAGGATTGGACAGCTTGCCATATGAAGAGAGCTTGAAGGCTTTGGGCCTGAGTTCACTGGAATTCAGAAGAATGAGAGGTGATCTAATTGAAACCTATCAAATGTTGAAAGCCTTGATAGAGTGGATGTGGAGAGGATGTTTCCTATGGTGGGACAGTGTAGGACCAGAGGACACAGCCTCAGAATAGAGGGGCATCCTTTTAGAGTGGAGATGAGGAGGAATTTTTTTTAGCTAGAGAGTGGTGAATCTGTGGAATCTGTGGAGGCCAGGTCTTTACATATATTTAAAGCAGAGGTTGGTAAATTCTTGATTGGTCACAGTATGAAGGGGTACAGGGAGAAGGCAGGTAATTGAGGCTGAGAGGGAAAATAGATCAGTCGAGATAAAATGACGGAATAGACTCAATGGGCCGAATGTCCTAAATCTGCTCCTGTATCTTATGGTCTTATGTTACTATAGCAAAATGCCCTGATTCAATTAAATAAAATTTGACACTGAGACACCAACTAGGATAGATCAGGTGTTCCCAACCTTTATTTAAATGCCATGGACCCTTACCATTATCTGAGGAGTGGAGGATCATCAGTTATATAAGCCCCAGAGAAGAACTCAGTGGGTCCCGTATTATCACGTGGGGAAAGGAACCGTCAACATTTTGGCTCAAAATCCTACGTCAGGACTAGTTTAGTAGATTGGGGAAGATCTTTCCCTAAATTACAGGACTTTTATCCAGACCTTGTGTCTGCCCTTAAGTCTATGCTGGCCTAAGCCTTCATTAGAATCATCCACTGCGCTGCAGAGGCTCCTGGCTGCTTCTGGGCTATACGGGCGGACTCCTCATGGTGTTCAACAGGGAAGCACAGGTTTCCAAGTTCTCCATAAGACCATAGACATAGGAGCAGAATTAGGCCATTCAGTCCATCAAGCCTGCTCTGCCATTCCATCATGGCTGATCCCGGATCCCACTCAGCCCCATACACCTGCCTTCTCACCATAACCTTTGATGCCCTGACCGATCAGGAAACTATCAACTTCTGCCTTAAATATACCCATGGACTTGGCCTCCACTGTAGTCTGTGCAAAGCATTCCACAAATTCACTACTTTCTGACTAAAAAATTCCTCCTTACCTCTGTTCTAGAAGGTTGCCCCTCAATTTTGAGGCTGTGCCCACTGGTTCTGGATTTGTCAGGCAAGTTTCCCATACAGAAACCATGCTGACTTATTTTATCATTTGTCTCCATGTACCCTGAAACCTCATCCTTAATAATAGACTCCAAAACTTTCCCAACCACTGAGATTAGGCCAGCTGGCCCATAACTTCCTTTCTTTTGCCTTCCTCCCTTCTTAAAGAGTGGAATGACATTTGCAACCTTCCAGTTCTCTGGGACCATGCCAGAATCAAGTGATTCTTGATAGATCATGACCAATGCAGCTGTTATCTCTTCAGCAACCTCTCCCAGTACTCTGAGATGTAGTCCGTCTGGTCCAGGTAACTTATCCACCTTAAGACCTTTGAGTTTGCCTAGCACTTTTCCCTTTGTAACAGCAATGGCACTCACTCCTGCTCCCTGACACTCACAGACCTCTGGCACACTGCTAGTGTTTTCCACAATGAAGACAGAGACAAAATATCCATTAAGTTCATCTGCCATTTCTTTGTCCTCCATTACTACCTCACCAGCATCACTTTCCAGTGGTCCAATATCAACTCTCACCTTCCTTTTACACTTTATATAACTGAAAAACTTTTGGTACTCTGCTTTATATTATTGGCTAGCTTTCCCTTATATTTCATCTTTTCCCTTCTTATAGCTTTCTCAGTTGCCTTTTGTAGGATTTTAAAAGCTTCCCAATCATCCAATTTCCCAATCAGTTTTGCTGAGTATATGCCCTTTCCTTGGCTTTTATGTGGTCTTCAACTTCCCTTGTCAGCTACGGTTGCCTACCCCTACCATTTGAGAACTACTTCTTCAGTGGGGCACATCTATCCTGCGCCTTGTGAACTATTCCCAGAAACTTCAGCCATCTCTACTCTGCCATCATTCCTGCCAGTATCCTCCTTCAATCCACCTGGGCAAGCTTCTCTCTCACACCTCTAATTCCCTTTATCTATTGTGATACTGGTACATATACCCTGTGCTTCTCTCGCTCTCTCTCCAATTGCAGTATGAATTCAATCATATTATGATCACTGCCTTCTAAGGGTTCCTTTACATTAAGCTCCCTAATAAGATCAGGGTTATTACACTACACCCAATCTAAGATAGTCTTTCCCAGAACAGGCTCAAGCACAAGCTGTCTAAAAAGCCATCTCATAGACGCTCAACAAATTCCCTCTCTTGCGATCTGATACCAACCTGATTTTTCCAATCCCCTTGCATCCTGAAGTCCCCCATTATAATTGTATCTTTACTCTTATTACAAGCCTTTTCCACCTCCCTTTTCAATCTCAACCCCACATCTTGGCTACTATTTGGAGGTCGACATATGATTCCCATAATGTTTCTTTTACCCTTGTAGTTTAACTCCACCCACAAAGATTCAACATTCTCTGACCCTAGGACTAAAGATCTAATTCCATCTCTTACCAACAGAACCACACCACCGCCTATGCCTTCTTGCCTGTCCTTTCGATACAGAGTATATCCTTTGATGCTAAGCTCCCAACTGATGGTCTTCTTTCAGCCACGAGTCAGTGATGCCAACAACATCATATCGACCAACCTCTAATTGTGACATGAGCTCTCAGCCTGGGAAATTTTCCCAAGGAGCCTCTACCAGGTTAGACCTTCTACAAGTACAAGTGGGAAATAATGCTGAGAGAAAAAATAGTAGACCTTTTGTTTTATTCAATTCCATTAGTTTAATTGTTCTAAGTGTGTGCATGAGAAGACGACTCCATCCAGGACCCAAAGATGGAGGCTAGTGATGCCAGGGTCAGTGGAAAATTCATTTCATTGAACTCTCATTCAAAAGTCCTGGATTTAAAACTTTAGTTCAAATGTTTCTTATTGACCTACATCCAATGTGCAATACTCAGATATTCCTTGCCATTACTAAACCATCACAGTGGTCATGTTACGGTATCAGTCGTAACTCGGTATCAAAATCACCTCCATCGTCAAGGACCCCCACTGTACAGGCCATGATCTCTTCTCTCTGCTGCCATCCGGAAGGACATACAGCAGCCTTAGATTTCGAATACCAGATTCACGAATAGTTATTACCCTACAGGCATATGACTGCTAAAGCAGCACGGGTAACTTCACTCTCCAAAACGCTGAATTGACTCCGCAACCTATAAACTCTTTTACAAGGACTCTACAACTCATTTGCTCAGTGTTATTTATTTATTATTATTTGCTGCATTTTATGTCTGCACAATTTGTCTTCTTTTGCACATTGGTTATTTGTCAGTCTTTGTGTGTAGTTTTCCACTGACTCTATTATATTTCTTTGTTCTACTGTAAATGCCTACAAGAAAGTGAATTTCAGGGTAGTATATGGTGACATATGTGTCCTTTGATAAGAAATTTAACTTTGAATTTTGAAATTAATTCATGATGAAAGTTGGTTGCAATGGTGGTAGAAAGAAAGGATTTTCTCTCTCTCTCTCTGACTTTCTTGCATATTCAAAATAGTCCAATTAAATTGCAATGCCAGTGTAAACTGCAAACTACTGCTGTATTCTATTTCAGTAAAAACTCACCAGGTTATTTGCATCATAAATCACTATCTCCCCTATTGTGGCATTGCCAGGATATGCCAAGTATGAGTTGGAATGATTGATGGAAAGTGCACAGAGACCTGAATAAAGCAGATAAAACTAGATGTTAGAATGTTAGACCAGGACAATGGTACACTCACAGTGAAATGAAAAACAAAAGCAAAGAGAACTACACCAGACCACATCGGCCTCACCTAAAATGGTATAAAAATAACCACTAAATTGCATTGATCGGGAAGGATAGACATCACAATTGTGAACATATAATTTTGCAACACTAATGCAATACAGGTAAGCTTATAATAACAAAGCCGATTTGGGATGTGGCATGATTAGTCATATTGTGAGAATGAGGTGTATCTGAGCAAAGGAGAACCTGCGAGAATTACAGTCCGCCCTCCTTATCCACAAGGGATTGTTTCCGGGACCCCTCGTGGATACCAAAAAACGCGGATGCTCAAGTCTCTTATTCAACCTGTCTCAATACGGTGGACCTTAGGACCCAGCGGAACCCCAGACCTTATTTAACCTGTCTCAGTGTGGTGGACATTAGGACCCGGCGGTCGAGCTCTGAATCCGCAGTATTTCTGTTCACAAAAATAATCACGATCACGATTGAAAATAAAGTGGAAATAGTAAAGTGATTGGAAAGAGGTGAAATGCCATCAGTCATTGGAAAAGCGTTAGGCTACAGTTGGTCAACGATCGGAACAATTTTAAAGGATAAAGTGAGAAAGGCCCTGCCCCAATGAAAGCTAGAATTATTACTAAGCAATGCAGTGGTTTAATTGTTGGGTTTTGGGGTTTTGGGTTTTTGATCCTCTAAATTAACCAGGCACTGAAGGAGAGCGCGTTCGGAAGTGGTCTGTCACTGGATTGAACTTGGGAACTTCCCCAGCCTGGCGTTGAAACATTCGTTCTTAAGTGTTTTATATGCATAGAAAGGTAAAATATATACTATATACTAAGACAAATGTTGAACTGACGCTAAATAATACCAGATGTACCTGTTCCGACTTACATAGTAAGAGAACTTCCGATTTTTTTCCGATCCTGATCCACGGTAACCTATGCACATCCTTCTGTATACTTTAAATCATCTCTAGATTACTTACAATAGCTAATACAATGTAAATGCTATGTAAACTAGTTGTTATACTGCATTGTTTAGGGAATAATGACAAGAAAAAAAAGTCTGTACATGCTCGAACAGCAAGTGCTGGAAGAGCACTTCTGGGTTTTCGCGATTTGCGGTTGGTTGAATTCATGCGTGCTGAACTCGCGGATAAGGAGGGCAGACTGTATAGTGATGTCAATATAATGGGGATTTGAACAAAATACTTCAAGCCAAAAATTACTTCTGCAAGAATCAGTCATTGATTGTAGGTGACACGCCTTCTTTTTCAGCACAAGCAAAGAAATAACATTGTCATGATAACAATACTTTAGTAATCTATTGTATTTTGGCATGTTTGTGGTTAGTGCAGCCCTGGACATCAATGGTGATCCACATTCAAATAATGCAAAGGATATTTTACACATCCATCTAAATAGATTAATTGGGCCCTTGTTTAATCCAGTGAAGTGTCAGCCTCTAGCATGTCTGAGAATTCAGCCAGAGCTGTGAGTGAAGTGCTTTGAGAGGTTGTTGATGCCTGAGCAAGGACCTGGATAGACTGCAATTTACTTATCACCACAACTGGTCTACAGCGAACACCATCTCACCAGCTCTCCACTCAACTTTGGAGCACCTAGATAGCAGTATTACATACATCAAGCAGCTTTATCAACGGCAGCTTGGCATTCAATGCAACCATCCCCTAACTTCTAATTAGGAAACTTCAAAGCCTGAGCCTCTGACCCTCCCCTACACAAATGGATCCTTGACTTTCTCATTGGGAGACCACAGTTAGTGCAGATCGGTAATAATATCTCCTCCTTTCTAACAACCAACAAAGGAGCACCTCAAGGACGCATGCATAGCCTGCTGCTCTACTCTCTGTAAACTCATGACAGTGTGGCTAAGCACAGCTCAAATGACATCTATAAATTTACCAAAGACACAGCTGTTTTTGGCAGAATCTCAGATGGTGACGAGGAGGCGTACAGGAGTGAGATAGATCAGTTGGTTGAGTGGTGTCTCAATAACAACCTTGCACTCGATGTCAGTAAGACCAAGGAATTGATTGTCTATTTCAGGAAGGGGAAGTTGGGAGAACACACCCCAATCCTCTTTAAGGGAAAGGGTGATACCCAAGAACTTGAGCAGTTTCAAGTTTCTGGGCATCAACATCTCAGAGGATCTACTCCGGGCCCAATACATTAATGCAATCATGAACAAAGTATGCTACAAGTTATACTTCATTAGGAGTTTAGGAGGATTAGTCTGTCACCAGAGACTTGCAGATTTCTGCGGATGTACAGTGGAGAGCATTCTGACTGGTGCATCACAGCCTGGTACAGAGGCTCTGACGTGCAGGATTGCAAGAGGCTGCAGAGGGTTGTAGATTCAGCCAGCTCTTGTTCTCTGACCACTTCCTCTCCCTTTCACTTCTTTCCTGCTTTTGCTCTCTCTCTCTCTCTCCCCCTCCCTTCCTCCATCTCCTCATGTCTCTAAGTCAGGATCAGAATCAGGTTTCTTATCAGTGAAACACATGCCATGAAATTTGTTGTTCTGCGGCAGCAGTACAGTGCAATACATGAAAAAGTCTACAGATTGCATTAAGTATATATTAATGAAATAAAATTCAGTGCAAAAAGAGAGCGAAGATAGTGAGGTAGCGTTTATGGGTTCATGGACAGTTCAGAAATCTGGTGGTGAAGGAGTGGAAGTTATTCCTATAGCATTGGGTATGTGCCTTTGTGCTCCTGTATCTCCTGCCTGATGGTAGTAATGAGAAAACGGTATGTCCTGGGTGGTCGGGGACCTTAATGATGGATGCTGACTTTTTGAGGAACCACCTACTGAAGACGTCCCCGATGGTGGGGAGACTGGTGCCTACAATGGAGCTGAGTTTGCAACCCTCTGCAGCTTTGTCTGATCCTGTGCAGTGGCCCCTCCATACCAGACAGTGATGTGACCAGTTAGAATGGTTTCCACAGTACTTCCCCATCACGCGTCTCTTTCCATCATTCAGATTTCTCTTCTTCGCAACACCCGCCCCTAAGCCCATCCAATCCTTCTTAGGTTTCTTTCTCTTAGCCTCTCAGGAGTCTTTCTTTGTTCTTATTAGGGTTATTTGGCTCAGCTCCCAAGTTCTCCCATTTGGTCACTTTCCCCATGTAAAAAACCTCCTGAAGATGAGAAAGTGGCTGCCCAGCTAATAGATAGAGCAGAAAAAATTAGGTCTGGTCAAAGCAGGTACTAAAGGGTGTGCTTCATTGGCACTCTCTTCCACAAAATCTGAGAGAAAGATGAAAAGCTAACCATCAAAATTACTCTTGCATTTTTAGATTACAGTAATAGCGTGTTATTCTCATTGCAAAAAATCCTCAAATTTATTTTAAATGCAATTAAATTAACACATTGTTCCACTGATATGTGCTGAGATTGACTTGAGTAGAACAGCTGTCGGAACTTAAAGTTATGATTTAAACATTTTGCATAATTTTTAGTATTGACAGAATACAGGATGTTTTCGTGACCATAACACCAAAAGTGAAAGTATTTTATTGACAATATCTCTCCATCTTGTTCAAAACAACAACCACCAGAAGAGCCCCAAACAACTGTGTTAAAGGTTCTTAAGGTACTATCTATTACTTCACAAAAACAATCTACAGTAACACAAAGGAACTTCATGGAGTTTTCAGCTCAGACATTAACTTTTAAAAGTTGTCTTTAGACTAATTTTTACCCACCTGTGCGGTTTGGTGGTATATCTTGAATAGTTTTCAGTAACTTTAAATCCTTGATGTTATGAATATAAATGGACTCTTCCAAGCAAACTATCAGCCTCTGTGAAGGGAAAATGAATTGTCATAATCAGAGGGTTCAGGTACAGTGCCTTGTAGAGCCCCAACCCTTTGTTCACATAAATGAGTATTACAACCAGGGATTATGATCAATTTAAGAGAATTTTATTTGTGAATCACATGCTTCATTTTTCACAGTGGAGCCGCAAAGATATGAAAAAGTAAAAATTCAAACACTGAAATGTCAGCAGTTCAGAAGCATCCCCTCCCCACCCCGCTCAGTACTTCGTTGAACCAACTCTCGGAGCTATTACAGCAGGTAGAATTTTTGGATAAGTTTCTATTTACTTTGCCCAACATGATGGAACAAGCTTGTCTATTCCTCCTTGCAAATTTGATCGAATTGTGCCAGGTTAGTAGGGAAGCAGCAGTGGACAGCAATCTTGAGGTCTTGCCGGAGATGTTTGATCAGGTTGAGGTCAGAATTCTGACCGGGCCACTCAAGGACATCAGTTTTCTCCATTTGAACCCATTCCATGGTTGCTCTGGCAGTGTGCATTAGCTTATTGTCCTGCTGAAAGATGAACTTCCTTACCAGTTTAAGCTTCCTGGCAGAGGCTAGCAGATTTTTATCCAGGATCTTTCTCTATTTAGCACCAGTCATCTTCCCATTAATCCTGATCAGAATTCCATTCCCTGCTGCTGGAAAACATCCCCACAGCATGCATGATTCTACCTCCGCCACACTTTACAGTAGGGATGGTATAACCTGGCTGACGTGCAATATTAGATTTACGCCACATGTACTATTAGAAGAATGCGAATCCTTGCCTGTAAAGACTTTGCAAAACACCTCTTAGAAAGTACTGTAAGGATGTGGAAGATATGGTGTACTCCATCACATTGTGCAAAGCTAATTGAGACTTATTCAAAGAGACTACTGGCTGTGATATGTACAGCTGTGAGAGGTGGTTCCACTAAGTACTGAAGAAAGCAGAATAAATGCTTTCCAACTGCTGAAATTTCAGTTTTGAATTTTTAGTTTTTCATGCTTTACAACTTCCCCTGCTTTTTGGGCTCATTTCTGCGAATAAACGGTTGGGGGCTGAATACTTTTACAAAGCATTGCAATTAATGGTCTTGATTAGCAGAAAACCTTTAAACACTGAATTGTGGTGTTTACTGGAAGGTGCTTTAGGAATAGCATGGTCAGTCCTCCCTTTGAATCTCCACATGGCATTCTGTTGACGTGCAGTTCTTTGAACATTATTTTGAATTCCACCCCAGTTTAAGATTGTGTACAACACTAATGATTAGGCAGAATGACCAGTATCTCTATTGGAATTGCTGGGACTAACATGAAACACATGCTCAAGCACAGCTGTTACCTGGAGCATGCAGACGACTCAATATTTATGAAACACTGAGATCCCTTTGAGAAGATGAAGATGAAGGAATTAAATAAGTGGTTATTACTTCATTTCTCCATGAAAGTCCCAAAGTTCTCCTCAGTCAATGAATTACCTTTGAGGTGCAGTTACTATTGGTTACAGGGAAATGCCATAGCCACAATGGGCAAGGCAAATGTTGGACAGGATAAGATGAGACTTCGTCTGTTTTTAAAATCAACATGTTGCTACTGGATCCTTTTCTTCAGCTGAGAAAGCAGATGGAGCCAAAACTGAACACCTCATCCAAAAAGTGGCACCTTCAACAATACAGCAAACCCTCAGTGCCAGAGCTGTGTATCAGCCAAGATATCCTGACAGGTATCAGTCACTTTTGTAAGGTGCAGCAGTGTTTTCAGTCAGTGTCGCATTTCACATTTTATCATTATATTTGTCCATCTTAACATAAGCAAAAACATTTTTCTTTCTTAATATTAAGAAATAAATAAAGACATGGTGTTATAACTTAACACTGGGCACTTTTGACCTGTAGCCCTGAACATTATAAACAGGGATTAAATTTCTTTTGCCTGAATTGATAAATATCAAAAAACCACCCTCAACAAGCTAGCTGGAAAAAAGCAGTTCTTTTCTCAGCAGAGATGATATTTGGTGGTGGTGTTAAATAACACCCTTGCACGCTTAAGTATGTGTTTTGCCTTTAAAATGCTGCAGGCAACTTTCAAAATGTTTACACAGAATCCCAAACGTCAGGTATTTGGGGGAAAAGTCTTGAGTTATACAGGGAGTGCTAACAAGCTACAACTACAGCAATAACTTAAAGACCCAAGGAGCTTAAAACAATGGCCTGCATTTAAATACAGGCTAATATAACTCCTGTCCATGAGGTGGTACATGTCACATACACAAATGGGATTCTCCATGATAAAGGGCATGAAGGATCCCACCCAACCTGCTCACAGACTGTTTGTCCCATTCCCTTCAGGCTATGCAGACTTAAAAGTAGTTACTTGTCAGGCCGTCAGGCTGCTCAACACCTCCACCCATTAATGCATCCCACCACCACTACTTTATTATTTCCTGTCAGAGTCACCTAATTTTGTACTCCTTCCTGTACCTTGTGTCACTTTACATACATATAATCAGTCTACGTACATAAACTTATACTTGTTGTGCTTTTTATTATGTTCTTTACGCCTGTGTTTTTTAAATCCTGTATTGGATCTGGAATAACGATTATTTTGTTCTCCTTTACATTGTGTACTGAAAAATTGCAGTGAACAATCGTGATCTTGAATTTTACATACGGTACTTACCAAGTGCTCCACCACACCTATTTTTCTTTGAAAAACAAGACTGTAAAAGGTCACACATGTAGATAACATTTAAAAAAAATTCCATCCATATTGCAGTGGAAGAGCAGAAACAGTCTACTCCACATACTTGTCACATTCTTAGCAGAAGGAACCAGAAGTATGAGCAAATTGGGAAGGGAAGAATTAGGAACAATATAGTGTGAAGAAATTCCATCTGTACTTTCTGGGAATATCTTTTACTCATCTTACAGATCACAAGTTGTTGTTGGAAATCCTGCATCCCACATTATTTATTCCAAATGGCAATTTACCAGGCAGGCAGTCATAATGTCACAATACACTCAGTGGGTACTTTATTGGGTGCTTCCTGTGCCTAATGAAGTGGCCACTGACTGTGTATTCATGGTTTTCTGCTGTTGTAGCCCATCTTCTTCATGATCCAAAGTGTTGTGCATTCAGAGCTGCTCCTCTGCACACCACTGTGATAACAGGTGGTTATTTGCCTTCCTGCCAGCTTGAACCAGTCTAGCCATTCTCCCCTGACTTTTCTCATTAACGAGGGGTTTTTCCCACAGAACCACTGC
Organism: Hemitrygon akajei; assembly: GCF_048418815.1. Lineage (NCBI taxonomy): Eukaryota > Metazoa > Chordata > Chondrichthyes > Myliobatiformes > Dasyatidae > Hemitrygon > Hemitrygon akajei. The sequence goes on from NC_133145.1 coordinate 47,526,509, forward strand.
TCACTGGAAGTATTTCATTTTGTGCACCCTTCTCTGTAAACTCTAGAGACTTACGTGTGAAAATCCCAGGAGATCAGCAGTTTCTGAGATACTCAAACCAACCCCTCTGACACCAAGAAGTTATGTTGATCACATTTCTTCCCAATTCTGAATTGAACCTCTAATACATGTCTGCAGGTTTATATGCACTGATGTTGGATGTGGCCATTCTAATAAGGCTTGACTCAACTATTGATGGCTTCATCAGCGCACATTTGAAGTGAATTAAAATCAGGGTAACACATATCTAAATGATATCAGACCTTTCTTTGAAGAGTTGAGCAGGATCTTTGCAGCCCATGCATTACTAAAAGTTATTATCTGACAATGGTAACAATTTACTTTGTATTAGTTTGCGAATTTAAGATTAAGCAACGTCATCAAGTATCCATAGAATTTTGTTTTTAATGGGCAGCAGAGAGTTCATACACTAAAGTTAGGGCTTGTAGAAGTAATTACCTCAAAGAGCTCCTAACTTTGGAATGAATCAATGCTGTACTATGGGTTTCAATCCCACAGAACTGTTATTGCTACAACACATTTGCATGCAAAGGAATGGAATATCTTTAAGGGAAAGAACATTAAAGTTGCATCAGTCTGGGTGCCCAGCTGATTTGGAAGGGTCACGAATGGCTCCTCTGGCAGTGAAATCTAGGCCTGGAGCGATTTGCCGGTGGCAGGGCCTGGGTCCTACTATGAGGTTTGGACAATTTAAACGCCAACCCAGATAGTTTGGGGGCTTCTCTCTCTGCGACGCCAAGGCTGTGAAACTGCCCCCCCCCCCCCACCCCCGGCTGGCGAGCTTCGTGTCTGCGAACTTTGCGGCAATTTGCCCCGCCAATATGATGAACTGAGACCAAGGCTTTGGGCCTACTCTGGGCAGTTGGATCGAAGGACTCAATTTGCTTCAGAATGCTGCTGTTGTTGCTCGTTTCTATTGTTAATATGATGTGTTTTGTGTTTTTTTTTCTCTATTCTCTGTGGGCGTGTTGTGGGGGGGGGGAATTGGCCTCATTTTTAAAAATTGGGTTCTTTCAGCTTCCTTGTTTTATGAGCGAACCTGTAAGCAAACAAATCTCAAGGTTGTATAATTTATACATTCTTTGATAATAAATACACTTTGAAACTTTGAGAGTGGACTGGTAGCAACAATAAAATGGTAAACAAAGTGATGACGATGACGTCAGCTCAGGCCTGAGAGTCCAGCATCAGACACTTTCATGCCTTAAAAGGTGCGGAATGAAAGACTGTGTGGTGCACCAGTCCTCACACAGACATTTCACAGTATTCTCCTTTATTTTATGAGGTCAAGTTGCGAGCTCAACACTCAACCCGGCATGGATGGAAAGCATACTCAGGATCGGCCCAATTGGATTCAAACTCAGGAACCTCCGTTCCAGAGTCTGGTGCTGATGTCACTAGGCCACCAGCTGACCTGTAAACAAGGTGGTTCCAGTGTAATGAAAGAGTCACGAGTTACAAAAGTGGTGAGCAAGCATGAGACATAGAAATGGGATAGCAGTGAAGATGATCAAGACTGTGGGTGGCTCAAAATAGTACTTCGTATCCACTAGAAATAAGGTGAGAAGTGTCTCATATCAATCAGATTATCAAATAAAGAAATATACTTGAAGTTATTAAAAGGACACATACTGACTGATCCAGTAGAGTGTTAAAATATGTTTGAAGTTCTCCAGAAGGAACTAATGCAAGGCCAGAGACCAGTACACAGCTAAGGAGATGAAAATGTTTACAGAAACCAACATAAGGCATACGAAATAGAAGCATAGAAAACCTATAGCACAATACAGGCCCTTCGGCCCACAAAGTTGTGCCAAACGTGTCCCTACTTTAGAAATTACTAGGGTTACCCATAGTCCTCTATTTTTCTAAGCTCCATTTACCTATCCAAAAGTCTCTTAAAAGACCCAATAGAAACAGGAGAAGGCCATGCTGTCCTGTGTCTGCGTTACCAATGAATAAGGTCAGATCTGATCAAATACTTCTGTGAAACCTTCCTGCACTCACTGCCCATCTCCTGCTTTGGTTAATAACTTGATAAATATTGATCTCGCTCTCTCTTGCTTGAAGATATTCAGCAATTGAGCTTCTGCAGTCTCTTAGGGCAAGAAATTCCAAAAGACTCCCTGCTCTTCAGCTTAAGAAACTTCTTCTCACATTGCCCCAGAATGGTTGACCCTTAATTCTGAGATTGCAGCCATTGTTTCTAGATGCCTCATCTGGAGCAAACATCATCCTTGTGTCTATTAAGTCAGGCATACAAGAATTAATATGTAACAATGAAAACACCTCTAGTTCTAAAATTCTCCTCGAACAACAAACCTGCCACCCCAGGAGCCAATCTAGTTACTTGGCACTATTCTCTCTCCATTACATCTTTTCTTTGACAGAGAGACTGGGAAGAGGAACTATTTATAAGGGAGTACTTGGATGCCTTGGATACCTTACCAGAGAAGCAGGCATTTCTTAACTATTGAAATTAGAGGCGTCAGTCCTTTAGCCAAGGTCTGCTTTGGTTTAAGTAACCTGCAACGCTTGTGGGCCTTGAATGCACAAAGGAATGTTGTGCAATTGATATCAGAACAAGCTTTGAATGCCATTGTCACTGATGTTGTGCATCATTTTCAACACAGAGGATCTGGAACAAATGTATGGGAGCGCAGTACCCACACGCATACTTCAACTGGGTTTCTGATAACATCCACATGCATCGCACAGAAATGTTTCTAATCCATTATCTTTAATCTCTTACCGACTCAAATTCCTAACCATAGACTCCTTCTTCTATCTACGGCTAACTTAACATTTTGCAAACTTGACTGCACAGAATTGTACTTTGGACCACATATCCACATTGTTAACTAAGACCGACTACGTATGCTTCCATAATAACCCAACTCCATCCCATCTCAAACTTCATCCTGTGTTAAACTCATCTGTGCCACTAGCCACTAAACATGACACATCTTAGATTACTCCCCCTCTTCCAACTTTCATACCGTCCTCACATATTCTGACACCTAAATTCTAATTCAAACAAGCTTTATTATTAATTGCTGCTGTGTTTACTGACTAATGGAGGTACATGGAGCAACAGGGCTTGAAGTGGGTCGAGTCGAATACAGGAAATTGGGACTAGCTGAGTGTGGCCACGTACTAGTATTTCTCTATGACTATACTGGTTCCCCATTAGCAATAGTTATTTTCAAATAATTTGATCATTTAACATCTCCTGCTGCTCCTTGATTTTACTTCTCATTCTTCTTCAATGCAGCCATGGCCTTAACTGCCATGGTTTGAAGTTTACAATTCTCTCGCAACTCTTTTGCCTTTTGAAACTCACCTTAAAACCTACTACACTGACCAAACATTTGGTCATTTGCCAAATACAATTATATGTGCCTTGGGGTCAAATGCTGTCAAAGTTCCTCTTAAATAGGTTGGGATAGTTTGTGGCAATTAAGGTGCTATATAAAGAAGATTGCCAAAGACTCTGTGGTGGCTGCCTGTGCATGATCCGCCCCACCTTAAACAAAGTCATGCGTAGGCGTTCCCCATTAGGAGAATCCTGGATTACATGGATCCCGATCTGCCTCTACAGCCACCTGGGGACCCACTAACAGACAACCTCTTCGGAGAACATCATACACAACTCAAGTGATCGCAATACTAAATAAAGACAAGTTGTCCTTGCTGTTTGTCTCACTGAAAGATTAGAAGAAACACTGGAGAAATTTGGTAATGTTTATAGATTGAGAGGGAAACAGAACAGAAACAGGTTCTTCACCCGTTAAGTCTATGCTGACAATCAATAGTTCAAGAGTTCCATTTTAACATCAGAGAATGGATACAATATACAACCTGAAATTATTGGCAGAGCACCAGAGGGAGATGGAGAACAGGCAGAGTAATGGGAAGAGAGAGAAAAAAAGGGGGGAGGGGGGAGGGGAAAAAAACTAAATAAATCAGGGATGGGGTAAGAAGGGGAGGAGGGGCATTAACGGAAGTTAGATAAGTCAATGTTCATGCCATCAGGTTGGAGGCTACCCAGACAGAATATAAGGTGTTGTTCCTCCAACCTGAGTGTGGCTTCATCTTGACAGTAGAGGAGACCATGGATAGACATATCAGAATGGGAATGGGATGTGAAATTAAAATGTGTGGCCACTGGGAGATCCTGCTTTTTCTGGCGGACCGAGCGTAGGTGTTCAGCAAAACGGTCTCCCAGTCTACGTTGGGTCTCACCAATATATAAAAGGTCGCACCGGGAGCAGTGGACACAGTATACCACACCAGCCGACTCACAGGTGAAGTGTCACCTCACCTGGAAGGACTGTCTGGGACCCTGAATGGTGGTGAGGGAGGAAGTGTAAGGGCAGGTGTAGCACTTGTTCCGCTTACAAGGATAAGTGCCAGGAGGGAGATCGGTGGGAAGGGATGGGGTGGACGAATGGACAAGGGAGTCACATAGGGAGCGATCCCTGCGGAAAGCAGAAGGGGGGGAGGGAAAGATATGCTTGTTAGTGGGATCCTGTTGGAGGTGGCGAAAGTTACGGAGAATTATACGTTGGACCCGGAGTCTGGTGGGGTGGTAGGTGAGGACAAGGGGAACCCTGTCCCGAGTGGGGTGAGGGCAGATGTGCGGGAAATGGGAGAGATGCATTTGAGAGCAGAGTTGATGGTGGAAGAAGGGAAGACCCTTTGTTTAAAAAAGGAAGACATCTCCTTCGTCCTGGAATGAAAAGCCTCATCCTGAGAACAGATGCGGCGGAGACGAAGGAATTGCGAGAAGGGGATAGCATTTTTGCAAGAGACAGGATGGGAAGAGGAATAGTCCAGGTAGCTGTGAAAGTCAGTAGGCTTATAGTAGATATCAGTAGATAAGCTGTCTCCAGAGATGGAGACAGAAAGATCAAGAAAGGGCAGAGAGGTGTCGGAAATGGACCAGGTAAACTTGAGGGCAGGGTGAAAGTTGGAGGCAAAATGAATGTTCCCCTTTCTTGCTCCCTAGGCCTCCCGTCCCATGATCCTTTCCCTTCTCCAGCTCTGTATCACTTTCGCCAATCACCTTTCCAGCTCTTAGCTTCACCCCACCCCCTCCGGTCTTCTCCTATCATTTCGCATTTTCCCCTCCCTCTCCCACATTCAAATCTCTTACTATCTTTCCTTTCAGTTAGTCCTGACCAAGGGTCTCAGCCCAAAACATAGAAAGTGCTTCTTCCTATAGATGCTGCCTGGCCTGCTGCGTTCCACCAGCACTTTGTGTGTGCAACTCAAAATTATTGTTCTTTGCAGACGTCCATGAAAACAGAAGACTGCCCCAGAGAATGAGTGAAAGTAAAAGAAATGTTAGAACCCCAAAGCCCCCATTTCTCCCCCCACGCACAAATGGCATCAACCCTCCCCTCCCTGACTTCCTTCGGCGAAAAGCATCAGCACCCTCCACCTACCTAGCAAGCAAACGTAAAGCCCCCAAGAAACATCGTGATTTTCAGTACAACAAAAACTAATTGTTCACCATAATTCGAAATAGCGTAGTGTCTCTCTCTCCCTCTCCCTAATGAACCATCCTTTAATGCTAATCCTACATTGATCCCATTAACAACAGTTACAACTTGGGATCCCTCCAGTCTTCTGAGAGTCAGAGTGGGAAATGAAAAGCCCCAACTATAATAAGAGATTTTAGAAGTAACACAATAATTTATTTTGGTTGTAAATACTAAAAATGGCAGGTGTTAATGAACACCAAAATCAAGTACCATGAACTATTCCTTACGTATTGCAGATGTAAAGAACTCATCCATTTACTTTTCTATCCTAAAGACCTTTATGGCTATTTGACCTGCCCCTGGCTGAACCGTGGCCTCTCTTACCTGTCGATTGAGCCTAACGGTGAGGATGGTATTTGAATAGCTGTAATTGCAAATCTCTGTCCCTTTTTTGAAATGATAGACGTTCATCCTCCGCGGTGTTGAAAGGCTGACGACGACCACCAGGCTGCTGGAAAACAGTCGCTCCACAATATATACATCGGGTGTGTCCGCTGCATGGGTTGAAGGGGGAGGGGGCAGGGTAGGGGAGATCAACAGGTTGTTACACACTTGGAAGAAATTTTCACACAAACGAACGCAGAGAAAAATTCACACTACTAGAACAGATGCAAAATATCCATTCATGATCTCTCCCAGCTCTTTTGGCTCCAAAACATTACCATTCTGACCTTCCAGGGGAACATTTTTGTCCCTTGCAATACTTCTGCTCTTAACATACCTGTAGAAACCCGTAGGATTCTCCTTCACCTTATCTGCTAGAGCAACTTCGTGCCATCTTTTAGCCCTCCTGATTTCTTTCTTAAGTGTTCCTTTGCATGTCTTATACTCCACGTTTGTTCCTACCTGCCTGTACCTGCTATGTGCCTCCTTTTATTCCTTAAGTAGAGACTCAATATTTCTCAAAAACAGGTTCCCTAAACCTGGTATTCTTCTCCTTTATTCTGACATACAAGTTTTGTACTCTCAAAATTTCACTTTCGAAGACCTCCTGCTTACTGTTACGCCTGTGCCCCAACTCTGAGGGGCCGAAGGGTACAAAGTAGCCCCCTCCTTTTTGAGAATCGCAAGATCGCTATTAATTCAGGTCAGGAGACCCAGGAAATGAGAGAGAGACGTTTGGAATGTGTCCTGGCCTCCGCGATACAAAGCCACGGATAACGGCCATTGTCTCTTGGAGACGGAATTGTGTATTGAGTACTGTACTTCATGGAAGCCCTCAGGGAACGATCAGAGGGGGTTGGTTGAGGGATTGCATCATCCCAACCTGATTGACATCTGAGACCCCGTGAGTCAGGATAAAAGAGGGTCTGGGGAACAACCCCTTTAGACGCACCAGGAGAAACGCTAGAAATCCCGTGACAGCGTTTAATAGCGACAGCCAGTGGAGGGCCCACGTGTGTCCTTTCCCGTTGCCTGGGATTGGGGCCTTACCATGGAAGACGGCTTAGCTAAAGAAGAGATCACCACCGATGACATTTCGAAGGATTGACATCATAAAAAGGAAAATGGGCAAGTTCTAAAAATCCGTCTCTCTCTCTCCAACCAAAAGCTGCAGCTTGAATGAACTAATGTGACTTTTATATTTCCATCGGACAATACATTATCCCCTAGACAACGATAGAGCTATTTCTTATTGATTATTATTATACCCGCGCTTTTAGATTTAGTATTGACGACATATATTATCTGTATGTTTGCATTGATATTATTTTTGTGTATTTTTATCAATAAATACTGTTAAAAATAGTACCATCAGACTTCAATGGACCTCTCTGTCTTTGCTGGTAAGTGACCCAGTTACGGGGTTCGTAACATTACCAAGTGCATCTTTGCCAGGGAGTAGACCATCCCAAAACACATTTGTCAGATTCTTCCTGATACCATCAAGATTGGCCTTTCTCCAGTTTAGGATCTCAACCCGAGGGCCAGACCTATCCTTTTCCATGATTACCTTGAAACTAATGGCATTATGATTATTAGATGCAAAGTGTTCTCCTGCACAAACTTCTGTCACCTGCACTGTCTCAGTCCTCAATAGGAGATCAGGTATTGTACTCTCTATCACTGGGACATCTATGTACTCATTAACTTCTCTGAACACATTTGACAATCTCTATCCCATCTAGTCCTTTACACTATGGGAGTCCCAGTCAATAAGTGGAAAGGTACCATCAAAACCTTGTGTGTCTTGCAAGAGTCTACAATCTCTACAAATTTGTTTCTCTAAATCCCACAGACAGTTGGGTGGTCTATAATACAGCCCCACTAACATGGTCATATCTTCCTTATTCCTCAGTTCCACCCATCAATCCCCGTTAGATGAGTTTTTTAGTCAGTCCTGACTAAGCGCTGCTGAACACTTTCCCTGACTAGTAACGCCATTCCTTCCACTCCATCACATCCATAGGCACCTCAAAACTTGAAAAATTGTTGACAGACAGTAGGTTGCAGCTAAAGTGCTTTTTGGACATGTTGGCAAGCCTGCATCTTGCCACAGGGCCTAGATGTGCTAAATCTGTCATAGTCAGGGAAACAGAGTTCAAATAACTGTCTGTATTCATTTGGCTTTAACCAGGCCTCAGTTAGGAATATAAAATCAAGATCTGTAGGGCTAATAAAATCATTTAAGGTAAATCTTACTTGAAAGGGATCTCACATTTAGAAGAGCTAGCTTAAACAGAGTACCGTAGGTTGGAGTGGTGCAACAGGGGAGATAGATTTTAAGAGTTGAAGGTTATTTCTGTTAACACTTTTAATAGGATAGTTCAGTCTGGGGGCCCTTCCAGTGACAATGGTTTGAATAGAATGGGCACCATTTACTGAACTGCTGGACAGTGAGGAGGAAATAGTCAGGGAAGGATCACGTGCACCATTGACTGTAAACAGTCATCCACGTGGGTTTGCCAGAGATCAGTGGAATGTGTCTGTAGACAGCATCCATGAGCCCAAACTGTTTGGGTAAGACCACTGGGCTTTAAAAAATATGGTGTGTTCCCAAAATAGATTAAAGTTGTCAACGAAGCCAAAGTTCAGTGCTCTACATTACATCTGAAGCAGATCAAGCACACTGAGCAGCCAGCTAAAACATCCAGAGGGCTGCGACCCTGAGTTGGAATTGGTCTGGAGATAAAAATACTCTTGCCCCAATTTTCAGAAATTCAAAGAGACCACTTGACTAAGGAATAAATGTTGACAAGGCCATCAGCAAAGCAGAACCTCCCTTCCAGTAAAAGCTATGACACCTTTCACGCCTACAGTTCTGGAAAAGGGCCGCAACCTTAAATACAACTTTGTTTGTCTTTCAAAAGTTGAAGTCTGACCTGCTGAATATTTATAGCATTTTTCTGTTTATATTGTTTATGCCACTCTGAATCAACTGAAACTTAGCTTAATGCTTCACTGGCATTTTGAAAACTTAACTTGGTGTTTTTGCAGTCAGTCACCTTTGTAACTCTGATACTATTTCTGCTTTGGGGTGGTCCAGAAGCACATCATTCCCCATGCTATATGCCAAAAAGATCTGGAAGAACTTGGCTTACCCAAAGACCATATGACATAGGAGCAGAATTGGGCCATTTGGCCCATCGACTCTGCTCTACCATTCCATCATGGCTGATTTATTATCCTTCTCAACCCCATTCTCCTGCCTTCCCTTTGGCACCCTACTGATCAAGAACCTACAATCTCCAGTTTAAATGTACCAAATGACTTGGCTTCTACAAAGGTCTGCGGCAATGAATTCCACAGATTCACCATCCTCTGGCTAAAGAAACTCCTCCTCATCTCTGTTCCTAAGGAACATCCTCGTATTCTGAGGCTGTACAACCTTGGCCTTCCTTCATGCACTGAAATGATCCTCTGCACATTAACCCTCCTTGGTCTCTACTCCACTGCAGACATTACAATACCCCATCACACACTGGTTACAACAGTCTTCTCACATTCCTTGTGTAACCGGATGACTATTGAATGCTATTCAGTATCGTTAAAAGTGCACTTAGGCATTCATCCAGGTAATGATAGAATAGGTGTCTGTGCCTTTAAGTGGAGATGGTGACGTCATTACACACACGCGGAATAGTGGGGAAACCATTTTGTTTTCTGCTGCTGAAGCTGTTGGGGCATTGAAATCAAGTTGCCCCAGAGGTACTGGGCATGGTGAGGAAAGGAGAGCATTAACTTACAATATCCATGTGAATTCGTTTATGCTTGTTGGTGAATCGAGAATATCGGTAATTTGACATGTTTTACATGTGGATGCTTTAGATTTTCATGAGTAAAGAACTCGACGCTGGATAGCGTGGCTTGCAAACTTCCTGACCGGCCAAGTAGGTTGGTCTTCCTGTAATTTAACTACCAGGCAATCTCTTGTAAAAGTTGTGCCAAAGTGTACCTTTTGTCTAACTTTATTGTATCATGACTGATTGTGCACATAACAGCGTAACGTGAATGTTTAGTCTCCGTTCGGGGGTTCAGCACGTGTGTACTAAAAAGTAGTAGACGTCTTAGATGAGATGTATTTGCTTACATTTTTCACTGCTGTGTATAAGGTACAGGGTTGGGGGGGGATTCGAATGTTTGTATTGTGTTCCTTCAGAATTGCCACTACCATATTAGTACTGTACTAGTTTTGTGCAATTTTCTTTGTATTTTTATACTGCAGATTGTAATGGCAGAACCTGATTGTAAAGTTGTTTGGTTTTGTTTTAAGACCCTCTTCTGGCACTTAAACATCTAAAACAGATGCAGGAATTAAAACCCGAAAAAATAGTTGTTGTCCTGAGTGTGTACTTTTCCCTGGTCTACAACACTTGGTTTTGCCCCATCATTGACCCCAAAAAGTACTCATTTGCCCACCCCTCCCAAAATGCCGCTAGTCCCTCACCTAGCAGAGATCCCAAGAACGGTCTTTTGATCTGTTTCCCTGACTCCCCAACCCAAAGACACTAATAGTTTATCTGATTTAAGGCTACATCCACACTACGCCAGATAAATCCGTAACTGAAGCTTTTTCTCTTCGTTTTTACCCTCCGTCCACACTAAAACGGCGTTTTCGTCCCTCGAAACTGGAGCTTTTCAGAAACACTTTCCAGGGTGGGTATTTTTGAAAACGTTGCTCAGGCAGATCAGTGTGGACGGGGTAACCGGAGACTTTTGAAAATGCTCAGACGGCAGCACGCTATTTCATTGTTTTCTTGAACGCAACCTAACAATTTCAGAACAGACAGCAACAAAACTGACGACAGAAGAGTTAGAAATGTACTCACCAAATACTTTGACCCATAACTTACCGAATAAATAAGTATACTGTACTCACTTTGCCGTTTTCTGTCCTTGCTCGTATGAAGGTGGTTTACCTATTTATGCAAGTACTTCTCTGACAATAGATGTGTAACAGCCTAATGTAACATTGTATGGAAATACAAGATAACACTGATGCAGACATGTTTTATACATTTAACAAGGTGCTTTATTAATGCAACAGAGTTAGTCAGTTTTTCAATGTTTGTCGTCAGCCGGGTCGATCTGTCTGTGAACTCCCTGTCGGCTGCCGCCATACGCTCCAGTATTTGTTTTTTTTCTTGGTTTAAGTTCTCCTGCGTGAGAGCCAACAGCTGTCTTTCATTTTAAGTTTTTCTAGTCTGTAACTACACAAACGCGCACTTTTATGGCGAGATTCGACACCAAACATGTCGCTTGTTTTCGGTTTATGTGTCCTGCGCATGCGCAGGAGGAGGAAATTCACCGAAATCTCCGTTTCAATGTGGATAGAGATATTTTCAAAAACGCATAGTGTGGACGCCTATCGTTTTTACGCAAAACCGGCGTTTTCAAAATTATCCAGTCTAGTGTGGGTGTAGCCTAAAACTGCAGCAGCTGAGGTGTCAAACTTAACCTCAGGGAAGATTCGTTAGCATCTGGACACTGAAAGGTAGCTATAAAAAGGACAGAAACAATATGGTACAAACAGAATTAAAACCAGTATATAATTAGAAGGGGTAATGCAAAGAGGTCCTGGCCAGGCTAGAAGTGTAAATGCATGACCACACTCTTTCAGTTGCTGTACTGAGCTACAAACTACCATGTAACTGTTGCATAATAAAAGATGAATGCTAAAACCAAAAGGACTGTGTATGTATTAAGGGGAAAGAAAAGAAGCAATTTCAGGTACAGTCAGCCCTCCTTATCCATGGGGGATTGGTTCCGGGACCCCCTGCGGATACCAAAAAACGCGGATGCTCAAGTCCCTTATTCAACCTGTATCAATGCGGCGGTTTTTAGGACCCAGCGGAACCCCGGACCTTATTTAACCTGTCTCAGTGCGGTGGACATTAGGACCCGGCGGTGCAGCTCTGAATCTGCAGTGTTTATGTTTATGAAAATAATGACAATCACGATTGAAAATAAAGTGGAAGTAATAAAGCAATCAGAAAGAGGTGAAACGCCATCGGTCATTGGAAAAACGTTAGGCTACTGTCAGTCAACGATTGGAACAATTTTAATGGAGCATGTGAAAGGTCCTGCCCCGATGAAAGCTACAATTATTACTAAGCAACACAGTGGTTTAATTATTGAAATACATATGTTTCTTAAGTGTTTTATATTCACAGAAAGATAAAATATATACTATATATTAAGACAAACGTTTGACTAACTGAGGCTAAATAATACCGGATGTACCTGTTCCGACTTCAAATCTGACTTAAAGACAGACTCAGGGATGGTACCCGTTCATAACCCGGGACTGCTTGCACTTTAAAATCATCCCTAAATTATTTATAATACCCAATACAATGTAAATGCTATGTAAATAGTTGTTATACTGTATTGTTCAGGGAATAATGACAAGAAAAAATAGTCCGTACATGCTCAAACAACGAGTGCTGGAGAGAGAACTTCCCGGTTTTCCCGAACTGCGGCTGGTTGAATCCGCACATGCGGAATCCGTGGATAGGGAGGGCCGACTGTACATTGAAAAGAATTTTCTGAATGCTGATTTAGAAAGGAAGAGAGCATTTCTGTTACTGGCCATGAGGTGACCATCACAACCTGAGAGCATCTTGGAAATAATGACCATTCCACCTTAATGTTTAGATCAGATATAGAGAGGAGCAAGGCACGATCCTGAACGGCATTACTTAACAGAGGAAGGGTTAACAAGTGATTTGAGGAGACATCTGGCTAGGGTAAATTGGAATCTGTCCTTGGCAGGCACACATACTTGACTTTGGACGAAAAATATTCCCAAGATGTTTTAAGGATTGCAGATTTTTCAATAGAAGGAGGTGGATTGATCTTAGGAGGCAATTTAATACAATTGGAGCAGGTTTCATAAATGATACTCTAGTCTAAACTAACAGCCAAATGAACAAGCATGGACTTCTAAAGGAGAGTTGGCTGGACCACCTGTGTTTAGATAAACTCAGTTTTTGAATGAAGTAAGAGAAGTTGGATGAGGACGTTGCAGTAGATTCTGAGTCACACTGTGACTCACTGCACATTGAGTCACATCCTTTTTGAAAACATCTGTTGAAAGATCTGTGATGAGGCAGATCTACCCACAGAACACACCTGACAGGTTTCAGCAGAAGGCAAAACTGGGCCTGTAGCAGCCTTCTGGCAAAACTGTCATTAAAGTTGTTGAATATTCTACACCTTCAAAGATAATTAAAAACAAAATAAAAACAGAATTAATTTAAAATATAAAAGAAAGCAGATTAATTCAAACAAAATGTTCTTTCCCTTTCAGCTCCTTCTCAGTGCTTTTTCTCCCCTATACCACCAGGTTTTAATTGGCACAGTGTTTGAGTGTTAAACCCTCAGTGCAGTATTGGGAATTACCATAAGACTGGGCCCTACTGTCAGGTTTTAGTGACAGACAGAACTGACAGATCTAGATTCCCAAATGTGTAAACAATTTCTAGATTTGCAAGATATATTTCAGTTTAAAAGGGTGAACATCAATGGTTCTGAGGAGGCAAAATTGGGTCAATTGTTGAATGCCTTGTACCCAAAGTCAGTTATCTGTAACTTTTTAAACCACTAAAGATCCAGCTGCATGGGATCCTGTGTGAAGGGGGTGGGATGGGGGAGAGAGTGATCAATTTTAAGTTCCTGTGTGTCAATATCTCTGAGGACCTAACCGGGCAACATATTGATGCAGCTGTAAAGAAGGCTACATTCCATTAAGAGTTTGAAGAGATTTGGTTTGTCAACTAAAACACTCGAAAACTTCTACAATGTACTGTGGCGAGCATTCTGACTGGCTGCATCACTGTCTGGTACTTGGGCGGGGGTGTGGGGATCCACTGTACAAGATTGAAATAAGCTGCAGAAACTTGTGAAGTTAGTCAGCTTCATCATGGGTACTAGTCTCCATGGTATCCAAGACATCTTCAAGGAGCAGTGCCTCAGAAAGGCAGCATCCATTATTAAGGATCCCTACCATCAAGGATATGCTTGCTCATCATTGTTGACGTCAAGAAGGAGGTACAGAAGCTTGAAGGCACACACTCAGTGATTCAAAAATAGCTTCTTCGCTTCTACCATCAGATTCCTAAATGAACATTGAATCTATGAATACTACCTCAATACTTAATTTATTTCAGTTTTTTTGCACTACTTATTTTAACGTAACTTTTGGACTTCTTATATACACACATTTAATGTAACTCAGATTTTTTCCTCTATATTTATTTATCATGTATTTCATTGTATGGCTGCCGTAAAGTTAACAAATTTCACGACATGTGCAAATTGTACAGAGGATGTGGAGAGTCGGCAGAGGGGTATAGATAGGTTAAGTGAGTGGGCCAAGGTCTGGCAGATGGAATACAACATGGTAAATGGGAAATCATCCACTTTGGAAGGAATAATAGAAGAGCAGATTATTATTTAAATGGTGAAAGACTGCAGCATGCTGTTGTGCAGAGGGACTTGGGAGTGCTTGTGCATGAATCACAAAAAGTTGGCTTGTAGGTACAACAGGTTATTAAGGCGGCAAACAGAATGTTGGCCTTCATTGCTAGAGGGATTGAATTCAAGAGCAGGGAGGTCATGCTGCAACTATAACAGGTACTGGTGAGGCCGCACCTGGAGTACTGTGTGCAGTTCTGGTCTCCGTACTTGAGGAAGGACATACTGGCTTTGGAGGCGGTGCAGAGGAGGTTCACCAGGTTGATTCCAGGGATGAAGGGTTTAGCCTATGAGGAGAGATTGAGTCACCTGGGACTATACTCTCTGGAGTTCAGAAGAACGAGAGGGGATCTTATAGAAACATACTAAATTTTGAAAGGGATAGATGGGTGGGGCAGGCTCGATGGGCCAGATGGCCTACTCCTGCTCCTATTTCTTATGTTCTTATTATGTATGCCAATGATAATAAATCTGATTCTGATATTAAATGTAAACTCATAGTCTCGCTGTCCATTCATTTGTAACTTTGCCAGAGCAGGTTTAGACTGGTATTTTAGCAGTGTAAGTAGTAGCACAAACCCAGATCCAATGGGGAGTCTGGCATTAGTTGATTGGCATGCAATACTCCCCATTATGCTAGGACCCTCCAAAGTCACCATGTTCTTAAACTTATACCAAGATATTTCAAATATGATGGCATCCGCTAGTCTCGTGAGACCATGGATCTGCGCCTGGAAAGTCTTGTCCTCTCCAGGGTGCAGGCCTGGGCAAGGTTGTATGGAAGACCAGCAGTTGCCCAAGCAGCAAGTCTCCCCTCTCCACGCCACCGATGTTGTCCAAGGGAAGGGCAATGGCCGATACAGCTTGGCACCAGTGATGTTGCAGGAGTTGCCAGAGCATGGTTGAAGGCAACATCGGACAGCCTCAGGGACTCCAGCTCCGGATTTGTCCTCAGGGTTTACTCCCGAAGCCTTTCCCATGAGTGGGTATGGCCGCAAGGCAGCGGAGGTTTGAAATCAGAGTTTTCCCTCTCTTAGATGGACTGCCCTCCCAGGCTGACGAGCTCCATCTACCCAAAGCACTGGTTTTAAGGTGCCAGCACCCTCATTCACCCCCTTCTCCTGTCAGTAGAAACAGTTCCGCTGGGCTTAGAGGTTAAGTCACATGAGAAGGCCAGGAGTTGGACTTGGCTGTCAGAGGCTATTTGAGGTTCATGCCGTGAGGAGCACTTTTAGGTAATGGGAGCTTGTCCCCACTACCACCCCTCGGTTTGACAACCTTGGAACCATATACCATATATTAATCTATGAAATATACAGTAATAAATGAACATATTCCCCCTGCAAAGACATCTATAGCCTCTGACCATTAAATTCAAATTCAAAGAGGATTTATTATCAAAGAATGTATAAATTATACAACCTTGAGATTTGTCTGCTTACCAGCAGCTGCAAAGCAAGAAACCCGAAAGAACCATACAGCAATGAGGGCTGTCTGGTATTGAAGGCATTTGACAATGATCTTCACAGTGCTGCCCTACTTATCCAAATAGGAGTAGGCTCTGCTCAGCAGGAGGATGACAGCAATGTGCTCCTGCAGCGGATCGAGGGCTGACCTGACCAGCCTCTCTAGTCTCCGCAGCCTCTCCTGTTTACCATCTATGCCTAGTTCTTTAGATACAACACCAAATCACGTCATCTGCAGAAATTCTCTGATGACTCAGCAGTAGTTGGGTGTATTAAAGGGAGTATGGGTGGACGAACATAGGGCCTGGTGGAGGACTTTGTCTTACTAATACTGAGTTGCAGATGATTCAGGTTGCACCATTTGACAAAGAAGATGGTGATGACCTTGAAAAAGACTAAGCCTGCAATGCTCCCTGTTACTATTGATGATATGGTGAGGACCTACAAGTACCTGGAGGTGCATCTGAATGACAGACTTGAGTGGAGCATCAACACAGAGGCTGTGTACAAGAAGAGCCAAGGTCACCTCTACTTCCTAAGGAGCCTAAGGTCCTCGGGGTATACTGGCCTCTCCATCACATGTCCTACCAGACTGTTGTCACCAGTACAATCTTCTATGTGCTGGTGTGCTAGGGCAATGGTATCAACACAGGTGATGCTAACAGGCACAATAAACTGATAGAAAGACTGGCTCTGTTATAGGAGTCAAATTACACATTGGAGATTGTGGTAGAACAAAGCACTCTACTGTAAATCCTGGCAATTCTAGGCACAGTTTCTCACCCTCTGCATGCTATCTTGGCTGAACAGGAGCACTTTTAGTAAGAGACTAAGACAAAGAGCGCTATATGAGGTCATTCTTACCCTCGGCCATTAGGCTCTATAATGAGTCAGTCTATAGCTGGAGAAGTGATGACTCTCTCCTGTTAGACTATTTGTGGTAACTTTTTAAAATTCTTTCTAATATTTATATCTGAGTACTTGTAATGCTACTGTAACGCAGTAATTTCCTTTGGGACCAATAAAGTATCTATCTAAAAAAAGACCAACCACCAATGCTTGGAGAAAGAGGGGGGGAACATCACAAATTGTGAAAACAATAGAAGTGAGTGAGGGCATTCTGAACCAAATTGTATCCTAGGTCCAAATCTCCAGAGCAGCCTGCAGTAGACCCAAAACAGGCAGTATGAATGTCCACAAATGTCTACACATATTCCGGAACAGGCAGAGGAACAAATAACATCCTAGAATGAGTTGCAGTTGGACAGGTACATTGAGTGGAAAGGTTCAGAAGGTTAAGGGCCAAAATGTTTGGATGGGGAATCTTGGTCAGCATGGACTAGATGGACCTAAGGGCCTGTTTCCCTGCTGTATGACTCAACGGCAGCCAAGTTCTCCAGTTTTCCCCTTCGTACGTGTTGACATTTAGTGAGCACAATAGTCTGGGTCTGCTTTAGATAAATTCCCGCATTTTACAGTAAATTTTGTTGCTAAGCCACTTGCATGGAATTTCATCAAATGCTTTGTAAGAGATCCATTAAGAGTCCCAAGTCTATCATTAAGGATTAGGTCAGTATGATTTTTCTCTCGAAAATCTCTTTGATCAGCTCATATTTATGCAAACTGTTAGTAACTCTTGCGTAGTTTCCAGTAGCTATTCGCAGCATCTGCTGCTTTTGTTTCCTCCTCTTCAGGAGTGGAGTCTGCGATTTTGTAATCTAAAAGGAACACTTCCCGAATCTAAAGCAGTCTGGAAAATCGTGCATAATGCAGTTGTAATTTCCGCATTTATTTTAATACTTTTGGAAAGAAACCATTATATCCAGGAAGTCTGTCCATCCTAAGAACAAGCACCCACTTAAGATACACTGCCTGTCTGTGACCTTTGCTGTCTCGTCTGAATTAGTATTCTGCTCCAGCACTGTTCTTCAGTGTTACTGCTTAGAAATTAGGTTTCGTCATTTTTGGTGCTTTAAGAAATTGGCATAGTATAGGGCCAAATTGGGTTCTCCTCACACATGAAAAAAATGGTGAAAGACAAGCATGCAACAGTGCTGGAGTATTTCCCATCCAGGATGAAATGCTAAAAAAAAGCTTGTGGGGTTTCCAAAGACAAATGCCCAAATTCAAACCAGCTGACAACAGCCTTCTCTGAATTTTGCCCAATAAAGTATATCAGGCATTAAAGCCACATGCTCTGAGATACCCAGTCAGCAGAAACACTCACTGTGTGTCACACCCCTCTATTAGGTGTGGGTGAGCACGCCCGACGAGGGTCACCAGTAGGGAAAAAAAAACAGAAGGTAAGCCACAACAGCACGTTAGTGCAAAGGGTTTTATTTAGTGCCAGGAGGGAAAAAGTGCAAAAGCTGCCCAAAAGTTGTGAAGAAAAAAAAGTTTACAAGCAGACAAATGAAAAATAAACATGCATGTACAAAGATTTACAAATATACAGAGGCTTTCTCCACGACACACTTGGTCTTTAACTTTCCAATATAACGATTCACTAACTGTCAAGTCCAACTTCCACACCTCCTTGGAGACTGGAGGCACAATGAACCTTGGAGTTCCTGGTGCGGTGGGTGCTCCCGGATCAACACTAGTCTCTGGTGATGGAGCTCTGCTCAGGCTGGTTGGTTGCTCTTGGACCTTCTGTAGAAGTATTTCATCCCGGGCCTGCTGCATGGAGATGAACAGATCAAGAAGAGCTGCCAGCTCCAACATCCCCACAGACTTCCCCGGCTCCTCACAAGGACCCCGATGTTTTTTGGGCCGTGCACTTCGGGCCATGTATTCTTCCTCAGTCTCCGTTGTACCCCACCGTTCATCCTTGTGGTATTCCATCCCTTGAGCATCTGGCTTAACTCTGTTCTTCCATGAGTGCAGCCCAGCTCTTTTTGACACTGTGGTTGTCGTGAAGGAGACAAAGACATAAGGCAAGGGTAGGGACCTATCAGATATATTACCAGGTAACAATGAAATGTTATTCTAACTGAGACACATACAAGGATAAACACAGCTGCTCTTTCATATTGACCCTCACCCAGAGAAGTTCTTCATCTCTTGCTTCATCAATCTTCGTCTCTCAGATAGGTTTGGCCCAACCCAAAACAGATCATGCCACTATATGTAGGATGGCATTAATACTGAAACCACCAGATATTAAGGGAAGGACACCAGCGATGGGGAACAGTTCAATTATACCCCCTCTTCAGGAAAGAGGAAAGGATGCATGGAGGGGCAAATGAGGTGTGTTCAATACCAATGATCGTTGTAATTAATGCTTTCCCTTCAGAGTACACATATTTAATACGAAATATGTGTACTACTGCATCAGTACAAGATAGTTTTGGTGCAGATGTCTGTACAACTCTTATTTATGCAGAGTATGACAACCACCGCCCCCCCCCCCCGAAATCCTTTATCACCCACCACAACACTAGAACCCAGAGACAGAAGCAGAGGAGAGCTGAAATACAATTATTGTATAACATACAATAAATCTATGTATATAAGTGATCTTATACATTTATACTTACTGTTTTTATTATAATTGTGTTCTTGATCTTATTGTGTTTTTTTTTGTGCTGCATCGGATTTGGAGTAAAAATGATTTCTTTCTCCTTTACACTTGTGTACAGGAAATGAGATTAAGCAACCTGGAATGATGAAGGAGATGGTGCTGATGCACCTAAACAGCAAAATGTATTGAGCTGAGAAACACAATCACAATGCTTTCGGGAGGCTGTTGTGAATACACACTGGGATGGTGCGCACACTGCAGAGTGCAGATGACAAGGTGATGAATATTGTGAGAAGCAGGGCAACTACTCCCATTTTGGAGGTGATTTGTATTTCTTCAAGGATTTAGTGTTAATCCCATCTCACAGCACTTTCTGGTTAAGATGACAGCAGTCCTGGAAACCACCCAGTCTCTACCTCAGTGCCTTTTTCACTCACCAAGGTCCATGGGGGGGGAAATGTCACTCAAGAACACGTCACTGTTCTGATTAAGCAGTGAAGTCTCGAGCACTTTGCTGCTCTCAAAAGAGACGTCACCCTGATTAGCACACAATCATCTAGGGGCCAAGGAATGCTGCATTTCAGCAGCAAACTGCCCTCTTTGAACAGAGTTACTAGATGTGAGCAGATCTCTCCCATACTGAAGCAGTGATGTGAGCAGATCTCCCCTCCACTTCAGCAGCGATCTAACACACATGAACTCATCCCGCTTTTGCAGATGCAGTTATTTGCACCAACCACACTCCCCCGGTTCACGTTTCACCTCACTGTGAGTGGAATGTTACTCAGAATATCCAAGAAGCTGACTCTAACTTGGAAAGGAGCCAGAGCTGACAGTCAGCATTTGCTATTACAGCACTGTTGATTACAGTGGGTTTAACTCCCACTGTTGCTTGTAAGGAGTTTTTTTTTGTAATTGATTTTTTTATTGAAGTTCATCATCAAACAAACATTTCCATAAAATGTATTCCAGACATTGTACATATATATCACATAATCATATATATCACAAATCTCCACAAAGTATTTATCTGAGGTATACACTTATAGAAAAGAGTGGAAAGAAAAAACAAGCAAAAGGAAAGAACTATGTACAAGTAGGGCGTGATTTTTTTTTACAACAGATTCATTGATTTGTGAGAATAAAATCAGGCCTATGAGGCATTATGTAGTTAAACCATTTTTCCCAGTATGAATCAAATTGTTCCAGCTTATGATTAACAGCTGCTGTTATCTTCTCCATTTTGTAAATGTTCATTGTAATTTCCATCCATGTATTTAAAGTTGAGCTCTCCTGTGATAACCGTTTCCTAGTAAGAGTCTTTTTACCAGTGTTACGAATGTGCCACAGCTCTGAGGGGCCGAAGGGTGCGGGGTAGCCCCCTCCTTTGTGAGAATCGCAAGATCACTATTAAGTCAGTTCAGGGGACACAGGAAATGAGAGGAAGACATGCAGAATCCACAAAGAGTTGTGTCCTGGCCTCCGAAAGGCGGACCCATTGATACCGGCTATTGTCTCTTGGAGACGGACTTGTGTATTGCATCCTGTACGATGCATCGAAGCCCCAGGCAATGAACCGAGGGGGAGGTTGGTGGAGGGATTGCATCATCCCAACCTGATTGACATCTGAGACCCTGTGAGTCAGGATAAAAAGAGGGTCTGTGGGAACAGCCCCTCAGACGCACCAGAAGAAACGCTAGTGATCCCGTAATAGCGAAAGCCGGTGGAAGGCCACGTGCGTCCGCTTCCATTTGCCCCGGAATCGGTGGCCTTTGCCACAGAAAAACGGTTTTTAGCTAACAACGGGGAAATCAACTCCCAACGACTCTTGAAGGATTGACATCATAAAAGGAATGGGCAAGTTTTAACCCGTCTTTCTCTCCAACCAGAAAGCTGCAGCTGGAAAGAACTAAAGTGACTTTTATATTTCCATCGGACAATACATTATCCCCTAGACAACAATATAGCTATTTCTTATTGATTATTATTATACCCGCGCTTTTAGATTTAGTATTGATGACGTGTCTGTGTGTTTGCATTGATATTATTTATGTGTATTTTTATCAATAAATACTGTTAACAATAGTACCATCAGACTTCAACAGACCTCTCTATCTTTGCTGGTAAGTGACCCAGTTACGGGGTACGTAACACCAGCCACCAACAGTATATTCATTAAATACTTATCTCTTTTCAACCATTCTTGAGGTATATATCCAAGATATATGGTCTTACTCTCCAAGGGTTTTTCACATTTAAAGATGTCTTGTAGTGTATCCCCCTCCAATAGTTTTTGATAACAGGGCAGTCTGTAAGGAGTTTTTATGTTCTCCCAGTGACCAGACTGTTTCCCTCACATTCTGAAGACATACAGTTAGGGCTAGTGAGTTGTGGGAAAGCTACGTTGGCGACTGTTGTGGGCTGCCCAGTACAGTCCTCGCTGATTTGATTCAAGTCAGACAATACAGTTCATTGGGTGTTTTGATGTTGCCCTCTACACGTGACAAATAAAGCACATCTGAAGATCTCTATCTTTAAACAATCTAATGGAGGAACTCAGTAGCATCAGAGGGAGGAAAGAAATTGTTGATGCTTTGGGTTGAAATCCTGAATCAGACCTGAGCTCAGCTCCACAGACTAGAGTGGTGATTACTGGCTAATGTGATTCCTCAGACCAATTTCTGACCACTATTAAAGCTAACAGAATCAATCCCTATCATGGAAAATGAACTGTGTGCAGAATGCTCCGAAGAGCATGCCAGCC
The DNA here is from genome assembly GCF_048418815.1 of Hemitrygon akajei. NCBI lineage: Eukaryota > Metazoa > Chordata > Chondrichthyes > Myliobatiformes > Dasyatidae > Hemitrygon > Hemitrygon akajei. The sequence continues at coordinate 47,548,790 of NC_133145.1, forward strand.
ATTGTGAAAAAGTAATCTGATACGGTAAGACATTTAAGTAATATAACCATGGATGAATTCCTCGATGCGTTATTAGCACAGTTCATGATTGAAGATCATGCCTCTTCTAAGGCCATTTAGCTGTTTACTAGTAAGTTGGTTGACTTTGGAATATGGGGCTTCGTGTGGGTTGAGTCAATGATTTTGTTGTGTAATTTGACAATCTTTCTCCAAGGGAATTTTTGACAGCAAGTCTTCCCCTTGGGCCATACGAACACACAAAGAATGCTGGAGGGAGTTCTGCAGGTCAGGCAGCTTCTACGGAGAGAAATTAACAGTCAATGTTTTAGACTGAGACCTTTCATCACGATCCAACAGATGCTCCTGAACGGCTGAATTCTTCCAGCATTTTTGGTGCAATGCTCAAGACATCTGGTATTCTGCAAAATCTTTTATCTTAGTCCACAGTTCCTGCCTGGTTGTTTATAACATTTTCTGCTTTCCTTGTGCAGTAAGCATGATGGCCAAGCTTGTGTAGTTGGGAAGCAACATTGCTCTGTAGGTCACTGTTGCTTTGCTGCCCCTACTAACCTTCATTCTGAGTTTGGTCCTTCTCAGACACTATTTGTCTGGTCAGGTTATGGGGCATGCTACCAGGTCTCCACATCAATTGGATGTGTACTGCACTGGATCCCCAGTGGATCTGCAAGCTTAGCAGGCCAGTAGCATTTTCAACTACTGTTTTTGTCATGGTATGCCTGATGCTTAATTGGGCTGCTGGCTGCTGGCTACTGAGGTATCACTACCAACAGAATGTAACATGCTGTAGGGTTTCACTGATAATGTAATGGTTTCTTTGTAGCAGCAATGTTTGGGTTATGACTAGAGATAATGGGGCTTGGAATGCTGTTGTTCTTTCTTGTGAGTCTGGAAGAGAGATTTTCACAGTCTTTTGCCAGGGAGAGATGAGGAGAGAAGACATGAATGGAGAGAGTTGGTAGACCGCCGGACAGGGTGGACTTGGAGCGAGGGTCCGAAGGTCAGCGTCGATCGGAGGAGGTCAATGGTGGACGATCGGCTTATCAGTGAGCTCCAACATCGCGCAACAGACTGTTTAATAAGATTGGGCCCTTTTTTCATTTCTTTACTAACCATATAGTCAAAGTAAGAATTATAAAGCTTAATCATTTAATCGCATATTGTGTACTGTTTTGTTATTTCAGGGTACTGATTTGTAACTGGGGACACATCGCTCAGCATCCACCCAAATGAGATTTCTTAAGTTTGGCCAGGCCGGGTCTATCACTCCCTATATTAAGCCACTAGCTGAAGCAAGAGTTACAATTGTGGGGGCTTGTCCGGCACTGATTCCGTTGAATGCTGTGTGATTACCCTGAGCAATGAACCAGAGGGGCAGATATTTGTACTCCAGATGAATTGTTAATTCCACTGTTAAGTACTGTTGAAGTTGCGATTGTGGGCAGAAGTTTGATAAAATGGGCTGGCGCAGCTCTCATTTTAATGCAACCAGTGCTGAGGTAGCGGTAGCTAGGGGGCGGAGATTTCAAAGACAGGGTTCTCTCGTTTCTGAGGAGTGAGGGGAAAGAGTGGTCAGATTTGGAATGTCTAATTAATCCACGTCTAATTAATCCAGCGAAGAGTGAGAATTCTGACTTGGCATCCGCCCTTACTTCTCTGGCGAATAAATGGAAAAATCAGTTTCAAATTCCCAGCTATGGCAGGTTGCCTATTCCCTGGAATAACGCCCACCCCTGAAGGGAAGGAGGAGTATGAGACTTGGGTGGAGCAGCCCTCTCAGTTGCTAGATGTGTGGCAGTGCTCTGATGAAAAGTGACAGAGATTGGTTGAAAGTTTGAATATAGCGACAGCTGTCAATTATCTGCAAGCACTGGATAATGCTTCTGGCCCAACTGGAAGCCCAATAGAGCTCCTGATGGGGTTTCAGAACATGCGTCAGGAGAAGGGGGAGAAGCTTTCTGCTTTTATTTTTCGGCTAGGGAGGCAGCTAAATTGCTTGCGGCGCAGAGGGGTCAGTCAGGCCGCTGAGGTGGAATGGACCAGATCGCCAGGGGCGCCCAGTCCCAGGACCTGATTGCGAGGGGTCTTGTAAGACATGCCCCCCTCCATCTTTTGTTGAGCTGATCAGAGAGGTACGTGAGGCATGGGAGGACTCAGTCAGCAGGGTACAGTCCTCGTTTAATTGCATATAGTGTACTTTTTGTTATTTCGGGGTACTGATTTGTAACAGGGGACACACCATGCAGCATCCACCCAAGTGAGATTTCTTAAATTTGGCCGGGTCGGGGGCTCTCACCCCCTATATTTAGCCGCTAACCGAAGGGAAAGTTACAGAATTAATGAGAAGCACTCGTGTCTATTAAAGATGTCAGACAAAGATCATCTCCCCAAGGAAGGAAGGAATGATGCAAGTTCCCAATAAACATGCCACTGACCATGAGAAAACTGCTGTGTTCAACAACTACCTGCATAGTGTGGGAGAAAAAAAAACTTTCCTACTGATGACCATAAAAGCACAAGAAGATAGGAGCATGAGTAGGCCCTCAGCTCCTCAGATCCTGTCTGCTATTCCCAGGCTTCATGTCCATTTCTGGGCCAGTACCCCACAGACCTCAATTCAACAATTCTTCAAAATTTTATCTATTTCCTCCTTAAATAATCCCAACCATCAAAATCCCAGTGATACCTCACTCGTTGCGGGAAGAAGTTCCGATGACTTCTGTTAAGAAGATGGTGAGGCTGTTGAGAGGAGCCTTTGTGGGCATGTGTAGCTGATGGTAGTCTGAAACTTGGGGAAGCCAGCAATGCTGGTAGGTCCCAGTGAACCCAATACCATCTCCTTCTCACAGAAATCCAAGTTGGTCTAAGGCAGGTGTGTCAAACTCATTTTAGGTCACAGGCCGGATTGAGCAAAATGCAGCTTCATGCGGGCCGGATCAGTCGAACGCGTGCGAACGCAGCTTTCGTTGCCTCCGTTTTTTCAGCCTGCTCTCATGTGTCTCAGTCTCTGCTATAACTACAAAGTGTTTCACTTTACAAATTCCGTTTCTTATGAAGAAGACTGCCGAGCAAGACTGCCGAATAAACACTAAAAACCCTGAAAACCTGGTACCTGAATAAACTCAGCATTAGCCATATCATACGCCATAGGCACTTCAATTACTGGGGCCAGCTTTAGTAGTAATTAGATATTATCTCGCGGGCCAAAGATAATTCCACCGCAGGCCGGATTTGGCCCGCGGGCCTTGAGTTTGACATATATGATCTAAGGTAACATCTCTCATATTGCAGTTATTAATACACTGACAGAGAGCAGTTAGCAGTGGCAGCTGCCTGGAATAATCCAGAAGCCAAGAAGATGCCAGTTACTTTGCCTTTGCCTTCTCAGTGAGAGGATTTCAGGCTACAGGTTGACCCGAAGGATGCTACATATCTAAGTGATGAAGGACTTTGAAAATATGTGTGTAAATATTACTCCTCAGAGGCGCTAATTAGGATCTTGTACCTTTGTGGTTAAGGTCTTTGCAACTGTGCAGTTCTGAACATAGTCCCAAGAGCCCCAACAGTGCCCAAGTCAGCTATGTGGCTAGCCCAAAGAGTCCATTTAGGAAGTGATACCAGATGCAAAACAAATGAGACACCAGCAAATAATTTGACCAATAAGTAAACATTGCAACAAACATTGCATGATCACCCTCCAAGAACTTTGGGAGGTGTTGAGTCAACTACAGCCAGTTCTGGATTTGCATTATGAAATGTCCTGATATCTGCCTTGTGGACCTTTAAATTGTAGCTAAAGGAAGACCACATCTGTAAGTGCTGCTTGTTGATATCACACTATCATTTTCTGGAGAATAGAGCTCCAATACTTATTAGCAAGGGTTGAAACGTGTTTCATGATGATTAAGGTCATTTAGTGGGCATCTAGCGCTAATAGAAAGTTGGAATTGCTAAAAGCAGACCACAAACAGACGCTTAATTTCCAGATGGCCTCTATTTCATCACAAAATGATTGTTAATGTAGTGTACTTTCATTTAAATCTACCTTGAATTATGTTGCATTGATAAAACCGTCCAACTTCCACTCGTAATTTTTAACCTAGGTGAGATTTGAATTCTTTTACTAAAGTGATTTGTTGGTGACTCAGCTGCATTTGTTCACTGTAGGCTAACACAAATCTCCAGGTCAAGGCTAAATGTTATTGCTGAATAATAGCTTTTAACATGACTGTAATGTAGAAGGAACTTGCTGAACTCTGCCCCATATATTCCAGATAATGCAGATATTTTTAAACCCAACCACATTAAAAAAACATTAATTTGATCAGTAGTTCTATTCAGTAAGATGAATGCTTTGAACTGTATAATTAGGTGCAGGAACCTCTCCTGAACCAGTTAGTCGATACTCCAAACTTGTTTTAGAATACACCCTTTAACTTGGTATTTAAAATTCTCCATATAGTATCACGAATCTAAAAGCCATGAACTTCTGCATTTGAATCAAAAGACAAATAAAAATACATTTCTGGCAGTCTTCCTTATCTGTTAACAAAACTGCGGAGATGAAAACGTTTTTTGGTTTACAAACTTGTCCGAACTGAATGTTCTACCACTGTGCAAAGTAATTTGAATTGATGGCTTGTTCCTCTGTATAGAAGGGATCAAGTCTGCGAGCTGTTCAGACCCTGAGATCACAACACAAATGAACTACAAACTTCTAAAGTTTTAGTTACATTTTATCATTGTTCTCATAATTCCAATTATAAATTTTATTGAGAGTGTAGTAAGCTTAACTGAAGGTGCAAGCAGCTACAAGATTTACTATTCCATATTATTCACTAGTACAGTTGTATGCAACAAATCTAGACCAAATGCAGACTTCATCTTAAGTGAAGGAAGAGCAGACGAAGCTAAGCAGCATACACATTAAATTTTTAGATGCAATTTTAAAGACATAGATTCTTTTCCTACATTTACAGTACTCTGCAAAAGTCTTAGGCACATATGTATAGCTAGAGTGCCTAAGACTTTTGCACAGTACTGTATTTGTCAACGTGGAATGAAGAGTGAGTTTGTAAATCTGGGGGAGCAAAGAATGTTGGGAATGGCTAGGATGGGGTGCTGCAGGAGGGGTGTGGGACAGGTGGCAGAGGAGTAGTACCAGGGGGTGATACGGGCATAGAAACTCCCAGCCCTGAAACAGCATGCAAGATCATTTGATTCCAAACAATTGGTTTATTGATCATTATAGAATGTCCCTCTGGTGCTTTCCACTCCCTCTCCTCTCCTTTCCCCTTTTCCCAACCATAATTCCATTCTCTCTGCTCCCTTCCCACTCAGTCCACAATACAGACCCATATCAGAATCACATTTATCATTATTCACGTCATGAAATGTTTTTTTTTGCAACAGCAGTACACTGCAATACATAAAATTACTACAGTACTGTGCAAAATTCATAGGCACTCTAGTTATTATGCATATGCCTAAGACTTTTGCACAGTACTGAAAAACCATAATGAATATAAACCCTTAAAGCTGCAATTAAATGTTCATTCAATGGTGGCACACAATATTCTATAGGCTACCACAGCATTTGCTATGGTTATAGGACTTGTTTGCTAAATGTACATAGATACCAGAATTTATTGAGGCCCCTGTAACTTCCCACTAATTTTTGCTCTATTACATGCACCCTGTCTTTTACATTGGCTTTTGTTCACCACAGTTGTGTCATCTCGCCTTTAGAATACTTCTTCCTCTTTGAGATGTACATATCCTTTGCCTTCAAATCGCTTCCATAAATTCCAACCATTGCTGCTCTGCCATCATCCCTGCCTATGTCCTTTTCCAATCAATTTGGGCCATCTCCTTTCTCCTGTCTCTGTAACTCCCTTTACTCCACCGTAATACTGATACATCTGACTTTAGCTTCTCCTTCTCAAATTTCAGGGTGAATTCTATCATACTACGATCCCTTTCTCCTGGGGGTTCTTTTACCTTAAGGTCTCTTAATTAATTCTAGTTCATCGCATAACACCCAATCCAGAATAGCTTATCCCCTAGTGGGCTCAACCACGAGCTGCTCTAAAAAGTCATCTCATAGGCACTCTAGAAATTCCCCCTCCTGGTATCCAGCATCAATCTGATTTTCCCAATCTAACTGCATATGGAAGTCCCCCATCACAACTGTATCATTGCCCTCCTGGCATGCATTTTCTAGCTCCCGTTGTAAGTTGTAGGCAACATCCTTACTACTGTTTGGGAGGGTCTGTACACAATTTCCATCAGGGTCTTTTTATCCTTGCAGTTCCTTAGCTCTATCCACAGCACATTCCGAGCCTCTTCCTGGTGATTTTGATGATTAATTTAATTGGTTTGGCACAACATTGTGGGCTGAAAGGCCTGTTCCTGTGCTGTAGTGTTCTATAAACAGGCCTGCAAACTGTAATACTGCCTAGTCCCAATGAACTGCACCCAGACCATAGCCCTGCATACCCTTCCCATGCATGTACTTATCCAAACTTCTCTTAAATTATGCAATCAAAACCGTATCCATGACTTCCACTACATTATAACTGGATTCATCATGCTTGGTCGGATAAGTGGGAGAGGAAATTTTGCCTTTCACCAAAATTCACAAGGCAAATTTAAGAAGATGTACATGACGTAAAGAGAAGCAAGCTGGAACACTGGAGCACAGTTAAAAATGATATATTACAGCTACATTCTGAAACACAATTAAACATATTAAGACTTCTCAAATCTACACAGTTCTGCCAATTGAAGTACAGTAATGCCACTGGAATCAATAGGACCAGTGTTCAAAGTTCTGTATGATGTCCAGCCAGTACTATAATGGCCATTTGTCATACATGACTGAGGATGAACTCCTACCCCAGACACAGTGATGAGGTCAGCAGAAGATAATAATGTTACTCTGGTAAATAAACCGTGGAAACAAACTGGCCAACTGTTCCTGTTAAGTAAAGTAATTATCCCCTTGCCTTATTTTTAAATAACTATCACTTCAGTTATGTTTGTTTTCCCATTGACTGATTTTATGGAATTAATTGCCATCGGAGTAAAGTTCCAGAATCACCTCTTGGGTAGGCAGGGGTTGTGAATCTGTAGAATTCATTGGCACAGACGTGGAGGCTAAGTCATCAGGTATATTGAAAGCAGAAGTTGATAGGTTTCTGGTTAGTTAGGGTATCAAAGGTTATAGGATGAAAACAGGAGAATGTGGTTGAGAGGGATAATAAATCAACCATGATAGAATATCGGAGCCTATTCAATGGGCCGAATGGCCTAATTCTGTTCCTATGTCTTACAGTCTTATGGTATTTCTTATTCATCAACATGGTGCCGAAACAGAAGAGACTTCAGATGCTGGAATCTGGAGCAACAAACAATCCATTGGAGGATCTCGTAGTAGGTCAAGCAGCATCCGTAGGGGCAAAGGAATTGGACTGCCGCAGAAGCCTCAACGTTATTTTCATCCCCACGGATGCTACTCGACTCACTGAGTTCTTTCAGGTTTGTACAGATCTGCAAAAAGTCCCAGGTTTTAATGATGTAATTCACATTATTTCATCATAAATCATTATAATTCCTTCACAAACCATCCATTGTATGCAAACCCCATCTCTGGCCCATGGTTAAAAAAAAAAGCTCTACATTTTAAAGCATTTAAAACAGGAAAGAAAGAATACTTACAAGCAGAAGACAAGTCCAGCGTGATGTTTCGTGATTATTTTCTAATTCCAACCAAGGAAGTGCTGGGTCTTCACAAAATGCATCTCCCATCTCTAATTTAGCACATCCCATTATCAGTCCTGCCCATTGGAGCTACTACTACACCACATATTGTTCGTTCTTTTTATCTCAATCACTAACAAGTAAAGACGGTGCTAGTGATCATCCTAAAGATCTGCTCTCTACTCATATTTATCAAAACTGTTCAGTGAAGTCATTTCTTGATGGCTATTGGTGGCCCATCACTGTTATTGAACACATCCCTTTACTCAGAATTGTGACAATATTCTGAAATTAATAAGATTACTCTCATGCCTTTTCTCCCCCCTATCATTCCTGAACATTAGGTATACAGGAATATTAAGATCGCATCATGAAGACATAAAATGTTGTAAAGAGTTAGACAGAAGCTGGACTAAGAAACAATTCATGATTCTATCCAGATTAAGTTCTGATGAAGGGTCTGTCTCGGCCCGAAATGCCGAAATTACTCTTTTTCATAGCCGCTGAGTTCCTCCAGCATTTTGTGTGTGTGTGTGTTGCTTTGGATTTCCAGCATCTGCAGATCTTCTCTTGTTAATGATTCAGTTTGAGGATGCGTGCTCTGAACCGATTCTGATGAAAGTTCAATGTCAGGGAAAGTCAACCGTTTCTCTCCCCACGAATCCAAACATTTATGGAGTTAATGTTTTTCCTTCGGTATTTTAGCTTTTAGATTAAGAACCTACTCCTGGCTTTGTCTGAACCAGTGATCTGTTAATGCGTCATCTTTGTACCCTCATGTGACAATTAGTGCCTGCAGCTCAATAGTTTCATTAGTTACATTATAAACATTGACATGTACAGAATTCAGTGCATAGTCCTGCTTGATCTAACCCTCGACAGATTTACTATACAGCTGGAAAAAAATTGACACAGTTCAATCTGACTAACCACATGAATAAACCCTCTCTAAAGCAAACCAGCCATTCTGTTGTTTCAAAACATGGAAGATACCATGTTTCTACCATTTTAATAAAACAAAATTGTGGAAGTTTACGGCCCTATTAACAACAGCTGTGAGAAATGCAATTCCATTAATGACTGAAAGATAAAAAAGCAAAGAATCAAGCACTTGTAATGGAATCACACGATTCTGAAGCAGGTGATGAACCAAGTCTACATCTTTGAAAAGCAAGCCATAATACTGTGCAAAAGTCTTTGGTACATTTTAGGGTGCTCAGTACTGTAGTAATTTTACGTATTGCGCTGTACTGCTGCTGCAAAGAGAAAGTTTCACGACATATGATTTAACTGATTCTGATACGGGACTCTGTTGTGGACTGAGAGGGGGAAGGGGGCAGGGAGAGCAGAATCATGGTAGGGAAAAGGGGAAGGGAGGGGGGAGAGTGGGAAGCACTGTTTGTACTGTATATGTAAGCAAATCGTTGTAAAAATTAAGCAACACTTTTAAGAAAACTTAATAGTTACAAGGCCCTGAAAACACTTATTCAAGGTACTTTTCCTCCTCCCTTGATCAAAAAATGCTCCAGTAACATTCTTCCTATAAAGTCTTCTTGCATCCTGTTTGAATTTACCTTCTCCCAGCTTGGATTCGACCCCTTTCTTTGCTGTTTTCTTCAATACAGAGAGGTGCCTGATTTTTTTTATCCGAGTGTTCCTGATATGGGCATGACTTCCTCTATTTCATCATCTTCAGCTTTACATTTCCACAGTTCTTCACACACACACACCCTTCAACACTGACTCGCTGTTCAGAGATCAGTATCAGTCACTCCATCTGGTTACAGATCGCCATTCTAATCTTGAGAGGGATAACCTCCAGACAACAGAAACAAGCTCTAGTCACTGTTGTGCAGTCTTCTCCCACAGTTTTTCACCCAGCCACGATCTCTGTAGATTCTCATAATCACTCGCACAATACAGCTATGATTTTTTTTTAAACCAATGGTTGCACACTTTTATGTATGGTGTAGTTTCACTTATCAAAATCGGGAAGACAGTGAGCCAAAATCAATTTGGAGAGAAAAAAAATCGGCACGTACACACCTGTGCACATACACGCATATGCACGTACAGGCATGCACACACAACTGCCCGCACAAGGCTGAACAATCATGGTAGTCTTTCTCGGGGTAAACACACATATAAAATGGGCGTCTTTTTTCGTAAAAGCAAAGATCCTCTTTGGTTAGCGAAAACAGGTATTAATGCAGGTCTTTCATAACAATGAGCTGTCATAAAGCAAACGTTTGAAAAACGGGGGCTACCTGTACACTAATGTTGTTGTGCCACATAAACAGTAGCCACTACTTCAGAGTTGGGACCACATGAAACATGTCATGTTGCCACCATCACTTGAACAGGGCCTTTTACACCTGTTCCCAGTCCTATCTCCCCAATTGTAATCAGAGAATCTCTTATCCCTTGAAGAGGCACTATGATGCCATGTTAGAATAGCTGGACAACAAATTGCATCTAACCACAAATGATAAATTTCTCAACTCATTGGGGGTTATCATGAGGTGAAGACAAACTTATGAATTGCTCACATAGAGGGATAAGAAATGATGCAGTTAATAACTACCGTAGATTCCGGACTACAGAGCGCACCTGATTAAAAGCCGCTGGCTCTAATTTTAGAAAGAAAATCAATTTTGTACTTGTACAGGCCGCACCGGATTTTCGGCCGCAGGTGTCCCACGTTGTAATATGAGATATTTACACAGAAAGATATTACACGTGAGGATTTTTTAACTTTTAATTAAATCCATATGGTAACATAAACAAATACATATTGCAAATGCTTTTTTTCGAACCGTGCCTGTAACGCGGCTACTTTTAAATATACGTTGCGTATACTTTTTTACTGAACAACATTCCAATATCTCCTAACGACTGGTAAAAAATATATATACTGCAGCCTACCAGGAAAAGTTATTGATCGCCTTTAACTTAAAAGCAGCGTTCGCTCAGATCTAATGCCGCTCACGTAATGCGCTCGCCCCCCTCCTTCCCGTTTATCGCAAACTGGTATTTTTCCCACAAGACGCGGCGAAACCGGGTGTGACGTCATAGCATCCCGCGATGTAGTACAGAAAACAAATATAGTTAAAACACTTCTAACTTTAACTAGAAAATGAATTACTAAGCGAAAATATTATAAACTAAATAACTGCCATAAAGGCAGCACAATGCTTTTCTTCGAGTGTTTTCCATATTGATGAGGGTGAGTACAAATGACTGATTTACAATAATTTAATTGTGAAAGTGCGCTTGATTTATCGTACAATTTCATTGGACCTCTGTGAACTACTCATCAATTTTATTGGTCTACTGTTACGAGGCAAAATGTTTTTGGCGGCATGAAAAAAATCATGCATTAGCCGCACCGTAGTAAAGGCCGCAGTGTTCAAAGCTGTTCAAAATGTGGGAAAAAAGTAGCGGCTTATAATCCGACATCTACGGTACTTATCTGGATGTGACTTTCTCCCAACTACCTTTTGTTTCTGAACTGTAAAGCCAAAGGTACAATCAAATTTCACACAGCAAAACAAATTCTAAATTAAAATAGTGTTGCGGAGAACCCAACTTGAGTCCAGTAGCAATTAGGAAAATTAATTTAAATGTGCTAAGTCAAGGAAAAAGCAAAGGAGAGAAAAAGAGCTGAAAAGCGTGGGAAACAGATATGAACTCTGACCATGTAACCGTGACTGTACATTATAAAGTAATTCAAGCAAAGTGGTTTGGAACGTTTCTGGAGACTTGAGGAGGCACATGTATGGAATACAAGCTACTCTTCAACTTAGTGAGAATGAAGGAAAGACGGAGGAGTATACGGGGCTGGAATACAGGCAGCTCAAGAAGTTCTGACAGAAGTTTCTACCCCAGCTCTGTGACTTTCATATTGATGTAAATACAAAATACAAGCACATGCTGAGCTGGATAAATTAGGATAGAATAGATCCTGGTGTCTCTTACTACTTGGCATTGGAATAGACAGTTAGTGTTGCCTGTAAGGATACTGATCAACTCTGACTCAGTCTTTTAAATAATGAACAAAGTAATCGACTGTAATCAAGCCTTTTCTAAATGACTTTCAAAGCAAAATGCACTGAGATTTATTGAATATATCAGTAATAAATCTTTGCAATGTTTCCTATGCCAAGGGCAGCTTTTGCATTTGTAAGATGCTGTAGTGGAAACATATAATATCACAAAATCATGATTACAGTGTTTCAGCCCTGCTTGTGTTCATTAATATTCTACATTTTTTTACAGCTTTTAGAATCTTTCCCCCCATGGAACATTGCAGATACCAATCATCATGCTGATTTTAAAAACTGGTTGCTGCTCTGACTGAACAGAGAATGCTCAGTTGCAGTAAACAAACTAGTACTGTGCCTTACAACAATATGAAGAGAGAGTCTTTCAAGCCCCTTTTCTTCTCTGATGTTCAATTAAATATGAGAAAATGTTAAAATGGAAGCTAGATAAGCAGGACAAAGTTGGCTGGGTGGAAAACTATTCCTATGGACTGGGAACACGAGTGAATCTGCAGATGCTGGAAATAAATAAAAACACAAAATGCTGGCAGGACTCAGCAGGCCAGACAGCATCTATGGGAGGAGGTAGTGACGACGTTTCGGGCCGAAACCCTTCATCAGGAGTGAAGTAACATGAAATGGTCAAGGCGGGATAAGAAGTGGGGAGAGGGATGAAGTGGAGAGCTGGGAAGTGATAGGCTGGAGGGAAATGGGCTAGGGGAAGGTGGAGAATTATGGGAAATAAAAGAGAAAGAAAGGTAGGGGTGGGGGGAGATTATAGTGGGGGGGGGGGGGGAGAGAAAGAGAACCAGACTAAAATTATAGATAGGGATGGGGTAAGGACTGGGATGTGGCAGGTGTATTGTTACATATAGCTGCCTAAACAACGCACCTGCCCCAGTAAAGCACCTTCAGAAATAATTCCAGTAATTAGACCCGCAGCACAGATTAGTCATCAAAGTAGGCTGTGATGCTGTTGGTATATTTAGGACTGATAAGTCTGCAGCCTGAAGTTGGGTAGGACTGCCCCCACCTGGTTCTACTCCTATGTGTCGAGATGTAGCTAGAGAATTTCCTGAAATAGCTAGCTACTCTTCACATTTAATGCACGTTACCCGTGTTGCAGATCAATAAACCTGAAGTTGCATTGCTTGTGGGTATTCACGCTGGCGAATGCTGCGACCGATGACAGCTTTGCATACCAATGAATAATTCTCAAACACACACAGCAGCCTTTTATGCATACAAACTACAGTTTCTAAAAGTACATGAATACGCACATCTTAACACAATCAGGCATTCGTTTAAATTCCACTGTATGATGCATGAAGACGTTGGGTAATCCAAAAGACTTTCCAGGATTTAGAGCGATAATGCTTTGAAATTAATTGCCAATTTATAAGGCTAAATATGGCACAAGTGCATATTACTTTGCTCCCAATGTGAAATTAAATATTGAAGCACTTCAGGATGTTCAACCCCAATATATTTAGAGTGACTGACCAGAGGTGAAAGTTATGGTACAGAAATGAGTCATTTTAGCCCTCATTCCCATGCCAGCCAATTAAAAAAAAATAGCCTGGTTTTATTACAAACAAGAGAAAACCTGCGGATGCTGATTCTATTATTCAGTCCTTGCAGACGTATGCTATTGGATTTAAAATGCTCATCCAAGTACTTATTTTGTGAAGAGGAATTCTGTCTCAGTCATTTTTTGAAACACCGAGTTTCAGATCCCACTATCCTCTGCGTGGAACAAAGGTTCTTTTCAACTCTCCTTTAAGCCCTCTATTAATTCTATGCTTTCTGTAATTAAGACCATGAGATAAAAGCTTTAGGGCACCTCCTGTTTCTCAACATTTATATTTGTTGCGACGCACACACGGAATCTGCTGACATGCACTGATAATCCTGTCTCTCTTCAGCCACCCCACTACCTGTGTTGTCAAAACAGCTAGTTTTCAATAAGCAGACTTTCTCTCCATCTGAACATCATCTTTCATTCAAAAGAACTTTCACTCCGCTTTTCCCATCAGTGTGTCATATATTTTCAGTGGTCACTCTCTCAGGTCGTTTATGCAAATATCTAATCTGCCAATCATGTGGCAGCAACTCAATGCACAAAAGCATGCAGGCACGGTCAAGAGGTTCAGTTGTTGTTCAGGCTAACATCAGAACGGGGAAGGAAGTGACCTTGACTGTGGAACGATTGATGGTAGTTTGACTATCTCAGAAAGAAACAGCTGATCTCCCTGGATTTTCACACACAAGTCTCTAGAGTTCACAGAGAACGGTGTGAAAAACAAAAAAAAAACATCCAGTGAACGGTAATTCATGTGGGCAAAAAACACTTTGTTAATGAAAGAGATCAGAGAAGAATGCCCAGGCTGATTCAAGCTGACAGGAAGGCAACAGTAACTCAAATAATCATGCGTTATGACAGTGGTGTGGAGAAGAGATCTCTGAATACAAAATACATTGAACCTTGAAGTAGATGGGCTACAGCAGCAGTCAATTATGAACAAACACTCAGTGGCCACTTTATTAGGTACAGAAGGTAACCTCATTAACGAGGTGTTTTTGCCAACAGAACTACAGACAGACAGACATACTTTATTGATCCAGAGGGAAAATGGGTTTCATTACAGTCACACCAACCAAGAATAATGTAGAAATATAGCAATATAAAACCATAAATAATTAAATAATAATATGTAAATTATTCCAAGTGGAAATAAGTCCAGGATCAGCCTATTGGCTCAGGGTGTCTGACACTCTGAGGGAGGACTTGTAAAGTTTGATGGCCACAGGCAGGAATGACTTCCTATGACGCTCAGTGTTGCATCTCGGTGGAATGAGTCTCTGGCTGAACGTACTCCTGTGCCTAACCAGTACATTATGGAGTGGATGGGAGATATTGTCCAAGATGGTACGCAACTTGGACAGCATCCTCTTTTCAGCCACCACCGTCAGAGAGTCCAGTTCTACCCCCACAACATCACTGGCCTTACAAATGAGTTTGTTGATTCTGTTGGTGTCTGCTACCCTCAGCCTGCTGCCCCAGCACACAACAGCAAACATGATAGCACTGGCCACCACAGACTCGTAAAACATCCTCACCATTGTCCGGCAGATGTTAAAGGACCTCAGTCTCCTCAGGAAATAGAGACGGCTCTGACCCTTCTTGTAGACAGCCTCAGTGTTCTTTGACCAGTTCAGTTTATTGTCAATTCGTATCCCCAGGTATTTGTAATCCTCCACGATATCCACACTGACCCTGTGAATGGAAACAGGGGTCACCAGTGCCTTAGCCCTCCTCGGGTCCACCACCAGCTCCTTAGTCTTTTCCACATTAAGCTGCAGATGATTCTGCTCACACCATGTGACAAAGTTTCCCACCATAGCCCTGTACTCCGCCTCATCTCCCTTGCTGATGCATCCAACTATGGCTGAGTCACCAGAAATCTTCTGAAGATGGCAAGACTCTGTGCAGTAGTTGAAGTCTGAGGTGTAGATGGTGAAGAGAAAGGGAGACAGGACAGTCCCCTGTGGAGCCCCAGTGCTGCTGACCACTCTGTCTAACACACAGTGTTGCAAGTGCACATACTGTGGTCTGCCAGTCAGGTAAATCAATAATCCATGACACCAGGGAAGCATCCACCTGCATCACTGTCAGCTTCTCACCCAGCAGAGCAGGGCGGATGGTGTTGAACGCACTGGAGAAGTCAAAAAACATGACCCTCACAGTGCTTGCCGGCTTGTCCAGGTGGGCGTAGATACGATTCAGCAGGTAGACGATGGCATCCTCAACTCCTAGTCGGGGCTGGTAGGCGAACTGGAGGGGGTCTAAGTGTGGTTTAACCATAGGCCAGAGCTGCTCTAGAACAAGTCTCTCCAGGGTCTTCATGATGTGGGAAGTCAATGTCACCGGTCAGTGGTCCTTGGAGCCACTGGGGCGCGGGGTCTTTGGCACAGGGATGAGGCAGGACGTCTTCCACAGCACAGGAACCCTCTGGAGACGCAGGCTCAGGTTGAAGACATGGTGAAGTACTCCACATAGCTGGGGGGCACAGGCTTTGAGCACCCTGGGGGGGAACTACCATCAGCCTATATGATTTTTTTTTGTTTTTTCGCACCATTTTCTTTAAACTCTAGAGCAGGGTTGCTCAGCCGGGGCTCTGTGGAATCCTAGGTTCCGTGAGAGGTCACTAGGGGTTCAGCGAGAGATTGTGATTTAAAAAAAACTTAGTTTTTTGAACTTCGTGCAAGGTGCAACGCTTGCGCTCATGGTGGTGGGCAGTAACCGAGCAGCCCTGTTAACAATCTTGTTTGAGGTCTCTCAGCCCAGTATGGCAGCCCACAGTTGGACCGTGTTTATTTACTTGAGTCTATTCTCGCTGTCTAAACACAAGATAGGGGAGGCAGCTGATAATTGGTGAATGCTGTATTGCACGGAGGGAGGACAGTAGGCTGATGGTGAACGCAGTATTGCACGGAGGGAAGGATGGTAGGCTGATGGTGAACGCAGTATTGCATGGGAGGAGGATGATAGGCTGATGGTGAAAGCTGTATTACACGGTGAGGAGGACAATAGGCTGATGGTGAGCGCTGTATTGCATGGGGGGGGAGGACGATAGGCTGATGGTGAACGCAGTATTGCATGTGGGGAGGACGATAGGCTGATGGTGAATGCTGTATTACACGGAGAGGAGGACAATAGGCTGATGGTGAGCGCTGTATTGCACGGAGAGGAGGACAGTAGATGTGGTGAATGCTGTATTGCATGGGGGGGGAGGACGATAGGCTGATGGTGAGTGCTGTATTGCATGGGGGGAGGACGATAGGCTGATGGTGAAAGCTGTATTACACGGAGAGGAGGACAATAAATGTGGTGAATGCTGTATTACACGGAGAGGACGATAGGCTGATGGTGAGTGTTGTATTGCACAGAGAGGAGGACAGTAAACTGATGAGGAGTGTGAAGTGCATTTTCCAAACATTGAATGGACTCGCCCAACTTGGGCTGTGACGTCAGCCTCTCCCTCCTGAATTACCTCCCCCAACTTCCCCTTGAGTACTGCCAAGTGAATTATGGGAGCGAACAAACTCTACCGGTGTAGTAGAAAATCGGAGGGAAATTTTCCTTCTAAAGTCGGTCCAGCGTGGCGACTTTTGAAGAGGGGTATTCTAGGCTAGACCTACGAACAATTCTGATAAGGTTAATGATGAACAATTACAATCTTCTGAGTCATTTCACTGCACTGGTGCAAAAACAGACACAAAAGAGTCTGTATTTTCTTAAAACTATAAAAGTTTATTTACACACAAATATACAAAATACCAACATTAAGTATCTATAAGACTGACTAAATTCAAATTAAAATATAATTACTACTGTTTATAAACTATCAATTCTCTGGGTGGCCCCACCACTCCCAGAAACCACCCACAGTACCCATCGTGACCTCATGCTCTTCCTCCCCAAGGACAGTCGGGCATGAACGTATCTTTGGAAGAGGGGCAGGCTCGACTTTCTGCTGTCTAGACCTGTGAATGGCCACCTTGGCCAGGCCCAGGAGATCCCCCTGGTGACTCGCCCCCTTCCGTACTGGGTGCCCGTAAATGAGGAGTGTGGGGCTGAAGTGAACCAGACCCTGAGCAGCAGCCCCTTCTGATACTCAAACGGGCTGCAGCCTCTCACACTCCATAAATACATGGTACACTGACTCCTCCCGGCCACAGAATGGACAGGGTGTCAGTGAACCTGCTTAAAGACCTGTTGCATGGTACTGCCCTATGCAACACCTTCCACCCCAGGTCCCCAATGTACAGGGGAAGGACTCCTGCATGAAGAGATTTCCACTGGGGACCTCCTCCGCTGCCAGATGGTAAAGCAGAATGCCAAGGCGAGTCCGATCGGCAGACGAAGGCAAAGAATTGAAAGGTGTTCAAGAGCAGCCCGTACAAGAAATGCCTTGGAGAGTCATGGAGAGGTACAACAGGCGTTCCTGCGAGACGGCTCAAGTTACGCAGGACCCTCTCCCGTGAGGTGTCCAGAGGTCTGCTACCGATGAACGATTCCAGCCCATCAGGTAGTGGTGCAGCCGGAACCTCTCCACTTTCTGGAGTCCCCTTGACACCCACCATGATAGGGTGGGGACTGCCCACCGTGACAGAATGCAGACAAGTCCCCCTTGCAGATAGAGCACTGTCCTCCAAAGGCGCAGGAGCACCCTGTCTGGATGAGACTAGACCCTACACCCCTCAACAGCTCCCTCAGAGTGGCACAGCTGATGCTGTCCACTGGAAGCCACGTGTCCTCCTGCAGGCAGTGCCCTCTGTGGAGAAAACACATTGCTAGTGCATGCCATCTTGAAGGGTGGTCGCTATGCACGTGTTGTAAGTAAGGAAGCAGATTCGATAGGTCTCAAGGACAAGGATTCTGGACACGCAGCCTTGGTAGTAAAAGATTTTATTTACAGAAGGCAAACGTGGGAAAACGGCAACAGAAGCAACCGGCACACGCGCACAATTTACAGTAGTTGGATCGGCAATAAAACACACGTGAACAATTACTAACAAACATGGGAAAATCACGTGGGAACAAAGTACGCGCACACACACGCACACGGGAAAAGTCAATACGATATCCCCCCCCCCTTGACTTTGTGCAGGCACGGCTCTTATGCTACTATGGACAATTATCAACATTCCCAACCCTATTCAATGCACAACTCACCAACAGATTCTCCAATGCTGCTACAGTTCTTGGCCTGGAAGGAAGTAGGGTGGTCCCTCAGGGATTGCAAAAAAGAGAGAGCGGGTCCAGCACATGTGGCATCCTTTATAGTGCAGCAGGGCTGTTGGATCCCACTCAGGTAATTCACAGGAAGGGCAATGGCTCGGTGCCAGCAGAGTTAAGCTGATTACAAAGGCCAATTGCCTGAGGCCAAGTACAAGGCTAATTAAAGGGCCCAATGGTTGGGTGTGCATTGACGGGCAAGAAGGGTTCAAACCTTGACCGGCAGGTGGTGTGTCTTTCGACCAGGTAATGGGCAGTGGCGTCACGTGACAGTCACGACCCCTTCAATACAGCAGGTGTCTCTGCAGGGCCCTGAGGTGGAGAGTCACCAGCTGGGTGCACACACATACACACCAATGACTGACCACCCTCTGCAACTGGAAGACTCAGGACTACAGCAGTCCTCCTGTTGCTCCAGAAGAAATCCACCAGCCTCTTCTGGGTCCTGGAGACAAAAGCAGTGGACGGATCTGAAGTAATCAGCCGGTACCATATCTTTACAATGAAAGCTGCTTATCAATGGGTTTTACATGGACTGGGGGTCCAAGTTGTCCTGTTCCATTGTGCCTAGTCTGTGGCAAACAACTTACAAATGTAGCAATGACTCCAGCAAAATTGAAAAGACAAACTACAAATCACAGCCGTATGACACATTATTTTATAAGACTATTGGAATTTCAAAACAGATCAAAGCTTTTGAAAATAAAGTCACAGTCAGTAAAAGACTCAGGAAGCAAGTTACTTAGTAGCTTTAAGACCAGTTCACTCGAGATGAGAGGCATTGATCATGTGGATAGTCAGAGGCTTTTTCCCCCAGGGCTGAAATAGTTGCCACAAGAGGACACAGGTTTAAGGTGCTAGGGAATAGGTACACAGGAGTTGTGGGGTTAAGTTTTTTACTCAGAGAGTGCTGAGTGCATGGAATGGGCTGCCAGCAACAGTGGTGGAGGCAGATACAGTCTTTTAAGAGGCTTTTAAATAGGTACATGGAGCTTAGTAAAATAGAGGATGTGGGTAAGCTTAGTAATTTCTAAGGTAGGGACATGTTCGGCACAACTTTGTGGGCCAAAGGGCCTGTATTGTGCTGTAGGTTTTCTATGTTTCTAATGTTTAAAAAAAAACTGTGGAAAAACTGGACAAAGAGCACACCAAACTCCTGCTACATACAGAAATCCGGTGGCTTAGCACAGGAAGAGTTTGCAATGGGGTGTTTGAGCTGAAAGGTACTTCCAAGAAAATAGTAGGCCAGATTTTGCTAAGTGATTTGAAGATGAAGAATGGCTGCAGAAATTAGCCAACTTAGCAAACAATTTTCATCATATGAACCAGTTGAACAAGTCTCTGCAAGGCCCTGGAGAAAATGTTTGACTTCAAATGACAAAATTCTTGGATTTAAAAGGAAACCGAATCTTTGGAATGATCATGCTGCAAAAGGAATCTTGAAATGTTTCCACTTCTGCTTGGGCTTGAGATTGAGGAGGGATATCAGAAAGTCTCGAGTCTTATTGAAAACCACCTGGAAGAACTGCAGAACAAACTTGAACAGTATTTTTTTCTCCCTTTCAACACAAGTGTACGACTGGGTGAGGGACCCTTTCTCTGAATCTTCTGCTCAGCTTGAGAACTTGACTTTGAGAGTTTAAATTTTGAATTTGCATTTGAATTTAAAAGTCTAATGGCTTATAGAAAAAAACCTGTAGCCTGTTGGTCCTGGCTTTAATGCTGTGGTAGAGTTTGCCACACGGAAGCAGCTGAAACAGTTTATGGTTTGGGTGACGGATGTCCCCGATGATCTTCGAGGCCTTCTTTCTGCACCTGCCGCTATAGAAGTCCCAAATGTTCACAGATGTGCTGGGCTGTCCGTACCACTCTCTGCAGTGCCCAGCGATCAAGGTTGGTGCAGTTTCCGTGCCAGGCAGTGATACAGCCTGTCAGTATGCTCTCAATGGTGCCACTGTAGAAGGTCTTGAGGACTTGGGGGCCCATGCTGAATGTCTTCAGTCACCTGAGGTGGAAGAAGCACAGTTGTGCTTTCTTTGCCACAAAGCTGGAATTCAGAAATTTATAATTTTTGCCTTATAAGATTTTAAAATTTGTGAAAGAGAAAGAAAGAATAATTTCAGGAAAATTAAGCTAAGCTCAACTATCTGATTTTTTTCCCCAAGAAAGGTTGGCCAAAAATTCATTCTCTACTCAAAAGGGCATTGACAATTATTTTTGGATTATTGTATCTACAACTTCCTGATCATGTTAATGTACTGTGAGCTCTAGATATAATAATTTTCATGCAGGTGCTCCCTGAGACCTGAAAATTATTTCAAGGGTTCCTCCAGGGCTAAAAGGTTGAGAAAGGTTACTCTAGAGACTCATGCGTGAAAATCCCGGGAGATCAACCGTTTCTTTTGGAGCTACTCAAACCACCATCATTCATCCCATGGTCAAGGTCACTTAGATCACACTTCTTCCCCATTCTGATGTTGGTCTAAGCAACAACTGAACCTCTTATCCTGTCTAAATACAAGAGGAGTGTCCAACCTCTTCACCATCACAAAAACTTCCATTTCTTCAAAACTGTTCCAGTCTCTACTTTATTTGTTGCTGGTACCTGTACTAGACATAAATATTCCAACACTTTCCTCCCAACCCCCTATTCTCCATATTCCACTTTCTATAACCTATGCAACATTCTGCTTGTGACGTCCTAACTGAAACAAACCACATTCACCCTTTACATCTCCATTCACTAATACATAACTGGCTCCCAGTCCAACATTTATTTTCAAAGATACAGATCGGTATCAGGCCATCCTGGCCCAACAAGCCTGTGCTGCCCCATTACACCCATGTGACCAATTAACCTCCTACCCCGTATGTGTTTAGAATGTGAGAGGAAACTAGAGCACTGTGGATAAAACCACGTGGTCACTGGGAAGCATAGAAACTCCTTACAGAGAGCTGCGGACCGCTGGTGCTGTGATAACATTACACCAACTGCTACACTACCGCGCCGCCCCCATTTTGAATGGTTTCAAGCAGATGTTCACATCTTTCCACAGTGTTGCCACTCCTTCAGCCCTAAGAATCACTGATGTTCCTCCACTCTGGCATTAAGAATTTGCCTCAATCTTCACAATAACAAGAAAATGTACTACAGGTAACTCCGCTATAACATGATAGTTACATTCCGAGGCAACCTTTTGTTATAAAAAACTCACATTACAGCAGAATCCTTCAAAGCACAGATTTAAACAGGTTTACCTGACCATGATTGTACTATAGCTAATGCTGCCCACAGAATGAAAATGTTTTCTTATCGATCAATTGTATTTTATCCACCAATTTGTATTACAGAAATATGTTACAGTACAATTAATTGTACCTAATGCAATCCAAGCTATTGAATAAACAGGAAAAGGGAAACATTTGGAAATATGCAATTTCATGAATAAGCTCTACCATTCAGTAGCTTCTTCCAAAACACAAAAACCACTGGTTCTGAGTAATTTAGTTATTTTTTAAGCAGTGACACAAGAGACTGCAAATGTTGGAATATGGAGCAAAAACTAAACAGCCGGAGAAACTCAGTGACTCAAGCAACAACCGTGAAGACAAAGGGATGATCAATGTTTCTGGTCAAGACCCTGCATGAGTCCTGATACAGGTCTTAACCTGAAATGGCGACCATCCCCTTCAAGATTGTTTAATGTCATTTCCAGTACACTAGTGTAAAGGAGAATTAAATAATTGTTACTCTGGATCCAATGCAGCATAAAAAAGCATAATAAGATAAAGAATTAAAAAAATTTTAAAAACACAATCAATATACAGAAACATTGATTTTATGTCCATAAAGTGATGCTATGCACAGGAGTGTCTGTACATAAGGAGTCTCTGACTTGAAATGGTGTCAGAGTAATGGTGGAGCTTAGAAATGGTCGCTGAAGTAACGGTGGTGGGGGTGTGGAGAGGTGGTCTAGTGGGTGGAGGTGCCTTCACTAATACTGCTTGATCCACTGAGTTCCTCCAACAGTCTGTTGTTTTTCTTAATTTTAAACCAGTCTTGTAAGCGAAGCAAATCACAATGATTTATCTTGTTTCGGTCATTTGACTTTTGTTTTTCCTAATGCACCTGATTAATGGTTTGTGAGCTAAGAAACAAATAATTAGTTAAACCATTTCAGAAGAATGTTTCCAGTGGAAATCAAAAGCACAGGGTGGCCAATTTTTGCTCCCATGTGTTTTTCATTGCCGAACAAGCCTTCCCGTCCCAGTAGAATAATAATCTGCTGAGGGATAGATCAGTGGCAATCCAGGAAAGTACAAGTCCAGATATGATTTCAGGAAAGCCATCTCATATGCAAAGTGGTAAATCAGGACTAAGCTGAATCATGGAGGGATGCTTGGCAACTGTGGCAGGGTTGAATGCCATCATCTCTCACAAAGCAAAACCCAGCAATGTCAGTAGTAATGAGCTTTTATTCCCAGGTGAGCTCAACACCTTTCATCCCTACTTTAGATGACAGAACATAAAGGCACGTTCATAAACACCCACAACTCCGATGACCCTTTATCGCGAGGCCAATGCGAGTGCATCTTTCAGGAGGGCCAATCCATGGAAAGCATCTGGACCAAGCAGCAAACCTGACTGAGAACTGAAAGCTGTGCTAATCTGCCACTGTATACCTCAGACTTCAGACACAACATTGAGTACTGTGCTCAATTCTGGTCGCCTCACTACAGGAAGGATACGGAAGCCGTAGAAAGGGTACTGAGGAGATTTACAAGGATGTTGCCTGGATTAGGGAGCATACCTTATGAGAATAGGTTGAGTGAACTCAACCGTTTCTCCTTGGAGCAACGGAGGATGAGAGGTGACCTGATAGAGGTGTTGAAGATAATGAGAGGCATTGATTATGCGGATGGTCAGAGGCTTTTCCCCAGGGCTGAAATGGCTAGCATGAGAGGGCATATTTTTAAGGTGCTTAGAAGTAGGTACAGAGGAGATGTCAGGGGTAAGTTTTTTTTTTAATATACACACAGAGAGTGGTGAGTGCGTGGAATGGGCTGCCAGCGGTGGTAGTGGAGGCAGAAACGATAGGGTCTTTTAAGAGACTCCTGGATGGCTATATGGAGCTTAGAAAAATAGAGGGAAATGGGTAAAGCCTTGGTAGTTCTAAGGTAGGGACATGTCCGGCACAGCTTTGTGGGCTGAAGGACCTGTATTGTGCTGTAGGTTTTCTATGTTTCTATGTATGTTTCTAGCTCTTCAGGTCTGGATATTAACCATAAGACTGTAAAACACAGAAGCAGAAGGAGGCCAATCAGCCCATTAAGTCTACTAAACCATTCCATCATGGGTGATTTATCTCAACCTCGTATTCCTGCAAGCTTTGACATCCTTACTAATCAAAAACCTACCAACCTCTGCTTTTAATCTACCCAATGGTTTGGTTCTCCACAGCTGTCTGTAACAATGAATTTCACGGATTCACCACCCACTGGCTAAAGAAATTCCTCCTCATCTCTGTTCTGAAGGGACATCCTTATATCCTGAGGCTATGCCCTCTGGTCCAAGACTCCCCTACTATAGGAAACCTCTTCTCAATGTCCGCTCTACCTAGGTCTTTCAATGTTCGATGGGTTTTTAACGTACACAATAACTCAGCGATACATTTAGAAAGGATAGAGGATCTGAAAGGAATTTCAGTGTATTTGTCTCTGGCATTTTAAAGCAAGCAGTTCAGTCATGCTTTTTTATATGAGATTGGGATGGACTGCACAGTGATTGGCACTAACTGGGATTCACATGTCAGTAGAAAGTAAACTGTCAGGAAGAGAGCTATAAATAAAATTTTATTCCACTTGTGCATATATAAAAACTGTGAGTACTATGTCTTTATTACAGTATTTTCTGAGATTATAATCAACCCCTTCATTGCCATTGCACTCCTGATGTACAAAATACATTTGCTATCAAAGTATGTATACTATATACAACCTGGAGGTTTGTCTCCTTACAGACGGCCACAACAGAAGCCCAATAGAACCCATTAAAAAAAGACTGCCAGACATCCAATGTGCAGAAAAAAGTAAACAGGGGAAACAATAAAAGTAAGCAAATAGCATCAGAACTGAAGATCTTGAAAGTCAGTCACAGCTGATCCATGAGCCTGTTAGTTGTAGGCCACAGCCTCAGTGACTTGCTTTCACCGGGAGAGTTTCAGGATACTCAGGCAAACCCTGAAATTCTGAAGTAGTGTATGTTGAAACATTGTTCCAGGTGACTTTTTATATCCATGGCATTACATGGACTGTGCCCAAACAGGCTGATAAACTCAATTTACATATAAAGGGTATTGTCCACACCCTGAAACTCAAGCCCTCATATTATTCACCAAACCACACTTTAAAATATTGCCTAAAGACTCAAGTGTACATGGTTCACATTAGCATCAAATTAAGAGAGTATGCTACAGTGTAACTTAATCCACCTTGAGCATTTAAATTGAGTCATCACTCACTGTTAGAAACAGGTAAACAGGATGCTTCAAACTCTGTTTCTCTGACTAAGAGGCTATTGATAGCTCCTTGCCTCTAATTCCATCCTCCTCTGTAAAGTATGACTGCCATTTATATTTGTTGTCACTCCTAGGGTTTAAGTAGGCAAATATTTTCTCCATGTTATTCCTCACACCCCTTGGAAGCAGTCTCATTTGACCCCAAGGTTCTGAAACACATTGCTATTCCACTCCCTGCTTTAACACACATAGTCAGAATAAAGCAGACATCCCACCTCTCCCGGAAGTTCCGGGGGTCTCCCACATATTGATAGTGGCTCCCTGATGCCCGCAAATTATATACAATATCCTGGAAATCGATTATGGGGAGGGGGGAGAGGGAGGGGGGAGAGGGAGGGGGGAGAGGGAGGGGGGAGAGGGAGGGGGGAGAGGGAGGGGGGAGAGGGAGGGGGGAGAGGGAGGGGGGAGAGGGAGGGGGGAGAGGGAGGGGGGAGAGGGAACAAACGCCATGGCAGAGTATTCCAAAAAAAGAAAATATAAAACGTACTTCACCCCAGACTACACTAAAGTGTACCCCTGCCTAATAGGGGTCAAAAATAATGACAGTGTTGCTCACTGCAATGTTTACAACAGTGACTTTTCTATTGCCCGTGGTGGGTTAAAATGTAAAGGGCAAGACACCGCTCCTGGAAGTTCTGGGAGTCTCCTGCAAATCTCTACAAGAGATTGTAGAGGCATTAGTAAAAATCTATCAAAAACTAATAGATTCTGGCATGATTTAGGGGCACTGGAAAATTACAAATATTTCTCCACTCTTCCAGAAGGGAGAGAGGCAGAAGGAAGGAAATTATAGGCCAGTTAGTCTGACCTCAGTGGTTGAAGTCAATTGTTAAGGATGTAGTTTCAGGGTATTTGGAGGCATGTGACAAAATAGGACAAAGTCAGCCTGGTTTCCTTAAGGGAAAAACTTGCTTGACAAATCTGTTGGAATCCTTCAAAAAATTAACAAGCAAATTAGACAAAGGAGAATTAGTGGATGTTGTGTACTTGGATTTTCAGAAAGGCTTTTAACAAGGTGTCGCACATAAGGTTGATAAAAAAAATAAGAGCCCATGGTATTACAGGAAACACAGTAGCACTGATAGAGCATTGTCTGACTGGCATGAGGCAAAAAGTGGGAATAAAAGGATCGTTTTGGATTGGCTGTCAGTACTAGTGACGTTTGACAGGGGTCTGCGTTGGAACTGCTTCTGTTTACGTTGTATGTCAACAGTATGGATGATGAAATTGATGGCTTTGTGGCCAAGTTTGCAGATGATACGAAGATAGGTGGAGGGGCAGATAGTGTTCAGGAAGAAGAGGGGCTTCAGAAGGACAGAGACAGATTCAAACAATGGGCTAAGAAAAGGCAGATGGAATACAGTGTTGGGAAGTGTATGGTCATGCAGTTTGGTAGATGAAATAAAGGTGTAGACTATTCTTTAACATGGAGAGAAAATTCAAAAATCTGACATGTAAAGGGACTTGGCTGTCCTTGTACAGGATTCCCTAAAGGTTAACTTGCACGTTGAGTCGATGGTGAGGAAGGCAAATGCAATGTTAGCGCTAACTTTGAGAGTACTAGAACATCACGGCAAGGATGTAACATTGAGGCTTTATAAGACACTGGTGAACCCTCACTTGGAAGCATTGTGAGCAGTTCTGGGCCCTTTATCTAAGGAATATGCTGACACTGGAGATGATTCAAAAGAGGTTCACAATTAAGAAGACTGTGGTCCAGCGTTGGAAACCTCCTCATGATATTTCAAGTACTCACTGGCTTTGGAGCTTTTTGGACATTTCTTACCTGGAACTATCATCAGCAATAATAAATGACGCACAACCAAATACAATCTTAATGTGGACAAATTTAACTTAAAAGATCTTTTGTTAAAATAGGAATGCTCTGTCTGTGTGTGCAGTACTATTCAGTTGGTTGGTGGAGGGGAGAGGGGGTGGGGATGAGGAAGAGGATGAGGGGTGGAAGGGGGATGGCGATGAGGGATGGGGGTGGCTGGGTTAAACAGTCAAAATGTAATTGGCAACTGGTTGTATTAAATGTAATTTGTTGTTGTTGCAATAAGAATTAGTGATTTAAAAAAAAAAAGAGGTTCACAAAAATGATTCCAGTATTGAAAGGCTTATCATTCATGGAGCATTTGATGGCTCTAGGACTGTAGTCACTAGAATTTAGAAGAATGGGGGGGGGGGGGGAGGGAACCTCATTGAAACCTATTGAATGTTGAAAGGCCTTGATACAGTGGTTGTGGAGAGGATGTTTCCTATGGTGGGGGTGTCTAGGACCAAAGGGGACCGCCTCAGAATAGAGGGGCATCCATTTAGAATGGAGGTGAGGAGGAGTTTCTTTAGCCAGAGGGTGGTGAATCTGTGGAATTCATTGCCACAGGTGCCTCTGGAGACCAAGTAATTGTGTATAGTTAAGGCAGAGGTTGATAGATTCTTGACTGGTCAGGGCATGAAGGGATGTGGGGAGAAGGGAGGAGATTGGGGCTGAGGGGGAACGGGATCAGCCAGGATGAAAGGTTGGAGAAACTCAAGTAGGCCAGATGGCCGAATTCTGCTCCTGTATCAATGGTCTTCTGGAAATTAAAAATTCATGTTGAAGGGCATGTGTGGGATGCACTTAAATACTTCTTGTTATTCATCAATGAAAACAAACAACAACAAAAAAAAAATCACATTTCTGTAGATACGATTTCCTCCCCAATTTCTATTTCTAAACTATTTGATGTTATGTTAGAAATAAATCTAGCATCATTTTCATGCCAATATTTACGCACCATTAGAGATGTATATGAAAAATCTTTCAAAGGCATTAACAATTAACCATGATGTGCAGTTCTTTGATGTTACGAAATAGAATTAAAAGAGCTGACTCACTGCATCTGTAGATTTCTTCTAGTCTGTCCACTGAAGCCAGAGAGAAAAGCTTATAACCAGAGCTTGTACCGACTGCCAAAGATCTACAGAAAAAGAAACAAGAATCCTTATTACCTAGAACTCTACTCTCTCATACGGATGACTGTATGGCTAAGTCCAGCTCCAATGTGATATACAGTCGACCCTCCTCATCCGCGAGTTCCGCATGCGCAAATTCAACCAACCGCGAATCAAGAAAACCCAGAAGTGCTCTTCCAGCACTTGTTGTTCGAGCATGTACAGACTTTTTCCCTTGTCATTATTTCCTAAACAATACAGTATAACTACTAGTTTACATAGCATTTACATTGTATTAGGTATTATAAGTAATCTAGAGATGATTTAAAGTATATGGGAGGATGTGCGTGGGTTATTGTGGATTGGGATAAGAAAAAAAATCGTAAGTTCTCTTACTAAGTAAGTCGGAACAGGTACATCTGGTATTACTTAGTGTCAGTTGATTAAACGTTTGTCTTAGTATATAGTATATATTTTACCTTTCTATGCATATAAAATGCTTAAGAATGTATGTTTCAGTGCCGGGCTCGGGAACAGAAGTTCCTGTGTTTGATCCAGTGACAAACTGCTCCCGAGTGCACTCTCCACTGTGCCGGGTTGACGTGGAGGATCAAAAACCCAAAACTCCAAAACCCAATAATTAAACCACTGTGTTGCTTAGTAATAATTGTAGCTTTCATCGGGGCAGGGCCTTTCTCACTTAATCCTTTAAATTTGTTCTGATCGTTGACCGACATCACCTAACGCTTTTCCAATGACCGATGGCGTTTCAGCTCTTTCCGATCATTTTATTATTTCCACTTTATTTTCAATTGTGATCGTGATTACTTTTGTGAACAGAAACACTGCGGATTCAGAGCTGCGCCGGGTCCTAATATCCACCGCACCGAGACAGGTTAAATAAGGTCTGGGGTTCCGCTGGGTCCTAAGGCCCACCGTATTGAGACAGGTTGAATAAGGGACTTGAGCATCCACGTTTTTTTGGTATCCGCGAGGGGTCCCGGAACCAATCCGTCGCGGATAAGGCGGGCCAACTGTACATGTTTGCAGGTAACACTACTGTTGGCTAAATCAAAGGTGGTGATAAATTGGCATATAGGAGGGAGACCAAAAATCTAGTTGAACAGCAACATCTCACTCAATGTCAGCAAAACCAATGAACTGATTATTGAGTCCACGAGCCAGTCCCTCATTAAAAGGTGAAGGTTCAAAGTAAATTTATTATCAAAGTACATACGTGTCACTATATACAACATGGATATTCATTTTCTTGTTGGCATACTCAATAAGACTATAGAATAAGAGCCATAACATAATCAATAAAAGACTGCCCAACTAGGGCATTCAACTAGAGTACAAAGACAAACTGCAAATACAAAAAGAAATAATAATAATAAATAAATAAGCAACGATAAATATCGAGAACATGAGATCAAGAGTCCTTGAAAGTGAGCCATTGGTTTTGGGAACATTTCAGCGATGGAGGCAAGTGAAGTTATCCCAGCAAACATGAGGAAATCTGCAGATGCTGGAAATTCAAGCAGCACACACAAAATGCTGGTGGAACACAGCAGGCTAGGCAGCATCCATAGGAAGAAGTACAGCCAATGTTTCGGGCCGAGACCCTTCGTTAGTCCTGATGAAGGGTCTCGAGCCAGAATGTCAACTGTCTGGCCTGCTACGCTCCACCAGCATTTTGTGTGTGCTGCTTGAAGTTATCCCCACTGGTTCAAGAGCCTGATAGTTGAGGGGTAATAGCTGTTTTCGAACCTGGTGTTGAGAGTCCCGAGGCTCCTGTCCCTTCTTCCTGATGGCAGAAGCAAGAAGAGAGCATGTCCTGGGTGGTGGGGGTCCCTTGTGATGGATGCTGCTTTCCTGTGACCTCATTTCATGTAGGTATGCTCAATTAGCAGATCAGAGATGAAGACGGTCAGTAACTTTAAAATCCTTGGCATTATCATATCAGAGGACCAGCATGGAAATGACATTATAAAGAAAGCACAGGCAGCTCCTCTTCTTTTATAGAAGTTTGTGCAGGTTTGGTATGTCATCTAAAACTTTGACAAACTTCTACAGAAGCACTGTGGAGAGTTCTACCAACAGGCTCCTAAACCAGTACGGATAACTTCAAAACTGTATAATTTCACATGCTTCTGTGTTGAACTCCATGTGCCACTTCTCAGCCCTGCTCTGCATCCTGTCTATACCCTATTGTAACCTACGGTAATCTTCAATTTTCAAAAGGTGAATAAGTGAAAGTCAACTCTAATGGGGGTATTCACTGCCTTAACAGAGTGATGAATCTGTGGAATTATTTCCCACAGGCCGCTGTAGAGGACAAGTCTTTATGTATCTTTATGGCAGAGGTTGATAGATTCTTGATTTCTTGATTCATCAGGGCATGAAAGGTTATTGGGGGGGTGGTGGTGGGGGGGGGGGGGGAGGCCGGAGAATGAGGCTGAGAGGAAAAATGGATCAGCTATGAAATGGCAGAACAGACTCAATGGGCTGAATGGCCTAATTCTACTATATTTTATGGTCTGAAGTCTGTTTCCCTTTCCAAAGAAGCTGCTTCTCACTTATATTGCACTCCTCACTCTCTCCAATCTTCCTACATTTTCTTGTTCTACTTTCCCATTCCCCATCCTTCATTGACCCATCCCCTCGATATTCAATCCTTCTCCCCAACCTACCCCATGTACTCATCGATTCCTTCCTCATCTCCCATTCCCTTGCCCATTCTCCACATTGCCTCACCTTCTCTCCTCTCCTCACTCTTCCACTCCCCTTTAGCATCCTCAATTGCCAACTTCCCCTCCCCATTCTCCAGAACACTGCCTTCCTCTTTCCACATTCTCCTGCACCAATTCCCCTCTCCTCTCTCCATTCCCTCCCATACTCTTCCTTCTCACCCACTGCCCTCATCTCCCAACCCTCCCCCCCCAGAATAACCATTCCCTCCAGAATCCCATCCTGATCTTTGCACTCAGAAATCAACTTCCCTGACCCTCCTCCCCACCTATGTCCATGATTCCACTTGTCTTCATCTCCCACTTCCCCTTCCCCCTACATCTCCCCTACCCTCCAGCGATTCCCCATTCCTTTCTTGCCCTTAGATCTTACATAGAATTGGCAAGGGACCTTCATGCATTTATGGTTTAAAAACCTTTTTATTAAGAATTGTTAGCCCAGCACTTTTCACCATAACCTGAATGAGTAGGACAGAAAATTAAAAAACATTGCTTAAAAATACTCTTTACGCCCCACATCAATGCCTTATTTGTCTATTCCTTTCATATGTCTTCTTAAAAACATTACACAACTTGAACTTTAGTACTGCTTCAAAATAAAATCCTCTTATAGATATTGCTGTTCTCATTAAAATTTCTTCTACACAAATATTGTGAATGCCTCCACTAGTTCTTTGCAACAAAGCAGGATGGGAGGAGACTTGATAGAGGTATACAAGGTGATAAGAGTAGATAGCCAGAGACTTGCTTTCCCATGGATGGAAATGGTTTATATGAGAGAGCACGTTTTTAAGTTGATTGGAGGAAAGTATGGGGGGGGGGGGGAAGAAGGAGGAATTTTTTTTATATGCACAGAGTGGTGGGTGCACGGAACACCTTGCTGGGGTGGTGGGAGAGGCAGATACGTCAGGGAGATTCAAGAATCTCTTAGATAGGCACATGGATGAGAGAATAATAGAGGGCTATGTAGGAGGGAGGGGTTAGATTGATCTTAGAGTACATTAAAAGGTTGGAACAACACTGTGGGTCGAAGAGCCTGTATTGTGCTTCTGTCCTATGTTCTAGTGTTGCTTCTTCACATTTCTGGAAGATACGTCAAAATTATGTCACAAGATCTACGTTGCTATACTCAATCTTGGAAAAGCAGGAAAGCAAAATGAGCACTTTGTCCATCCTGAATGGCAGGAAAACAAAATTATATAAAAATTCTTTTTAAGGAAAAAGGGTTACTCTTGTGAAAATGGTAGAAAAAGGATACTGACTTTGGAAGATATCAACTTCATTCAGGAGATCCAAATGAATTGATTTGTAGTTACAGATATGTGCTCAGGATCAAAAATAAATAAAAGTTCAAGTGTGAAAAATTATTTAAGGTTCCATCCAGTCGAATAAAATATGCAACAAGGCAGCTGAAAATCTTGTGATAAATCGAATCATACAGTTGATTGTGTGGTCTACAGGACAGATCAAAATCTCTGGCTCGGTGGCCAGAGTAAGCTACTTGACACTTTCAAACAGATTTCCGATAAAAACCAGATCTGTTAGTTACATTAAACATTAAAACTCCAGGAAGTGTCCCCATGAGTTTGGGGAACATTTGGACGCATTAAGCCTTGTACATAAATACATGATATATTGCTGGGAAGATTGTTGGCTTTTCAAATAAAAGTCCTGATGCATCAAAACTGTAAATATTTGCCATTGGTCGGTCTCTGTAGCAACACTGGGCATATCTATGCCTGGGGTGTTCACATTACACATGGCGATGGAAAGTAATAGCACTCAATGTAAATGAGTTTCACTCCACCAGGATAATTCTAGGTTATCAATGCTCAAATCTCTGTTTAATTGCTGGGCTTTTCCTGATCACACATTGATAAATCCACCATTCTGAGTAGACCTGAGCAATAAAGACACGCTGCAGTGATATAGACCACTGGTCAAACATGTAGAGTTTGGTTTATATGTAGAGTTCTGATTCTTACCAAAGGAAGGGCATGCAACAAAGGTTCATTCAGTGGAAAAGGTGGAACTGGCCTACGCTCCTCTGGAAATGAGAACAATGTGAAAAATGATTGAATGGTGGACCAGGCTCAATGAGCCAAATGGCCCGATTCTGCTCCTATATTGTATGGTCTTATGTATAATGTCATTACATATTATGTATAAAATTCTTATAGATGCTGAAGAGGTTGTGTCCCATGACAATCACTCTCACTAATAAACTCTTCTCGGGCTTCCAGCCGGGTACAGTTATTAATTATAACTGATGTTTCAATTACAAACTCCGCTATCTTCATCAGGATGAATCCCTGATGAAGATGACGGAGTTTGTAATTGAAACGTCAATTATATTCAATACCTATATCCGGCTGGAAGCCCAAGAAGAGTTTATTCGTCATACACGTCGGGAAAGCACAAGATCATTTTTCAGTCTCTCTCACTGTTAATAAAGACAGCCACTTGGGCCTACAATCAGAAATTTCTGAATTCACAGAGCTTCAAATCCTGAAATATTCTACTCAAGAGAATGCTCAGTTTTTGTGCATTAAAGATTGAAATCAATAGGACCATTTAACCAAGAATATGTGCTGTGACTGAAAAGTATTGCAGTAGATTAGCAGTGAACTTTTTTTTGGATGGAGGCCTTTGGAGCCTGTTCCTTCCTTGGGTTTCTCACATCTACAGGGGAATAAGATTTCCTCTAGTTTGCAGTCAGATGAAGAATGGGAGCGGGGTGGGGGGGGGGAAGAAAGGGATTGGTGAGTGTTATGTTTTGAAACTCTAAAACTAATCAAAAGAAAAACATGGGGAGACTGGGACAAACGTGTAGGCTTTATTTTTTCACACACACGTGACATGGTGGGGTGATGATGTATGGCATTCACGTACTTTTACATATAACCCGTAAGGTTATGTAAACAAAATATTGCCATTATTCCAATATTAGTGAAATATTAAATACACAACACTCCACCCGGCTTTTTTAAGTCCAAGAAGAGTTTATTAGTGAGAGAAATTGTCATGGAACACAACTTTTCAGTATCTATTAGATAGATTGACAGAGTTAATATATTATATAATACAGCCTCTATGTAGACATCCACAGCATAGTAAATTTTAAATTCAGGCCTAAAGATTTAATAATCGCTGTGGAGGATTTCTTACTCTTATGGATAACATCTTTCCTGACCGGGTTGGGGGGGGGGGGGGGTGGTCTGGAGAAGAGTCACGAGTCCTTCTGCCTGGGCAATGCAGGCCATTCCCAGGGATGGGGAAGCACTACTCTTGGCATCTTCTAGACGTGCTGGCATCCCAAACAGAGCATGGCAAGCCGCTCGATCTGCTGGTCTATCACAGGCCACCAGACAAAGCTTCAAGCCAATGCTTTCATTTTGTCCACACCTAGAAGACTGGCATGTAGCTCCTCCAACACTTTAGGTCTCAGCTTGGATGGCATGACAACTCTCAATCCCCTCATAAGGCAATTCCACCCCAGTACCGGTAAAAACGGGGAAGCAGGAATTTCTGCTGTACACTCCAGCCATTTTGAGCAGCCTGAGACAGTGTGGGATCTTTTATAGTTTTCTTTTAGATCATCTCTGCCGTAATAGAGAATTTCGATTTGCATTAGGGAGAATATGTCAAGAGGAGTGTCCCCTTTTGTAAATTTTTCAGGCATTTCCAAGGATAAACAGGACAATTCATCAGCACTTCCATGATTAGCTGTCCCCTAGAATTTGATCTTGCAATTGTGTCCACCAAGGCACAGAGTCCACTCTACATTCATGCTGCCACTGTTAATGGAACACACTTCTGTGGATTGAAAATGGACACTAGTGGTTGATGATCAGTAATAAGGGTAAACTCTCTCCCATACAACTACTGGTTGAAACATTACACACCCCAAATCATACTCAAAGATTCAAAGCACATTTATTAACAAATTACATATACAGTATGCAACCCTGAGAATCATCTTCCTGCAGACAGCCAAGAAACACCATGGAACCTGTTCAAAGAAAACACTGAGCACCCAATGTGCAAAAAGGAATAAATCGTGCAAACAGCAAAAACAAATGACACACAGAATATTAGACATCAAACCGCAGAGTCCTTGACACAGTCTAACAACGTTCAGTTTAGTTCAATTCAGTTCAATAATGATGGGGAGGGGGCAGAGCTAAGATGTCCCCAAATGGTGAAACAGTTCAAATACATCTCTTTAATGCCTCTTTTTTTTCCTTTTCATGGTGGCTGGGTTTCTGTCGAAGTTCATGATCTGCAGCTGCACTCAAACTGCAGTTTTCCACAGTGAATGAGTTCCCGATTGTGGAGCTCACCAACCAATCATTTTTCTCCTCTGGGATGCAGCCCTGCTGACGACCAATTCCATGCCAGTGTTGCCGTCTGAGGTGTCGTGGGAGCAGGAACATCAGAATTTCACCGTGTCGGATATGGCTATCAGAGGTCTCTGTACTTGATGGTGGCGAGAGTCCGTTGCTGATTCTCGAGTTGGAGAGTCTTGGAATAAAAAGCAATGCGGCAGACTGCAACATCATAACATTAACTGTTTGTTGGTCTTCCCTTTCACTGTGAAATGAAAAACACCACTGTCTCCTTGTTAGTGAGGTAAAGAGCCTGTGGCATGTTGAACTGTTGGGTAAACAATAGTTTTTGTTGGCGACAGATCGTGGTCTCTCTTTGAGGGCCTTGCTATTGTTTGGTGTGTGGCAGGCACTGGACGCTTTCTGCTGAAACGGGTGGGGAAGGAGGGTGCTTGTGTGTAGGAGCGGGGAGTAAGGGATTTGGGGTTCTAACCTTTTTCTGTCATTCATTCTTTGGGGTTCTCTTCTGTTTTTGTGGATGCTTGTGAAGAGCAAGAATTTCAGGTTGTATACTGTATACATTCTCTGATATTAAAATGGAACCATTTGAATTTGGCGTTGTGTCATTTGCTGATTGCAGAGCAGGTCCACCCCGATCAAAATCACGCAAAATAGCAATAATAAAAAAAAAAGAGTAACCAGAAACACATACAAGATGAACTGCAGATACCGCTAGAAAAAAAAGTCCATTCTACAAACTGCACCAATCAAACTTGCCCAAGACCCAAGACTCCTGCACCTTCCTTTGGCAGCAACAAGTGAGAGGGAGAGGGAGCGGGATACCAGTCAAATGGAGGCAGATAGCTCTGAACACACTCGCCTGGCTTCTGCTCTCGTCCTCGTTAATCAGTGAGTTGGTTGAGAATTGGAGTCAATCGTGGGTCTACACTCTGCCATTAGGCACACTCTGTTCTCAAGCTCGCTCTCAACCATGCCAAATTCTCTCGGTGACAGCAAAAGAGCCAGATCACTCAATTATCCCAAAAACACATCAAAATGTAAATTACAGGCTCTAATTGTATACAGATTAGTAGCATAAGTGTATTTAAAAGAAGAGGAGGGGAAGAAGAAATAGTAGTTTTGTGAACTGTCTGCAGGAAAGTGTCATGTTAATCAAGAATCATGCAATCTTGTCAAGATAATAAGTGATTTTAACTTTCCACATATTGACTGGAACTCCCATTATGTAAAAGAACTAGATGGAATAGAGTTTGTTAAATGTACTCAGGAAAGTTTCTTTGATCAGTAAGTAGAAGTCCCAATGCGAGAGTGTATGAAACTTGATCTCTTTTTACTGGGCGTCTCTGGAAATGTGTCTCGTTAGCTCCTCGCTAACAGCCACTGGGCTCCGCACCGAGAACCCGCCTTTCACAGGCTTCGTATGTCTAGGGTGTATATGACTTTGATCCTGCCAAATCCGTGATGTTGGACTGCTTCGCCTACCCAAACCCTGGTTTGTGTGAATGCTGTGTGACTTACTACCCCGGCAATCACCTGTCGGCAAGAAATAACAGATTGTACACTGCATACAATTATAAACAAGTATACTTAAGAATGTTAATTTAAACAAACAGTTATTAAAAGAAAGAAAGAAAAAAATACTAAAAAGGGCCCATTATACTTCAACAGTCACACGTGCACGATGGAGCTCAAATTTGCACCAACTCCTATTCACCGCTCCCTGGTAAAAACTCCCCCCACCTCCCCAGGCTCCACTGGATCGCACATTCCTGCCAATGGCCAGTTCTCTCCGGCTCCTTTCCTCTCCATCTCCCGCTGAACAAAGGCTTCGATCCATCTCAAGGTTCGACACAAAAACTCTTCCCCCAGCATTCTCCAGACCTTCTCCCAGTTCCTCTCTGACTGGATAACACACATTTCTAAGCTACCCTCATCTTTAACCCAAACACTGCCGGCAGAAAATACTGCTTCTATGGAAAGACCGTTACATAAAATACCCTACAATATGAGCAGAGAAACCTTTACCAGGGTGTTACATTTGGGTACAGAGTGCTATGGTCTGGGTGCAGGTCGATGGGACTAGACAGTTTAAATGGTCTGGTCGGTCTAGATTAGCTGAAGGGCCTGTTTCTGTGCTGTACTTTACTATGACTCTGAAAAGTGACAGGACTGCACCTATGCCATAAGGCGAAGCATCACTGGCAAGCTTCACTGAATGATGTAGATTATATTGTGTGAATACAGTACCTGACATCACCATTTCCTTTACCTTTTTGAAAACCAGCTTACACTGGTTTGTCCATTGCCATTTCTTCCCTGTCAGTAGTAATGAGTTCAAGGGTTGGAGCATGGTAGCCAGGTTTGGCAGGAACCTGTTATAATAATTGACAAACCCTAAAGAAGACCACATCTGTGACATGTCCTTTGGCTTGAATTTTCTCAGCACACTTGGGTAATCCTTGTTTATTTATAGTGTGAGCACAGTAAGTGCTGCTTGGTTTGAAGAAACAATACTTGTTGCATCGTGCTCTGAGCCCATAATCTTCTAACCTTTTTAAACACTGACTTGAGATTTTGGACATGCCTCGTCATCCTTACCAATAACATTGATGTCATCCAAGTAACACTGAGTGCCTGGGCAGCCTTGCAGTGCTTGGTCCTGAGCTTTCTGCCAGAGTGCAGGTGCAATGCTACTCCAAAAGTAAGCCTGTTGTCGTGATAAAGGCTTTTGTGAAGGTTTATGGTGAGAAACACTTCGGACTTTTCTTCCGTCTCCATCTGTAGGTAGGCCTCAGCTACGTCCATTTTGCATAAGTGTTTTGCTCCAAGAAGGTTTGCAAAGATATTCTCTATCCTGGATAGAGGGTATTTAACGTTCAGTACTGGGTTGACGGTGATCGTAAAATCACCACATCCTTCTTGGCTACTGAGATCACTGGCATTGCCCATGGGCTCCAGTCAACCTTGGAAATAATTCCTTCAGGCCCCCGTGTGATCTAGCTCACTGGCCACTTTATCATGGATGGTATAAGGAACCAGATGGGCTTTGTGAACGTGAGTGTGGCATTTTCATTTAACATTATTTTACCCTTTGTATGCTTGAGTTTTCTAATGCCATCCTTGAACAGTACTGTGGCATCACCCAGTACCTTTCCTAATTTGTTTTTGGTTGATTCTACTGAAGGGGATGTGGCAGGCAAACGGTGGATGGATCTCCTATCAAGTTGTAGTTGGCTCAGCCAATCAAGACCTCACAATGCTGGCCCTCCTGTTTTCACCAAATACACACCCAATATGACGTGGTTGTTGTACAGGTTTCCCCTAATATCCAAAGGTAGAGCGTTCCTATGAAACCGTTCGTAAGCTGAAATGTCATAAAGCAAAGAAGCAATTGCCATTAATTTATATGGGAAAAATTTTTGAGCGTTTTCTCAGAAAAATTTCCCAGACCCAAAAAATAACCTACCAAATCATACCAAATAACACATAAAACCTAAAATAACACTAACATATAGTAAAAGCAGGAATGATATAATAAATATACAGCCTATATAAAGTAGAAATATTGTATGTACGGTGTAGCTTCACTTATCGAAATTGGGAAGACAGCGAGCCAAAATCGATTTGGAGAGAGAAAAATAAAAATCAGCATATACGCACATACACGCATGCGCACTCAACTGCCTGCACAAGGCTTCACGGTCATGGTAGTCTTTTCGGGGTAACACACGTATAAAATGGGCGTCTTCTGTTCGTAAAAGCGAAAATCCTCTTTGGTTAGCAAAAACAGGTACTAATGTAGGTCTTTCGTAACAGTGAGCTGCCATAAAGTGAATGTTTGAAAAACAGGGATCACCTGTATTTCACTGTTACAAATGCCATTCCCAAGGGAGTTACCTTTTCTCCGGTATAAATTCTTAGTTGGATATCTGCAGGCTCAGTATCTTTGAAATGCCATTCAAACTCATTTTGTGGAATGACTGAAACAGCAGAGCCTGTGTCCAATTCCACTTCAATTAATTTGTTGTTCACTTCTGGTGTAAGCCAAATCGCTTCTCTGTTGTTAGCTTTCACATTATAAATCTCTAAGCTACTCAGTCCTGCGCCATTCTCATCATTAACAGATTGTTCATCAGCAGCATGCAGATTAGTGCTCTTCTTGAAACTGCAACTTGACTTTTTAGGTTTTGCTCTTCCCTGTGCAATCCATTTACTTTTGTCTGCCCGACATGCTTTTTATACGTGTCCTCCTTTGCTGCATTTTCTGCAGGTTTCGCCTTTAAATCTGCATTAGTCTGGTCTATGTGATCACAATAGTAACACAATTTCAACAGCCAGGCTGGTTTCAACTGCTCTTTTAAATGTGACTTGTACTTCAGTTAGGAGCCATTTTTGAATGCTTTCTTGTAAGATTCCACTAACTAAATGATCTCTCAGTTTATCATTAAGCCCATTACTGAACTGGCAACACTCATACAACTTCAGTTCATCCCTGTAAGTTGAAATGGGCTCTCTGATTATTCCTGCATTACTTTCACAATATTAGCAAAGCTCATTTCGTCTGGTTGGAATAGCTAAACTTCTACGCGAACTGCATGCCTATCCACACAAAGCATTCAGCAAAACTGGCACTCGCTTTCATTGGCTATTTCATTTGCTTCAAAATACTGCTCAATTTGCTCAGTATAATATATACAATTATTTCTTATGCAATTGAATGCATCATTTATGATTATCATCACTGTTATGTTCTGTAACTCCAAAGTAATCAAAAAGAAAAACATGGGGAAACCAGGATAAACGCGTACCCTTCACTTAAATTTACTTTCGCAAGGTGCGTACATGTGGTGTGGTGGTGTGATGATGTACTGTATGCCATTCATATACTTTAACATATAACCCATAAAGAATTATGTTAGCAAAGAATGCTTAATCAGACAACATATCTACATTCTCAAATACTACTGAAATATTAAAAAACACAACTGAGAGTTAGTGGTGAAAGACAGAAGTCACCCTCGATTCCATTCCTAAGCACCATGACCTCTATTGAAAATCACTGAATAGCTAAACACCTGTGAGAAGTAAAAACCTGACATTAAAAAAAAATTCAGAAGAAGGGCCATTGACCTGAAGCATCAGCATTGTTTGTGTCTCCACAACTGTCTTGCTGAATTACTCTGGCATTTTCTGATTTTACTTTCAATTGGCTTTGGAAAACAAAACAATTTTTTTTTAAGTAACTGCTTCTTCCACTCCATCATCAGTTTTCTTAATGGTCCATGGACACTGCATTTCTTTTTTTTTTTGCACTATTTATTTAAGTTTGTAGGTTGTAGTAATGTTGTGTTTTGCATGGTAGTGCTGCACCAAACAACACATTTCACAACATACAAGTGAACGGTGATGAATCTGAATCTGATCACATGACTTTAGGACCAACAGTGCACCGGTAAGATCTGCGATGGAAGAAAGAGGGCCTACTCCACTTTCAATACAAAGATGTTGGTGTGATGACTTTGATTTAAACAGAATTGTTCCTCTGAGGTAAAGTAGTGAGGTAACGTCTAAGATGAATAAGAACATCTGCTGAGATCTTCTTTAACAAGGTTATATTTTAACTTTTACACACGTATTTTGAGCATTTATTATAGGACTTGTGTCAACTGTAAACTTCTGAGATTACACAGACTGAAAATTTGACTTTATGGAGTTACCCAAAGCAAATTTAAGTTGTAAAAGTCACTTAAATGATATTTTACATAACAGAAAGCCATATATTAATTAAAGCAAACTGATTTCCAAACTGGGTTACTACAAGGAAAGTGTGCCATGACCTGGACAGTTTTGAAAACTGACCCTTACTTCCAATGGTAAATTACATAGTAAGATCCAAAACCAGGCCTGTTGACAGTCCGGCTCTCAGCCACTCCCCGCCCCTTCCTATCCGAGAGATGATAACAGTCCCGATGAGCTGGGAGAAACTATTTGTACACATTAACGACTGGAAAAAGCCCAGTAAGAGAGGCAGCCAATTTCTTACGTGCAGTCCTGATTGAAGGAGGCGCAGAGAGGGGCAATGGAAGCTCCCTCTCCGCCAGCATCACTTTGGCTCATCCTCAGCGCTCCACATCCGACCCCTCTCCCGCTGGCTCAGCGCCCGTTTTAAGTGGCGACCTGCAGCTCCCGATCACTCGCCATGGAACAGCTGTCAAGGGATGACGTCACATTCCATTCCCATTGGATGATGACAATTCTGACGTCGAAAACATGACGGAGATCGTCCCGCCCCCTCCAGCAGGGCCGAACCTGATTGGCTATTTTCCCACAGCCCGTTCCCAACGTTGCTCCAAGAACAGTTTGGTCTATGGACCGGTTGCACGTCTATCAAACCTTAATTCAGATCTAAAAGTAAAACACTTCGCATGCTGAAATCTGAATGGTGCCGTATCGCAGGCAGTATCTGTGGATGCAAGTTTAAAGTTCAAGACCTTTCAAAGTTTAGAGGATTTTAAAATACAGATTAAGTGAGGTAGGAAAATCTAAGGAGTAGGTATATAATAGAGAAGGCATAGGAGATTAAATGGCAAACTGTTTTTGCCAACTGTTTATATTTAAGATTATAAATACAAAACTGAAAATCGTCTACATTCTGCGTTCTGTTTTCTTTGTACTACTTTCAATGTATTTATGAATGGCATGATCTGTCTGCAAGGGCACATTAAGCAAAAGCTTTTCACTCTACTTCGTTACATTGACCTGTACCGGTAACTGCTGGTCAAGTAGCATCAGCGAAGAGAGAAACAGCGTCAGCTTTCCTGGGTAAGGACACTTCTTTAGAGCGAGAATTGTGAGAAAATTTGCGTGTTAATTTGCAGAGAGGTGAAGGAGAGCAGAGGAGACAAATGAGGGAATAAGGTGTGGACCAAAGTTAACAAATTAAGAGACAGAATGGGAAGAGGAACCATATTGAAACATGGAAGTCCCGCCTCACCTGTGGGGAGGGATATGGTGATCGAGTAATTAGTGGAAACCATTAAATTCAGTATACAGTCCTAACGGAAGACGATGTGCTGCCCTTGATTTTACACCGAAGAACAATCTAGAAGTCCAAAGAAAAAGGAGGTGCTGGGTGGAGAAAAAGCGACTGAGGGCTGGAAGCTCAGGATCACACATACAAAATGCTGGAGGAACCCAGCAGATCAGGCAGCATCAAGGGAGGGGAATAAATAGTCGCCGTTTCGGGCCAAGATGCTTCACCAGGACGGATGAGGGCCCTCCAGGTTCAGAGTCATGTCAGTGGATCAAACAGAGATGCTCTGCAAAACAGTCACTCAATCTGCATTTGGTTTTTCCGTTGTAGAGGGAACCATTTTGTGAGCACTTCATATATTGGAGTATAAAAGTTGCATTGTTTGCTGTGTTACGAAGGATGAACAACTCTGATGGGCAGAAGGGTGCAGAGTCGCCCATGCCCCCCCCCCCCTTGGAGGATCGCAAATCACTACTATTTCAATGCTGTTATCAAGGAAGTAAGAGAGACAAAGGAAATCTGCCAGGGCAGTTGTTATTGATAACAGCTCATGAAAGTTAATGAGAGAGAGACACAGCTAAGAGTTACCCAGGGTGGATCGTCTCCTAGTGACAAAAGGGGAGATTTACTGCTATTGTCTTTTGGAGAAGGATTGTTTACTTGGTACTGTTCTATTCATTGAAACCCCTCAGGGGACAACCAGAGTGGGCTGGTTTGATGGGTTACATCATCCCAACCTGATTGACACCTGAGACCCCGTGAGTGGGGATAAAAGTGAGGTCTGGGGTAACACCCCTCAGACGCACCAGGAGAAACGCTAGTGAGCAGCAGAAACCCACGAAACAGTGTGGGACATCGGAGACCGAATGAAGGGTCGGTAAATTTTAACTCACAGTGTTTATAACGAGAGTGGTGGGTGCTTGTGTGTGTGTCCACCCTTGCCTGGGTGACGAGTCCACCACGGAAGAACGGTCTAGCTAAAGGACGGAGGGGTCATACGTGAATGGCCACAACAACAACGCATCGACGGATCAACATCGTAAAGGAAGGTTGGCAAGATAATAGCTGTTACTGTTCACACGTTTTCTCTCTCTCTCTCTCTCTCTCTCTCTCTCCAACAATTGCAACACATCGACCGACAACTACCGCAGCCTGCATGAACTGAACTGAACTTTATTTTTCCATCTGACAATTCATTATCCCCTAGACAACGATAGAGCTTGTTTTATTATTGATTATTATTATACCCGCACTTTTAGGTTTAGTATTGCTAACGTGTATTATCTGTATATTTGCATTGATATTGATTT
Source organism: Hemitrygon akajei (assembly GCF_048418815.1). NCBI lineage: Eukaryota > Metazoa > Chordata > Chondrichthyes > Myliobatiformes > Dasyatidae > Hemitrygon > Hemitrygon akajei. The sequence goes on from NC_133145.1 coordinate 47,592,371, forward strand.
GTATATTTTTACTAATAAACACTGTTGAAAATAGTACCAGCAGACTCCAACGGACACTTCTATCTTTGCTGGTAAGACACCCAGTTACGGGGTACATAACAAATTGGGGCCTGGTCTCGAGATTTGATACCAAATTGGAGGGCCAGTGAATCGGGCTATAAGTCCAGACTTGGATCTGGTTGCATGGGTAACCAGACGGGAAGCCAGCAAAGATGGACGTAGACGAATTTACACAAAACCCGACTTTGAAGGCGCTAGAGGATGCCACAAAGACGGACTTGGTAAATATTGCGAAAGGATTAAATCTCACAGAGGTGAAGTCGTCAATGAAAAAGTGGGAGATGCAGAGGGCCATAACTCAGTATTATATTGAGAAGGATGTGTTTTTGGCTGAGGTATTGGAACATATCCCTGAAAAGGTACCAGCTATTGGGACGGTTCAGGTAGAGTTGGAGAAATTAAGGCTGGATGTGGAACGGAAGAAAAGGGAGTATGAGCTCCAGCTAAAGGAGTTAGAGGCGAAAAGGGAGTATGAGCTCCAGCTAAAGGAGTTAGAGGCGAAAAGGGAGTATGAGCTCCAGCTAAAGGAGTTAGAGGCGAAAAGGAGAAGGAAAGAGCTGAAAAGGAGAGGGAGCATGGACGTAGGTTACTACAGCTGGAAGCAGAGGAAAGGGAGAAGGAAAGAGCTGAAAAGCAGAGGGAGCATGAGGAGAAGGAGAAACAGAGGCAGCATGAGCTGGAAATAGAGAAGTTAAAGCAAGAGAGAAGAGTCCCAGGGGAAGACCGAGAGGAGAGGTTTAATGTTAGTAGGGAGTTTAGGTTAGTACCTCCGTTCGAGGAGACAGATGTTGATAGTTATTTCTAGCATTTTGAAAAGGTGGCAGTGAATCAGAAGTGGCCCAGAGATCAGTGGGTGGCGTTGTTACAAAGTGTGTTAAAAGGGAAGGCTCAACGGGCATATGTGGCATTGTCCATGGACGTGTCTGTGGATTATGAGGAAATAAAACTATGAGTTAATCCCTGAAGCATATAGACAAAAGTTCAGAGATTTAAAGAAAGTGTGGAATCAGACGTATGCAGAGTTTGCCTATGAGAAGGGTGTGCTCTTGGATCGCTGGTGTGCAGCAGAAAAGGTGGAGGAGGATTTCCGGTGTTTCGGAGAGTTAATTCTGATTGAGGAATTTAAAGGTTGTGTTTCGGATGATATCCGGATGTATTTGAAAGAGAAGCCGAATAAGTCTATATCAGAATTTGCCAGGTTCGCAGTTGAATATGCCCTAACCCACAAGACAAAGTTTTCCTCGAATAAGAGTTACCAGAAAGACCGTAGGGATGGTAGAGAAAGCCGGCCGGCTGAGGTAGAAAATAAGCCGGGAGCTAGTGGTAAAGGTAAGGAGGAAGAAAGGCAGGCTGGCAGGAGGGCTCCTGGCTTGACCTGTTTTAATTGTGGAAAGGTTGGTCATATTGCATCTAAGTGCTTTGCTCTGAGGAAGGAGACAGGAAAAGGGAACGCAGCAGTCCCTACAGGGTGTATTGTGTCGATCAGCAAATCGACGAGAAAGGCCCAGGTAGATAAAATACAAGAGGGGCATGAGAAATTTATTTCAGAAGGGACCGTGTCTGTGAAAGAGGGAGAAACCCCAGTTCCAGTGAGGATCTGGAGAGATACTGGAGCTGATTAGTCATTGATTCTCAGTAAGGTACTAGATTTTGGTCCTGAGACTGGAGAGGTAGTTTTGAGAGACATAGGAAAAGGGAACAGAAGCTGTGCCTTTGCATGGGATCATTAAAAATTGTGATCTGGTAACTGGACCAGTTGAAATAGGGGTACGGTCAGAATTACCGAGAGACGGCGTGGACGTCCTTCTTGGTAATGATTTAGCGGGGGGGGAGGTGTGTTCAGCCGTGAAGCTGACGAGCAAGCCTGTAAGTGTTGAGGATCCGTCCCTAGTTTCCAAGATCTATCCCGCATGCGCGACCACTCGCAGCATGTCGGGAAAGGTAGCTGAGAAAGAGACCAGTTTAAATCAGTCCAGTGTCGATTTGGCTGAGACGTTTTTACCGACCCTGTACCAAGAGGGGTTAGGGGATGGTAAAACGGAGAATAGGGAGGTGAAAGAGAGTAAAGGAGAGGAGGTAGACCTACCCTTAGCCAAGAGGGAATTTATAGAGGCACAGAGTAAAGATGAGAAACAGATAAGGCAGTTAGAAGGTCCAGGGTTGGACATGGATGATCTGTCTGGCTTGACGGAACTGTTTGAAGAAGTTGAAAAATTGAAATGTGTTCCCAATAATGATATAAGGGCAGTCCTAGATGAAAGGGATGCCGTTACCTTGAAGGAGTCTGCTGGGTTAGCAGATGAAATTGTTTTAACCCGCAGGGTTGAGTTTACTCCGGATGGGAGTTGCCCAGAGAGTAACTGGGAGGATCAGGGGAACTTAGAATTTGAAAAAGGGACTGGTATGGAAAACCTGGAAGAGTTAGATGTCCTGGTTGAGTGTGTTCAAGATGTGGATGTACATGGTACTGAACCTAGTAATGAAACTCAGGAAAAGTCTGAGGTATCTGATTTAGTTGAAAAGGAATGCAGTCCTTTTGGGTCAGATGGACTCGGTTCAGTGAAGAAAGGGTTAATCTTGGTACCAGTGGGAAGTGAGAATTCTCAGTTGTTTGTGTTAGAAGGTGTGTTAAAAGTTAGTGAGGAGATGGGAGCTGGTGAGGTGAATATTATTATTGAAGGAGAAGGGAAAAGTGTAGTTCCTAAATTGAATAAAGAAAATTTAAAGTCCGGATTGGTTTCAGAAGCAGTAACCAGGCTGAAGGAACTATGGCTTGTTAACAAGGTGCCTGTGAATCAAGTACAGTTTGTTTTGGAATTTAAAGGTAAACAACTTGCAGATGTTAAACTGAAAACTAATAGAATGAAGGGTCCTGAAGATAAAACTAATGACTTGCTTAAAAATAAAGAATTGTGTGGAAGTTCAGAAGATGGGCTAAGTTTGGAAAACATTGTTGATAAAATAACTCCTATGAAAGGAGTATGTGAAAGCCTATTCCACACTGGTGAGCAAGCTAACCACGTGAGAGTTAAGTGGAAAAGAGGCAAAGGTTGACAAAATGCCACTTTAAATAACAGGACCTGGTTTTGAGGGATTTCGACAAAGCATGTAAATAATAAAGACAATACCATGGAAGATTGACTGTTAAGTTTAAAAGTAAAATACAGATTAGTATTTGCATAAACTTTTGTAATGTACTACAGAATAATCACACATGTATTGGTTCACATTTTGTAATATATACTTAAGATCACAACCCTTTAGTTTTGTTTTTACTGAAGAAAAGGAATCAAAATAGCTGGTTATTAAATTGGAGTCTGATGCTACAGGAATTTATTAGGATACAACATATTAAAGGAAGTGATAATGTACTCACTGACTTCTTATCTAGATGCTAAGTTGAATGTATATCTGTATTACTCTGTAGTTAAAAACTCTTTTGTATTGTGTTAGATTCTGTAATTCTGTAAGACTCTGTATTAGTTAATTTTCCCCTTTGGTGAAAATTCTTAGAAGGATGGGGGTGTTACGAAGGATGAACAACTCTGATGGGCAGAAGGGTGCAGAGTCGCCCATGTCCCCCCCCTTTTGGAGGATCGCAAATCGCTACTATTTCGATGTTGTTATCAAGGAAGTAAGAGAGACAAAGGAAATCTGCCAGGGCAGTTGTTAGATAGATAGATAGATAGATACTTTATTCATCCCCATGGGGAAATTCAACTTTTTTCCAATGTCCCATACACTTGTTGTAGCAAAACTAATTACATACAATACTTAACTCAGTAAAAAAATATGATATGCATCTAAATCACTATCTCAAAAAGCATTAATAATAGCTTTTAATAATAGCTTATTGATAACAGCTCATGAAAGTTAATGAGAGAGACACACAGCTAAGAGTTACCCAGGGTGGATCGTCTCCTAGTGACAAAAGGGGAGATTTACTGCTATTGTCTTTTGGAGAAGGATTGTTTACTTGGTACTGTTCTATTCATTGAAACCCTTCAGGGGACAACCAGAGTGTGCTGGTTTGATGGGTTACATCATCCCAACCTGATTGACACCTGAGACCCTGTGAGTGGGGATAAAAGTGAGGTCTGGGGTAACACCCCTCAGACGCACCAGGAGAAACGCTAGTGAGCAGCAGAAACCCACGAAACAGTGTGGGACATCGGAGACCGAACGAAGGGTCAGTAAATTTTAACTCACAGTGTTTATAACGAGACCGGTGGGGGCTTGTGTGTGTGTCCACCCTTGCCTGAGTGATGAGTCCACCACGGAAGAACGGTCTAGCTAAAGGACGGAGGGGTCATACGTGAATGGCCACAACAACAACGCATCGACGGATCAACATCGTAAAGGAAGGTTGGCAAGATAATAGCTGTTACTGTTCACACGTTTTCTCTCTCTCTCTCTCTCTCTCTCTCCAACAATTGCAACACATCGACCGACAACTACCGCAGCCTGCATGAACTGAACTGAACTTTATATTTCCATCTGACAATTCATTATCCCCTAGACAACGATAGAGCTTGTTTTATTATTGATTATTATTATACCCGCACTTTTAGGTTTAGTATTGCTAACGTGTATTATCTGTATATTTGCATTGATATTGATTTGTATATTTTTACTAATAAACACTGTTGAAAATAGTACCAGCAGACTCCAACGGACACTTCTATCTTTCCTGGTAAGACACCCAGTTACGGGGTACATAACAAATTGGGGCCTGGTCTCGAGATTAGATACCAAATTGGAGGGCCAGTGAATCGGGCTATAAGTCCAGACTTGGATCTGGTTGCGTGGGTAACCAGACGGGAAACCAGCAAAGATGGACGTAGACGAATTTACACAAAACCCGACTTTGAAGGCGCTAGAGGATGCCACAAAAACGGACTTGGTAAATATTGCGAAAGGATTAAATCTCACAGAGGTGAAGTCGTCAATGAAAAAGTGGGAGATGCAGAGGGCCATAACTCAGTATTATATTGAGAAGGATGTGTTTTCAGCTGAGGTATTGGAACATATCCCTGAAAAGGTACCAGCTATTGGGACGGTTCAGGTAGAGTTGGAGAAATTGAGGCTGGACGTGGAACGGAAGAAAAGGGAGTATGAGCTCCAGCTAAAGGAGTTAGAGACGAAAAGGGAGTATGAGCTCCAGCTAAAGGAGTTAGAGGTGAAAAGGAGAAGGAAAGAGCTGAAAAGGAGAGGGAGCATGAATTTAGGTTAAAACAGCTGGAAGCAGAGGAACGGGAGAAGGAAAGAGCTGAAAAACAGAGGGAGTATGAGGAGAAGGAGAAACAGAGGCAGCATGAGCTGGAAATGGAGAAGTTAAAGCAAGAGAGAAGAGTCCCAGGGGCAGACCGAGAGGAGAGGTTTAATGTTAGTAGGGAGTTTAGGTTATTACCTCCTTTCGAGGAGACAGATGTTGATAGTTATTTCTTGCATTTTGAAAAGGTGGCAGTGAATCAGAAGTGGCCCAGAGATCAGTGGGTGGCATTGTTACAAAGTGTGTTAAAAGGGAAGGCTCAACGGGCATATGCGGCATTGTCCATGGACGTGTCTGCGGATTATGAGGAAGTAAAAGAGGCTATCCTTCAGGCCTATGAGTTGGTACCTGAGGCATATGGACAAAAGTTCAGAGATTTAAAGGAAGTGTGGAATCAGATGTATGCGGAGTTTGCCTATGAGAAGGGTGTGCTCTTGGATCGTTGGTGTGCAGCAGAAAAGGTGGAGGAGGATTTCCGGCGTTTCAGAGAGTTAATTCTGATTGAGGAATTTAAAGGTTGTGTTTCGGATGATATCCGGATGTATTTGAAAGAGAAGCCGAATAAGTCTATATCAGAATTTGTCAGGTTCGCAGTTGAATATGCCCTAACCCACAAGACAAAGTTTTCCTCGAATAAGAGTTACCAGAAAGACCGTAGGGATGGTAGAGAAAGCCCGCCGGCTGAGGCAGAAAATAAGCCGGGAGCTAGTGGTAAAGGTAAGGAGGAAGAAAGGCAGGCTGGCAGGAGGGTTCCTGGCTTGACCTGTTTTAATTGTGGAAAGGTTGGTCATATTGCATCTAAGTGCTTTGCTCTGAGGAAGGAGACAGGAAAAGGGAACGCAGCAGTCCCTACAGGGTGTATTGTGTCGATCAGCAAATCGACGAGAAAGGCCCAGGTAGATAAAATACCAGAGGGGCATGAGAAATTTATTTCAGAAGGGACCGTGTCTGTGAAAGAGGGAGAAACCCCAGTTCCAGTGAGGATCTGGAGAGATACTGGAGCTGATCAGTCATTGATTCTCAGTAAGGTACTAGATTTTGGTCCTGAGACTGGAGAGGTAGTTTTGAGAGGCATAGGAAAAGGGACAGAAGCTGTGCCTTTGCATGGGATCATTATAAATTGTGATCTGGTAACTGGACCAGTTGAAATAGAGGTACGGTCAGAATTACCGAGAGACGGCGTGGACGTCCTTCTTGGTAATGATTTAGCAGGGGGTGAGGTGTGTTCAGCCGTGAAGCTGACGAGCAAGCCTGTAAGTGTTGAGGATCCGCCCCTAGATTCCAAGATCTATCCCGCATGCGCGATCACTCGCAGCATGTCGAGAAAGGCAGCTGAGAAAGAGACCAGTTTAAATCAGTCCAGTATCAATTTGACTGATACGTTTTTACCGACCCTGTACCAAGAGGGGTTAGGGGATGGTAAAACGGAGAATAGGGAGGTGAAAGAGAGTAAAGGAGAGGAGGTAGACCTACCCTTAGCCAAGAAGGAATTTATAGAGGCACAGAGTAAAGATGAGAAACAGATAAGGCAGTTAGAAGTCCAGGGTTGGACATGGATGATCTGTCTGGCTTGACAGAACTGTTTGAAGAAGTTGAAAAATTGAAATGTGTTCCCGATAATGATATAAGGGCAGTCCTAGATGAAAGGGATGCCGTTACCTTGAAGGAGTCTGCTGGGTTAGAAGATGAAATTGTTTTAAACCGCAGGGTTGAGTTTACTCCGGATGGGAGTTGCCCAGAGAGTAACTGGGAGGATCAGGGGAACTTAGAATTTGAAAAAGGGACTGGTATGGAAAACCTGGAAGAGGTAGATGTCCCGGTTGAGTGTGTTCAAGATGTGGATGTACATGGTACTGAACCTAGTAATGAAACTCAGGAAAAGTCTGAGGTATCTGATTTAGTTGAAAAGGAATGCAGTCCTTTTGGGTCAGATGGACTCGGTTCAGTGAAGAAAGGGTTAATCTTGGTACCAGTGGGAAGTGAGAATTCTCAGTTGTTGGTGTTAGAAGGTGTGTTAAAAGTTAGTGAGGAGATGGGAGCTGGTGAGGTGAATATTATTATTGAAGGAGAAGGGAAAAGTGTAGTTCCTAAATTGAATAAAGAAAATTTAAAGTCCGGATTGGTTTCAGAAGCAGTAACCAGGCTGAAGGAACAATGGCTTGTTAACAAGGTGCCTGTGAATCAAGTACAGTTTGTTTTGGAATTTAAAGGTAAACAACTTGCAGATGTTAAACTGAAAACTAATAGAATGAAGGGTCATGAAGATAAAACTAATGACTTGCTTAAAAATAAAGAATTGTGTGGAAGTTCAGAAGATGGGCTAAGTTTGGAAAACACTGTTGATAAAATAACTCCTATGAAAGGAGAATGTGAAAGCCTATTCCACACTGGTGAGCAAGCTAACCACGTGAGAGTTAAGTGGAAAAGAGGCAAAGGTTGACAAAATGCCACTTTAAATAACAGGACCTGGTTTTGAGGGATTTCGACAAAGCATGTAAATAATAAAGACAACACCATGGAAGATTGACTGTTAAGTTTAAAAGTAAAATACAGATTAGTATTTGCATAAACTTTTGTAATGTACTACAGAATAATCACACGTGTATTGGTTCACATTTTGTAATATATACTTAAGATCACAACCCTTTAGTTTTGTTTTTACTGAAGAAAAGGAATAAAAATAGGTGGTTATTAAATTGGAGTCTGATGCTACAGGAATTTATTAGGATACAACATATTAAAGGAAGTGATAATGTACTCACTGACTGCTTATCTAGATGCTAAGTTGAATGTATATCTGTATTACTCTGTAGTTAAAAACTCTTTTCTATTGTGTTAGATTCTGTAATTCTGTAAGACTCTGTATTAGTTAATTTTCCCCTTTGGTGAAAATTCTTAGAAGGATGGGGGTGTTACGAAGGATGAACAACTCTGATGGGCAGAAGGGTTCAGAGTCGCCCATGTCTCCCCCCCTTTTGGAGGATCGCAAATCGCTACTATTTCAATGCTGTTATCAAGGAAGTAAGAGAGACAAAGGAAATCTGCCAGGGCAGTTGTTATTGATAACAGCTCATGAAAGTTAATGAGAGAGACACACAGCTAAGAGTTACCCAGGGTGGATCGTCTCCTAGTGACAAAATGGGAGATTTACTGCTATTGTCTTTTGGAGAAGGATTGTTTACTTGGTACTGTTCTATTCATTGAAACCCTTCAGGGGACAACCAGAGTGGGCTGGTTTGATGGGTTACATCATCCCAACCTGATTGACACCTGAGACCCCGTGAGTGGGGATAAAAGTGAGGTCTGGGGGTAACACCCCTCAGACGCACCAGGAGAAACGCTAGTGAGCAGCAGAAACCCACGAAACAGTGTGGGACATCGGAGACCGAACGAAGGGTCGGTAAATTTTAACTCACAGTGTTTATAACGAGACCGGTGGGCGCTTGTGTGTGTGTCCACCCTTGCCTGGGTGACGAGTCCACCACGGAAGAACGGTCTAGCTAAAGGACGGAGGGGTCATACGTGAATGGCCACAACAACAACGCATCGACGGATCAACATCGTAAAGGAAGGTTGGCAAGATAATAGCTGTTACTGTTCACACGTTTTCTCTCTCTCTCTCTCTCTCTCCAACAATTGCAACACATCGACCGACAACTACCGCAGCCTGCATGAACTGAACTGAACTTTATATTTCCATCTGACAATTCAATATCCCCTGGACAACGATAGAGCTTGTTTTATTATTGATTATTATTATACCCGCACTTTTAGGTTTAGTATTGCTAACATGTATTATCTGTATATTTGCATTGATATTGATTTGTATATTTTTACTAATAAACACTGTTGAAAATAGTACCAGCAGACTCCAACGGACACTTCTATCTTTGCTGGTAAGACACCCAGTTACGGGGTACGTAACAGCTGTGTAACCAAAACTATGTAGTCAGCTTTGTGTTTGCTATTTGCTATGTATGTATCCAATTTAGTAGTAGAATGAAATCTCTGTATTGTCTCTGTACTATTGAACACATCAGTGACTTAAGAATGTAGCCAAATAAGAAGATAATGGTGTGTTAATGAGAGGCTAGCTAAGAGATAACTGTGGCCAGGGATGAGGTAACACGTGGCCCAAAAAGTAGATTAGAACATGATTAAGTTAATGGGTAGAAACAATAATGGCAAGTCAGGAGCTGATGTACTGGTGATACACAACTGTAGACCGATTGGATATGCTAATGCAACTAAACCAGGACATTGCTATAAAAAATGCTATGTACAAGGATCGGTGGGCAACCAGCGACCAGCTCACTGACTGTCTTTGATTTGCAAATTAAAGTTTAACACTTCTTGAAGAATCTTCTGCATCTCCTGCGTTTGTGGGGCACAAGAAACCACGACACATGCAGTTGGTTAAACTGAAAGAATATATATGAACTTGGGCTTCATCTGGAAGGACAATGTGAGTGTCTGAATGGTGGGAAGAGAAGAGGTAACAGGGCAGGTGATGCTTCTCCCACTGTCACATGGAGAAGTTCAGTGCCAAAAGGTGAGGGTGGTGGAGGTGAAAAGGAGATGTGGAGATAACAGTCCCTTCACAATACTCAAATAAGAGAGAAAAATTAGCAGGTGATGGACTCCTTCAAATGAGCCAATATTTCCTGTGCCATTCGTTGTTGGTGGTAGTGGGCATTGAGTATGATTTAGAAAACTGCAGATGCTGGAAATCCAGAGTAACACACACAAAATGACACACAAAACCCTAGTCAAGCCTTGACAAAACTTGGTGTAGTCGGCAGGATCGGAAAGAGACCCACTGAAAGGAAACGGCAGATTGGGGACGCTTCCCAGTCCTCTAGGGACCCCCACGGGGCTAACAGAATTAAGGGTGCACCCAAACAAAAGGTAAGCGCTTCTTGCGACAATTTGGACTAAGAATTCTGTTGGTTTTGGGGAGGTCTTGGAGTCTCAGAAGTGTGGAACCACTGCCGAAGGGTCTCTCCGGTCCAAAGAATCTGGCAAAATTGGGGGTTAACAGGAGGCTCAGAGGATTGATCAAGAACACTGCAGTGAGGGTAAGTACAAATAAGCTAATAAGAAGTGAAGTGAAGAAAAAATCCTCGTGGTGTTGGTAAGTTCCTGTGGATACCGCTTCATATGAAATGAAGGTCTGAATGGGCAGGGAAAGGAAAAATAGAGAAAATCCTCGTTGATACCACCTTAAGAGATAAGGGTCTGAATAGACGTGGCTTCTGTTCAGAGGCCTGTGTATAACTCCCATCAGGTTATTTTAAGACGTACAAACAAGCTGGATGAACTCAGCAGTTCGGGCAGCATCCGTGGAAATGAGCCGTCAACGTTTCGGGCCGAGACCCTTCGTCAGGGTATTTTAATCCTTGCAATTTCTTAACTCTACCCACAAGGATTCTACATCTTTCGTTCCTATGTCACCTTTCTAAGGATTTGACTTCAATTTTTATCAAAAGAGCAACCCAACCCCTTCTGCCTACCTGCCTCTCCTTTTGATACAACATGTATCCTTAGATATTAATCCACCAACTGTGATCTTCTCTCAGCTACAACACAGTGATGCACACAACGTCATACTTGTGTTACGAATGTGCCACAACTCTGAGGGGCCGAAGGGTACAAAGTTGCCCCCTCCTTTTTGAGAATTGCAAGATTGCTATTAATTCGGGTCTGGGACCCAGGAAATGAGAGAGAATCCACAAGGTTTGGAATGTGTCCTGGCCTCAGCGAAACAAAAAACCCCTGATAACGGCTATTGTCTCTTGGAGACGGAATTGTGTATTGAGTACTGTACTATTCATTGAAGCCCCTCAGGGGACGACCAGAGTGGGCTGGTTGAGGGATTGCATCATCCCAACCTGATTGACATCTGAGACCCCGTGAGTAAGGATAAAAAAGGGTCTGGGGAACAACCCCTTTAGACGCACCAGGAGAAACACTAGAAATCCCGTGACAGCGTTTAATAGCGACAGCCGGTGGGGGGCTCGTGTGCGTCCTTCCCTTGCCTGGGATTGGCGGGCTTGCCATGGAAGAACGGCTTAGCTAAAGGAGAGGCCACAAGTGAATGGCCACGACAACAAGACTCCGACGGATCGAAATCATAAAAGGAAAGCCGGCAAGTTTCTCAAAATCTCTCTCTCTCTCCAACCATTGCCACACAGCGGTCCCCAAAGGCTGCAGCCTGCATGAATTGAGTGACTTTTATATTTCCATCGGACAATACATTATCCCCTAGACAACGATAGAGCTTATTTCTTATTGATTATTATTATACCCGCACTTTTAGATTTAGTATTGACGACGTATATTATCTGTATATTTGCATTGATATTACTTTTGTGTATTCTTACTAATAAATACTGTTAAAAATAGTATCATCAGACTTCAACGGACCTCTCTATCTTTGCTGGTAAGTGACCCAGTTACGGGGTTCGTAACACCTGCCAATCTCTAACTCTGCTACTTATTCTGTATACTGTGTGCATTTAAATATAGGACTTCCTGCCCTGTATTCATCACCCTTTTTGATTTTGCCCCATGTTACACTAATCCTTGTGAAAAATAACTTGTTACATCTTACCAAGCAGAAGATGATACTTCTAAAATACAGTGGTGCTAGAAAGTTTGTGAACCTTGTAGAATTTTCACTATTTCTGCTAAAATATGATCAGATCTTCATGTGTCCTAAAACTAGATAAAGAACACCCAATTAAATTAATAATCCAAAAACATTATACTTCTTCATTGAGAACAGTATATTTATTTTTTTGAGTATTAACAATATTTTATTGAGAAAAATGATCCAATATTACATGTATTTGTTGGAAAAAGTTATGTGAACCTCTGGGGTAATGCTTTCTACAAAAGTTATTTGGAGTCAGGTGCTCCAATCAATAAGATGAGATTGGAGGTGTGGGTTGTGGAGGTGCCCTGTCGTAGAAAAAAAGACAAAGTCATGTTACTGACAGAGCCCACTCTTCTCAAAAACGATCTGTTTTTCTGCACCATGCCTTGATCAAAACAACTTTCAGAGGACCTTAGAAGAACTGTGGAGATGCATGAAGCTGGAAAAGGCTACAAAAACATTTCTAAAGACCTGAGTGTTCATCAATGCACAGGAAGAGAAAATGCCTACAAATGAGGGGAATTCAGTACTGTGGCTACTCTCCCTAGGAGTGTGCATCCTGCAAAGATCACAGCAAGAGCACAACGTGAAATGCTGAAGGAGGTGAAAAAGAACCCAAGGGCAGCAGCAAAAGACCTGCAGAAATCTCTAGAACTTGCTGAAGTCTCTGCTCATGTGTCCATTATAAGAAAGACACTAAACAAGAATGGTGTTCATGGAAGATCACCATGGAAAAATCCACCACTCTCCAAGAATATTGCTGCACATCTCCAGTTTGCAAAAGACCACCTGGGTGTTCCACAACACTTCTGGGACAATGTTCTGTGGACAATTGAGACAAATGTTGAACTTTTTGACAGAAATACACTTTGCTATGTTTGGAAGATAAAGGGTACTGCACACCAACACTAAAGCCTCATCCTAACTGTGAAGCATTATGGTTTGGGGTTGCTTTGCTGTCTCAGGGCCCGGACAAGTTGCAATCACTGAGGGAACAATTAATTCAAATTGTATCAAAACATTTTACAGGAGAATGTCAGGGTAGCAGTCTGTCACCTGAAGCTTAACAGAAGTTGGATAATACAACAAGACAATGATCCGAAAGATAAAAGTAAATCAATAACAGAATGGTTTAAAGAGAAGAAAATTTGTGTTTTGGAATGGCTGAGTCGAAGTCCTGACCTTAATCCTATAGAAATGTTGTGGAAAGACTTGAAGCAAGCAGCTCATGCAAGGAAGCCCACCAACATCCCAGAGTTGAAGTATTTTTGTAAGGAGGAACGGCCTAAAATACCTCCAAGCCGACGTGCAGGATGAATCAACAGTTACCGAAAATGTTTGGTTGAAGTTATTGCTGTACAAGGGTGTCACACCACTGAAAGAAAAAGTTGACGTACTTTTTCCAACAAAGACGTAATATTTGATCATTGTTTCTCAATAAATAAATGAACAAGTATAATGTTTTGTGTTAATTATTTGGGTTCTCTATTTCTAGTTTTAGGACTTAAGTAAAGATCTGATTACATTTTAGGTCATACTTATGCAGAAATAGAGGAAATTCTACAGGGTTCATAAACTTTCTAGCACCACTGTAACTTCCTCTTCAGCTAACTCTGAAGAGAAACAGTTACTTTCCATCTTTCCCACACTCTCCCCTCTTCCATTGACACTGCTGCTAATGACAGAATGAAATGTCATGATACAGCATATGAAAACTATTAGATTCATCAGTGCAACTGATTTCACCTACTGATCCAAACAGTGGTAAGTATAGGGATATCATCCAACTGCTTTATGGTCAGACATTTCATGTTTGAGCAGGTTGGTCACTTTATACTTTAATCAAAACAAGATATTATTAGTCTTGTGTTTTGCAATTCTGTCTGGATCTTGTCCAGAGAAATTTATTATTTATGGGTTATGTTAGCACTTGATTTAAAATTTCTGTTTCTTTTTTTCAGGAACTATCACATCAGGTCACTTCTGTATTCCACAATCCTATTCACTGATTGAGGCCTACTGACGAAGATGTCAAGTTTCTAGTTGCGGAGGGAGGTACAGAGGTTCAGGTCTTGAAGGTTGATGATGAGTTTGGATTAGATAATTGTGTTGAATACCAAGCTATAGTTGACGAAGAATTCCTGCTGTCCAGATGGCCCAGAGCAGATGGTAGGCAATATCAGATAATTTCTGAGGCAGGAGTTCATTTCTGCCATAACCAACCACTCAAAGCACTTCCTTATGGTTGATGTAAGAACTACCAGATGCTCGTCATTGTGGCTGCTTACCACATTCTTCTAGGCACTGGTACAATATATGCCTTTTTGAACTAGATGGGAACCTCAAACTGCAGAAATGAGTGGTTGAATATGTCGATAAATATTCCAGCCAGATCTTTAATAATTGACCATGTATGCCTCTGGACCAGACCATTTTTGAGGATTCGCCCTCTCGAAGGATACCCTGATTTCAGCTTCAGAAAGAGAGAGATGACAGAGTTATCTGGAGATTCGGGAGCGTGTGGGTGTGTCATAGTTCTTCCTATCAAAGCATGCATAAAAGACATTGAGTACATCCAGAAATGATGGACTTCATTTATGCTATTTATGCAATTAGCATTTATGCAATTAGCCACTTATGCTAATTGATCTTGCCTCTAGGGAGTAATATTACACAAGCCCCATTGAGCGTCAATCTGTGATTCCAAGTTAGTCTGAAATTGCCTCTTCGTGCTCATATTGACTTTCCAGAGGTCATATCTGAGGTAGTCCTTGACAGATTATGAATCTCCCAGTGCATCGAGGGCTTCTGGTTGTGGAAGAATCTGTAAGTCCATAAGACCATAAAACATAGGGGCAGGATTAGGCTAATTGGCCGATTGGGTCTGCTCCACCATTTCATCATGGCTGATCCATTTCCCCTCAGCCCCATTCTCTTGCCTTCTCCCCCTAATCTTTTATGCCTTGACTAATCAAGACTCTATCAAGCTCTGCCTTAAATATATCCAATGACCTGTCCTACACAGCCACCTGTGACAACAAGTTCCACAGATTCATAGTCATCGGGCTGAAGATATTCCTCCTCATCTCCATTCTAAACGGACGTCTTTCTATTCTGAGGCTGTGACCTCTGATCCTAGACACTCCCACCATAGGAAATATCCCCTCCACATCCACTCTATCTAGGCATTCGACAGGTTTCAATGAGGTCCTGTCCCCCCCCACCGATTCTTCTAAATTCTAGCAAGTAAAGGCCCAGAGCTACCAATGGCTCCTGATATGATAACCCTTTCATTGCTGGAATCATTCTTGTGAACCTCCTGTGAACACCGTCCACTGTCAGCACATCCTTTCTTAAATAAGGGGCCTAAAACTGCTCACAATACTCCAAATGAGGCCTCACCCGTGTCTTATAAAGCCTCAGCATTACATCTTTGCTTTTATATGAATGCTAACGTTGCAATAGCCTTCCTCACCACTGACTCAGCACGCAAGTTAATCTTATCCCTTTGCACCTCTGATTTTTGAATTTTCTCCCTATTTAGAAAATAGTCCACCCCTTTATTTCTTCTGCCAAAGTACATTACAATGTACTTCCCTACATTAAATTCCATCTGCCACTTCTTTTCCCATTCCGCCAATCTGTCTAAGTCCTTTTGCACACACCCTGCTCCTTCAACACTACCAGCCACCCCACATATCTCTGTCCTTTCAATACGATGTGTATCCTTGGATGTTATTTTCCTAATTCTGAGCTTTCAGCCATGACTCAGAGATGCCCACATCATATCTGTCAATCTCTAACTACACTACAAGATCGTCTACCTTATTCCGTATACTGCATGGATTCAATTATAATTCCTTCAGTCCTGTTTTCATCACCCTTTTTGATTCTGATTTTGCTGTTAAACTTTAACCCATCCCACTGACTGCAATTTTGCCCCATCATTTGCCTATCCTTCCTCACATCTCAACACACACTGCATCTAGTTGTATACCAACTGCTCCATCCTTGGCCCTGTCTACTGTTGTTGCAAAGCAGCACACATCTGTGATTATATGAATTACAACAAGTAGTGAAAGGGGTATTCAGTTCAAGAAATGTATGTCCAGAGGTTAGACAGCTGGGTATGCAACCCTGAGGGTTGTCTCAACAGCTAAAGAGATAAAATGCATAGGATTGCATTGTCAAAGAGACTAAATGTGGTAGAGAAAGTAAGGAGGGGTAATGCACCATGGTCTTACTGATAGGAGAATGACATTCAGAATTCTGGCAAAACCTATTATAGTACAATGGAAATCAGAATGAATTTGAGAGAGATAAATGTTGAGCTGGAAAGCAAGTGCTATTCAAAACATTGGAAAAGAAAAGTTAGCTGAAGATATAACTGGAGTTGTAAGTGATGGCTAGCTCTCAGATAAGTTTGATGTTGTATAGTGAAAGGTAATGATTACCAAAAGAAGATGATTTTTTAACATTTATATTTGTAACAAAAGTATAATTTGGAGTATAAATTACTGCATAAAATCTAGATTAGGTAATATTATAATGTTTTAAAAATATTAACATTAGGAATCCTCACAAATATCATATCACCAAGTTTTTCCCAGTAATTAAAAGTGTGAACCTGACTGTACATACTTACTTAGCAAGGTAAATGACTTATATTGCATTTCTTTGCTTTAAATAGATGTAAGTTATCAACTATAAATTGCTGTATATTTGATATATCTAAGCACCTAAAAGCCATATTCATCTTATGTAAACTTAGGGTTTGAAATAAAGTAGTTTCTCCATTATAAGGAAACATATTGCTCCCTTTAATTATTTTCTTAAGAACATTGCATCATCTGAAAATAGTCATGAATCTGCAGTGCACGATGTTAGGATGCTTCTGTTTTGAGTATGGCTCAGCTAGGGCAGTCTTTCCACTTCCCCTTTCAATCAGGGATGCATAGTCTTCTGGAGATAGTATTTCTGCTGCCTTGAGGGAGCCCACCAATTTGTACCCAAGAACGCTTGGAAAGCAGATGTCTGAATTCTAAGGCCCTGTAAGAGAAGTTAAAGGACAGAACTCTCTGAAGGATTGTGTCATGATCTACCTTTGTCTGTTCCTCAGTACTACTCTGTTAAGAATGGGATAGTTGGCAGATAAGTATTGAGGGACAGAAAAGAGAGAGAGGAGAACGCTACAAGGCGTTCCCTCTCCGCAGGGGGAAATAGCTGAGACTGCCGTTTTCTGTGCATGATTAGCAAATGGAATGCTAGCCTATGTACCAAAGTAAGGCCCCACACAGTCTGATGCAGATGATTAGATATCTAATTTCCTGCCTGAACATGTTGCTGGAGCAGGAATCAGCTGTAGATTGAATATTTTTTATTGTCTGGGAATTATTTTAGTTACCCTGCAATTTCAATTCTTTCAATAGATCATAAGCTTAGATTAGACAATTTTCTTTAAAAAGTTTTTACGCCATAAAAGATTCAAAAAATTTAGCAGAAATCTTGGTGAACCAAGGGGTTAGTTACAGAGAGGAGCTTGAAGTACGTAAATATTACTGCAGTAAAGATATTGGGAAAAAATAAATGGATGAAAAATGGCAAAACTCATGTGAAGGAGACACTCTCTTTGTAAGGAAGGGGACTACAGAGAAAGTAAATTCCTCTTCCCACCCTGTCTCTTGCAAAAATGCCATTCCCTTCTCGCAATTCCTCCATCTCTGCCGCATCTGCTCTCAGGACGAGGCTTTTCATTCCAGGACGAAGAGATGTCTCCCTTTTTTAAACAAAGGGGCTTCCCTTCTTCCACCATCAACTCTGTTCTCAAACGCATCTCTCCCATTTCCTGCACATCTGCCCTCACCCCATCCACCCGCCACCCCACTCGGGATAGGGTTCCCCTTCTCCTCACCTACCACCCCACCAGCCTCCAGGTCCAACGTATAATTCTCCGTAACTTCCGCCACCTCCAATGGGATCCCACTACCAAGCACATCTTTCCTTCCCCCCCTTTCTGCTTTCCGCAGGGATCGCTCCCTATGTGACTCCCTTGTCCATTTGTCACCCCCATCCCTTCCCACCGATCTCCCTCATGGCACTTATCCTTGTAAGCGGAACAAGTGCTACACCTGCCCTTACACTTCCTCCCTCACCACCATTCAGGGCCCCAGACAGTCCTTCCAGGTGAGGAGAAACTTCACCTGTGAGTCGGCTGGTGTGGTGTACTGTGTCCGCTGCTTCCGATGTGGCCTTTTATATATTGGTGAGACCCGACGCAGACTGGGAGACCATTTCGCTGAACACCTAAACTCGGTCCGCCAGAGAAAGCAGGATCTCCCATTAGCCACACATTTTAATTCCACGTCCCATTCCCATTCTGATATGTCTATCCATGGCCTCCTCTATTGTCAAGATGAAGCCACACTCAGGTTGGAGGAACAACACCTTATATTCCATCTGGGTAGCTTCCAACCTGATGGCATGAACATTGACTTCTCTACCTTCCATTAATACCCCTCCTCCCCTTCTTACTACATCCCTGATTTATTTAGTTTTCCCCCCTCCATTTTTTTTCTCTCACTCTGCCCATCACTCTGTTCTCCATCTCCTTCTGGTGCTCCCTTCCCCCTTTCTTTCTCCCTAGGTCTCCCGTCCCATGATCCTTTCCCTTTTCCAGCTCTGTATCCCTTTTGCCAATCAGCTTTCCAGCTCTTAGCTTCACCCCACCCCCTCTTGTCTTCTCCTATCATTTCAGATTTCCCCCTCCCCCTCCTACTTTCAAATCTCTTACTATCTTTTCTTTCAGTTAGTCCTGACGAAGGGTCTCGGCCCGAAATGTCGACAGTGCTTCTTCCTATAGATGCTGCTTGGCCTGCTGCGTTCAATCAGCATTTTGTGTGTGTTGCTTGAATTTCCAGCATCTGCAGATTTCCTCGTGTTTGCTAAGTGAATTGCTTAGTAATGATCTTACAAAATTCCTGGACCCTGGACTAGTTCAATGGATTGAAAGGCTGCAAGTAAAACACTTACATAAAGTATAGGGAGACTAAACTAGGAATAATAGGCCACTTGGTCTGACATCAGTAGTCAGCAAAATGATGGAATCCAGTATTAAGGATCTAGAATCAGTATGCTTTAAAAATCATAAATGACTGGGTATTCATGGAAGTAATTAACAGTTCAGCAGAGGTTTATGTAACTTGGAGCCTAGGAGAATTACAGGGCCAGTGGAGGTAGTGTTTCTGGCTTTTAGAAGTAATTTACTAAGTGTATAGAATGATGAAGGATCTGGATAAGGTCGATAATGGAAGCTGTCCCATTGTTAGAGGGGTCAAGGTTTGGAGGTCATGGGAATTAGCACAGACAAGAATTGTGACTCAGATGAATGAGGTTGGCCAAAACGCCCTGTTTCTGTACTGTATCCATGTTACTATACAAAATAAAGGGTAATAGAATTAAACGCGATATGAGGAAAACCTTCCTTACATATAGGGTATGATTGAAATATGGAAAGAACTGCAAAGGGATATGCAGGCAGGTTCCATTGAGACTTTCAAGGGGGAATTGGATAAGTAAGGAAAAGTCAAAGTATATTTATTACCAAAGTATGCATACTTTATACACCCCTGATATTCATCTATCTACAGGCAGCTACAAAACAAACAAACCCAGTAGAACCCACTAAAACAAAAGAGGACCGTCAAACACTCAACGTAAAGAGGAAAAAAAACGTGCGAACAATAAAACTAAGCAAATAGCATTCAGAATTGGAGTTCACAAAAGTGAGTTCGCACTGTGCTAGTTGCAGGCCACTGCCACAGTTCAGTGCAGAGATGAGTAAACCTCGCGGAGTAACGAGTTGAAGTTCAGTACGGTGACGAGTAAACCTCGTGGCCCATGCCTCGCCTTCAGCCCCAACACCTTGTTCTTTTCAATCTGACCGAGTGCTTAAATCACCCAGACCTTGCTCTCAGACCCAGTCCCTGCCACTTCGATATGCCACCTAAATTTGACCCATGCCAAACTTTTCCAATTCGGTTCGGCGCTTAAGTCGATCAAACCTTCGATCTTTCCTCGCTCTCAGGCACGGGTCCGGGCCCTGCCGCCTTGACTCTGCATTGCCTCCACTCGTCTAGCCTCAGTTCCACTGAATTGAATTGCCCCCAAGTTCACTCCAGGAATGGTCAAACATTGGCCTATTCCCCTCTCGCTGGCCTGGACCCCATCACCTTAATTCAGGCTGTACACACCATGCCACAGCCATCCTGCACCTTTGAGACCTCAGTTCCCACTGCAAAAATGCCAGGTCATACAGGCGGTTCAAAAGCTCAGCTCTGACAGGGAAGTCAGAAAAAGTGTAATTACTGAAGTATTTAGTTGTGAAGGTTAAAATTGTGAACCTTTACAGCACTAAGGCCCTAAGTACACTTGATCAGCTCTGTCTGGCAATCCACGTTGTTCACATGCCTAACATCAGACTCCCAAATGCAAGGTATTCTGCAGATGCTGGAAATCACGAGCAACCAATCCAGATGAAGGTCTCGCCCGAGACCTCGACTTATTCTCCTCCAAAGACATTGCCTGACTTGCTGAGTTACTCCGGCATTTGGTGTGTGTTGCATCAGATTCCTGAAACACCTTCTTCTGGGCTGTGTCATGGGAAGAAGACTGAGAAAAATAGTTTGGCAAATGTACAAAACTTCTCTGGATAAAATGCAGCCTCTTCACTAACTCTAGAGAGTCCTAGGTCCAAGGCCACTCAAAATGAAGGTGTATCCAGAATGGTATTAAGAACCTGGAGTGCATGCTTCGGGAGTATGCAGGAACCCTGCAATAAGTGTGCAGGACCATATCAAATCATAAACTATGCCAGGCACATCATTCATTGCGGAGTCCATGGTTTTCGCATTGGCCTCATCAGTCACCTCAAAACCCCACCAGACCAGTGGAACAGATCATACTCAATCCCAATTGATTAAGAAGAAGAAGAAGGCAGCTTTTAGTGGTGAAAACTGTATGCAGTAATCTAAAGAGTCACAGCTTGCACTTTCCAAATTGAATAAACATCTTGTTAATCAACCAATTACTATGCTTGGCTTTGTGTCAGGAGGGTGTTTGGTCAACTGAGCCTCTCCTAGTGTCCTACCAATTCTGTAATAGAATGATAACAGCCCCATTGCATATCAACACTTCACATCTGCTATATTAAATTAAGGACTCATCCACTAATAACTTCAATTACAGCTTTATGCTGAAAATATTAGAATGTCCTGCAATTTGGAATGGGCCATATAAAGACTAAGCAAAATAGAAATTTGATTATTTATTTCTTTAGTTAGGGATACAGCACAACGAGCACGTGTGACAAATTAACCTGTCAACCCATACATCTTTGAAATGTGGAAGGAAGCTGAAGCACTCAGAGGAAACCCATGCAGTCATGGAGAAAATGTGCAACGTTCTTACAGAGAGCAGTGGAATATCAATAAAATTACAATCAATTGATTATGAAGAGGATCCTATACAGGATGTCATTAATTATAGTAAACGTTTCTGAAGTCATTTCAAAGCAAAGACAAGAAATATCTATTTAACATATATATAAATATAATCAATTTAACATATATAAATATATGTTATAGGTATTTGAGAAGGTGTGGAGAGCGTGAGAAAGGCTGGAGATTTTCGAGGAAGGTTCCAGAGAGCACAGTCAAAGCAACTGAGACTCTGCAATAGAGGACTGAGGTGTTGTCCAGGGTCCACAATTGAAAATGAAAATGCATTGCTGAGACATGGACACAGGTCACAGGGATAAGGCAGATGAAACCACAGTGCGATTTGAAAATAACAACAAAAAATATAAATTGCTTATCTTTGATGCAAGTCAACAGCGAAGTACAGCAGTAATTGGGGTGGGGGAGCAGTGATATTACATTGGATAGCACTAAAAGTATGTTTGATCATTGAACCAGGGAAAGGCTGCAAACTATCATGATTTCAATAATCAGCCAACACCAGCTTACTGTGGATCCAGTACTGTGTCACTATGGGAACCATGCCTCTTAAAGGTGCAAATATTGGAACCTCTTCAACAGATTGTGGCTGTTTGCCAGAGGACTCAGCACAATGGATGGATTTTGTGATCTTTTTCCAATGCGGCTTTAAAAGTCATGGTTAATCAGACCGAAGCCAGAAAACCCAAAGGAACACTGGGAAGTGACCCCACCCCCAACCCCATCACCACCTCCATCGGTGGGTGATTTGAGAACTCTGGGAGACTTAGTTTCCCTGTTAACTACGTCTGCATGAAGTCCACTGAGCTGCAGATCCTTCGAGACCGTGTTAAGGAACTGGAGCTGCAGCTGGATGACCTTCGGTTCATATGGGAGAATGAGGAGGTGATAAATAGGAGCTACAGTTGGTTACCTCGAAGTTTCAGGTGAAAGATATCTGGGTGACTATCAGGAGAGGGAAAGGGAATAGGTAGCCAGTACAGAGTGCCCTTGTGGCTGTTCCCCTCAATAATAAGTATAATGGTTTGGATACCATTGTGGGGCAGGGGTGGTGGGCATGTTGATTACCTACTAGGGGGAAGCCCCAGTGATCAGGTCTCTGAATTTGTCTCTGTGGCACAGAAGGGAAGGAGGGAGGAAGGCAGTGATAGGGGATTCCATAGTTAGAGGAGAATACAGGAGATTCTGGGAATATGACAGAGACACCTGGGTTACAGTTGAACCGTTTGATAACTGGCAATTCTTTGCGGTCATGTTTTCCAAATGTAGATAATGCCTTGCGCATCTATTTGTCACCCATGGTTACCAGCTGCAGTGGGGAACGCTCATTTTCAAAAGTGAAAGGATTAAAAATGAACTAAGGAGCACCATGGGTCAAAACAGATCGAACAATCTCACTCTAATGAACATTGAACATGAACTTCTGCATGAAATAGACATTTCCAGTATCATCAACAAATTTGCTCATGCTATATCTAGAAAATGCAACTCTTAAATTGTAGTTTTGTTACTTTTGACATTTGAAATTGATACCTACATGTAAGTAATACTGAAGTGTCAGACATTTGTCATATTATCTGGCTGTATAGCAAATGAAAAAAATTGAATTACTTTACTATGCAAGTAACTAATTTATGTTTTAATACTTATGTGCATTTTTTAAATTTAGGGCCCCTTTATAACATATGCTACAGGCTCCGCACTAGCTTAGTCCGGCCCTGAGCAGAACATGTGATTTTTGACTTTATCAATGGCAATAAAGTCCCTGACATAAACGCCCCAAATGCTATCAAAAGGCACCTTTTCAAAAGTAAACTCTGAACCACAGGAAAAAGATGCCAAGTCATTGCTCTTAATGTGTGAGAAGTCTTTGTAAAGTTTACTTACTGAGGCCAGGAGGTGGAGCTCACTCATGGCAAATATCCCCGAAGAGAAGAAGGACTGGCCCCTGATTGGTGGAGAAAGGCACCTGCAGGAAGTTGTGGACGGACTGAGGGGTGATATAGGTCAGGAATTCACCCCCCCCCTTGCACCCTGATTTTGTATCATTTCAATAAATGAGAAGAAAATTCGAGGTGATGCTGTCAAGGGATTTCCAATCTAGGTTCTGCAAAGACTGTTCAGACTTAGATTGGATTTTTGCCACGTACACCGGGGTGCAATGAAATACCTTGGTCGCATGAAGCTCAGAGAACATGGTAACTAATAATACAACAACAGCAGAATGGTGCGAAGTACAAAAGAAATGAGAGAGGATAATAGTTCGGTCTGAGGCAGTGCCAAAGGAAATGCTGAAGCATCAATAATAGAGTAACAATGAGAGGTAGAGTTAAGAGTCCGAGCACCACTGGGAAGGGGATGTGAAAGTAGCGAATAGTTTAGAAGTCCTTTAGCAGTGGTGAAGAAGCTGGTCTCCTGGGTTTTCAAACTCTCGTATCTTATCCCAGAAGGTAGAAAAGAGATGATACAAAGATAGGTGGAGGGGTAGGTAGTTTTGAGGAAGCAGGGAGTCTGCAGAAGGGCTTGGACAGATTATGAGAATGGGTAAAGAAATGGCAGATGGAACATAGTGTAGCGAAGTGCATGGTCATGCACTTTAGTAGATGGAATAAAGGCATAGACTATTTTTCAAATGGGGAGAAAATTCAAAAATCAGAGGTGTAAAGGAACTTGAGAATCCTTGTGTAGGATTCCCTGAAGGTTAACTTACAGGTTAAGCAGGTGGTAAGGAAGGCAAATAGAATGTTAGCATTCATTTTGAGAGGACTAGAATATAAAAGCAAGGATGTGATGCTGAGGCTTTATAAGGTATTGGTCAGACGGCACTCAGAGTATTGTGAGCAGTTTTGGGCCCCTTACGTAAGAAAAGATACGCTGGCATTGGAGCGGGTCCAGAGGAGGTTCACAAGAATTATTTCAGGGGTGAAAGGGTGAACGTATGAGGAGTATTTGACAGCTCTGGGCCTGTACTCACTGAAGATTAGAAGAGTAAGGGGATCTTATTGGAACCTACTGAATATTAAAAGGCCTGGACAGAGTGAATGTGGAGAGGATGTTTCCTATAGTGGGTGAGTCTAGGCGCAGAAGGCGCAGCCTCAGGATAGAGAGATGTCCAATTAGATCACAGATGAGAATGAATTTCTTTAGCCAGAAGGTGGTGAATCTGGAATTCATTGCCATGGATGGCTGTGGAAGCCAAGTCATTGGGTGTAGTTAAAGTAGAAGTTGATAGGTTCTTGGTTAGTCAGGGTGTCAATGGTTACAGGGTGAAAGCAGGAGAATGTGGTTGAGAGGGATGATAAATCAACCATGGTAGAATGGTGAAACAGGTTCAAAGGGCCAAGTGGCCTAATTCTGCTCCTATGTTTCCATGGTCTAATGGTCTAAAAGGGAATGCTTAGTGACAGATATTCCTGATGATACTATTAGCCTTCATGAAACAATTCATATAAAGATGGAAGAAATGACCATCAAAAGGATCACAGAAAAAACCACCTTGAAAGTCACAATATTATAATAAACATTCTCCTTCCAATCACCCTCTAGCTTGTTCCCACAAATCATCTCTTCCTTTAACTCCCTCTCAAACAGGTCCGTCCTGCAAACATTTCCATTCGAACCTCCAGCTTAACCCTCTATTGGTTTTATTTTAAACTTATACTTTATTCAGAATAAACTAGGACTAATATCCTAGCGGGCCCCATGTGCCAGCTAGGCACTAAGGGTTCCGACGTTGACAAATATCCTAGCGGGACGTTTGCTAGTATTGCATGGGGTGGGGTGGGGTGATGCACCATCAATAACTCTCTCTGAGACGTGAAGTCGAGATATCGACTTTAATTGACTGGAAGAAAGAACAAACAGTAGTTGATCACCATGCTACATCCTGGAGACTGAGGGCTGGGCTCAGGCCTCAATCGCCTTTATACCGGGGTCTGTGGGATGAGCCACAGGAGCAGTCAGCGGGGGGCGTGTCCAGACAGGTATATGTAGTTCACCACAGGGGGTGGAGTTGCAGGGGGATGGGAACCAGAGTGCCAGAACTGAGAGTGGAGTGGTTGTGCAGACATACTGTTCAGACCTCAGACAAAGTCAGGAATCAAAAGGTTGAACAGGGTGAACTAATCTTCTGAGCTGCGTATATTTCAATGCGAGAAGTATCGTAGG
This sequence comes from Hemitrygon akajei, assembly GCF_048418815.1. Lineage (NCBI taxonomy): Eukaryota > Metazoa > Chordata > Chondrichthyes > Myliobatiformes > Dasyatidae > Hemitrygon > Hemitrygon akajei. The sequence continues at coordinate 47,618,040 of NC_133145.1, forward strand.
GAAGGCACATGAGGTCACGGCATGGATCAGCGCATGGAATTATAATATTGTAGCCATTAGTGAGACTTGGTTGCAGGAAAGGCAGGACTGGTAGCTCAATATTCCAGGGTTCAGTTGTCTTTGACGTGATAGAGTGGGAGGGATTAAAGGGGGATGGGTGGCATTACTAGACAGGGAAAATGTCATGGCAGTGCTCAGTCACGACAGACTTGAGAATTAGTCCAGTGAAGAATAAGAAAGGTATGACCATGTTAATGGGGCTATATTATAGACCACCCAACAGTCTGTGGGATTTTAGAGGAATAAATTTGTAGAGATCGCAGACTGTTGCAAGAAGCATAAGGTAGGTGATTTTAACTTTCCACACATTGACTGGAACCTCCTACTGTAAAATGAATAGATGGGACAGAGTTTGTCAAATATGTTCAGGAAAATTGATACACAGATGTCTCAATGAGAGACTGTGCAAATCTTGATCTCCTTTTTTGGGAATGAGTCAGGGCAGGTGACAGAGGTTTGTGCAGGGGATCACTTTGCATCCAGTGATCATAATGCCATTAGTTTCAAGGTAATTATGGAAAAGGATATGTGAGGCCTTCAGGTTAAGATTCTAAGTTGGAGAAAGGCCAATTTTGATTGTAACACAAATCAGAAAAGATTTGGCAAATGTGGAATGGGACAGACTATTTTCTGGCAAAGTAACATAGTAAGGAGGCCTTCAAAATTGAAATTTTGAGAGTACAAAGCTTGTTTGTGCCTGTCAGAATAAAAGACTAGGATAACAGGTTAAGGGAATTTAGGTTTTTGAGAGAGATTGTGTGGTGAACTACATATACCTGTCTGGACACGCCCCCCCTGCTGACTGCTCCTGTGGCTCCTCCCACGGACCCTGGTATAAAGGCGATTGAGGGCTCCGCCCCGGTCTCAGTCTCCAGGATGCAGTGTGGTGGTCAATTGCTGCTTGTTCTTTCTTCCAGCCAATAAAAGCCGATATCTCGCCTCACGTCTCAGAGAGTTATTGATGGTGCATCAGATTGAGGCCCTGGTCAAGAAAAAAGGAGGTGCATAGCAGGTATAGACAGTGGAACAAATGAGGTACTAATGGAGTATAAGAAATACAAGAGAACACTTCAGGAAGAAATCAGGAAGGCTAACAGTAGGTGTGAAGTGTCTCTGGCAGACAAGCTGAAAGAGAATCCTAAGGGATTCTGCAGATATGCTAAGAGCAAAAGGATTGCAAGGGACAAAATAGGTCCTCTGGAAGACCAGAATTGTAATCCATGCATGGAGCCAAAAGAGATGGGGGAGAACTTGTATAGATTTTTTACATCTGCATTTACTAGGGAGATGGACACAGACTATATAGAGGAGAGGCAAAGCAGTGGAGAGTCATGGGCCCTATACAGATTACAGAGGAGGAAGTGTTTACTGTCTTAAGGCAAATTAGTGTGGACAAATCTCCAGGCCCTGTCAAGTTGTTTCCCCAGACCCTGTGGGACTCAAGTGCAGAATTTGCAGGGGCCGTAACAGAGATATTTAAATCATTTTCAGCAAAAGGTGAGATTCCGGTGGATTGGAGGATAGCTAATGATGTCTGCCCTTTCAGAAATGCACTGAGGATAAACCAGAACATTACAGGCTGGTGGGCCTGACTTCAGCAGTTTTTGGAAGGTATTCTAATAGACCGGATATTTGGATAGACAGGGACTGATTAGGGATAGTCAACATGGGTTTGAGTATGGTACATTGTGTCTAACTGATCTTATAGATATTTTTGAGGGAGTTACCAGGAAAATTGGTGAAGACAAGGCAGTGGATATTGTCTTCATGGACTTCAGCAATGCATTTGATAAGATCCCGCATATGAGGTTGGTCAAGAAGGTTCAGTTGCTCAGCATTCAGGATGAGGTAGTAAGTTGGATTAGACTTTGGCTTTGTGGAAGAAGCCAGAGAGTGGAGGTAGATGGTTGCCTCTCTGACTGGAGGCCTGTGGATAGTGGTGTGCTGCAGGGATCGGTGCTGGGTTCATCGTCATTTGTCATCTGTATCAATGATCTCAATGATAATGTGGTACGCTGAATCAGCAAGTATGCGGATGATACCAAGATTGGGGGTGTAGTTGACAGTGAAGAAGATTATCAGAGCTTGCAGTGGGACCTGGACCAGCTGGAAAAATGGGCTAGAAAATGGCAGATGGAATTTAATGCAAGCAAGTGTGTGGACCAACCAGGGTAGATCTTTCACAGTAAACTGTTGTGCACTGAAGAGTGCAGTAGAACAAAGGGGTCTGGGAAAACAGATCCATCGTTCATTAAAAATGATGGCAAAGGCACAAAGGGTGATAAAGAAAGGTTTTGGCACATTGGCCTTCATAAATCAAAAATATTGAGTACAGGAGATGGGATGTTATGTTGAAGTTGTACAAGATGTTGGTGAGGCCTAATCTGGAGTATTTTGTATACTTTTGGTCACCTACCTGCAGGAAAGATGTAAAAAGGATTGAAAGAGTACAGAGAAAATTTACAAGGATGTTGCTGGGACTGGAGGACCTGAGCCATAAGGAAAGATTGAATAAGTTAGAACTTTATTCCCTAGAACGTAAAAAATTGAGAGGAGATCTGATAGAGGTACACAAAATTATGGCAGTTAGAGACAAGGTAAATGCAAGCAGGCTTTTTCCACTGAGGTCGGGTGAGATTACAACTAGAGGTCATGGGTTAAGGGTGAAAGGTGAAATGTTTAAGGGGAAGCTTCTTCACTCAAAGCATTGTGAGATTGTGGAACGAGCTGCCAGTGTAAGTGGTAGATGCGATTTCGATTTCAATGTTTAAGAGAAGTTTGTGTAGGTATGTGGATGGGAAGGGGCTGGAGGACTATGGTCTGGGTGCAGGCTGTTGAGGCCAGGCACTTTAAATGATTTGGCATGGACTAGATGGGCTGAAGGGCCTGTTTCTGTGCTGTAGTTTCCTATGACTCTATAAACAATAAAAAAGAAACAGTATATTCAGAGTATGGAATATCTTTCATTACATTTGGTTTACTATCAAATCAATACTGCAATTGTACTATTCATCCTTGCTACTCAAGTCTGATCTTTAAACAATCCACGCATGAAGTATTTGAGAGTCTGTTACACAGAATCCAGTCCCTCGGTATGCAATGGCTGCTCAGCCTTAGGCTGGGTGTCCTTCCCTACCTACCTAGTTTCAGGTGCATCACTCAGCATGTTCTCCTGTCGCCAGGAGTGCGCTTATCAGCGGCACTCACTTATGTCCATTTCATAGTGTTGGAAGACCAACAACTTCCGGGCTAACCAAAGTGCATCTTTCACCAATCTGACAATCTTCCAGCAGAACTTGATGTTTGTCTCACCACGTGCTCCGTGGAACAGCCTGTAGACCACAAAGACACTCTGTTAATGCTGCTAATCAGGACAAACCCCCTCAAGCATCCTTTGATACTTTTCCAGAGCCTCTTGGCAAGCGAGCAGTACACAAAGAGTTGACGACTGCCTTATTCACATCACACCGTCCAGGGTTCATTAAGTGTGAGACTCAGACTATTCAGAAAGGATCCAACAGGTAGGTCCAGATGGTTGTGTTTTGTAAAAGGAAACTCAGAGTCTGAATCTGAATCAAAATCGTGTTTAATATCACTGGCATATGCTGTGAAATTTGTTATTTCGCGGCAGCTGTATAGTGCAATGGATAATAAGAAACCATAAATTACAATAATAAATATATGTATAATTAAATTAGCAGTGTAAAAAGAGAGCCAAAAATAATGAGGTTGTGTACATTCAGAAATCTGATGACAGAGGGGAAAAAACTGTTCCTCAATATTGAGCATGTGTGTTCAGGCTGCTGAATCGTTCCTTTAAGGTAGCAATGAGAAGAGGGCAACTCTTTTTATCAAGAGGGCTGTCTACAACTTTGAGAGAAGACCTGCACTAGAGGAAGGTAGCATTAACTGTATCATCTTCAACAACGTACAGGTCAAGTAGTTGGACCTATAAACCAGTGCATGAAAGCCAAATTTGTGATTGCAATATTTGTAATAAATGAGCTGTTAACATCCAGGTAACCATAGTTGGAGGAAGAGAGACGAGATTCTATGCCGTGATAGAGACATCCAGATGGTATGTTACCTCCGAGGTGCCAGGGTCTAGAATGACTCTGATCAGGTACACGGTATTGCCAAGGGAAAGGGGGAGCAGTCAGAGGTCTTGGTGCATATAGGAACCAATGACATAGGCAGGAACGGCGAGAAGGTCCTGAAAAGAGATTTTAGGGGGCTAGGTAGATAGTTGAAAATAAGGACCTTCAGGGTAGCAATCTCTGTATTGTTGCCTGTGCCATGCACCAGAGAGGGTAAGGATAGGATGGTTTGGTAGATGAATGTGTGGCTGGGGAACTGCTACAAGGGGCAGGGGTTCATATCTAGGGATCATTGGGATCTCTTCTGGGGAACCCAATGGGGACCAACATCCTTGCGGGCAGGTTTGCTAGAGCTGTTCTGGAGGGTTTAAACTAATTTTGCAGGGCAATGGGAACCAGAGTGATAGTACTGAAGATGGGATAGTTGGTTTACAAACAGTGGCAGTGTGTGGTGAGGCTGACGATAGGGCAAAATTGCAGTCAACAGAATAAGTTGCAATGTAAAAGGCAGACAAGATTGAACAGGGCGAATACAGGTGCTATATTTGAATGTGTGCAGAATATGGAATAAGGTAGATGAACTTGCAGCAGAGTTACAGATTGGTAGGCATGACATTGTGGAAACCTCTGATTGCTGAAAGAAGGTTATAGCCGGGAGCTTAACTTCCAAGGATACACATTACATCGAGAGGACATGTAGGTGGACAGAGAGGGTGGCACGGCACTGCTGGTAAAAAATGAAGTTAAATCATTACAAAGAGGCAACATAGGGTCAGAAGGTGTTGAATTGTTGTGGGTAGAGGTAAGGAACTGCAAGGGTGAAAAGACCCTGATGGGAGTTATATACAGACCCCCAAACAGTAGTAAAGATGTGGTCAACAAATTACACTGGGAGATACAAAAGACACACCTAAAAGGCAATGTCCTGGTGCATGCCGATGGGAGTAGGCAGTTTAAATGTTTTTTGCATGGACTAGATGGACTGAATGGCCAGTTTCTGTGCTGTACTTCTCTATGACTCAATGAATCTAACTAAAAAAGCCATAAAGAAGGAAAAGATGGAATCTGAAGGTAAGCTTGCCAATAATATTAAAGAAGATACCAAAAGTTTCTACAGATACATAGAGTGTAAAAGACAGGTGAGAGTAGATATTGGACTGCTGGAAGATGATGCTGGAGATGTAGTTATGGGGGCCAAGGAAATGGTGGATGAACTGGATAAGTATCATGTATCTGTCTTCATTGTGGAAGAAACTAGCAGTATGTCAGAAGTTCGAGTGTGTGAAGTTGCCATTACCAGGGAGAAGGTTCTTGGGAAAGTGAAAGGTCTGAAGGTAGATAAGTAACCTGGACAAGACTGTAGACACCCCAGAGTTCTGAAAGAGGTAACTGAAGAGACTGTGGAGCCATTACTATTGATTTTTCAAGAATCAATTGATTCTGGCATGGTTTCCGATGAATGGAAAATTGGAAATGTCACTCCACTCTTCAAGAAGGGAGAGAGGCAGAAGAAATGAAATTATAGGCCAGTTAGTCTGACCCCAGTGGTTGGGAAAATGTTGGAGTTGTTTGTTAAGGATGTGGTTTTGGAGTACTTGGAGGCACATGATAAAATAGGCCCTAGTCAGCATGGTTTCCTCAAGGGAAAATCTTGCTTGATAAACCTTTTGGAATTCTTTGAAGAATTAAACAAGATAGACAAAGGAAAATCGATGGATGTTGTGTACTTGGATTTTCAGAAGGCCTTTGACAAGTTGCTGCACATGAGGCTGCATAACAAGTTAAGAGCCCATGGTATTACAGGAAAGATACTAGCATGAATAGACCATTGGCTGAGTGCAGGAGGCAAAGAGTGGGAATAAAGAGAGCCTTTTCTGATTGGCTGCTGGCGACTAGTGGTGTTCCACAGGGGTCTGTGTCGGGACTGCTTCTTTACGTTATATGTCAATGACTCAGATGACAGAATTAATGGCTTTGTTGTCAAGTTCACGAAAAATACAAAGGTAAGTGGAGGGAAAGGTAGTTTTGAGGAATTGGGCTACTGAGACAGACTAGGAGAATGGACAAAGAAGCAGCAGATGAGGTACAGTGTCAGGAAGTGTATGTCACACATTTTGGTAGAGGAAATAAAAGGATAGAATATTTTCTAACTGGGGAGAAAATTCAAATTCAAGAATTTGAGGCACAAAGGGACTTGGGAAGTCTCGTGCATGATTACCCAGAAGTTAATTTGTAGCTTGAGTCAGTGGTGAGGAAGGCAAATGCGATGTAAGCATTCATTTTGAGAGGACTAGAATATAAATGCAAGGACGGAATGTTGATTCTTTATAAAGAACTGGTGAGGCCTCACTTGGAGTATTGGGAGCAAGCTTGAGCCCCTTATCTAAGAAAGGATGTTCTGAGATTAGAGAGAGTTCAAAGGAGGTTCATGAAAATAATTCTGGGATTAAAAGACTTGTCATATGAGGAGCATTTGTTGACTCTGGGCTTGTACTCACTGGAATTCAGAAGAATGATGGGTAACCTCATTGAAACCTTTCAAATGTTGAAAGGTCTTGATGGAGTGGATGTCTCCTATGGTGACAGAGTCTAAGACCAGAGGATGCAGCTTCAAAATTGAGGAGTGTCCATTTAGAACGGAGATGAGGAGGAATTTCTTTATCCAGAGAAGGCTGAGTCTGTGAAACTTGTTGCCACTGATTCATTGCCAAGTCTTTAGATATATTTAAGGCAGAGGTTGATAGATTCTTGATTAGTCAGGGCAGGAAAGGATACTGGGAGAAGGCAGGAGATTGGGACAGAGAGGAAAAATGGATCAGCCATGACGAAATGGCAGAGCAGACTCAATGGTAATTATCTTCCACAAACAGCAAATAAATAAACAAACAAACTGGTCATTTAAGGTATTGCCTGAGGAATCAAAGTTGCTTTACTTCTTCAGAAGATACAAGAGTCTCTCGTGAGATCCTTGTATCCAGCTGAGAAGATGGAGAACCCTCAGCTTAATAGACACAAGGGACTGCAGACGCTGGAATCTGGAGTAAAAATATGAGCTGTTAGAGGAACTGGACACGTCAGGCTGCATCTATGGAGGGAAATGGGAAGTCGATGTTTCGGGCCGGTAGCCTTCACCTGGAGTCCAGATCTGAAACATTTCCCTCGACAGACGCTGACTTCCTCTAGCAACTTATTCCTTTGGCATTTTTAACATTAATGTCAAAATTATGGCAGCCCCAGCACTCCTACAACATTGTTCTAAATTCTCATTCTTGATTTTGAATTTGTCTCTTGAATGAATCTTCATCCCATGGCCATCTTCTTCAGGGGCAGGAATGCTACCAAATAATGAGCCTAGGAGATTCAGACACACAGAAAAGGAAAGCACCCATAGCTTCTACAGTAGAAAGGTAAAATGCCTTTGGGCTATTGGATCTATCTGTTCACTAAGTTGCTGTCTCTCTGAGGGATCAGCAGTGGAATAGGTGAGCAGTTTCAAGTTCCTGGTGTCAATAACTCTGAAGATCTACAGTATCCTGAGCCCAACATATTGATGCAATTACAAAGAAGGCATGACCATGGCTATATTTCATTCGGAGTTTGAGGAGACTTGGTATGGGACCAAAGACTCCAGCAAATTTCTGTAGATGTACTGTGGAGAGCATTCTAACTAGTCACATCAGTGTCTGGTATTGAAGTTACTGGTCAGAATTGGAAAAACCTGCAAAAAGCTGCCAACTCCGCCAGCTCCATCAGGAGCACTGGCTTCCCCAGCAACTGAGGATGTCCTCAAAAGTGCAGCATCCATCATGCTGCCCAGGAGGAATGACGTCAGAGGCGATGGTCCATATTCCCGTCAGTGTTCGCTCGGTAGAAGGCAAGCTGGATCGTGTTGAAAGGGTTGGACAGAGTAGATGCGGAAAGGCTGTTTCCCTTGGTGGGTGAGTCCAGGACAAGAGGTTACAGTCTTAGAATTAGAGGGTACCCATTTAAAACAGAGATGAGGAGAAATTTTTTTAGCCAGAGGGTCGTGGATTTATGGAATTCATTGCCACATACAGCTGTGGAGGCCCAGTCATTGAGGGTGTTTAAGCAGGAGATTGATAGGTATCTAATTAGTTAGGGTATCAAGGGATATAGGGAGAAAGCCGGAAATTGGAACTAGATGGGAGAATAGTTTAGCTCACGGTGGAGTGGCAAAGCAGACTCGATGGGCTGAATGGCCTACTTCTGCTCCTTTGTCTTGTTATCTTGTGATCTTGTGTTCATCTGTAGACTGCTGCAGGCTTGTTCTTGCTGACAACAGCCATGGTCTCAGGGACTCGGGTCATACTGTGTTGTGCAGCTGTATACTTACTGCTGTCTTATATGTGCTATCTGCCTCGTGCTGCATATAACGGTTGGTACTACGTTTTTCACCTTGGGCCCGGAGGAATGCTGTATCATTTGGCTGTATTCATGGATGTTCGTGTATGGTTGAATAACAATTAACCTTGAACTTAAGGATAGCCATCAATGAGAACATCCCCTCTTCTCATTGCTACCATCAAGGAGGAGGTACAGGAGCCTAAAGACACACATTCAATGTTTTCGGAACAGCTTCTTCCCCTCTGCCATTAGATTTCTGAATGGACAGTGAACCTCACTATTTTTTCTCTATTTTTGTATGACTCAATTTAATTTTATTGTAACTTATAATTTTGTAGTTTACATTAGCTGTGTACTGTACTGCTGCCACAAAGCAACAAATTTCATGACATATGCCAGTGACACTAAACCTGATTCTGATAATTTAATTGATTGTAAGCTGGGCAGCACTACAGTACACCAGAGTTGATTGATTATATTGTAGGATTTTACATTAGTAGCAAGATTTACAAGATTTACCTGTGTTACCAGAGCCCTGGACTGGGGACAGATGTGCATGCAATCATACAGAGAAGAATGCAGCTTCCATCAGATGCAACAGGAGGTCTGAGGAGCAGCTAATTCTCAGTAAACCCCACACCCACTGTTCAGCCAAGGTGTGATACTGTACCCCATGTTCTCAACAATGAGAAGCTGCTCTGCTTCCCCAGTCCCGTGGATCAGCACTGCCTCTCTAAGTCCTCTTTGAGAGAGGTGGAAATGAGTAAGGCCAGACAACAGGTGAAACTGTATAGGCCAATCCCCAAGTACAGTGGATACAATGGATTACACAAACATTGATGAACTCCAGCCGTACCATTGACTTTGGATGATGGAGGCGGAAGGTCAACATTGGACTATGCTCCACTAGGAGATAAGGGCCCGAGAAGAAGAAGAAGTGATGGATTAGCACTAAGGTGTGCAAGATGATAAGAACCTTGGATTCAGTGGATAGCCAGAGACTTTTTCCCAGGACAGAAATGGCTGGGAAAGGTGAGTGGAGGAAATTATAGGGGGGATGTCAGGGGTATTTTCTTTACACAGAGAGTGGTGGGTACATGGAACACCCAGCCAGAGATGGTGGTAGAGGCAGATACATCAGGAGCATTTAAGAAACTCTTAGATAAATAATAGAAAAAAGGAAGGCCACTTAGGAGGGAAGGGTTTGTTGTGTCTGTGCACAGCTACATATATATTAAAATAAAAGCACGGACGCAGGAGATAGCTTTAACTGATGTATTCACATTGCAGAGAGAGAGAACAATGTGCACATGTAGACAACAGATCAGCACATAGTGCTAAAGGGGCATCATTGCTCTAAAAGAAATAGAGCCATACATTACAATCTGTAAATTAACCTTCTGGGAGTCTTGCACGAGGACTCCTAAGTCTGTCTGCACATCTGATGTTTGAACCTTCACCCCGTTTAGATAATAGTCTTCATTATTGTCCCTTGTATCAAAATGCATTATCATACATTTCCCAACACTGTATTCCATCTGACATTTTTTTGGCCATTCTTCTAATTTGTCTAAGTCCTGCTGCAATCGCATTGCTTCCTCAGCACTACCGACCCCTCCACCTATCTTCGTATTATCCGCAAAATTTGCCACAAAGCCAACAATCGCATTATCTATATCATTGACAAACAATGTGAAAAACAGCAGTCCCAATATTGACCCCTGAGGAACAACACTAGTCACTGGCAGCCAACAAGAAAAGGCCCCTTTTATTCCCACTCGCTGCCTCCTGCTTGTCAGCCATTCTTCAATCCATGCCAGTATCCTTCCTGTAACACCATAGGATTTTATCTTGTTAAGCAGCCTCATGTGTGGCGTCTTATCAAATGCCTTCTGATAATCCAAGTAAATGATATCCACTGCCTCTCCTTTGTCCACCCTGCTTGTTACTTCCTCGAAGAACTCTAGCAGGTTTGTCAGGCAAGATTTCCCTTCACAGAGATCATGCTGACTTTGACTTACTTTGTCATTAGTCTCCAAGTACCCCGAAACCTCATCCTTAATAATAGACTCCAGCATTTCCCCAACCACTGAGGTTCAGCTAACTGGCCCATAACCTCCTTTCTTTTGCCTTCCTCCCTTCTTATAGAGTGGAGTGACATTTGCAATCTTCCAGTCCTGCAAGACCATGTCAGAATCAAGTGATTCTTGAACGATCATGACCAATACATCTGTTACCTCTTAAGCAACCTCTCTCAAGACTCTAGGATGTAGTCTGTCTGGCCCAGGTGACTTATCCACCTGATGACCTTTGAGTTTGCCTGACGCTTTTTCCTTTGTAATAGCAATGGCACTCACTCCTGCTCCCTGACACTCACAGCCCTCCGGTACACTGCTAGTGTCTTCCACAGTGAAGACAGATGCAAAGTACCCATTAAGTGCACCTGCAATTTCTTTGTCCCCCATTACTACCTCTCCAGCATCATTTTCTCATGGCTCAATATCAACTTTCACCTCCCTTTTACTCTTTATGTAACTGAAAAAACTGCTGCCCTCCACTTTTCAAGCTCTAACTGCTGTGTTTGGCTTCCGTACGTCACCTTCACTTTCAGCTTCCCTTTGAGGACACTTTTTCACCTGTGTAGGTCTTTAGTATCACTGAGATCTTCGAAATGACAATAAAAAGTGACTTGACTTGACTAATGGCATCTTAGAAAGCAGCTTGTTGTAGTCGTCCTCTGGAATTATAGACAAAGCTGACTCTGTATCCACTTCATTTTCAGTTTTACAACAGACTCATCTATTGTGATCTGCTTCGGTAATACTGTGCAGTTCTGGGCGTGGCAGTTCACCTTTGTCGGACTTTATGTTGTCGGATTCTGATTTACGTTCAGTAACTTTATGCACTTGCTTAGTTTTGTGTTTGAAACTTTTCGCTTGGTTGTGCTTTTTGTTTACCTCGGACACTCTCTCTATGTGACCTTGTCCGCGACACATCCTGCAGACTTTTTCTTTGGAATCATTTGCATCATGGGAGGATGTGGTGAACTACATATACCTGTCTGGACACGCCCCTCTGCTGACTGCTCCTGCGGCTCCTCCCACAGACCCCGGTATAAAGGCGATTGGAGGCACTGCTCCCCCCTCAGTCTCCAGGATGTTGTGTGGTGGTCTCTTGCTGCTAATCGTGGTCTCTTGCAGCTAATAAAAGCCTATCGTTCGCCTCCCGTCTCCGAGAGTTATTGATGGTGCATCAGCGGATATACCACATCGATAACATTTTTAGCTTTTTGTACTATTCAAGGACAATTTATGCATTTCCCATTCTAATATCCTTTTCCGTGGTTCTGCCACATACTTGCCTTCAGACTCGAACGGTATTGGAGTGGTCAATGCCCATTCTCAGGTTAGGTCTCTTTCTGCCAGTAGTCTAGTTTGAGTGCTTTCAATATGCATGTCACATCCAACCCTGTCCTTCAATGCCTCAGAAAGTCCACCTCTGAAGTCACCGTACTGGGAAAGTTTGCATAGTGCAATGTACTCAGAAACGTTTTCATCTTTTGACTGGTTCCTTTTGTAAAATCTCTTTTTCTCAGCTATTACCAGTGGCTTAGGGCCCAAGTGATTTTGTAGAATTGTAACAATTTTGTCGAACGTCTTGTTTGCTGGCTTTTCAGGGGTTACTAGATTGCATAAGAGACTGTACGTTCTTGAGCCCATTAAGTTAAGAAGTGCAGGGGATTTCTTTTGCTTGCGTTACAATACAGTTCAACCCTCTCCATATATGACTCCCAGCCTTCATTAATGCTATCAAGGTTGTCAATTTTCCCGACTGAAGCCATCGCCATATTATCTTCACTTTAAATTCAGCGTGCCTTTCGCTGTTACTCATGCGATCCTCTGTAAGCATCTGTGACGGCCTTCTCGTGCTATTTAACTCTCACAGTTTTGTCTTGTAACTGTCGGTGCAGTTGGTGATTTTCTCAGACATTCGTTTTAGGAAGCTGCACCGAACCCCTTTCCTGTCGTACACAAGCGTTCACAGGTACCTGTCAGACCTTGCATGGTGGTTCAGTCACGAGTAATGAAATTAGTGTCTCATTGCGGCAGGAGTGGATGATCACACCACTCTTCCCAGGGGAAGACTTTTTTTTATGTACTTAGAGAGCATGATTCAAGATTCAAGATTCAAAAACTTTATTGTCATTCTAACCGTACATCAGCTCTGCAGAGCAGAATGAGAGCGTTTCCCAGGAGCAGTGCAATCATAACATAACAAACGCAACACTGAATAATAAACATAACAATAAATAGTAAAACACAACAGCCACATGTCAGTTAAAAACAAGTTATAAGTGTCCAGTGCAAGTTAAAAGTGTCCAAAGCAGAGTCAGGTAGAGCAGCTATTTAGCAGTCTGACTGCCTATGGGAGGAAGCTGTTTAGTAGCCTTGTGGTTTTAGTTTAGATGCTCCTGTAATGTTTACCTGATGGCAGAAGAACAAACTGTTCATGGAGAGGGTGTGAGGGGTCTTTAATGATACTTGTGACCTGGAATTGGTTTACTATTGTCTGATGTACCAAGATACGGTGAAAACCTTTTGTTTGTCTGCCGTTCAGGCAGGCCATTCCATACATAAAGGAAAACAGAATGTAGAATATAAACTCAGTGGCCACTTTATTAGACACACCTGCGCACCTGCTCGTTAATGCAAATATCTAATCAGCCAATCACATTTTGCAAGTGAAAGTAACTTCTTATTGGTGATTACCCACTTTTCTGTGGATATGGAGTCACATTTATTTAAACCAGGCAGATTTTCTCCCTCACAGGACATTAATGAACCGGATGGTTTTTTGGATGGTTGTAATTAGGTTGTAGTTAAGGTCCATCTTTAAAGTTTTTAGCATCTCACTCAGACTCAGCTTACAGTTCTGTGTGCTTAGATGCTTCCCTTGCCTTGATTAATTAAAAACGAGGACAGCAAATTCTCTTCCCGGTTCGGAGACACATACCAGCAGGTGTCTCTGTTCCTGCAGTCACTGCAAGTGCAGATGCTGGAATCTGGAGCAACAATCTTCAGGAGGAACTTAGCAGGTCAAGCAGCGTCTGTGGGGAGGAGGGAATCAATATTGTTTTGGGTCAAAACCCTGCTTTGACCCAAATCTGTCGACAGTTCCTTTCACACCAGGTACAGCTCGATTTTTTCAAAGTTTCCAAGTTCCAAGTAAACGTCTTTTTAAAGTATGTACATATACGTCACCAAATATCACCCTGAGATTAATTTTTTTGCAGCCATTCATAGTAGAACAAAGAAATAAAATAGAAACGCAAACACGAGGAGATCTGCAGGTGCTGGAAATTCAAGCAACACACACAAAATGCTGGTGGATCGCAGCAGGCCAGGCAGCATCTATAGGAAGAGGTACAGTTGACGTTTCAGGCTGAGACCCTTCGTCAAGACTAAATGAAAGAAGAGATAGTAAGAGATTTGAAAGTGGGAGGGGGAGGGGGAGATCCTAAATGATAGGAGAAGACAGGAGAGGGAGGGATGAAGCTAAGAGCTGGAAGGTTGATTGGCAAAAGGGATATACAGCTGGAGAAGGGAAAGGATCATGGATCAGGAGGCATAGGGAGAAATAAAGGGGGAGGGGAGCACCAGAGGGAGATGGAGACTACCCTGCAGTTCGTGTATCGTCCCAACCGCTCAACAGACGACGCCATTACCACCACCCTCCACCTGGCCCTCGCCCACCTGGACAAAAAAGACATACGTTCGAATGCTGTTCATAGACTTCAGTTCAGCATTCAACACAATCATTCCTCAGCACCTGATTGGACAGCTGAAATTGCTGGGCCTGAACACCTCCCTCTGCAACTGAATCCTAGACTTCCTGACTGGAAGACCTTAGTCAGTCCGGATTGGGAACAGCATCTCCAACACCATCACACTGAGCATGGGGGCCCCCCAGGGCTGTGTGCTCAGTCCACTGCTGTTCACTCTGCTGACAACGAGTCAGCATACAGAGAGGAGGTGCAGCGGCTAACAGACTGGTGCAGAGCCAACAACCTGTCTCTGAATGTGAGCAAAACAAAAGAGATGGTTGTTGACTTCAGGAGGGCACGGAGTGACCACTCCCCGCTGAACATCGACGGCTTCTCGGTAGAGATCGTTAAGAGCACCAAATTTCTTGGTGTTCACCTGATGGAGAATCTCACCTGGTCCCTCAACACCAGCTCCATAGCCAAGAAAGCCCAGCAGCATCTGTACTTTCTGTGAAGGCTGAGGAAAGTCCATCTCCCACCCCACATCATCATCAAATTCTACAGAGGTTGTACTGAGAACATCCTGAGCAGCTGCATCACTGCCTGGTTCAGGAATTGCACCGTCTCGGATCGCAAAACCTTGCAGTGGATAGTGAGGTCAGCTGAGAAGATCATCGAGGTCTCTCTTCCTGCTATTACAGACATTTACACCACACGCTGCACCTGCAAAGCAAACAATATTGTGAAGGACCCCATGCATCCCTCACACAAACTCTTCTCCCTCCTGCCGTCTGGCAAAAGGTACCGAAGCATTCGGGCTCTCACGACCAGACTGTGCAACAGTTTCATCCCCCAAGCCATCAGACTCCTCAATACCCAGAGTCTAGACTGACATCTACATCATTTATTATTATAGTGTAATTTGTCCTCTACTGTGCCTATTGTCTTGTATATTAATTATTGTACTGCTCTGCACTGTTTAGTGCACTTTATGTAGTCCTGTGCAGGTCTGTAGTCTAGTGTAGTTTTTATGCTGTTTTACGTAGTCTAGTGTAGCCTTGTGTTGTCTCACATAGTCTAGTGTAGTTTTGTGTTGTTGCATGTAGCACCAGGATCCTGGAGGAACGTTGTTTCATTTTTACTGTGAACTGTACCAGCAGTTTATGGTCGAAATGACAATAAACTTGACTTGACTTGACTTGATATGCAACAGAAGATAAACTGTGCAAATACCTAAAAAAGACACATAGAGATGATGAGGTATTTCTTTTACCAGAGAGGGGCAAATCTGTGGAATTCATTGCCAAGTCATTGAGTATATTTAATGTGGAGAGTGATATGTTCTTGGTTAGTGATGGTGTCAAAGGTTATGGGGAGAAGTCAGGAGAATGGGATTGAGGGGGGATAATAAATCAACCATGATGGAATGGCAGAGCAAACTTGATGGGCTGAATGGCCTAATTCTGCTCTTATGTCTATGGACTATGGAAATAAATAATACAGAGAGAATAAATAATTCTTTGTTGTCTCTGTTCTTGGCTCTATAAACACCATTTAAATATCACCATTCATCCCATCTAAATTAACAGTTTGCCTGTATTTAATGTCATCCTGTGCATGTCTGTCTTTTTTTTAACAGTTTGCTTTCACTGTCCTCACTCTTTATTAAATTGAACTTCTAAACTTCATATCATCTGCAAGCCTTGAAATATTGCCTTATACACCCAAGTCCACATCAATAATGTAAATCAACAAGGCAGTTGTTCCACCTCAGGCCTTAAGCACACACTGCCGCACGCTTCCTTTCAGTCTGAAAAACAAACGTTCACCAATAATATTCCTAGGAAGCTTTGGCTCCTCAAAGATATGAAGCGTCCTTCCTCCGGCATGTTCTCCTGCAAACCCTTTGTGGTTGATTAATCTGTTTGATTTGTGCTTCCTCTTCCTTGCGATACTTTGAATTCCTCTTCCTCTAGACTAAACATGTTGTTGTGATTCAGCAGCCTCTTGACCTTCACAGACTCGGGTCACATTGTAAAATATTTATGCAATTCTCAGTTGTTTTCATTTTATTTACCGTATCTGATGGCGTTTGTCATTTACGCTAAGTCAAGTTTATCGTCATACAGAAAACAAAAGTACAGTGAGTAATAGGTAGATTTTTTTAAAACTTGGAGCAGCATCACAAGCACGTAGGTCAGACAACACACAAACCACAAATTATATGTAAGTTACACAAAACAGTGAAAAGGCAGCGCAAATCAATGCATTAATGCAAACAACACAAGCGCATTGTTGTGTTCCATTGCTGAAGTAAGGGTAGAGCTGTGCAGGTCATTTTGAGAACCCGATGGTCTCTGAATCTGGTGGTATGAGACTTTAGGGTTTTGCACCATGAGAAGCAGCTTGCAGAGGACATGACTCAGATGGTGGGGTTTCTTGATGATAGATAGAGCTGCCTTCTCGAAGCTGTGCCTCATTTAGCCATTGCATGCGTAAATGAAACTTACCTGGTTTAAAGCTGTCTACTTTTCTTGTCAGGATTTTTGTTAATAACTTCAGCTCTTAAGGATAAGCCTACATGCAGTAGTAGGAATACTGTACATTTTGTTCAAAGTGGTCAGTTATATTCCTTGTTCTTATCCTTCCACCACAATTCAGTAGCTCTTAATGCTATCACATGGGAACAGGAGGAAGGAATTTTGCTCTCCACCCTGTTCTGCTATCCAATGGGATCATGGCTAGGCACAATACACTTTTTTAAAATCTATGTATTTCAGATTTAAAACTAACCACTGACCTGTGACTAATTGCTGTTTGAGTTCCAGGTTTCCAACATTAACAGTGCTTTGAACCATTTCCTAACTTTGAAAGAGTCCCTTTATAGAACTTCATTCATAGTTCATTTATTGTGACTAGATTCAAACCCATAAAAGGCAGGCACAAATCGATCTTCTCAACACTGGCCTTTGTTTAACCAGTGTTACATGGGTGCCAGTTAGATAGGTATTTATCAATTGTGTTTTACTTTTTAACTTTTTTTAATACAGTGTGAGGACAGAGATCAAGGCCCTTTCTAAATTCAAAGTATCGAAGGTGAGATCAGTTTCTTGTATTGTACAGCATACAGCATGTGGGAAGTTTAAGTTCCTTGTGATCTGAATGCCTGCCTTGTTGAGATGTGTCTCCAGTCTGGCCAGCATAAGCTCTGTTCCTAGTGAATAGCACATTTCCAGAGGCAGTCAACCGATAGCTTAAGGAAAGGCAGTCAATGAAAGAATGGGTAACCACCAGGAAAAGGAAAGGAGGCAGGAGAAACCTCAGAGTGTAACTCACACTCCAAAACCATTTCTCCATGTTGGAAAATGTCAGCAGTGTATGTATTTCCAACAAATCCAGCCAGAGCCAAGACCCTGGCAGCTTGGGATCCCAGCTGCAACATGAAACCAATGGCAGTAGTGGTGGGAGACTCAGGAATGTGGAGAACAGACAGGCAATATGAATCTAGAATGGCATGTTGCCTTCCCAGGACCAGGATCAAGGCTGTTACAGAACAGAACAGTGGCAGGACAGTTTGAACTGGGAGAGCAAATTGCCAGAGGTCTAATGACTTTGGTAAAAAGAGAGATGAAGTCCTCCAACATGAATTTAGGGAGCTGGGTGGCAGATTAAACACCACAGCCTCTAAGACAATAAACTCTGGATTACTGCTTGTGCTGAGGGTTATAGGAATAGAAAGATAAGTCAAAGGAAAGTACAGTAAAGGATAGAGTAAGAGGGGGGTCTTGTGATTGTTTCAGGGGAAGATGCGATCTGTACAAGTTGGTTGGGTTGCACCTGGTCCAGAAGGGGTCTTCATGAGGAGGTTTGCTTGTGCTGCTGATTTATCCAGGTGGTTGATGGTTGGTGTGGACTCAGTAGGCTGAAAGGACTATTTCCATGAGGTAGAGTAGATTCTAGGTTTCTAATTCCCTTGACTAAGTTGTTTGGGGAAGAGAGCTGAGATCTTCCTTCTACCTTTCCATAAGAGATGAGGCCATTTCTCAACTAAACAGAAGGGCTGATAGTTCCTGTACTAGAATTACACTACAAGGATTGCTGGCTTAGAATAATAAAAAAGGTATGGAATTTAGTTCATAGACTCAGTACAAACCCCAAAAGCAAACCAAATTGCACGTTGATTACTTTTTTTTTAGCTTTATTAAATACACATTGTAGAGAGAACAACCTCATCTCCAGATGACAAAGTTTTGGTTTAAATATATGACAAACCATCAAGCACTTCCATCATATTCCCCACAATGCTCTGCATTTTTCCCCAAATGTGCTTCCTTCTGTTGGCTTTTTCCACAGAATTATATGAACAGAATGACCCAAATCAGTTAGAAATGAATCAAAGAGAAGGAAGATTTAATGAGGTATATTGATTTGCAATATTTTCAAAATGTTAACCTAAAAAGTGAGGGTAAAATTTCAAAGGTAAAGCTAATGGGTTTGATACAATTATGTACTCCAAGAGAATTGCAAAAATAATCCAGAATCCAGAGTATAACAACAGTTAGGAATAGAAATATAATAGAATTGAAAATTCGCACATTAACAGGAGAGATAAGTATCAAATAGAAACATCAAACACAAAAGCTCTGAAAACATAGTGCAAATTGGAGCATTCACTTTCCACAGTTTAGCACTTGTTAAGTAAAGTTTACAAAGAACAATAGACTTATTCAGAAAAATAAGTGTTCAAAATGAGATCGGAGAAAGTTTAAATATTGAGGGGGTTCTGAGTTTATTGGAGTGCAACCAATTGAAGGCCAGGAGGACAGGCAGAAAGATATGAGACAAGATATTAAAATAAACAGGAAATGTAAAACTGATGGTCAAAGGAAGAGATTGAAAATAAAACAACAGCTAGATATGATGTTGACTGCCCCAAGAGATAGAATTGACGTAGCAATCATGAGACTCTATTGGATATAAAGTATGATGGTGGAATTCTCTGGACAGATAGTGGAATGGAATCAGTTAGACGTTGGCTCTTGAAATGATGTGACAGGGCAAAAAGAATGTATGCCCACAAGAAGTGAAATATATCATTGATAAAGTGGACTGTTGAAAAAAGCAGGGAAAATGGAATGGGGAAATACAATCAGTGAGGATAAAATGATAAAGCTTAATTACAAATGAATGAAGAAAAACAGAGGCAGATGAATGAATTGAAAGGACTGTATGGCAGTGAAATTCTATGGGGAACTTGGATACGGGATAACAAGTTAATGCTAAAATCATTCACCCACACAACATACAAGTCACCACCAAACTCTTGTTCAAGCAACTCTCAGCAAACTACAATTTTTAAGCATCCCTGAGTAGTTTATTTTGAGACAGGAAAAAAAAACTCAAAACTTTGACCAACAAGAAACTGGTTAGATCAAAAGATTGGATAAAAACGACCTTGCTCAATATTCACAGTAGGGGTGGATTGTGTATGCTGATGCTCTTATTCAGAAGGACGCACAAATAAGGAACAGTTCACATTTTTCAATTCCACCTTGCACATTCACAATATCCCAGACAACATAGTTCTCCTACAAAGTTCAATGCTTTAAAAAAAATCGACCGTGATCAGAATAAATTTGTATATGTGCCATCTTATTGTTTTGGAGGAGATGCATTTAGAGGAAGCATAATAGTACGTATTCAAATATGGCCATAGATACAAAATGCTCACCGCGCACTCTTCTGGGTATCGCATCTTAGAAAGCTAGTGCTCAGCTTTGTTGAAGATGAGAGCCAATACCGTTGACACGTCAATTTGAAATAGTTGCTTTTGTTTGTTAAAATGGTAAAAGGAACTGTGAGTTTAAATAGGAAAGTTTATTGTACTATTATTTACAGTCATGTCCGCAATTCTGAGGCCTGGCCTCAATTGTGATTCTGAAGCCACTGGTGAAACGAAGGGGGAAGGGCAGGGAACTTCTGGAACTCCACTGACCAGAGTAGCAATGCACATGGAATTTTGGGACAATTGCCATTTTCAGATGATACCATATTGTGCAAGTTCGTGTAGTTCCAGGTGACTGAAGGCCTCCCAGGGGCAGATGACAGTGATATCTGCAAACCAAGTAAAGACAAGTTACCTGAGCTGTGCTAATACTTCCATCAAGGTGTTTAATATTTTCCCCAGTTAATCAATGTTCCAACAAAGATAAAAGATAGAACCAAAAGCTTTGTTAAGGCACATTCATAAAGCTCTTGTGGTGAATATTTTCAAATGCTCTACCATGAATAATTCAAGTAGATTGAATTTTACTCCATTTGGTTAACATGAAAAAAGTTGTTCTATTTCATTTGGTTAATTGTCAATGTTGTATGCATAGAGTCATTACAATGATTAATACAAAACACCATTTGATTAGTTTGCAGGGAAAAATTGTTATTGAACAAGTTTTGCCCTGAAGCATATTAACGTCTCAGTGATAAGCACTAATACGAAGAGATATGGAGATAATAAGCAGAGAGTAGCAGTCTCTCGATTGCTGATTGTACCATGTGAGAAACTGTTACAGAGGTCAGGGTTACAGATTTACCATGGAAGACACTAGCAGTATGCTAGATATGAGAAGAGTGTTAGGGGACAGTAGTTCTATTACTAGGCACAAGGTGCTTGGGAAGCTGAAAGATCCGCAGATAGATAAGTCACCTGGACCAGATGGACTACACCATAGGGTTCTGAAGGAGGTGGCTGAAGAGATTGTGGAGACATTAGTAATGATCTTACCAAATCAATAGACTCTGGCATGGTTCTGGAGGACTGGAAAATTGCAAATGTCTCTCCACTCTTCGAGAAGGGAGGGAAGCAGAAGAAGGAAACTATAGGCCAATTAGCCTGACCTCAGTGGTTGGGAAGATGTTGGAGTTGATTGTTAAGGATGTGGCTTCAGGGTACTTGGACGCACATGATAGAATAGGCCAAGGTCAGCATAGTTACATTAAGGGAAAATCTTGTCTGACAAATCTGTTGGAATTCTGTAAGGAAATAACAAGCAGGACAAACAAAGAAGAATTGGTGGATGTTGTGTACTTGGATTTTCAGAAGGCCTTCGATAAGGTGCTGCGCATAAGGCTGATGGACAAGATAAGAGCCCATGCTATTACAGGAAAGATACTAGCATGGATAGAGCAATGGCTGACCGGCAGGAGGCAAAGAGTGAGATAAAGGGGGCCTTTTCTGGTTGGCTGCCAGTGTTCCACAAGGGTCAGTGTTGGGACTGCTTCTTTTTATCTTGTATGTCAATGATTTGAAGGACAGAGTTGATGGCTTTGAGACCATGTTTGCAGAATATATGTAGATAACTGGAGGGGCAAGCAGTGTTAAGAAAGTAGGGAGGCTGCAGTAGGACAAACAGATTAGGAGAATGGACAAAGAAGTGGATGATGGAATACAGTGTTGGAAAGTGTATGGCCATGCACATTGGTAGAAGGAATAAAAGCATAGACTTTTTCTTAAACATGCTGAATTCCCTCAGGGTTAATTTAGAGGCTGAGTCAGTTGTGGGGAATGCAAATGCAATGTTAACGTATAATATTGAGGCTTTATAAGGCACTGGTGAGGCTTCACTTGGAATATTGTGAGCAGTTTTAGCCCCCTATTTAAGAATGATGAGCTGACATGGAGATTGGGGGGGCGGGAATCTCATTGAAACCTATGGAATGTTGAAAGGCCTAGATAGAGTGGATGTGGAGAGGATGTTTCCTGTGGTGGAGGAGTCTATGACTAGAAAGCTGACTCTCAGAATAGAGAGATGTCCATTTAAAATGGAGATGAGGAGAAATTTCTTTAGCCAGCGGTGAATCTGGGGAATTCGTTGCCACAGGCGGCTGTGGAGGCCGGGTCATTGGGTATATTTAAGGTGGAGATTGATAGGTTCTTGATTAGTCAGGGCATGAAAGGTTACATGAATAAAACAGGAGATTGGAATTGTGAGAGAACTGGTTAGCCATGATGAAATAGCAGAGCAGACTAGATGAGCCAAATACCCTAATTCTGCTCCTATGTCTTATGGTCTTATTACCACAGATAGAATTACTGAGGGGTTGACTATACGTTAATATCACATATTTCCTATTTTGAAATGTGCGTTATTTGTACTTTGGTACCACAGTACATCTGCAGTTGCCAGTCTATATTAACATCAGATGTAAGTATTGTATGATATAATGGGCTTTTCAAGATTAATCCACAGCACAATTGCAAATAGTGAATACCCGGTAATATAGTTTTAACAAATAATGTCACTATACCTGTGCCTAAACCTTCCATTCCAGGAATGTCATCACCAAACCTGTGGCAGAGAAGAAACAATGTTTAACAAGCCACTAAAAAAAACATTGTGGGTAAATATTTGACATGTCAGTCTTCATAGATGAAACATTAACAGCACCACTCAACGTGTCATTGAGTGTGGGAAGCATTTCAGTCGAACCTAATTCCAAGCACATTCTTCAGCAGGATGGGAAAGCATCTGATGTTTCCCTGTCCCTAGTGCAGTTACCCAGACATAAACTGTGTTGACAAAATGATGTCCCAGTGATGATTCAGGTAGAGTCTGGGGATCAGATGTACAGGTGGTGCGTTTCTCATTTGCTCCACTTCTAAGGTTCAACTAAATTTATTGAAGCAATTGCAAGCTGAAATTTGTGTCCTCCCACTCCGTAATGTTCTGTATCTAGCCTTGCAGTGTAAAACTGCAGGTAATATCTGTACATAAAATATCTCTGGATGAGATTTTGTTCATATTAAAACAATAAACGCAACAGATTCTGCAGATTCTGGAAATCCAGAGTAACATACACAAAATGCTTGAGTAACTCAGCAGCTCAGTCAGCATCTATGGAGGGGAATAAACAGTTGACGTCTCGGGCAGAGGCCCTTCATCAGGATCTGAAGGGTATCAGCCCAAAATATCAATTGTTTATTCCCCTCCGTAGATCTGCCTGACCTGCTGATTCCCTCAAGCATTTTGTGTATGTTACTCATATCCAAACTATATTGTTGGCATTTTGCTTTAATCACCTCCTTTCTCCCACTAAAGGTTTCTTTTCAATGAAACCCAGCTACGTATGCAAAATAACCTATCCTTGCACTTCCATGAAAGCCTGTTTGTTGGAGGGTGAATACACATTTATCATGCTTACTGGAAAGCTGCTACTGTTTAGTTTTGAGTCAAGAATGTTATATTAGTCAAAATTATCCAAGGATAAATGAAAATGTAAAAATACTGTTTTGCAATACTTCATAATTCTTCAAAAAATTCTATTCTGTTTCTTTATTTTCCAGTGAATGCCTGCATGAAAAATAATCTCTGGGTGACATATGCATATTTTGATAATAAATTTACTTTGATTATTTATGTTCTTGATGACATATAATTCTTAACTTGGTCTACCAGTATATCGCAATATAATATTTACTGATGTCACATCTTCTTAAATCCTTTCAAACACTTCTTTCTCTCTTACCCTTGTACTCCTTTCTTTGGTGGCTTGCTCTTAAACTGTCTTGTTTGCCTCTGTTTGAACTTTGGTGGTCCTTTCCTAGGAGTTGCTGGTCCTCCAGTTACTCGTGTTGCTGATTTAATTTCTCCTGCAGGTTTCGGTGGTTCTAGGGTCAGAGCCATCTCTTGTGCTTTCAGGTTTGGTTGAATTTCCAAAGGGTTGGCTGCCATGATTTATGTTCCTCTACGGCCACGCTTCACTAGGGTACTATGTCTCAAAAGAAACCAAAACCTCAACCAATTAATAATATAGCAATGTCGTTTTGTATCTCCAAGATTATCAAACAATCAATGCAACCTGTCTTGGACTAATCCTAATCCCTGGTGCAAGAAACAAGGACAGGACCAATGGGATTATTTTCAGTAGTTTGCTTGTAATAGGATTTTGAAAACTGAAGTGTTTTAAGAAGAGCGGTGGCTCGGAAAAGAATTTGTTAGATAATTAACCCCTGATGTTCTATGTTTGCCTATAGATGGACTTTGAGGAATGAGTTTTTATTGCAAAGATGTGATTGAGATGATATCTCACACAACGTACTATTACACAGCGTTTTAGAATCACATTGCCTCTTCATTTGTTGCTGTTACATTTTGCATTTTAATAAAAGTATGAAATGTATAAATTAAGTGATGCAAAACACTTCCACATTTTCAAGAGACCAGGACAGGCATGATAGTCCGAATTGCCTAATTATGATTTGGTGAAAACGTTCTGCAAATAATTCAAAAGACTACAGAGTCACTATGACATTCGCCCAGAAGAGGAAGCTGCAGCTTTTGTCCAGTGTGGTAAAGTGAAATATTTCAGTTTACCGGCACTGTGTCACAGCAATTCTTGCTGCTAGCTAATGGATCTGGGTTTGATCCTGACCTTGGGACTACCAATGTGGAATTCCACCCAATCTCCCTGTAACCACATGGGTTTCCACTAGATACTGCAGATTCATTCCACATCCCAAGGATGTGGACATTGGTTAATTGCCTGCTGTAAGTTATCCTTTTGATGAGGTGACATAAAAATCAAAGGGAGTTGATGGGATGTGAAAAAGAGTAAGTTGCAGGGATACAGGAAAATCAGAAGGAGAATGGGACAGAGAGGATTGCTTTATTACATGAATCTGATGAGCTGAATAGCTTTCTACATTTGTAGTGAGCAAATAGTGTGGTCTTTATCAAATCAAGTATACATTCAGTGATATTTATAATGGTATTCTGTAAACAGTGGGCTCTGTCAGCAAATGAACTGATACAGACTGTTTATCAAAAGTTCAAAGTTACTGTTCCGAGCTAAACTGTTCAATTTCATTTACAGATTAGGAAGACTGGTCATTGACACCCCGTTTACAGTTCCTTTCGTTGCACTCTATTTTTATCCTCCAAATGTTTAATTCTTCCTTCTACTACAAATTTGAAAGTCTGCATGAAGATTAAACCATCATTGTTTGTGATTTTGTGAAAATACTTGAAGCCTTTATAAAACATTAAAAAAAATTCTCGAAGGGTAAACTTTCCCTGTTGGAGAATTATCTTTTTTATAAATGCATTTATAAAATCAACATACATTTTTCTAGGTTTGTAAAAAAAAACTATTGCTAGATTATCAACTTGAATTATTGTCAGATACAGCTGTTTTATTTTCTATAAATTGATGTCAATGAATTGCAGATAAGCTCTGGAAAAGCAAACTAATTAAATAAAATTGGTTTTATTTGTGCGGCTGTAATATTCTCATTCCGAAGAGTGCTGCAACTAAAGCTAGTGGTAATCTTTTGAAAGCTCTGAAACTGGGTTTCAAGGTCAAATCATCCCTGAAATACTAACAATGCATTTTCATTAATTAGTTGAGTTGAGTTTTTGCTGATGCAAAATACAGATCAGTAAGAGGCTTATTCACACAAATCCCTGACATTTAGCTACCCTTTCTTTCTACAGTCGTTGAACTGCTCAAGTGACATTTCAAATAAAGACAGATGCCATAGTCTCACTCACCTTCCTTAAAGGTCCTCATTAACCTTATTTAACACTTCATTTCACTTTGGGCATGCATGCTTATGAATATTTAACTCCTCTTGTACATGTTGAATTTGGATCATGATCCCTTTCCCAATAATTATAGTATTTTTTTGGTTATAACAACATTTTCCCTCAGGGTGGCTAATTAGGAAATGTGTTATATTTTCAGTTTCAATATAATTAATGACAGATGGTAGAACAACGAGCAGTTTAAAAACATTATTCTTTTGGTGTACTTTACCAAATCCAATTAAAGTCACAATCTGCTTTATGAGAGCTGTCTCTTATGCAAAGGAGTCAGGCAGGCTTTGGAACCGGACCTCTCTAATGGAAGAATCTTGGCCTGCCCCAGAAACTGGGCACACTTCAATGTGATGCTGTGGAGTTCAGCAGTGCAAGAGGTGCCATCTTTCATATAAAATATTAAATTAAGCTTCCATCATCCATGGGAAAAATGTTCTCCTGCTGTCAGATTCTCCCAATGTTCGCGTTTCATTGGTTGAACATTAAGACAATAAGACAGAAGACATGGGAGCAAATTAGGCCTTTCAGCCCATCAAGTTTGCTCCACCATTTGATCCTGGCTCATTTATTTTCCCTCTCAACCCTACTCTTCAGCCTTCGCCTACACAACCTTTGGCGTCCTTACTAGCAACTTGAATTATTGTCAAACAAAGCTGTTTTGTTAAGGGAATATTCCATTACCCATGCTAGAGTATTGCCAGAAAGCTATTTTTCAAATATTTTGATAAAGTATTGGTTCAACTTAATAAATACTACATTTAAATGCAATAATTCAGGAACCAGGCAGCCATAATGTTGTTCACAAATTACCAAGCATCATTGACAAATGTTCTGCTGGTGCAGAATTATCAGTGTTTAATATGAAAAGAATGCAAGGTTGCTGCCTCATGATAGATTGCTGTTGGACTAGATGATAAAATTGCAATGAAAACCGATCCATGCTGATTGAAACATTGTTGATACAAGGTTGATTAGGTTCTTTGTATTTAATTTATGCGTTTTACTGTGCGGAAATCTGCCATGATTTAAGATTAGCCTCCTAATTCTGATTGTGAAGATTATTATAGTAAGATAGAATTAACGTGACATCATTTAGTGATTTTATAGAAATTATACTAAAATATTTGTATTGAAATCCTAATTATTAATATATTTTCTCTCTTCATAGGCAGTGTTTTAATTAATTTTATTAGTTATGCTAATATGGAGTAAATGCTTAAGTGAAGCCTTTCTCCTTATATTAGAGCAATTTATTATACAAATTGAATGTCAAAGGTCTCAAAAACGTCCACATCCTAATGCCATTATTTCATGTCCCTCTCTGCTATCCACAGACTAAATCATTGCTACTGCTTTGTAATGTAAAAATAGTTTTAATTTTTTAACATTCTGAACTTCATGCAAAATTCCAAACAGGAAAACCAAGGCATGAACACAGCTTTATGGTAAGTAGAACGCAGCCAAGTAGTCAAACCATCTTTAAGCAAGCATAATGGATTCTTATAAGATTTGATTCCAAGATCTGATCTGCATTAACCAGTTAAAGTCATATCTCAATATATTAACATTTTTCAAAGACAAATAACATTCCTCTATTATATTTTTATTGATTTTCCTTAATTCAAGGTTTACTTTTAACATTTCCTCATTTATTGGCTTGTTCAGAACATATATCATTGAATATTAAATTTTATTTTTCAACTTTATAAGTCAATATTCAATTTAATTTGTGCTCATGTTCGAAATCTCATAGTAAACCTAGCTGTGTGAAATTTATTATAATTTGGCCCTGTTTTGTTGAGAATTAAAAGACCAGGTACTACTTACCACTATGTGGAGACAAAGACGAACATTTGCCAATGGAAGGTGAGAGCTCTAACTAGCTCTCGTAGGAATTTCTGTACTTCTAACTACGCAGTTCTAGATCCACTGAGATAGAAACCAGCTTTTATTAGGGAAGAGCATAATAGGATATTGACGCCAGAAGTGTCTCCCTTTTAATCTGGTGATGTCACTATTCAAAGAGAAAGCTGATATGAAGATAAGCTGAGGCTCAATGGAGATGTCACCTTTCGTGTTTGTTATTGCCGAACAAAATGATTTTCTCCAGCTTCTTAAGTAAACAATGCTAAATGCATTAAAATATTTTATTTTGGTATTTCATGTATAATCTAATTGCCAACCACTTCAGAGGATAACATATTAAAATTGCATTGTGGGGGAGCCAAGAAGACAAAACTGGAAAACGTAAGACACAAGAGCAGAATTAGGCCACTCGGCCCATTGAGTCTTCTCCATCATTTGATCATGGCTAATTTATTATTCCTCTCAGCCCCACTCTCCATCATACTCCCCGTAAACCTTTGACACCCTTTCTAATCAAGAACCTTTTGTAAATGCATGGTAGTGTAGTGGTTAGCACAATGCCTTACAGTACTAGCAACTGGGTTCATTTCCCACCACTGCCTGTGAGGAGTTAGCACATTCTCCCTGTAACTGCATGGGTTTCCTCCCATAGTCTAAAGGTGAGCCGGTCGGTAGGGTAATCAGCCATTGTAAATTGCCACGTGATTAGGCTGGGGTTAAATCGGGGGTTGCTAGGTAGCAGGGCTTGAAGGGTCAGAATGGCTTATTCTGTGCTGTATCTCAATAAACAAACAAACAAATAAACAAACAAACAAATAAATAAATAGATAAATAAATAAATGAATTGCATGATACACGCAGACATCTAAAGAGTGACGTCAGGGTTATATCTTCCTGGGATGTGAAAACAGAATCTCACTGACTCCCTTGCCATTGAAGTGGATTGAAGGTTGTCAATTTGCTGTATTTGCTTGGCAGATACAAACTCAAGTCCATTAGACTATAATACATATGGGCAGAATTAGGCCATTTGGCTCATTGAGTCTGCTCTGCTATTTCATCATGGCTGACGCATTTCCCTCTCAACCCCATTCTCCTGCCTTCCCTTCATGCCCCGACTTATCAATAATTTATCAACCTCTGCTTTAAATACACCCAGTGACCTGGCCTCCAAAGCCACCTGTGGCAACAAATTCCACAGATTTACCACCCACTGGTAAATAAACTCCTCTTCATCTCTGTTTGAAATGAGCATCCTTCTGTTCTGAGAATGTGCCCTCTGGCTTTAGACTCCCCCACCACTGGAAACATCCTTTGCACATTCACTCTATCTAGGCCTTTCAATATTCGTTAGATATCAAAAAGATTCCCCCCTTATTCTTCTAAATTCCAGCAAGTATAGGCTCAGAGCCAGCAAACAGTCCTCATGTAATAAGCCTTTCATTCCCAGAATCATTTTTGTGAACTTCCTTTCAACCCTCTCTGATGTCAGCGCATCCTGTCTTAGATAAGGGACCCAAACTGGTGATGATACTCCAAGTGAGGCCTCACCAGTGCCTTAGAAAGCCTCAGGATTATATCCTTGTTTTTATATCCGAGTCCTCTCAAAATGAACCCTAACACTGTATTTGCCTTCCTCACCACCGACTCATCTTGCAAGTTAACCTTTAGGGGATCCTGCATGTGGACTCCCAAATCCCTTTGCACCTTGGACTTTTGAATTTTCTCCCTGTTTAGAAAATAGTCTATGCTTGTGTTCTTTCTACCAAAGTGCATGACCATACATGTCCTGACACTGTATTCCATCTGCCATTTCTTTGCCCATTCTCCTAATCTGTCTAACTCCTTCTATAACCTCCCTGCTACCTCAACATAACCTGCCCATCCACCATTCTTTGTATCGTCCACAAATTGGCCACAAAACCATCAATTCTGTCATACAAATCATTGACATAGAATGTAAAAGGAAGCGGTGCCGACACCAACCCCCTGTGAAACACTAGTCATCGGCAGAAAGGTTCCCTTTATTCCCACTCTTTGCTTCTTGCCAACCAGCCAATACTTTCTCCGTGCTAGTGTTCTTTCCTGTAACACCATGGTCTATTATCTTGCTAAGCAGCCTCATGTGCAGCACCTTGTCAACGACTTTCTGAAAATCTAAGTACAGAACATCTGCCGATTCTCCTTGGCCTATCCAGCTTATTATTTCCTCAAAGAATTCTAACAGTTTTGTCAGGCGAGGTTTCCCCATAAGGAAACCATGCTGACCATAGAACCATAGAACCATAGAACCATAGAACATTACAGCACAGAAACAGGCCTTTTGGCCCTTCTTGGCTGTGCCGAACCATTTTTCTGCCTAGTCCCACTGACCTGCACCTAGACCATATCCCTCCATACCACTCTCAGCCATGTACCTGTCCAAATTTTTCTAAATGTTAAAAGTGACTTTAACCTATTTTATCATATGCACATTCAGTGAGTTGGACACACCACAGGTAAAGGCTACACAGGCAGAAAGGGAATTGGTGGCCACTAGACAGCGTAGCAGTAGGCAGGTAGTGCAGGAGTCCCCTGAGGTCATCTCCCTCCTAAACAGATATACTGTTTTGGATACTGTTGGGGGAGATGTCTCATCAGGGGAAGGCAGCAGCAGCCGAGTTCATGGCACCATGGGTGGCTCTGTGGCACAGGAGGGAAGGAAAAGGAGTGGGAGAGCTATAGTGATAGGGGATTTGATTGTAAGGGGAATAGATAGGCGTTTCTGCGGCCGCAAACAAGACTCCAGGATGGTATGTTGCCTCCCTGGTGCAAGGGTCAAGGATGTCTCTGAGCGGCTGCGGGACATTCTGGAATGGGAGGGTGAACAGCCAGTGGTCGTGGTGCACATAGGTACCAACGATATAGGTAAAAAATGGGATGAGGTCCTACAAGGTGAATATAGGGAGTTAGGAGATAAACTAAAAAGTAGGACCACGAAGATAATAATCTCTGGATTACTACCAGTGCCATGTGCTAGTCAGAGTAGAAATAGGAGGATATTTCAGATGAATACGTGGCTTGAAAAATGGTGCAAGGGGGAGGTATTCAAATTTCTGGGGCATTGGAACCAGTTCTGGGGGAGGTGGGACCGGTACAAACAGGACGGTCTGCACCTGGGCTGGACTGGAACCAATGTCCTAGGGGGAGCGTTTGCTACTGCTGTTCAGGAGGCTTTAAACTAATGTGGCAGGGGGATGGGAACAAGTGCAGAGAGACAGAGGGGTGTAAAATGAGGGTAGAAGCAAAAAGTAGTGAGGTGAAAAGTAAAAGTGGCAGGCAGGCAAATCCAGGGCAAAAAGCAAAAAGGGCCACTTTTCAACATAATTGTATAAGGGCTAAGAGTGTTGTAAAAACAAACCTGAAAGCTTTGTGTGTCAATGCGAGGAGCATTCGTAACAAGGTGGATGAATTGAATGTGCAGATAATTATTAATGAATATGATATAGTTGGGATCACAGAGACATGGCTCCAGGGTGACCAAGGATGGGAGCTCAACATCCAGAGATATTCAATATTCAGGAGGGATAGACAGGAAAGAAAAGGAGGTGGGGTAGCGTTGCTGGTTAGAGAGGAGATTAACGCAATAGAAAGGAAGGACATTAGCCTGGAGGATGTGGAATCGATATGGGTAGAGCTGTATAACACTAAGGGGCAGAAAACGCTGGTGGGAGTTGTGTACAGGCCACCTAACAGTAGTAGTGAGGTTGGGGATGGCATTAAACAGGAAATTAGAAATGTGTGCAATAAAGGAACAGTAGTTATAATGGGTGACTTCAATCTACATATAGATTGGGTAAACCAAATTGGTAAGGGTGCTGAGGAAGAGAATTTCTTGGAATGTATGCTGAATGGTTTTCTGAACCAACATGTCAAGGAACCAACTAGAGAGCAGGCCATTCTAGATTGGGTATTGAGCAATGAGTAAGGGTTAGTTAGCAATATTGTGGTGCGAGGCCACTTGGGTAAGAGTGACCATAATATGGTGGAATTCTTCATTAAGATGGAGAGTGACATAGTTAATTCAGAAACAAAGGTTCTGAACTTAAAGAAGGGTAACTTTGAAGGTATGAGACGTGAATTAGCTAAGATAGACTGGCAAATGATACTTAAAGGGTTGACGGTGGATATGCAATGGCAAGCATTTAAAGATCGCATGGATGAACTACAACAATTGTTCATTCCAGTTTGGCAAAAGAATAAACCAGGGAAGATAGTGCACCCGTGGCTGACAAGGGAAATTAGGGATAGTATCAAATCCAAAGAAGAAACATATAAGTTAGCCAAAAAAAAGCGGCACATCTGAGGACTGGGAGAAATTCAGAGACCAGCAGAGGAGGACAAGGGGCTTAATTAGGAAAGGGAAAAAAGATTATGAGAGAAAGCTGGCAGGGAACAAAAAACTGACTGTAAAAGCTTTTATAGATACGTGAAAAGAAAAAGATTGGTCAAGACAAATGTAGGTCCTTTACAGTCAGAAACAGGTGAATTGATCATAGGGAACAAAGACATGGCAGACCAATTGAATAACTACTTTGGTTCTGTCTTCACTAAGGAGGACATAAATAATCTTCCAAAAATAGTAAGGGACCGAGGGTCTAGTGAGATGGAGGAACTGAGGGAAATACATGTTAGTAGGGAAGTGGTGTTAGGTAAATTGAAGGGATTAAAGGCAGATAAATCCCCAGGGCCAGATGGTCTGCATCCCAGAGTGCTTAAGGAAGTAGCCCAAGAAATAGTGGATGCATTAGTGATAATTTTTCAAAACTCCTTAGATTCTGGATTAGTTCCTGAGGATTGGAGGGTGGCTAATGTAACCCCACTTTTTAAAAAAGGAGGGAGAGAGAAACCAGGGAATTATAGACTGGTTAGTCTGACATCGGTGGGAGGGGGGGGGGGGGAGATGCTAGAGTCGGTTATCAAAGATGAGATAACAGTACATCTGGAAAGAGGTGAAATCATCGGACAAAGTCAGCATGGATTTGTGAAAGGAAAATCATGTCTGATGAATCTTATAGAATTTTTTGAAGATGTAACTAGTAGAGTGGATAGGGGAGAACCAGTGGATGTGGTATATTTGGATTTTCAAAAGGCTTTTGACAAGGTCCCACACAGGAGATTAGAGTGCAAACCTAAAGCACATGGTATTGGGGGTATGGTATTGATGTGAATAGAGAATTGGTTGGCAAACAGGAAGCAAAGAGTGGGAATAAACGGGACCTTTTCAGATTAGCAGGTGGTGACTAGTGGGGTACTGCAAGGCTCAGCGCTGGGACTTCAGTTGTTTACAATATATATTAATGATTTAGACGAGGGAATTAAATGCAGCATCTCCAAGTTTGCGGATGACATGAAGCTGGGCGGCGGTATTAGCTGTGAGGAGGATGCTAAGAGGATGCAGGGTGACTTGGATAGGATAGGTGAGTGGGCAAATTCATGGCAGATGCAATTTAATGTGGATAAATCCCCTAATCTGAGGAAAGACATTCTTGCTATAGAGGGAGTACAAAGAAGGTTTGCCAGATTGATTCCTGGGATGGCAGGACTTTCATATGAAGAAAGACTGGATCGACTAGGCTTATACTCGCTGGAATTTAGAAGATTGAGGGGAGATCTTATTGAAATGTATAAAATTCTAAAGGGATTGGATGGGCTAGATGCAGGAAGATTGTTTCCGATGTTGGGGGAGTCCAGAACGAGGGGTCACAGTTTAAGGATAAAGGGGAAGCCTTTTGGGACCGAGATGAGGAAAAACTTCTTCACACAGAGAGTGGTGAATCTGTGGAATTCTCTGCCACAGGAAACAGTTGAGGCCGGTTCATTGGCTATATTTAAGAGGAAGTTAGATATGGCCCTTGTGGCTAAAGGGATCAGGGGGTATGGAGAGATAGCAGGTACAGGGTTCTGAGTTGGATGATCAGCCATGATCATACTGAATGGCAGTGCAGGTTCGAAGGGCCGAATGGCCTACTCCTGCACCTATTTTCTATGTTTCTATGTTTCCAAATACCCTGAAACTTCATTCTTAACAATTGATTCGAAATTCTTCCCAAGCACTGAGGTAAGGCTAACTGTCTCTTCTTCTGCCTGCCTCCGTTCCTGAAGAGCAGAGTGACGTTCGCAACTTACCAGTCCTCTGGAACTATGCCAGAATCTAGTGATTCTTGAAAGATCATTACTAATGCCTCCACAATATCTTTAGCTGCCTCTTTCAGAACCCTGGGGTGTGGTCCATCTGGTTCAGGTGACTTATCTACCTTCGAACCTTTCAGTTTCCTAAGCTCCTTCTCTCTAGTAATAGCAACTGTGCTTACTTCTGTCCCCTGTCATTCTTGAATTCTGGCATACTGCTAGTGTCTTCCACAGTGAAGGCTGATGCAAAATACTTATTTAGTTTGTCTGCCATTTCCTTGTTCCCATTACTATCTCTCCAGTGTAATTTTCCAGTTGTCCAATATCTACTCTCGCCTCTGCTTTACTCTTCAAATACCTAAAAAAAACTTTTGGTATCCTCTTTGATATTTTTGGCTAGGTTCTCTTCACATTTAATCTTTTTTCTACTTATAGCTTTTTTAGTTGCCTTCCGTTTGTTTGTAAGAGCTTTCTAGTCCTCTAGCTTCCCACTAATTTTTGCTATATTACTTGTCCTCTCTTTTGGTTTTATGCTGTCTTTGTCGACCTTTATCAACCATGTTTGGGTCATCCTGCCTTTAGAATACTTTTTCTTTGGGATGTATCTATCCTGTGCCTTCCAAATTGCTGCTGCACTCTGGTTATCCTTGCTAGTGTCCCCTTCCAACCAACTTTGATCAGCTCTTCTCTCATGTCTCTGTAATTCCCTTTACTCCATGGTAATACTGACATATTTGACCTTTGCTTCTCCATCTCAAGATGCAGGATGAATTCTATCATATTACAATCACTGTCTCGTAAGGGTTCCTTGACCTTAAGCTCCCTAATCAAATCTAGTTTATCACACAATACCCAATCCAAAACAGCTGATCCCCTAGTGGGCTTAACCTCAGGCTGCTCTAAAAAGCCAGCTAGTCGGCATTCCACAAATTCCCTCTCTTTGGATCCAAAATCAGCACCAAACTGATTTTCCCAATCTGCCTGCATATTGGAATCCCCTATACGTATTTTAACATTGCCCTTCTGACGTGCATTTTCATCTACCGTTGTAATTTGAAGTCACAGAATGTTAAGTCAAATCCATTGCAGTCCAAGTACTCTTGACGTGATACATTTGAATGACGGACCATCACCCACTGTAGCACTGTAATTGAACTGCTATTCCAAATGCACTTTAATTTCATCAGGATAAAGATATCAATTAAAAGAGCAAAACAGAAAATAAAAGTAACCCTTCAAGAAAAATATAACAAAAACTAAAAGTAGAAGTTCACCTTGAAAGCTTCTAATAATATCCATGAAGAATAGATTAATTGAGTTAATGGAGTCATCTGTAGTGATAAACAGGGGAGTTCATGATGAGAACAGGAAAATTGCTGAACTATTAAACAACTGCTTTGGTTAGATATAATTAAGAAGATGTGTAGCTCGGGTGGTTGATGGTTGGGTCGAGTTATACTCCGACCTTGGCAGTTTACTTGCAAACATTTCATCACCATGTGAGGAGACATCGTCAGTGCACTGTCGACTGTGGTGTGTCCTCCGAATGCTTGGCCTTTATATACTTTTCAATCAGCTGATTCAACGTCATTTTAGAAACTTACTTCTGATGTGTGGAGGAAAGCTCCTTGCTGATTGGTTGTGTGGCAAACTTTGTGTGTTGTGGTTTGGAATTTTACCTGCATCAGCTCTTAAATAGGATTGAGGTCTAATTTTTGTTTTTAAAGAATTGTTCGCAGGAAACCACCCTTCTAGGAATTCTCTTGCGTGCTGCGTGTTCACTTGTGCCATGACTATCACAAATGCCCAGTCGAATTTGTGCCCCTCTCGATCTTCGTGGGTAGTGACTAGGGAGAGTTGGTCAACCTGCTTTACAGCCAGCTGATGTCCATGGACACTTGTGGATGGTTTTCCCCCGGTTTGTCCAATGTAATCTTTGCTGCAGTCCCCGCATTTAATTTGTTTCACTTCTTCTGTCACAAAAGAGGATGCAAGTAGTCACCCAGAAATGTTAGGGAATCCAGAATCTAACCAAAATCTTAATAGTCTATTTTTAATAGTTTAATATGTGGCAGGGTAGAGATACATCACTACAAAAGGAGGGGTAACGCTCTCCTTCCTTCTGCTAGCCTGCAGGTCACCCATGGGCAAGGTGTAGCATCTGCCTAGACCCCTCGATCAGGGTAACGTGAAGCCATGGGAGCAGCTAGTGCATATCACAAGTCCTGGTTGTGTGACCACCGTCGCCAGGCAGACAAACTCTGAAGAGTAATGGCCGGGGTCACCTGTCATGTAAAGACACTGCCCAGAAGAAGGCATTGGCAAACAACTTCTGTAGAAAAATTTGCCAAGAACAATCACGGTCAGGACCACGATTGCCCACGTCATATGACATAATGACGATGAATTATTTAAATGATTTTAATCCTCATAAATGACATTTATCTTAAAATTATTTGCAACAACTTTAATAGTCTGTTAGGAAAACTGGAGCTCTATTAGAAAAAAACAAAGCCTCTCAGCTTTTCTACCAGTCAAAGGCTATCACCTTACTCCAGGGGCAGGGCCTCAGCAGTAGGCTGGATGAAAGACTCACTGTTTTGCCTCATTACATCTGACTGGGTTCCTTTCAGAGTTCGGCTGGCCAGTTTAATAGGGCCTACACATCCCATTGGGAATGTGTGGGTGGCTGTGTGGGAAGACGAGTGTCAAGTCTGAATAGTCATTTGAATCCAGATAAATGCAACCCAAAGGTCAAACACGACTAGATAATTATACATTTTCTGTTTCTGTAGCTGTCAGATGGCAGGGCTTTGAATAAAAATAATTGCAAAATGTTATTTCCAGGTTCTGATTTTGTGCTACAATCAAGTTCAAGTTCAAGTTTAACTACCATTCAATAGCGCCAAACATAACAGCATCAATCTGGGGCCAAGGTGCAATACACTTTATCAACAGCACATAGCACCTAGCACAAATATCACGTACAGTCACAATGAAAGAAGTAATATCGGCCAAGTCCCCAAGTGGCATGACTGGAGTCCTGGTCTGGTTTGATCTTCCACTGAGTGAGCAGTACCAAGCGAACACCAGGGGGCAACACTAAGCAAACAGCGGAAGGCCGCTCTGATGGGAGGAGCAGGCCTGGACTCAGTATTGATTCCAGCAGGTCCCACAGAGGCTCTCCCACACCGCCTTGGTGGCTCGCCCCTTGGGCCCATTCCTTCTCACATCTGGGGCAATGCAGCTCCCCTGCCTTCAGTCTCGGCAATGAACGAGGTGAACTGGACTTGCAGAAAACTACATCACTAATATCTAACAGGGTTTTGCGATCCCACTAAAATCATCCGAGGCAATCATTTGGCACAATGGTATACAAGTCCAGAAGACAACGCAGCAGCGGTGTACAATAAGTTCAGCTCCGATGCTATTGGGAAACTTACTTATGGGATGGTCCTGCAGTACTTGATGTTCTCAGTATCCAGGAATGACTTGTGATCATATAAAAGATGTACAGGATGAACAACTACACCTTTAACTGTGTCCAAGCGTGCCACCATCTTTGACTCCTTTGATTGAATGTCAGATCCTCTATTTAATTTCCTGGCAATTTTTGGAGATAGTTAAAGCAGTCATATTCAGATAACTGAGAGATAAATATCCATAAATCTTGTTCATTGAAAGATGCACCATGAATCAACTACAGAAGTAGCAATGATTTCAGGAAAGTGTAGAGGACAGGGTTGAAAACAAGACCAAAACTGCAATAACCCCATCAATATTTACTTACGCAAACACGAGGAAATCTGCAGATGCTGGAAATTCAAGCAACACACACAAAATGCTGGTGGAACACAGCAGGCCAGACAGCATCTATAGGGAGAAGTACAGTCGATGTTTCGGGCCGAGACCCTTCGTCAGTCCAGCATTGTGTGTGTGTTGCATCAATATTTACATTATGTTACCCTCCACCATGTGATTTGCACTTCTGAGAAATTATTACTGTGTAGCGTATTGCTCTGCGCATTCTTTTCCACGTTGAACTAGAGTGAGCAGCAAGATCGGAGTGAAGAACACGAGAGATTCCGCAGATGCTGGAAATCTTGAGCGACGCACTCATCATGTTAGAAGAGCTCAACAGGTCAGGCAGCATCAATGGAGGGGAATAAACAGTTGACGTCTTGGCCCAAGAACGTTTGGGACAAGATCAAATCTCAGTCCGAAATACCAATTGGTTAATTCTGCTCCGTAGATGCTGCCTGACCTGCTGAGTTTCTCCAGCATTTTGTGTGTGTTCCGAATAGTCAAGAACGGCAGGCAGCAACCTTAAACAGTAACTTCCGGAGAAACTGAGTCTCGGTTTGTTAAGTTATATTTCTTTATTAAAGATTTTAAGCTGACTTGAAGAACTTATACAATATATTGAAACAAAAGGAAGTGGGAGAACTTTCTCTACCCGATTCTTGCAATAAAGGTTCTTAGAGGTGTGAACATCACCAAAGTCTGTCCTGTTCCAACCACGTTGACGTCCCAGCCAAGAGAGCTCACCAGTGCCTCGACTTCCTCAAGAGGCTAAAGAAATTCAGCATTTCCCCGTTGACTCCTACCAATTTTTATCGATGCATCATAGAAATCATTCTGTATGGATCCATAATGGCTTGGTATGGGAACTGCTCTGCACAGGATCGCAAGAAACTACTGAGTTGTGGACACAGCTCAGCACACGCGGGAACCAGCCTCCCATCTGTGTACTCTGTTCATGCGTCTCGCTGCTGCAGCAAGGCGGCCAGCATAATCAAAGTCCCCACCCACTCTGGACATTCTCTCTTCTCCATTCTCCCATCAAGTCAAAAATACAGAAGCCTGAAAGCCATACCATGCTTTCCATGCTTTAACATACAAAGCCATGCTCAAAGACAGCTTCTATCCCACTGTTATCAGACACTTCAATGGACCTCTTCTATGACAAGGTAGACTCTTGGCCTCACAATCTACCTCACTATGATCTTGCAGTTCATTGCTTATCTGCACAGCTCTTTCTCTGTAGCTTTTTACATTTTATTCAGCATTGTTACTGTCTTACCTTGTGCTACCACATTGCACAGTCTGGAGAGGGATGGGCTACGCTGGATTTCAGATGCCCAAGACGATGAGCAATCACCAAAAAGATCGGTGCAAAAAGCTTGTCATGACGGTCCCCAACGACTCCACCTCCACACACACACACACACACACACACACACACACACACACACACACACACACGCACACACACGCACACACACGCACACACACGCGCACACACGCGCACACACACGCGCACACACACGCGCACACACACGCGCACACACGCGCACACACACGCGCACACACACGCGCACACACACGCGCACACACACACGCACACACACACGCACACACACACGCACACACACACACACACACACACACACACACACACCAATGCACCATGTAACAATTTGCACTCTATAAACAGTAAGTAAGACAAGCTTTTCACTGTATCTTGGTACACGTGACAATAATAAACCAGTACAATACCAAAATCATAAACTGCCTTTCTTAAGTCACTTTATGATGATGTGTGCATTGTCCGGACCAGAAAACTTTTCCCTTGGTTCAAATATACTTTGGGAAATTTGGCATCAGTGATGTGTGTTGATTAATCTGTTATGTTTTAAACTTCTTGATGGCAACATACCAAAGACTTAAGACAGTTCCAATGCATTTAGATCTTTTTAACACAAGCATCCTATAAACCAAAGAATGAATATGCACCACCAAAATTGATTTAATTGGAAACCACATTGATATCGCTTGTCTTATCTTATCATCAGAACAAGATTCCAGGAACTGAGCCCCTAGTAATGCGCGTTTAGCTAAGTTACACAGGCCACATCAGTTATTTATTGATTTATTTTGAGATGCAACGTGGAACAGGCCCTACTGGCCCTTCGATATGTACCCCCAGCAGCCTACCGATTTAACCTTAGCCTGCCCATGGGGCAATTTCATCATTAACATTACGTGCTGTGTCGTATGACATGGGCGACCACGGTTATTCTAGGCAAACTTTTCTACAGAACTGGTTTGCTGTTGTCTTCTTCTGGGCAGTGTCTTTACAAGACGAGTGACCCCAGCCATCATCAACACTCT
Organism: Hemitrygon akajei; assembly: GCF_048418815.1. Taxonomy (NCBI): domain Eukaryota; kingdom Metazoa; phylum Chordata; class Chondrichthyes; order Myliobatiformes; family Dasyatidae; genus Hemitrygon; species Hemitrygon akajei. The sequence goes on from NC_133145.1 coordinate 47,658,131, forward strand.
TCAGAGATTGTCTACCTGGTGTCAGTGGTCACATAACCAGGATTTGTGATATGCTCATACAGCCACCCACTACCTGCTGCCATGGCTTCACGTGACCCTGATCGGAGGGGTCAGCAAGGGTGACCAGCAGACTAGTGAAGGGAAGGAGCACCTCACTCCTCCTTCGGTAGAGACGTATGTCCACTCCAGCACCCAGGGGGAATTTACAGTGACCAATTAACCTATTAACTGGTACGCCTTTGGATTGTGGGAGGAAACCAGAGCACTCTGAAGAAACCCGCACGCACGTGGTTTTCTGTTCTCCAAACCCATGGTGATCTGGGTGACTCGTGTGTTCTGTAAGCAAGTACAATCTTTCTTTCAGAGGACTCCAGAATTGAACTCCAAACTCCAACTTGTCCAGCTGTAATAGTGTCGCACTAACCACTACGGTGATGATGACGATGTCGACTCAGGCCCGAGAGGCCAGCGTCGGGCATTTTCATGCCTTACAAGGCGTGGAACGAAAGACTGTGTGGCACTCCTCACAAAGACATTTCGCAGTATGAGGTCCAGTTGCGAGCTCAACACTCAACCCGACTCGGGAACGGCCTGACTGGATCCGTTCCAGAGTGGTGGAATGAGTGGAACGAGTGGAACGTTCCAGAGTGGTGCTGATGCCACTGCGCCACCAGCCGGGCTATTACGGTAGCGGTCAACATTCGTAGCTAACTCTGTTTATTCCCTTCCATTTTGTGCCAGACATTTACATATCTGATGCCAAACTCTAGTTCGTGTCATGGGAAGAGATTATCAGGTGGACAGAAAATACTCAAGAATGTGCTCAAAGATTAGTTGAAGAAATGCAATATCCCCTTCGATATTGGGAATCTGTAGCTCATAACCTCCCCCCACCCCACCAGAGTGGAGAAGGCATAATTGGGATGGTATCAGGAACCTGGAATTCAAGACCATGAGTGACAGAAAGAGTGAACACCCTCAAAAACTACCCACCACCTATCCAGTTGCTTACCACTGTCCTATCTGTGGACAAGTCTGCTGTTCCCACATTTGAGCCAACCCAAAATCCACAAAGAGTGGAAGTTAGTCATCCCCAAATCTGAGGGAATGCCTAACACAAAGAATTCCTCTTTCCATCAGCTAACTTGGGAAGTGTTAACATAGGCAGCAAGAAATTGTCAGCCTAACTTGGCACTGACCAGATCATCTAAATTTCCCCAGTCAGAGGAGGTTGTTTGCCCATGGATTGGCTGGCTGGCAGAAACACAGAGCTTTTTTGCTAGACCAGCAGTTCAAAACCCTGAGCTAATAATCTATTGACATGAGGTCAAATCTCACCAGAGTAGCTGGTGAATTTAGAACGTATGAACAGGCCCTTTGACCCACAAAGTTACATAGAAAAACATAGAAAACCTACAGCATAAAACAGGCCCTTCGACTCACAAGTTTGAGTCGAACATGTCCCTACCTTAGAAATTACTAGGCTTACCTATAGCCTTCTATTTTACTAAGCTCCATGTACCTATCTAAAGTCTCTTAAAAGACCCCGTCATATCCGCCTCCACCACTGTTGCCGGCAGCCCATTCCACGCATTTACCACTCTCCGAGTAAAAAACTTACCCCTGACATCTCCTCTCTACCTACTCCCCAGCACCTTAAACCTGTGTCCTCTTGTGGCAACCATTTCAGCCACAAAGTTGTGCCAAACTACTAGCCATAAGGCCATAAGATATAGGAGCAGAATTAGGCCATTTGGCCCATCGAGTCTCCTCCACCATTTCATCATGGCTGATCTATTTTCCCCCTCAGCCCCAATCTCCTGCATTCTTCACATATCCCCTCATGCCCTAAATAATCCAGAGTCAATCAATCTCTGCCTCAAATATACCCAATGGCTTGGCTTCCACAGCCGCTTGTGAAAACATTGGTACCCAAATGCCCAAACTAAGCTAATCGCTTCAACCTACACAGTCTCCATTTCCTTCCACTTCCTGTACTTTCACATGCCTACTCAAGAGCCTCTTGAACACCTCTATTCTGTTTGCCTCCGCAGCACTCCAGGCTGAGCATTCCTGGCACCCACGAGTCTCTGTGTAAAAAAAAACTTGCCCTGCTCATCTCCTTTGAACTTAACCACTCTCACTTTAGATGTTAAATTTCGTTAATTACATAATCTGGATTAAAATTTTTGTATCAACATTCATAATGTATAACCATTGAGTTATACTGTAGATTTAAATTCATGAGGCTCATTAACTGCTTCAGGAAAGGGAACCTATTTTCATTAGTCAGAATTTCTGGATCAGTTCTCCAAACCTATGGCTGGTTGACTCCTAACCGCTCAGTGAAATGGTGCATCAACATACAGAGTTCAGGGACAAGGAGAGGTGGGGATTACCTTGCCGATGGCACCCATGTCCTGTGAAGAAAGTAAGAAAAAGTGGATTGGAAGGATAACCAATCTGGGCCTGCTTCGTTTGTGTGTACTGAATCCACCCTGCTGATCTCCAGGCCAAAGCTATCATCCAAGGTACATCATCATCTCCTCCTTTGAGTACCATAGACGTGGTATTTTTCCTTCTGCCATCCCCTCAGCAGGCCGCCTATCGTTCTGCACAAGAGCGTCCGTTCAAAATGTCAAACATCATGTTGGTGACGATTTGCATATAGAATGAGATTGTATGTTGCAGATGGAAAATTGCATTGGAAATACCTTCACTCTCCAAGAGCAGCAAATATCATTGGGATTATTTATATGTACCCCAAGCCCCTAACCTATTTGCTGTTTGTCATAGTTCAGATACCTTGGAGTTCATTATCAACCTGTGGGCCTGAAGCAGTGCAAGTGGTTGGTGTGCTTAAATCCAGCTAATCTGCTTTCAGCCAGGTAATTAAGCATGGCGAAGCCTGATTGAAACTGTAGTTCTTGGTAATTGGAATTAATTTAAAATGATGTATTGCATAAATCCACTCTGTCATTGACTAAACCAATTTAATGTTACGGTTCTGTTGTGCATTAGTGTTTGCATGTAATCGCTGTTTTGTGAATAGAAATGTATTAGGCACAATGTTGTTTCTTTCCAGATATCATCTTGTTCTCTTCAGTTACGTTTTATGCATCATCTTGTTTCTTTTCCTCGAAGAAGCTGCTAGTTGATTACTGATAAATTTGGGGCAAAATCTACCTTGTTATTATCTAGCACCTTATTGTTTAGCTGCCCTGCACTTCCTCTGCTGCTGTTACACACTATTCTGCATGTTATAAACACAAGAGATTCTGCAGATGCTGGAAATCCAGAGGAAAACACACACACACACACACACACACACACACACACACACACACACACACAATGCTGGAGGAACTCAGCAGGTCATGCAGCATCTATGGAGGAGAATAAACAGTCAAAGTTTTGGGCTAAAACCTTTCATCAGGTCAATGAAGGGTCTCGGCCTAAAACATCCACTGTTTTTTCTCCTCCATAGATTCTTCACTCTGTTATTGTTTTGCTTTGCTCTACCTCAGTGCACAGTGTCATGTTCAGTGTGCAAGACAAGCTTTTCACTGTACCTCGTTATATGTGACAATAATAATCAACTTCTAGTTCCAATTCCAAATGGAGAGAGGAACTATCCAGAAACGTAACACCTATTGGTAAGGACCACACTACTTGTATAATGTGACCCTCTGCTCTGGCTGCAGCTGTCATAGAACACTACTACACAAAAATAGGCCCTTCAGCCCATCTAGTCTGTGCCAAACCATGAATCTGTTTAGTCCCATCGACCTACACCTGCACTATAGACCACCATACCCTTCCCATCCATGTACCTATCCAAATTTCTCTTAAATGTTGAGATCAAACCTGTATCCACCTTATGCTTGTTCCACACTCCCATCACCCTCTGAGTGAAGAAGTTCCCTCATGTTCCCCCTAAACATTTCACTTTTCACCCTTAACCCATGACCTCTAGCTGTAGTTTCACCCAACCTCTGTGGAAGAAGCCTGCTTACATTTATTCTACCTATCCCCCTCATCATTTTGTATAACTCGACCAAATCTTCCCTCAGTCTTCTCCTTTCTAGGGAATAAAGTTTAAACTATTCCAACCTTTCCTATAACTCAGGTCCTCAAATCCCAGCAACATCCTTGTAAATTGTCTCTGTACTCTTTTAGTCTTATTTCCATCTTTCCTGTAGGTAGATGACCAAAACTACAATGACACTCCAAATTAGGCCTCACCAACATCTTGTAAAACTTCAACATAACATCCCAACTCTTGTACTCAGTACTTTGATTTTTGAAGTCTTATGTACCAAAAGTTTTCCTTATGACCCTATCTACCTGTGATGCCACTTTCCATAAATTAATGGATCTGTATTCCCAGAACCCTCTGTTCTACTGCACTCCTCAGTGCCCTTCTACTCATATGAAGGACCTACCCTGGTTTGTCATCCCAAAGTGCCACACATCACACTTATCTGCATTAAATTCCATCGGCCATTTTCAGTCCATTTTTCCAGAGGTTGAAATTCCACTGCAAGCTTAGATAGTCTTCCTCCTGTACTTAAATGAAGTGGCCATGGTCTTCTGCTGATGTAGCCCATCCACTTCAAGGTTCGATGCGCTGTACGTTCAGTGATGCACATCATTGTTGTAGTGCGTGGTCACTTGAGTTACTGTCACCTTCCTGCCAGCTTGAACAAGTCTGGCCATTTTTGTCTGACCTCTCTCATTAACAAAGCATTTTCACCCACAAAACTGCCACTCAATGGATGTTTTCTGTTTCTTGCACCATTCTCCATTGTGCGTGAAAATCCCAGTAGATCAGCAGTTTCTGAGATACTCAAACCACCCCATCTGGCACCAACAATCATTCCACAGTCAAAGTCACTTAGATCACATTTCTTCCCCATTCTGATGTTTGGTCTGAACATCAACTGAACCTCTTAACTGTGTCCATATGCTTTTATATATTGAGTTGGAGCCACTGATGTTTCAAGGTTGTCAAGCCGAGGAGTGGTAGTGGGGACAAGCTCCCATTACCTAAAAGTGCTCCTCACGGCATGAACCTCAAATAGCCTCTGACAGCCAAGTCCAACTCCTGGCCTTCTTGTGTGGCTTAGCCTCTAAGCCCAGCCGAACTGTTTCTACTGACAGGAGAAGGGACAAAGGCAGGTCCTGGTGCCTTAAAACCAGTGCTTCGGGTAGATGGAGCTCATCAGCCTGGGAAGGCAGTCCATCTAAGAGAGGGAAAACTCTGATTTCAAACCTCTGCTGCCTTGCGGCCATACCCACTCATGGGAAAGGCTTCGGGAGTAAACCCCGAGGACAAATCCGGAGCTGGAGTCCCTAAGGCAGTCCGACGTTGTCTTCAACCTCGCTCTGGCAACTCCTGCGACGTCACCGGTGCCCAGCTGTATCGGCCCTTGCCCTTCCCTTGGACAACATCGGTGGCATGGAGAGGGGAGACTTGCTGCTTGGGCAATTGCTGGTCTTCTATACAGCCTTGCCCAGGCCTGCACCCTAGAGAGGGCACTCCAAGACTTTCCAGGCACAGATCCATGGTCTCACAAGACTAACGGATGCCACACAGAGGCACTGATTGGATGATTAGATATTTGCATTAACAAGCAGGTGTGCAAGTGTACCTAATAAAGTGGCCACTGAGTATATTTTCCAATAACTTGACAAAAGAGATACTGAGACACAGGGTGGAATTACAATTTCTCATACCATAACAACATCATGGTTGGATTACATTTGGAGACCTGGCTCATTGATCCAGAAAAGTAGGTTCAAATCGCTTGAGAGCCCCTGCAGAATTTAAGTTCAATTAATTAAATAGATCCGGAATTAAACTGACAGAAGCATGAATGGTGACTGTGGAAATACTGGATTGTGATACAGCCCATTGTGTTCACTAGTACCCTCCAGGGAATCCAATCTGCCATCCTTATCAGATCTGGCAGATGTATGATTCCAGACCCACTCTTACCTGTCTGTTCAGTTCAGGCATTGAGGGATGGACAATAAATGCTGACGTTGATAGTTATATCCACGTTCTATGGACCAATAAGTAAACAGAAAGTTATGATGCTGTACACTTGTAGAGAGAGAGAGAGACGTGCCTCAAAGCTCAAAATGTTCCAAGAAAGGAAGAATGCATTTGAAATCAAAGTAATTAATCGTAAGCAGTGAATCTGTAGATCAATAGTATTACAATCGCATCTGCTCTGGTATTGCAGTGGGTCCAATTATCACTGGGTTCCCATTCATTGATCAGGTCCCCAGCCTCTCAGCCTGAAGTTCTTCCTTTTCCAGACCCACAAATCTATTCCTTGCTAATCTAAAGGTAGACACAGCAGAGACTCAAGTATGCGTCTTGACTCCTCCACAGACAATCAAGGTCAAAACATAGATTATAAAATATTTAGTTATTCCTCCCTTGTGATAAGTTTGATTTATTAATTTCCATAAATGCTGCCTGATCTCCTAGGTATTCCCACCAGTTTCTGTTTTTATTTCAGACTTCCAGCATCTGCAGATTTTGCTTAACAACTTAATTACAGTAGTTATTTCTTTAAAGCAGCAGAATAATCTTGCTTTCCCTTCTTAACACAATGCTGGAATGGATTGTTTTGGTTACTGCTATTGAAACATAGAATTATCTAGAATATACAGTGCTGAAGCTTGCTTAGATTCAATACCAATTAAGCCATCACATGAAACACATTGTTATGGAGACCACATTTAGTGTTAATAAATAGAACCTGATTAGTCATCAGCAACACTTGAACAGGTTTATATATATAAAGTAGTTCTTGCTTCTCACTTGTTAAGCAATTAAATAGTTAATGCATAACAGAGGTCAGACCATCAACGGTGTTATTAGTGTCCATTACGCCAGTGTGTGCTTAACCTCATTTTAATCAGCTCTTGTTAACGCAATGCATGGTAATACAGCTGTGTTAAACGCAAGTGGTTCTAATGGGATTACATAATCCGGGAATATCAAATACAAACAGCCAACTGAGATGGGAAATAATAGCACAATGCTTAGTTGCTGCTGAAACCTATGATTAATTAACAGAGTAAAATATTGAAAGCCAGTTATCCTCCTCTTTGAGAAAAATAAATCTTCGGATTGGTATTTCAACACTGACATTATTCAAAGGGTGGACCACCAGATGAGATGTTGCTTAACTACGGAATTTCAAAGATTCCGCATCAATGGTTTGGATTTGGCGGGGGTCACTGCTAGAATATCAACATTTGTCTGAAAATGATCATGGTCATGCAACTCCAAAATTACCCAGGTTGCCTTCTGCCACACGTTACCTTCTGCCCATGGGCAAGAAGAAGTCACCTGACATGGTCCCATTTCCCAGCTGTTGAGGTACGAAGGCTGAGCTATCACAGGATTCCTGGTAGTCATTGGAGTGCTAACTACCCTTAAAACAAAGAGAGGAGAGCAAGCAAAGAAGAATAATCTATGCAATAATTTTTGTTTACCATTACCTCATTTGTTCATTAAGTAATTGAGGGATAGCAGTAAGTTAAATTAACAAAATGCTCTATTAAGCAAACTAACAAATATGCGCTTTATCTATTTATTTATTTATTGAGATACAGTGTGGAATAAGCCCTTCTGGCCCTTTGAGTCACACCACCCAGCAATCGCCCGATTTAATTCTAGCCTAATCATGGGACAATTTATAATGACCAATCAACCTACCAACCGGTACATCTTTGAACTGCGGCAGGAAACTGGAGCAGCCGGAGGAAGCCCATGGGGAGGACGTACACACACTCCTTACAGACAGCAGAACCTGGGTCACCGGTACTGTAAAGCTCTGTGGTAACTACTACGTTGCTGTGCTAGCCATAGTACACAAGTGGACTGGTTCTAAACTGAAACAGTTGGAGCAATGTATTCACATGCTACATTTCTTGAAGGGATGCACACTCACATAACATAGGCCACATATGCTGCAATTATGTAGCTGGTTCTGGCAAGACCACATCTATTTCACACCACTAACAAAGATTAATATTTTATATTATGTGCATTTTTTACTTCAGTTTTCCACTCACTAAACATTTTTATTGAAGTGTTGCTCTATCAGAGTTTTCGTCATTGTCAACCACCATGTGAATTCTTTGCCTAAACTTGCTTCTTATTCACAACCCATCACTTGGAGGAAGATGTCTTTTCCCCACCACCTGCTCTCTGCCTTAGCTTCCACATCCTCCCGAAACAGCTCAGGGAACTGGGGTGGTGGGGGTGTGGGTGTTACTGGGGAACATATCTTCCATTTCCTCATACATTCTTCTGATGACCAAGACTCCATACGCTTCACATCTCCAGAACAGCCTGCAGTGCTCTACAGCCAGTAAATCTTTATTAAAGTACAACCCCAGTTACACACATGAGAAACTTTCTGGCCCATTACACCTCAAGAGCAGCACAGAGTTAAATAGTCAGGTATCCTAGCTTAGGTGTTTTGGTTCATCAATAAGTATTGGCCAGTTGGATGGGACTCTTGGCATTTTCTTAAACAATTCCTGAGAAATGTATGAATCCATTGATCTGAATGTTATATACAATTTAGGGAAAACATTGACTCTGCAGATCTCTAACAGAGAGCGGAATAGAGGGGAGGTTGGTGGAGCTGCTTTCTCATGGTTCTAGCTACTGAGCTCAGACCCCACCTCCAGTGATGTTAGTGCTGGATTTGCATGATCTCCCTGTGACCACGTGGGTTTCCTCCTCAGACCACGTGCAGGCAGATGGGGTTAGTTTGGGTTCGACGCCATAGTTGGCACAACAGCTGAGGCCAAAGAGTTTGTTCCTGTGCTGTATTGGCCTGTGTTCTATATTCTAGTTTCCTTTCACGCCCCAAAGACGAACTGAGTTTTTGGGTTGACTGGCCACTCTAAGTTTCCCCTAGTGAGCACCTGAGTGGTAAATCTGGGCAGAGTTAATGGGAATGTGTAGAGAATGAAATGGAGTTAGTACAAACGGGTACTTGATGGTTAATGTGAGCACAGTACACTGAAGGTCCTATGTCAGACTCTTTAACAGATCCCCTGTATGATAAGATGGAATCTTAGCCACACAGTCTATACCTTCTTATCGTTTACCAGGACTCCACATTTTCAGTCGCTTTTTCACTTTATTCTACATCATTATTGTTTCACCTTATTCTATTTCAACACACTGAGTTATTTTGTATGAACTGATTGCAACACAAGCTAATCGCTGTATCTTGGTACATGCAACAATAATAAATCAATAACAGTCCACTTTTGTCTCATTTTTGCGTCAGTGGCTTTTTCCTGTTTAATCTCCTTTGTGCATGCCTGCTTATATATGCATCACAGCCACATAACTGTGGGAAATCTCTTCCACTTGTATATCATTCATTTTAAAAGACCTAAGCGTCTTATTAAGAAAGATGGTCATCACAGTGACACTTGTTTACCCGAACTCAAGACATTCTCAAGATTAAAATAAATTCTGTCTGTGAAATCAGTGACATTCAATGTTATGGTCTAGTAACAAAACCAGGTTACATGGAATGGGTGGAAAAAACCTACTGGCAGATGTGATGACATCCGTTTGTCTCGCGGGACCATGGATCTGCGCCTGGAACACCAGGGCACAGGCCTGGGCAAGGTTGTATGGGAGACCGGCAATTGCCGAAGCAGCGAGTCTCCCCTCTCCATGCCACCGATGTTGTCCAAGGGAAGGGCAAGGGCCGATACAGCTTGGCACCGGTGACGTCGCAGGAGTTGCCAGAGCGAGGTTGAAGACAACGTCGGACTGCCTCAGGGACCCCAGCTCCGGGTTTGTCCTCAGGGTTCACTCCCGAAGCCTTTCCCATGAGTGGGTACGGCCGCAAGGCAGCGGAGGTTTGAAATCAGAGTTTTCCCTCTCTTAGATGAGACTGCCCTCCCAGGCTGACGAGCAGATACGACTCAAGTTTATAATTGGAATTTTTCCATTGGCTTTTCAGTTTGGATTAGTGGTTGAAATTCTAAAAACTTTTCAGAACTCCAGCAAAGGTAGATCTGGAGGAAGCTTCAAAGACTGAATTGTGCAAACTATATAAATCAACTTCCAAACAAAGCAAAAACAAATGTGGCATTTATTTCCCTTGAAACTTTTAATTGCAGCACAGCTTTTAGACAGTTGAAATTTATTGAATTAAAATCAAGCCTGCTGAGCTTTTTAAATATATTGTTAGTTATTGCATATCAGCACCCCAAAAGTTAGAGGAATTAGTGGGTTAGGCATGCAAAATTAATGTAAGGTTTTAGAATTGTTTTACATAAACGATTGAGTTAATATGCATGATCTTCAATCCTCAATTGAAACAAAGTGCTGCTCTGGGGAATAGGGAGTGCAATATAAAATACTTCAAGGCTCTAGAAGAGGAGAGGTTGAAAACCAAGGCTGCTGCAAAGTCTTCAGTTCATTCATGACTTCCTTAGAATCCATCCTTGACATACATATTTGCTAATTTGGCCCCAGTTCCCCCCCCCCCCCCCACTCCATACAGTGCTTCTAGGTAGGAAGTTCCAGGATTTTGCTGCAGTATTAATGAATTCAAGAGCCATGAGGTAAAGTTACAGCTATATAAGACCTTGGTCCAACCCCTCTTGGAATACTGTGTTCAGTTCTGGTAACCCACTACAGGAAGGATGTGGATACTACCGAAAGAGTGCAGGGGAGATTCACACTTCTGTGCCAAGACCGCACAACCCAATTATATCCACGTGGCCAATTAACCTACTAACCCATAGGTCTTTGGAATGCGGGAGAAAGCTAGAGCACCCGGAGGAAACCCGTACAGTCAGGGGAAGAATGTATGAACTTCTTCTAGATGCATATCATATTATTACTGAGTTAAGTATTGTATGTAATGAGTTTTTGCTACAACAAGTGTATGGGACATTGGAAAAAAATGTTGAATTTCCCCATGGGGATGAATAAAGTATCTATCTATCTATCTATCTATCTATCTAGACAGTGGCAAAATTGAACCTGTGTCGCTAGTGTTTGAATATTTTGTCAGCTGCAATGCCACTCTGTGTGTTGTATATCCCTGTGACTTTCACAGCCAGTCTTTACATTCTCAATGGTCTATACTCATAACTGATCTTGCTTTCCTTTAGCCCTTCGCTGCTGATTCTAAATTGCCCTATTTCAGGACAGTATCGTTCTTTGAGCCTCCTAATTGATAGTCCACCTTCTTTAACAACTGAATATGACAGGAATGCAGAGCCAGGATCTGATCCATGGTTTGTGTGACCACTCCCTTCCACCACTCGGCTGGAGTGTGCACACAGTGGCCACTTGCACCTAGTGAAGTGGTCACTGAGTGTATGTTCATGGTCTTCTGCTGCTGTAGCCCATCCACGCTGAGGTTCAGAGTGCTGTGCATTCAGAGATGCTCTTCTGCTCACCGTTGTTGGAACGCGTGGTCATGTGAGTTACTGTCACCTTCCTGTCAGCTTGCACCAGCGTGGTTATTCTCCTCGGACTTCTCATTAACAAGGTGTTTTCTCCAACAAAACTGTCACTCACTGGATGATCTTTGTTATTCACATCATTCTCTGTAAACTCCAGAGACTGTTGTGCATGGAAACCCCAGGAGATCAGCGGCTTCTGAGATACTCAAACCACCCTGTCTGGCACCAACAATCATTCCATGGTCAAAGTCACTTTGATCACATTTCTAGAAAAAAGAGAAAAGTAAGAGTGGAGTACAGAAAAGTCAAGTGCAAAAGAGAAAAAGATCACAAGGTTTTAAAAGTACGATGAGTGTAAGGGCATTTTATCTGAATGTCCGTAGGATTTGAAATAAGGTCAGTGAACTTGTGACACAATTCAGTACAAAGGGGTATGATTTAGTTACCATTACAGAAAAATGATTGCAGGGTGGAGAGGAATGGGAATTAAATACCCAAGGATATCAAGTAACACAGAAGGCTAGGTAGGAAGGTAAGGGAGGTGGGGTAGCACTCTTAATCCAGGATGAAATCAGGGTGATAGTGAGAGATGATATAAGATCTAAGGAGCAGAATATTGAATCCATCTGGGTAGAGATTAGGAATAGTAAAGGAAAAAAATCTCCGGTGGGAGTTGTCTATTGGCTACTGAATAATAATGTTACAGTGGCACAGGAAATAAACAGAGAAATATCTGAAGCATGTAAGATTGGAACAGCAGTTATCACGGGGAACTTTAACTTGCACATAAATTGGGTGAATGAAGTTGGTCAAGGCAGTCTTGAGGAGGACTTCATAGAATGCATCCGTGATGGCTTTCTTGAACAGCATGTTACTGAACCTACAAGGGAACTTGCTATCTTAGATCTGGTCCTGAGCAATGAGACAGGTAAAATTAGTGATCTTGTAGTTAGGGATCCTCTTGGAAAGAGTGACCACAGTGTGACTGAGTTTCTCATACAAATGGAGAGTGCAATAATAATGGAAACTACAATGGGATGAGGGAGGATTTGGCTGGTGTAGACTGGGAACATAGGCTACATAGTGGGATGGTTGAGAAACAGTGGAAGATTTTCAAAAAGATTTTTCACGGTGCTCAACAAAAGCATATTCCAGTTAAAAACAAGGATAGAAAGGGTGGGGAGAGCCAGCCTTGGATAACTAAGGAAATAAAAGAAAGCATCAAACTAAAAGCTCGTGTGTACAAAGTCACCAAGAGTAGTGGGAAACTGGAAGATTGGGAAGACTTTAAAAAGCAACGAAGAACCATAAAGTGAGCAATAAAGAAAGAGAAGATAGGTTTTGAAAATAGACCAGCACAAAATATAAAAATGGATAGTAAAAGTTTTTATAATTATATAAAACGGAAAGGGGTATCTAAAGTGAACTTAGATCCTTTGGAGGATGAGAACGGGGAATTGATATTGGGTAATGAGGAAATGGCAAAGACTTTGAATGACTATTTTGTGTTGGTCTTCTTGGTGGAGGACATGTCTAACATGCCAAAGAGAGATGTTATGGATGTGATGGGGTGAGGTGAGGACCTCGACACATTAGCTAGTATTAAAGAGGTAGTGCTGATGAAACTTGGGGGCTTGAAGATAGATAAGTCCCCTGGTCCTGATGGAATACCTCCCAGGGTACTGAAGGAAATGGTAGAGGTTATAGTGAAGGATTTCGTAATAAATTACCAAAATTCTCTGGACTCTGGGTAGGTCCCAGCGGACTGAAAGACGGCGAATGTCACACCACTGTTCATAAAACGATGCAGGCAAAAGGCAGGTAAACTATAGGCCAGTTAGTTTAAAATCTGTAGTTGGGAAAATGCTTCAAGCTATAATTAAAGAAGAAATAGTGAGGCATCACGTGTTGGCGCATGGCCTAGTGGGCAAGGCATCAGACTAGTAACCTGAAGGTCACTGGTTCGAGCCTCAGCTGAGGCAGCGTGTTTGTGTCCTTGAGCAAGGCACTTAACAACACATCGCACTGCGACGACACCGGTGCCAAGCTGCTTGGGTCCTAGTGCCCTTCCCTTGGACAACATCGGTGGCATGGAGAGGGGAAGGCCTGCAGCTTGGGCAACTGCCAGTCTCCCATACAACCCTGCCCAGGCCTGCGCCCTGGAAACTCCAGGCACAGATCCATGGTCTCTCGAGACCGACGGATGCCGCCATTAGTGAGGCATCTGAAAAGAAATGGATCCATCAGGCAGATGCAGCATGGATTCAGCAAAAGCAGGTCCTGTATGATAAACTTACTGGAGTTCTTTGAGGATATAATGAGTGCAGTGGATAGAGGGGAGCACATGGATATTATTTACATGGATTTCCAGAAAGCATTCAATAAAGTGCCACACAAAAGACTTATCCATAAGATAAGGATGTATAAAGTTGGGGGTTATGTATTAGCATGAATAGGGGATTGGTTAATAGAAAGCAGAAGTCTGGGATACATGGGTGTTACTCTGGTTGGCGATCAGTGGTGAGTGGTGTGCCGCAGGGGTCGGTGCTGGGCCTGCAACTGTTCACAATATACATTAATGATCTGGAAGAAGGGACCAAGTGTAGTGTATCTAAGTTTCCTGACAATAGAGTGGAAAAGCAAATGATGCAGAAGATATGGAGAGTCTGCAGAGAGATATAGGTTATGTGAGTGGGCAAAGGTCTGGCAGATGGAATACAATGTTGGTAAATGTGAAGTCATCTACTTTGGAAGGAAAAATGGAAGAGCAGATTATTATTTAAATGGTAAAAATTGCAGCATGCTGCTGTGTAGAGGGACTTGGGAGTGCTTGTGCATGAATTACAAGAGGTTGGTTTGCAGGTGCAGCAGGCGATCAAGAAGGCAAATGGAATGTTGGCCATTGCTAGAGGGATTGAATTTAAGAGCAGGGAGGTTATGCTGCAGTTGTACAGGGTACTGGTGAGGCTGCACCTGGAGTACTGTGTGCAGTTCTGGTCTCTGTACTTGAGGAAGGATATACTGGCTTTGGAGACGGTGCAGAGGAGGTTCACCAGGTTGATTTCAGAGATGAAGGAGTTAGACTATGAGGAGAGATTGAGTTGCCTGGGACTGTACTCGCTGGAATTCAGAATGAGGGGAGATCTTATAGAAACATATAAAATTATGAAAGAGATAGATAAGATGGAGGCAGGAAAGTTGTTTCCACTGATAGGTGAGACTAGAACTAGGTGACATAACCTCAAGGTTTGGGGGAGTGTTCTATGACAGAGATGAGGAGGAACTGCTTTTTCCAGAGGGTGGTAAATCTGTGGAATTCTCTGCCTAATGAAGCAGTGGAGGCTACCTCAGTAAATATATTTAAAACAAGACTAGATAGATTTTTGTATAGTAGGGGAATTAAGGATCATGGGGAAAAGGCAGATAGGTGGAGATGAGCCCATGGCCAGATCAGCCATGATCTTATTGAATGGTGGAACAGGCTCGATGGGCCAGATGGCCTACTCCTGCTCCTATTTCTTATGTTCCCCAATCTGATATTTGGTCTGAGCAACATCTGAACCACTTGACCATGTCTGCATGCTTTTATGCATTGAGTTGCTGCCACATGATTGGCTGATTAGATATTGGCATTAATGAGAAGGTGTACGGGTGTACCTAATAAAATGGCCACTGAGTCTGTTGCTGCTCCTGGCAACCTTTTCCCCACTTCTCAATGACCACAGTTGTTCTGCTGCGAATGATGAGTCATTGATGCTCAGCTGATAACTCTGTGCTGAGTCTAGCCTTGAAAGCAGTCCAGAGCCACAAATACTGGTATCAGCATTGTGGTTGGAATCTGCCACTGACCCGAAAAAGGCAGCTGGTCACTCTGCCTTGACAGGAGCACACGCTCTGCATAAACAGGGCAAAGGACAGCAGAACAGGTCAATGATGGGGATTTATGTCGCCCTCTGCTGACCATAACATTCCATGCCGGCTGGCTAAAAGTGAGGCCACCGAAATTGTTTTTTATCCTCTAAACTTACCAAATGAATGCACTGTGAGGTTTTCACAATTTTGTTGTCACAATCACTGAGAAACCTGAATTATCGGACACGAGGCAGCTTACAGGAGAATGTAGCTTCTCATTTTGCCAAAGCTTTATATATTGTGTCCAGCTGAATGACAATAAAATCAACTTGAACTTGAGATTATGGAGAAATTGCGGAGTGTGATTAGAAATACTAGTGATTGGCAAGGTTTGATTGACAAAGTATCACTTGACAGAAATCAATATAGTTAACCTTTATTTATTATCACCAATAAAAGTCAATCAAATGAAAATCAGAACTATTGAAATAACAACCTAAAGAATATAGGCAAAAGTGCAAATCCCCAAACACACAATGCAATTGCATTCTGAGTGTAATACTTGCCCTATATAACAAAAACATTTTAGGAACAGCTTCTTCCCCTCCACAATCAGGTTTCTGAATGGACAATGAACCCACCTATGAACGCTACTTCACTATTTTTTGCTCTCTTTTTGCAGCACTTATTTAATTTCATATATATTTCTTATTACAATTTATAATTTTTATGCATTGTACTATACTGCTGCTGCAAAACAACAAATTTCATGACATCTATCAGTGATACTAAACCAGAAATCTGATCCTGAAAAATTTATGTGAAGAAAAGAAGGTCATTTACCAGCCCTTTATCAGCTTCTGGCAATCACCATTCTAGCCCCAAAAGCTTAATATATTGCACACTATAAATGTCATCAAAATAGTTATAGTTAGATATAAAGGTTTTATGTTGTTGGGTTGAATCACCCTAATCAGGTGAATGCATAAGGAAAGTTCTACTTACAAAACACATCAAGACAAAACAAGTTTTACAAAAGGACATTATGCAACCCCCTCCACCACCCCCACCCCATCCCCTCTTTCCAGGACTATCCAACTTCTGAAATAGCTGACCAGGTCAATAGATTCCTCGATATCCTCCGCATTTAAAGCTATCTTTCTTCCAGTCTTTAATCACTGCTTTAACCACAGTGTGTACATCTTGTTCTGCAATGTGTCAGGGAGATTTGATCGTTGAGAAACTTCTCTGGGAAGTAATTCACTCCAATATTACATCCAAAAGCAATTCTTCCCACAGAGGCAAAGTTGGAATTCTGTCCCCAAAACTCTGTGTTGAGGCAAGGTCAACAGAAAGGTCCAAAACTGTGATTGTTGCATTTTAAAGATTAAAGACAAATTATTGGAGTTAATATTTTTAACCTAAGTGGGGAGCAGAACAGCTTTGATGAGCTGTATCATTTCATCCTGTTCCTGCACTCTTTCCTTCTTCATGGAACTTGTTCAATGGTTTGATATTTCCCTAGGTTGAATTATGTGCTCAATTCAGCCAATGGTGGGTGTTCAGCAGCAGAAATATGAATTGACAACAGCACCGTTGCCACTACTGTGCCCACCAGTGCATGGACTGTAAAAATTGTCAGTGGTTCAAGATTTTAGATGCCAAACGCTAACGGGTAGGAAACTCGAGGTAATTAACAGAAGAAAAAAAGAAAACCTGCAGATACTGGAAATCAAAGTAATACACACAAAATGCTGAAGGAACTCAGCAGGCCAGGTAACACATATGGAAACGAGTAAACATCTGACGTTTTGGGCCAAGACCCTTCATCCTGTCCTGATGAAGGGTAGAAACATTGACTCTTTACTCCATTCCGTAGATGCTGCCTGGCCTGCGGGTAGTGAACAGAATTTCTCACCCAAAATATTCTGTTAGGGAATCTGGAATCTGTTCTCTGAATGGGTAAAGCAGCAAAAGATATTAAGTAACAGTAAACTGGAAGCAAACAACCACTATATTAAATGACAACATTCTGCATAAAGTCAATTTCAGCAGATCTGAGTAAAGATCTTTCACTTGTGTGTGCAAAACTGTTGGACTTTAGATATCAGAACTGCTGTAAACCATTGATCAGACAGCGTTTGAATCAGATACTCTGGTTATAATGGGACTGCAACTCAATTTGTAGCAAGTAGGTGCTTAATTTACAAGAGTCAATATGGAAAATAGAGCAACTGCACAGTCTACTGTATTTATGAAATACCTTTAATCCAATACATACTTGACTAAAATAAATCTTTCATATGCACAGAATGTCTACATTTTGAGATACAACATTAATGGTTCGATATAAAAGAGTAGCCAAAATGAAATACCCTATTAAAGGAACAATGGTGTGCAGAATATATATGTATTAGTCCTTTAACATCTGTATTCCTACCAATTTCTGATGTTAGCATCAGTAAAGTACATTTGCAACTCTTCACATACATATATATTGCAAAGATGATGGCAAAATTCCATTTTGCTGCTCTATTAAATGAAAGGTGATCACTATGGTAACATCCTAGGCAGTTCTGCTTGCTTCTCTCGATCTTGCTGACACATCCTTCTAAAGGATAATAGATAGGGCGTTGCAAATATAGTGTCACAAACACAGAAAGAGGATAGTAAGTGACTTGTATGGAGTCTAATACCATTGGTATAAAACTGTGGGTTTGAGAGTGACCAGTCTGGAAAGCTTTAGAGGGATTTTCTATTTAAACATTTATATGAATGTCATGCAAAGATAAATAAATCTGGACTACCATAACGATTGAGGTAAGCTCCTGCCATTTGCGGCTGGAGACAAAGTTGAGATTTTTTCCTCTACAGGTTAAAAAATATATACAACTTTTGTAACAAAACATTCTCTTGTTAAACTAGAGTTTAATGGCAAATACCTAATCCCTTGCAATCTAATATGTGCATAGTTGAGGGGGGTACCATTAGCATGAGTTGGGCAGTGTAAAGGGTGTCTTTCTTAAAAGATATGCACCTTCCCCACCTGCCCCCCCCCAACTGTCTAGTAATAAGAAAAACAAGATTGTGATGAGAGTCTGTGTAATTCACCCAAGTAATTCTTTGGAATTCTCTGCCATAGGCAGCTGTGGCGGTTTGGTCTTTATGTATATTTAAGGCAGAGGTTGATAGATTCTTGATTGGTCAGGGCATGAAGGGATACGGGGAGAAGGCAGGAGATTGGGGCTGAGAGGAAAACTGGACGAGCCATGATGGTACGGCAGAGCAGACTCGATGGGCCAAATGGCCTTTTTCTGCTCCTGTATCTTATGGTGACCCGGAAAACATATGGCAAAGCTTATAAAAATGAACATGACAACAGGGTTTACATAACTACAAATAAAACTGTGGGAAGCGTGAGTAGTAATCTGCTTCATTTTGCTGGGTACCATCATCTTGCAATTGAACTCTAAATAACCTGAAATATAAATGTAAAACCAGAATTAACTCCCACCTTCATCCTTATGTGTGTTCAGGGTTACTAGAGCTCTTTAATAAACAGAATGTCTCTGCCAATATTTACATTGCTTCAACGAGCTTTACTTTTCAGGACCAAAGAAAATGAATGTGTATTTCTTAACCATAAAATGATAAAATACAAAGAGGAGTCTTTCAGGTCATCATACCTCCCAAAATAGAACTTGGGAAACATTAACTGGTGTATTGAAGTGGAAGTTTTTGTTTGGCCTGCATCACAGTGGAAGTCCTTGCATCATCCACACAATTTCAGAAATAGGTTTACACTGGTCCCAGTCATTTTGCAAATTTATTTGTTTGTTGAGATACAGCGCGGAAAAGGCCCTTCTGGCCCTTTGAGCCGTGCTGCCCAGCAATCCCCCAATTAAAACCTACCCTAATTACGGGACAATTTACAATGATCAATTAACCTGCTAACCAGTACGTCTCTGAACTGTGGGAGGAAACCCATGCGGTCACGGGGAGAACGTACAAACTCCTTACAGGCAGCGGCGGGAATTGAACATGGGTTACCTGTACTGTGTAAAGAGTGGTGCTAACCACTACACTACCCTGCCAACCCTGTTGATTTGGAGTGCTGGGGACAATGGATTGATTTCTTTAACTAATCTCCTTCATTTAGCATGATTTATATCTATGGAAGAGGATCCATAATTGCAAGTGCAGTGTGATACCTTGATATCTCTTTACAGCTGGTAACTTTGCACAGAGACAGCAGGAAACAAATGGCGATCAGATCTTAATTTCTCCTGTAATATCTGCATCAGTTCAAAATCTGAAACCGCAGCCTTACTCATCTGATAAGTTAATCAAACTTGTCCAGTTTCTCAGTCTTCAGTCTTGCAGGATTCACTCCCATTGTATTGTATTTTGTGAGTCACTCCCCAGTCACGATTGATAGTTGGACTGGACTCCACTTCCATTTCAATCAGGCTCCACAGTAGGACATGAAGTAGCAGACTGACTCATCAGTGAGGAAAGAGAGATTTATCAGAGGCCAGTGAGCTGCTCTAACATAACCTGTATTGTTTGTCAATAACAATGAGGCATTATCATGATGGTTGTATAGAATTTCCTGGATGAAACTGTTCTGTCATTGAAGATAACAAAGCCGAACTTTGTTGGCAGGTACACCTCACATAACTTATGTAGTATTGAACCTGTGGGCTGAAAGAGATCTTTTTAAGAAAATATCTTTGTAAAGACATGATTGATACACAAGCCATAACTACTAATTACAGGATTATTTTAAGGCTGGAACGCATTACGAAAATAATCAAAAAGATTATTTACAATTCTGAATGTTTAAGACTTAAGTTTGCAAAACATGAGGTTTTTGTAATGAGTATTGATATATTGATAATATATTGATATATATAATCAATATATTAATATATATTGATAAATATATTGATATATATTGAGTATAATATTGACACATGCTGTGGATTTTTTACATGAGTATTGCTGTTACTTTAGGGCAACAAACAAACATAGTCAAGTCCAGATGAAGAGTTTTGACCCAAAACCACAATTGACCATTTCGTTCTACAGATGCTGCCTGAACTGTTGAATTCCTTCAGCGTTTTGTTTGTTGCCCTAAATATTAGCATCGGCCATCTCTTGTGACTCCATGCTGTACATTTAGGTTTACAATTAAATTGGCAAGGCTGGACAACAGAAGATGTATATAATCTAAGGTGAGTGAGGTCAATGCTTGGTTCAGAGAACCAAAATTAGTAAGCGTGTTAAAAGTTTTGTGGAGAAGGCAGGACAATGAGTTGCAAGGGAGAATAAAGCTCAAGATTTTTGACATTCAACAATACACATACATACAACTAAACAAAACAATGTCAGAAAGTGTATGGTCATGCACTTTGGTAGAAGAAATGAAAGGGTTGACTATTTTCTAAATGGAGAAAAAATACAAAAAAAAACGGAGGCACAAGGGGACTTGGGAGTCCTTGTGCAGGATTCCCTAAAGGTTAATTTGCAGATTGAGTCTGTGGTGAGGAAGGCAAATGTAATGTTAGCAATATAAAAGCAAGGATGTAATATTGAGATTTTATAAAGCACTGGTGAGGCCTCTACCTGGAGTATTGTGAGCTTTTTTGCGCCCGTCATTTTTGAAACTGGAGATGGTTCAAAGAAGGTTCATGAAAATGATTCCAAGATTGAATGGCTTGTCATATGAAGAGTGTTTGATGCCTGTATTCACTAGAACTTAGAAGAATGAGGGATGACTTCATTGAAACCTATCTAATGGTGAAAGGCCTTGACAGAGTGGATGTGGAGAGGATGTCTCCTATGGTGGGAGAGTCTAAGACCAGAGGACACCGCCTTAGATTAGAGGGGCATCCTTTTAGAACAGAGATGAGGAGGAATTTCTTTAGCCAGAGGGTGGTGAATCTGTGGAATTCTTTACCACAAGCAGCTCTGGAGGTCAAGTCCTTATGCATATTTAAGGCAGAAATCGATAGACTCTTGATTGATCAGGGCATGACAGGATACGGGGAGAAGGCAGAAAATTGTGGTTGAGAAGAAAATTGGATCAGAAAATGGCAGAGCAGACTCAATGGGCCAAATGTCCTAATTCTATGCCTATATCTTATGGTCTATGGAAACATCGTTTCTCTGAAGGGCAAAACACAGTACATATGGTCACACACAGCATATGTAGTTATGAATTAGCGCATACAGTCACAGGATAATATTAGCACAAGTCCCTGAGTGACACGGCCTGAGGATTCACAGGTTGACATAAAGTGTGAAGAGCATGTTTATGTAAGATGATAGGGAAAACCTGATGGGCCAAATGGTCTAATACCGCTCCTATGTCTAATGCTCTTATGGAAACTTTCTGAGCTTCACAGCGGCAAAGTAGAAATGGAAGGTGGAGAACATGAGAGCGTTATTTAAAGTGGTAAGTGACAGGGAATGTGTATAAATCAACATCTACTGCAATGTGACCTTCATTACAGTGCTGTAGGAATCTCATGAGTCCACAAGAAAGCTGGAGAAACACTTGAACTACGTTGAAAACCAATCCCAATATCAAAGAGTAACCTTGTGAAGGGATTGTAAACACCTCTTCACCTAGTAAAGATCTAGCACACATTAAGTGGTTGGCAGGCTTGCATGAGAAACATGCAACCCAACTTCTAGAGGGTTTGTTTTTACAGGCATTTTTGGAGCACGGAGCGCTGGAATACTAGACAATCTCTTTAATACCCAAACAAAATTAAATTGATAAGCAACAATAAAAATACATTCTGGCAGTGGGGGAAGGGGGAAGAGTGGAGGGGTTGAGTCCCAAATGAGGACATTATGGAAGTAGGTTTTAAGACTCCATTTTCTTAAACCCATATTTTTATGGAAATTAACATCAATGAAGTACAGTTTTTCAGGACAATGTGAGAGATTAATATCTGGATTAAGTCGATTTTGTTCTTCAGAATACTTTTCAGAGGAAGTATTTATACTTAAGTTTTTAAAATGGTGTACTATTTTGCATGCGTTTAAGTGAACACTCCAGGCCGAACCACTCTTGGTGCATTGAGAAAGAGAAGAACCTACTATTGCAAACGTTTCCCTAACTGCGTCTGCTAACCTTGCCACAAGTTCCTATTCTTAGTTTAAACATCCCAGTTGAAGAATCCAACAGTGACACACCCTGTCCTGCAGGAAGTGGAGCAGCCTTTGTGGAATTCTTACAGCAGGGAACGTTACATAACAAGGTCTAAACAATGAATGCAAAAATAAACAATCTTTTAGCTTGCTTACTATGTAGTAATAATAAAGGTGTCCTTTTTAGGATTTATTTTCCTCTTGGATCTCCAACTTTTTACCAAGGAGCCTGCATGGCACCAGATGTCCTGGGTCAGATGGGGAAAAGTGGGCCACATGGACTACAAGGGTCTTCGTTTGCATAGTTAATGGGGCATCGGGAGCCGCATGTGGCATTTGGAGCCCAAATAATGCAGGTGAGTGGTAGGTTTCCCTGCAGCCGAAGAGAGCTACCCATACTAGCACCTCAGCTCGACCAAAAACAGAAGCCAGCATCAGCAGATTCATCTGATTAGCAGAATCAGAACCAGGTTTATTATCATTGGCATGTGTCCTGAAATTCATTAACTTAGCAGCAGCAGTTCAATGAAATACATAATTTAGAAGGGAAAAAATAATAAATATATCAATCAATTACAGTATATGTATATTTAATAGATTAAAAATCATGCAAAAACCAGAGATAATATGTATTTAAAAAGTGAGGTAGTGTTCAAGGGTTCAATGTCCATTTAGCAATCGGATGGCAGAGGGGAAGAAGCTGTTCCTGAATCGCTGAGTGTGTGCCTTCAGGCTTCTGTACTTCCTGCCTGATGGCTAAAGTGAGAAAAGGGCATGCCCTGGGTGCTGGAGATCCTTAATAATGGACACTACCTTTCTGAGACACTGCTCCTTGAAGATGTCTTGGGTACTTTGTAGGCTAGTACCCAAGATGGAGCCAACTAAGTTTATGACCCTCTGCAGCTTCTTTCGGTCCAGTGCAGTAGCCCCCCCCCCCCATACCAGACAGTGATGCAGCCTGTCAGAATGCTCTTGGAAGGTGCACTTTTAATAAGTTGATACCATTATTATGAGATGGGTGTTTAACTTTATTGGTGAAGTTTATCTAATATTGCTTGGGGTAAATACAAGAGATTCTGAAAATGCTGGAAGTCCAGAGTAACACACACACAGAGTGCTGGTGGAACTCAGCAGGTCAGGCAGCACCTATGGAGAGGCATAAAGAGCCAGCGTTTCGGGCCGAGACCCCTCATCAGGACTGCTTGGGGTATTAGTTTTATGGAATAAGGGCTGGAGCACTCTATCCACCAAATTAGCACTCACCAATAAGAGTCTCTATGATAGGTCATTCATCTGTGACCCAGAATAATCCCAACAATCCAAGCGTCAAGTTAAATGAACTCAACCCAGCTGCATCGAAACAAAATGCTTAGTTTTAGCATCTAAAAGTTACTTTTCCTCTTTTTTTTGGTGAAAATAGGCTGGTTTGACTAGAAATTTTTTATGTTTAGGTATTGAGCAGCTATAGGGCTGGATTGTGCTCACCTCTAGCTGGTGGTTCCAAGGTGAACCATCAGCACTCACCTCCTTGCAGTTTAGCTAGTCTCATATTGAACAGGGGAAGCCAGACATCAAAGGCTGTCCTACCTGACCTTCTGCTCTCCAGGCGGGCTCACCTCTGGTGTATTGAGCTGAGGGACTAGATACACTTAATACTCAGCCTGTGCACCCTATGGTGAAAGAAATATTCACACAAATGAGAGTGCAAACCTTGTGTTAAAGACACAAGTGCAGGTAAGTGGCTGAACTATTCTTCTTTATGATGAAGTGATTATTTTTGATTTACTTCCTGAAACTTGGGTTTCTTTTCATTAAACTCATTATTTTTAGTTATTTAAGCCAGTTTGTATGGCTTTAAAATGCCTGATTATTAAAATCCTTGCTCTGGATGAGTCTGCTCCATCCTGCAGGCCGACTCTCGAGATGAGAGGGCTAGCTCAGTCGCTCCCCTGTATCCAAATCAGATTAATGCAGGTGCTATGGCAGTGAGCCAAATACTGTAAAACACAGCCAGTTCAACAGTTCAGGGACCCGCGTACTCTTTTTAACTCATACTTCATGAAAAGAAGGTGCTCTTTTCTCAGAGGGGCTGGAAATATAAGAGAGTAAAGCTCTGGAAGAATCTGAGTGCCAAGTGATTAGCTTGGGAAGCTGGACTTTCTGAAGATAACTATTATTTATAAAATATTGCAATTAATATTATGGCCAAATCCATTTGTGACAACCCCCTCAACCATCAGGCTCTGTAACCAAGGGGGATAACTTCATTCACCCTTTCATTGAAATGTTCCCACAACCTATGGGCTCACTTTCAAGGACTCTTCATCTTATGTTCTCAATATTTATTGCTTATTTATTTATTTGTTTGTTTGTTTGTTTATTTATCTATCTATCTATTTATTTATTTATTTATTTATTTTTATATCTGCACAGTTTGTCTTTTGCACACTGGTTGAACACTCAAGTTGGTGTGGTCTTTCACTGATTTGATTACGGTCATTATTCTATTATGGATTTGTGGAGTATGCAGGCAGGAGAACAAACCTCGGGTTGTAAATGGTGACGTCTATGTACTTCGATAATAAATTTATTTTGAACTTTGATCAGGTGGATACAAAATCAAAAACAATGGAAACCGGTGAACATTCTGTTTCTAATTACATACCTTTATTCACACTGCAATAACAAATCAATCCCAGAATCAAAACGAGGACCAGAATGACTGCTATACTGACACCCATCACCACCGGCTGGAGACTGAAATCTGGAAAGTAGAAACCACAGAGAGAGTTGTTTGTTGTTTGCTGTTATAGAAGAGTTATTGAATACCTGAAAGTCTGAGATAGAGGTTTGACCTGTGGTGGAACTAAGACAGGAAATTGGAAGTGCAGTCAAATTCAGAACAGCTATGACCTTGTTAGGTCGTGCAGCAGGGGCAAGGTGCTCCTGGTGCTCCAGATTTTTAATGTTATGTTCCGCAAACACCATTAAATGTACTCAGTTGCAAATTTTGTTTTGATAGCTTTGAAAATGCATGTTGTAGCAACTAGCAAATAAACACTTCAAATATTTACAGTCCATTTCTTTGTCTGATTTCTTAAGAAGTCAATGATACAGGTTAATTAACAAGGAGGTAGCTTTCTCATGAAAGGCCATTGACCTGAAAAGTGAACTGTCTTCATAGATGTTGCTTAATCTGTTGGGTATAAAATTCCGATAATTGTCAAAATTTTTCCAGTTGCTGGGAAGTGTGCAGTGAATAAAGGACTATTAAGCAGGACAAGGCTAAACAAGTATAAGGTTCTGTCTTGCTTTCCATTTCCTACAACGCACACTGCTGTACAGCCAGTCAGTCTAACCTCTCCTGTGGGGAAAGTTTTAAAAGCAATAATCAGGGAAAGTGTAGGCACTTGGATAAGTGATAAAAGACAACCAATAAGGACTTTTTAAAGACAAACTGCATCACGCTGACTTATAATCAGTATCAGGTGTATTCTCACCGAAATTTGTTGTTTTGTGCCAGAGTACAAAGCAAGACATTAAAAAAACTATAAATTACCATTAATATGGGGAATATACTGGAAAAACATTTTGAGGGAGAGAATAATGGTCACTAGGAAGAGCTGGGATTGATTAGAGACAGCCAACATGACTTTGTCAAGGGCAGATCCTCTGTGACTAATTTGATGGACCGCAGAGAGGAAACTTCCCTCACCCAAAATATTTACTGGTTTCCCTCTCGACAGATGCTACATGACTGGCTGAGCTCTTCCAGCATTTCTGCTTCTGTTTCGGAATTCAAGCTTCTGTGGTTACTGTCCTTTATTACACGAGTGTTCAGGCAAAAATTTGTAAATGAGACAAAGCTTATAAACAAAAATTTCAATCAACCATGAGTAGATAAGGGGTGAATGAACAGATGAAATTCAGGGCAGATGTGTGTGAAGTGAGAAACTCTGTAGAGAGAAGGAAAGCCAACAACGACTTGGTCGCACTCTCGGGAGCAGAGGGACCTGGCTGTAGTGTTCTGTTAATACGAATGACTATGAACTAGCAATTGTACATCATTGATCATGAAACATGAGTTTGAATCTCACCATGGTAATTGAAATAATGAAAAGAACTGGAATTTTAAATAAGCTGTCTCAGTTATAGTGGCTGTGAAACTATTGGATATCATAAAAAATCCCGTCTGGGATTTCAGGGAGGGAAATCTGCTGACATATGGTCACTTAAATCTGCTGCCTTGGTAATTATGAATGACGATAACTTCTGGCATTACAATGATTTTCTATAACCCATGAATGAATACATACATTTTGAGAACATGGTCATGAATACAGGCAGGAAGGAAGATAGGAAGGTAGGAGTGTTTTGTCTAGTCCTGATCACCACACGCTTGTGAAATGCACTCAGTGGCACTTTATTTAGTTCCCCTTGTGCTTAATAAAGCAACCACTGAGTGTATGCTAATTGTCTTCTGCTGCTGTGGTCCATCCACTTTAAAGTTCTATAGTTTGATGTGCTGTACGTTCAGAGATACTCCTCTGCACACCACTGTTGTAATGCGTGGCTCTTTGAGATACTATCGCCTTCATGTCAGCTTGAACCAGTCTGGCCATTCTCCTCTGACCTCTCTCATTAACAAGGCATTTTCCCCCACAGAACTGTGGCCCACTGGATTTTTTTTTTGTTATTTTTTAAGAACTCTAGAGACTGTTATGCATGAAAATCCCAAGAGATCAGTACTCTAGCATCAAACCACTTGTCTAGTACCAACAATCATTCCACGGTCAAAATAACTTAGGTCACATTTCTTCCCCACCATTTGGTCTAAACAATAACTGAACCTCCTGACCATGTTTGTATGCTTTTATGCACTGAGTTGCTGCCATTTGATTGGCTGATTAGATATTTGAATTAACGAGCAGGAGTACAGGTGTACCTAATAAATTGGCCACTGAGTGTCTGTGAAACCTGGGGCAGGGCGCAGGAAAGAGTTATTAGAATGGATCCAAGAATACGGGAAGGATGTGGATCCAGCTTTCAGAGATGTGGGTTCCCTCCCTCTATGCTGCCCTCGCCCGCACCTTCTCTATTTCCTGTACATCTGCGCTCACCTCATCTTCCCATCTTTGTAATAGTAATAGAGTTCATCCTGTCCCTAACTACCATCACGTCGGCATCCACCCTCAACACATTATACTCCGCAACTTCCACCATGTCCAAAGGGATCCTGCCAACAAGCAGATCTTTATTCCCTCCCCCCCCCGCCTCCTCTTTCTGCCCCCTCCGCAACCTCCCTTGTCCATTCATCCCTCCCCACTAACCTCCCTCCAGGCACTTATCCCTGCAACGGCCAAAGTGCTGCACCTGGCCATTCACCTCCTCCCTCACCTCCATTCAGGGCCCCAAACAGTCCTTCCAAGTGAGGCAACACTTCATCTCTGGGATCAAATATTGCGTCCCGTGCTCCAGATGTGGCCTCCTCTACATTGGTGAGACCCGTCATAAAATGGGGAACCACTTTGTCAAGCACCTCCACACCACCCACTAGAAGCAGGACCTCCCAGTAGCCAAACATCGTGATTCTGATTCCCTTTCCTGTTCTAGCTTGTTGATCCATGGCATCCTCTTGTGCCGAGATGAGGCCACCCTCAGGGTGTAGGAGCAACACTTTGTATTCCATCTGGGGACACTCCAACCTGATGGCATGAATATCGATTTCTCTTTCCAGTAAACAAATTTTACCCCCTCCCCCACACGTTCTCTACTCCCCACTTTGGTCTCTTATCACCAGAATCTCATCTGGTCCCTCAACACCAGCTCCCTAGCAAAGAAAGCCCAGCAGCGTCTCTACTTTCTATGAAGGCTAAGGAAAGTCCATCTCCCACCTCCCCCCCCCCAACCTCATCACATTCTACAGGGGTTGTATTGAGAGCATCCTGAGCAGCTGCCTGGTTTGGAAATTGCACCGTCTCAGATCACAAGCCCCTGCAGTGGATAGTGAGTTCAGCTGAGAAGATCATCGGGGTCTCTCTTCCCGCCATTATGGACATTTACACTACACGCTGCATCCGCAAAGCAAACAGCATTATGAAGGATCCGACACACCCCTCATACAAACTCTTCTCCCTCCTGCCGTCTGGGA
Organism: Hemitrygon akajei; assembly: GCF_048418815.1. NCBI lineage: Eukaryota > Metazoa > Chordata > Chondrichthyes > Myliobatiformes > Dasyatidae > Hemitrygon > Hemitrygon akajei. The sequence goes on from NC_133145.1 coordinate 47,686,782, forward strand.
AAAGGCTCCGAAGCATTCGGGCTCTCACAACCAGACTATGTAACAGTTTCTTCCCCAATCTATCAGACTCCTCAATACCCGAAGCCTGGACTGACACCTTGTCCTACTGTCCTGTTTATTATTTATTGTAATGCCTGCACAGTTTTTGTGCACTTTATGCAGTCCAATGTAGCTCTGTAGTCTAGTGTAGCTTTCTCTGTGGTTTTTTTTAAATTATGTAGTTCAGTCTAGTTTTTTGTACTGTGTCATGTAACACCATGGTCCTGAAAAACGTTGTCTCATTTTTACCATACACTGGACCAGCAGTTATGGTCGAAGTGACAATAAAAGTTGACTTGACTTGACTTATCTCTTCTCACCTACCTATCATTTTCCCCTGTGTCCTCTCCTCCTTCTCTTTCTCCTATGGTCCACTCTCCTCTCCAATCAGATTCCTTCTTCTCCTGCCCTTGGCCTTTCCCACCCACCTTGCTTCGCCTATCACCTTCCAGCTAGCCTCTTTACCCTCCCACCACCTTTTTATTCTGGCATCTTCCCCCTTCCTTCTCAGTCCTGAAGAAGGGTTTCGGCTCCAAAAGTCGATCGTTTATTCATTTCCATAGATGCTGCCTGACCTGCTGAGTTCCTCCAGCATTTTGCTTGTGTTGATCAGGGCCTTTAGCTGTATTGCCGGATGAGACATGCTAAAGTTGTTAATTTGCAAATCCTGTCCCAAGATTGGCAGTTAATACGGAAGTGGCTCTTATTGGCAGCTTTGCTGAAGATGCATTTGGCTTATTGTTCCCAGCTGAAAAACTGCTGAAAAATTCAAGATTCAAGTACATTTACTATCAAAGAATGTATAAATTATGCAACCTTGCTCACAGGTAGGCACAAAACAAGAAACCCGAAAGAACCCAATTAAGGAAAAAAAGAATTAAAATAAAAATAAGACCAACACTTGATGTGCAAGAGGAAGAAAAAAATACAAATCATGCGACGATTGAAGCGAACAACAGATATTTACTTTCTCAGCGTTGCTTACTCCTTTACAAATACCAAATCTTTCCAAACAGAAGAAATTCAGATTTAAACAACAACACACACAAAATGCTGGTGGAACACAGCAGGCCAGGCAGCATCTATAGGGAGAAGCGCTGTTGACGTTTCGGGCCGAGACCCTCTCAGAAGGTCCAAATTGAGAAGCTTGAAAACGGATCCTGAAGCCAACTGGAGTCAGTTGGCAGCGGAGACACGTTCCAAGGAAGGATATATGGCTGTAATAGCGGGTCTGGGTCAAAATATGATCGAAAAGTTGAAGGGCGGAAGGAATTATAGATGGGGAGCAGCGAGAGAGGGTTTCACAGAACTCCCGTCGAAGAGAAGATTTAAACTTCTTCAGTGTAGGCATCACTGGCAGAGGCTTCGCAGTAGTGAATTTAAAGAGCAAACACGAGGAAATCTGCAGATGCTGGAAATTCAAACAACAACACACACAAAATGCTGGTGGGACACAGCAGGCCAGGCAGCATCTATAGGGAGAAGCGCTGTCGACGTTTCGGGCTGAGACCCTTCATCAGGACGACAGCGCTTCTCCCTATAGATGCTGCCTGGCCTGCTGTGTTCCACCAGCATTTTGTGTGTGTGTTGTTTGAATTTCCAGCATCTGCAGATTTCCTCGTGTTTGCTCTTTAAATTCAGATTTAAATAGTTCATGACTTTACCTTGTACTGGTACTTCAATCTTGTTGCTAATCTGGTCATTCATTGAGCAGTAATATATCCCTGACTTTGCAGCTTCCATAATTATTTGGTTCCGCTGTGTGACTTCGGTCTTATTCTCGAACGGATACACAAAATACCAACTGTATTCTTCTTTAGTTTTGTAAGTCACAGTGCAATTGAGTGTAAGCTGTTGGCCTGGAATAGGTGGATCCGGATAGGAGATCAGCTTAACAGACCAATCTAAAAAGAAATTCAGGACAGAAATTTTATTACAGTGAAATTACTGCAAAAAAAGTTTTATTTAAGACAATAAGACAATGCGTTAGCACTGAGAATCCTATGCTCTCTGAGTTGTTATATCTGATCTGTGAATGGCTAATTACAAGAAAATAACATGTTTAATTTCCTGACGAAGGGTCTCGGCCCGAATCGTCGACAGTGCTTCTCCCTATAGATGCTGCCTGGCCTGCTGTGTTCCACCAGCATTTTGTGTGTGTTGTTTAAATTTCCAGCATCTGCAGATTTCCTTGAGTTTGCTCTTTAATTTCCTGGTATTATTAATCCCATATCTTTATAAATAGTCAAAAAAGTCTTAAATCTGTTTTGTCAAATAGTCTATGAATCAACCGACTGATTGAACCATTCCAAAAATAGGCCTTGCCTAGTTTTTCAAGCCCGTTGCTAATATATCATTTACTGAATGGTAATACTAGGATAACACACACAAAATGCTGGAGAAACTCGGCCGGCCAGGCAGTATCTATAGAAAAGAGGAAACAGTCAACATTTCAGCCCAAGACCCTTCATCAGGACTGCCAGGAATTTGCTGTATTGTGTTGGTGTGACATGCAACATAAAACAACAACTTTCAACAATTATAAGAAATAACCATCCTCTTCACGATCCCGCTGAAACCCAGTCTGTTCACAGATACTCCCCCCGATTTCACCCTCCTCAGCGTGAGAAGGGTTGGGAATCTCAGTGGGAGTTAGCGAAATACAGCATATCCCACAACCCCATTTCCTCATCCTCTGAGTCCATATCCCCTTCAGGGTCAGGGGCCGGTCTAATCTCTATTGCTGTTGGTCTGTCAGTCGCTCTGCGTCACTGTAGAGTCTTCTTACTAGGTGTAGGCTCCAGGCTGGGCTCTGGGTCAACCTGTACCTCTTGTCCCAGAGGCAAAAGGTGGTTCCGATGGAGAATCTTGACAGTCCCATTCCTGTCCTCTGGTTTCATCCAGAAAACTAGTACATTTGGCATCTGACTCTCCACTTCAAAGGACGTAACCGCCCAGTGGTTAGCCAACTTATGCTTCCCAGGTAGCCCCAGGTTCCTTATGAGGACTCGGTTTCCCGGCATGTGTTGGGAGAACCTAACCTTTTGATCATACCGCCTCTTATTTCCTTGATTCTGCTTGGCAGCCGCGACCCCAACTAAATCATAAGCCTTGTTCAGCTCCCTTCTCATATCAGACACATACTTCAGATAAATCTTTCGTGGTAGGCCTTCCTCGCCAGTCCCAAAACAAAGGTCGATGGGCAACCTCGCCTCGCGCCCACACATCAGATAATATTGAATTGAATTGACTTTATTTCTTACATCTTTCACATACATGAGGAGTAAAAATCTTTATGTTACGTCTCCGTCTAAATGTGGAATGTGCAATCATAGTAATTTATAAAAAAATAGAACAGTCGATATAATAGAGAGTACACTCAAATCAGTGTGAGTTCATCAGTCTGATGGCCTGGTGGAAGAAGGTGCCCTGGAGCCTGTTGGTCCTGGCTTTTACACTGCAGTACTATTTCCTGGATGGTAGCAGCTGGAACAGTTTGCAGTTGGGGTGACTTGGGTCCCCAATGATCCTACGGGCCCTTTTTACACACCTGTCCTTGTAAATATCCTGAATCATGGGAAGTTCACAACTACAGATGTGCTGGGCTGTCCGGACCACTCTCTGTAGAGTCCTGCGATTAAGGGAGGTACAGTTCCCATACCAGGCAGTGATGCAGCCAGTCAGGATGCTCTCAATTGTGCCCCTGTAGAAAGTTTTTAGAATTTCCTCAAACTTCCCCAACCGTCTGAGGTGAAAGAGATGCTGTTGTGCCTTTTTCACCACACAGCTGGTGTGTACGATATGGGAGTACCCGGTAGCTTTATTTCTGTACAGTTGTAGCAGTCCAATGCATCAAATCCACTTGTTCTTCTTGCTAATTTCCAAGGTTCCAAGCATGTCTAGGAAGGTCTGATTAAACTTCTCGGGCTAGAGATCACCCTGCAGGTGATAAGGCATAGTCCTCGACTTCTCGTCTCCAAGCCTGCTCAGTAACTCAGATATGAGCCTGCTCTCGAAATCCCGTCCCTGATCACTATATATTCACCTGGTGAGGCCATAGTAAATGAAATACCTCTCCCATAACACTTGGTCCACCGTGGACGCCCTCTGGTCCTTGGAAGGGAAAGTCTGCGCATATCTGGTGTAGCGATCCGTGATGACTAAGACATTCGCCATGATGCTGGCATTATTGGAGAATAAAGCAAATTGTTTGCTGTGTAACCAAAACTATGTAACCAGCCTTGTGTTTGCTATTTGCTATGTATGTATCCAATTTAGTAGGAGAATGAAATCTCTGTAGTGTCTCTGTACTATTGAACACATCTGTGCCTTGAGAATGTAGCTAACAGTGAAAGTAAGCAATGTAGAGATAACGGTGGTAGACGGGATCGTGGGGTGGTGTGATGGTATGGGGACCAGTCAAAGCCGGGAAGGGGAACACGTGTTCCAAGGAGTAGACTAGAGCAAGTATGGGCTACTGAGCAGAAATATTGGTGGCGAATGGAGAAGCTAATGTGCTGGTGATAAGCGTTGCAAGCGGATAGGGTAACTGAGATAGGAGACGGGGTATGCTAATGTAACTGAGATAGGAGACGGGGTATGCTAATGTAACTGAGATAGGAGACGGGATATGCTAATGTAACTGAGATAGGAGACGGGGTATGCTAATGCGACTAAGATAAGAAATTACTATAAAGAATACTGTGAACTAGGGTTCGGCGGACAATTAGTGACACGCTCATTAATTGTCTCAGCTTTTGTTTGCAAATAAAGGCTTAAACTTCTCGAAGAATCTTCTGCGTCTCCTGGTTATTTCAAGGAACCACGACAAAAGCATCTGGCTCTGTTGACAGAATATCCAATCACACCAGGTCAAGGGGCCCTGCACTCTGCAAGTTGGACAATGGAGCAGTCCTCGTAAGCAACATCTTCCTCCATATGTATCAAATGCACGACTTGCAGTTCAGACCTCACGACTTGCAGACCTCCAGCTTCCTTTGGGGACAGTAGAACCGGTCTGTGAGCAATCCATAGGTCTTTTCAACCCCCAGATGGTCAGAACCATCATGAAGAACCATCAACACAATCCTCCGATACTTCTCAGGCAGAACCAGCTGGGAACGCCAAGATCGGTGCGGAGGCGATGTTACCCTGTATAGAATCTGTTTCCTCAACTCCAATCTGGGCCATTCTCTCAGTAATGGAGGCACCACAGCGTGTTTCATCTTCTCCACTTGGGCCATGTCTCCCTTTTCGACCACTGACCAAATGGTACCGATGCCCGGGTCATCTCACTGAGCAGCTGTCACTTCCCCAGGACTCAATTCCGGTAACTGGTTTGTCTTGAAAGGAGTCAGGCTACAGTAAGCTTGTGGAATGGCGCCATCAGAAGCTGCCAATTGATCTACTGCTGGTTCCTACCCTTGCCTTCCCTCCCTCTTCACTGTGATGGAAAACTGGCACACGACTTTCACTCCCGGGGCAAGAACGCTCTCCCATTCTTTGTCCCTGTCCAGCCCTTCATGCGCACGTCAGGACAAATCATCAGCATCAATGTTCCTACTTCAGGCTGAAATCATAGGCAGAAAACGCCGCCAGCCCCCGATGGCCTGTGGCATCCAATGGCCCCCGATGGCCCCCGATGGCCCCCGATGGCCCCTGATGGCCCCCGATGGCCTGTGGCATCCAATCTCACCAAGGTCAGGCTGTAAGTTAGGGGATTGTTGTCCGTCCTCACCTCAAACTTGGCACCATAGAGGTAGTCACTCAACTTATCCACCACAGCCCATTTCAATGCCAGGAACTCCAGCTTGTGCGTGGGATAACTTTTCTCAGAGAGTGACAGACTCGGGCTGACAAATGCAACAGGTCTCAACCCGGTGCCCTGATCCTGATACAGGACACCCCCTAAGCCCTCTCTGCTGGCATCCATATGCAGTACATACAGCAACTGGCGCTCTGCATGAGCTAGCACAGGCGCTTTTGTCAGCAGCTCCTTCAGCGACTGAAAGGCCTCCTCACATTTTACATCCCACCAAAGGGATCCGATGGGCTAAGATTCTCTCCACCCTCCTGTCCTTTTGTCCTCTTCCCCTTCTTCCCCAAGGGAGGGTGACCACACAGAAGCTGATTTAAAGGGTGACTCACTTTTGCATAGCCCTTCACGAACCTCCAATTGTACCCACGGACCCCATGGAACGAGCACAAAGCACTCACAGTTTGGAGCCTTGGCCATGTGGTCACCGCCTCTATCTTAGACAGATCTGTAGCTATTTCACCCCATGAGGCTATGTGCCCAACAAAGCTAACAGATGTTTTGCAGAAATGGCAATTGCCCAGGGGAAGTTTTAACCCTTCAGCTTTCAGGGGCCCAGCACCTTCAGTAGCCTTGCTTCATGTTCTTCCAAGGTGGATCCAAACACTATGAGGTCATCCAGATACACCAAAACCTCAAGCAACTTCATATCCCCCACCCCGTCTTCTCCATGACACACCTGAAGGTCACAAAGGCTCCCAATATGCCCTGGGGCATCCTTTTGAACTGGAAGAATCCCAGTGGATATATAAATGCTGTCTTCTCTTTGTCAGCCTCACTCATGGGGATCTGGTAATATCCACTCCTCAAGTCCAGCACACTGAACCACTACGCACCTCTCAGGCAGGTCAGTGCGTCTTCAGTCCCTGGGACCGTAGACTGGTCAGGGACAGGGCGCCTGTTCAGAGTCCTGTAGTCCCCACACATCCGTCCCTTCCCATTCTTTTTTTCTGGTCACCCAGATAGTGTGGTGAGTGCTCTTGGAACAACCCACATCAAACTTGTCAGTAAGAAAGACATCTTCCAGTTTCAACATCTTCTCTATCAATCTCCTCTTCCAACCTGCAGGTACTGAGAAGTCCTCAAAGTCGAATGACTTGCGGTGCAAACGTCCCCCCTTTTCGCGGATAGTTTCTCCCCGGCTTGTCTCACAGGGACACTAGACATTACCGTCACCGGGAAGAGATGCGCCAGGGGCATCCCCTGCCTGAGGGTGACCTCCCTCTTCATAGTGCTCCTGACAATCACTGCCATCCTGCTCGCCTGTACAACTGAGGGCTTCTGCCGTTCAGGACTCACCAGTACTCCAGCAGGAAATCCCGTCTCCTCTTTGTGGTCTTCCAGACAGAGCATCCATGGTATTCCAGGAAATCCGGGGTTTCCCATCACTTTCTCTACTTCCCCGGGACATAACACGATTGGTTTTTACTGGGTGAACCACACAGTCCCTCATCTAAGCTCATTACCCAGACCAGTGCGGCTATGCATTTCCTTGAAAGCAGCTCGAAACAACGGGTAAACAGACAATGTCTTCAGAGAGCTCTCTCCTTGCAGGCTCCGTTAGCCTCCTCACAACAGGAACTGAAGAATCCTTTCACAAGAGTTGAAACTCCACCCTTCTCAACAGGGTCCGGACAAGCCAGGGCTAAGGTATCAAGGACCTCAGCCACTCCCCCATCGGTCTCCAAAAACTCCAGCTTCACTGACAAGTAACCATTGTACGGATAGTCACTGGCAATAAGACCCTAGATCTCTAGTGCACTAAGTGATGTCAATGGTAAATACGTCAAATACTGGTTGTAAAACAAAGGGTAGTGCAAAGTGACCTGAGACCCTATGTCAAGTTTGGCTCTGGCATAAATACCCTCTACACTGGAGCTTGGCCCCACTAAAACTTCAGGAATAGGGTTTTTTGCTTCAGGGTGTTCCTCGATATAGTGCTGGGAGTGTGTTCCCCCTGAGACGCCAGGCCATCCCCTCACTGGGTCTCTTCTAAGTTTTCCCGATGTCTCTCTCTGCTTAGGTACCCAGGTGCTCACTCTCTGAGGTGTTCCCCGTCGTTCACACTCCCGCCGTTAAGTGTCCCTCCTCACCGCCGCTATAACAGACAATACCAGCCGTTCTCCTTCTCGCGGGACCTGGGCTGCTAGCAGCCTTCTCCGTAGTCTGTCCCCTGAGAGGTTTCACCTCCCTATCAGCTCCATCAAACGGCGGGGAGGGGCAACCGAGACATCTCAGTTCTCAACTCTGTCACGGTCTCCTTTGCTGCTCCCTGAAGTGGGCACTTCAATGCAAGGGGCTACTACTGAGGACTGTACCCTGCTGACGGACCCCACCCCCACCCCTCCTCCTCCTCTACTTCTCTGATCAGATCAACCAATGGGGGGGGGGGCATGTCTTACAAGACAGTTGGAGACCCCAAACAATCAGGTTCTGGGACTGGGCTCCTTACCCTCTTTGGTCCATTCTTAACTGATCCACCTCAGCCATCTGCACCGCAAGCAACTTAGCTGTCTGTCCAGCCAAAAAAAATCTAGGCAGGAAGTCTCTCCCCCTTCTCCTGTCACATGTTCTGAAACCCCATCATCAGCTCCAATGGGCTTCCCGTCACGCCAGACACCTTTTTTCTGGTGCTTGCATGTAGGCCGCAGAAGGGGAAAAGGGTTCTGTGCCTTTACGGCTGTCACTACGTCAGCAGCCTGCCTGCTCAAACTCTCCACTGATTGCTGTTGTTTTACGTCATCAGAGCACTGCCACTCATCTAACAACTGAGAGGTCTGCTCCGCCAAGTCTCATCCTCCTCTTCCCCTCTGGGGGTGGGCTTCGTCCCTGAGAACAGGCAGAGCCTATCATAACTGGGACTTCGAAGCTGGGCATTTTACCAGGGCCACTACCAACTCAGAATGCTCAGCCCTCACTGGAGAACTCATTAGACCTTCTATATCAGACCACTCCTACCCCTCGTTTCGCAGAAACAAGAGCACCTTATCTTTGAAGTTTCTGTCCCCAGCTGCAGGAGACTCGATTTGCAATTCAGCCGGCTCCCCTACACCCTCCTCTTCCTGGAAAGTATGGACAGCCCACGGCACCCCCTTCCCGGGGCGCCAGTGGTACCAGGCAGTTCCACTGCCGTTATGTCAGCGCTAGTCTGGACTAAAACGAAGTCTGTGCCCACCATTTTATCAAACCCACCCCACAATTGTAGCTTTTCCTACAACTTTAACAGTACTTAAAGATCGAATTAACAATTCATCAGGGATACGAATGTCTACTCCACTCAACACGTCTGCATTCGGTATCAGTATCCCCGTGGATTCACACCACCGATCAACCCCGGCAGCATCCATAACCACGTATCGTAATCACTTTACCGGACAATAGTTAGCGCAAACTGAAACACACAATCCACTGGATCAATGCTCAGGGCAATCGCACAGAATCCAATGAAATCGATCCCAGATGAGCCCCCAGAATTGAAACACTCTGGTCCCGTCGGCGGTGTAACTCTAGGGAAGACAATCCCCGGCCTCACCAAACACGCGAGATAGAAGCGCAAGCCCCCCCCCCCAAGCCTCTTGTTTGTGTGGATGCTGTGCGATTCGTTACCCTGTTGCAAAGTACCATGAAAATACATTGCATACAATTAAATGGTTTAGCTTTATAATTCTTAATTTGACTAAAGGGTTAGTAATGAAAAAGCAAAAAAAAAGAAAAGGTCCCATCTTAATGAAACAGTCCAACGTGCACAAGTTGGAGCACACAGTTTCCCCTTGGCCGATCCTCCCTCGATCTCCCCAGGCTTCGTCGATTCATGGCCCCATTCTGGGTCGAGTCCTACAACGTTTTCTCTTCTCTCTTCCTCTCTAACAAAAGCCCCAAGCCCAACCTTAGTGTCTCTTTACAGAGAAACCTTCCCTTCATCCGGCCATCCTAATTGAATGGCACACAATTCTCCTACCTCTCATCTTCAACGGTAACCCAAACAAGCAGCGTACACAGAACAGCATAACAGAGAAAAAATATGAACCTTATGGACCAGGGCATTACATATAAATTATGCAATCTTGCTCACAGGTAGACACAAAGCAAGAAACCCTGAAAGAACCCAATTAAGGGAAAAGAAGAATTAAAATACAGGTAAAAGACAAACACTCAATGCGCAAGAGAAAGAAAAAAAATACAAATCATGCAGACAGTTGAAACCTACAACAGATTCGGCAGCGCAACAGATACGGCAATTGCGCTCATGAATATTCATGTGTTGGCTAATTATTATTTGATTGTGATAGTATTTAACTGCATATTTGTCGATGTAGTGCTTGTCGAGACTTGGACGGAGCAAAGTTGTGCTGCCTGCATTCCGCCTTGTCTGAGAAATTGGACTGTCGAGCCGACTGACGTTGAAGACTAGTGGTATTCGTTTTCTTCTTAGCCATTCTTTTCAGCCGCAGTGTAGGCTTTGTTTTCCATTTGAGAGTTTTAGTTAACGGCCCTGTTTGGGTGTTTATTGTTTTCTATTCCCTTTACCACTGATCGCATTGAAGTCTGTGAACTATCGACCCGCTTCAATTCTCTCACTTCGCTCTTGGGCCATTTCTGAACCTAGTGACAGAGCGTTGCTTACTCCTTTACAAATACAACACTTTTTTCAACAAAAGAAATTCGGATTTAAATAGTTCATGACTTTACCTTGTACTGGTACTTCAATCTTGTTGCTAATCTGATCATGCATCGAGCAGTAATATATCCCTGACTTTGCAGCTTCAATAAGTATTTGGTTCTGCTCTGTGTCTTCAGTCTTATTCTCGGACGGATACACAAAATACCACTTGTACCATGCTTTAGTTTCGTAAGTCACAGTGCAGTTGAGTGTAAGCTGTTGGCCCAGAATAGGTGGATCTGGATAGGAGGTCAGCTTAACAGACCAATCTAAAAAGAAATTCAGGACAAAAGTTTTATTACAGTGAAATTATTGTAAAAAGAAATAGTTTTATGTAAGACAATAAGACAATGCATTAGCACTGAGAATCCTATGCTCTCTAAATTGTTACATCTGATTTGTGAATGGCTAATTACAAGAAAACAATGTGTTTAATTTCCTGGTATTATTAATCCCATATCTTTATAAATAGTCAAAAAGTTTTAAATCTGTTTTGTCAAATAATCTATGAATTAACTGAATGATTGATCCATTCCAAAAATGTGCCTTGACTAGTTTTTCAACCCCATTGTTAATAAATCGTATACTGAATGGTAATAAGACCATAAGACAATAAGATGTAGGAGCAGAATTAGGCCATTTGGCCCATTGAGTCTGTTCCACCATTCAATCATGGCTGACCCTTTTTTCTTCTCCTCAACCCCAATTTCCAGCCTTCTCCCTGTAACCTTTGATGCCATGCCCAATCAAGAACCTATCAATCTCTGCCTTAAATACGCCCAACAGCCTGGCCTCCACAGCCGCATGTGGTAACAAGTTCCACAAAATTCATCATTCTTTGGCTAAAGAAATTTCTCTGCATCTTTGTTTTGAAAGGGTGCCCCTCTATCCTGATGCTGTGCCCTCTTGTCCCAGACTCCCCACCATGGGAAGCATCCTTTCCACAACTGCGCTGTCTGGGCCTTTCAACATTCGAAAGCTTTCAGTGAGATCCCCCTTCATCCTTCTGAGTTCCAGTGAATGCAGACCGAGAGCCACCAAATGTTCCTCGCATGATAACCCTTTCTTTTTTTTTTGTAATTTATTTTTTATTGAAATTCATCAAACAAACATTTCTATAAGATGTATTTCAGACATTGTACATATACATCATATAATCATATATATCACAAATCTCCACAAAGTATTTATCTGGGGTATATACTTATAGAAAAGAGTGGAAAGAAAAAAACAAGCAAAAGGATATACATACTCCCTATGTACAAGTAGGGAGTGATCTCTTTTTTTTACAACAGATTCATTGATTTGTGAGAATAAAATCAGGCCTATGAGGCATTATGTAGTTAAACCATTTTTCCCAGTATGAATCAAATTGTTCCAGTTTATGATTAACAGCTGCTGTTATCTTCTCCATTTTGTAAATGTCCATTGTAATTTCCATCCATGTATTTAAAGTTGGGCTGTCCTGTGATAACCCAAAAGTAAGAGTCTTTTTACAAGCCACCAACAGTATATTCATTAAATATTTATCTCTTTTCAACCATTCTTGAGGTATATATCCAAAATATATGGACTTACTCTCCAAGGGTATTTCACATTTAAAGATGTCTTGTAGGGCATTGTGTATCCCCCTCCAATAGTTTTTGATAACAGGGCAGTCCCAAAAATTATGATAATGATTTGCATTTTGATTTCCACAATTTCTCCAGCAGACAGGGAGGTTACTATCATAATGGAATTTCTGAGAGGGTGTAATAAAATATCTTATCAAGTTTTTCCATCTAAACTCCCTCCATTTCTGTGAATTGGTACACTTCCATTGATATCTCCATATTGTTGTCCATTCTTCCTCAGATATAATTATCCCTCCTTCCTTCTCCCATTTTGTTTTAATGTATGAAGTCGAATGTGTTTTAAGATTTGACAACCCCTTATACATGCTTGAAATGATTCTACTACCATTATCTGAATTATATGCTTTTCTAAAGAGCTCTATCAAGCATGTATTTGCCTTGGTTACATTTTTAAGCGTCTTATTAACATATTGTCGCATCTGTAAATACCGATAAAAATCTTGTTTTTCTAATAAGTGTTTCTCTTTAAGCATTTCAAAACTGAACAGTGTTCCTTCTTTCATTATGTTGCAAAGAACTGTTATTCGTTTAGCTGTCCAGTCCTTAAATCTAGCATCCAATTTATTTGGTGTAAAATCAGAGTCATATACACACCATTAAGGATTGCAATATCTCCCTCTAGATTATATTCTTTTATAGTAGTTTTCCATATTTTAAGAGTCAATTTCACCCATGGGTTATCAATTGTATTTATGTACCTTTGCAGTTTGTTATCAGCCAAAATTGCTTGTATGGGGGATGGGAAGTACCCGCTCCTCAATGTTTTTCCATTGAGCGTCATATGATAGGTTGCACCAACATATCACAGCTCTCAACTGTGCTGCAAAATAATAATCTCTAAGAGAAGGCAAGCCCCATCCCCCCTTTTCCTTGGCTAATTGCAAAGTTTTGAGATGAACTCTAGGCCTTTTACCCTGCCAAATATACCTTGATAGCATCTTGTTCCATTCATTGAATTGATTTTGATTAATCTCTATTGGTAGAGTCTGAAAGAGATATAACAGTCTGGGCAGTATATTCATTTTAATAGACTCAGTCCGTGAACTGAGACTGAAAAAAGGAATCAGGCTCCATCTTGCCATATCTTCCTTAATTTTTTTATATAAAGGCTGATAATTACATTCTGATAATTTTGCCAAATCTTTTGGTATAATGATGCCCAAATATTTGAAAGACTCTGTGTTCCATGCCCAGGGGTATCGACTTTCAATTTCTCTTGGTGGGCTATAGTAATATGAAAGTAATTGGGTTTTATCTATGTTGATCTTGTATCCTGATAATTGACCATATTGTTCAAAGGATTGCATCAATTTAGGTAAAGAGTATGTTGGTTGCCCTAGATAGATCAAAATGTCATCTGCATAACAAGCCAATTTATGCTCTCTCCCTTTAATAGCAATTCCCCTGATATTTTCATTTTGTCTGATATATTGAGCTAATGGTTCCAGATTTCATTCCTGGAATCATCCTTGTGAACCTCCTCTGGACCCTCTCCAATGCCAGCACATCTTTTCTAAGATGAGGGGCCCAAAACTGTTCATAATACTCAAGGTGAGGCCTCACCAGTGCCTTATAAAGCCTTAGCATCACATCCCTGCTCTTGTATTCTAGTCTTGATCAGAATACTAACATGGCATTTGCCTTCCTCACCACTGACTCAACCTGCAAGTTTACCTTTAGGGTGTTCTGCACAAGGACTCCCAAGTCCCTTTGCATCTCAGATTTTTGGATTTTTTCCCTATTTAGAATATAATCTGCACATTTATTTCTACTACCAAAGTGCACGAACATGCATTTTCCAACATTATATTTCATTTGCCACTTTCTTGCCCATTCTCCTAATCTCAAAGTCCTTCTGCATCCTACCTGTTTCCTCAACACTACCTGCCCCTCCACCATCTGCAAACTTGGAACAAAGCCATCCATTTCATCATCTAAATCATTGATATACAGCATAAAAAGAAGTGATCCCAACACCAACCCCGCAGAACACCACTAGTCACTGGCAGCCAACCAGAAAAGAATCCTTTTATTCCCACTTGCTGCCTCCTACCAATCAGCCAATGCTCTAACCATGTTAGTAACTTTCCTGTAATACCATGGGCTCTTAACTTGGTAAGCAGCCTCATGTGTGGCACTTTTTGAAAGGCTTTCTGAAAATCCAGATATACAACATCCATTGGATCTCCTTTATCTATCCTACTTGTAATCTCCTTAAAGAATTCCAGTAGGTTTGTCAGGCAGGACTTTCCCTGAAGGAAACCATGCTGACTTGATACTATCTTGTCCTGTGTCACCAAGTACTCCATCACCTCATCCTTAACAATTGACTCTAACATCTTCCCAACTACTGAATCAGCCAGCCAGGCAGCATCTACAGAAAAGAGGAAACAACTGACGTTTCAGACCAAGACCCTTCGTCAGGACTGCTGGGAGTTTTCTGTATTGCGTTGGTATGACATGCAACATAAAACAGCAACTTTCAACAATTATAAAGAATAACAAATTGTATAAAAAAGTCAGAGGTTAAAGTACAGAAATGGAATAAAATGTGCATAAATACAAACTTTACAATGTAAACAACATTATAAAAAGTAGATTAAAGTGCTTTCAGTGCAATGTGGTGACTGAGGTAATAGATAGGGCTGGGTGGAGATCAAAACCAAAATGGTTGATCTGATTAACTGCTTAGGGAGGGAACCTTTGAAGATGGCATGAAGTTTTCGTTTTAATAACCCTGTAGCACTTTTCAGAAGGGAGCTTTTGGAAACAGCAATTTGCAGGGTGGGTACTCTCTGCAAAACAAATTCTGCCTGGTTCTTTGGCAGGTGGAGCAGTTAGGCCGCCAGTGGCATGGATAAGTGCCTGGAGGGAGATTAGTGGGGAGGGAATCCAGGAGGGAGCAATCCCTGCGGAAAGTGGCAGGTGGGGAGGGTTGGAGGTTAAAATATGCTTAATGGTAGGGTCCCTTTGGAGATGGAGGATAATGAGTTGGATGCAGAGGCTGATAGGGTGGTAGTTAAGAACGAGAGGGACTCTATCACTACTGTTGTACAAGGAGATATTGAGGCCTTCAAGCCAGTGGAGCTGTGGATTCGAGGAGCTTCTCGGTTCTTGAACTAATTAGCACAACCTAATTACTAGAGTTTAGCAACACTATGGGCACTTTGATTATTTTAGTACTAAAATTGAATATTTTTCATTTTAATTATGACTTGAAAAAAGCTGAGTTTAATTTATACATAATTTATATTTTTCTTCTAAATACTGCTTATACAATGCTATATGCCTGTAATATTTCTGCAAGTAAGTTTTTCTTTGCACCTGTGCAGACATGTACTTGAGCATATGACAGTAAACTCAACTTTGACATTTGACTTTACTTGTAAGTAATATGCGATCGTCTAGGAAATTTGCCTGTGTGGTAGCAGAGTCCTGATCCTGATGATCAGTTTTAGTGTAATTGGTATGCAATTGTAAGTGTACTTTGACTCTGTTACCTTTAACAATTTGCATAATAAACACCCGCTAGAAAATGAAAGAATGACATGAAAAATAACAAAAATAATCATGAAATTGATATTTTCATACCTATAACCAACCCTCTGCTGTACTTCGGTTCAAATCCATTCTCAGCTTTGCACTTGAGGGTTTCCTGTAACTCACTGTTAGATAGTTGCACAACGAACTCTGCCGTCCTCCGGACCTCTGCCCGGAGGGTTTTCAGCATATCTTGGTTTTTATATAGTGTGTAATGTATTGGTAAGGTTCCTTCAGTTGACAAACAGCTAATAGTTGTGACCACTATTTCTTCGAACTTATAGTCGATTTTTGCAGAAATCACCGGATTGGACACTGGAACTTAAACAAGTGGAAAATGTAAGTAACAATTTAAAAGAACATGTTTATCTTCCTTTTAAAAACTACACCCTCACAAGATGCAAATGACCCAGTGCCGAGTGGTGCCAAGATCAGTGTTTATTGAGTAATCTTTTGGCGTCCCAAAGCACATTCAACATTTCATAGGAATCAAAATGGAGTCACAGGGAGACTTTTCCCAAATCTTAATAACTTATTCAGTCCAACACAAACAATGGAGTCTAACAAAAGATGCATGGCTGTGTCCCAGTTTTTTGGGTAATAAGTGCAGGCTTCACCAGCAATATTCACAACCCATGAATGGACCTCCTGAGCATTTTGACCCCGAAATAGCACAACTGTGGTATAAGAGATTTTTTTGGCCCCCAGCCCAGTCTATTGTTAATAATCATTAGTAAGAAGCGATTAAATCTCATGTGCTGCAAGACTTGGGCTTTTTCAGAACTTTCATCTCAAAGCAGCAGTAGGTCAAGTGCACGTTTATCCAGTATCCCGTGCTATTTTTTGTATTTGAGACACTGTATCCCTCATACAGTAATTCAGTTAAGTTCTCCCCTCAGCTGCTGGAAGGAGATTTCAAGTTGTCCATTTGGATTATCAGCCCAAGTTCAAGAGTTGTTAGGTCATGTTGCAGCTCCATAAAATGCTGGCTAGACCACATTGTATTCAGTTCTGGTTGCCCCGTTTTAGGAAGAATGTGGAGAACTTCAAGGGAGGACGTGGAGGAGGTTTACCAGGATGCTGCCTGGATTGGAGAGCATGTCAAATGAGGGAAAGTTGAACAAGCTTGAGCTTTCCTCTTTGCAGTGAAGGATGATAAGAGGTGACGTGATAGAGGTGAGAAGAGGCACAGATTCAATGCCCTTTACCCAGGGCGGGGTGGGGTGGGGTGGGGGAGACAATGGCCAATACCAGAGGACATCATCAGTTTGTTTTGACTCTTCATCAAAGAATTCAATCAGTCTCATCAGACATGACCTATCCCCCACGAATCCATACTGACTATCCCAATCACACTATTCTTCTCCAAATGCTATAAGAAAGGTTGCCCAATACTGACATAAAAGTCACTGGTCTATAATTCCCAGGGTTATCCCTATTACCTTTCTGGAACAAAGGGATAACATTTGCCACCCTCCAGTCTTCAGGTACTACTCCTTTAGCCAGTGAGATCATCAGCAAAGGTGCAGCAATTTCTTCCCTCACTTCCTGAAGTAAACTGTGGTATAACCTCAGGGACTTATCCGTCTGAATGTCTTTCAGAAGTTCCAGCACATTTCCGACAACATGTTCCAGCATGGTAGCCTATTTTCTGTCCTCATTTTCGTCAAGGCCCCTCTCACAATGAATACTGAACAAAGTATTCCGTAAGGACATTTCCTACCTCCTCCAACTCTAGGCATGTTTCCTCTTTTATCCCTGATCCCTCCCACCCTCACTCTAGTCATCCTTTTGTTCTTCATGTACATACGTGTAGAGTGTCTTGGGTTTTTTTTTCTTCGAGGCCTTCTCATGTACTTTCTCGCTCTCCTGATTCCCTTCTTCATATAACTCTCAAGAGCCCTGCCTGATCCTTGCTCCCTAAATTTTAAGTATGCTTCCTTCCTTCTCTCGCCTTGATGCTCCAGATCTCTTGTCAACAATGGTCCTTCACCCCAGGGACCTATGGTCGCTGTCTCCAAAATGTTCACTCATTGTGAGATCTGTCACCTGACCAGGCTCATTGCTAAGGACCAGATGCAGTATGGCCTCTCCACTAGTTGGCCAGTCTACGTATTGTGTCAGGAATCCTTCCTCGATACACCTAACGAAATTTGCCCCATCTAAACCTTTGGCACCAAGGAGATTCCAAGGAAGTTGAAGTCACATGACACAACACTTATTTTTGCTCCTTTCGAAAATCTGCCCTCTGATCTGCTTATCGGTGTCTCTGGGGAGGGGGTCTGTATTTTACACCCAAGGGAAAATGAATACTTCCTTCCTGTCTCTGACACCCATTCACCAAGAGGTAAACAATCTTTCCTCAATGTCCTCCCTTCCTGCAGCTGAATAGCAATAGCTGAATCCCTGAATAGCAACACCACTCTCCCATCTCTTACTTCCCTCCCTGTCCCTTTCAAAACATCTAAACCCCAGAACATCCAGCAGCCTTTCCTACCCCTTGTGACAACTAAGCCTCTGTAATGGCTGCTAGGTCATCGTTCCATGTGCTGATTCATGCTCAGAGTTTATCACTCTTGTTCCTGATACTTCTCACATAAATCGGCTCAATTTTGGAGTGGGGCCTGAAATGTCTAATGTATATTCCCCTCCATGGATGCTGCCCGCTGCCTATTAAATGCTCCCGATGGCATGCATCTCAAATAGCTTCTGACAACCAAGTCCAGCTCCTGGCCTTCACAGAACTGTTTCTACTGACAGGAGAAGTGACAAGTTCGGCTTACTGGCACCTTAAAACCCGTTGCGCTGGGCAAATGGGGTCGATAGCCATGGTTGGCAGCTCATCTAGGAGAAGGAAAATTCTGATCACAAACCTCCACTGCCTTGTGGCTATACTTGCTCACTGGGGAGTAAACCCCAAGGGAAAATATGGAGCTGGGGTCCCTACAGCAGTCCTACAGGGGTTCAATGCTGAATGGCAACACCTGTGACACCGCTGGTGCCAAACTCTTTTGGTCTCTGCTGTTCTTTTCGATCTGCTGCACGGGCAAAAAGCTGCCTCTCCGTGTCATACTGCTCCAGATGCATATCACCTGGACAGCGAAGACTCCAACTAACGGAGGGCCTCACAAATGCTGCCTGATCTGCTGAGTTCCTCCAGCATTTTGTGTGTTGCTTTGGAATTCCAACAATGGGCCATAAGACATAGGAGCAGAATTGGGCCATTCAGCCCATTGAGTCTGTCCCGTCATTGCATCATGGTCGATTTATTGTTCCTCTCAACCCTGTTCTCCTGCCTACTCCTTTAACACCATTACTAATCAAGAACCTATCAACTTCTGCTTTAAATGTACCCAATTACTTGGCCTTCACAGACATCTGTAGCAATAAATTCTACAAATTCACAGTCTCTGTAGGATGTCTTGTGTTTACCACTTTTGGAGGGGCATAATTTTAAAACTGTCCTTGCTAACATTACTGGAATTCTGTGAACAAATAACATCAATAGATCCAAGGGTTTTGCTCCTTGGCACTGGAAGTTAGAATCTACCGGACTTTCCAAGTACTATTTCTAAAATAATTTCCTCTTTGTGGATTCCAACCATTGAGTCATCCATCCTTATCCTTTCTTCAACTTGTTATCATTGGCTCCTCTTATTTCTCATCAGATCACTCACTCACTTGGAACTGGAAGGTACTTGCATTTCGCTAATGGCACGTTTTCATGCTCTTATCAAACACAAGATAAAGCTATAAGAGCTTTACTTTAACAGATTTTTCTTTGAAATTGTTAAATAGTTACACTTTGAATCTTTTGTCCACCACAGGAAAAGCCCTCCTACCATTGAGCACATCTACAAAGAGCATCGGGTGCTATACACTCTTCCATCTGCTGCCATCAGGAAGGAAGTAGAGGTGTCTTAGGTCCCACTAGGTTCAGGAACAGTTATTGCCCTTCACCCATCAGGCTCCCGAACCAATATGGATAACCACTCACCGCAAAACTGAACTGTTTCCACAACCTGTGGACTCACTTTCAAGGACTCTACAACTCATGTTCTCAAAGTTATTTATTATTTATTTATTGTTATTAGATTTTACTACTTTTGCATTTGCCAAGTTTATCTTCTTTTGCACACTGGTCACACTTTGTGTGTTGTTTTCCATTGATTCCACTCTATTTCTTTGTATCCATTGTGAATGTCCACAGGAAAATGAATCTCAGGGTAGTATATGGTGACATATATGTACAGTACTTTGATAATAAATTTAATTCACACTTTGTTTCACTGCGATAACCACCAGTGTCATTGGCTGAGGTTATCAATAATCAGACCGGATTTATTTATTTTGATTGAAGGAGATGTATTTTTTTTAGTTCCATTTTTTTTTTGCTGTGTATTAAACCACCATCAGAATCCTGATAAACATGTATTTTTATATGTATTATGTATTTGTATGTATTTTCAAATCAGAAGTAACATGTATTGAACTTAAACATAACTTCCAGTCATAGAGCTACAAAATAAAATGATTAGAAGTCAGATTTTTGCCCTTACACTAAGGGGTTCTACATATTGTTGCATCACTGCCTGGTACGGGAACTGTACCTCCCTTAATCGCAGGACTCTGCAGAGAATGGTGCGGACAGCCCGGCGCATCTGTAGTTGTGAACTTCCCATGATTCAGGACATTTACATGGACAGGTGTGTAAAAGGGGCCCGAAGGATCATTGGGGACCTGAGTCATCCCAACCACAATTTGTTCCAGCTGCTACCGTCCAGGAAACAGTACCACAGCATAAAAGCCAGGACCAACAGACTCCAGGACAGCTTCTTCCACCAGGCCATCAGACTGATGAGCTCACGCTGATTTGAGTGTACTCTATATTACATTGACTGTTCTATTTATTATAAATTATTTTAAATCACTATGATTGCACAGGGCACACTTGAATGGAGACGTAACAAAGATTTTTACTCCTCATGTATGTGAAGGATATAAGAAATAAAGTCAATTCAATTCAATCAGCAAGCCATATATTGATTCACTCTGATAACAGTATTACAGTATTTACATATATGAAGCCCATGTATAATGTAGATCAGTATTCTAAGACGATTGCAGAAATAGAGATCAAACAAAATAAGGAATGATTAGGAGAGTTCAGCAAAAGCTTCAGCACAGACATTGATGGAGGCAGATTAAGAAGATAAGAAAGTCCAAGGACAGAATTCCAGCAGCTGCAGCCTAGGAGGACGAGGCATGTTTTCCTTGGATTGAAGGAATGAAGGAAAGGATGTTAAGGAAAGAGAGATTTCAAAGAAGAATGTAATAGGTCTAGAAGAGGTTACAGAGAGATGGAGGGCAGAAGCATGGGGCTTGGGGTTGTTTAATACAAGAATCAAGATCTTAATTCTGAAGTTTTGTGGGGATCTGACATAAAACATAAAAAATATAATGGGCATGTATGACTAGATATAGGTTAGGAGAGGAAGAACGGAGTTTTGGAAAAATTAACTTACAAAGGATGCGATGTCAGCCAAAAGAGCCGGAAATAGCTGGGAATTGAGAAACGTGCGGGTGAGCATGAAACTACAGAAATTTAATCTGACACTGTTTTGATGGAGGGAAAAGGAGGGTGAAATCCGACCAGAGCCAAACAGGATGCATAGATTGTTTAGGCTCAGATAATGGCTGAGGAGAGAACGGGAGGAAGTTCCAGTTAAAGTTGCAGACAAGCAGTAGTTCTTCATCAACCAATGAAAACAGGCCGGGTATTAAATGAAATTTATTTTTTTTAATTGCAAGAAACCAAAATTAATGTAGCAAACAGAAATAGTAATTTTGAGTTAACATTGGCTCCAGTAAAATATTATCAGAATCAGGTTTAATATCACTGGCATATGTTGTGAAATTTGTTGACTTTGCTGCAGCAGTACAATGCAATACATAATAATATTTAAAATGTGAATTACAGTAATTATGTA
This sequence comes from Hemitrygon akajei, assembly GCF_048418815.1. Taxonomy (NCBI): domain Eukaryota; kingdom Metazoa; phylum Chordata; class Chondrichthyes; order Myliobatiformes; family Dasyatidae; genus Hemitrygon; species Hemitrygon akajei. The sequence goes on from NC_133145.1 coordinate 47,708,460, forward strand.
TTTATTAAATAGTTAAATAAGTAGTGTAAAAGTAGAATTAAAAAGTAGTGAGTAGTGTTCATGAGTTCAAAGTCCAGTCAGAAATCAAATGGCGGAGGGGAAGAAGCTGTTCCTGAATCATTGAGTGTGTGCCTTCAGGTTTCCATACCTCCTTCCTGATGGCAGCAATGAGCACAAGGCATGACCTGAGTGATAGGGGTCCTTAATGATAGACACCGCCTTTTTAAGGTATTGCTCCTTGAAAATCTCCTGGATACTACTGAGGCTGGAGCTGACTAAGTTTACAACTCTCTGCAGTTTATTTCAACCCTATGCAGTGCTCCCCACCCCTGCATACCAGTTGGTTATGCAGCCAGCGTTCTATCTTCTCTACTACAACTGAAAGTGAAATGATCTTTCTCTCGATTTAGTACTTACAATCCATTTGTTACAAGCTCACTGCAACTTGGTGATCCCTGCTTCTCAGTTTTTATGGAGCACAAGAGGAAGAAAGTAATCCACAAGTCAATCTGTGTGACTGTCATCAAGTTTTCTTCAAGTGATTTTTATAGTTTCCCACTACACTCATTCCACATTTAAGAATGCATCCTTCACAGTGGGAGTAGCTTTATTAGATAGACTGCAGAAGTAGAAGGCGCCTCACCACAGCCTTCTCAAGGGCAATGAGGGATGGGCGATAATTACTGGTGTTTCCAGGGAAGCTCACATCCTGTATATGAAAATCTAGACTTCTGCCGTAGATTAAGGGCCCTTGTCAGATAATAGCTTTGTTTCCTTTTTATTGTTCAGATAACTTCCATCTGTTTCATTGTGGTCACTACTTCCAATAAAATTTTGTTTGCTCTAATCAGATACAGCAATTTGAATTTCCTCTAGGGGCCCTTCATTGTTAACCATATGAGTTCTGGTGTTTTGTATGCACAGACATATGATTCATCTTCTTTGAGAGTTATTTTTAACGTATGGACGACATTTATTTCAAAGGAGATCCTGATCAGTATTAAGAGTATGACAATTGCTTGTAACTTCTACCAAGTCTGAGATCTCACCCAGGTGTCTAAGTTGTTCTGTTGTAGACGTAATCAAAGAAATAACAGCAATTGAAGTTCAAAAGAAAGGTGGAACATCTTCCCAAAGTTCAACGATCTTTGCCTAGGTGCAGGGATCAAATGTCAACCCCAAATACAGGACCGGTCTGTTGGAGCTTGCACATTTCCCTTGTAACTGTGTGAGTTCACCCTAGGTGCTCTGATTTCCTCCCACATCTCAGAGCTAGGTGGTAATAATCTATATCCATGAGTGGCAGGAGAATCCTGGGGAGCTAATGGACATTTGGGACGGAATAGGCTACAAGGATGTGAGACTTACTCTGACAGCTACCCTAGGTTTAAATAGCCTATGTTGAGGTACTACTGAATTTGAAAGATGGAACATAAAATAGGAATAGGGTGATCCCACAAATTGTTCATAAAGTCATAGAGTCATAGAGCACAGAGAAAAGGCCCTTCACCTAAAATGGTCTATGCCAACCATTGTATCCTGAAGAAAGGTCTCTGTCCAAGATGTTGACTGCTCATTCATTTCCACAGATGCTGCCTGATTGGCTGAGTTCCTCCAGCATTTTACATGTATCGCTTTGGATTTCCAGCATCTGCAGACATCCTCATGTTTATAGTATCCTCCCAGTTGCCAATAACCCTTCAAGCCCTAAGCCTCCGTGCGCCCATCCAAATGTCTCTCACATTTTACAGCTGTGGCCAGCGTGACCACTTCCTCTGACAGCTCATACCAGGTACTCACTACTCTCTCTGTGACGAAGTTATCTCTCAGGTCTCTTTTACATCTCACAATAACTTATTTTAATTAATATAGTTCAGCCACAACTGACAGCAGCCACAGAGTAGCCCCGGTGGCTACAGGGGAGGGAACAGAACTGGGAAAAAAAGCAATCAAAGGAGATTTACTACATAGTTCATTTGGATTGTTGTCACTTCGACCTCAACTCATTTCAAATTTAAAATTTCATGTCTGACGCAGACTATTGTTTCTAAGTATTGATTTAAGGTGCTTTGCTCATGCGGCACTTAATGTTTGAAATAGATATACGTGGAAACAGAGGAAGTAGTATTGACAGTAACAAAAACTCTGAATGTACTATATATGGGTGAATTCAATGTCCACCTCCAATAGTGGCTTGGTGACATTATCATTAACTGGGTGAGCCCATTCATGAAGAACATAGCTGCCTTACGTTCAAGTAGATTTACTCTCACGTTGATAAATATTCTGCTGCCGTTACACCTATCCAGGATAGCACAGGTAGAAATGGCCACCGTAGAATCCTTGTGGAGGCAAAGTCCTACCTTCCCACAAAAGACACTCTCCTTGGTGCTTGTGGCATGATAATCACATTAAACAGGATAGAGTCAGAACCAATCTGGCAGTTCCAAACTGGGAGTCTTTGAGAAACAGTGGCACTACGATCTGTAACTTGATTGCTTCACTCTAGCTTGACAATCGAACCAGGGACACAACTGTGGTTAAACAAGAAGATTAGAAGGGCAGGAAGGCCAAGCATTCCAAAGCAGCAGCCTCGCGAAGCTGCAAAGCAACATTCAATAGACAGAGCTGAACAGTCTTAAGACCAAGAATCGGATCAAAGCTACACTGAACTACTACATCTACTCATAAATGGTGATGAGCAAGTAATTTATTTGTCCTTTCTTGTATTTGCAAAGTTTGTTCTCTTTTGCATTTTGGTTGTTTGTCAGTCTTTGTGGTAGTTTTTCATTGATTCTATTGTATTTCTTTGTTCTACAGTGAACGCCCACATGAATTTAGAATACAAGAGCAAGGATGTGATGCTGAGGCTTTATAAGGCACTGGTGAGGCCTCATCTTGAGTATTGTGAATAGCTTTGGACCCCTCATTTCAGAAAAGATGTGCTGGCATTGCAGAGGGTCCAGAGGAGGTTCACAAGGATGATTCCAGGAATGAAAGGGTTATCACACGAGGAACTCGCTGGGATTCAGAAGGATGGGGAGGGGGTGGATTCTCATTGAAACCTTTCAAATCTTGAAAGGCCTAGACAGAGTAGATGTGGAAAGGATGTTTCCCATGGTGGGAGAGTCTAGGACAAGAGGGCATTGCCTCAGGATAGAGGGGCACCCTTTCAAAACGGAGATGAAGAGAAATTTCTTTAGCCAAAGTGTGGTGAATTTATGGAATTTGTTGCCACATGCAGCTGTGGAGGCCAGGTTGTTGGGAGTATTTAAGGCAGAGATTGATAGGTTCTTGATTGGACATGGCATCAAAGGTTACAGGGAGAAGGCAGGGAACTGGGGTTGAGGAGGTGAAAAAAAAAAGATCAGCCACGATTGAATGGCAGAGCAGACTCGATGGGCCAGGTGGCCTAATTCTACTCCTATGTCTTATGGAAAATGAATCTCAGGATAGTAAATGGTAACATATCTATGCCTTTTGATGATAAATTTACTTTGAACTTTGAAACAGTTTTGTGGAAGAAACTCAGCAAGGCGAGTGCTAAACACAAGGCTGAACTATTGGCAAGAAGCAATGAAGATCTGATTCAGCTTAGCTTCCTCCTGAGCAGCAGCTAACTTCCAATTCATTCGATTCACTCAATATGATGTCTAGAAATGGCGACAAGCACTTCACATAGCAAAGACCACAGGACCGGAGAAAATTCTAGTTTTAGCACTCCAGAACCAGCCTCTGCTCTGCCCCTGCTATTCCAGTACAATTACACCACTGGTCCTTATCCAATAATGTGGAAACTCGTTCAGGCACATCCTGTTCAAAAATGCAGGACAATTGTTATTCCTGTTACCAGTTTCCTTTCTTTAAACATTCAATTATTGCTCATCTACAAATCCCAAAAATATGTTGATGCACCATCAATATATCTCTGAGACGTGAGGCGAGATATTGGCTTTTATTGACTGGAAGAAAGAACAAGCAGCAATTGACCACCATGCTACATCCTGGAGACTGAGAGGCCGGGCTCAGGCCTCAATCGCCTTTATACCGGGGTCTGTGGGAGGAGCCACAGGAGCAGACAGCGGGGGGGGGGGGGGGGGGGGGCGTGTCCAGACAGGTATATGTAGTTCACCACATATGTGTTTGTCCGAATGATTCCTGGAATCACGGATGCTCAAAACAGAGGAAATTGAATCCTTTCTTTCCACCGAATAGGATGGTCTCAATCTTTAAATGGGACAGTGACCACAGAGAACAAAAATATCAACTATCCAGCACTAACAGGTTGTGGTGAACTACATATACCTGTCTGGACTGCTCCTGTGGCTCCTCCCACAGACCCCTGTATAAAGGCGATTGAGGCCTGATGCCCAGCCTCATTCTCCAGGATGTCGTGTTGTTCATTCTTCCAGTCAATAAAAGCCGATATCTCGCTTCTTACGTCTCAGAGTGAGTTATTGATGGTGCATCAGGGCTTTTATCAGCTTGTATCCTTCCTGAATAACAATCAGAGAGAGGAGGCCTTCTCTACATTCAGCAATACAATCCAAATCTTTTTCACTATTTCACCACCTAAGGACAGAGTGAACACGTGGAAATGAACCAGTGTCCAGGAAACTGGAATTTATCTTAACAGAGTTATTTTCAACGGCCAGGAAGCTGCTAACAATGCCTTACTCTTCATGTTAGGTGAGGTTCTTGATGAAAAAAGTTTGCATCAAAGTTGCCTAGAAAAGTTATCTAAATAACTTCAAGCTGCATTGTGCTAAAATAAGTCAAGCTCAGATTTGGAATGTTCAGCTGTAAATAAGATATGACATTTTAACATGTTAATACAGTGGATTTCAGTTCATTGGGACACATTGGGAGCAGTACATTTTGGCCCAGTTAAGCGGCCGTCTCAATTCATGGAAGTTAAAAAGGTATGAAGAGCCAAACTGAGTAACAAACTATACATTTAAATGAAATACAGAACAAATTAGAATACTACAGTGCAATAAAACTGTGTATTAGCTTCTATTATTTACTGACGGAGGAATTCATCCAGTGTACACAATGAACAAGATCAGCGCAGACACCTGGTGCAGACAATGGACTGCCTTCATACAAAGCTATCAATGATTGCATCCTCCAAATCCTCATTTTTATTGTAACATTCACGATGATTGTAGATACCTTTGTCGTTCCTAACTTGTTGAAGTAGTGGAATCGTTTAATTTTCACTCTTGGCCATTTCTGGCATCTCCAAGCCTGAATGCTTGAAGCTGCAGTGAGCAAAACAGTTCCAAATTGCCTTACTGCTTATCTCTCGTGAACTATCAGTGACAAAAATCACTGCTTTATGAACACAAACACACGTGACTGACACTATTTAAAAACTGTTCGCTCTAAGAGCTGTGTAACATCTAGTGGCCACACAAGTGCACACGACTGACACTAGTTCAAACCTCTTCAGCAACAGATTCCTGCCCCAACTATGTGGCTTAGTGTCACAAATAAGCTGCCATTTTCTCAATTCTGGAGTGATTGCCCAGGGAGAAGACACTGTTTCTGGTTCCCTATACCTCCAGGAGAACTTAGAGGGCATTAGTGAAATCTTCCCAGTGCTGTAAGTAATCCAGCTCTTGGAGGCAAATGGGAAAGGTTGCAATCATAGCTATCCAGCAGGCTCTGTTTTATATCAGGCTCAAAGTCTTGATTATCAAGTCCTCCATAATCAACCAAAAAAAAAAATATGTTGGCATGTTAAAGGTAGTGGTGAGTCTGCTTAGTCAAGAGGTGAATCCTGAGTTCTGGGAGGGGGTCCACATTTTGCACGGTCTCTCCATGAACCTCTGTTGTCCAAGGACAGTGAAGTACACTGTGGACAGGTTGACTGTGGACCCTCATCTTACAGATGCTGAGTTTAAGAACTATTGTAAAAATGCCCACCAGAGCTTGAAGCTTGGCTTCTGAGGATGCAGAAATGCAAACGTTGTCTGAACACTGCATCTCAAACAAGGTCTGGGCAATCTTGGCATTGGGATTGAATTGACTTTGTTTCCTACAACCTTCACAATGGCATATAGTCACCATTGGCTAAAAAACCTTCCCATTAGTTTGGATAGTTAGCTCTTCTCCCGAGGGAAGTTTGTTTAAGGCAATAATGCAGAGAGAGAGATTGAGAAGGGTTGAGGAATGATGCAGGCTTGCCTGAAATTTGCTTTCATTGAACTTAGTCGGGCATGTCCTGTTCAAAAATGCAGGACAATTGGTGTCCTATAAATCAGTCCTGTTATCAGTTTCCTTTGTTTAAACATTCAATTATTGCTCATCTACAAATCCCAAAAATATGTGTTTGTCTGAATGATTCCTGGAATCACAGATGCTCAAAACAGAGGAAATTGAAGCCTTTTTTTCCGCTGAATAGGATGGTCTCAATGTTTAAATGGGACTATGACCAGAGAGAACAAACATATCAACTATCCAGCACTAACAGTCAACGACAATAGGTTTTATCAGCTTGTGTCCTTCCTGAATAACAATCAGAGAGAGGAGGCCTTCTCTACATTCAGTAATGCAAACCTAATCTTTTTCACTATTTCACCACCTCAGAACAGAGTGAACACGTGGAAATGAACCAGTGTCCAGGAAACTGGAATTTATCTTAACAGAGTTATTTTCAACGGCCAGGAAGCTGCTAACAATGCCCTACTCTTCATGTTAGATGAGGGTCTTGATGAAAAAAGTTTGCATCAAAGTTGCCTAGAAAAGTACACAATGACCAAGATCAGCGCAGACACCTGGTGCAGACAATGGACTGCCTTCATACAATGCTATCAACGATTGCATCCTCCAAATCTTCATTTTCATTGTAACATTCACGATGATTGTCGATACCTTTGTCGTTCCTAACTTGTTGAAGTAGTGGAATCGTTTAATTTTCACTCTTGGCCATTTCTGGCATCTCCAAGCCTGAATGCTTGAAGCTGCAGTGAGCAAAACAGTTCCAAATTGCCTTACTGCTTATCTCTCGTGAACTATCAGTGACAAAAATCACTGCTTTATGAACACAAACACACGTGACTGACACTATTTAAAGACTGTTCGCTCTAAGAGCTGTGAAGCATCTAGTGGTCACACAAGTGCACTCGACTGACACTAGTTCAAACCTCCTCAGCAACAGTTTCCTGCCCCAATTAAGTGGCTTAGTGTCGCAAATAAGCAGCAGGGAAATTTGCTTAAGGCAATAATGCAGTGAGAGAGATGGAGAAGGTTTGGAGAATGATGCAGGCTTGCCTGACATTTGCTTTTTATTGAGACAGTTCTGCTGTGAACCCATTATTCAATATTAGTTCCCACAATGTGACATTTTTCTTCAAAGCATTTAGAACATGCTTATTTAATCCCAAACTGTTATATTGTTAATACACGCATGTAGAAGCCACTTTATTAGTTACGCCTGTCCACCTGCTTGTTAATGCAAATATCTAATCAGCCCATCACGTGGCAGCAACTCAGTGCACAAAAGCAGCACACAGGGTGAGGAGGTTCAGTTGTTTTTCAGACCGGATGTCAGAAAGGGGAAGAAGTGTGATCTAAGTGACTTTGACCGTGGAATGATTGTTGGTGTCATACTGAGGGTTTTTTTTTTTGAGTATCTCAAAAACTGCTGATCTCCTGGGATTTTCTTTGCACAGCGTTTATACAGAGAATGATGCAAAAAAAAACCCAACTAAGAACATCTAGTGAGGGCAGCTCTGTGGGCGAAAATGGCTTGTTAATAAGAGAAGTCAGAGGAGAATGGCCAGACCGGCTCAAGCTGACAGTAACTCAAATCACCATGCGTTATAGTGGTGGTGTGCAGAAGAACATCACTGAACGCACACCATGCTGAGCTTTGAGATGAACGGGCTACAGCATTTTCATTTAGACAGTCTATCTTACTTCAACTTTGTAGCATTCCCAAGCTACAGACAACCCCTGATGCAGGGAAACTCAGCCCGTTACTCCTTTACTTTCAAAGCATCAAAATGATTGTGGAATTTTCCAGCACATGTTCCTGCCGTCTACCAGAAAAAACAAACAGGAAGATATGATGAATGTAAATTTTCCTTTTGTGCATTTTCCTTCCCGTGTAAGTTATTTTTAACTGTTGTACATATTGTCAGTTTCATTATGATGCCTTATCAGTTCCCAAATTTCTCTTGTCTTCTACATACATTCTCAATGCAACAATTGACGATTTCTCCAAGGGATACAATAGTATACATTGCTCAGACATAATATTGAGCTAGGCATTAATAAGATCCTGATGCATGTACATGTCACGTAGTACAGCCCTTGTGGCTGGTGAAAGGGTACTGGTAATAAGAAGATATACAATATTTTTCTCTTATCTAGTTCAACAACAAGTCTAATCACTTTGATGACGTCAATGGTGATTTCACTACGTTGGCTCCCTCTTTATCCAGCAGATCTAAGCTGAACCTAAACTGCAGTTCTAGCACAGTCATGCATAACTTACTCAGAAAATGAAATTACATACGATCACAGGCAAGTCATGAGCAGCAATAGGCCACTGGGCCTTTTGAGCCCTCTGGTCTGCCACGATCCTGCCTTTCCCTGTCACTCTCTTGTTTCTCTGCCGCCGCTGTAAAAATATTCGGAGCTCTGCTCCTGTCATCCTCTGAGGAAAGGGTCTGCAGAGACAGGTGTGAACAGAGGGCCCAAAAGGTCGTTGGGGACCCGAGCCACCCCAAACATGGTCTATTCCAGCTGCTACCATCCTGGAAATGGTACCGCAGCATAAAAGCCAAGCCTAACAGGCTCCGGGACAGTTTCTTCTACCAGGCCATCAGACTGATTAATTCACTCTGATCTGAGTGTATTTCTATGTTACATTGACTGTTCTATTTATTATAAATTATTATAAATTGCTATGATTGCACATGGCACATTTAGATGGAGATGTAACGTAAAGATTTTTACTCCTCATTTATGTGAAGGATATAAGAAATAAAGTCAATAAAGTCATAAAGCCAATAAAGAAAGACTCTGGAAAAGGCCCTGATGATGGGTCTCAGCCTGAAATTGCCACTGTTTATTCCTCTCTATAGACGCTGCCTGACCTGCTGAGTTCCTCCATCAGTTTCTGCGTGTTACTCGCGATGAGGTACTTTGTCTCATCACTCTATTAACTGGGCACCCCCTTATATATTAAACAGTGTCTCGTCATTCTAGATCCTCCCATTAAAGTAAATATCTTTTCTGATGTACAACCTATCAATAAGCAACACTTCTTTCTGAAAGATTAGCCTTTGTCCTTAATGATACCTAAAATGTAGTTCTGCATCTTTTGTGCCCTTATTCCTGAGTCCAAGTCAAAGCTTCAATGAGAACTAAGATCGCCAAACTTTCAAGTCATCTGACTCAACTGTAACACACATGTCAAGTTCATGAGACATCTTACATTTGGTCTCACTAACTACTGAAGCTGCAAGTATTTGTCAAAGGGTCAGGAAAGAAATGAGAGCAATTTTAAAAGCTGCTTATAATCTGTGAGACGATATGCAGTACTCACTTTTCTGGAGCTGGCAGGCAGCAAATGGAGCCAACACTGTAAGAAGAGAACATTGATATGCACTTCAGTTTTGCCCCTGTAATATAGCAAGTTCATTTCCATGCATGTTTATAGAATTCTAACAGCAACAAATTCCAAATCTAAGCTTTAATCCAAGAGAGATCAGTTCTTCTGAAATAACTTCTGTAATAGTAGAATGCAGAAGTGCTTTAGCAAGAAACATAAAAACAGATTGTAAAAGCTGCTGTAGATATTTGTAAAATGAAGTGTTCAAGTTATTGTGAGTCTTTTAGAATGAAACGGCAGGAATTATTTTGAGGGATAAAAGACAGAAAGATCTTGGCAATACTCAAAAACCATTAGTGTAGAGTTAGTGAAAAACTGAAAGGAAATGGGCAGTAATACTATGTTAAGAAAATAGTACTTGGGAAATGAATGGGACTGAAATCAAACTCGGAAAATGCCTTGTGGATGCAATTCCTGAAATTCCGTAGTGACTGGGACAGTTTCCTTTGTAACAAATATAGTCCAAGTACTTAAGAGAAAGAAAAAAACAAAATCGGGAACGATAAGCCAAGAAGCTTGACATGCATTACTGGGAAAGAGTTGGAATCTATTACGGATTTAGAACAGGGCAATTGAAAAATGAGAGGATTGAGCAGAATCAGCATGGACTTATGAAAGGAAAACCATGTTTGATTAGTTTTGTTTAAGGTTATAACTAGCAGAGGGAAGGTATAAAAGCATATGATAAAAGAATTAACACGAGGAAATCTGCAGATGCTGAAAATTCAAACAACAACACACACAAAATGCTGGTGGAACACAGCAGGCCAGGCAGCATCTATAGGGAGAAGCGCTGTCGACGTTTTGGGCCGAGACCCTTTGTCAGGACTAACCAAAAGGAAAGATACTGCTGTGTTCTACCAGCATTTTGTGTGTGTTGTTGATAAAATAATTGTTGATTTTCAAGTTTTCAATAAAAATCACACAAATGATAATTAAACATGGTGTATCGTAATTGAGGGTAATATACTGGCATGGATTGGAAACTTGTTAACAGATAAACAACAGAGTAGGAATAATATCACTTTGTGTTATGAGTCTATACATAATGAGAATACTGTACAGGAATCATTGTTGGTACCCCAACTGATCTACAATTTGGTTTAATGATTTGGATGGATAATGCCCCCAAGTTTGCTGACGATACAGCACCAGCAGGCTTTGTGAGAGGAATGGCGAGACTTCATAAATATATAGATGTGTTTAGTTTATAGCTGAGGACATAGCAAATAGAAAATAAAGTGGGAAAATGTGAAGTAATTTTCCTTTTATGGTAACAGTAGAAAGGTATAATATTTTTTAAATGGTGAGAGGATTCAGTGTCCAGAGAGACCTGTGTCTCCTTGTATATGAGTCGCTCAAAGACACAATAAGCAATTAGAAAGGTAAACAGTGTGTTGGCCTTTACTCAAGAGGATTTGAGTACTGAGCAGAGACACCTTAATTCAATTCCACAATGGTCTGGTGAAACCACGTCTGAAATATTGTGTGCATGCTGATTTCCCTTCGAACAAAAGATATATTCGCAATAGGGAGAGTGCAGCCAAGGTTCAGCAGATTGATGCCTGAAATAGTGAGTTTGATGTTCAGTTGTAAGAGATTAAACAGACAAGGACCACATTATCACAAATATGAAGAATGAGGAGATCTCAGCAAAATTCTTGAGGGATTTGACAAAGTAGATGAGGAGTTTGTGTTTCTCTGGCTTGGGAGTCTGGAACCAGGAGCCACAATCTGAAGTTAAAGTGTTGACATTTCAAGACAGAGATGAGACAGCATTTCTTCAGTGAGAGTATAGTGAATCCTGCATTTAAGATGACGGTGCAAGACTGGTCGTGAAATATATTTTAAGACTCAAACTGACAGATTTTTAAATATTAGGGGGATCAGGATATTGGTTAAATGCTGGGAAGTGGCGTTGAGATAAAAGATCAAACATGGTTTTATAAGTGAGAAATATGCATGATGGGCTGAATATGCTCCTTATATATAATTAATGCTGACGATTCATCTTAATGCACAGTAATATACAGTGCACACAACTAAAGTGACTTTAGATAATGTCTATGTACGTGGCTGATTCTACCATCAATTTCATTCCAACATTGTTTTGTAAGGATTACTGCTAATAGATGCTGTTACTTGGAATATATACTTATTTCTTCCAAAATTGTTCAAGTGGTTACACTCAAAGTTTCAATTATGACCATGTTTAACTTTTACCTCGAATAAATTTGTATTCAATTAATTGCATTAAATACTTTGACGCACAATCAAGAAAAATCCATCTGTAATTGTGTGTATCTGTTCAGTGCAACTTCAACCAGCTGACAAAATAATTTGTACTGAACGATTCTGCAGATAAAGGTTGATTTTTCTTTCCACTCATAACTGATGTGTTGATATTAAACTTCTTCTAAACTAAGTGCATTAAAGTTTGATTAAGCGTAAATGTTTTTAAGTGTAAAGGAGATTTATAAGAACCTTTTCACACTTCATAATTCAGTATCTATTGTATCCTCAAAGTGAATTTCAAAACTAAGGACGAAGCACCCATCAGGGATCACATTTCTGTGTGAAGTTCAGCAACTGGTATCACTTCTTCAAAAGTTCAGTTAAAATGGAAAATATAGTTTTATGGTTCCCCATATTTTCAATATTCACTTCCTGTAACATTTCATAACTTAATACAGAGCTTTATAAAGAATGAAATAATTATCTCCGTACAGAATTATTTCTCTGTTCACTGGACAATAGCAACTGCAAAACCAACTCACCGAGCAGGAATTGTAGCTGGAAAAAGACGCTCATTTTCTTTTTTTTTGTTGCTAATGAACGAAAGGTAGAGAGTCAAGTCAAATTACTTCATCTGTCTTTTGTCCGACACAGCAGAGACAATGGAATAGATCTTTTTCTCTCATGTGCTGGCAGTTAGCTGCGGTATCCACACCCGTCACTGGGATTGCTAGCACATACTCAGGGCTGTGATCGCTGTGCAAGTCTGATAATAAAATGGAAGTGAGGAAGGCCAAGGGCATCCTGCCTTCTAATTGGTTGCTACCAACTCCACAGTGTTCCTTTTCAGCACAATTGTAATTTTAAAAGCAGACTTGAATGAAAGGATACGGCAAAGTACGTCTTCCTTTTAGGTCACAATCTTGTTCATTTTTGAAGCTAACTGTTGAACCCTGGGGAGAGATTGTTCTTTACGATTCCTCTCTAGCAACAGGGAGCAAACTTTCAGTTCAAGTAAGAGCGCTATAGCTGCCTTACACTTGCATGTTTAAAAGCTGCATTCTTAGACAATAGCAATAAGCGTGCCTAATGAAAAATAATATCCTATTTGGTCATCCATGCCAATTCAGAAAAATTATAGAACAGTACAGCACAGTACAGGCCCTTCAGCCCACAATTATGTGCTGACACTTAAACCCTGCATCCCATATAAACCCCCACCTTAAATTCCACCATATACCTGTCTAGTAATCTCTTAAATCTCACTAGTGTGTCTGCTTCCACCACTGACACAGGCAGTGCATTCCACGCACCAACCACTCTCTGAGTGAAAAACCTTCCTCTAATATCCCCCTTGAACTTCCCACCCCTTTCCTTAAAGCCATGTCCTCTTGTACTGAGCAGTGGTGCACTGGGGAAGGGGCGCTGGTTGCCCACACTATTCCTCTTAATAACTTGTATACCTCTATCATGTCTCCTCTCATCCGCCTTATCTCCAGAGAGTAAAGCCCTAGCTCCCTTAATCTCTGATCATAATGCATACTCTCCAAACCAGGCAGCATCCTGGTAAATCTCTGTACCCTTTCCAATGCTCCCACATCCTTCCTATAGTGAGGCGACCAGCACTGGACACAGACCTCCAAAGTAGTGGATGCTATAGTGCTATTATATTTTATTAATGAACCGAAAACTTACTGTTAAGGTAGAAATTACCTAAAAAAGGTTTTAATGTATGTTATGTTAAACTCCGGCAGATTGAGCAGACGAGACCAATGGAAGGTCCAACGGTCAAGAAGGCGGTCTCTGCAAGCGTCGTGGAGCACTTAGAGCATGACATAGACACAGATGATGTTCTGGTCGTCCACTGTGCCTAGTCCCGTCTCCAGCCGTTACGACCCTCGTCTTGCCACTGGATCCAGATGGCAATTGGGAAGAGAGAGTGAGGCTGACGCTGTGCAACTCTCCCTCATTTAAATCCAGATCAAGCGCTAGTCTCGACACCTTCATCGTCTTTAACGGTGTTGAGGTCTTCATCGACGACGATGGACGAACCAGTGAGAGAATACAGAATAAGGTGGACGAACTCGCGGCACAGTTAGAGGGTATGATGTTGTGGGCGTGACTGAGTCATGGCTGAGGAGGCCATAGTTGGGAGTTTAACATCAAAGCTTATACGTTGTATCAAAAAGACAGGCAGGAGGGCTCTGTTGGTAAGAGATGGGCTGAATGGCCTAATTCTGCTCCCATGTCTTATGGTCAAGGCAAAGAGTGGAGATAAAGGCGGCCTTTTCTGATTGGCCGCCGGTGACAAATGCTGTTCTCTAGGGGTTGGTACTGGGTCCACTGCTTTTAATGTTATATGTTAATGATCTGGTTGATGGAAATGATGGCCTTGTAGCCGAGTTTGCGGATGATACAAAATTAGATGGAGTGGCATTTAGTGTTGAGGAAGCAGAGGATAGGCAGAAGGACTTGCATAGGTTGGGGGAAATAGCCAAAGAAGTGGCAGATGGAATACAGCATAGAGAAATGATGGCTTTGCACTTTAGGAGAAGGAATAAAGGCATAGACTGCTTTCTAAATGGGGAGAGGATTCAGAAATCAGAGGGCAAAAGGATTTGGGGGTCCTGGTGCAGGATTCATTTGAAAGGACTAGAGTATAAAAGAACACTGAGGCTTCAGTGAGACCACATTTATAGAGTTGTGAGTAGTTTTGGGCCCCATATCTAAGGAAGGATGTGCTGGTATTAGAGATGGTCCAGAGGAGGTTTACAGGATCCCTGAGAAGAAAGGGTTAACATATGAGGAGCACTGAATGGCTCTGGGTCGGAACCCCCTGGAGTTTAGAAGAATGAGAGGAGATCTCATTAAAACCTTTTAAATATTGAAAGGCCTGGATAGAGCGGACACGGAAAGGGAGGGTCGAGGAACAGAGAGTGCAATCGCAGAATTGAAGGGCATCCCTTTAGAACAGATATGAAGAGGAATTTGTTTAGACAGAGGGTGGTGAATCTGCGGCATTCATTGCCACAGACAAGCTGTGGAGACAAAGACATCCGGTATATTTAAAGCGTGGCTTGATAAGTTTGTGATTAGTAAATGTATCAAAAGTTAGAGGGAGAAGGCAGGAGAATGGGGTTGACAGTAAATCAGCCATAATTGAATGGTAGAGCAGACTGAATGGGCCAAATGGCCTGATTCTACTCTCTATGGTCATAGGCAAGATCATAAACAGGCAGAAATGTTTGAATAAAAAGCATCCCAAGAATTCGGTCATAAACAGCATAATCCTTTAATAGAACACAATGTTCTCCCCCTCGTACACTGGTATGATGTTTCAGATGCTTTCATCCAGCATGCTGTTATTCAGTCATCATCAACAGAACACTCATTCACTCGTTCTGTTACAGAATACTGACATCCAATCCACCCGTTTACCATCGCAAATTAACCACTTTCAGCACTGACAATACTTTGCTTTTATGTTCATTTAGTCCATTCATCAGGCTTTGATTCACTGATTCTTATTAAACTGCCACAGCAATGCTCAATTTACATCACCACTAAAAAATTCTTTTATACAGTACATGTAAGAACCGATATGAATTGCGTAAGAAGCGAGCTGCAGCATTCCACGTTATTCGTGGAGCGATCCAAAACAGCACTCCCCCCCCCCCCCCCCCGCTGTGATTTCAGACAAGAAGCAAAGTCAAGGTCAACAGCATCCTGTAAACATACAGAGCGACTTCAGAGAACTCTTGGCTTCTGGACAATCACTCCTGTGGACCCTGACATTTAACTGCATTTTCATGGCTCTATGTACTCAGCAAATGACAGGCAGCTCTTTTCCAGGGCAAATTAACTAAATGAAAAAAACCTTCCCACTTTTAAAACCTACCACGTTCTAATATCGAAGTCCATAACTGAGTACTTGACCAGACAAATTGTTTGAAGAAATATTACTTTAAAGGTCCTGCTGATCAGCAAATGAAGCTCTCCATCAGATGAAATACATATATAATTCTTGTTTGTTGCTGCATAATATACTTTGGGTTTCTCGGGGAATTGCTGAATGGAGAAGAAGAGGGATTGCATTAAGGTGGGGAGAATTGCTATTAAATGATCAATCCTTCTAATGTTAATCTTAGCACATCATAAATAAACATAACAGTGCTCTAACAATGAACAAGATGGAAAACTAGTATTGAAACGATTGGCTATAAAATACCTTTGTAAAAAAATTGTGGGTTTGAAAATTCATGCAATCCAAATCTGTGGTAAAGATAAGTAGAACAAGAACCTACAAATAGCAATGAAAATTTATATGCATGCAAGTGCAAATATACTTGAGACTTAATCTTGTTTTGCTTTGTTAAATTTGGGATAAACACGCACAGCACCAGAGCTGCTGACTGGGTTTACGGCTTTATCTGCTTTGAGGCAGTCTGATGGAAGGTGATTAAGAGCTTACTCTGAAAACAAAATTGCAGATTTAGAAATAATGCATTTACAGTGCTCTCTTTACAAATGCCACTTTGCCACACAGCTGTGTTTTTGATGCCTTAAGATGTAAGTGCCTGAAATACCTCAGCTTCCAAAAGAAGCCAATGGGATTCTAAATTTTTTTAATACAATACTACAAAATCTAAAACACTTCATGGATTTCCTATCAATATTTCTCTTCCGGTCACTTGCTAATTATATCTGAATTGGCTGATAACCGATGCCAATTTCCTTTCAATGCAATTGATCAACGCACTCAATATTGAACCCCAAATTACTCTAAACTAGCCATCTTTTAATTCATTTATCCTTGGTATCATATTGTAAACCTCCTCTGTACTTCATTTTAGGCCTCAACATGCTCAAGAGCTGGACAAACAATCCAGACGAGGCAGTACAGATTTAAAGATTAATGTGTATGTTTGTGTTTGTTCTTTTTCCTTCCATTTATAAAACCATGGCTCGCATGCATTTAACAATTTCCTCCACCCTTCTTTGCAAAAACACACAGACTTCCAGAATCCCAAAGCTGTGACATTTAACTTCTCATCCCCAGTTCTAAGGAGATGACATTACAATTTTGTGCTTTAAATTCCTCTTGTATATTTCACAGGGTGAACACTTCAGCAGTCTACATGAATTTTTGCTAATCCAGAATGCAATTTTAATTTACCTCTTTGGGACAGCAAAATTTTTATAGGGCATCAATCAGTCTAATTACTTTTCCTGTTGCACTGAGACAAAGCCGTGGCTGTGTAGACAGAAGTTTTGCAGAGCTCTCTGGATATATAACAGGTCTCAAGCTGTTAAATAGGACAGCTGCAGATATAAATTCTCAGAAAATAACCAAAGGGACACATTAGAAAGAAAAATAATCCTGTTCTTCAGGAGAAGAATGAATAGGATCCAGATAACTATACCCAGTTGATGATCAAAAGGCCCAAAGAGAAGCTGGTTGACAAAGGTTCAAATTAAGCTTTGGGTGCAGTTCTAGGAATAAAATAATTCCTGTAAAAGCAGCTGATGCTTTGATCAATGTTAAAATAAAAATGGACACAAATACCTCCTCTACCTCACAAAGTGGCCACTGTGGGTACGTTGGTGGCTTTCTGCTGCTGTGGACCATCCACTTCAAGGTTTGACGTTTTGTGCATTCGAAGATGTTCTTCTGCATGCCATTGTTCCAACACATGGTTACTTGAGTTACTGTCAACTTCATGTCAGCTTGAACTGGTCTGGCTGTTCTTCTCTGACCTCTCTCATTAATAACCCATTTTTGCCCACTGCTGCTCGCTGGATGCTTTTTGTTTCTTGCACCATTCTCTGTAAACCCCAGACTCTAAAGACTATTCTGTGTGAAAATACCAGGAGATCTGCAGTTTCTCAGATACTCAACCCACCCAAGTCTGCCTCTGACAATCATTCCTTAGATCACATTTCTTCCCCATTCTGACATTTCATCTGAGCAACAGCTGAACCTCTTGACCACGTCAGCATGCTTTTATGCATTGAGTTGCCGCCACATGATTGGCTGATAGATGTTTGCATTAACAAGGAGATGCACAGGTGTACCTAATAAAGTGGTCACTGTGGGTATATATTACCAATATAGCAGTTTGGAATTCAATATGAATGTTATAAATGCTATGGAAGGAAAATGTCACATGTGAGAACTAATATTGACTAATGGGTTCACAGCAGAACTGATCTTTGATGTACACCACATGTATGTGGGAAGGTGTTAATATCAAATAACTAGATCTAGGTGGATATGAATCAGGATTGAGTGGTCAAGAGGTTTGCTCAGTCACTTGAAAGATCAATGAGGATTTGATGATAACCTTCAGTTAATGTTCCCAACCAGCTCATGGCATGTGAAAGTCTGCAGATGCTGGAAATCCAAGCAACACACACAAAATGCTGGAGGAACTCAGCAGGCCAGGCAGCATCTATGGAAAAAAAGTACAGATGATGTTTCAGGCCGAGACCCTTCACCAGTCCTGCTGAAGGGTTTCGGCCCGAAATGTCAACTGTACCTCTTTCCATAGACGCTGCCTGGTCTGCTGAGTTCCTCCAGCATTTTGTATGTGTTGCTTGGTTTAGAGATTTTTTTTCTGCTCCCGCAATAATACTGTAAGGCTGCCTCAAAGGAGAGTGGAAGACAACTTAGTAATATGGAAAATTAAACTTGGATGAGAAGAAAAAGGGGAACAAAATGGCAGAAAGAGACACTTGGAGCTCATCAATTCATCAGATTGATGTCATTGGTGCTGCTTCAGACACCGGTGTTGAGTGCGCCAATTTCATTAACTTTGCTGCCAACTTCAACCCTGCTCTCAAACTCACCTGTTCCACCTATAACACCTCTCTTGATTTCTGTCTCCATCTTGGAAAACAGATCATCCCACCCTGTCACCTGCAAGGATGCAGTTTTTATCAGTTCTTCCAACTAGTCATGACATCAGATATGTCCTCCTTTTTCATTCCCTTTATCATTAGATGCCTTACCTGCATGCCATTTATTTCCTCACCCATCACACGGGACTGCATATCCAACATTTCATTCTCTGCACCTTCCACCACCTCCAATGGGATCCCATGACAAGGTATATCTGCCCCTCCTCTCTGTAACTCCCTTTTCTGTGTGTTACCAATCCCCCTCCCACCTCCACAGGTACAAATCCCTTCAACTACGCTAAGTGTTACACCTGCCTCAGTACAGCACTACGATTCAAGGCCATGAACAGTCTTTTACACATAAACCCATCAATGTCATGTATTGTAAATGCGTCTCCTGCTACTGCTGTATCCACAGCATTAAGATGGGGAAAACCGCTTTGTTCCACCTTTGTTCCAGCTGCCATACCAAATGGGCTCTCCTACTGGACAGCTATTTTAATTCCACCTCTCATTCCCACATCAACATGTCTGTCCACAGCCTCCACTGTTGCCAAGTTGACAGCATAGGCAGATTAGAGGTACTGAGCTTTATGTTCCACTGTGGTATTCTCCAAGAAACATTGATTTGTCTAACTTCCAGTAACTACTCCCCTGACCTCCTTCTTCCCCCCTTAACCCACCAGCCCTATCACCTAATCTTCTCTCCCCTCCCTGCCCATCATCTCCATAATCCTTCCAATTCCCCTAATCTCCTTCCCTTTATGTCACCATGACCCACCGTTCTTTCCTATCAGATTACATCTTCAGCCTTTTGTCAATTCCGCCTATCACCATTCAGCTTCTTGCATCTTTCTCTCTCCAGCTCCTCTCCCTACTTATCACCTCGTGCTCCACTACAGCCCCTCCCCACACCCTACCTTCTTATACAGGAAAACTCCCTTCTTTACCCCCACCAATCTTGATGGTCTTAACCCAAACTGTCAGCTGTCCATTTCCATCCATAGACACTGCCTGAACCACTGAGTTCCTCCAACTTTTGTATATTGCTGCAAAAGAGAATAGCAGGTGGCAGGACAAATAGGTCTAAATATGGGGGCAGAAGTATTTTGCTCATATATTTTGTGCTGGTGAAGATTGAACATTGCATCAAAAGAACTTTTTCTCCTTTTAAATAGAGAGCATCATGAGTATTACAGCAGAAAGAATATGCTGTAAAGCAATACATTTAATGGAATAGAAGCATAGAAACATAGAAAATAGGTGCAGGAGTAGACCATTCGGCCCTTCGAGCCTGCACCGCCATTCAGTATGATCATGGCTGATCATCCAACTCAGAACCCTGTACCTGCTTTCTCTCCATACCCCCTGATCCCCTTAGCCACAAGGGCCATATCTAACTTCCTCTTAAATATAGCCAATGAACTGGCCTCAACTGTTTCCTGTGGCAGAGAATTCCACAGATTCACCATTCTCTGTGTGAAGAAGTTTTTCCTCATCTCGGTCTTAAAAGGCTTCCTCTTTATCCTTAAACTGTGACCCCTCGTTCTGGACTTCCCCAACATCAGAAACAATCTTCCTGCATCTAGCCTGTTCAATCCCTTTAGAATTTTATACGTTTCAATAAGATCCCCCCTCAATCTTCTAAATTGCAGTGAGTATAAGCCTAGTCGATCCAATCTTTCTTCATATGAAAGTCCTGCCATCCCAGGAATCAAACTGGTGAACCTTCTCTGTACTCCCTCTACAGCAAGAATGTCTTTCCTCAGATTAGGGGACCAAAACTGCACACAATATTCTAGGTGCGGTCTCACCAAGGCCTTGTACAACTGCAGTAGAACCTCCCTGCTCCTGTACTCAAATCCTTTTGCTATGAATGCCAACATACAATTTGCCTTTTTCACTGCCTGCTGTACCTGCATGCCCACCTTCAATGACTGGTGTACAATGACACCCAGGTCTCATTGCATCTCCCCTTTTCCTAATTGGCCACCGTTCAGATAATAATCTGTTTTCCTGTTCTTGCAACTAAAGTGGATAACCTTACATTTATCCACATTAAATTGCATCTGCCATGAATTTGCCCACTCACCTAACCTATCCAAGTCACCCTGCATCCTCTTAGCATCCTCCTCACAGCTAACACCGCCGCCCAGCTTCGTGTCATCCGCAAACTTGGAGATGCTGCATTTAATTCCCTTGTCTAAATCATTAATATATATTGTAAACAATCCAGCACTGAGCCTTGCAGTACCCCACTAGTCACTGCCTGCCATTCTGAAAAGGTCCCGTTTACTCCCACTCTTTGCTTCCTGTCTGTCAACCAATTCTCTATCCACATCAATACCATACCCCCAATACCATGTGCTTTAAGTTTGCACTCTAATCTCCGGTGTGGGACCTTGTCAAAAGCCTTTTGAAAATCTAAATATACCACATCCACTGGCTCTCCCCTATCCACTCTACTAGCTACATCTTCAAAAAATTCTATAAGATTCGTCAGACATGATTTTCCTTTCACAAATCCATGCTGACTTTGTCCGATGATTTCACCTCTTTCCAAATGTGCTGTTAACACATCTTTGATAACCGACTCAAGCATTTTCCCCACCACCGATGTCAGACTAACCAGTCTATAATTCCCTGGTTTCTCTCTCCCTCCTTTTTTAAAAAGTGGGGTTACATTAGCCACCCTCCAATCCTCAGGAACTAATCCAGAATCTAAGGAGTTTTGAAAAATTATCACTAATGCATCCACTATTTCTTGGGCTACTTCCTCAAGCACTCTGGGATGCAGACCATCTGGCCCTGGGGATTTATCTGCCTTTAATCCCTTCAATTTACCTAACACCACTTCCCTACTAACATGTATTTCCCTCAGTTCCTCCATCTCACTAGACCCTCGGTCCCTTACTATTTTTGGAAGATTATTTATGTCCTCCTTAGTGAAGACAGAACCAAAGTAGTTATTCAATTGGTCTGCCATGTCTTTGTTCCCTATGATCAATTCACCTGTTTCTGACTGTAAAGGACCTACATTTGTCTTGACCAATCTTTTTCTTTTCACGTATCTATAAAAGCTTTTACAGTCAGTTTTTTGTTCCCTGCCAGCTTTCTCTCATAATCTTTTTTCCCTTTCCTAATTAAGCCCTTTGTCCTCCTCTGCTGGTCTCTGAATTTCTCCCAGTCCTCAGGTGTGCCGCTTTTTTTTGGCTAACTTATATGTTTCTTCTTTGGATTTGATACTATCCCTAATTTCCCTTGTCAGCCATGGGTGCACTATCTTCCCTGGTTTATTCTTTTGCCAAACTGGGATGAACAATTGTTGTAGTTCATCCATGCGATCTTTAAATGCTTGCCATTGCATATCCACCGTCAACCCTTTAAGTATCATTTGCCAGTCTATCTTAGCTAATTCACGTCTCATACCTTCAAAATTACCCTTCTTTAAGTTCAGAACCTTTGTTTCTGAATTAACTATGTCACTCTCCATCTTAATGAAGAATTCCACCATATTATGGTCACTCTTACCCAAGGGGCCTCGCACCACAAGATTGCTAACTAACCCTTCCTCATTGCTCAATACCCAGTCTAGAATGGCCTGCTCTCTAGTTGGTTCCTTGACATGTTGGTTCAGAAAAACATCCCGCATAGATTCCAAGAAATCCTCTTCCTCAGCACCCTTACCAATTTGGTTCACCCAATCTATATGTAGATTGAAGTCACCCATTATAACTACTGTCCCTTTATTGCACGCATTTCTAATTTCCTGTTTAATGCCATCCCCAACCTCACTACTACTGTTAGGTGGCCTGTACCCAACTCCCACCAGCGTTTTCTGCCCCTTAGTGTTATACAGCTCTACCCATATCGATTCCACATCCTCTAGGCTAATGTCCTTCCTTTCTATTGCGTTAATCTCCTCTCTAACCAGCAATGCTACCCCACCTCCTTTTCTTTCCTGTCTATCCCTCCTGAATATTGAATATCCCTGGATGTTGATCTCCCATCCTTGATCACCCTGGAGCCATGTCTCTGTGATCCCAACTATATCATATTCATTAATAACTATCTGCACATTCAATTCATCCACCTTGTTACGAATGCTCCTCGCATTGACACACAAAGCCTTCAGGCTTGTTTTTACAACACTCTTAGCCCTTATACAATTATGTTGAAAAGTGGCTCTTTTTGCTTTTTGCCTTGGATTTGCCTGCCTGCCACTTTCACTTTTCACATTACTACTTTTTGCTTCTACCCTCATTTTACACCCCTCTGTCTCTCTGCACTTGTTCCCATCCCCCTGCCACATTAGTTTAAAGCCTCCTGAACAGCAGTAGCAAATGCTCCCCCTAGGACATTGGTGCCAGTCCAGCCCAGGTGCAGACCGTCCTGTTTATACTGGTCCCACCTCCCCCGAACTGGTTCCAATGCCCCAGAAATTTGAATCCCTCCCCCTTGCACCATTTTTCAAGCCACGTATTCATCTGAAATATCCTCCAATTTCTACTCTGATTAGCACGTGGCACTTCATCAATGAATGGACTTTCTTCATCAGCTTTTCTCCTCTACTTTTACCACACAAAACTGTTGAAAAACGTTAGTGGCCAATTCCTAAAAAGGCCTTGTCTTAGCATAGTGGTTAGTGAGACGCTAATACAGCTCAGGGCATTCTGGAGTCTGGAGTTCAATTCCAGTGCTGTCTGTAAGGTCCCTGTACATCCTCCCTGTGGAATGTATTGGTTTCCTTCCACACTCCAAAGACGTACCAGGTAGGTTAATTAGTCATTGCAATTTGTCCCGTGAATAGGTTAGGGTAAAGTCGGAGTTGCAGGGTTACTGGCTCCAAGGGCCAGACGGTCCACTCCACGCTGTATTGCTACAACATGGCACAAGTCTTTTAGCACACCATGTCTACCCAACATCAGGCATCCATCTACATCGTCTTGTAGCACTTTTTTCCTTCTATTTACCAAGGGCAATCAACACCTCCCCCACTCAGCATTTCTTTACCATGTAAGAATGATGGGAAAACCCAGTGAGAAAGTTCCAATGCAGCCAGTAGCCGAGGTCAGATTTAAATCAGTCAGAGCCATGAAGTAGCATCAATGGTGATTGTTGTTCCTTTTTGCACCTCGTGGTGCATCGGGTGGCTTTTATTTGCCATTTCCATAGCGTTTGACTTTTTTTACGAAGCCGAGTTGCTCAAGACAGCATGGATGGAAAGTGTTCAAGGAGCTGGCCAGATTCGAACTTGGGATCATTCGGCACTACACCACCAGTCAGTTTACGGAAATCCCAGCTAATTTTGAACAAAACAGTAACAGAAAGCAAACTGATCTAGAGATCTGTGGCTGCAGACATGTTTGTAATTACAAGGTCATCTGAGGCTAATTAATTAGGAGAGGAATCAAACACTCCCAGTAGGAATCCTGCCAACCTTCAATGTCAAACTAGGCGACAACTCACTACATGGAATGTGCTATCAGCTTAACTAAAAAATTATGCAGATTACACTAGCTGAAAACAGAAATAATTTACACTGGACAAAAAAAGTGCAGGCTCTCTAGTTTATTTAAAAATGATATTTACAGTTGCAATATGATTGACAACTTGTATTAAATAAAGTGCAACCACAATTGGGCTACCAGCAAGTCACTAATTGTATGTTCATTTCCCAGCAATCTCAGTTTTCGTGCTTCTGGAGAATGAAATCCCATCATACACATTATGTTAGGGATTCTGTAGGCACACGTTTGAAAATATTTACCCTTTTCACTTGACAAACATGAAAGACAAACCCATTACTAATGATACAGCAGTAGAGCAATTCAGTTGTCATATTTATAACTCATCTTGAACCTTACTTTTGTTTTTGCATATTTTAAAGCATATATTGATAATGCTGGGAAGCCAAACATTTTTAAACCAAACCCAGAAACGCATTAAGACAGAGGCCAGGATTCTATCAAACTCTTTATCAGCCTACAACTCATCCTGCCAACCTTGCCAAAAGCTCTTTCTGATCATTTTTAACCTATAAAGTTAATTCACTCAGCATTATCAGATGCATGAAGACACTGAGGTTTTGCCGGAATCAGTTAACCCACCAGGAAGTGTTTAAAAATGACCCAGAGAATCAGATAAAAACAGCAGCAACTTTTAATACTATACACATTTTCCCAGTTGATTACTGGCAGGATACTTCCAGTCAATGCAGTGCCTACAGTCAACGGATTATACTTATCCGTTCACTTATTTCCAGAATATTGATATCTAATCCACTCGCTGTTGAGATTTAAGCATTTAATGTTTCTATTTCAGAAGATGAGCATTTTCAGCATTTTGTTTTTTATTTACCATTTAATCTATTAAATCACTTTAGATATATTGACTCTCAATTTGTTCCTTAACTGCCAGGATAGCAACACTCAATCCATTTTACAGCTCAAAAAAGATACCCGTTTTACACATATAGTTTAAGTGTAAAATACGATTTAAATTGTATTAAAAAATAAGAAACAACATTCCATGTTGTCTCATGGCTAAGAAATTGATCCCAAAACAGCAATTTTTCCATTGCAATTTGGAACAAGAAAAAGGACAATTGAGAGCTGAGCAACAAAGATTCTTTGAAAAAAAGCATACTGTAAAGAGAAAGTAATGATTAAGGCGAATTATTATGCTCCAGACAATCATACTGTTGGACTCAAGGATTTGGCTAATTATACAGAAGCATTCAACACAACTTAAGAATTAGGGATCTCAAACAAAAACTTTATCCAAAAGTTCCCATGTTCCAGTATTCATACTTATTAACAGAACATTTTTACAAGGATACCCTTGCCTCCCATTGCAAATTAGCTTTATTATTGTATTACTTTAAAGTTTGCGTTCATTAGCAAGTGCCTTGCTTAACCTGATGAAATACATACAACAATCCCTATAACATAGTTACAGATAATGGTTTAGTATCAGTTATCTGCTGAAATAAAAATCAAGGATTGCATTAGGCGAGGCTGATAAGTTGCTGTTAATCGATCAATCCATCAATAGCTTAGCTTGAAACGTCACAGTAAGCCATAAAGAAACATACCAGAGATTTCTAACAATGAAAAATATTAGTAAGACTAGAAAAGCGAGCAATCATTAGAAAAATCCCTGTGTAAAAGTGGTGACCGAAAATTCACAAAGTAGTCCAAATGTGTAATAAAAGTAAACAAAGACATACAAATGGCATTGTAAATTGAAATATATTTTAGTGCAAATATACTCAAGATTTATCTTTTTTATTTTCTAAATTTTAAAACTAATCTTTCAGAGCACCATAATAGCTATAAACAGGTTTTCTGCTTCACCTGCTCTGATGCCATGACTGATGGAAAGTGGTTGAAAGTTTGTGTTCTGCAGATAAAACTGTAATTGTACAAGTAATGCCTTCTGACACAAGTTATTATATTTAAAAAAGCTACTTTGGCACTCAGCTATAATTTCAGTGCTTTTTAAGTTTAAGTTGGTTGGACCAAGTTTTTAGTTTCCAATAAAAAAAACAGGCTGATATATCAGGAAGTCACTAATTAAGTTTGGTGAGAGACATTATTACACTACTTAGTATGTTTAAAAAAAAACAATTTTACCATTATAGATCTAGATTTTCTGCTCAAATCATTCTGGTCCTTGAGCACAATAAATAAACTGACTGCATTGAAATATTTTAGAACATCACTTGGTTCTTTCTCAGTTCTTACACATCAGTTCTTCACAAATAATGAAGAACAATAATTGGAGATATTTTTATTTTTAAAGTGGGTGCAGAACTGATAGAGCATGCACCTTCTTCATCTAGACCTTGTGTTTTTACTGCAGGAAAAAAAAGAAGAGTGGATGTATGCTACATACCTAGAGTACATGGCTTGAAAATAATTGTGCAAAGTTCTCTCTGATAGTCAGTGGAAGATTAATTGTTCCAAGCCACTGTGTTGATGAATTTTTTAAAATATTGCTTTTAGTTCAGGCTGCACAGGAAGAAGCATTCTCATTGATAGTAAGGGGACAATAATCAAAAATGGTGTATTGTCAATACTTTGTCTGAAGTTAAAAGTGATGCACAATCCTATAATACTTTCCTATGCAAGATATGAAAGATATTTCTTGGGAACATTTTATTCCACATCACACTGAAAAGTCAGTAACTACATATCACAATGTTAAAATTATATCCCACTGGTTTGAAAGTTAATGGTCCAACTGCACTGGTAACAGCCTGATCATCTGAAACCGACTGGTACCCATGTCAAGAGGTAGCGATGGTATTCTGAACCAATGGGACATGTGAAAATGATGTTCTGGTCAGCAGAGTCTCCTGACTGCAGTACTGGCATCAGGATTTGCAGAAATCTGCTATCGATTCTGCTCCTTCCAAAGATGTTCATATGGGGAAGGAGGGGAAAAAGATTCAAGATGTAAACATTGATCATCATGATTCCCTGATTAGACTCTCTTCTTTTTTCTGCCTTTTGCACAACCTTTGCCATACCAACCACCTGAAACAGTGGAACCCACACTTCCTGGGCTGTCCTTGGTTAGTAGTTTACGACAATGACTGCTTTCCTCTCCAGGCCTCAGCTGTGTAGCTAGACTGAAAATCGGATCTTTCGACCTTGAGGAGAAAGAGAGATCAGAGTGAAAGTCATTTACAGATATTAATAGGCAACCATCTCACAGTTTTAATCATTCTAAGTATAATGCACAAAAAATCAAATCAATCCATCAGTTTCACAGCTAGTAAGTAAGTTAGAATGGTCCAAGTGAGTCTCCTCTTTGCACTGTAGCCAACCTCAGTGATACCACTACATTTGCTCACAATCTCAGGGTTCAGAAGGAAAAGCAGGCCAAGGTTTCTGCTGCTGAGTGTGTTCTCAAGTTGCCTACTGAAGGCGTGCATGTCTAGTGACAATAATAGTTGTAAAAAGTTCTCTCCATCCCAGGGTTAACAGTCACTCTCAACAGAGTGGCCATTAGAACAAGAAACCAGAGGTGTATCTGCTGCATTTGGATTCAGATGCCTCACTTGTGAGGGGTGGGGGAGTAATGAAGGGAAGGCTTCAATGGCAATAAAGGCAAAGAAGCTGATAAGAGATATATAATGCCACTATTAAAAATAGCAAATCCTTTAATCATTTAGTTGCCCTACAATGGCCCTTAAATTCTTATTTTAAATCAATACGGAACACTTCAGTTTGTGCAAATAATGATCACAAATCCAAAGGTGGTATTATCAATAGCTCAAAGGGGGGAGAGAGAAAGGCACTTCCATAGTCAGAACCTTGATAGCAGAAGCAGTCACTGCTGTTACTGGGATAAAAGAGGACGGTACACAAGAAATCAAGCTTGGTGGAAAACTGAAGGGGGTAACAAGTCAGGAGAGGCAATGCAATAAATGGATTTAAACACAGAGATATTGTTTTAAATTGAGTCATACCACCCTTGGAAGCCAATGTGAGTAACAAGCTGTGGCGATGACTTAACAGGATATAGACAGAGTTTCCCATCAGTTGAAGTAATTTGTGGCTACAATGCAGCAGGATGTCAAGTGACTGCAGAAATATTGGTACTTCGTCAGCTGTGTATTCAAGTAAGGACTTTTGTCACAGATCAGCTGTAGGAAGATGCATGATGGGCAATAATGGTAGAAGTGAGTTATCCCTGTGATAGAGAGGATCAAAAGTTTAAAGCTTAACTGAGGGTTATACATTTAGATTGCGGCCAAAGTACAGAAGTTGAACGTGCTGATTAAGGTGACACATCCCAGAAGCAAGTCAAAAATGCTTCCTCATGCATCTGAGGAGGTAATTGGCATTGATAATGTGGTTTGTAACTGGATATTTGACAGTGCAACAAATTGAGGACAGTTTCATCGAGCTGCATAACAAAGGATTGTGGTTGGTTGTATCAAAGTCTGCATATTCACCTGAGTGTTTAGTTCAACAATTACAGAAAAGGTAGTTCAGGATTTTAGAGGTAAAGCATCAAAGAAAAGAAGGTTTGGTGAAGAGGAACTAATATGTAAAGACAAAAGTCTTGAGGGTAGCTTGAACACAAAAGAGACAGAAAACAATTCTTCCAGTTGAGGCACACCTGATCTACTGCATTCTGAGCTCGCAATGTGGCCACCTGTATAATGGCAAAATCATGTAGGGACTTCTTGTGAAGAATCTGCATCTTGACTGCATCTGGAAATTCTGGTAGCATGTCACTTTCACTCTACTTCCCACTCCCACACCAACCGGCCCATCTTCAGCCTTTTCCACTGCTACAGAGAAGCCAAACACAAATTGGAAGAACGGAGACTTCCTGCTGGTCGTTGATGGAGTAGCAGCTTTCTGAAGTTGCTCCTATTTTACTTACTTTACTGTTTCTAACCTGTTTTGAAACCTTATTCTTAAACTTGATATTGCTTCACTATGACTACAAGGAGTGCCAAAGGTACTAGAAAAGAAGAGGATCCTCCTGCATTTTTGGAATCTATTATGGATTTGCTTCGAAGACATAGAAAAGGATCCTCTGAGGAGTTCCAGCAACAATTTCAGCAGCTCAGATCTGAAATTAAACAGGTGGATGCAAAATTGGATTCTTTGCAAAAAACCTTAGTTGAACATGATAAATGAATTGAAGATAATGAAGCAACTCTGACGATTTTGGACGCAAAAATTGATGACTTACAAAAGCTTTGTAAAAAGCAGTCAAAGGCTAATGAAAAATTAACGCAGAAGATTATCGACTTGTAAACAAGCAGAAGAAACAATCTATGAATTCTGGGCTTTGAAGAGTTAACTGAAGGTGTTCAGCCTACAAAATTCTTTGGAAGTTTTTTGGCACAATTATTTCCTGAAATTTTATCGTCTTTGCCTATGGTTGATCGAGGGCATAGATTGTAGGTTCCTTAGCCCGCTTCAGGAGAAAAACCCAGATCGGTCATAGTCTGTTTACATGAATTTCAAACTAAGGAACTTTTAATTCGTGAATCCCGTTGAAGAGGAATGATTGATTATAAAGGCCAAAAGATTAGAATTATTGAGGATTTTTCACCTGAGGTCATGAATGATCGTGCTAAGTTTAAAAAGGTTATGTCGGAACTTTTTAACAAAGGTTTCAAGCCTTCTTTTCATTATCCCGCACGGGAAAGAATTCAAGATGCTCAAGAATTCTTGGAATCAGAAGATTAATTGCTTAGTATCTTTCTGCATGAATATCTGCCTCTCTTACTCTTGGTAACCCTTTGCAGCTAACTCCATTTTTTTTAACCTTTTAGTGTTTTACTAAGAGAATAAGGTTTTAATGAGCTAATACTTTGAGTGTTCATGTACTTTGATTTTTTTGATATTTTATATTATACATATTTTTTGAGGTTTTTCTCTATTAATAAGGCTTAGTATGGGTATTTATTAATTGCAATAATCAATCTCTGTGTGTTTTTGGTATGAGGTTTAAGGTTTTTTCTCTCTGTTGTTTTGTCTAGGCTGGACAGCAGCTAACCTTGATATAGATTGGAGCTAAATCAGCAAGATTTTTTTTTTGGGGGGGGTGACGTTATTAGTAGTAGCTGCTGACTATCTATTGGTCGGCTTTCTGGCTTTGGGAGGAGGGAAGGAGGAAGCTGTATTGGGTTCTCAGCCAAATCTGTTGCTTGGTTACCTTATCTCAAGGTTCGATGTCTGGTTTTAATATACATTCCAGCACGGTCATTATCTTAACATTTCTTTTAAATAGTATTAAAAATGGATCAAACTATTAATTTACTTAGTTTTAACGTGAAAGGGTTAAATCATCCTGTGAAACGGAATAAGATTTTTGCCTGTATTAAAAACTTAAGGTCCCAATTATCTTTTTACAAGAAACTCATGTACATAAATGTGACAATCCATTCCTTTTTAGCAGATGGAAAGGGCTACATTTTCATTCCTCTTTTTGAGCTAAATCTGGGGGGGGGGGGGGGGGGGTGTTTCAATCTTTATAGATAATACATAATACTGTTCCTTTTGTTCAACATAAAGTAGTGTCTGATATTAACGGGTGTTTTGTTATAGTGTCAGGAAAATTAAATAATAAATTAATGGTATTCGCTAATCTGTATGCCCCGAATATAGATGACCCAGGATTCTTTACACTTTTTTTCCCCACTCCTGCCAGATTTGAGTCTTTATTCATTAGTTTTGGGAGCAGACTTTAATTGCTGGTTAGATCCAGTTTTAGATCGGTCATCTTCCAAACCAGCTATCCTTAACAAATCAGCTTTATTTATTCAATCTTTCCTAATGAAATGCGGTATTGTTGATATTTGGCATTTTTTACATCCAGAAGATAGGGAGAACTCATTATTTTCCCATGTTCACCATACTTATTCCAGGATTGATAATGTTTTTTATTGATAGTCAAATGATTCCATTAGTTCGATCCTGTGAATATAAAGAGATTGCTGTTTCAAATCATGCTCCTGTGCTTTTATCTTTAAACCTTCCTGGTCTCCCTCAAACAAACAGATTTTGGCATTTTAATCTAACTTTGCTATCTGATAAGGATTTTTTAAAGTTTCTGGAGAAACAACTTATTCTTTTTTTTAAGAGAATATGCTAGAAGAGACTTCTAGTCTTATTATATGGGATGCTTTTAAGGCCTATATTAGAGGACAAATTATTTCTTATATTGCAAGTGTTAAGAAAAAAGCTAATAAAGAGAGAATTGATTTAGCTAATCAGTTGAAACAATTAGACCAAAAATATGCTTTGGCTCCAGATCCTGCTTTATATAAAAGACGTGTTGAAATTAAAACTAAATATGACCTTCTTTTAACATATCCAATTGAAAGTCAACTCCTAAAAGATAAAAGTCAATTCTATATTCATAGAGACAAAACAGGTAAATTATTGGCTAACCAATTAAAAACCCTCATAGCTAAACGGCAAATTAAAGAAATTTGTAAAGCTAATGGTGATAGGACAACTGATCATTTAAAAATAAATTATACCTTTAGAGAATTTTATTCTAAACTTTATAGTTTTGACTCTCCTAAAGATAATACTGTAATGAATATTTTTTAGACTAATTAAACATCCCTGTACTTTCTGTTGATAATTGAAAGCAGTGGATCAACCTATTTCTTATGAGAAAATTGCCGAGGGTGTATGTTCATTGCACTTCGGGAAGACCCCAGGTCCTGATAGATTTTCTGGAGAATTTTACAAGGCTTCTCCACATTGCTTATACCTCATTTATGTTCTGTCTTTTCAGATTCCTTTAAGTTGGGTAGTCTGCCACAATCTTTTCATGAAGCTTCCATTTTGCTTATTCTTAAAAAAATAAGAACCCAACTGAATGCTCTTCATATAGACCAATTTCTTTACTTAATGTTGATACTAAAATTCTATACAAAGTTTTGGCTTGTAAACTTGAAAATATTTTACCATCTATCATATCAGATGTTCAAACTGGATATATTAAAAATCGCTATTCCTATTTTAATATTCATCATTTACTGAATATTATGTATTCTCCTTCTAAGGAGACGTCGGAATGTGTGATACCTCTAGACGCTGATTGGGTTTTGATTGGGTTGAATGAATTATTTATTTAAGACCTTAGAAAAATTTAACATTGGGCCCAATTTCATTCAATGGATTAAATTACTTTATTTATCTCCTTCTGCTCGAGTTCTTACTAATTTTCAGAACTCTAAACCTTTTAAACTCCAACGTGGAAGTCCTCCAAGGATGTCCTTTGAGCCCTTTGCTCTTTGATCTGGCTTTAGAACCCTTAGCTATTGTTTTTCGAGAATCTAGTGATATCACTGGTATTTTAAGGAGAGGTACTACCCACAAAGTTTCGCTCTATGCTGATGGTCTATTGCTTTTTATTTCTAACGTTGAGACCTCGTTACCTCCTATGGTTTCTTTACTCTCCTGTTTTAGCCAGTTTTCAGGATATATATTGAATTTACATAAGAGTGAACTTTTCCCCTTGAATAATCTGGTATCAATTAATACTAACCTTCCTTTTAAAATTTTAAGAAATCAATTTACCTATTTGGGTGTAATAATTACTAAGAATTACAAACACCTACTTAAAGAAAATTTTCATACACTATTGAATTATGTGAAAAGGGCACTTTCAAACTGGTCTCCCCTCTCTCTATCATTGATTGGTCGTATTAACTCTATTAAAATGAATATCCTGCTAAATTTATATACCTTTTTCAGGCCTTACCCGTTTTTATTTCTAAGTACTTTTTTGATTCTCTTGATTCAATTCTATCTTCGTATATATGGAAAAACATTCTCGATTAAATAAGGTTCACTTTCAAAAAGTTAAAAAGAATGGACAATAGACAGTAGGTGCAGGAGTAGGCCATTCGGCCATTCTAGCCAGCAGCACCATTCACTGTGATCATGGCTGATCATACACAATCAGTACCCCGTTCCTGCCCTCTCCCCATATCCCTTGACCCCGCTATCTATAAGAGCTCTATCTCTCTCTCTCTTGAATGCATCCAGAGACTTGGCCTCCACTGCCTTCTGGGGCAGAGCATTCCACATATCCACCACTCTCTGGGTGAAAAAGTTTTTTCCGCATCTCTGTTCTAAATGGCCTACCCATAATTCCTAAACTGTGGCCTCTAGTTCTGGACTCACCCATCAGCGGGAACATGCTTCCTGCCTCCAGTGTGTCCAATCCCTTAATAATCTTATATGTTTCAATCAGATCCCCTCTCATCCTTCTAAATTCCAGTGTATACAAGCCCAGTCGCTCCAATCTTTTAACATATGACAGTCCCACCATTCCAGGAATTAACCTTGTGAACCTACGCTGCACTCCCTCAATAGCAAGAATGTCCTTCCTCAAATTTGGAGACCAAAACTGCACACAATACTCCAGGTGGGGTCTCACCAGGGCCCTGTACAGCTGCAGAAGGACCTCTTTACCCCTATACTCAATTCCTCTTGTTATAAAGGCCAGCATGCCATTAGCTTTCTTCACTGCCTGCTGTACCTGCATGCTTGCTTTCATTCACTGACGTACAAGAACACCTAGATCTCGTTGTACTTCCCCTTTTCCTAACTTGACTCCATTTAGATAGTAATCTGCCTTCCTGTTCTTGCCACCAAAGTGGATAACCTCACATTTATCCACATTAAACTGCATTTGCCATACATTTGCCCACTCACCCAACCTGTCCAAGTCACCCTGCATTCTCATAACATCCTCCTGACATTTCACACTGCCACCCAGCTTTGTGTCATCAGCAAATTTGCTAATGTTACTTTTAATCCCTTCATCTAAATCATTAATGTATATTGTAAACAGCTGCGGTCCCAGCACCAAACCTTGCGGTACCCCACTGGTCACAGCCTGCCATTCCGAAAGGGACCCGTTAATCGCTACTCTTTGTTTCCTGTCAGCCAGCCAATTTTCAATCCATGTCAGTACTCTGCCCCCATACCATGTGCCCTAATTTTGCCCACTAATCTCCTATGTGGGACTTTATCAAAAGCTTTCTGGAAGTCCAGGTACACTACATCCACTGGCTCTCCCTTGTCCATTTTCATAGTTACATCCTCAAAAAACTCCAGAAGATTAGTCAAGCATGATTTTCCCTTCATAAATCCATGCTGACTCGGACTGATCCTTCTACTGCTATCCAAATGTGTCATAATTTCCTCTTTTATAATTGACTCCAGCATCTTTCCCACCACTGACGTCAGACTAACTGGTCTATAATTCTCTGTTTTCTCTCTCCCTCCTTTCTTGAAAAGTGTGACAACATTAGCCACCCTCCAATCAGCAGGAACTGTTCCTGAATCTAAAGAACATTGGAAAATGATTACCAATGCGTCCACGATTTCTAGAGCCACCTCTTTAAGTACCGTGGGATGCAGACCATCAGGTCCCGGGGACTTATCAGCCTTCAGACTCAACAGTCTATCCAACACCGTTTCTTGCCTAATATAAATTTCCTTTAGTTCATCCTTTACCCTAGTTCCTTTGGCCACTATTACATCTGGGAGATTGTTTGTGTCTTCCCTAGTGAAGACAGATCCAAAGTATCTGTTCAACTCATCTGCCATTTCCTTGTTCCCCATAATAAATTCACCCGTTTCTGTCTTCAATGGCCCAATTTTGGTCTTAACTAATTTTTTGCTATTCACATACCTAAAGAAGCTTTTACTATCCTCCTTTATATTCTTGGCTAGTTTACCTTCGTACCTCATTTTTTCTTGGCGTATTGCCTTTTTTGTTATCTTCTGTTGCTCTTTAAAAGCTTCCCAGTCCTCTGGTTTCCCACTCATCTTTGCTATGTTATACTTCTTCTCCTTTATTTTTATACTGCCCTTTACTTCCCTCGTCAGCCACAGCCACCCCTTACTCCCCTTAGGATCTTTCTTCCTCTTTGGAATGAACCGATCCTGCACCTTCTGCACTATTCCCAGAAATACCTGCCATTGTTGTTCTACTGTCTTCCCTGCTAGGGTATTGTTCCATTGAACTTTGGCCAGCGCCTCCCTCATAGCTCCATAGTTCCCTTTGTTCAACTGTAATACTGACACATCCAATTTTCCCTTCTCCTTCTCAAATTGTGGGTTAAAACATGTCATATTATGGTCACTACCTCCTAATGGTTCCTTTATCTCGAGGTCCCTGATCAAATCCGGTTCATTGCACAATACTAAATCTAAAATTGCCTTCTCCCTGGTAGGCTCCAGTACAAGCTGTTCTAAGAATCCATCTCGGAGGCACTCCACAAACTCCCTTTCTTGGAGTCCAGTACCATTCTGATTCTCCCAGTCTACCTGCATGTTGAAATCCCCCATGACAACTGTATCATTACCTTTGCGACATGCCAATTTTAACTCTTCATTCAACTTACACCCTACACCTAGACTGCTGTTTGGGGGCCTGTAGATAACTCCCATTAGGGTCTTTCTACCCTTAGAATTTCTCAGTTCTATCCATACTGACTCTACATCCCCTGATTCTATGTCCCCCCTCGCAAGGGACTGAATATCATTCTATCATTCCTCACCAACAGAGCCACCCCACCCCCTCTGCAGTCAGTCTGTCCTTTCAATAAGATGTATATCCTTAAATATTCACTTCTCAGGCCCTGTCCGCTTGAAGCCATGTCTCTGTTATTCCCACAACATTGTACTTGCCAATTTCCATCTGAGCCTCAAGCTCACCTACTTTATTCCTTATACTTCGTGCATTCATATATACTTTTAATTCGTTACTCCCCTCTCCTTTTATATCAATTCCTATTTCACTTGGCCATACTGTATGATCTCTTCTTGAGCTTTCTATTCCATTGATTCTGTTGTCCTTCTTAACTTTTCTTATTTTCACTTTCCCTTTAACTCCATCCTTATATTTCCAGTTCTTCCCCTCCCCCCCACTACTTAGTTTAAACACATCCGTGTTGCCAGTGGCAAACCTGTCTGCCAGAATGCTGGTCCCCCGCCTATTAAGGTGCAACCTGTCCCTTTTGTACAATTCATCCCTACCCCAAAACAGATCCCAGTGGTCCAAGGATGTAAATCCTTGCTTCCTGCACCAGTTCCTCAGCCACACATTCAGATCCATTATCTCCCCGTTCCTGCCCTCTCCAGCACGAGGAACTGGAAGCAAACCAGAGATAACCACCCTGGAAGTACTGCTTTTCAGCCTTCTTCTGAATTCTCTGAAGTCCTGCTGCAGAATGTCCTTCCTCTTTCTCCCAATGTCATTTGTGCCGACATGCACTACCACTTCCAGCTGTTCACCTTCACCCTTGAGGATTCCCTGCAATCGGTCCGTGATGTCCTGGATCCTAGCGCCAGGAAGGCAACACACCATCCAATGGAGGTTTAGCTTTAGCAAATTTTAGGTTTTATTACTGGGCAGTCAATATACGAAATCTTACATTTTGGTCATATTACATTAATTGTAAGGACTGTCCAGTATGGGTCTCTTTAGAAGCAAACTCTGTTAAAAAAAATTTTATTATTTCTCTTCTAGGATCCTCACTTTCTTTATCTTTAAATAAACTAACTGATAATTTGGTAGTTAAATATACTTTAGAGGATCTGGTTACAATTTAGAAAATACTTTGGTTTATCGAGATTTTCTCTTTCTAGCCCCTTTTTTCCTAATTTTTTTTAAACCCTTCTATGGTCGATGTAGTTTTTAAAGAATGGGATAGATTGGGTATTAAATGTTTCCAGGATCTGTTTGTTGGAGTTGAACTGCACGTGTATGTAACGAGAGCTGTATAACGCATCTCCTTCTACCTTAAGCCACAAACTTATCAATCACCCCTGCTGTGAACCACCTGGAGGTCAAAGATGCCCTCGTTACATGCACATGCAATTCAACTCTTTGAGTGATAATGCAGAGAGTACCTTAGGCCACAAACTTATCAATCACTCCTCGTATGAAATGGTGGAATAAATTGTGGAACGTAAGGAATAAAAGGAAGCGGTCTGAGATCTTTTGATCTAAGAATGAGTCAGTGGATATACAGGATATGGTGTATTCAAGTTAAACGTCATAAAAATAGTCTGGAAATAATGAAGGTGCAAAAGGTGGTTCAAGTGCAGGAAGAAATACCTATCATAGCGTGGAATTTCAAGACAGAGTTCTTCCAACAGCAGCTGCATAACATCATCACATTTTGCATGAATCTTGAGTGTAGCTACATCATCTTTTGGTGTCCACTGTAAAAAAACAAGAGAGAAGTACCAAATTACAGCCTGCAAAGTGTTTTAAAATATAAAGCAAGAAGGTACTTCACAGTTATGTCTCGGACCTAAATAAGGAGGAGCCTGTCAGGGGTAAATTAAGTTACCATTCAACTGGGGATAAATGAACCAAGTCAACAATCCTCTCTACTATTTCTTATGTATGTTAAACTGCATTAAAGCAAATGTAAAGCTTTTGAAATTAAGTCCACTGCTGGTAATAGAATTTTGAAGATAAAGTCATTCAGAGAATATTGAACATCAAGGAAAGTCAGAGAATTTAGGGATGCAGGGATGTAAACTAGGGGATAAGCCTTGGCTCTACAGTCAGACTTGAACAGCTGTATTGCCTACTTTTTCTCAGGCTATTTTCTAAAGTGATGTGTTAAGATAATGAGAATAAGCACTTTGTTAAGAGATATAAGGTTTTGACGTCTAAATAAGGGATGTTGATGCAAGATCAGGCTCAGGGTGGGGGGTGGTTTGATGTTCTTGTTGCCATTTGCATGATTTGGTTTTTTTTTGTGCGTGGGTGGGGGGGGTTTGATGTGCTTGTTGCTGTTTATGTGATTTTTTTTGTGCGCGGGGGCACGATGTTTTTCTTTGAAAGGTTTCTATACATTAGTGCTTGCTTTGTGGCTGTCTGGAGAAGACAAATCTCAGAGCTGTACACTGCATACATACTTTGCTAATAAATGCACCTTGAACATTGAGAGGGCTGATGACAGGATCAAATGTAATAATGGTACTGCAACTGGTAAGAGGGAAAGTGGTATTAAACTCATTTCAGTGTCCAGCACATCACCACTTCACACATCATTTGATTTAACCTGACTGAGCTCTCAGAATGTTGGAGATGGAATTAGGACAAGAACTCTATGTTCATAGTTGGGCTTGCCCAATATTGCTTCAAGTCCTACTAATGTTGAATCGTGATTTTTCGATAATGCGATGCATGTCCAAAGGCCAAGCAGTAGGTGAAGCACAGCAAAGATAAAACACTTAAGAATATTTTTAATTGCAGTGAAATTAACACTGCTGTGTTCACCAATATGCAAGTGGCAATCAGTATTCAAATATGGTTGCCAACATTAAGGGATTATTTTTAAAAATTGCCTTGGAATTGAATGCAAATGTATACTGTGTTCAATAATAAGAGGTACTGTGTTCAATATCAAAGGTTGCTTCTTTCCCAACAGCAAGTAAATGTTCACTTCCAGTTACCTGATGACCAAAAAAAAAACTCAGAATCCATTTCAAGGATTCCCCCAGATTGGCTTCATTATATATCACATATATACCATTCCCAAGGCATTTTACAATTTTAGCCACTTCAGACACACAATCAACTCCACACAAAAAAAACACAATCCACGACAACACTGTTGGAAAACTGATGTTATGTGATGGTCACCTTTAAACAAAAGCAATTTAAAGAAATAAAGTAAATAACAGTATGGCACTATAATTGTTATGTTTAGCTAGACAGTGTAAAATTCTGGATTATGACAGTAAGACTATGTGCTCAAACTATAAAACTAAAATTTAAACTTAAACCTGTTAATGGAATACAAACACTAGTTATCAGTAAAATGTTACAAAACACATCTTTTAAAGAAGAAATCAGATATCTTTAGCCAGTTTAGCTTATGCAGTTTAGCTTTAGCTGATGTCAAAGTAACCTGACATCTACTTCACACAAAAAGTTTAGTTCTTACCTGCAGGTTTACTATATAAAGTTTCGGTCTTTTATGAGGGACTCGGCTCATACACCAAAGACATGAATACTTTTTAAGAATCTGAAACAAAGAAATATTAGTATGAACTAAAGTAGCTTGATGCACTTGGCTCATTTTAAATTTTAATTGTTTACAGAATGGAAGTTCAATCTGTAACTGAAAGGAAAACATTACGATCATTTGGGCCAAAACACTCAATACACATCCAAAAAATCGTTCTCCACAAACTTGA
The DNA here is from genome assembly GCF_048418815.1 of Hemitrygon akajei. Lineage (NCBI taxonomy): Eukaryota > Metazoa > Chordata > Chondrichthyes > Myliobatiformes > Dasyatidae > Hemitrygon > Hemitrygon akajei. The sequence continues at coordinate 47,747,961 of NC_133145.1, forward strand.
ATTGCCAGATGAAAAACAAACCCAACAAGTATTTGTGACCAAGACCTAAAAGTTTTCTTATTTAAAGGCAACTTTCAAGAGCTCAAGAGGGTAGCACAGATCATATGATCACATATGTTGGGGGGAAAAATGAAAGGCTGAATTGCCATTCATATCAAAAGAAAATAAAAATTCAGTCTGCAGCTACCATAAACTAGCAAGCGTTGTGGCCAAAACTAGTACAAGTGGCAAAATTTGTATGCTTTAGTAACAACATCTCTTACTAAGAATGCAAAATGATCACATCTGATTAGAAGTGACCCACTATCAAGATGGTTGAGTAACAGTCCTGTCCAAATCAAAATGGCAATATGATTGTCATTTAAACAAGCTTACAATACTCCTTTTACTCTGCGTTGCAAACCACAACATTATAGAATACTGATTCCGGGCCTTTAGCTAAAAGAACCAGAATTTTCAGAGGTTAATTAGAATTGTAACAACACAAGTAGTGACCATTTGCCACACAGAATTTATTCTGGCTTCCTACAGAGTAATTTCAATAATCCCATTGTCTATTTTTGAGAAGCTCTGAAAATTCTGTTAATTAATTCACTATTGAAGGCTCTGATTGATTCAGTTTCCTCTGACTCAATTCAAGATTGTGCAGATATGGGCACGTACTCTTGTTAAACAATTTTACAATCCTTAAAATCTAATTTTAATTGTGTAGAGACTTGATGGGATAGCTCCTTATTCATATCCAGATATGTACTAATTATTTGTACAAAATATACAATAGGGTGTGGCATGAAAAGTTCAAAAGCAGTTAAAGTTCATTCAGCATCTGAAATGACAAAGGAAATTTCTGGAAAACAATGCCTAACCTTTAAACTGGATCCAAGGCAAATGATGACATCAGCTTTCTTGGCTGCCTCAGCTGCTCCCTTCCAGTTCAGTGGCTGCTCCAGCGTTCCCTTTTCACCAAAGTGCACAATTGTGTCTCGCAGCTCACTGTCGCATTTGTGACACTTTCTTCCAGTATTGTGCCTGTGTAGTGATGTGCGTTCAGTCACATCAAACAGACGAATGTATTCTCGGTTAGGGGAGCAGTATGTGCAAACCTGCAAAAACCACACCATGAAAGGAAGTAACATACTGAAACATTTGCCAATACCTCTGCTAAGAGAAAGAAAAAGTCCATAAACATTGAAGTTTTAGAGTCTCCTTAACACAGGAAGCACATAAAATTTAAAAAGACAATATTTTACAAGACAACTTTTTAAATTTTGTGAAAATTGCCTGGGGAAGATTTCATGTTCGCAGCATTATTTATTTATTTATTTGTTTGTTTAGCACATTGATTGTCAGTCTCTGTGTGTAGTGTTTCATTGATTCTATTTCTTTGTTCTACCGTGAATGCCTACACGAAAATGAGTTTCAGGGTAGTATATGGTGATACACACACACACCTTGATAACAAATTTACTTTGAACTTTGAAATACTCTGTGGCTGATGGAACTGATGGGCACATAAGAAATAGCGAGGTGTTGGCAAAGCACCCCTCAATTGACAGGCACTGTGCATGGATAGGAAAGTTTTAGAAGGATATGGATCAAATGCAGACAAACGAGACAAGCTTAGGGAGGCCACTTGGTCAGCATGGATGAGTTGGGTTGAGGGACCTGTTTCAGTGCTCGATAATCTGAAATTATCCTGAGGTAATGCCTTTAAATCTCAAAATGGAGGAAAACAATTTTTTCAGCTACTCCCTGTTGATCTGAGGAGGTTGCAGTAAGGTAAGGGTTAAAGACAACATCCAGGCAAGCACAGCCTCTGGCAGTTGTGGTCAAGTGAGCCCTTTGAAGTGACGCCACTGGAGACAATCTTGGCTATTGCAGACAGATACGGTGAGAATGACAATGGCAGTATGCAATCAACCTAGAACATAGCTTCCCTTTACTTAATAGAGGGTGCCGGAGACAGGCGAGGTATGAATAATGGAAGGATGTGAAACACATGTAACAACTAAGAGATAATTGCTTTACTAACTTCAAAATTTCATCAGTTGTCAGCTTGAAGTTTTGATTAACTTTTAACACCTCTATTATGAATGGCAATTGATCTTACAAGTAAGGAAGTTAAACATATACAAATGGTCAATATCCTTAATTGATAAGCCAATTCTGTATAAAAATAGCAGTTTTCTGTTTTGACTTCAGAACAGTGCGGGTGACAGGGATAATGCTGCTCTCCTTGTGCACAAGTAAAATGAAACATGTGAGTATGTTGCTCCAGCTGTTTCAGTTTAGATCAGGGCAAAACCAGTCCACTTGAATACCGTGGGTGGCATGGTAACATCGTGGCTAGCAAACGTTTTACAGTACCAGCTACTTGGGGTCAATTCCCGCCACAGTCTGTAAGGTGTTTGTATGTTCTTCCTGTGACTGGATGGGTTTCCTCTGGGTACTCCAGACTCCTCCCACAGTCCAAATATGTACCGGCTGGTCGGTTAATTGGTCGTTGTAAATTGTTCTATGATTAGATTAGGATTAAATTGGGGGATTGCATGGCTCGAAGGCCTGGAAGGGCCTATTCCATGGTGTAGGACAATAAATAAATTTTTTAAAAAGACTCCAGTCGTAAGTGTGTTCTGGGCCCAGTTATTTCAGTTATTTATTGTTGGCAACTTCTGAACCTTGCACATCTAATTGACCCCACCATGCACAAATCCATCATTTTGTGAAAATATGAGATGCACCACCCCCCCCAACCCCACAGTGCCCTGACCAATTCTTCCACAACCCATACATGTTAGAGGTAAATTATATCAGCCAACCACCCAAACAAGCACATCTTTGGTGCATGGGAGGAAATGTAAACACCTGGGATAATACATGCTCACAGGAAGAATATACAACATAGGAATAATAGACAACATAGGAGCTTAGAATCAACCTTGGGTCACTGGAACTGTGAGAGAACTACCAAGAGTGCAAATAATTTAATAGTAATTTCTAGATTGTTCAAAAGTAACGCATTCTATCACCAAGGATTAGATTGTTATTGTTATTTCTGCTTCAGTTGCACTTTTGACATTTTTACTCAATTTTATCCTTTCTGAAAAAATAAACTATTTTATATTCTTGCTGCATAAAATTTAGAAAGATTCATACAAAATTATGAGGGGCATAGTTAGAGTAAATGCAAGCAGGCTTTTCTCATTGAGTTTGTGAGAGACTAGAACTAGAGGTCATAAGTTAAAGTTAAAGGCGAAATATTTAAGGGAACCTGAAGGGGAACTTCTTCATTTAGAGGATGGTGAGACCTGTGGAACCTGCTTCCAACAGAAGAGGTGGATGTGAATTCGATTTCAGCATTTAAGAGAAATTTGGACATGTACACAGATGGAAGGGGTAAGGAAGGCTAAGGCTGAGGTGTAGGTTGATGGGATGTTAATGAATAATAGTTCAGAATAGACAAAATGAAGAGCCTGTTTCTGTACTGCAGTGCTATACGACTCTAACAAGCTTTCCCCTCAACACCAATCATCTTCTCCCTCCACATAACCAAAGTTAATTAATCTCAATTGAAGCAATAACAGGATAAAAACTGGTTCCAGTTTCAAGATTTACAATGAATACACAAACCAGATGACTATCTGAAGATTATACAAATGGAAGTTGGTGAACATTGAAGACAGTGGATTTTCAAAAAAAAATCAATTAAATTTTCGACTGCAGTAATTGATTTCTTGCTGTGGTAAAGGCTATGCAAAAGCTCAGAACAATGATAAACTGATCATTGTAACTAATCTTAAGAGAATAAACAAAAGATCATTTATATCTAATATACATTACAAATTGTAAAGAATATGCTCTCAGTATCCTCTATTACCTTACCTCTATGTACATATTTCCATGCAGTTCTGAAAGTGCTTTTCTAGGTAAACTGCTTCGTAAATGTAGCCCATCACAATTCTGAGACACCACATGTTGCACCTGAAGGGAAACAGGCAACAGAAATACATAAACTGTTAACAATCACGAATTCTGGTTTGGTTAGGAAAAGCACACAAAAGGTATTCAAATGTCAACCTGATATTGTTCTGAAAGACTGATTTATGAACTGTTCAATTTTTACTAAAGGCAGACGCCAAAACATCAATTTACAGTGAATGAAACCGGCTCAAGCCACAATCACTCTCGACTGTCCCAGGATGTTTTCAGTATGGGTGGGGGGAGGGCAGGGATGCTGGTTGGATATTCTCAACCAAGAGGTCATTATTTTAAGAATGCATTTCCCTTACTTCAATTACAAGTAATGTAATCTAACATTTTATGGCATCTCCAACTGTTTTCCAAAAATGCTCATCCAAGAAAGATTAACCAGCAACAAATGACTAAAATATAAAATAGCTAAAAACTGTCAAAAATATACAATACAGATTACTTTGTGAATTCGCCAATTGTAAGATCTTATCTAGGAGTAAGAGAGAACCATGTTCACAGGACATGGTTGTACTGCATCTTGAAAATGAATTAATTTACAATCAGCTGGTTTTCAGTGAATTAAAAGAAAGAACATTAAAAGAAATAAGTCAGCAAGGACACTAGATATCTGCATTAAGTCTATACCAAAAAAATGGGCTAAAATTCTTAAATTCTGATGGATAGTTTCAGTTGCGTCCATCAAGAGTTCATTCATTGAACAACTGCATCTGTCAACAATAACCAGGGAGTTACAATCATTTGACAGCAATTAAAAAGACTTATCCCATATGTTTTAGGGTCCAGTTTATATTCTTAAACCTTCTTATTCAGATTTTTTGTTCTTAACCTCAGCTAGCGCACACTCATCTGTTATTTTGTATTTTAAAAATAATTTAAAGAGTAATTTTAGCACAGTTGCATTTCCATTCAGTTAATTTAAGTCGTTTCAGCACCAACTCTGGAGCCATTTGAATTGCAAATGACACTACTTGCCTTAGCTAAGATTTCAAAACTGAAACAGTTCTAAAGTGAGTTGCTCAATAATCACTGAAAATTTTATTATTTTTTAAAAATCCTTTGACATGACAGATTGTTAAGAGTTACATTAAGATCATTTGTCATCTTAAAGGACTTTCAAGGTTAATAAAATGTCACATTTTATAACAGGCACATTAATTTTCTGTGTATCCGTTTTCCATGAAATAGGAAGCAAAACCAAAATTACTCATTTTTATAAGTACAAATTATTTTGGGATGTGGACATTGCTCGTAAGACCAGCACTAATTGCTCATCCATAATTACATTTACAATAGTGTGCTGCCACATTCCTCAGCTTAGGTATGCGATCCCAATTTCCTGGGCTGTTTTAAAGAGAGTGAGGCAAAACTTTTGGAATGTTGGGCTGTTTCAATTTCTGAGGAGCCGAGAACAGAAGTAACATTGAGTAATCATGACCAAACATTCCCACTTCTAATGGAACGAAGGTCATTATTATAACAACTGGGCCTTAATGTAGAGCATTTGGGCCCTGCTATCAATTTGCATGGACTTCTGCATATAATTGGCATATATTCTCAACTTGCCAGTATTAATTTTTTCCTCAATTTGGGACAAAAAAGTTAAACACATTTCCAAAGCTCTAGGTCCACAAAATTCTCAACAGAGTGAAGTAATAAAAGAAAACGTGAATTTTACTGACAGGGCTTGCAGAAAACCTGGACTGTCAGAGCTTTGGGGTTTCATATGAACCATGGGTAGAGTTGGGAGCCTGCCCTGAGAAAAAATAAGGCTGAATAAAATCAGAGTCTGCTTAACTTGATTGAGTTAACAATTAAAGCATTTTGGCTTTATTGTGCCCACAGACTTGATTAATATCTGACATAAATAAACAACAAGGGTATAGAATTCGCCAGGAAACCAAACTAAATAAGCATTTTCCAGCCTTCCAGAATTAACACAAGAACAGATTTTAAATACATATTGACATCAGAACTAGGATGCACAGGGAACAATTTCAAATTGTTCGATGCCACATCTAGGGCGAAGGATGATAGTTACAAATTTCATAATGGAACAGATTGTTGAAGTGGGATGATATGTGGTCGATAAAAGCCGAACGTTTGATTTCACTCAAATACTCATAAGTAACAAAACAAATGCAACTATTAAACTGTGGGTGTTTAAACAAAAATCCGTAAAGACAGTTTTGTAGTTGACAGGTAAAATAACAAAAAATGTTAAAAGGCATACAAAGCCATTGGTTGTGGCAGAGTGCAAAATGAAAGATTGAAAGATATTGAAACATCTATGAAGCAGGTAGGCAGTATCTGAAGTTGTGTGGCCAATTCTGGTTATCATAATACAAGAATGACTAATGAAGACACAGTGGAAATTAGTTAACAGGCACCAGGAATAATAATTTCAGTTAAATGGAGAGGTGTGGAAAAGTCTGAATTCATTTCTAGGATACATTTCCCAAAACTGGTGTTGAGGATAACCTGATAGTATTGTTGGTTTGGAAGACACAATGATAAAGAAAAACACCAAGTGAATCTTCTTGGTTATGGCCTGAAATTCCAAAGGGAAACACTGTTATTCGGTCACTCCGTTGGAAATCCTGAACTTGCACTAGCCAACTACAGAGAGAAGACCCATTAAGTGACAGATACCACTGTTCTTATTACTGTACTTAGTGGATTCCATAAGCAGTCTCTGGGTACGATTGCCCAGCATTATAAAAAAGGAAAAGGAGGGGGGAAAAAAATCACCTCTTCAGTTTAATAGGGAGACCTGGAGAATGATTGGAAGCCCCATTCTTATCAAAGGGAATTGATGGTCTACAGATCAAGAGGTAAAGGACAAATTACAGGGTTTAACTATTGCCATGTCATTTAATGTGTTTATAATTATAATTTTTTCAATATTTTTAATTTCTGCTTGGATTTGTAAACATCCCAGGCACATTTTCAAGTCTGCATCAGTCAAGGACATTTACAGAGTTTAACAGTAGATTATGTGCTCCACCTCCTTGCTTTGGTTTCTATTGCAAGGTTCCAGCCACCTTCAAGGTCAATGACATGAATGATTAATGAGATTGATCCTCTCCCTCCAGTTATAACATATGGATGAGTGGGTGCAGTAGGTAATATTCAAGTTGATGTACCAAACATAACATAATTGGACTCAAAAATATCTAAAGTGCAGATGTTGTGCAACCTCAAGAAAAACTTGCAGATGAGTATACTGCCATTGCCCCTCTAGATGGCAAAGGTCACAGGATGGGAATGTGCTAAATTACTCATGAAAAACTAATGCATTTTCTAGATGCTACACACCACAGTCACTGTGGCATTGTGGTGAGGTAAATGCTTAGGGTGGCAGATAGATTACCAATCATGCAAGTTGCTTAACCCTGGATGGTGTCAAACGTTGAATGTCTTTGGACCTGTCCTCAGATTCATGGAGGTTATTTTTAGAAGCAAAGTTTATTGCAAATTGCAGTGGTGTTGTCCAAGATCCAGAAGGGTGCCAATACTACAGATTTGCAGTTATTGCAGTGTGGTTTCAATGTTTCAGTAGTGACCATCTCTTAGCTAAAATGCATTAACGCTTTATTTCCTTAGCTGTTTTTTCACTAGTTTAGTGAATTTGGTGCTTATTCTAATCCCGCATCAAAGCAGTGCTGGGATTCTGAAATCTACCATACGTGATATGAAAATTTAAATTTTATTCCTCTTTCATTTAAAATAAATCACTTTTAGAATTCAGTTATGATCCTTGTTATGCCAATGAGGTTTAAAAATTACCTATGTGACCATAATACTGAAATTTCTATCTCAATTGTCTTTTATAAGGTGAAAAATTCTCCTTCAATGTTATTAAGGCGCACTGAAGTGAACAAAGAGCAGATGCTGGAATGCAAGAAAAAATTATAGCTCTTACCAGCTTTTCTTTGTAAAGTTTTGCAATACTCATGTGTGTCAGTGTGGGCTCTGCCTCACTGAGGTCTCCTGTGCTTTATAACAAAGACAAAAAAGATTCAGAACAACAAAATAATAAGCAATTACATTTTGTTGCTTTTTGTTTAGACCAATAAAATATTTTGATTATGCTGCTGGGTAGACACTAGATATTATAGTAATCCTCAGACTAAGTGTATATTGGCAAATAGCATCTGACTTAATTAATAGCAGCTACACAAACAACCTATCGGTACAAGCACATTATTGGGATGCATTCAATCGCTTCGAACTGTTAACAATCATGAAGATTTTATCAGATTATAACTAACAGATAGATTGGAATGTGGCTTCAGATATTCAACTTCTCAAAACAAGGAAAAAAACTACTCTTTGGAAACTCAATTCTCACTTGTCTTACTTCAAGCAATGTTGGAGCCAACCCACATTACGTTTATACTGATTTAAAGAGGCAATAAAAGAAGGGTCACATCTGAAAAAGTTCAGATAGATCTTGTTAAGAGAACTGGAATTAGCTTTGGTAATTTACCACGAATTAAACCATAACACCTGCTGGTATCAAATATGCTGGAAGAAATACCCCAAAGCCTTGAATAAACCATAAGGTTGAGAATATTTTTACTTTGAATGGTCTAAATTATTGTCCAATTCTTCTTTTGGCTAATACTACCAAAATATGACATGTTTTACATTAAATAGAATAAATTACAATATTAATTACACTAGATAATACAGGTTTTCATCCTAATATTCTACACATTATATACTTTATTACTTGATCTGTGCTATTTGACATTAAATATATACTTGCATTAAAAAAAATTTCTTACCTCACTGTCCTACCACTCTGCAATAAAGTCCATACTCCATTGGGGCCCCTATAATCTGGGATGGAAGCAGCCTATGCAAAAACAATGCAATATCATTATTACAAGAAAGAAATATTTTCCAAGTACTTTAGCATTAAATAAAACTTAATTATTTTCACAAGAAATTGTGCAGTCAAAAACTTGCTTAAAAAGACAACTTTGGAGGAACTTAAGCATAGATAACAGAGGAGGAGATGGAATTCCAGAAGATGGACCATGGAAGCTCCCTTACAGTAGAACCTGAAAGATTATTCCATACATCGAAGTAGTATAAAAAGGAAAAAGGAGAAAAAGTGCCAAATATAATGTTACAGTTAGAGAGAAAGTGCAGGGAGATGCAAGATCAATGGCAAGGTAAATGGAGAGATCAAGAATTTAGTCTGAATCATTAACACTTGGGTTGAATGACATTCATCAACACATTAAGGTAGAAATTAGACAGTGAAATTTATTGCTCAAACTAAAGACCAGATTGGAAGTCAAATGCAAATCATACTCCTAAGCATAACCTAGATCATATACACCACATTTTAGGCTTGGATTATTTTTAAACAAAAATTAACAGAAGTTTCACTTAGAAACAAAACTATTTTTTGAAAGTAGAACACATCACTCCAGTTCTCAGATCACTACACTGGCTTTCTGTCCAGCAGAGGAATGTCTTTAAAATATTTCTACTAGTTTATAAAGCACTGAATGGTCTAGGGCCAAAACACATCTCTGATATCTTGCTGCATTATGGACTTTCCTGAGCTCTCAGGTCATCTGGGGTGGGTCTGCTTACCGTCCCCAGGGTCAAAACTTGGTGAAGCAGCTTTTAGTTACCATGCTCCATGTATCTGGAATAACCTTCCATAAGATCTGAAGTCTGCCCAACTTTAAGCTCTTTTAAATCGAGACTTAAAGCTTTTCAGTGTAGCTTTTATTTAGAATCTCCTGCCCTGTAACTTCTATTTCTTTATTTTTTATGCGTGATTTTATTCTTTATATTGCCTGTAATTTGATATTTGATTTTTTTATTTTCTTTTATGCAAAGCACTTAGAACTGCCTTGTGCTTGAAAAGTGGTACAAGTAAACTTGCCTTGCCTTTTAGCATTCATTGAAACATCAAAGTGTGTGATTGCGAATAAGACTGTAAGAGATAGGAGCAGAAGGCCATTTGGCCCATCGAGTCTGCTCCACCATTTGATCATGGGCTGATCCAATTTTTCCAGTCATCCCCACTCCCCTGCCTTCAACCCATACCCTTTGATGCCCTGGATTAAATAAGCAATTTAATTTCCTTTTACTCATCTCAGAATACCAATGCCCTCTTTAGTAACTTTTATACTGAATAGAAAAACAGAGGGAAATGTAAGAGGAAATGGTTAGATTGATTTTAGAGCAAGTTACAAGGTCAGCACTACATCATGAGCTGGGGAGCCTGTACTGTGCTATAATGTTCTCTGTTCTAAACTGAGGATTACACATGAGATGCATAGATAAACAAAGTCTTGACCAGCAGTTACTTGTTGCTTAGGAAAGACCTATTCACCTTCTCCTCTCATTCCCAAGCAAGAAAATATAGACAAAGATTGGTAGATCAATCTCCTAGGTCACAGGCTGGTGTACAGACATACCATTGTCACCTGAGCTCCAGTGTTGTTTGTGTAGTGTTTGCACATTTTCCCTGTACGTCCAGTTTCCTCCCACATCCCAAAGACAAACAAGTTGGTAGGCTAATTGGCCACAGTAAATTGCCTCCAGTGTGAAAGCAAGTGATAGAAGTGGATTGAGTTGATAAGAAAGTGGACAGAGTGAAAAAAAAATTGATACAAGATTAATGTATCTGATGGATGGTGAACGATGTTGATAGTTGGCACAGACTGTTGGGCCTATTTTTGCGCAGCATTGCTCCATGACTGAAAAGTACAACCCAAAGAAAACTTGAAAAGTTGCAGCTTCTGGCACCTTTCGATCCAGTAACCCATCATTAAACTTAAGAAAGGCTTTGGTGGAGTTGATATATCAAAGTCTGTGTCTGTGGAGAAAACCTAAAATAGAAGCTACGAAAGTTAGTCATTAAATAAAACGTCCTGATTAAATAAAACGTACTTCCACAAACTGTTGATGTGAACAGCATGGTGCATTTAAGGGCAATTGGAAAAGAATTTGTGGAAGAAATAAGAACAGTGTCAAGGGATTTGAAGTTTGTTCAAAGAACTACGAAACAAAATAAACTGTTTTCTTGTACAAAATGTCATGCTCTCATTTCCTGCATTTCATTATTTCATATCTATACAAATCATAAAGAAAAATACACCTCTCTGAGTATTGTTATTACATGGATACTCAATACTATTTAAACTAATGGAAGCCTTCAAATCAGTCACATTCATCTGAGGGGAAAGGTGTACTTTACTGCCCTCTGGTGGTTTCTTTAGATAGCAAACGGACCACACAAGGAATGGATATTTTCTTTTCCATGCTAATACAGTATTACATTGCTTTGATAGTCAATACACATGAGCTCCAAATAAAAGTTTTTTTTTCCCCCCAGGCTTGGTCATGTTGCTGCCTTACCGTGCTGATTCCAGCGCCAGAATAGATCACTAAATATTGCGCTGCTTGAATAGCTGCTGCCAGCAGGTTAATTTTTCTCTTCAATTCTTCGGGTTCATCAATAACCTAAGTAGAAAAATAATGGAAAATCCCTCAACATATAATGAATTAACATGTCTTCTCTGGACCAGTATCTTACTTAATAGCACTTCACATATTGCTTAAAATCACGTAAAGTAACTTGTTCTGACGACTTGAAAGTCCAATATTAACAACTCCAATGGCTTTGAATGTCACCAAAACACTTCAGAAATCTAGTTAATTCAATAATTTAGGCAAACCCACAAGACTATTTCAAATCAGAAAACACATCAGATGAGAAAAATGATTAATTAGACCATAAGACATAGGAGCAGAATTAGGCCACCTGGCCCATAGAGTCTGTTCCGCCATTCAATCATGGCTGACCCTTCTGTTTTTCTCCTCCTCAACCCCAGCTCTCGACCTTCTCCCCGTTACCTTTGATGCAGTGTCCAATCAAGAAACTATCAATCTCTGCCTTAAATATGCCCAATGACCTAGTCTCCACTGCACGTGGTAACAAATTCAGCACCCTTTGGCTAAAGAAATTTCTCTGCATCTCTGTTTTGAAAGGGCGCCCATCTATCCTGAGGCTGCGCCCTTTTGTTCTAGATTTATTAGTGTTGATTAGTTTAATTAGTATAATTAGTTTTATTAGTGTTGATAGAGGATGTATTTTTACAAGCAAGAGAACTCTTACTTGTGCTTAATAATTCATGCAATTGGCACACAGAGGGCTTGCCTTAATATTTCATTTGGAAATAGAATTCAAATGTGTTTATTATTGTCACAAGTACTGAGACACGGTCTTGTATACTGTTCATACAGATCAGATCATTACACAGTGCAATGAAGTAGAACAAGGTACTGTAAAACAGTAACAATGCAGAATAAAATGTAACAGCTACAGAGAAAGAGCAGTGGAGGTAAACAAAAGATGTAAGATCACAATGAAGTAGATTGTGAGATCAAGAGTCCAACTTACTAGGGAACTATTTAAGTCTTATATCAGCAGGGTAGAAACATATCAACTTCTGCCCGAGAAGTGATTTGCAGCTGCTCCATTTTGCCTACCAGAGCAACAGACCCACAGCAGATGCCATCTCATTAGCTCTATACTCAACACTAGAACATTGCAACAGCAAAGATGCACACATCAGGATGTTGCTATTGACTACAGCAGAGCCATTATGCCATTATCCCCTCAGAACCAATCAATAAGCTTCAAGACCTTGGTCTCAATACCTTCTTGTGCAATTGGATCCTGAAGTGCAGACCCCACTCAGTTTGGATTTGCCATAACATCTCCTCCACGATCTGCATCAGCACAGATGCACCACAAGGCTTCACTTTACACTTATGACTGTGTGGCTAAGCATGGCTCCCATGCCATTTTCAAGTTTGCTGATGACACCAGTATCATAGGCAAATTAAAGGAAGTGATGAATCAGCGTATAGGAGAGAGATTGAAAATCTGGCTGAGGGGTGCCATAACAACCACCTCTCATTCAATGTCAGCAAGACCAAGAGCTGATTATCGACTTCAAGGAGGAGGGAACCAGAAGTCCATTAGCCAGATCCTCTGAATCATGAGGATCAGAGGTGGAAAGGGTCAGCAACTATAACTTCCTTAGTGTTAACATTTCAGAGGACCGTCTTGGACCCAACACATAAACATGGTAGTGCCTCTACTTCCTTAGGAGTTCATGAAGATTTGACTAACATCTAAAACTTTGACAAGCTTCTATAGATGTGGTGGAGACTATATTGACTGGTTGCATCACAGCCTGGTATGGAAACATCAATGCCCTTGAATGGAAATGTGACTTATGTAACCTTATCGTGAAATGATTGTTGGTGCCAGATGGGGTGGTTTGCATATCTCAGAAATTGCTGATCTCCTGGAATCCTGGGATTTTAATGTCTCTAAAGTTTACACAGAATGGTGTAAAAAATACAGTGCGCAGCAGTTCTGTGGAAGAAAATGCCTTGTTAATGACAGAAGTCAGAGGAGAATTTCCAGAAAAGTGACAGTAACTCAAAAAAACCATGCTTTACAACAGTGGTGTGCAGAAGAGCACCTCTGAACACACAACACAACAACCCTTAAAGTTGATGGGCTACAGCAGCAGAAGACCACACCATGTTCCAATCCTGTACCTAATAAAGTGGCCATTGATTGTGTATTGTAACTTTTACAGGTCCTGTTGTCAGCACAGGAGTTTGTTGATTGAAATGCATCATCTCAATGAGCCAATCATAATCCATTCTAGAATTCTTTAGTTTGAACTCCTAGCAAAGAAAGGTTGTGCATCTACAAATGGTTATGGTGTATTTCATGGGCTCAGTCAAAGTTGAGGTATACAGTAACTGCATATCATAGTCACAAAGTACCAAGAAATAAAGAATCAGCTAACATTTTTGATAATGTGGCTTGAAAAATAAAAATTAGTTGAGACTCTTGGAGAATCCTCTTGCTCTCCAAATAACGTGGGAAGATCTTGACATCTATTTTAAAAAGGCCTACAGTATCTTGTTTAACCTCAAAATGTCATCCAAAATGATTCCTCATTTGAATGAGGGCAAATTTGTAACATGAATCACAGAAGAGAGTGCTACCACAGGGTACGAACACCATTAATTGACCACTGGGCATTGTTATGATGTTAGAAATGAATTAACACTTGTTTCTTTACATATTCTATCGTTCTAGTAACAGTCAACATATCAAGGTTCACGAGAGCAGATTCACTTGGTCTTCCCAGACAAAAGCTGTGTATCAATACTTCTAATATAAATGGGCTCTGAGTAAAGATCAAGTCTGTCAGGCAAAGAAGTGACTTCAGGCAATAGCAGGTTTGGGGAAATGAATGAATAAAGACCAAGGGGATGAATAAAAGACACAAGGGAATGCTGGAATCTGAGCAATGCACAAAAACTCAGTGGGTCAAGCATTTATGTAGGGAAATAAGACTGTTGACATTTATCCTTCATGTATTGCTCTAAAGATTGAAGGATCTCTGAAAATAAAAGCAGATAGAGCTGGAAATATCCAACTAGTCACGCAGCAATGGTATGGTTAATATTTCAAGTCAATGGCCACTAATGCATTTCTAGTTCTTCTTTCCCCAATATTGTACAAATTACCCACTTCTTCCAGTTTCCTCTTCCGTGCCTCAGTCTTCTGCTTTCGCTTTTCCAACTCCTGCACAGTGTCAACACAGGCTGAAAGCAGGGCAAGGTCATCCTTTGTCCGTAGCTCTTCTGGTTTTTGAAGAATTGCCGACACCTGCAAGGGAATAAATTAGGGATGTTTTTAAAAAGAGAGCATTAGAATGAGTAACACATAATCACCAGTTACTGTTGACACTGATTCAATCACACTAGTTAAAAACCCAATGATGAAAAATTTGTAAGAGCTGTATAGACAAGTCCATTGAAAAAAGGTGCAGTATGGTCTATAATTACATTACTCCTTACTGAGTGATTGACTGAGAATATCCTTCATAAATTTAAAATTAATAATGCAGCAAGCGATAGTCCTTTATGGCCATGGTTAAAATGTATACCATTTGAAATGCAAAGAAAACAGTTTGAAAATCCCTAATGTGAAGAATACTTTATTCTATCAAATACATATCTAGAAAACTCAACCCTTGTAATACAGAACTATTAAAGGGCATGTTGGATGAGTCAGTTCATTTTATCACTGGGTCACTGAAATTCTTGTTCACCATTCATCATAGATCACGTCAAGTTTCTCCCACGTATTATATCTACGCAAGTCAAACAATTTAATGTACCCTCAAGGAAAATTCCAAGATCACAAGTCATGATGTCTTCCCTTGAGCAATTTTTGCAATGAATCATGAAAGTTTACAAACTTTCACATCCATCAAAGCTAATGAATGTCAAGAAGAAACATTTAGACTGCTGAGTTCTTTTCATCTTTCAAATATCATAATCCACAATTAAAATCTTATTGACGACAGTGCAGTTTAGAATCCTTTCTATCTTCACTGTTATTCTGTACCTATGTAGAACGTAGTAATATTTAATACATAGGTTCTTTATATTGAAGCCAAGAAGTTCTACATTTCACAAGTGATTATAATACAATTTGAAAATATAATTACGCAATATACACAGTACTGTGTCTTAGGCACATATATAGCTAGGGTGCCATTTGTGCAGCATTATATATTATGTCTTTCCAGTTATCAAGTAACACTCAATACTACTGAGCTAATACAAAGCTAAGTACGCTCATTTCTGTTTTCCAATCACATTCTTATTTTAACTAACATACATTACCGTGCAAAAGTCTTGGGCACCCTGTCTCTATTGATATGCCCAAGATGTTTGCACTGTACTATACAGAACATAGAACATCTCAGCACTTCAGCCTATGATTTTGTGCAACCTACAAGATCACTCTAATGCTACCCTCCTGCAAAGCCCTCCATTTTTCTTTCATCCACGTGTCTCTGAAATGTCTCTAAAGTACCCACCACCCCTTGGAGCATATCCTACACACCCATTACTGTCTCCGAGCTGCCCACCCACCGAGATTTCTGCAGGCTAACAAGATTCATTGCCTGGTACTAGACCCAGTATGGCCTCTCCTCTAGTTGACCTGTCTACAGATTGTGTCAGGAATCCTTCCATATATAATCATAAATACGTAGATGAAAGCGCAATGTGTTGGCCAGTTTTTGACAACTACACCAGGGCAGGAGGTGAAATTAGTTAGAGGCTGAGAGAATGTTGTAAAAAAGGAACAAGAGATAGAAGTAGATAGTTCCTTGAAAGTAGAGACACAGCCAGGCAGGGTGGTGAAAAAGGCCATCTCAGAAAATTTGCTTTCATTGCTCAGTGGATTGAGAACAAGAGCTGGGATGAAATGATACAACTGTAGGAGACATTGGCATACTGTGTGCAGGTCTAGTCAGCCAGCTCTAGGAAGGATGTCATTAAGATGGAAAGGGCATGGAACCGGTTATTACTGGGTCTGGATGGCTTTACAGACTGGATAGGCCTAGGCTCCCCCCCCCCCCCCCCACCCAAGAGCATAGTAAGATAAAGGGTGACCACAGACAAGTGTATAAATAATAAGGGGTATAGATAAGGTGCATGGTCTCAGTCTTTTTCCCAGGGTAACAAAGTCATAGATTTACGGTGTGAGGGGAAAAGATTTAAGGAAACCTGAGGGGTAAAACAGAGGGTGGTTCAGTGTGTGGAACAAGTTGCCAAAGGAGTGACAGACATGGATACAACCACAACGTTTAAAAGACATTTAGATTGGTGGATGGATAGGAAAGGCTTGGACTGATAAGGGTCAAATGCAAGTAAATGGGACTAGCTCAGGTTGTCATGTTAGTCAGTATGCGTGAGCTGCGCTAAAAGACCCATTTGCTTTACAACTCACTATTACAAAAAGTCAGTAGTAGAGAATAGCAAGTAATTTATTGTGCGACAGCACTGCCACCATGTGGTATTGACAGTTCTCCAGGCACTTGATGTTTCAATACTCAGATAAAGCTGGGAGAAATGTCTCTAATTAAAGGACAACATGACAGTTATTTTTAAGTGTTAATCATGCACTGAAGGATTTAAAAAATATTTCCAGTATAAACAATGATATAATTGAATCATTGATGCATAATATTTTCCCCCTCAGGCATTTACCACAATTCTCTCCATCCTAATTATAAATGTGTTCCGTTGAATTTAACTCTTAAGAGATACAAGCCCATTGGGCTGGGCAGACTATAACAACTTTACATTATAATCAAGCTTCGGATTGAAGAATTAATAAAACACATGCTAATATAAAAAAAATGCAATTTACTAACTTAGAAAATGGTATTTTGTTTCCAAAATAAATACTTTTAGCAAAATTGGGAGGTCTAGCAATGACTATTTATAATTCTCGTAGGGCTTCATAGCATTCATTTCACGCTCCACAGCCCTTTGACCAGAACCATTTTTACCTTGGAAATTTTAAATGTGACACTAATAAACTACACTTACATTTACACTCTTTCTCATTATCCCTTGAAAGCATTGTGCTGGAGCACAAATCAGACTGGTTCCGATGTCTTTGCAAAGCCTTGCCAAAGATCCCATCATTAATACAACAGAATATCATGTGCACAACCAATTCTTATCCTTAAGTCCTCCCAAACTGACCAAAAGTAATTCCTAAAATTGCTTGTCGCTGGCCCTCATGCAGTTCAAAGCTACTTGCATTACTTACACCCACAGATATGGTTCAAACTTGAACCTACTCAGAAAGTCATTTACGTAATATGTAATCAATACCACTGCCACAGACGAGTTTTAAGCAAAATTCAACATTATTAATTGACCTGGAATGAGCATCATGTGTGTGTACCACAAATAAAAGACCAAATTTTTCTGTGTACAAGAACAATATATTCTACACATACAATTTTGGTGCTTTTTTAATAAATGTTTAATGACAAAGACTTATCTCCTTTTCCACGTACATAAATAATTCAGAAATATATAGTAAAATGCAACTTGATGAATGGACTTCTGTAAATGGATTTCTTCAGGACAGTACCATCTTGAATGAACTCCCTTGCATCACATGGTCAGACGCAGGGACATCTTGGGCAGCACAGATCATACAAAATGCTGCCTTATAGCGCGAGAGACCCAGATTCAATACTGACCTCTGTAGTTTTTGTAGATCCTGCATGTCATCTGAAACTTTGACAAACTTTTATAAATGCACAGTGGTGAGCATCCTAACTGGTTACATCACTGTCTGGTATGAAAACAATGCCCAGGAATTGAAAAGATAACAGAAAGTGGTGGATACAGTTCAGTCCATCACAGGCAAAGCCCTCCGCACCATTAAGCATATTTACAAGAGATGTTGCCACGAGAAAGCAGTGGTCATCATTACAAACCCCACCAGACTATACTCTGTTCTCACTACTCTCATCAGGCAGGAGCTACAGGAGCCTTAGGTCCCACACCATATGGTTCAGGAACAGTTATTACATTACAACCAACAACCTCTTGAATTGGTGTGCATAATTTTACTCTCCACAACCAACAGACTCTTCAACTCATGTCCTCAAGTTTTTAAAAATTTATGCAATTTTTCTTCTTTTGTATGTTGTTTGTTAGTTTTCCACTAATTTCTTGTGTATTTCTATTATAATAATAGTTTCTATTGTACATATGTTCCTGTAAATGCCTGGTTAAAGCAGTATATGGTGACATGTACAAATTCTGATAATAAATTTACTTTGACTTTGGGCATTGCCTGTGCAGTTTGCACATTGCCCTAGAATTCATGGGCTTCCTCCCCCATCCTGACATACAGATTGGAAGGTGAATTGTCCAATGCGAATTGGCCCTAGGGCAGAGAGGAGTGTAGAATGTGGAGAAGTTGATTATGTCAGTATATATAATAGAGCTCATATAGAATTAGTATAAAAGAGTAGCTGATTATCAGTAGGGACTTGGTGTGAAAATTCTGTGACTACACATTCACTAATGATTGCATTACCTTATGGGAGGCCTATTTAGCATCATTCTGTGACC
This sequence comes from Hemitrygon akajei, assembly GCF_048418815.1. Classification (NCBI taxonomy): domain Eukaryota; kingdom Metazoa; phylum Chordata; class Chondrichthyes; order Myliobatiformes; family Dasyatidae; genus Hemitrygon; species Hemitrygon akajei. Next base: position 47,766,990 of record NC_133145.1, read on the forward strand.
ATCTGACAAATAACATTCACAACAAAGTTCAAAATTAATTTATTATCAAAGTACAAATGTGTCACCATATACAACCCTGAGATTTGTTTTCTTGCAAGCATACTCAATAAATCTATAGAATAATAAGAGTCAATGAAAGACCGCACAAGCTTGGGCATTCAATCAGTTTCAAAAGACAACAAACTGTGCAAATACAATAAAGAAAGCAATAATAATAATAATAATTAAATAAGCAAGAGAACATGAAATGAAGACTCCTTGCAAGTGAGTCCATAGATTGTACGAACATTTCAATGACAATCAAGTTGAGTGAAGTTATCCCCACTGGTTCAAGAGCTTGATGGTTGAGGGGTAATAACCATTCCTGAACCTGGTGCTGAGAGCCCTGAGGCTCCTGTACCACCTTCCTGACAGAAGGAGTGAGAAGAGAGCATGGCCTGAATGGTAGGGGAGTCCCTGATGATGGATGCTGCTTTCCTGCGACAGTGTTTCATGTCAATATGATCAAAGGTGGGGAGGTCTTTACCCATGGTCGACTGGGCCATATCCACTGCTTTATGCAGGATTTTCCATTCAAGGTCATTGGCACTGCCATACCAGGCCGTGATGCAGCCAGTCAATACATTTGCCACCACATCTATAGAACTTTATCAAAGTTTTAGATGTCATGTCAAATCTTCGCAAACTCCTCAGGAAGAGGGGTGCTGCTGTGCTTTCTTCGTACTTGCACTTACATGCTGGGACCAAGACAGGTCCTCCGAAATTGTAACACCGAAGCATTTAAAGTTGCTGACCCTCTCCACCTCTGATCCTCCGATGAAGACTGGCTCATGGAGCTTTGGTTTCCTCCTCCAGAAATCAATAATCAGCTCCTTGGTCTAGCTGACAGTGAGTGAGAGGTTGCTGTGGCACCACTCAGCCAGATTTTCCGTCTCCCCCATATGCTGATTCACCACCTTTGATTCAACCAGTGTCATCAGCAAACGTAAATATGGCATTTGAGCTGTACTTAGCCTCACAGTTATAAATACAAAGCAAGGAGAGCAGGGGGTTAAGTGCACAGCCTTGTGCTGATGGAGATCATGCAGATGTTGCCAATCCAAACTGACAAATCAGGCCATTACCATATCCAATCCATCCATACATCTTTGCTTAACAGTACCACCACCAAGAAGGCACACCTCGCAGAACAGCAAGATGCCATCAGGCAGCATCTTTTCTCGGCATGCTATCTTGTGGCAAATCAAGTTTCACTCTCCATTGCCCTTTGGGTACACCACTATTTCCACCCCAAAAGTAATTAATACAATACTAACAAGACACACAAAATTTACACTTCCTCTCATCTTCTGAAAGCACTGTGCTGGAGTACAAATCAAAGTGGGTTGCAACACCTTCTGAAACCTTAGGGGTGCCGCCTAGATGGTGCAAGTAGTAGAGCTGTTCCACCCTGCTTGTGGAGTCTGCATATTCTACCAGTGACTGTGGTATTTTGGCTACACTCTCCTCTCTTTCCCCCTCTCGCCTTCCCAAACCAGGGCTCTAGTTTCCTCTCAAATCTCAAAAGATGTGCTGGTAGGTAGATCCATTGGCCTCTGCAAATTGGCCTACATACATAAATGATAGTAGGATTTGAGAGTTGACGTAATGAGAATGTGGTGAGAATAGTGCAAATTGGGGTTTGGTTAGTCAGCAGGGTCCAGGTGGCCAAAAGGGCTGTTTTCATGCTCAGTGGCTTTGCAAACTCCACAGTCATTGGGCATCAGTGACCAGAAACTAAACTCGAACGGTGACATAAATATGGTAGCTAAGGTTAAGTCAGAGCTGGATATCCTGCAGAGATAGAGACTCATGCTTGAACATAAAGTTTTTGTATCACCCGCAAACAGGAATAATCAGTCCCGCTGGACGATTGCGGATTCAACAAACTACACCAACTCAATGCTATCAAGAGGAAAAGAAGCCCATCCCCACACTGCATTTCTGATTAGCAACCATCAGCACATCTAGACAATGACTCCCTTCAAACACACACATCAGTTGGTGTGTAATCGACAAAGTACACTGCAGTTTAACACTTAAGCCAAATCAACACCACTTCCCCTACCACAGGTCTCTTTATCATCGATAGGGGCAAGGAGTAACATGGAAACACCCAGGATCACTTGCAGGCTTCCTCCAAATCAATTAGTATTCATTACTTGGAAATATATATAGCAATCCCTTTCTCTATTTTACCTGCCTAAAATAACAGCATCAGGAAAATATCCTTATACTGTAACTCCAGCAGTTCAATGTGACTTAATATTGCTCGGAGCAATAAACATTGGTATTGTTTGTGAACATTGCCCACATTCGTTGCTTCTCTTCCCCTCATAAAAATGTAATTCCCTTTTATATTTTGTTCATAAATGAACAGGAGGTAATCTCCTCCACAATGGGTGCAGCAACAGCTCAATGGACTCATTTTTCGGGGTACACACCAGCACAAGCGTTAACCAGCAGTTGAGGCGACACCAAAGTTGCTTCACCCCAGAGAGGAAATGAATACATTCATGCAGAGAGCCCGGCCAACAAAATTTATCAGTTCCCCACTTTTCTACAGAATTGATGCAGCCTCTCAGTACCCCCTCCCCAGTCCCGACTACCCGGGGATGTGACCAGGGTTGCCGATGGAAGTTGGGAGGCCGGGGAACCGGTCTGAATAACAGGAGGCCTTAGATGCCCGGCTCCGCCCCACCCGTTGCTGACACTGAACACTGAGGGAGGGGAGGCACTGAGGGCAGAGGGTCGGGTCTAGTCAACCGGTGCGGCCCGGCGATCCGCGGCCCTCCTTCCCCAGTCAACCCACAGTCGACACCGGCCAAAGGGAAACGCCGGAACCTAACCAGTTTGATCCGGGCCCTCTGCTCCTCCGCTGCTCGCTTCTGCCTGCGATCTGCTGCTTTCCGAACCTCCCTCTGAGACACACCGGCCATCGCCGGCCAAGGGGCGGCCGCACAGTCAGGGCCCTTTAAACGGCGAGAGTGCGCGGCGGACAGAGAAGCCCCGAGAGCCGGGCCGTGTCCGAGTGCGCTCCCGCGGCACAGCGGCCCCTGGCGGCCGGAGTCAACTCCTGCCCACTGCCTCCCGGGGCTCCAGAGCTCCTTCGAAATATTTGTCGGTAACTGTTCATGACATTATTAATTTGCAGTCTTCTTCACTTAACGCTAGGTTATTGCTTTAAAGAACATAAAGCTACTGTAAACACAATAAAGTCTGCAGATGCTGGAAATCCAAAGCAGCACACACAAAATGCTGGAGGAACTCAGCAGGTCAGGCAGCATCTGTGGAAATTAATAAGCAGTCGACGTTTCAGGCCGAGACCCTTCTTCAGGACTGGAAAGGAAGGCGGAAGACGCCAAAATAAAAAGGTGAGGGAGGGGAAGGAGTATAGCGAGAAGTTGATAGGTGAATTCAAGTGGACTGGAAAGATAACAGACCGGAGAAGAAAATATCTGATGGGTGATCTACTATATTCTAGATATTTTTCTCTCCCTTTATGGGTGGTGTGTATGTGTAATTTTCCCTCAATCTCAGGTCCTCCACCAGAGGCCTGGAAGCTTGAGGGTTTGGCACTGTATCCTTGCTGTTCCTAATAATGTGCTCTTCTGGACCGAGATCTCAGATGTTGTTACTGGAATTTGTTAGAACCACTTTCCCAGTCCAGGTGTCACAGCTCAAAGTGCTCCTATCACCACCAGGCTTTAACCTTCCACATCCTTTCTATCTGCTCTTTCAAACCCTGCTATTGTTTCAGCTTCTCATAATCTTTCTTCCTGAAGCTATTGTCATTTGGGATTGCAACATCAATTGCTATTGCTTTCTTCTGTTCCTTGTCCAGTTGTTACGAACCCCGTAACTGGGTCACTTACCAGCAAAGATAGAGAGGTCTGTTGAAGTCTGATGATACGATTTTTAACAGTATTTATTAGTAAAAATACACAAAAATAATATCAATGCAAACATACAGATAATATACGTCGTCAATACTAAATCTAAAGGTGCTGGTATAATAATAATCAATAAGAAATACGGTCTATCGTTGTCTAGGGGATAATGTATTGTCCGATGGAAATATAAAAGTCACTCAGTTCATGCAGGCTGCAGCTTTTGGGGATTGCTGGGTTTGCAATGGTTGGAGAGAGAGAGAGGGATTTGGGAGAAAAACTTGCTGATTCCTTTTATGATTTCGATCCGTCAGGAGTCTCGTTGTCGTGGCCTTTCACTCGTGGCCTCTCCTTTAGCTAAAGCTGTTCTTCCGTGGCGAGCCCGCCAATCCCGGGCAAGGGAAGGACGCACACGAGCCCCCCCCCCCCCACCAGCTGTCGCTATTAAACGCTGTCACGGGATTTCTAGCGTTTCTCCTGGTGTGTCTAAAGGGGTTGTTCCCAAGACCCTCTTTTATCCTTACTCACGGGGTCTCAGATGTCAATCAGGTTGGGATGATACAATCCCTCAACCAGCCCACTCTGGTCATCCCCTGAGGGGCTTCAGTGGATAGTACAGTACTCAATACACAATTCCGATTCCAAGAGACAATGGCCGTTATCAGTGGCTTTGTTTCGCTGAGGCCAGGACACATTCCAAACCTTGTGGATTCTCTCTCATTTCCTGGGTCCCAGACCCGAATTAATAGCGATCTTGCGATTCTCAAAAAGGAGGGGACGACTTTGTACCCTTCGGCCCCTCAGAGTTGTGGCACATTCGTAACACAGTATTAATATGACTGGTTGGCTGGCTAGTACCTGCTTATCAGTCTGCATTTGGAAGTCCCACAGGATCTTAGCTCAATCATTCTCCACTACCTTCTCGGGTGTTTCCCATTTTGGATTTAGGAGTGTCCAATCCATATTCAGCATAGTTGTTCCAATACACAATTCCTGCAACTTGGTTGTGCCGTTCAGTGTATGCTGTCCCTGCCTGCATCTTGCACCCTGCTACTATGTGCTGGATGGTTTCAGTGAATTCCTTGCACAGTCTGCATCTTGGGTCTTGTCTGGTGTGATAGACCCCTGCTTCTATTGCTCTTGTGCTCAGCGCCTGTTCTTGTGCTGCCCCTCAGCCCTGCCATTGGTAGGACTTTCTTATGTCAGTCACCTCCAGTATCTGGTGATGGTACCTCCCATGCAGTGGCTTGTCCTGCCATGGCCTCTGGTTCTCTGGTTCTGCTTCACCTACTTTCATTTCCATATCCCCTGCCTGCTGTCTGAGGTATTCTCCTCGCAGGTCTTCCTTAGGGACCATCTTCCTGACATACTCATGGATGTTTCACATTTCTTCCACGATGGTGGCCTTGACATTTCCAAATCCCTGACCTCCTTTAAACCAGCCACTTGATGTTGGACTTTGGGTGGAATCCTCCATGTACTGTTAGGAGTTACTGGGTCTAAATGTCAGCAACTTCTAATTCATTCCTTGGCCAGCACACTATTGCGACTGGGTATCTGATGACTGGTAGGACGAATGTGTTGATGGTTCTGATCTTATTCTTCCTATTCAGCTGGCTTTTTAGGACCTGTCTCGCTCTTTGGAGGTACTTGGATGTTGCAGCCTTCCTTGTGTCCTCATTGTGGCTTCCATGTGCCTGCAGGATCCCCAGGTATTTGTAGCTGTCCTGCACATCTGGGATGTGGCCTTCAGGGAACTTGACTCCTTCAGTCTTGATGAGTTTGCCTCTTTTCACTACCATTGGCTGCACTTTTCCAGTCCAAATGACATCTCGATGTCTTTGCTGTACACTCTTGTCAGGTGGATTAATGAGTCATTTCTGGCATCAGCTTGATGTCATTCATGTGCAGGAGATGGCTGATGGTCACTCTACTCTTGAGCCTGTACCCATGTCCACTCTGAGATGATCTGGCTGAGGGGGTTCAAGCCTATGCAGGACAGCAGTGGGGATAGTGCATCACCTTGGTATATTCCACATCTGCTGCTCACTTGTGTTATTGGCTTTGAGTTAACTAGCATTCCTCCAATGGCCCATTGAGTTGTTGATGAAGGTCCTTAGTGTCTTGTTGGTCTTGTACAGAGACAGGTACTCCAGGATCCATGTGTGGGGCACAGAGTCAGATGTTTTCTGGTGGTCATTCCAGGATGTGCTTAGGTTGGTTTGCCTGGTCTTGGAGTATTGCATGACTGTTTCGTCTACCAGTAGTTGTTATTTGGAACCTCTGGTTCCATTACCAATCTCCTTCTGAGCAGGTCTCGGGAATTTACACACACGTTCTTCAGCTTGGAGGCAATGGTGCCTGACAGGAGATTCCATGTTGTTGACAGGCAGGTTATAGGCCGGTAGTTTGATGGTGCTGCTCCTTCATTATGAGTACTGTCCTTCCTTGAGTTAGCTGGTCAGGCTGGGAGTCTGTTTCAAGCAGTTGGTTCATTTGAGTTTCCTGCTGTGTACGTAATGCTGTTAGTTTCTTCAACCAATAGGCATGAATCATATCAGGTCTTGGTGATATGCACGTTTTCATACTTGCTACCCATTGCTGGGCACCTAACAGCTGTGATGGTGACTGGCTCTTCCTCTGGGAGATTGTAGAGGCTTGCTTGTAGATCTGTCAGCCACTGGGGGCACTGGTGTTACGTGATGCTCTTTTCTCCCATATACTTGCCTAGTGCTCCTCAGTTGCTGTCTTGGTTGGTTCAGGTACTGGCATGTTGTTACTCTGGAACTGTGTGAATACTTTTCCAGGTTCTTTGGAGAAGAGTGCATTTATTCACATGGCCTCTGCATCCTTAGTGTACCTCTGTAGTCTGGTAACCGGAGCTGTTAACCGTTGCTTAGCACTTTCCAGGGCTTCGACTATGGATATACCTCTGTACTTCCTTAGTGGCCAAGGTGAGTCTTTGATCTTCACACCGTTCTGCAGCTCACTTAGTCTGCTGACCTCCTATATATATAAAAAATAAAAAACTGCTATATTATTCATACATGGTTACATAATGTATATATGGTGGATACTGCCCAGGGTATCAGAGGCAAAACCCTCCCCACCACTGCCACAAGAACGCAGCACTCATTATCAAGGACCCCCACCATCGAGACCATGCACTCTTCTTCCTACTACCATTGGGCAGGAGATTCGGGAGCCTTAGCTCCAAGGGCACCAGGTTCAGACACAGTTACTACCCTACGATCATCAGCGGGGAAAACTTCACTCATCTCAACTGAACAGATTCCACAAACTACAGACTCACTCCACAACACACGTTCTCAGTATTATTTATTTATTGCACAATTTGTCTTCTTTTGCACATTGATCAGTTACCAGCCTTTATTTATAGTTTTAATAATTTCTGTAATATTTATTTATTTTCCAGTAAATACCCACAAGCAAATTGAATCTCTGGGTAGTATATGGTGACATATGCCCACCTTAATAATAAATTTACTTCGACTTTGACATATTTTGATTTTTTTCAACCTAATATAAAGAAAGCATGAGTTGCAGTGATATATGGATTGTATAATAAACAGGCAACTTCCTTAAAAATTCCCAGTTTACGTAGTTTTTAAACTTATTGTAACTAGACAGTCGTAGGTACAAACCATTAAGATTGACAAATTAGTTACACTTCTGTCAATTACGTATCTATTTATTTTGCGATACAGTCAGAGTAGGACCCTTGAGTCCTTCTAGCCATACAGCGCCAGCAACCCCTGAGAAACCCGATTAACCTTAACCTAACCACAGGACAATTTACAATGACCAGTTAACCTAACCGGTACGCCCTTGGACTGTGGGAGGAAACTGAAGGACCCGGAGAAAACCCATGCATTCCACGTGACGGACGTACGGAATGGCACCGGAACTGAACTCTGAACTCTGGAACACTCCAAACTGCAACAGCGTCACACTAATTGCTGCCCTGCATTTGTCAGAAGTTTGAGTACAGATCTGGGCTCGAGCTTCATTACAAGACTAAGTGAGTACTAAACTGTCGGAACTGATGACTTATTCGACACAGAATAAACATGGCGCCATTCAGTGAGCAAAAGGCCAATTCTTCTGAGAGTTCTGCTTAATACTTACCCTCAATCAACAGATTATTTGAATGTTAGCACATTACAGGGCCTTGTTAGGCATGCACTTTCACTGGATTTCCACATTACAACAGTAAATGTTCCTTGAAGGTGCTTAGTTTACTGAAAATCAAGTGAAACCTGTTGAGGTTGTGAATGGCACAAAATGAATTAAAGCTTTTTTTCTCTTGTTTCAAAATGGATTGCCTCCAATCAGGCTACATTCTTGATTGCCATTAGGTTAGCATGTAATAATTTTCACAATAATTACCAATCCACTATGTGTACTAACAATCAGAAAAATAATTTAAGACCATAAGACACTGGAGAAGAATTAGGCCATTCGGCCCATTGAGTCTGCTTCGCCATTTGATCGTTGCTGATCCATTTCCCTCTCATCCCCATTCCCCTGCCTTCTCTCCGTAATCTTTCTCACCCCGACATATCAAGAATCTATCAACTTCTGTCTTAAACTCAATCAATGAGCCTATGGAGATTCACCACCTTCTGGCGAAAGAAATTCCTCCTCATATGCATTCTAAATGGATGTTCTTCTATTCGAAGGTTGTGCTCTCTGGTTCTAAACTCCCCCCACTATAGGAAACATTCTCTCCACATCCACTCTATCTAGGCTTTTCCACATTCGATGAGTTTCAATGTAATCCCCCCCTCATTCTTCTAAATTCCAGTGACTGCAGGCCCACAGTTTTGGGAGTGCCTATTGCAGCTGAGCAAACAATAACATGAAATAAGACTCACTAACTTTTCAAACCCTTGCAAGCATAATTAAAATTCATTACTTGTTAAAAGTGTTTCACAACTCCTTGGTTTTTTGGAACAACGGAACAGGAGATGACAATCCTGATGTCCTATTTTGCATGTAATTTATTACATCCTGTGGTTTAACGTTTCTTAACCCTAATCATCACAAAAGGTTTACTTTTTGGCTGGTTGGATCCAAAAATACAATTTCCAACAGAAAATGTTGGAAGGGTGTTTTCAAAGCCTCCTTGAGAAAACGTAACCCCCAGGCCCAAGACCATTTGAAGTGCAGAAAGGGCTGAGTCATGATGGGAAAACATAAAGGTCAAGTACAAGCAGTGAGCGGAGCTACAATTTTTCAAACAGGCTGCACAGAAATATGCCTTTAAAGACCACCCACCACATCTGCAGATTCTGCTTGACTATCGGGCACTTTGAGGCCTACAGCCCACTGATCTAGAATGGAAGAAAGTCATCTGGTTACCCAAGGAACTACCTAAAGAGGGAAAAGAAGAAAAAGTTAACCACACCCCTTGTAGTAAGAAGGTTGCTAAAAAATTGCGATTTCGGCTCTGGTGAAAATTTCCAGCTAATGGCAGGCTGTGTCAGCCAAATATGATACTACATCATGGTGCAGCATTCTGTTTAGGGACAAGCTAAAACTTACAGCACTGTCAAGTGGGCTTAATGAGGCGTTACCATCCAGGACATGTCCTCTTTTCATTACTACCATCAGGGAGAAGTGGAGGAGACAAAGTGCGCATTGAATGTTTTAGGAATAGCTTATTCCACTCTACCATCAGATTTGTGAAAGGTCCATGTACGCTATGTCACGTTTCCTTTTTTGAACTATTTATTTATTTTGTCTCATAGTAATTTTTTTCTATCTTGCACTTTACGGCCGTCACAAAACAACAAATTTCCCGACCCATGTCAGTGATAATAAACCTGCTTCTGACTCTGATACTGAAATGTTATCTATCTATTTGGCAATACTACTGAACATATTAGGACGTCATTATTCTGTTTCTTCACATCAAAAATGTTATATCATGTACTAAAATGGAATTGGAAATCAATATTTAATGTCTATATATCATACATATGGTCTTGGGAGCCCTACCTTAATTATTTGTACCTTGTTATCTGAGAAAATAAAATTATCATCTTTTTACAAAAGCTTTGAGAAAGTTGGTGCATGAATGCAATTTTTAAGCAGTCAGTTGGATAGAATACATCAATACACAGAAGCAACATAATAATTCACTCTGCGGAACTTTTTTTTCTTGTGGATAATTTCGCACTAGGGATAATTACACAATCTTGACCATAGGTCTTGTGCAATATGTTAATAGACAATAGACAGTAGGTGCAGGAGTAGGCTATTCGGCCCTTCTAGCCAGCACCGCCATTCACTGTGATCATGGCTGATCATACACAATCAGTATCCCGTTCCTGCCCTCTCTCCATATCCCTTGACCCCACTATCTATAAGAGCTCTATCTAACTCTCTCTTGAATGCATCCAGAGACTTGGCCTCCACTGCCTTCTGGGGCAGAGCATTCCACATATCCACCACTCTCTGGGTGAAAAAGTTTTTCCGCATCTCTGTTCTAAATGGCCTACCCATTATTCTTAAACTGTGGCCTCTAGTTCTGGACTCACCCATCAGCGGGAACATGCTTCCTGCCTTGTGAACCTACACTGCACTCCCTCAATAGCAAGAATGTCCTTCCTCAAATTTGGAGACCAAAACTGCACACAATACTCCAGGTGGGGTCTCACCAGGGCCCTGTACAGCTGCAGAAGGACCTCTTTACTCCTATACTCAATTCCTCTTGTTATAAAAGCCAGCATGCCATTAGCTTTCTTCACTGCCTGCTGTACCTGCATGCTTGCTTTCATTGACTGATGTACAAGAATACCTAGATCTCGTTATACTTCCCCTTTCCTAACTTGACTCCATTTAGATAGTAATCTGCCTTCCTGTTCTTGCCACCAAAGTGGATAACCTCACATTTATCCACATTAAACTGCATCTGCCATACATTTGCCCACTCACCCAACCTGTCCAAGTCACCCTGCATTCTCATAACATCCTCCTGACATTTCACACTGCCACCCAGCTTTGTGTCATCAGCAAATTTGCTAATGTTACTTTTAATCTCTTCATCTAAATCATTAATGTATATTGTAAACAGCTGCGGTCCCAGCACCGAACCTTGCGGTACCCCACTGGTCACAGCCTGCCATTCCGAAAGGGACCCATTAATCACCTCTTTGCTTCCTGTCAGCCAGCCAATTTTCAATCCATGTCAGTACTCTGTCCCCAATACCATGTGCCCTAATTTTGCCCACTAATCTCCTATGTGGGACTTTATCAAAAGCTTTCTGGAAGTCCAGATACACTACATCCACTGGCTCTCCCTTGTCCATTTTCATAGTTACATCCTCAAAAAACTCCAGAAGATTAGTCAAGCATGATTTTCCCTTCATAAATCCATGCTGACTTGGACTGATCCTTCTACTGCTATCCAAATGTGTCGTAATTTCCTCTTTTATAATTGACTCCAGCATCTTTCCCACCACTGACGTCAGACTAACCGGTCTATAATTCTCTGTTTTTTCTCTCCCTCCTTTCTTGAAAAGTGGGACAACATTAGCCACCCTCCAATCAGCAGGAACTGTTCCTGAATCTATAGAACATTGGAAAATGATTACCAATGCGTCCACAATTTCTAGAGCCACCTCTTTAAGTACCCTGTGATGCAGACCATCAGGTCCCGGGGACTTATCAGCCTTCAGACTCAACAGTCTATCCAACACCATTTCCTGCCTAATATAAATTTCCTTTAGTTCATCCTTTACCCTAGTTCCTTTGGCCACTATTACATCTGGGAGATTGTGTCTTCCCTAGTGAAGACAGATCCAAAGTACCTGTTCAACTCATCTGCCATTTCCTTGTTCCCCATAATAAATTCACCCGTTTCTGTTTTCAATGGCCCAATTTTGGTCTTAACTATTTTTTTGCTATTCACATATCTAAAGAAGCTTTTACTATCCTCCTTTATATTCTTGGCTAGTTTACCTTCGTACCTCATTTTTTCTTGGCGTATTGCCTTTTTTGTTATCTTCTGTTGCTCTTTAAAAGCTTCCCAGTCCTCCGGTTTCCCGCTCATCTTTGCTATGTTATACTTCTTCTCTTTTATTTTTATACTGCCCTTTACTTCCCTCGTCAGCCACAGCCACCCCTTACTCCCCTTAGGATCTTTCTTCCTCTTTGGAATGAACCGATCCTGCACCTTCTTCATTATTCCCAGAAATACCTGCCATTTTTGTTCCACTGTCTTCCCTGCTAGGGTATTGTTCCATTGAACTTTGGCCAGCTCCTCCCTCATAGCTCCATAATTCCCTTTGTTCAACTGCAATACTGACACATCCGATTTTCCCTTCTCCTTCTCAAATTGTAGGTTAAAACATATCATATTATGGTCACTACCTCCTAATGGTTCCTTTACCTCGAGGTCTCTGATCAAATCTGGTTCATTGCACAACACTAAATCTAAAATTGCCTTCTCCCTGGTAGGCTCCAGTACAAGCTGTTCTAAGAATCCATCTCGGAGGCACTCCACAAACTCCTTTTCTTGGGGTCCAGTACCATTCTGATTCTCCCAGTCTACCTGCATGTTGAAATCCCCCCATGACAACAGTATCATTACCTTTGCGACATGCCAATTTTAACTCTTCATTCATCTTACACCCTACATTCAGACTGCTGTTTGGGGGCCTGTAGATAACTCCCATTGGGGTCTTTCTACCCTTAGAATTTCTCAGTTCTATCCATACTGACTCTACATCCCCTGATTCTATGTCCCCCCTCACAAGGGACTGAATATCATTCCTCACCAAAGTTGGACCAGGTACTGTCGTCAACACACTAGTAAAAAGCATTTGAGGTATGGAATTTAACATATATAACACATCACAAAATCTTGAATGCACTCATTCAGGTTCACCCCAATAAGGTGCAGAAGGAATGAGACTTTTCTGGTTGGGCATTAACTAATAGATGGTAAGTGACAGATCTTATTTTCTGTCTAGTGCCCTCTTTGAACTCTCCCACTTGCAAAGAGTTCTCCACTGAGTGATAAGCCGTCAAAATTGTAATATTAATGTTCTGATGATCTATTTTGGTGACATTTGCTATCTTTTTTCATGTGAAGTGTGAGTTAATTGAGGTGAGAGATGGTGTTGAAACATATTTTTACTTCAACTGTCCATTATCAGCAGGGACGAATGTAGGTCAGAGGATAATGATGGAGCAATTTCAGAAGAGTTCCAGCCACTATCCTAGCACGATATGTTTTCATTTTCCAGCAACTGGCATACAACCAGCCTTTCAAATGTGTGATTTCTGGTTTGGTTACTTATTGTCTCTTTAAGTTGCCGACACTTTGGGCTGGATTTACCGCTCATTCATGGTTAATGGACAGCAAACCAAGTTTACTCTGTGTATTTCTAATATTTCATCAGAGACCACAGATTTGGCATGTGTGGGAAAATGATCAGGGGAACAATGAACAGTGGAAGGGAGGCTGAACATTGCAGAAGAGCAGGAAGGACTTTTAATAAGTTATAAATGTACCAAAGTTTTTTTTCTTGTTTCGCCTGTTGGGCATTTGCTTTGTAGATTGTGCTATGTGCGCTTGATTTAATTTGTTATGGCCTGTAGAACTCTGTTGTAGTATGAATGCAATCCTGTGAACATCGTGTTGTTGTTATCACATCACTTCAGAAACTACATGTGCTTATAAAAAAGAAAAAAAAACCATTCTAAATACAGATTTAATGACTAGCTTACTATTCACAAATGTTTTACTGTGAATTTTTGTGAAGTGCAGCTAGCAGATCAGTGGGTGTTTGCAGCTGGGTGGCAAATTTGGCAGTGATAATTTCTTACAGCTGAAAGACAGAGCATAATGATTGAAAATTAGGTGGACTCTCTTGCTAAGAGGGACCACAGACCAGTTCCCAGTCAGAAAATAATACAAAATAGAAAGGGGTTGTTCCGAATGTAATTTCTTCAGCAACCAGTGCATCATATTATTAAATAAATTTATGTGACTGAACAAACCCAACTGATAGTAATGTTTGCAATTGGTAGTCATTAGACTGCTCTTAAAATGAGCAGTTTTCACTGAAATGTTGGTACTTTAATGCCAGGTGTTTTCAAATCGTCCTTGGCTCGTAAACTTCCTGAACCTGAGTGACAAAGACCTCCCATTTATCTCTGATGAAATGAGAGAGTGGTCAAGAAACAGATAAAGTATGCCGATTGTTCCATGCCCAGACTGCATTCCAGGAAATCTGACCACTTTGCTGTCCTTCTAGCTGCATACTGGCAGAAGCTGAAGAGCAAAACTCTAGAGATAGGGACATCAAAGAGGAGATTGCAGGAGACAGAGGACTGGCTACAAGATTGCTTCAAGTCGCTGAATGGGGCTATGTTCAAGGACTCATCTGTGGATCTGAATGAATACACCATGGTTGTCATGAACTTTATTAAAACAGTTGTAGAGGAGTGTGAACCCACAAAATCATTCAGAGTCTTCTCCAACCAGAAGTCCTGGATGAACCATGAGATCCAAAATCTGCTAAGGGCCAGATTGGAAACATTCAAGTCTAGTGACCAAGAAAATTACAAGAGGCCCCAGTACAATCTCTGCAAAGCCATCTCACAGGCAAAGTGGCAATTCCAAACTAAGCTTGAATCAATGAAGGTTGTTCAACAGTTCTGGCAGGGTTTGAATGCCATCGCCTCTTATAAAGTTAAATCAAGCAAAAGGCAACAACAAGGTTTTGCTTCCCGATAAGCTCAATGTAAACCACGGTCCTGAAAAATGTTGTCTCATTTTTACTGTGCACTGTACCAGCAGTTATGGTCGAAATGACAATAAAAGTTGACTTGACTTGACTTGAAAACATGGAAGATCCATCACGAGCTCCCAGATCCCCCAATGATCCTGTGATTTCAGTCTCTGAGGGTGATGTACAAGCAGCCTTCAGGAGGGTGAACCCACTTAAAGCACAAAGCCCTGACGGGATACCTGGCCAAGTACTGAAGACCATGCTGAATAACTGGCTGGAGTGTTCACTGACATGATTAACCTCTCACTCTGGCAGTCTGAGGTACCCACTGCTTCATACCCACTTTGCTTATCCTGCTGCCTCAGAAGAATGTAGTAACCTGTCTCGATGTCTTTCACCCAGTTGCAATTGCATCCCATCCACTGTGATGATCTAGTTTGGTGATGAAACGTATCAGCTCCTGCCTGAGAAGCAACTTCGATCTGCTCCAATTTGTCTACCAGATCAACAGGTCCACACCAGATGCCATCACATTGGCTCTTCACTTAATCCTGGAACATCCAGACAGCAAAGCTGCAGACGACATCAGCAAGCTCTTTATTGACTACAGCTTGACATTCAATACCTCATCCCCTCAAAATTAATCAATAAGCTTCAAGATCTTGGACTCAGTATATCCTTGTCCAATTGGATCCTTGACTTCCTCACTCGCAGACCCCAATCAGTTTCATTTTGGCAACAACATCTCTTCCCTCTGCACAGGTACAGCACAAGGCTGCGTGCTTGGCCCCTTGCTGCACTTAATTTATACTTATGACTGTGAGCACAGCCCCAAAGCCATATTCAAGTTTGCTGACAACACTACTTTGTCGGTTGAATCAAAGGTGGTGATGAGCCACCTGTAGGAGGGAGAATGAAAATCTGCTGAGTGGTGCCAAGGCAACAACCTCTCCTTCAATGTCAGCGAGACCAAGGGGATGATTATTGACTTCAGGAGGAGGAACCAGAGGTCCATGATCCAATCCTCATCAGAGGATCGGAGGTGCAGAGGGTCAGCAAATTTGTGTCAGTGTTAATATTTGAGAGGACCTCTCCTGGGCCTGGTCCGTAAAGGCAATTACAAAGGTGGCCACAGCTGCGCCTCTACTTCCTTCGAAGTTTGCGAAAATTCAGCATGACATCTAAAACTTTGACAAACTTCTAGAGATGTGCGGTGGGGAGTATATTGATTGACTGCATCACAGACAGCTATGGCAACATCAATGCCTTTGAATGGAAAATCTACAAAATGCAGTGGATATGGTCCAGTCCATCACAGGTAAAGCCTTACCCACCATTGAGTACATCCGCACTGCTATTGCAGGGAAGTAGCATCCATTATCAAGTTCCCACACCACCAGGTCATGCTCTTAAACTAAAGGGGATAACTTCACTGGACTTCTCTCGCCCCATCACTGAAATGTTCCCACAACCAATGGACTCACTTTCAATGATTCTTCATCTCATGTTCTCGATATTTATTGCTTATTTATTTATTACTATTATTTATTTCTTTTTGTACTTGCAGAGCTTGTTGTTTTTTGCACACCGGTTGAACACCAAAGCTTCACTGATTCAACTTATGATTGTTATTCTATTATGGATTTACTGAGTATGCCCACAAGAAATGATTTTCAGATTTCTATATGGTGGCATGTCTGCACTTTGATAATAAATTTACTTTGAACTTGATCTTTAAGCAACTATCTAACTATACCTCTTCCCCAACCCCCACCTTTTTATTCTGACATCTTCCCCCTTCCTTTCTGGTCCTGAAGAAGGGTCTCAGCCCAAAACAGCGACTGTTGGCTCATTTCCATGGATGCTGCCTGCCCTGCTGAGTTCCTCCAGAATTTTTTGTGTGTTGCTCTGGATTTCCAGCATCTGCAGAATTTCTTGTGTTTATATAAACAACAATGTGAGTTGCTCGAGTTGGATTCAGACTTTTAAGTAAACTGCTGAGTTGTATCTCTGGACAGACCGTGCGAGAACAAACCCTTTCCTGTGGACTGATCTAAATGATCTTTTATGTAAACTAGAGGTTAAGATTACATTATAAGGAATGCATTGTTTGGCATCATAGGGCTTTTAATTTTATATTATCTCTGGTAATTAATTACCAGGAAATAGAGGCTGTTTTTATTCTACTTGCTTTTGGTTGATAACATTTAACATTTTGATAAGGGATCTGTTATTCTGCCACCCTCTTCCAGTCTGAAAATCAGCATTTAGGTAACTCATTGACCCATAAGTTAAAATCGAGATGATTTTGGAAAAAGCCTTGTGGTATTTTATAAAAATTCTCTCCAAATTAACAGTTAATAAGATGCTAAAAACCATTTTAAAATTACAAGAATATTTTATGCCCTAAATTTATAAGGGAAGGTTGGTTTAAGTGGTGAACTGGCCTGTGCTCACAAGTTTTTGTGATCTTGATTGGAACAGTCACAGTTTGGTATGGCAACTGCTCAACCCAAGGCTGCAAGAGGTCTCTCTTGGTCAGGTCGACCATGGATGTTGTATCCTAGGTGGCTAGATATACAAGCCAGGGCAGTACAATGAGGAAAGAATGCAGCAAGTGCCCCCCTCCACGCATCTGATGAACCCAAAAGAACGGCAGAGACTGATACAGTTTGACACCAGCAAAATCACAGGAGTTGCCAGTCAGCATTGAACTCAACATAGGACTGCCTTAGGACTCCAGCTCCAGATTTTTCCCTCGGGGTTTACTCCCACGAGTAGGTACAGCTGCAAGGCAGCGGAGGTTTAAAATCAGAGCATATTCCTTATCCTAAATGAAACATAGAAACATAGAAAACCTACCGCACAATACAGGCCCTTCGGCCCACAAAGTTGTGCCAAACATGTCCCTACCTTAGAAATTACTAGGCTTACCTATAGCCCTCTATTTTACTAAGCTCCATGTACCTATCTAAAAGCAGCTTAAAAGACCCTATCGTATCCACCTCTACCACCGTTGCCAGCAGCCCAATCCACGCACTCACCACTCTCTGAGTAAAAAACTTACCCCTGACATCTCTTCTGTACCTACTCCCCAGCACCTTAAACCTGTGTCCTCTTGTGGCAACCATTTCAGCCCTGGGAAAAAGCCTCTGACTATCCACACAATATCCACATGATGGATGATTTTCCAACCAGGCTGATGAGCCCTATCTACCTGAAGCAACTGGCTTTAAGGTGCTAGTAACTTGCCTTTGCCCCCTCTCCTGTCAGTAAAAACAGTTCCACCGGGTTTAGTAGCTGGGTCACATGTGAAGGCCAGGAGCTGGACTTGGTTGTCAGAGGCTATTTTGAGGCGCACGCAATTGGGAGCATTTAGTAGGTAGTGGGAGCTTATCCCTACTAACATCACTGGCTGCAACAACCTTAAGGAACAAAGACTGCAAGAAATTGCAGCGAATTGTGTGTTGAGTCTGCCTACACTGCCTGCTCCCTTGGGAAATCAGCTAATATCATAATGACCCCTCCTGCCCCAGTAATTCTCTTTACCCCCCACAAGTTTCCCATCAGGTAGATGATACAAAATCCTGAGAGAATGAACCACCTGACTCAAGGCCAGCTTTGAGCCTACTGTTACCAAACTCTTAAATGGACCTCTCACTTGCTAAATGATAAAATCTTGAACTCTTGATCTCCCAGTCTATCTTGTCATGCTTCTTGCATTTCTTCACGCTCCTTCACTTAATCTCTCTAACTGCACTGCAGTTTCACTACAAGTGCAACTCTACATTCTGTCCTGACGAAGGGTCTCGGCCCAAAACATCGACAGTGCTTCTTCCTATAGATGCTGCCTGGCCTGCTGCGTTCCACCAGCATTTTATGTGTGTTGTCTATGTTCTGTATTCTTTCTTCATGTATGGTATGATCTGTCTGGATAACATGCAAATCAAAAGCTTTTCACTGTATCTCAATGCATTTCATAATAATAAACCAATTCCAGCATAAAAGCTAATTAATTAACAAAGATATGGTATATTTCACATAATGATACAAATAAATTTTGATTGATTTACACTAAGATGTATTTTTTTTAAACGTTCACAGAGAATTCTCTAAGCTTACCCAATGAGTTCTGCAAAATGGAAGGTTAGACTCTCCATCTTTATGGCACAGAAGCATAGTGGTTAGCACAACACTTTACAGTCCAGGTGAACTGGGTTCATTTCCCGCCGCTACCTGTAAGAAAGTTGTCCGTTCTCCCTTTGACCACATGGGTTTCCTCCGGGTGCTCCGGTTTCCTCCCACAGTCCAAAGACGCACCAGATATAGGTTGATTGGTCATTGTAACTTGTCCTGTGATTAGGCTAGGGTTAAATCAGTGCAGCTTGAAGGGCCGGCAGGGCCTATTCCAGGCTGTAGCTCAATAAATAAATAGTTCAAAGTAAATGTTATTGTGTGTGTCTGCCCTTAACTCCTAGTGGAGTCGTCGGGGCGCTGTCATGACAGGCTTTTTGGTGATTGCTCATTGTACGACGTGTCTTGGGCATCTGAAACCTGGCGGAGCCCATCCCTCTCCAGGTTTTTTTTTACGAGGTTGAGTTGCTAGTTCGACACTCAACCCAGGCACGAATAGAGAGCGTGCAAGGGAGCCGGCCAGATTCGAACTCGGGACCTTTTGCCCTGAAGTCCAGCACTGATGCCACTACACCACCAGCCGGTAGAAATGTTATTATCAAAGTACTTTGTACAAATATATCGCCATATACAGCCCTGAGATTCATTTTCCTGTGGGCATACTCAGCATATCTATAGAATAGTAACTACAACAGGATCAATGAAAGGTCAAATAGAGTGCAGAAGGCACATATTGCACAAATGCAAATATAAGTAAATAGTAATAAATAACGAGAGATAACAAGATAAAGGGGCCTTAAGGTGAGTTCATTGGTTGAGTGAATATCTCAATGGATGGACAAGTGAGTGTAGTTACGCCCTTTTTTCAAGAGCTTGATTGTTGAAGGGGAGTAACTGTTCTTGACAAAGGGTCTCAGCCTGAAACGTCGACAGTGCTTCTCCCTATAGATGCTGCCTGGCCTGCTGTGTTCACACCAGCATTTTGTGTGTTTTGTTTGAATTTCCAGCATCTGCAGATTTCCTTGTGTTAACTGTTCTTGAACCAGGTGGTGGGAACCTAGTAAGATTTATTTTGGTGTGTTGTCTGTATCTACATACATGTGATACCACTCTAAGCAAGGTTTTCATTGTATCTGTGCCTCACATTATTTGGGCATAGGACAATAAACTCAACTTGTCTTGAAAAAGTTGTAAACAAGATGATCTGGCCAATAGGAATTGAATGGGAGTTGGAGCAGTCAGTAGTTCCCTATTCTGGTTACCCTCTCACCCCTTCACTTCTCCTCACCTACCCATCACCTCTCTCTAGTTCCTTTTCTTCCCTTTCTTCTATGGTCCACTATCCTCTCCTATCAACTCCTTCTTCTCCAGCCCTTTACCTCTTCCTCATATCCCTGCTCAGCTTCTTTACCCCAGCTTCTCTCCTCACCTGGCTTCAATTATCACCTGCCATCTACCAATGCCCACTTGGATTCTCTGCAGAAATCTGTGAAACATGACAAAAGCTTATTAATGACAGTGCTATGGTGTGTTATTAACCTCTTGATCTCTGGGAAGATAATCAGATTTTAAAGATAATCTCCCTAAAGCACACAGTAGTGCAGCATAAAGTGCTTGCTTTAGGTGGTGCGTGAAAACATGTGGAAGGACGATCGATTTCTATTCACTGTGGCTCGGTGCCTGCCACCCATTCTCATATCTCACCCCGCCCGATTTGAAATGTATCAGGCAGCAACCTGGCTGTTTCTTTACCATTTGTCTGTTTTTTACGAGACCGAGTTGCTAGCTCTATGCTCAACCCAGCATGGATGGTAAGTGTGCAAGGAACCGGCGAGATCTGAACCTGGGACCACTCGCCTCGAAGTCCGGTGTGGATGCCACTGGGATACCCACCCACATGGTCTCCATAATCTTGACTTCTGAAAGCAGACTGGTATCTGCTATTCACAAGATATTGATACCACATTGCAGACCCTTTCATTGCCTTGTCATTCATTATCAATTCTTCCAGTCATTTCCACTCCCCTGCCTTCTCCCCATACCCTTTGATGCCATGGCTAATCAAGAACCTGTCTATCTCTGTCTTAAATGCACCCAGTGACTTGGCCTCCACAGCCGCTTGTGGCAACAAATTCCACAGATTCACCACCACCTGACTAAAGCAATTCCTCTGCACCACCAGTCCAAATGCACGCCCCTCAAACCTGAAGCTGTGCCCTCTTCTAGAACCTCCCCCCCCCACCATGGGAAGAAATTTTGCCATATCTAATCTGTTCAGGCCTTTTAATATTTGGAATGTTTCTATGAGATCCCCCTTCATTCTCCCGAACTCCAGGGAACACAGCCCAAGAGCTGCTAGATATTCCCCACATGGTAACCCCCCCCATCCCCGAACCACCCCCTGCGAATTCCCTCTGAACCCTCTCCAACGTCAGCACATCCCCCCTAAAATAAGGAGCCCAAAACTGAACACAACACTCGAAGTGTGATCTTTGCAAAATATGCAGCAAGTTTTCCTATGAGTGATCAAGGAATTTTGTAAGTTGCCCCTTAAATTTCCAATTTGTGGTGGCATTAGAGGAAGCTTGAGCCAAGTGACCTAAGATATTATCAGGTGTGCATCTAACTCCAGGAAAATGCCAAGCAGGCTATGGCGAATGTGCCTAGAGCAACTTAAAAGCCAGTTACGTGTTAACAATATTCACAAATGATTTCTAGATTTTAATTTGCCAAGGCTGATCAGCATTTTGGATGGATTGCTAAGTACGTTCACGACTGATCTCAATGTGATAGGCAATGAATCCTTAACATATTAGCTCAAGAGCAGCCCAATTAGTCCATCATATTTTTATGAGTTCTGTGATCCCATCAAGACAATTTAACTATTACTCTATTTTCCCAAATTTATTATTACTTCTTTGAGCATTTCTCTAATTCTGCCTTAAACGCTGTTCTTAAGCTGTGATCACTTGTGGTAATGCTTTCCATATTCCATCAACAATTTTGAAACTACTTGTCCTCTTTTCGGCAGTTGCTATTCCCGTGTGAGATTCCAAACGCCATTCACCCATATCTGACCTGACAGTGATACCTTGTTCCTGGCTGACAGGAACTATGCCTGAGTGGCTTCAGCTGTTTCTTTCCTTTGATCATGGCTGTTGCTTTGGGGGGAGTGGGGGTGGGAAGGGAAGGGCAGTTGGCGCGCGGAGGGAAGAACTTGACTTTCGTTTGGTTTCTCACTTCAGCAATATGCACAGGATGAAATTGAGAAGTCTGTGTATTAGCTGACATGCAGTACAGCCACCAAACGCAAAACAGGCATTTTATTTATGTATTACATACTTGGAATATACAAGTTAATAAACTTCCCTTTGAGCAGACATAACTGGGAATTCATTTTAAAGTTTGGTTTACTGCTGGAATTTCCCAGAGGGATCAGGGAACAAAATACAACAGCTCTGCTGAAAGACACTTAGAAATGGGTAAAATAAAATGAAATAAAAATGCTGGCAAAAGAATATTACAGGGGACATTTAGTCCTCTTTTATGTTGCATTTTATGCTCTCGTGAATACCCATACTATTCTTTGTCAAAAACTGTAAGTCTCAATTACAATAAATATAGGGATATCCCCTGAGAGTTATTGGATTGCTAAGAATTTGAGGGTCACAGACTTTGATCTGCAATTTAACTGAGTTGCTCCATAATTTGAGTTTCCACTTTGGTCCGACGTTTCTGACCTAAAATTACCTAGAGGAGCAGGTTGATCTCCTTGGAGGACTAATTATGCACTGGCCCCAAGTTTTACCGAGAAACCCCGCACCAGATGCAGGTCACCTATGATGGCTGCCCACTCTTTCTTGCAATCTTGTTTGCGTACAGATGGCCCCGGAGAAGGAGCAAGCAGGGTTTGCCTGGTCCACTGAATGGGCAGACGGTGCTAAAATTGAATCTGTGGATGTTAGCAATAACAAAATTATTTACGTTTCCAAGTTTCCTGTTTTATGATTTTACTTCCTTTATAGTTGAACCATTTTGAAAAGGGGATTTTGTTTTCTGTTGGACGTAATTTATTGCAATAGTTGAGAAAAAGCACATTGTTGGCAGTGTAACGCATAGGAAAGTCATTAACCTGCGACAAAATTTGATTCAAAGGTTTACGGCATATTACTTATTATTAGTGGTAGAAAGGTCTCGATAGGTTTCCCTTTATTCACATTCATTTTTCAGGATTTGAGCACTGCTGACATTTACTGTCTACTCCTAAATGCTCCAGAGAAAGTAGTGTTGAGCTGTCTTCTTGAACTGCTGCAGGGGTGAAAGACGGTCCAGAATGCTGTTAGATCAGGAATTTTAGGACTAGTCCAAGGGCAGGTGACTTGGAGTGGAATCTGTGTCAGTGGTATGTCTATATGTTTGCTGCTTCTGTCCGCACATCAAACAGTACAGCACAGGAACACATCCTTTGGGCTGTGATGCTGTGCTGAACTAATGGAACACCTAACTAAACTAATTCTTTTTGCCTACACAATATCCACATTCTTCCATTATCTGCATATTTACGTGCCTATCTGTGGCAGAGATAGAATGGGTTTGGGAATTATTGTCAAACTCGCCTGCCGGTGCATTTTGTACATGGTACACACTGTGTGTTTGTAGTGCAGCAAATTAATAACTAGGGTAGTTGATGGGGTGTCAGTTAAGTGAGCTGCTTTGCCCAAGATAGCGAGCACGATTATTAATTATGAAATCTGTGAACACATCATCCTTTTCTGTCTGCTCTTTATGATTTTCATTTTGTAAATTCCCCGTCCCTTTTGATTTCTTTTTCCTTTTTAAATCCAGGGTTAAATTCCTAGGCACAGAAAAAAAAGTTTCTTGACTTTTGCACTGAAAAAGTTATCGTTTGCATTCCTCTTGATGATTACTGCTGCATCTTTTTGTCTGAGCCATTCCTCTGTTTTTTTTTTAAGCCCTGGACTGTAATTTGTAAAAGCAACTGTTTTGAAGAAAAAAAGGGAAGTTTAAATTGAATCAGAATGTTGCCCTGGAGGTTTGACAATATGCTCCAGACCCTCAGTTGCCCACTAGTTACAGAAGCCTTTGAACAGGCTGATGGACACCACATGCTTCCTCTCCAAGGACACCCAAGCACATATGTAAGGAAAATGATAGGCAGCTGGAATGAATGACTCCATCACCAGCTTAGCGTTGTCCTATATAGATAACAACTATAGATTTCCCATTTGTGTTTCGTAGTGCATAAAATTAATATATGGGAAGCAATCTGGAGTTTAATCTCGCGTGCAATTTTTTAAAAAAATGCATTTAACTATGCACATTTAAACTATCTTTATAAAATCTGTAGTTTTTTATTGAATTGCGTTTGTCTGGGAAATGTGCTTATTGGCATGCTGGAGGAATTTTCATGTGAGATAGACGTGGAATTTTCTTTATCTCCTTTGTTTCCTTTTTTGATGGGGAACTGAGTTATGTGGAGACTGGAGAGGCTAAGCTTGTTCTTTATGGAGCTGGAAATGTTAATGTGAGCTTTAATAAAGGCATTCAACAGGAGAAGAGAAGCAGGTTTCATAAAATCATAGAAATTAATGACGTGCAAAGAGCCTATTCTGTCCATCATATTAACCGATAAAGCTACTCGGACTAAACCTACTTTGTAGTTGCCAGATTTTTATTGGTAATTGGCGTCTCGTTGCCAGATGTAACGAGATATGGTGAAGGGGCAACATTCCAAACAGTACCTCGAGGCAGTTCAAAGGGTAATAACAATAACTGGCTGCAATATGACGTTGCAGCAACGGAGAAAGTGCAGTGCAGGTAAACAAATGAAGTGCAAGGGCTTTGACGAGGGAGTTGGTTAGTGACCATGATGAGTTCATCGGGTTTTTTTTTAAGTAGGATGATTTTTTTCTACCTCCATTATTACCCTTAGTCGCAGTGAGATTCCACCGCCCCTAGAACTCCCCTTTAATCCTTCTCTTTATGGACTCCTCCCAAGCTTCTGAAAGGAGGAAGGTCCACCGGCAGGAGTTTCACAGAGTGTTGGAGGGTTGCGGATACAGTGTCAAAGGCAGATGCTTGTTACAGTGCCTGTGCCTTTAAAAGTTTGCCCGTTGCGTAGAGCTTCATGAATGAAGCCACATGACAAAACATCATCTGACGTCTGGCCTCGGCACAAGCGCAAACAACGAGTGGGGGGAAATTCCTTCAATTGCAAAAGGGGGAAAAACAGGCCTTTTGGCTGTCCAGGTCTGCTTCAAACCCACTCCGAAGGGTCGGGGAGCTTCTCAGGAGTCGGTGAGTAAGCGAAAGGTGGGGTTTGGTGGGATTAAGGGGACAGAAAAGGCGCGGTGTTTTGCTGAGTGTGCAAACGCAATGAGTGTGTGTGTGTGTATGATAGGGAGGGAGGGAGGGAGGGAGAGAGCTGCTGACTCATCAGCGGATCACAGCAGCCTGAGTCAGGCAGCCTGGCCACTGGGTTTTGCAATGGAGGCAGAGCGGGGATTGAGACTGCTTCACACAGAGGGGCTACTCCTCACCACCCCGTGCCCTCCTCTCTCGTTTCCTCCCCTTCCCGCTCTCTCTTCCTTCTCCTGTCTCTCCCTTCCTCTCTCTCTTTCTCTCATGCCTCTGCTCAGTCTGGAACACACACGTTGGACGAGAGGCTGCTGCCTGACTCCCGAGTTCCCTACACACTGAAACCAGTTACCATTCCCGATCTTCAGTGGAGAGAGAGTAGGGCACAGACAATGTGTAATGTGATAGCACTTGCCTGAAAATACATAACGTTCACAGGAGAGCTGCTGACTCAGGGTACCGACTCTGGCAGCAGACTGTTGTCCTATTCGGGATTAAAAGGGGATATGATCATTCCGGTAACTGATGTGCATCTGACTGGGTTCCTTATCTGTCAGGTGATTTTTGAAGTAACTGCACGGAATAGTTAATTTTTGAGAATATGGAGTTCCTTTAGGGAAAACAAAATCATTCCTTTATTGGGAAAAACACACCACTTTCTGGTGTAAAACTGATCAATGGGTTATGTCTCAGTGGGGGATTTTATGTGAGCAAAATACACCAGCTGACTCAGCACTGATTAGTGAAGGTACACTGAGTAATGGATTCAGTTAGATAGTTCTAGATTTGTGACAATGGCACAAATATGAGGGTGGATATTGGATGGGGAAACGTAACTTGTCTGCTGGGTCTTGTGATAATATGCTGTAATTGGTACGGAAATGTGACCCAGTGCATGTCTCAGTTCAATTATTATTGTGACTTCAGTCTGGCATTTTATAGTGCCAAAGTGAAAATGATTAATTATTTGTGTCAATACTTCAAATGCACTTTTTGGTAGATACAAGAAGTGATTCTCACTAAGATTTCAGGATCCTCTTACTTAATCAGAAGCCTTGTTGTAATCAGTGAACAGGTAAAGCTTGTACCAGTTCAATAACTTTTGTGTGTAATGAATTCTCTTAATTGATGCATGTTACAATTTTACACTTCTGTGTGTATTTTGAAGTTGCCTTTTCATAAAAGGTACTCCCAACATTTTGATTCTTAAGCCTCCGGTGTGCCACATGTTGGCAGCTATTAAACTCGATGCCTTTTTTTTTGTGTAGCACGTGTTCCATTGGTATGCAAGAGTAGTTTTGGGAAGTCTTAAGAGATTCTATTATGGATTTGTAAAAGTATACATAATATATTTTTTCAAAATCTAACTATAATGGTGAGGGAGCTAATTGCTGTAATTAGATCTGCAGATTTTGCTGACACTAGTAAATTACATGTGTTTCACTTGATCAGTTTGATATAATCCTTTCCACTGAGTGAATTACAGCCTTATAAAATTTCCAAAGCATCTGCTTTTTGAAAATGATGGTGAGGAAACTGATTGGTCTGAACAATAGCAAAACTTAGTAAATTCAGGCAAAGGGGGAAAAAAATTGGTTATGGCTGGCAATATATCAAATATCATCCCAGGCAATATGTTACTTCCGTACAGAGCCATAATGCTGTGCAGCTTCATATTGACAATTGACGCTCTTTCTGATTTCAAATCTTAGAATTGTATAAATTGTTTTCAAAATTAATGTTAGCTGTACTTATTGCACGTGAAATTGATAATAGATTTATAATTTGTTCTTAATATTATTATAGCTTTAACTAGAAATGATCTGTACCCCAAATTAGGCATTTACATTTTGACATGGAACCAAGCACATTTAGATTTAAAGTGTAGCATGGAGCTTCTTAATTTGCCTTCATACCTTTTAAAAAAATTTCTGTTTGGGGCGTGGCTGTCACTGACATGGCCAGCTGTAGTTGTCCAGCCCTTGAATGTGCTGAACTGCCATTGAAGAACCACCATCGTTGCTGGTCTTGGAATGATGGCATTCTGATGATGGCGTTGGTAAATTACAGGATTTGGACTCAGTAACTGGGTGAAGTCCGGCAGCTGTTCAGTTTGGAGAGCAGCCTGCAGGTCACGGTGCTCCTGATAGCCTCTTGGCGTTGTACTTGGCCTTCTTGTCCACCTGTATCTTGGTCAGCCTGTAATTCTGTAATGCACTATAATTCTGGTTATGCGGTTGGCGAAGAAGCCTACGTGATGATGAGGTGGAGGAATAAGTTAAATGGGCAAGGAAGGAAAATTCCCAGGAGTGCCACTCAGAATTGCACTGGGAGGGAAAAGATCTTGTGACTGAACTGTTGGTAGTAAGTGAAGGAAAACTCTTAAATGGCTGAATAGTAGCAGTAGTATCCCAACTATAATTGACAATTGTATTTTGAATTCTTAGTGAGAAAAGATGGGGGAATAAATAGGGTGTAGATAGGGTTTCATTTTGGGCCTGGTGAGAGTTTTGCAACCCTCTGTTGTTCTCACATAATCCATTTGGCTAATGGACTAGGGTGTGATTCTGAATGTAAAGTTTGGACTTTGCCCATGTGAAGGAGGATAATATTGAAATGAAGCTATTGAGAAACTGAAATACAATAAAAGGCAATTAATAGTCACCCTTTATGTAAACATAGATGAGGTAACTGAGCAAGAACTAAAACAGTAGTTATTCATTGCAGCCATTGGGGTTGAGTCGGAATACCTGAATCCCAGCCAACAGGGTGTTGATGTTCAGCAAAAGGATTGGAGGATATAATAACCCTGGTAACATTTCCCTGACAAATGTCAGCATCTACAGTGGAATAAGGAAGTTGCAGAGAAATTAAACAGTTGCCTTTTGTCTTTGCAGAAAGTACAAAGACCTTGAATTAATGGACAATTGGGGAATCTAGTGTAAATAAGGAAGTAAAAGTCAATAGTTGTTGAAAAAGCTACAAGAGGAGTTGATGGCGTTGATAAAACAGAATTTCAGAATCCAGTAATCTACAGTATATCCTAGAGCAGAGGTCCCCAACCTGGTGTCCAAGGACCCCTCGGTTAATGGTATGGCTCCATGGCATAAGAAAGGTTGGCAACCCCTGTTCTAAAGTTTTGATAGAGATTATGGATGCACTGGTTAAAATAATTTAAGATTCTACAGATTGTAGAGTAACTCCTGTAGATTGGACACTAGCAAATGCAACTCACTGAAGGGTAAGCCAAATTGGGAGCTACTGACCTGTTGGCCCAGGGGTTCCCGACCTGGGATCCACAGAGCCCTCGGTTAATGGTAGGGGTCCATGACACAAAAAAGGTTGGAAACCCCCTGATGCATATGGTTGGGCATACGTTAGAGCCTATTGTAAAGGATGTGATAACATTATAGTTAAAGATAATTGAGCTGAGCCAGCATGGGTGTTTTTGAAAAGGAAATCGTATTTCACTAATCTGTTGCCACACAAATTACTGGAGGAACTCAGCAGGTCAGGCAGCATCTTTGGAGAGGAACAAGCAGTAAATTTTGAGCAGAGATCCTTTTTCAGACTAGGAAGGAATACCAGTTGGTAGGTGATGAGTGAAACCAGGTGAAGGGGAGGGCAGAAGTGAGAAGCTGGGAGGTGATAGGTGGAAGAAGGAATTTGATAGTAGAGAGGACCATGGGAGGAAGGAAGGAGAGGGGCACCAAAGGGAGGTGATGGGCTGCTACTGAAGAGGGTTAAGAGGGGAACCAAAATTGAAAAAGAAGAAATTACTAGAAGTTAGAGAATTGTTTAGTCAGAGATCAGAGGAGAAGCAGTGATAGAGGTCTTACTGAACTCCCATTGAAGAGAAGATTTAAATTTTGGGGGGGATAGGCATGCCTCGAAGAGACTTTGGAGTGGAGCAACAAATCAAGCGTGAGATTTACATCAGCAGAATCTCGTGTTACTAATCTGAAGACAGCTATAGATAAGGTTAAGCATGGACTTTGCAGGGGAGTTTTAAACTAGAGCAGGGCAAATTACAATAGCATTAAGCAGGAACTAGGGAGAGTTATTTGGGAATAACTGTTTTTGGGCAAATTCTCATCAGATGCGGATGGTGTTGAAAGGCCAGCTGCTTGGAATACCGAACAGGTATGTTCCAGTCAGTATGAAGGACAAGGACGGCAAGCTAAGAGAACCTTATGTGGAATGGGGTGATGAATTTTGTCAAGAAGGAAAAGTATGTAAAGTTTAGGAAGCTAGAATCAAACAGAGTCCAGGAGGATTATAAAGAAGTCACAAAAGAATTTAAGAATGGGATTAGGAAAGCCAGGAGGGGGCCATTGAAAGTCCTTGGCAAATAAGATTAAAGAGAATCCCAAGACCTGCATCCAAAGCAAGAGGATAACAAGGGAGAGGGTAGGTCTGCTCAAGTAGGACGGGGGGGGGGGGGGCAGAACATTTGCTTTGATGCGAAGCACGTGAGTGATGCCCTTCATGTATACATCATTATTTACAAAGAAGGACATGGAGGATAAGGAGATCAGTGCTGCAACTGTAAATATCCTGGGGAATTTAAAGTCAAGGTGAAGGTACTGTTGGGTCTCTTAAAGTGCATTAAGGTGGATAAGTCCCCAGGGCCTGTTGGGATATACCCCAGGTTACTGAGAGAGGCAAGTGACGAGATTTCTGGAGCCTTGACCAATATCTTTGAGTCCTCTCTAGCCATAGGCGAGGTACCGGAGGACTGTCGAGTAGCTAATGTTATTCCGTTGTTCAAGACGGAAACCAGGGATAATTCTGGAAACAATAGACATGCCAGTCTCATGTTAGTGGTGGGGAGGTTAATGGAAAGAATTCTTGGGGGTAGGATTTATGAGCATTTGGAAAACCATGGCCTAATTAGGGAGAGTCAGCATGGCTTTATGTGGGGCAAGTCCTGTCTTACTAAATTGAGGTTTTTTGATGTGATGAGAATAATTGATGAAGGTAGAGCTGTGGATGTTGTCTCTGTGGATTTTAGTAAGGTGTTTGAGAAAGTCCCTCGTAGGAGGCTTGTCTAAAAGACTAAGATTCTTGGGATCAGTGGCGCATTGGCTGTTTGGATTCAGGACTGACGTTCTCATGGACAACAGAGGGTGGTGGTGGTCAAAGGGACTTATTCTAGCTGGAGGTCTGTGATTAATAGTGTCCTGCAGGGATCTGTGCTGGCACCTTTGTTATTTGTGATATATATAAATGACCAGCTGAAAAGATAAGATAGGTGTTCCACAAAACTAATACCCAATAAGAATAACCGTGATGGGTGGATGCTGAGACTATCTGGTTTCGTTTGAACAAATGGACCCAGACTTGGTAGTTCCTTCAAAACACACTTTATTGTTAATACAGAGAAGAAAATGGAGAGTTGCGAGAAATGCTTTATATTGTACACTACCTAGACCACTAATAAGTAGGGCTAATTTAAGCAACCCCTAGTAGTTTACACCGCTGAGTATACTTAGCAATGTCTGCGTGGTCCCTGAAGCAGGCGATTGATCGTGGACTGGCTAGGGTGGTGGTCCTTGGCGCCAGTTCAGCTGCTCGGCCTGAAGGTGGGACCCAGGCGAGTGGTCTGCCCAAGAAAGAACTTTCCCACTTTTATAGCACTATTGTCACCTCCCAGTCCAGCTGGAAGGGGCTAGGCATCCAATCCAACGCTTGGTCGAGTGATCTGTTAAAAACCGGCCTTTGCCCCCTCAGGGACAATGCATCCTATTAATCTCACAACCAAACAATGTGAAAAAAAACATTCTTTAGAGACAAGGTGATTAATTACTTTTACACAAATCAGCACTTTTAGTTTGCTCTCAGGCATGTTATCCGGTAGACCAGAGTCACATATTGTTCTCCCCTTGTCTAGTATCAAGGGTTAATCTGCCCAGCAACCTAACAGGCCCACAAATTCCTAATTGTTAACCATTTCCCTGCCTTCCAATTTTCATACCCATACACCATACACTTACCTATACAATAGGTTTTCAGATGATAGAAAGTTTGGTGGTGTTGAGGATAGCGTAAATGGCTGGCAAAGAATATAGTGGGATATAGATCAGTTGCAGATACGAGTTGAGAAATGGCAAGTGGAGTTTAACCTGGCCAAATGTGAAGTGTTGCACTTTGGTAGGTCAAATGTAAAAAGATGGTACATTACGGGCAAGACCCTTAATGGCGATAAGCAGGGGGACTTGGGGTCTAAGTTCATAGCTCCTAGGAAGAAGCTGCACAAGTTAGTAGTGGTTAAGAAGGCTGAGGGCAAGCTTCCCTTTATTAGTTGAGGCATTGAGTACAAAAGTCAGTGTTGCAGTTAGGGTGCATCTGGAGTATAGTATACAGTTCTTTCCTCCTTTCCCACCCCCCCAATATAAGAAGGATGCAAAGGCTTTGGGGAGGGTGCAGAAGAGGTTTGCCAGGACACTATGTAGGTTAGAAGGCTATAATGAGAGCTTAAACAAACTTGGGCTGACTTCTGTGGAGTGGAAGAGACTGAGAGGAGATCTAGCAGAGGTTTATAAGAGTATGAGACATAGATAAAATCTTTTAGTATCTTTTTCCAAAGGTTGAAATGTCTAATACTAGAGGGCAGCATTTAAGGTGGGGGGGGGGGGGGGAGAGTGATATTTAAAGGATATGTGAGCAGCAAATTTTATACACAGAATGGTGGGTGCCTGGAATATGTTGCCTAGAGTGGTGGTAGGGGCAGATGCATTAGATCTTTTTTTAGATAGGCATGTGAATGTGAGGAAATGGAAGGTTATGGACATCATGTAAGCATAAGAGATTAGTTGGCAATGTGATTACTGATTTATCTGGTTCAGTACAACATTGTCGGCCGAAGGGCCTTGTTCCTCCACTGTACTGTTCTATGTTCTTTATATTTAGTAGAGTTGATAATGGGGGACAGATCTATATGGTATGTTTGGATTTAGAAAGGTTTTTGATAAGACCTCGATTAGGAGATTGGTGAGCAAGGTTAGAGCATGTGGAACTGGTGGTAATGATCTGACAAGAGTTGGTAAAAATTATCCATATTGGTAGGCTGTTGCAAGGTTTGGTGCTTGGATCCCAATCGTTCACACTGAATATAGTATGTACAATTTTGATAACATTAAACTGTGAGAACTTGAGTCCCGATGAAGATACAAAGATTCTTCAAGGGAATACAGACAGACTAAATGAATAGGCAGCAGCCTGACGAATGAAGTGTAATGCAGAAAAAGGAGATGTTCACTTTGGAAGGGGAAATGGTCAATATACTTAATTGGTAAGAGATTTGTGATATGGTGCAACTCAAACTACCTGCGTCTCAATGTCACCAAGACCAAGGAGATGGTGGTGGACTTTAGGAGATCTAGGCCTCATATGGAGCCAGTGATCATTAATGGAGAATGTGTGGAGCAGGTTAAGACCTACAAGTATCTGGGAGTACAGTTGGACGAGAAGCTAGACTGGACTGCCAACACAGATGCCTTGTGCAGGAAGGCACAGAGTCGACTGTACTTCCTTAGAAGGTTGGCGTCATTCAATGTCTGCAGTGAGATGCTGAAGATGTTCTATAGGTCAGTTGTTGAGAGCGCCCTCTTCTTTGTGGTGGCGTGTTGGGGAGGAAGCATTAAGAAGAAGGACGCCTCACGTCTTAATAAGCTGATAAGGAAGGCGGGCTCTGTCGTGGGCAAAGTACTGGAGAGTTTAACATCGGTAGCTGAGCGAAGGGCGCTGAGGCGGCTACGGTCAATTATGGAAAACCCTGAACATCCTCTACATAGCACCATCCAGAGACAGAGAAGCAGTTTCAGCGACAGGTTACTGTCGATGCAATGCTCCTCAGACAGGATGAAGAGGTCAATACTCCCCAATGGCATTAGGCTTTACAATTCAACTGCCAGGACTTAAGAACTTTTTTAAAGCTATTATTAATGCTTTTTGAGTTAGTGATTTAGATGCATATCATATTATTACTGAGTTAAGTATTGTATGTAATGAGTTTTTGCTACAACAAGTGTATGGGACATTGGAAAAAATGTTGAATTTCCCCATGGGGATGAATAAAGTATCTATCTATCTATCTAATGATGTTCAATGGAATGAAGGTGTCATTGAAAGTTAGTGTGCAAACACAGCAAACATTTATGAAGGCAAGTGTCATGTTACGCTTTACTACATGAAGTTTTGAATGCAGGGGTAAAGCTATAACAATACATTGCCGAATTGCGATGGTATCGGAAGTACTGTATATAGTCTTTGTCTCATTGTCTAAGGAAAGATGTACAAGACGGCATGCAGAGAAGGTCCAGGATTGGTTTCTGGGATGGCAGGTCTGTCTCATGAGAAGGAATAGAACGGGTTCTCTGGAATTATCTTTTCTGCTTCGTGAATGTCTGCAAAGAGTAAGGTTGTATGCATTCACTGATATTAAATTGCACCATAAATTCTTACTTCGGGAGAGCTGACCTCACTGAAATGTACTGAATTCTTGGAGGGCTCGATGGCATGCATGTGCATTCTTAAAAGCTTAAAAGCATGTACCAACAGCTTCAAGGACGGTTTCTATCCTGCTGTTATAAGAATATTAAATGGCTTCCTAGTACGATAAGATGGATTCTTGTCCTTAAAATCTACCTTATTGTTCACCTGCACTGCACTTTCTCTGTGGCTGTGGTACTCTATTCTGAATTGTTCTTGTTTTACCTTGTTCTACCTCAGTACTGTGTAATGATCTGATCTGCATGAGCAATATGCACGACGAGTGTTTTATTGTATCTCAGTACATCAAAGTTCAAAGTAAATTTATTATCGAAGTACACGTGTATTGATTTCCAACCTTGTAATTCATTTTCTTGCAGGCAATCACAGTAAATATATGAAACACAATAGAATCAATTAAATCTGACTCTTGAGAAGGTGGGTCAGAGACTCTATGTGTAGGCCATTTATGATTGCGGGAAGAAATTTCTTGACTGAGATGGGGGTAGGAGGTAATGTTGGTAATCCTTTACCCCAGAGATCTGCAGAGCCTCAATCATTGTTAGATTGTTGGAGGAATTAAGGAACATGGGGAATACTAAGAAGATAGTGTCAAGTTAGAAAATCTACCATGACGTGCTGAATGGTGGTATCGGCTTGTTGCTGCTTCAATTTCTGATGTTTTTAAAAAGCTAGATTATTTTCCAACACCTGTACAGCTGCTTGTTAATGCAAATGCATGAAAGCATGCAGACATGGTCAAGATGTTCAGTAGCTTTTTTAAATAAATATCAGAATGGAGAAGAAATGCAATCTAAGTGATTTTGACTGTGGAACGATTGGTGCTGGATGGGTGGTTTAAGTAGCTCAGAAGCTGCTGTTCTCTTGAATTTTTCATGCACGTTTTTAGAATTTGCAGAGAGTTGTGTGTGAAAACAATAAAACACCAAGTGAGTGGTTGTTCTGTGAACAAAATGCCTTGTTAATGAGAGAGATCAGAGGAGAATGGCCAGACTGGTTCAAGCTGACAGGACGGTGACAATAACGCAATTGACCGCGCGTTACAACAGTGGTGTGCAGAAGAGCATCTCTGAACGCACAACATGTCGATCCTTGAGGTGGATGGATGACACCAACAGAAGACCTTGAACATGCACTCAGTGGGCCCTTTCTTGGTAACAGGATGTAACTAATAAAGTGGTCACTGATTGTATCTCTGCCATTCACAGCTTTACGTCCAGCAAGCTTTCATTAAGGAGATTACTTAATCATCTTCATTCGAGAAGCACTGAAAATCTATATAGGCTTTAAATAAAACGGCAGGATATCCTGAATGTGCAACTTTGAAGATGAACTAGTTTGGTAGTGTTTTCAAAGTTGAAAGTAAAGGTCAAAGTACATATATATCACCATATGCAACCCTGAAATTCATTTTCCTGTGGGCATACTCAGCAAATCTATAGGATAGTAACTGTAACAGGATCAGAGTGCAGAAGTCAATCAACTTTGCAATTTATTTGTATTTGCAATAATTAATGAGGACATGAGCTAATGAGATAAAGAGTGCTTAAAGTGAGATCATTGGTTGGGGGAACATTTCAATGATAGGGCAAGTGAGTGTAATTATCCCCTTTTATTCAAGAGCCTGATGGTTGAGGGGTAGTAATTGTTTTTGATCAGGGTGGTGCGAGTCCTGAGGCTCTTGTACCTTCTACCTGGTGGCGGCTGTGGTGGGATCTCGGATGATAGATACTGCTTTCCTCTGACGGTGTTTCATGTAGATGTGCTTAGTGGCTGAGAGGGCTTTATCCCTGATGGACCGAGCTAAATCCACTACCTTTTGTAGGACCATTCAAAGGCATTGGTGTGATGCATATCAGAGTGTGATGCAGCCAGTCAATATGCTCTCCACCAGACAAGGATGGAAGTTCGTTGAAATTTACTATTCTGTTTAAGAATGTAAAATCTAAGGTGTGTAAATGTTTATCAGTTTAAATTCCGTGAACTAGATTACAAAATTGGCTTTTGTAGATCTGGTTTTGCTCTTGAGTTTTGTTTTGGAGAGATCTTTGATTTGGAGAAGGTTTGCAGACTGAAGGTGCTATATCCTACAAGTGAAGAATTGATGGCCACCTATGCAGAGCTTGTGCATTTTCTGTGGTTTTTTTAAATCCATGTGAAAGGAAAAATCAATTTTTGGAAGTTTGATTAATGAGAAAAGCCAGAAGATAGGTGATGAGGAACCAGAAAGTCTCACCTCAGAATCAGATTTATTATCATTGACATATGTTGTGCGATTTGTTGTTTTCTGGCAGTAGTACAGAGCAAGTAAAAAAAAAATCGCCAAGCTAAAATAACTAAGTAGTGCAAAAAGAGGAATAGTGAATTACTATTAATGGATCATACAGGAATCTGGTGGCAGAGGGTAAGAAGCTGTTATTAAAATATTGAGCATAAGGTTTTCACGCTCCTGTACCTTCACCCTGATGGTAGTACTGAGAAGAGGGCAGGTCCTGGATGTTGAGATTCCTTAATGATGGATGCTTCCTTCTTGAGGCAGCACCTCCTTGAAGTTACAGTTGAATGTGTATGTGTTTGGGGGGGGGGGGGCGGGGGGTTGTGCCCGTGATAGAACTGGCTGAGTCTACAACTCTCTGTGGCCTCATTAGAGTCCCTACCAGATGGTGATGCAACCAGTCAGAAAGCTCTTAATGGGTCATTTTAGAAACTTGCTTAAGTCTTCGGAGACATACCAAATCTCCATGAACTCCTAACGAACGCTCCTGGTGTGCATTCTTCATGATTGCATCGCTGTGTTATGCCGAGGATGGATCCTCTGAAATGTTGCCACCCAGGAACGTGAAGCTGCTCATACTTCCCACCACTGACCTCTAACTGGGGACCGGTGTGTGTCTGAAACCTGAAATCTGCAGTAGTGCTGTCTGTATCCTCACCGACCTTCAGAGTGTTTCCAGCCTTTCATATCTAACGACTTGCACGCTTTTTGCATTTTGTTTGCTTCCTGCAGGTTCGAGGTGATTGGTCGAAGCTTCTATACAGTATGTGGTATATGTAAATTCACTGCAAAAACACTGGTATTCATGGAGCGAACATTAAATTTTGCATGTGTGCAGTTGATAACTGCCTTTGTCTGTCCTTCCTTCCTTCCTGAACAGCAACAGATAGCAGTTTCTGTTTGGAGGTTTTGCATGTTGAGCTACAGAAACTAGATGTGCTATTGTTGGGGCCCCATTTTCAGTTTGAGTTCAGAGAGGGTAGTAGAATAATTCTTCTGGATTCCAGTACTTTCTTTTTATCCCCTTACTGTCCTGCTCCCTATTATTTCAAGTTTTTATAAGATGCTGGCATGCTTATCTTGCTTTTATTTGAAATGTAGATGAGGTGTTCAGGATCTCCAAAAAATATCTGTGCAATCCACATATCATGCTTTCAATGTTCTCACACCAGAGAGCGTAATTATAAAACATGTATATTTTACTTATTAGATAATATTGACTTATCTAAAGTTTAGTGCAAGTTTGTTTTAATTCTGAAAATTCAATGGGAAACCTGGAACGAATCACTCGCGCAAATAACAGATACAGAATGCTGGAGGAACTCAGCAGCACCTATGGGAAGAAATAAACAATTGATATTTCAACCCAAGGCCCTTCACTTGTTTATTGCCTGACCTGCAGAGATCCTTCAGCATTCTGTACGTGTTGCTGTAGATTTCCAGCATCTGTAGAATCTCTTGTGCTAATGCAAACTAAAGTACATTCTTGTCATAGTTGCTGTACTATTTCCACTTCATCTCATCTGTATGGCTGAGACAGGAGAATGAAATACCTGTGCACTATTTTCACTTTGCCTCCTGTTTCTTGTGTATTTATATGCCAGTGAAAAATCTATTATTTTCTCCCCCCATTACCACTGCTTTCCCCTTGCAGTGAGACGTGGCTGCGGTTTTCTGACTCGAGCAACACTTGATGGATTTTTTTGAAATCACTTGACGGGCTTATTGAAGCTACTCTCATTTTATGACTGATCCAGCTAAGTCATTTCACTGCTCGAACTTTGCTATGTCTGGTATCAAATTTGGTAATTGGTGCATCATGAGAAAATGTAATGTAGTCTGTTGGAAAAGCCCAGTATTGGTGTTGTAGGAACTGGGAAGGGGCATGAAAGAGATTTTAAAAGTCTGTAATAATATTCTAGTGATTTAGATGTCTTTGTCTTTTGCTGCATCATGTTGTTCTGAGCAAAAATAATTTGAGGAGCATCACAAAAATACAGTACTGTGCAAAAGTCTTGGGCACATACATATAGCTAAGGTATACAAGACATTTGCACAGTATTGTGGTAATTTTATGTATTGCACAGTATTTCTGCCACGAAAGAGAAATTTCATGACCTATAAACCTGATTCTGATACGGGTTTCTGTTGTGGACTGAACGGGAAAGGGGGATCACGGATGGGAAAAGGGGAGGGGAGAGAGTGTAAGCGCCAGAGAGAGATCCTGTAACAGTCAATAAACCAACTGTTTGGAATCAAAAAATGACCTTGCCAGGTGTCTCGGGGCTAGATGAGTCTGTAACCCAAACCATCATCTGCCCCTGCCACCTGTCCCTCACCCCTTCTGTGGCGCTCCACCCTTGCCATTTCCAGCATCCTTTGCCCCCGCCAGATTTATGAACTTGCTATCTGCTCCACATTGACATATATAGTACTGTGCAAAAGTCTTGGGCACTATATATATTTAGAGATATATAATCTCTAAATATCTATCTCTAAATATGTATCTCTAAATCTTAGACATTTACAAGGTATTTTATCTTTTATATTTTCTTGTCAAGTGTTGGCATACCATTGTACTATATTTGCGGGGATTGCCTCCAAAACACAATTGAGGATGGGACATAGATACAATATTACCCCATAGCGAAGGACTCTGAATCGTTTTCTGTTAATGAGCTAGTGTTTCTATTATAGTTATAGGGATCAGCTTCCTTCCTTAAAGTGGAAGAAAGGACAATCTTTTCATTTGAGAATATTCTAACATTCTTCTTGCCCTTTGATCTTGACTCTGCATCTAAGGTGTATTGGAGAGAATAGGTTATGTTTGTGTGTTAATGGAACAGTAGATGCGAAATAGAATATTTAGGTGGAGTTGCTGATTCATTTGGATTGCACAATTCAGCAAATGCCATCCAACACTCCACCCGTTCAATCTGCACTGAAAGATTGCACAGTGTTTGGAATGTGATGGTGTTCATTTATGTAGAGTCTGTTGGAGCCTCTTGACCCTCCCCAGCTTCACTGCGGGGTCCATCTTGCCCCATCATTCTTTGTCGACGCGACTACAAAACCTCCTTTCCAATCTTCTGGACTTGAGGGCAAGTACCATTCTGTCACTTGTTAATGGTGGGTGAGATTGCTGATACGGATTGAGGTTGAACGACGAATAAGCAAGCAAAGGAAGTCTTCATTTTAAGGGTGAGCTCATGTAAGGCATATTGAAGTAGTGGTTTTAGGCTTTGCAGGAAATTGGCTTCCTGTGATGCATGTCGCTGGCTTTCATGTAAACTATTGGGTGCAACGTGACTCCTTTTTTTTTCCACAAACATTTGGTTAAAGTTTAAATGTTTACCTCAGATTCTTGTGCGCTTATTTTCAAGCGAAAGTGTTGCTCAGTCTCAGTGGTTTTAAGACTAAACTATGATCAATAGTGGAGTTAAGTTCATCTGCTGTGATATTACTGAACGGTGAAGCAGGTTGGATGTTCAGATCTGGCCCTACTCTTTTGTATGTAATACAATTTCTTTTTCTGAATCCCTTGAAGGAAATGTTTGATTTGAAAATTATTGAATGACTTGTTGTGATGATTGTGTGCAAGAGGTAAGATATTGCCGTTGCTGTGGGGCATTTGAACTCGTGGTTTTACTTGTGTTATTTACTTAGATTTGGTGCAGGGAGTGTCCCTTGGTTGGCAGGTTTGCATTTTGTCATAACGTAGCCTTAAACGTGTGTTCTAATTGTTGTGTGGCATTTATTTCTGAATTCAAATTTCAGCTTCGAGTAGAAATGCAGTTGCTCAGCCAAGCCTGTGAGTCAGCAGATTGTGGTTTAAGACACAGGCCAGGTTTTGAGGCCATAATCAGAGCTGACCCTTCAATACCCAGGCAGTTTGGACATGTTAAACCGAGGCTCTGTCTGCTCAATCAAGTGGACGTAAGTTCTGCTTTTCTGAATGGTCCCACAAGAAATGCAAAGAAATTCAGGTCACATGGAGAGCTTTTGGAAAATTTACTTTGCAATTCTTAAATGTAAAATAAAAGATATGGCAGACAAATTTGTGCATAGGAAGCTCTCCTAATATAAGATCAAATTCTGGTTTAGTAAGATGATGGTTAAGTAATTAGAAACATAGAAACAGAAAATCTACTGCTCATTACATGCCCTTTGGCCCACAATGTTGTGCTGACCATGTAACCTACTCTAGAAGCTGCCTAGAATGTCCCTGCTGCATAGCCCTCTATTTTTCTAAGCTCCATGTACCTATCTAAGAGTCTCTTCCAAGCACCTTAAAACTATGCCCCCTCATGTATGCCAATTCAGCCCTGGGGAAAATGCCTCTGGCTATGTACACAGTCAGTGCCTCTCATCATCTTGTACATCACTATCAGGTCACCTCTTATCCTCCGTCACTTCAAGCCAAGTTCACTCAGCTTACTCTCATCAGGTGCGCTCTCCAATCTCAGCAACATCTTTGTGAATCTCCTCAGCACGTTCTCCACAGCAAATTGCTCAGATTAATTTTTCAAAAGAATATCATCAGGTGTAAGTGGCAGAGACTGTTAAACTCATGAGTAGAATACAAGAGTTGTGCTATTAATTGGTTTGTTCACAGAGTAGCACACACTTAACTGGACTGACAGATATCCCTCAACTAACAGATTTTTCTGAGTCTTTTGTCAGACTTGGCTGCCACATTTCCCTTCAGCACAAACTACTGAGTGCCCTACATCTCTATTCCATTTTATCAAATCCCAAGGTTAACGTAAGCATCTTTGATGTGAGTCCTCCTCGAGGCTCTGTTCCTGAGATCCATTCAAAATCTGATTCTTTCTCAAGTTGGAAGCAAGACCACGAGCTGAGTTCCCACATGGCAGAAGATGCCTATAGACCCTTGGCAGCTGGCAAATCTATTCGGCCAGTCTCCCCAATGCACAGGCTGAACGTGAGGTGAGGGCATCCATCGGTCAGAGTTGACCATGCATATGGCACCCTAGCTAGGGTTTACTCCTGAAGCCTTGCCCGTGAGTGGATGTAGCCACAAGACAGCAGAGGTTTGAGATCAGAGTTTTCCTTCCAGGTGAGCTGTCGACCATGGCTGCCAAGTCCCATCTGCCCGAAGCGACTGGTTTTAAGCCGCCAGTAACCCACCGTTGCCCTTTCTCCTGTCAGTGGAGAGGGTACCACCAGGCGTAGTAGCTAAGCTCCATGTGAAGGCCAGGAGCTGGACTTGCTTGTCGGAGGCTATTTGAGGTGCATGCGATTGGGAGCATTTAATAGGTAGTGGGAGCTTGACCCCATTACCACCACCAGAGGAACAACAGGCTGAATGCAAGTTAGACATCTGTTGGCTGGGCAGGACCTGTAATTACTTCATTGAAATTGCACACATTCTCATCATTATTAAAAGTTGGTTAACTGATGGAATTATTTTGATTTTTGCTGTAAAAGTCTCAGGTTGGAGGAGAAAAGGGCTAAAGAAATTGATAACCTGTGTATGTGTGAATATGAGGGCATGAGATAAAGCTGTGACGGTAATATGCAATGCTGTTCCACTGTATTGGTAACCCACACTGGGCATGTGCTTGTCTCTGCCACCCTGTGGCCATAATGCTTGAGTATTTGCATGCTTAATAAATAAGGCCCTCCGTTAATTCATCATTAATGAGTAATGCTATATTATTATCATTGTCGCTTGATTCATAATGAAGACAGTACAATTACTTATCAATATAATCACAAGCCACTTGTTTCTGGTCATTTTTGTTTGACTTGAACTGTTGAGAAGATACAGTATGGCTCTTTGAAAGTGTTAACTAATAAAAACAGGACTCACTGTCAGCTAAGTTACAATTTAAGCTCCCCAGGACCCCACAAATATTTGAAGATCCTGATGCTTTGAACTGTTTTAAAGTCTCTATGTAAAGAAATATTTTTTTCGCCAGTTGAAATTGAGAAGAGTTGACACTGATCTAGATTTTTTGGTCATTTTGCCTTGAGCAGTTTATTAACCGCGGTTGATTTGGGGAGTGCTGTGCAGCTGGGAAATTGTTTCAGATCTTTTGTGTTTAAACGGAGATTTGCTACAAGCTGCAATCCCCCCCCCCCCCCCCCACCACCACCACCTTGTGTTGCTTTTGTAATTGAGACTGTTGCTTTCAAACAGATGCTTGGTGTTATCTACAGTACCTTTTTAAAGTGAGCTTGTGTAGGTAGCCTTAGCCAATTTAGACATGTGGGCATTAATTATATTTGTCAGATCAGTTAATGAACAGGTGGACTTCCCTGTTTAAAATTGTTTTTTTTAAAATTTGGCACAATTTTGCACCAGAGGCCTGGATTTGCTGCTAAAGTGATCTCCGAAGCAAAGTTTCAGTTTCATTTGACAAAGAGTACTGTAGGAAAAGACACGTGTGCAAAAACACAACCCCACTTAGGGTTGTTGATCTGCTGGGCTGTTTCTGTGCTGTAATGTTCCGGCTACTAAAATCTTTCAAGGCTTATTATACAAGATGCCAAAGCGGAGGCACATAAATGTTCCATTGATGGATGATATATCCATTCTAAGCTTCTAGTAATATGGTGATTTTATTTAATTATGTTGTTTATGGAAACCTACAGTTGAAAGGGGGTTGAATTTTCCCATTTTCCCCCTTCCCCTGCTGTTCCAATTACTTCATCCCCTTGAATCTTTTGAGTCTTCTACTGCTTCTAGATCAAGTGAACCTAATGCTTTTTCAAAAAAAAATCTGGTCTTTTTGCTAAAGCATGAAAATAAAGTCTGCATTTTTATTTTGAAGCTATTGATAAAGTTGGAATTTTCTCAATGATTTGACTTGGGTGTGCATTTTAGATTACG
The DNA here is from genome assembly GCF_048418815.1 of Hemitrygon akajei. NCBI lineage: Eukaryota > Metazoa > Chordata > Chondrichthyes > Myliobatiformes > Dasyatidae > Hemitrygon > Hemitrygon akajei. The sequence continues at coordinate 47,809,848 of NC_133145.1, forward strand.
TTTCCAAATTTCGTTGATATGCTGGGCAAATGCCCACACACTTTTTTTGTTGTTAATCCTCCAGTTCAGTGTGTTTCCTGTGGGGATTATTGTCCTGGTTTAATTTGAAGTTCATTCATTTATTTAACAGGATCTGTGTGCATGTAAATTTTACAGCCCGAGTCGCTGCAAATTAATGTTAGAATCTGTAATGTGAACATTTTTGCTCTGTGTTCATGCAAGTGCACTTCATTTGGTGTTTCCTTAAAAGCACATTTGGGATCTGCTTGTGCTCTTTGAATTCAAAATTAAAAGCACCTTGACCCACTTCTCAAAACTGCAATGTCCTATTTTAATAGCTTAGATGTCCTGCTAGGCATCCACTTTGCCTTCAATCAATATCGTATAGTTTTTAAACGTGTTATACTGTCAGTGCTGGTATTATATTCTTGAGCACATTTTGGCAATTTTAACTTGTGGATATCATGTAGCGTGGTGCTAGTAACATTCCCAGTAGAGTATACTAGGCTATTCTTAGTAACTGATGCCATCTTTTCCTTGTGGATCCAGTGTTCTATTTGGATTTTGAGTTTGAGCTGCATTTTGGCCTCTGTTTTCTTTTAGTGGATGTAAATTTTGCACACTGATCCAGAATAATTCTTTATAGGCTGATTGTACCATAAGGCATAGGAGCAGAATTAGGCCATTTGGCCCATTGAATCTGCTCTGCCATTCAATTCTGGCTGATCCTTCCCACCAGCCCCACTCCCCAGTCTTCTCCCCGGAACCTTTGATGCCGCGTCCAATCAAGAACCAATCAATCGCTGCCTTAAATACACCCAACGACCTGGCCATTCTGAGGAGTTGGGTAATCTGTCAATATGCCCTGCCATCCCCAGGTCCATAACTGGACCTTTCGAACAGAAAATGTGGCGCCAACATCCAAAACAGGATTTGAGGACAGCAATAAGTATTGAAGAGCTTTAAGTGTTCACAGGAGAAAGTGACACAGGCAAAGCGTGTTTGGAAGAGCAATCTAGAGCAGGACCCTTACCATTAACTGTTGGGAACCACCGGTCGAGATCTTAGAACCTTGAGAGTTGAAGGCACGGTGTATGAAACGGCACAGTATGTGTATTGCAAATCCATCAAAATTGAAGGATTGCAGGTATCTGGGATTTGGAAAGAGTTAGATTTGTTTTATTTCTCACATGTATGTCGAAAAACAATGGGGGGAAAAAATGTCATCTGCATCAACAGCCAACACAGTCGGAGGATGTACTTACTGGAGGCATTCCGCAAGTGTTGGCGCTAGAGTCACGGTGACATGGCATGCCTACAACTTACTAACCTGACCGACCGTCTTTGGAATGTAGATGAAAACTGAAGCACCCGATGGAAACCCACGTGGTCACGGAGAACTCCTTGTGGGCAGTGCTGGGAATCGAACCCCAGTCGCTGGCCCTGTAAACTGTTCAATTGAGGAATGGAGAGGTTTTAAAATTGAGGTATTGTAGATCATGAAAGGAGTGTTGGCTGAAGGAAATTTGATATGGGCTACAAGAAGCTGTATTGTTTGCACTCATATTTATGGAAGAAGATCAGCCATGATGGACTTTTGCCCAAGAGTCTTTTTCCATAGTGTATCATTCAGTTTCCATGGTGGAATAGTCAAGGCTTGGATGGAGGTTTTACCAGCAGCTCAGCAGAGGGCAAGATGGTAAGACAATGCTATGAAGGTGAAGGTTGACCCCTGGTGCTAGTGCTGATATGTGGGTAGGGGCTTCTCTTGGGATCTGTGCATACTTGTACAGAAGATGGTTCTATCTCCCATTTGCCAGGTTTGGGGATGAAGCTGCTGGTGTGGAGCACGTATTGTGTAAGGTTCCAGTGAAAACGGCTTTGACCTTTTCAAAATCCTCAGCTGAAGAGAAGTATGTGAGGAATGGCAACTGGATTTGTTAGTGAGAGATGATGCATTTGGGACATCCAAAGCTGGGTAGGACTAGTACAGTGAATGGCAAAATACTGTCGAATGTTGTGGATTAGAGTAAATTGGGAATTCACTGCAAGTAGACAGTGTTGAAGAAGGCATTTAGTATGCTAGCTTCCATCAGTCACGGCATTAAGTCGGAACATGATGTTGCAGTTATACAAGTTGTTGGTAAGTTTGCACTTAATAACCCTGTTATAGGAAAGATTTTGGCAAGCTGGAGAGGGTGCAAAAGAGGTTTACAAGGATGCTACCTGGACTAGAGGGCCTGGTAGGGTTTGGCCACTCTGGATCTTTATTCCTTTGAACATAGGAGAATGAAAGGAGAGCCTCAAAAGATTATAAAATCATGCGGGGTATGGAGAAGATGCATGATTATGGTCCTTTCTACCAGGGTTGGGGAGTCCAAAGCTGTAAGAAAACGGGGGAGAGATCGAAGAGACCTGAGAGGTAACTACTTTACACAGTGAGGTGAGTACCTGGAATGAGCTGCCAGAGGAAGGGTTGAGGTGGGTACAATAGCAAGATTTATTAACAAGCCTTTGGATAAGTACCGGTACTTCATTTGGAGGGATGGGGGCTGTGCACAGGTAGCTGGGACTAATGGCAAATGCTGTATTTGACACGGATCGGTTGATCCAAAGGGCCTGTTTCTGTGCTACGACTCTGTAAGGTTATCCATTAGTCTGTGACTCTATAAGAATATTCATACTGGTCAGCTTCGCCAGAAGGGAGTGTTGGGTGTTGGTTCACTGCGATTGTTGCGGGAGAAGTAAGAAGTGCGTCTGATGGACAGGTTGATGTGAAGCGAGAAGGGGGAACAGGGTGACTTGGGTGTGAGTGCAGTGGGTAATTCTATATAATTTTACCAGAGTGTGGGGTAAGGGAGAGCAATAATGGCCATTAAGCCACTTGTTTCCATGTGTAAGAAATCCATAAGCTCCTTGTAATTGTTGATGAGGGAAGAAGGGGCAGAGAATGGGGACTTAAAGGTTTTCAGTAGAGGAAAGAAGCCAGGAATTAGTTTTTCATTCCAGGATGATCCAAAATCAGCGATCTTGGCAGACAAGGGCAGGATCCATTACTGCTTTCTTTGTGTTCCAGCCAAATCTGATGGGGGGGGGGGGGGTGGGGTGGGAAATGGCTGCCATTTCTTCAGGTCTTAGCCTTGGTCTTGAGAGAACTGAACTGAGGGTTGTACAGAGGAAAGGGCCGAGGTAAGATCAAGTGGTTTAATTGGATCAAAGGAGAGAGATTTGGCAGATGCAGAAATAACATAATGACTGAAGGGCCCAAGTTTGGAAAATAAGGATTTTGAAAATACAGTTCCTAGTTGGAGAGATTTTCCCCTGGAGGCTACTGAAGCAGGTATGGAAATAAGTGGTCATGGTAACCACATAAATAATCATCATAAATTCATTCTTCTATCCCCTTAACTAAACAATCATAATTATTCTGTTTCATAATGTGGTGATAAAATAGTCAATATGCACAAACGATGCATCCCATACTTAAAGCAGCTGCTAATCTGCACGGTGGGCTAAACTCTACGTGTTAAACACCCAAGCATTCTGAGATTTAACAACTTTCACCATTCATTTTGTATTTCACCATCTGCATTGCGGATGCACAAGCCATGAGTCTTTTAAAAAAAAAGTTAAACCTTTTTGAGGTTGAAACAAATCCTGTACATACACATCCTTACATAAAGATGTTCTGTTCGGAGAGAACAGCATTAACCCTTTGTGCCATGGCACTGGCTTTGATATGTTTGAAGAGTGTCTGGGTGGTCTCTGGCAGACAACTGTAAGGTTCACACTACGTGACCTGAGAGCAAAGTACATCGCTCAGCAGAAACCCCCAATCTAGATTGTTGAAGAAAACAGATTTTTAAGAAAAATCTCCCTCAGCTCTTGAGAATAAAGTGAAAACAATTGTTTATTTGAGCTTTCTTGTTCATTTTAGTTTCGAAGTTTGATGACCCAACTTGAAGCAACTATTGGTCGTTTTCAGGGGTGTATGGAACTTAGCATCAGTTGTCCTCTGAACTCATCAGATTATCCATCTGTGCACTTGGCAGACCCGCATTTTACCTTTCTTGATTAATTCCGTTAAGTATAAAAATCATTGCTGCTTCCTTTTAGTTTCAAACTTCTCTTTTTCTTTCCCCCACTGAGCAACCAGCTGCATAAGCCAGAATAAGTTTTTGAAAGAACAGGATTTTTGCTATAAAGAATTTTTACATTTTAATGCAATTTATTAAAATGTCCTTGGTTCCGCAGGAGCTGTAAACAGTTTGAGCAAACTAAAGTTTCCATTTGGCAGTTTTTTTGGGTGGAAATTATGTGAGAACCCTTTGTAAGCTGTGGGTGCATTTTTGTTTTGGGGAGATGTTTGCAAGAAGACATTTAAGAATTCTTCATTCCTCCTTGTATTTTGCCACACTTTAAAAAAAAAATTAATTGTGCATAACTCTAATGTAAAAAGTGAAAAGAAAAGGCTTTGCTAAGTTTCTCAACAACATGCATTTGTATGAATCAAAGGGAAGCAATTGTCCTAGTTAAATTTCCCTTGGCCCAGATAGAACCAATCTGTTGTCAGACCTAGAGATACAGCATAGGAAATAATTTTGAGGAAAGGTACTCAAGAAGACTGTTCAATGTCATTTCCATTACACAAGTGTAAAGGAGAATAAAATAATTTGTTATTCCAGATCTGATGCAGCACACAAAGAACACAATAATAAAAATGATAAATATAAATACATAAGATGGCTTGTTATACGTTGACTGTGTGTCCACGAAGTGATGCCAGGCACAGGGGTGTCTGTACATAGGGTGACTCGGACAAGAAATGAAGTAGTGGTGTGGAGGGTGGGTTAATGGGTGGAGATGTGTAGTGCTATAATTTAGTGAGAATGTATTTAATCGGCAAAAACCAGTTAGTCCTGTGGCACAGATTCCATTTTGTGTGTAAAATGTTGCAGATGAGAAGAAGAAAGAAATTAATTGCAAAGGCTTTGCTAAATTTGTGACAGGGCTACATCTTTTCCTTGCTTCACTGTGAATTGAGCCATTTAACTTATATAGATGTCTGATGTTAATTACTTTCATGGCTGTAGTGCTGAACTACTTACCAGAAACTAAAGATCTAATATGCTTCAATGATAGAAAAAGTGACATTTAAAACTTAATTTTTTCCCCTTGAATAATGAGGATGCAATATTGACTCCTGCAAGTGGAGAGTCGGGTGATAACTCAGTTATTCTGAACACTTCTCTTAAACTGGGATACCTTGGTTTAAAAGTGATTAATACTGTGATGTGGTAGTGTGCACAGTTTATATAATCTGCATAACCACCAACCAGCTTTCAACCACAGATACAAGTTTACTGCCCTGAACTTAAACTGTCCTTGGGAGTTTTTTTTTAAAGTTCTTGCCTGAGCCAACGCTAAGCTCCCTGTTTGTTTCCTTGACAATATTTATTGCAACTGCTTAAATGCATGGCAAACATTCATCACTGAACACAATGGTAAACAATATTTTGTTGAGTTTGGTAACAATGATTCTTGTCATTTGGAAAACCGAGCCAGGCCGATCTTGAATCAAATATCAATCTCTGCACGATGGGATTCTTGCTTGAATGGCAACAAAGGCTGTTCCATTAATTTTGCAGCCCTTTTATTGTATCGGGTCAAAATGAAACGTGTTGAAGAGGCTGACGTGATAGAGCTGTATAAAATTATGAGAGGTCTAATCCTCTGGTTAGACACACTTTGTGTATATGGGCTCAGTTCAGGAAATGCTATGGTTTCCAGGGGTTTTCCATTTCTAGCCCTGTCGCACATAATCACCTTTTTTTACCTACCACGTTCGATTCAGCATTCCATGTTTGGTACAGGAAGGGCATTAGACATTTTGAAGATCTCTTCATTGATAACCGCTTCGCTTCTTTTCAACAGCTCTCTGTTAAGTTCAACCTGCCTAACGCTCACTTTTTCAGATATCTCCAAATCCGACACTTTACTGCTCCTTTAATTCCTAACTTTCCTGAAATGCCTGCGAAAAATGCTATGGACCTATTTCTCTCCATTAATCCACTAGGTAAAGGTTTAATTTCAATTATCCAAGATAAACTAGCAGCCTTACGACGGGCCCCTGTGGATAAAATTAAAATGGCCTGGGAGCAGGATTTAAATATCTCCTTATCCAAGGAGAGCTGGGACTCAGTTCTCAAATCGGTTAACTCAACCTCTCTTTGTGCTCGCCATTGTCTCTTACAGTTTAAGATTGTTCATAGAGCCCATATGTCTAAATCTAAACTATCTCGATTCTACCCTGGCATTAGTCCGCTCTGTGATAAATGCAAGAGGGGCGTGGCCTCTCTCATCCATATGTACTAGCTCTGTCCTAGCTTGGAGAAATTCTGGAAAGATGTCTTCACTACGTTATCGGGTATTCTGAATCAGCACCTAGAACCTAACCCCTTAATTGCTCTGTTCGGTTTTTGGGGCGAGACAGATTTATGTCTGGGACAGACCAAATGCCGAATACTATCCTTTGCCTCTCTCCTGGCGAGACGCTTGATCCTCCTTAGATGGAGAGATGTTGCCCCGCCCACTCATGCGCAATGGCTTAACGATGTTATAGCCTGCTTGGACCTCGAAAAAATTCATTATTCAGTTCTCAATTCGGATTTAAAGTTCCATAAGATCTGGGGGCCTTTTATCGAGTACTTTCATAACCTTCCTCTTGACTAGGGTTTTTTTTTCTTTTCAGTCCCTTGCTTTCAGCTCCCTTTTTTTTCTGGTAGTAGGCATTATTATCCTCTGTTGCTAAGTGTATCCACAGTCTGGGAGTTTGATTGTCCTGACTTATACTCTCTATATTGTGTGGTGGTTGGTCTGGAATTGTTTTTTTTTCTTGTGTTGTGGGGTTTGGGGAGGACACTCTCACTTGTCTTTAATTTAGGTGCTTTTTTGTTAAATTCTCTTCCTGTGTAGCATATTGTTATTGTATGCTTAACCTTGCTCTGTATTAATGCTCCTCATTGGGATTTGGGGTTTTTAATTTTGTAAAATGTTTTGAAAAACTAATAAAATTTAAAAAAAAAAAAAAATAAATTATGAGAGGTCTAAATAGGGTAGAGAGCCAGAGTGAATATCCCATGGTAGGGGTGCCTAAGTCTAGATGGCACAGGTTCCAAGTAAGACAGAGGCAGTTTAAAGGGGATCTAAGGGGTTAATTTTTCATACAAAGTAGTTGGTATCTGGCAAATGCTGCAAAAGGAGGTCATGGAGGCAGGAGAAGGAATAACACTTAAAAGGCACCTAGACAGGTACATGAAAAAGTGAAGTACGGAGAGCTATGGGATTAATTCCGGTTAAGTGAGATCATCACAGTTAAGCAGGCATGATGGTAGGCACAGACCAAGTGGCTGGAAGACCCTTTTTCTAAGCTGTACAAATCAGTGACCCTTGTCTTTTTTCCCCAAGTTTTAAAAAAGAACTGGTGTACAAATTTGCAGGATGCTGAACGAAAGGGGGCTTCTTACTTTGGGTTTAAAGTACATGGTTGAGTTTGTTTATTTGGAAAGAAACTGATGACTGATCAATGTGACATAGGAGAACAATGTGTCAGCTGGTTCAGTGCTTTAATACCCTGAAAGCTTTTTTAAATAGATGACGAGATGTGCCTTGCATTACAAATCTAAGCAAGGGACAGGCTTTTGGAGGGCGTCAAAATGTTCAATTTTGCAACCTCAAGAAGGGGACCTATGAAGTTGTACTTCTGAAATACTATTGATGTAGTGTTAATGGAATGTTGCTATGTCTCTGTAGAATTCAAAAATGAGCAACCTATGTAGCTCAGAAGCAATATGAATGTTGTTCATGTATGTGCTCCATTGTAAAGTACCCCCTCCCACCACCACCACCACCATTCTGTCACAATGAGCCTGTGTTACTGCCAGCTATTTTTAAAATGTATTAATTTCCTGTGGCCCTCCCAGAACATTCCTTTTGTGAGCTGTGCACCAGGTTCTCAAGGAAGCAAGAATTTCTTCCATTAGGAAAGGTATTAAGGCCATTTGGTCCATCGTATCTGCTCTCCCATTTGACCATTTTCCCCCACAATCCTGTTCTCCTGCCCTCACCCCATAACCTTTGAAGTCCTTACTGATCAAGGACCTATTAACCTCTGCTTGAACGTACCCAGTGACGGCCTCTGCGGCCATCTGTGGCAATAAATTCCACAGACGCACCACCTTCTGGCTAAAGGGATCCCTTCCCTTGGCCCGTGTGCACTTGATGTTCCAAACAAACTTTGACAGACATTTGTGAGTACTTGTGTCCTTTGCCAACAACTGAGCTAAAGTGTGAAGAGGCAAACAGAATGAAAAAATTTTTCAAAATGAAACGAGATGCTTATTGCACTAGCATAAACAAACACAATTGAGTACTTTATCATACACAGGACCATTTAAAATTGACATGCAGCTTAGGTTTGGGAATGTGTATACATTCATGATCCAGCAGTGATAGGGAAATGATTGAAAAAGATTCTTTGGAATAGGATATACTTGAATTGGAGATAGTCAGCATGGCTTTCTGCAGAGGAGATCATTGTTATACAAACCTGAGTTTTTCAAAGAGGTAATAAAGATGATTCGGGGCAGGGCAATGGATGTTGTATTCATAAATGTTACTAAAGCACTTGACTCCTTATGGAAAGGTGTTCCAGAAGATTAAGGCACATGGGATCCATGGAGATTTGGTAAACTGAATTCAACATTGGTTGGCTTGGCCATAGAAGACAGTATTAATAGAAGGCTGTTATTCTGTCTGTTGGGGCGGGGGGGGGGGGTGGTGGGTGGGTGTCTGTGATCAGAGGTGTTCAGCAAAGGTTAATGCACATAAATGATTTGGATAAAAAGGTAGGTGGTCTGAACAGTAATATTTCAGATGTGTTTCATCAGGCACATGAAAAGTTGTTAGAGTTGTGCATTGTCAGGGTGGTTTTTTTTCCAAAAGGTCCCACAGGCTATAAACCATTTGGGAATGGGGGCAGAGAAATGGCTGAAGTAGTTCAGTCATGGCAAGTATAAGATGTATTTTGGGAGGGTCAGGGGTAAGAGGAACATATCTAGTAAATGGCAGGACCTTTAGGAGCATTGCTGTAAAGAGGATCTTGCAATGCAAATTCATAACTTCCTGGAGCAGGCAGAAGACGTGGATAAGGTGATAAAAAGACAGCATACTTGCCTTCGTCAATCAGAATGCTGAGTACAAAAGTTGAGAAGACATGTAGTTGTACAAAACTTTGGTTAGGTCACAGAGTTCTGCATGCAGTTCTGGTTGTTGCATTACAGGATTAGGGGAGGTGGAGGGGTTTTGGAGAGAGTTCAAGAGGTTAAACACAATGCTGCTTGGATTAGAAAGGATTAGCTGTGAGGAAAGGTTGAATAAACTTGGAATTGTTTTCACTGGAACATCAAAAGCTGAGGAGTAATCTGATACAAGTATACAACACTGAGAGGCACTGGTAGGGTAGATAGTCTTTCTCATGGGTTTGAAATGCCAAGTATTTAAGGGCGAGGCTTTAAGGTGAGGGGTGGGGAATTTTTTTTTAAAGAGTGGTATGTGTCTGGAATGTGCTGCCTTGGGAAGTGGTGGAAACTGACTGAACAGTAATATTTCAGATGTGTTTCAACAGGCACATGAACATGCAGGCAATGGAGGGTAGACCAATTGAGTTAGTATCCTGGTCAGCACAGACACTGAGCCAAGGGGCCTATTCCAGTGCTTGTTCTATTTTCTATTTTATCACTGGGTTTCCCTTGCACAGAAACAGAACTAGGTTCACTCTGGTGTGTGTTCCATGTGTGTCTTCTGTCATTGTTTAACATTTTAACTCACTGATTGGCCTCTTGTTTCTTTCTTCCAAAGACTTGCTACTCTGCACCCTCTTTAAGCCACTCGCGTTATCGCTGTTACCAAGTGTGAGTACACAGTGGCCACTTTATTAGGTACATCTGCTCGCTCACACAAATGTGTAATCAGCCAATCGTGTGGCAGCAACTCAGTGCACATAAAAGCATACAGACATGGTGAAGAGGTGCAGTTTTTGTTCAAACCAAACATCAGAATGGGGCGGAAATGTGATCCAAGTGGCTTTGACCGTGTATTAATTGTTGGTGCCACATCAGGTGGTTTGAGTATCTCAGAAACTGCTGATCTCCTGGGATTTTCACATGCAACAGTCTCCAGAGCTTACAGAGAATGGTGATGGGAAAACAAAGACATCCAGTGAGAGGCAGATCTGTGGCCGAAAGCGCCTAGTTAATCAGAGAGGTCAGACTGTTTGAAGCCAACAGGAAGGTGGCAGTAACTTAAGTAATCACGGTACAATAGTGGCGTGCAGAAGAACCTCATTGAACGCACACCATAGAAACAGAAAACCTACAGCACCATACAGGCCCTTCAGCCCACAAAGCTGTGCTAAACATGTCCTTACGTGAGAAATTACCTTGGATTACCCATAGCCCTCTATTTTTCTGAACTCCATATACCTGTCCAGGAGTCTCTTAAAAGACCCTATCATATCCGCCTCCACCACCGTTGCCAGCAGCCCATTCCACGCACTCACCACTCTGTGTTTAAAAAAAAAACTTACCCCTGTCATCTCCTCTGTACCTGCTTCTAAGTACCTTAAAACTGTGCCCTCTCATGCTAGCCATTTCAGCCCTGGGAAAAAACCTCTGACTATCCACAGGATCAATGCCTCTCATTATCTCGTACACCTCTATCAGGTAACCATTCATCCTCCGTCGCTCCAAGGAAAAAAGGCCGCGTTCACTCAACCTGTTCTCATAAGGCATGCTCCCCAATCCAGGCAACATCTTCGTAAATCTACTCTGCACCCTTTCTATAGTTTCCACATCCTTCCTATTAGTGAGACATGTCAAACCTTGAAGTGGATGGGCTCCGGCAGCAGGAGACTGCAAACGTACACTCAGTGGCCACTTTATTAGGTACAGGGGGTACCTGATAAAGTGATAACTGTGTACGTTTGGCATTCTTGCTGTGCTCAGAGTAAAGAGTTCGTCCTGATTAGTTTATGGATGTATTTGTGATTGTGGCGCATTGTTCTACAAGCAGAAATGGCCCCCTCGCATTTTGCAAATCCTTTTTACATCTGATTTCTCAATCCAGACACTTTTCTGATCAAAGCTTTCCTGATTTGTGTAACTTGTTGTGTAGGTCTATTAACTGGAGACAAGGTGTTAGTAGTTAAAATGTAGTCCAAGATTTTATGCAAGTTTAAACATAATTCTTGTTTTGAACCGCTGTGGAAATCAGCTGGCTGATAAGTTATGCAAATATAACGTTATTGTATAGCAGAATCAGGTGACTTATTTCTATTATTTTTGTAAGTGTGTAATTAAAGTGTGGAGGGGATTAGTAATCAGGTTATCAGCATTCCGCTCTGGGGGTGGGGGAGAAAATGAGCCAGCTACTAATTAGCAAACAGTGGGCAAGTTCTAGACTCTGTTATTCAAAGTAATGGCACACTAAGAAACCAGCAACAGAATTGGGCAGAACCTCGCTGATTTGTGAAAGGGAAATCATGTTCGGCAAATCTGTTAAAATATTCGGAGATTGTAATCAACCAAATAGATCAGTGTGAAAGTGGATGTGGTGTACTGATCTTCAGAAGGCCGCCAATTGGTTGCCAAACAAAATCAGAATCTGGTTTAGCATCACTGACGCATGTGGAGAAATTTGTTTTGCAGCAGCAGTACATCGCAATGCATTAAAAACTATAAATTACAAAATAAAAAAATATATAAATAGCTCGTGCAAAAAGAGAGCAAAAAAGTGAGGTAGTGTTTGTGGGTTGGTTCAGTGTCCATTCAGAAATCTGATGGCGGAGGGAAAGAAGCTATCTCATTATCCCTGCATTGTGTCTTCAGGTCCCTGTACCTCCCAGATGGTAGTGTTGAGAAGACCGCCCGTCCTGGGCGGTGGGGGTCCTTAATGGTGGATTCCACCTTTTTGAGGCATTCACACACAAAATACTGGAGGAATTTGGCAGGTCAGGCAGCATCCATAGAAATCAATAAACAGCTGATGTTTCAGGCCAAGACCTTTCTTTGAGGTATTGCCTTTTAAAGATGACCTCTGCTGGGGACACTGGTGCTAATGATGGAGTTGGCAGTGTTTGTAGCCTTCTGCAGCTTTTTCCAATCCCGTGTAGTGGCTCCCCCCAAGCCAGACAGTGATGCAGAATGCTCTCCACAGTACATCTGTAGAAATTTGCAAGTGTGTTTGGTGACATAGCAAATGTCCTCAGACTCCTAATGAAATATCCAAGTTCAAGTCACTTTTTATAGTCATTTCTACCATAACTGCCGGTACAGTGCACAGTAAAAACGAGACAACATTTTTCAGGACCATTGTGTTACATGAAACAATACAAAAACTACACTGAACTACGTAAAACAACACAAAAACTACACTAGACTACTGACCTACCTAGGAGTGCATAAAGTGCACAAAACAGTGCAGGCATTACAATAAATAATAAACAAGACAATAGGCACAGTAGAGGGCAGTAAGTTGGTGTCAATCCAGACTCTGGGTATTGAGTTTGATACAGCCTCTGTCATGCTTCACGTGGTTGTATCATTATGTTGGGCCCAGCATAAAGCTTCAGAGCTGTTAATGCCCGGGAATTTGAAACTGCACACCCTTTCCAATGCTGATCACTTGATGAGGGCTGGTGGAGTCTACCCTCAGCTTCCCCTTCCTGAAGTTCTCAATCAATGTGGAATCAAAAAGACCAACAATATGCCGGGGTTGGATCTGTTGCAAATCATTTTTGGGAGGCTGTGAAGAATGAGGTGCAGAAGGGACCAATGTCCCAGTTGTTCACAATCAGTTTCAGTAGTGTGGATGAGGCGATCAAGTGTAATATATCAAGGCTTTGCTATGAGGTAGGTACAGAGGCTTTGAGGAGTGCAGAATGAATTGGGAAGGATATAAAGTGGGGAGAATGCCTCCATCAGTTTTAAAGAAGGAATTTCAAAGACATGACCCTTCTGTGAGAAGTACCGTAGATTCCGGATTTTAAGCCGCTACTTTTTTCCCACATTTTGAACAGCTTTGAACTTTGCGGCCTTTAATCCGAAGCGGCTAATGCATGATTTTTTTCATGCCGCCTCGTAAACATTTTGCCTCATAACAGTAGACCAATAAAATTGATGAGTAGTTCACAGAGGTCCAATGAAATTGTACGATAAATCAAGCGCACTTTCACAATTAAATTATTGTAAATCAGTCATTTGTACTCACCCTCATCAACATGGAAAACACTCGAAGCATTGTGCTGCCTTATGGCATACTTAGTTTATAATATTTTCGCTTAGTAATTCATTTTCTAGTTAAAGTTAGAAGAGTTTTAACTATATTTGTTTTCTGTACTACATCGCGGGATGCTATGACGTCACACCCGGTTTCGCGGTGTCTTGTGGGAAAATGCCGGTTTGCGATGAAACGGGACGGAGGGGGGGAGCGCATTACGCGAGCGGCTTTGGATCTGAGCGAACGCTGCTTTTAAGTTAAAGGTGATCAATAACTTTTCCTGGTAGGCTGTAGTATATATATTTTTTACCAGTCGTTAGGAGATATTGGAATGTTGTTCAGTAAAGAAGTATACGCAACGTATTTAAAAGTAGCCGCATTACGGGCACGGTTCGAAAAAAAGCATTTGCAATATGTATTTGTTTTTGTTACCATATGGATTTAATTAAAAGTTAAAAAATCCTCACGTGTAATATCTTTCTGTGTAAATATCTCATATTACAACGTGGGACACCTGCGGCCGAAAATCCGGTGCGGCCTTTACAATTAAAAAATTGATTTTATTTCTAAAATTAGAGCCAGCGGCTTTTAATCAGGTGCGCTCTGTAGTCCGGAGTCTACGGTAATCACTTTATCACCTACTCAAGTAGCCTTGCCCTCTGGCAGTGAAGTTTCAGGTTGTCCCACAAGACAAGTGTCTGCAATGTCAAGACCCTCGTCTTGTATGTTTTACTTGGTGAAAGGATAAATAATGTTTACGGTACAACTTTAGGATTTAATTTGTCGCTAAAGTGACATTTCAATTCAGGCATTTGCATTGAAGTTTTTTTAGGTTTACAAGGGATTTAAATAGGAATTCTTGAGTCTGAGCAAGCAACTAGAACCATTACATTGAAACTAATGGGTAACATGCTTAATGTTTTCCTGGATGGGAGCTGCCTCGAGGAATGCCCATATTTCATGTGTAATGTCATCTAGAGTGTGGTTCTGCTGTTATTGGTGAAATCCCAAAGTTGCTCCGAATGAATCATTGCTTCCAGGATGTGCTCCACAATAACCTCCACAAATCAGCCAAGTAACAAGGATTTTGGGTATTTTAAATTATTCATGATTCCAAAAAAGTATACTTTATTGCATGAGGTTTTAAAAGCCAGTCAAAGCAATTAGCAAAGCTTTATGGGATTAAAATTATACTAAAAGAAGCAAATGCCTAGGTGGTCGCTTTCTAACATTATGTCAAAATTTTATTCTTGTGAGTGGTTTGATTCAGGATTATGATATTTAAGGATCTGACTTGTTCTCGTTTATGCCCGTTTCTACTTTGTGAGACTTATTCTGTGCAACTCAATTAATGATTGCACTGTGGCTGGGTCCCAGAGACTGCTTGGAGCTGGTAGCTGCTGATGTCATGGGAAGGACTCCATCGCCCAGAGATCACAGGATCTCTGTAACACAGGGCAACTGAATAGGAGGCCGGCAACTCGTGCTAATCATAGAACCAGAGCCAGAAGCTCTTATTCAAACTCAATTGGTGAAAATGAAATTCACCCTTTACTCTTGGCAGAGGATCGAGCAATGTAAATAGTCGTATGTTCAGAAATCTCTCCTCTACTTGAGGCACCTGATATGTCGCCTTGTACATTGTTGGCTCCGAAGTGACTAGAATTTCACAGGCCGAGTTTAATGTTCAATAGCGACGTATTGTCCGTCTAGGACATGCTAGTTATTACTCCTTTGTCATTTCAAACTTAGTGTTTTTTAAAACTGGAATTCTGCAGGTAAGTCTGTCCCAGGGGAGGGATATAGCAGCCTGAATCGAATTTACTAATATCCATCAGTTCTGATGGACTATCTGCTCGCTGGCTGTTCCCACCTCTGCTCTTGAGATCCAGTGCAGGCCCAGCCAAATGCAGAAGTTCTATACAAGCTGGTGGTGAAACGAGTGAGCATACAATTCTTGCTGTGACACTGGATTTGCCATCGAACCCAGTGGTGGACCAGTGGCTTGCTTAATGAAAGATCTTGATGCGTTTGGCATTCAGGTCCTCATCTTTATGATAAGGTGGCTGGGGTACATACAGCAACCTCTGCATTCTTGTTATATTACATCTGGCTGTCCCTAACACAGCTGAGAAAGGTAACTGTATCTAAGTTTTGAGTTATTTCGACCTTCATTGTATTTTAAATTAGAATAAAATAATTACAAATAATTCGATTGTTAGACACATTTAAAAAATTAATAGCCATTGTGATGGTGAGAAGCAAGGAATTCTGGGTGTGGGACCACACCAAAATACATGGTGGGCCTAGTTTCCTGGTGGATGAAGATCAGCTTGCTTGGTCTGTGATTATATGGAAAAGGTAGGGGTGAGTGGTGAATATCTGCAACAAGCAGATTTTACCACTGTCTTGCCCGAGGGAATGAGAGGTTTGGAATATTAAAGTACCATTGAGTGACCAGGAATATTATTTTTACAACAGTACTCCTTTCAAGATCCTTAATTTTTTATCTGTTGCAATACTGATTTGTGTTCTGAATAGGTTTGTGAGCAGGCAACAAAGTTGTGTATTTGAATAAAGAAATTATATTTAATGTTGTGATGAGCAGGAATATTGTGCTCTGAAGATTGTATATTTTTAAAATTTATTCATTTATGGAATGTGAGTGTTGCCAGCTAAGCCAGCATTTATTGCCTTTGAGAAGGTGGTGATGAGCTGCCTTCTTGAACCGCTGTAGTCCCTGAGGTGTAGGTACACCCGTAGTGCTGTTAGGAAGGGTATTCCATGATTTTGGCCCAGCAACAATGAAGGAACAGCGATATGTTTCCAAGTCAGGCTGGTGACTGACCTGGAGGGGGATTTCCAATTGGTGGTGTTCCCAGGTATCCTTCTGGATGGTAGTTGTTGTGAGTCTGGAAGGTGCTGCCTTGGGAACTTTGGTGTGTTGTTGCAGTGTATCTTGTAGATAGTACACACTGCTGCAACTGTCTCAAGTTCTTGATGCTAAAGCAATTCTGTATTATTAATTGATTGAAGTGGCCATTGGTCTTAAAAACCAGGTCTTGGGTAAATTCAGTCCATGGAATTTAAAAAGTAAACTTTCAACCTGGCAACAAGGAAGGGTACAAGAAAAGCTCGAGAGTTGCTACGCCTTCAAGGGGAGTATTGATGGGATATGAGGGCTGTCAACAGACAAAGAGCATCCAGGAAATCTTGATTTATTCAGGGAAAAATATTTCGGGTGTCAGACTCGCCTAGCCAGCAGCATGTGTGGTGAGAGAATCATCAAACATTTCTCTTCCTCAGATGATGCTTCATTTGCTCACTATTTTCTGGGTTTTTTTTTTGTTTTTAAATTTTTGTTTTCTGGCATCCAATTTTTTTCAAGTAAAAATATTTCTATTGCTTAAATGTATGGGTTATTCTGTAATGATTATATTATTCTTAAAATGTGTCTGTCAAATTGCTGTCTTGCTGTTTAATTCCATTCAAAGCCCAAAGGGACCAGTGATGATTTCTTCTATTGTCCCAGCAGTTGTGCTGAATCTTCAGTGCTGGAATTCTGGCACTTGAGTCAAAGGGACTCCCACCTCGAGGGCACATGCATTGGAATGTGGTTAATGGTAAATGTTGTGGTCCTTAACCTTGCGTGACCATTCTGCACACTGCTCGAATTTATAGAGGCCTAAATTTGCAGTCAGCTTCAGGCAAGCATTTGGTTGCCTGATTATTCCAGGAGTATTACACCACATTGTCAATGACACCTTGGGGGAATGGGCTCCATCCTGGAATGTGGAAATAGATTAAGCAAAATAAAATGTACTAGATTAAGTTCTTGTGGGGGGGGGGGGCACCTAGAATAACTGCGCTTACTTGGGCTAGGTGCACAAACTTCTCTCTCCCTCTGGCCTTGCATAATCCCTGACCCAGTGGCTTGATCTACACAGACTAGGCCTTGGGAGTGCAGCCAAGAGGCCTGACTTTTGACATGTATTGCCACTTAGACAAAAAATATCTTTTAAGTGTATGCCATTCAGATTTTTAGAAAGTTTTAAAATGAATTACTTGGAACACACGAGAGCTCTGCTTGTTTTTTTTAAAAAATGCAGCAAAATGTCACCTCACTATAGGAAGGATGTGGAAGCATTGGAAAGGGTACAGAGGAGATTTACCTGGTTTAGAGAGTATGGATTATGATCAGAGATTAAGGGAGCTAGGGCTTCTCTCTTTGGAGAGAAGGAGGATGAGAGGAGACATGATAGAGGTGTACAAGATATTAAGAGGAATAGACAGAGTGGACAGCCAGTGCCTCTTCCCCAGGGCACCACTGCTCAGTACAAGAGGACATGGCTTTAAGGTAAGGGGAGGGAAGTTCAAGGGGGATATTAGAGGAAGGTTTTTCACTCAGAGTGGTTGGTGCGTGGAATGCACTGCCTGAGTCAGTGGTGGAGGCAGATACACTAGTGAAGTTGAAGAGACTACTAGAACGGTATATGAAGGAATTTAGGGTGGGGGGTTATATGGGAGGCAGAGTTTGAAGGTCGGCACAACATTGTGGGCCGAAGGGCCTGTAATGTGCTGTACTAGTTATGTTATATGTTCTAAAATCTTTTCAAAAGAACTGTCTTCCTCTCTTGCCCTCAATCAATGCTCAACAATATCCATTTAACTCAAAAGAGATTTTTAGATGTAACAAGTGATTTTGACCAATACTGGACCTTGTTTGGTCCAGGGTTTGGGTAGGGTGGTTGAAAGATGAAGGCTGAGCAGTCCTGGGTCCAGAATTCCGTGACCAATTTTTAGTTTCAGTGGCTAAATGCTGTGGGTTCTGGTCAAAAATGCATGGAAAATGTCAGCGTGATCTAGTCCACAAGACGTTAGCTGTTTCTCTCCTAAATAGCCACTAATGTTTTGTGAGGTGAGGCTTTGGGAGCCAGCTTGCTAGCTGATAAGGCAGAGTGAGAGTTGAGTTGAGCCTTCGTTTAATGATGCACTGGTCCTCGACTAGAGAGCCTCGGAGCATTGGAATATGTATCATTTCCCATCTTTTTGGCACTGGAGTGTCTTTTGGAAGCTCAATTACTGTCTGAAAGAAATGGGCTAATTCAGTATGGGCAGGATCCAAACTGAAAGCTTCTGTTTTTCCTTGCACTGCACTAGCTTTGCCTTTTCCCACTGGGTCCAAGGAATAGTTAGATTCTAGCTTTCAGCCTCATTTATTAATCAATAACTTGTGCGGTTGGCAGTGCTTCTGAAGATACAATGACACTTCATTGGAGCTGATCCTAAATGAGTCATCATTGTTAATAATGAAAAACAAAATGCCTTCATGTTGGAAAGATGAAGGTGCTGTGGATTTTGGGATACATAAATACAAACTCCAGTGGTTGCAGGAAATCTGCATCCAGCCACTTTGGGGGAGTTGTTTGAAGGTCATTTTTTCCAGGAGTGCTTGATGAGGCCATAGTGGCTTGCCCCGTAAATCTCTCGTGGTTGGGAGGTGTAGTCACCTTGTCAGCGTGCACGGAAAATGCTGACTCATCATGAATCCTGAATTTGCAGCTAGCCACTGGTCAGCATTTGATTCTGCTATGATGATCAAGCTAACAGGAAGTTCCAGCTGCTTGAGTGTTGTGCTAAATTCTACATGTGAGTTTTGTCGAGAGTTGGCTGCCGTGTTGGATATTCTGAATAAATTCTCAGAGATTGCTTCTGTTAAGCTATCTGTAAGTAAGATTTTTTTTTTCTTGAATTGTCTTGGAGTTAAGGACAATTAAATTTCCCAGGTGAAATCCTGGAGAATTCTGAATATTGTTATGTTATATGGAAGTATAATGTCATTGGGGTTGAATCTTCCAACTCAGAATAAACACACTGTGTAGTTTGCACATTATGCTCCACTTAATGAAAGTCACTTGACTTTGGAAGTCATTTAAAGAATAGGAGGAGTACTTCAATAGTCTGCATGTTTAGTTTGAGTGACTGAATTTCCTCTCCATTATCTCTAAGCTTTACGCACTCTACAGAAAACCGCAATACAAGTGTAACAAGAAAATGCAATGCTAACCTTAAGTGCATGATTTTCAAGTTAAAAAAAGTTCATGTGCTGCTTCCATTTCTTATCTTTTTTTTATATAGATAAGTGGTTTTCCTTCCTATTGCATTTCTCCCCAGCTCTTTTCTCCTGCAGTTGTTTTCATCCATATTATATAGATGGAGTACTACAGCACAGAAACAGGTGCATCAGCCATCTCGTCCGTGCTGACCTGATTTTTCTGCCTGCTCTCGCGACCATATCCCTCAAAACCCCTCCCATGTGTGGCTTGATGCATCTGGTCAAACCCTTGATTACATGACCAAATAGTGGTTTTATTCATCGCTATTGACCTTGGTTAATGTTCTCAGGAGGTGGGTGTCATTGTCTTTCATCCTTGTTTGGAATGCACGTCAGTTGTACCATCCTCACTACTTGGCACAGATCAACAGTCTAGCCTTCAGTCTGCTTTACCTTCTCAATGAATATGTTCTTTAAATAATAATTGTATTTATCGCTGCCAAATGGAATCTGTTTTAGCAAAGGAGTTATTTGATTCTTTTTGCTTTCTATATAAATAAAAGTTCTCAAAGTAAGTGTACATTTTGCTTTCCCACAGGTTTACGTGATTGAAAGTGTGCCGTGGTATGACGACTACTAACAAGGGAAACAAGGCCTTAAAGGTACATCAGACATCCCTTTAAATATTTTATATGCAAGGCTCTGTGTCCAAATGGATAACCTTCAAATATGGAATGTTGATCTTGCCAACTTTTCCACATTGAATTTATCACTCTTTGTAACCTGTTATCAAATAGTTGCTTTCTAGATTTTTTAAAATTTCATCCTTGAATTATAAGTGATATTGAAGCATGACATGACTTAACTATGTTTTAGTTTTAAGGTCTATTCAACTTCAAGCTTTTCTTTTCATCATGTCTTTTTCCAGGTACAAATCTGGATGGTAATGTGTATAGGAAAGGAGATGCAGTGAAGCTTTGGTTGATGTAGACAAAGCTATGTGAATGGGCAAGGACATGGCAGATGAAATAGAACATTAAAAATAAAGTTGCCGTCTTCTTGAGCAAGGGTAGAAAAAAAAAGACTGAAATGTGTTGTTTAGGGAGACGTGTGTGTCCTTGTACACAAAGCATTAAAAGTTAATATGGTTGTCTAGCAAACATTTACAAAGGTAACCCACGCAAGAGGATTTGAGTATATTAATGCAGATAGATGTCTTTTTTAAAAAATATAGTCATGGTGCACTGCAGCACATAAACAGGCCCTTCAGTCCATCTGGTCCATGCTGGACTATTAATCTGCATAGACCCATTGGCTTGTACCTGGACCATAGCCCTCCATACCCTCCCATCCATGGACCTATCCAATTTCATATTAAATGTTGAAACTGAACCTGAATCTTCCACTTCTACTGGCAGTTTGTTCCACACTCTCACCACCCTCTGAGTGAAGAAGTTCACTTCAATTTTCCCTTAAATATTTCACCTTTTTCCCTTAAACCCACAATCTCTAGTTGTAGTTTCACCCAACCTGTTTGCATTTACCCTGCTATGCCTCTCATTTAGGTGAGATAGCATCTGAAATATTGTGTAAAGGTCTGATCTCCCTATCGAAAGAAGGGTATACTTAGATACAGTGTGTAAATTAGTGGAAGGGTGAAGCGGTTTCTCCTATTGAAGAGTTAAGTAAAAGACATATACTCTTGATTTTTTAATTTAACTGTCTAAAATTCTTTCAGGGATTGGCAGAATAGATTTAACAGTGCTCTTTTCTCCACCTAGCATGTCTGAAACCAGGGGTCACTGTATCAAACTAAAGGTTTAATCATTCGGGACTGAGATCAGAAGAAACTTCATGCAGAGATTAGCGAATCTTTACAATTCTCTTCTAAGTTGTGTGGGACTCTGTCATTCAGTAACAACAATATCGATATTTGGATGTTAAGGGAATCGCCGCATATGGAGATAATCCAGGAAGATTGAGCAGAGGCAAAAGATTAGCCATAATCTTATTGAGTAGGCTTTGGGAGGGGGGAAAAAAGACTACTCTTCTGGTTTTCAAGTTGAGTTGCCCGCGTTCACACCCTCTTTAATGGATTTTGTCTGTCAGAATGTGGTTTTAAGGTCTCAGCTATCAGTTAATTCCTCATCTAAATAGGCAAACTTCGTGCAAGAGTTTTAACATGAAATATAATTACAGGAAATACTACAGTCAAGATAGAAGCATTTTTCACTTTCTTATGCTGCTAGCTGAAATTTGAGTTCCTTTTCCCTCATGAACTAAATGTTGTGAAGAGTTAACTTTTCGTATGTACAATATTGCAGTGACATTTAAAAACTGAAGTAGTTTTTTTCTTGTGGCCACACATCCTGATGCTGCAGTGTATTTAAGTACCCCGGTGTGAATACCCTGTGGTTTGAAAATCTGTGGGTAGATATTTGCTTACGAGGTAGTCTGAGTACTAAATTTTGCCAGTGGTGAGTAGTGATGCCTGACTTAATAAACTAACACCAATGTGGTCAGAGTTGCCAATAAATCCAGAAAGGGGGATCCAAGCTTGCAATTTCTACCACCTGTAAGGGTTAATGGTTAGGCAAGACATGTATCAAGTTGGCTAGGAAATATACTGTTACTTCATTAACGGCAGGTCCAATTCTGAATCTCCCTATCCAACTGTTCTGAAGGAGAACCTTTTTACTATGTGTACTGCAGAGATTTAAGGAAGGTACCGGTATATGGAGGAATTTAAGGTGGAGGGTTATATGGGAGGCAGGGTTTAAGGGTCAGCACGACATTGTGGGCTGAAGGGCCTGTACTGTGCTGCATTGTTCTATGTTCTAAGTAGCCTTTGGATGGTTGGCCTGGGGACTTGCATTTGGCTGTGACAACCATGCCCGTAAAAAGTAATTTGTATCACATTCTCTCCACGGAAGCCTGGATAATAAAACATAGCACAGAAACAGGCTCCTTAGCTCAGCTTGTCTGTGCTGACCAGAGAGCCTGTTAGCACTAGTCCCATTTACCACCATTTGTCTACATTTCTCTGAAACTTTCCTATCCAAGAACCTGTCTAAATGTCTTTTACACAATGTAATTATACACTTCTAGCATTCCTTTGGCTGCTCATTCCATAACCCAGCGCTGCTTCTGATGCAGCAAAATATTTATTCATCAGCACCCCCCCACCTTTTTTTAAAAAAAAAAATCTTCCTCCTCTCTCCTTCAACCAATGTGCTCTAAATTTTGACTTCCCTGTCCTGGGGGGGTGGGGGTTCTGTGATAACAGAACAATGACATTTAAGGAGTAATAAATATGATCTTGTGCTAGAATACAATATACTGAGCTTTTGAATTATTTTGGAATCCTGTAGCTGGTTGGGATCATTCATAGCTAGTTCAATTTATTGCCAACAAAGGGTTCTTGTCCCTGGGTTTCACTATCACCTTTGTATCTCAAGACTCTGGACATGGTGATCCTCGAAGTTATTGCTCTTGGCTGTAACTTGTAAGTAAACTGGCGATTGTTCAATCTACAGTATCTTCTGATCTCCTTAACCAATGTTCCATTCTAAGTTGCTTGACTAGCATGCAGCTCTAGATCAGCAGAAACTTTCAGTTAAATAAGTCTTCTCCAGCCGTCGACTCTTCGAAACTGAGTCAGGCCGTTTGTTATCTTGAACTCCAATACTGAGCTACAATAGTGGAGAGCATATTGACTGGCTGTATCACAGCCTGGTATAGAAACACCAATCCCCTTCGATGGGAAAATCCTACAAAAAGGAGTGGATACAGCCCAGTCCATCACTGGCAAAGCTTTCCCCACCATTGGGCACATCTACACAAAATGCTGTCGCAGGAAAGTAGTATCCATCATAAAGGACCTCCACCACCCAGGACATATTCTCTTCTCGCTGTTGCCATCAGGAAGAAGGAACTGGAGCCTCAGGACCCACACCACCAGGTTCAGGAAGTTATTGCTCCTCAACCATCAGGCCCTGAACCAACTTCACTTGCCTCATCACTGAACTGTTCCCACAACCTATAGAGTCACTTCCAAGGGCTTTTTCCTCATGTTCTTGATATTTATTGATTATCAATTATTCTTTTTGCTCAGATTGTCTTTCGCACATGGCTGAACACAGAAGTTGTTGAGGTCTTTCATTGATTCTGTTACGGTTGTTATCATTCTACAGATTTAAGTATGCCCACAAGAAAATTAATCTCAGGGTTGTATATGGTGACATATCTGTGCTTCGATAATAAATTTACTTTGAACTTTGAGCTGTGGGATCATGTCATCACTAAAACCCCTCATTTCTAATTCATATTCCACCCTACTTATTCATTGGCAAGGCCCTCGTCCTGCCATTGCTATCTTTCAGACTTGACTATTCCAGTGTACTTCTGGATAACTTGCTTCATTATGAAGTGCAGATATTTCAGGCTTGCAAAGGCCACCCAGAGCTCGGCTGTGAGGCTGTTAACTCCCAGCAAGGTCAGTTTATTAATCAGCTTTTTGATATATAATAAAGCTTTCCTCTGTTGTGAAAAAATTCTTGTCCTTCAAATCGCTCCAATTACCTTGCCCTTCTCTTTCCTTTTGTAATCTCATCCATCCCTGCAACCATTGCACTAACTTTGGCCTCTCGCTCATTCTGAAAGTTAATTACTTCACTATGACACCAGTGACTTAAACTGCTTTGTTAAGGCCATAAACTCTGAATTTCTCTTAAAATTCTTTGTCACTCCATCTTTTTCTTCTTAAGACGAGGGTTCCCAACCTTTCTTTATACTATGGACCACTACCATTAACTGAGGGGTCCGTGAACCCCAGGTTGGGAACCGCTGCTCTAAGATCTATCATCGAGTTACCAGGATTTTATGGATAATCTATTTAGCATTGATTTGAATCATTCGCTGGCATATTGTGGGATGTTTTGAGTTTAGTGTAGCAAGCAACGAAACAATTATTTTTGAGCAATAATAAAATACTATAGTATAACTGAAGGTGCTGGTTCAGATTTTGATGTTGTAATACAGTAACGTCATTTTCCATCTGTTATTTTGTTGGAATATTTCAAATAAATGATACCTGCTTTAAATATCAATCAAAAGAACTCCAAATAAAGTTCAATGATTTGTTTGCTAATCACACCAACGGCAATTTCCACTCTTTTTTTTTACACAAAGTACATTTGGTGGAACATTGCTCGGCTTAATCATAAAGTGAAACTTCATTTCATTTTCACAAAAATTACTCATCGCTCCTGTTTTTATGAACTGCTGCAATTAGTCATCCTCTTTATTGGTCAGCTACGGCCTGAGCTGAGTAATAGACAGAAAATGGTTTTTGTGGCAATCTATGGAGGAAGTTGATTCAGTATCGGAATGCAACAGCAGAGAGTCAGGAGGAATTGTCTGATTAAAATCTGGGCTAGAAGTTTGTGTAGACGGAGCTCCATTGTATCGCAGGCTAACACACCCAGTGCAAAGTTTATTGATGGTGCTTTACTACTGGAAACTTTCACCTTAAAGGAAACTATTTTTAAACTTTTCTTGATCGTCAGTGGTTCAAAACTGCTCCAACGATCAACCCATAAAAGGCAATAATCACTCCCGAATCTTGACAGCACTTCCATCATTTTACGTGGAGAACCCAATTTTGGGATATCGCAATCATGTTTTTAATTTTTTTTTAAATTGTTGCATTTCTGAAATTAACTTGATAGAATTCACATAGCTGTGGTTTCTGCGATGATCGTGGACTAGGAGGGTGAATTTTAACACTTTTACAAAGGATAGCAAGTATGTGGAATGTTTTGTTTCGTTGGGGTTCTGCACAGGTTGGATCGTGAAAGAAAATTTGATTAATTACCAAGGGGGAAAACGTGGTAGAGGTGTGGGATGTAAAGATCTGTAGAAATTTGAGCCTAGTTGAAGCACGTTTGTGTTCTTTTTCAGTTGCTGGCCATACAAAAAGTTTGCTATTGGCAAGTGTGGTTCGCAACCTGACTTAACAGCTGCAAATTGACAACCACTTGACAAATCTGCAAACTGTTCCCACTCTCTGCAATTGAACAAGGCATCAAGTGCCTTTTTGTCACCACCAGGCCATCTTGAACAGACTTCTGCTGAGCAATTCAGTTGTATAATAATTTTTATTTTTAATGTTCACTTGAAAACCTTCCATGTGATAATAACCATTTCTGTGTGGTTTTGTGTTATTTCTGGGACTTTGATCAATCAGGAGTTGCCCTGGCACCACTCTTGTGAATTTTCATTTGAGTACTAAAACTTTGGCATAATCCCCAAATTATTGTGAATTTCAATGCTGAAAGATGATCAGAGAAAGACATTTAGTCCTTCAAGTCATTGAATTGACTTTATTTCTTACATCCTTCACATATCTGAGGAGTAAAGATCTTGATGTTGTGTCTCCATCTAAATGTGCAATATGCAATTTATAGTAATTTGTAATAGATGGTATGTACAACAGGACAGTCAGTATAGCATAGAAATACAATTGTGTCAGCATGAATTAATCAGTCTGATGGCCTGGTGGAAAATGGTGGAGCCTGTTGGTCCTGGCTTTTGTGCTGCTGTATCGTATCCTGGACGGGTAGCGGCTGGAACAGTTTGTGGTTGGGGTGACTTGGGTCCCAGTGATCCTGCCATTTGCTATGTTCATGACAGATCTGTGACCTTACTCCACATAAATGCCTGTGCTCTGCATTACAGGTCCTACCCATCTTGTGAACACCGAGCTTTCAGTGCCTTGAAAAAGCAGTCAACCCCCCAACCTGTTGTTCACAGAAATGAGTATTACAACCAGGGATTTTGACTAATGTAACTGAGAATGTTTATTTGTGAACCACATGCTCCTTTTTTCCACACTAACGCACAGTATTAGATTAATGCCACACACAGTGCTAAAAAGGAGCATATCCGTGTCCGAGAAGACTTTGGGAAGCGTCACTTAGAAGATACTATAGAGATATAGAAGAAGGTCTTGAGGTCGGATGAGACTAAAGCAGAATTTCTTGCCCTTGTCACTGAGCAGTACGGGTGGCGTAAATCTAATGTTGCGCATCAGCCAGGTAATGCTAACCCAATTGTAAAGTATGGTGGAGTTAGCACCATGCTCTGGGGATGTTTTTCAGCAGCAGGGACTAGCAGGGATTGATGGGAAGATGAATCTGCTGAATACAGAGAGATCCTGGACAAAAACCTGTTAGCCTCGGCCAGAAAGCTTAAACTGGGGAGGAAATACGACTTTCAGCAGGACGACAACCCAAAGCGCACTGCCAGAGCAAGCATGGAGTGGCAAATGAAGAAATTCGACATCCTTGAGTGGCCCAGGCAGGGTCCTGATCTTAAATGTGATCTGGCAAGACCTAGAGATTACTGTCCACCGCTGCTCCCCAACCTGGCACAGTTTGAGCGATTTTTGCAAGGAGGAATGAGCAAGTCTTGTTCCATCATGTTGTGCAAAGCTAATAGAGACTTAACCAAAAAGACTACTGGTTGTAATAGCTGTGAGACGTGGTTCAGCTAAGCACTGAGCAAAGGGGGATGAATACTTTTGAACTGTTGACATTTCAGTTTTTGATTTTTAATTTTTTTTTCATGCTTTACAATTTCCCCGTTATTTGGGTTCTGCTGTGTTTGGGGGGGGGGGGGAGCAATGCGATTAGCAAATTAAAACTCTGTTACATTGATGAAAACCCCTGGTTGTAATACTCATTTATGCGAGCAGAGGGTTGGGAGTTGAAACACTTTTTTTTCAAGGCACTGTAAAGGACAGCCTGTGCAGATGAGCAAGTGTTTTGGGAGTTTGGAGCGAATGGGTTTGCCAGCTGCTGTGGGGCTACTGACATCTTCTCCCATGTGAGTGCTCTATTTGCAGCCATATTTCCAACTTGTGAACTGTTCGGGTAATGAACAGTTCACAAAAATGGAACCCTGTTGTGATCTATTTGGTTTCCAAAAAAAGAAATCTGTCCATCAGTATTGGAAAATTTAAAAACCAGACTAGTGGTTGGAAAATCGCACAAAGTTCCATCTCTTTTACAATATACAAGTATCTTCTAGTTTTACTTGTGTTTGGCCTTTTAAAACCATGTATAACAATTGGGTATTGAGTCTCTGAAAAGGGTCATTGCCTAAACAGAATTTGGACATTTGAATTTTCCTGTAAAAATTTCATTTAATTTGTACTTTAAGCCATTTCCAAGGGATAAAACTGAAGTTTGTGTCACTCCTGCCAAATTAACCATTTGAGCCTGGGTAACATTCTAATAAATTGTAAGTGAGGTTCCACCCATTATCATTGTCTTTCCCAGGGTCTAGTTCTGTTGCTGTTCCCTTGTTTCTCGACAAACAGGAGAATATCTGCAGACGCTGGTAATCCAAGCAACACACAAATTGCTGGAGGAACTCAGCAGGCCAGCCAGCATCTATGGAAAAGAATACAGTCAGTGTTTCGGGACGAGACTCGTCATCAGTCCTGCTGAAGGGTCTCTGCCCGAAACATTGACTGTACACTTTTTTTTGCCTGGTCTGCTGAGTTCCTCCAGCATTTAGTGTGTGTCCCTTGTACCTTGAGCTCTATTAAAGGGTTGTTCTTTAATTGCTGTTCTTTTTAAAAAAAAAATCAATTTGCTTTCATTATTTTCAGAATTCCACAACTTTGTCCACAACTTTGACTTGCAGACAGATTTTAGTAGTCTACTTTGAAATAACTGTGTGTGTGTGTGTGTTTTAAACCCATTTGCTCTGTTTGTTTATGTCATTTTGTAAGCACTGCAAGACAAAAAGATTAACAATTTTGCCCATCTCTGTTGACCAATTCAAATGATGGGACAGAAAGCTAATTTGTGTCAGATTGCCAAAATGTCAAAATGCCATTGGACCTTTGAGGGGCATTGCCAGTCACATCTGGCTATTTAATGTACTTGCCCATCATCCTGACTCCTTGCTGCTCTCCCAGCTTTCTAGATAAGGCCAGTTCCAGAATCTTAAGTAGCTAACTTTCTTCTGTGGGGCATGTGAACCAATTCTTTAGAAAATCCGAATAGACTGCAAGATGTAACTAAAAAGGAATTGACTCACAGATAAAGTCTGAGGGTTTTCCTGGGTGGGTGCTTTTTTGAATGTAGGTTTTGGTAGCTGAATTTTTCTTGTAAAGATGTGTGCAAAGTTCCAGATGTGGACAAGCAACAGTTCCCTTGCAGTTGTGAAATGACTGTGCATGTTTGATTGATGCAGATTGTTTCATTGCTAAATGAATGTTGCAATATAGGTTATGCTGAGAAAAAGTATTTCTGTCCCGCTAATATTGGGGCAGAACTAGCTGCTGTATTAAATACAGGTTTGCTTGTTGTCACCTCTCGCCCTGCCCCCCTCAACAGCGAGGATATGCAAACCTGTAACATGAAGAGACTAGAATAACTTTCTAAGTGGCTGAAGGCTACTCAACCACTGGGAAAAGTATAGTCCTAGATTGATAGTGATTTTTGGAAATGATTAAAATTAATGAATGCAATTGAAAATTTTAAAAAAAACATCAAAGTGCAAAAGGTGTTTAAGCAACTTGAAGAATTAATGCAAACTCAAATTTATTAAAACCCAAAACTACATTTTTTTTAACCTGCCTGTTTACCTCTTTTACTGAAATGAATGGAGTTGCTGTCTCTTCAGTGGATATAAATTCCTTTCCAGTCCTGAAGAAGGGTCTCTGCCTGAAATGTTGACTATCTATTTATTTGCATAATGCTGCCTGACCTGCTGAGTTCCTCCAGCATTTTGTATGTGTTGCTTTGGATTTCCAGCACTCTGCGGACTTTCTTGTGTTTATAGTAGATATAAATTGCTTTGTGTGCACAGGGTAGATTCCCCAGTACAAATATTAGGTTAATATGGCATGTTTGTTGAGCACATCGTTAAAGTGTATCCTGGTGATTGGCAGGCTCAGCATTTCTACATTAAAGTGGGAGGCTCAAACGTTGCCCCTCAGGATGGGTAAATGCTGGTAGTTTGATGTGGAACTTCGGACATTTACCAGCAAGCTCCCTGGATTTCCAGCATCTGCAGATTCTCTCTTGTTCGTGACGAATCATGCCACGTTGGTTTATTGTAAAGATGCGCCCCCCCCCCCCCCATCATAACGAGGTAGTTCTTCATGAAATCCAGATGGCCAGCCTTATTTACCAGTAACCATCTACCAGTCATCCCGGTTCCATTGTACACATGCTGTCTCAAGGCTATAATTTCATTGTCCTTTGACAAAGTTTGGTCAAATGGTATGAATTAGTACATCCTGCACCTCAGCAGAAAAATAAATGACTCAGCCAACCAAATTGTGCATTGACATAAACCATAAAGCATTTTGGGAATTAATGGCAACTGTTTCATTGTCTGTTACATACAAAGCTAAAGCCATTTATGCCAAAAAGAAGCAATTCTAGATTGCATGAGATTCAGCCATAGCTCGCTCAATTTGTTTATCTTTCAGAACGGCTGCAATCCTGTGATGAAGATGCTCCCACACTGCTCTTGTTTAGGCAAAGTTGGTGGTAAGGTGGGGTGCTGGTGACGATGAAGGACCCTCAAACTTTCCTAGTCAAGGTTGCGTATGGCTTGGGGGGAGCCTGCAGGTGTAGGTGCTTGTATCTTGTTGCTGCCCTTGGTCGTCTTAGATAGAGGCAATGAGTTGGGAAGGCACTTCTGGAACAACCTAGGCAAAAAAAAACTGCAGAGTAAACTTTGATCGCTACTCAGCCACTTTGCACTGTTGGTTGATGGTCTGAGTACCTAGGGTGGTGGACTAGATAGGAGTCAAGTAGGCCACCTAGTACCAAATTGTCTGAAAGTTCTTGGGAGTTCTTGAGAATGTGCACAACCAGGCATGTGGAGAGTAGTTTATCAGACTCGGAACTGGTGCCTTGTGGATGAGTGAAGTCAACCTTTAACTTGTTTTTGTATCACTCTATGGTTGTTTCAGCTCAAGTTCTGGTGAACAGAGACACTCAAATTCCACCCCCCACCCTTGCACGCATGACAACTCAATGATAGTAGTGCCATTGAATGTCAAGGATAGGTAAGTGGAGATGGTCATTACATCCCACTTTGGTAGTGTGAGAATAGTTTGGGAAAAATTGGAAGTAATTATTTGGCCCGGGGTGAATAGTCTTTTGAAATTCTTCATCCTACTACATAACCAATATTGGTGGTGGCTTGGCCATTGAATACTTTGGTTATAAAGTGAGGGATTATTGCAGGAAAGTGATGCTGAGGTTGGTTGTAATCTTTTTGAATAGCGGAAGGAGGCACAAATGATTGAGGGATCTACTTGTGCTTCCATTTCTGATCATTGTTTTTCAATAACTTTAAAATTAATGCTATCGATAACACAACTAAAGCTGTTTAGACCTGGGAGCAAGTTAACAGCGGTGCCTTAGGGCTGGGATATCGTACCTCTGACAACCGCAACCAAAGTTCAAAGTAAATTTTATTATCAAAGTACATGTATGTCACCGTATACAACCCTGAGATTTATATTCTTGTGGTCATATTCAACTAATCTATAGAATAGTAACTATAACAGTGGAAGACTGCCCAACTAGGGCGTTCAACCAGAGTGCAGAAGACAACAAACTATGCAAATACAAAAAGAAGAAATAATAATATAAATAAATAAGCAATAAGTTTTGAGAACATGAGGTGAAGAGTCCATTGATAGTGGGAACATTTCTTCCTTTTGTTTTCTGAGTATTTTTTATTTGTCCATTTGATGATCATTGACCTCACTCTCACTGGGGGTCTTGGATGCTGTATTTCATTAGAATGCTGCCTGGATGGTCATTCTCAAATCTCCTCAGGCATCTGACTTGGGTCTAGAGCCAAATAGCTCTGGTTTCAATTTGAGCATAACTGGATTTGTACTCAAACTGAGTGAGGATGGGCTTCTGTGGTGGTAGGGATGTCAAGTGGAGTTGTCAGGACTTAAAGTTGGATTTATTTATCACATATGTTAAAACATACAGTGAAATATTTCTTAAAAACCAAGCAAGGATGTATTGGAGGTAGCCCGCAGGTGTCGCCACAGATTCAGGTTCCAACATGGCATGACCCTGGTATTCAGCAGAGCAACAACAGAATGAAACAGGGCACCAGCAAAACAAAGCACACAAAATGCTGGACGAATTCAGCAGATCAGGCAGCCTCCGTGGAAATGACCAAGCACTCCGTTTTGGGCTGAAGCTCTTCTTCGGGACTGGAAAGGAAGGGGGAAGACGCCAGACACCGGGACAGCAAAACAACCCCCCCCCCCCCCCCCCCACCCCGTCCCTTCATACACACAGGTAGGCATCCAACTCCAGGACAGGATGCTTCCGGTCCTTACCCGCTGGACTTTGATACTCACAGATATCAGGCCTTCAACCTCCAGTCCCTGGTGTGGCCTCGCAGGCTCAGCCTACGGGCCTCTATTTCCAACTCTTTGATTCTAATTTTGACCTTTTTGGGCTTTCGACATCGGGACTCGTCGAGCTCTGGACTTCAGCTTTGCCCCTGGGACTTCGGGTATCAATCCCTTGATTTGATGTTTGCGGTTTTGACCCCAGAACTTCCAGGTCAGAGGTTGACCTTCGGGCTTTGATCGACCTGACCTCCAGATCACTGACTTCTGACTGTGGAGCTTTTTGGACCTGGACTTCTGGACTCAACCAGATCTACGATCCCAGTGGTCTGGGGGTAGGAGGGATTTAGTCACTGCCCCTTGTGACTCCTACCGTGTGAATATCCAGCTTGGCATTCACAACTCCTCATCACTGGTCAATTATGTTTGTCAGCTTGCTCTTGGTGCTTAAATGCCGTGGCTTTAGGTGGTGATAATCTTGGAGCCAGCTCATCTTTTTCACCTGCCCACACCAGCTCTTGCTCCACCCCATTTTTATACAGGCTATCTCAAGAATGATTCTCCAGATAAAGATCTTCCGGTCCAGGTTATGTGGTTTCAACCTGAATTTTTGACTGTCCATATCCTTACATAACTTCTGCCTGACCCACAGTGCTCATGTTTTCTCTGCACTCCCAAAGTCTGCAGTCTCTTGTCTGCTGAAAACAGACAAGCTGTTGCA
Organism: Hemitrygon akajei; assembly: GCF_048418815.1. NCBI lineage: Eukaryota > Metazoa > Chordata > Chondrichthyes > Myliobatiformes > Dasyatidae > Hemitrygon > Hemitrygon akajei. Next base: position 47,842,377 of record NC_133145.1, read on the forward strand.
AAACTGCAGAGTTCAATCTAATCCATTAGTTGTGGTGCTGCTGAGCTGTGCTCATTACATGCTCTTAAGTAAGCAGGTGATGAGCTGCTTCAGGTGGGTATCTTCCATTCTCAACTACCACTGGTGTTCCTTGTGGCTTCATTTCCCTGCCTGGCGATTCACACTCCTCATTAAACCACAGTTGATCCCTTGATTTGTTTCTAATGATAAAAAAAAGTTATATTACATCAATGAGATTACAGACTGTAAAGGAGCATATCCCTGTTGATTAGTCTACAACAGATACCTGGTTTTCAGTTCTGAAACGCCGAGCCTGCTGTGTCCAGCTTCTTTGGCACTTTATTGTCACCAAACAATTGATACCAGAGTCTACAATCATCACAGTGGTATTTGTTTCTGCACTTCGCGCCCCCTGAAGTACAAATCGAATTAAATATAATAAAAATTTAAATTATAAATCATAATTAGAAAAGGGAAAGTATGGTTGTGCAAGTCAGGTCTGGATATTTGGAAGGTACGGCCCAGATCCAGGTCAGGATCCGTTCAGCAGTCTTATCACAGTTGGAAAGAAGCTGTTCCCAAATCTGGCCGTATGATTCTTCAAGCTCCTGAACCTTCTCCCAGAGGGAAGAGGGCCAAAAAGTGTGTTGGCTGGGTGGGTCTTGTCCTTGATTATCCTGGCAGCACTGCTCCGACAGCGTGCGGTGTAAAGTGAGTCCAAGGATGGAAGATTGGTTTGTGTGATGTGCTGGGCTATGTTCATGATCTTCCGCAGCTTCTTCCAGTCTTGGACAGGACAACTTCCATACCAGGTTGTGATGCACCCTAGAAGAATGCTTTCTACAGTGCACCTATAAAAATTGCACTACGGTAATGCCACAAAATCTGGAAGTCCTTGTTGAGAAGGCAAAACTTAGTCACCTCATTATAGGAAGGATGTGAAAGCTTCAGAGGTACGGAGATTTACCAGGATGCTGCCTTGATTAATGAACGTGTCTTATGAGGATAGACTGAGCGAGCTAGGGTTTTCCCTTTTGCAGCAAAGGAGGATAAGGGGTGTCTTGATAGAGGTGTGCAAGATGATGAGGCATAGAGAGGACAGCCAGAGACCTTTTCCCAGGGCAGGAATGGCATTTACAAGGGGACATAATGTTAAGGTGTTTGGAAGAAGTGGGATGTCAGGGGTGATTGGTGTGTTTTTTTTACACACGGCGATGGGTAGATAGATAGATAGATACTTTATTCATCCCCATGGGGAAATTCAACTTTTTTTTCCAATGTCCCATACACTTGTTGTAGCAAAACTAATTACATACAATACTTAACTCAGTAAAAAAATATGATATGCATCTAAATCACTATCTCAAAAAGCATTAATAATAGCTTTTAAAAAGTTCTTAAGTCCTGGCGGTAGAATTGTAAAGCCTAATGGCATTGGGGAGTATTGACCTCTTCATCCTGTCTGAGGAGCATTGCATCGATAGTAACCTGTCGCTGAAACTGCTTCTCTGTCTCTGGATGGTGCTATGTAGAGGATGTTCAGAGTTATCCATAATTGACCGTAGCCTACTCAGCGCCCTTCGCTCAGCTACCGATGTTAAACCCTCCAGTACTTTGCCCACGACAGAGCCCGCCTTCCTTACCAGCTTATTAAGACGTGAGGCGTCCCTCTTCTTAATGCTTCCTCCCCAACACGCCACCACAAAGAAGAGGGCGCTCTCCACAACTGACCTATAGAACATCTTCAGCATCTCACTACAGACATTGAATGACGCCAACCTTCTTAGGAAGTACAGTCGACTCTGTGCCTTCCTGCACAAGGCATCTGTGTTGGCAGTCCAGTCTAGCTTCTCGTCTAACTCGTTGTTATGTGGAACTCGTTGCCGGGGTGCTGGTAGAGGTGGATGTACTAGAGGTATTGAAGAGATTCTTAGATAAGCACGTGGATGATAGAAAAAGAGGGTTATGTTGGAGTGAAGGCTTAGAGTAGGTTAACAGGTCAGTACAATCTGTGGGCTCAAAGGCCTGTAACCTGCCATACTGTTCCAGTCTGTATAAAGTAGTGGTCATTCTGACCAGTCCAGTACATTGTGAAAGTTCAAAGTAAATGTATTTTATCAAAATACAAATCTCACCATGTACAACCCTGAGATTCGTTTGCTTGAGGGCATTCACAGAAAACACAATAGTATCAATGCAAAACTGCCCCCAGTAAGACAGACAACAACCAAACCACACATACAAAAAGCAAGAAAATAATAATCATAAACAAAATAAGCAATAAATATTCAGGAAATGAGATGAGTCATTGAAAGTGAGTCTGTAGGTTGTGGGAACAGTTCAGTAATAGGGCAAGTGACGTAATCTCCACCGGATCAAGAGGCTGATGGTTGATAACTGTTCCTGAACCTGATGGAGTGGGTCCTGAGGCCCCTGTGCCACCTTCCTGATTGCAGCAGTGAGAAGTGAGCCTGGCCTGGGTGTGTTTGGGGTTGGGGGGGGGGAGCCGTCCTTGAAGATGGATGCTGCTTTCCTGCACTACCGTTCCATGTAGGCATATATGTCAAACTCAAGGCCCGCGGGCCAAATCCGGCCCGTGGTGGAATTATCTTTAGCCCACGAGATAATATCTAATTACTATTAAAGCTGGCCCCAGTAATCGAAGCGCCTATGGCGTATGATATGGCTAATGCTGAGTTTATTCAGGTACCAGGTTTTCAGGGTTTTTAGTGTTTATTCGGCAGTCTTGCTCGGCAGTCTTCTTCATAAGAAATGGAATTTGTAAAGTTAAACACTTTGTAGTTATAGCAGAGACTGAGACACATGAGAGCAGGCTGAAAAAACGGAGGCAACGAAAGCTGCGTTCGCACGTGTTCGACTGATCCAGCCCGCATGAAGCTGCATTTTGCTCAATCCGGCCTGTGACCTAAAATGAGTTTGACACCCCTGCATGTAGGTGTGCATAATAGTGGGGAGGGCACTACCCTGATGGACGGGGCTCTATCAGCTACCTTTTATATGCTTTTTCGTTCAAGGGCATTGGTATTCCACACCAGGCCATGAAGCACCAGTCAGTATACTCTCCACCACACTGAATAATAATGGTGTTGGACCATTATTATTTCCTTTGAAATGATAACACCGGGGGGGGGACATCACGTGATGACGTAGGATCGAGACACAGAGACCCAGCTCTCCCGTAAAAAGTTAATAAATTAATGTTTAAATGAAGAAAAGTTAGTCAATACTTTCTAAAAGTTACTTATAAACGACTCCGGACTGTGTCAAGCTATGCCTCAAGGAAGGAAGATGAAGAAAACTAATACCGGGAAGACTACGCAAGTTGGAACAAGAACAAGGCCCGCGTTTACCGAGGAACCGCGGTCTCAGGTACATTATACCACCGGCGATACAGAACAGGAGACTGTGGCAACACTGGCCACTTCCAAAGGAAAAAACCATCATGAACTGCACAAATGCGAAGGATGGAGCATGCGCAAACGGGAGCAACAAGAACTACAAAGCCCAGCTACCACTGCAACTGAAAGTGATAGCGAATTGGAGGGAGAGTCAAATCTCTCGGAAGGATCAGATGAAGAAAGAGGTAAAAGTCCTTCTAGAAATATAGAAAAGACCTTGAGGCAAATAATGCGTAAATTAGACACATTAAAAGTAATTAAAAATAATCAAAAAATACTCGAAAAAAAAATGACCAAAATGGAGATTATGCTTGATAAAATGACAAAGAGACAGGAAAAAATGGAAAAAAGAATTACGGACTTGGAAACTACAACGGAAGACATGGTTGAAAGAATGGACAAAATGGAAAAGGAAAATACTGCTTGGACATCAGAAAGAAAACAATTTATGGAAAAAATTGATAAGCTTGAAAATCTCAGTAGACAAAATAATATTAAAATTGTTGGACTTGAAGATATAGAAGGAGAAGATCCAATAAATTTTTTTCAAAAATGGATTCCTGAAAAATTGGAAATGGAAAGAGAAACTCCAATTGAGATTGAAAGGGTGCATAGATCTTTAAGGTCAAGACCTCGAGCTGATCAAAACCCACGATCAATTTTGATAAAATGCTTACGATACCAAGACAAAGAAAAGATCCTGAAGGCCGCTGCCCATAGTGCCAAAAATAGAAACGGGCCACTGATGATAGCAGGGAAACCAATTCATTTTTATCCTGATATAAGTTACAACTTGTTGAAGAGAAAGAAGGAATTTAACCCAGCGAAAAAAGCCTTATGGGAAAAGGGTTATAAATTTACAATGCGTCATCCAGCAACACTGATAATTTTTTTGGAGGAGGGAAAAATTTTTTTTTCCGATTATCGAAAAGCAGAGGAGTTTGTACAAGAACTTCCATCTATTCGCTAATTACACATAGAGGCTTCCAAACGTAATGGATTAAAGATGAAGATAGACCCAAGGAACAGAAGTGATGGACATTTATGGATATTATAGAAGAGAAAAGCAAAACTTTAGAAATACTAAATGAGAATAGTATTTTTTTTCTCTTCTTATACATATACTTTTTTATGTTGCGGGGGGGCTGGGAGGCCGTGGATCGGTTACTGCGGGATTCACGTGTGTAATCATGGCGGTTGCCATGACCCGTACAGCAGAGGGGGGTAATGTTGTGTCTTTTTTCCACAACATTAGTAGGGGGGTATTTTTTTTTTCCTTTATATTTTAATTTTTTTCTATCTTTTTGCCTGGATGATTGGTGGGGACACACATAGCAACATGGAGATTTTTTATAAAGATTTCCCAGGATACCACGAAAGTGGAAAGATTAGGTATTATTATAGATTGGAGTAATATAATAAAAAAAATAATGACTAATCTACTAAATTTTTTAAGTTTTAATGTTAATGGGCTTAATGGGCCAGTAAAAAGAAAAAGAATTTTAACATATATTAAAAAAAATGAGAACTCCGTGGAGCATGTGGGGATCTTCCAACATCCAGGCATTCCCTTTTTTTTCTTTCTTATTTTTTTAATAGGGATGTTAGGGGGGAGGGGTTAAGGGGAGGGGGGCTGGGTAACACTTTTTTTTCATGCACATTTATTCTGTAACTATTTGAAAACAATAAAAAAAAGTTTAAAAAAAAAGAAATGATAACACCAAGGAATTTAAAGTTATTGACTTTCTCTTACTCTGGTCTAATGAGGACAGGCTCATGGATCTCCAGTTTCCTCAGCCTGAAGTTATTAATTATCTCCTTGACCTGTTGTGGCACCACTTAGCCAGATTTCCAGTCTCTCTCCGCAGCACCTTTGATTCGGCCAACGAGAGTGGTGTCATCAGCAAACTTGAATATGGCTTTGGAGCTGTGCTCAGTCACAAGTGCAGCAGGGGACTAAGCACAGAGCGTTGTGGTGCACTTGTGCTGATGGAGATTGTGCAGGAGATGTTGCCAATCCAAACAGACTGGGGTCTGCAAGTGAGGAAACTGAGAATCCAATTCCACAAGGAGGTATTGAAGGTATAGATTAGTTTTGAGGGGGATGATAGTATCGAATGCTGATCTGTAATCAATCAAGAGCTTCATGGTTATTCATCTTTGCTGTCCGGATGTTGGAAGGTTGAGTGAAGAACCACTGAAATGACATCTGCTTTTGACCTTTAGTGATGGTAGTTTGTTCGGTACCTACCACATAACTAGTCTGGTAACAACTGTTTGCTTCAGACCCAGTCAGCACAGTCAATGGTGGTGGTATTATGAAGCCACATCTGGTTATTTGTATTGAAGTCTCCACCCTGGGTACACCTTGTGCTCTGATATCTCTGGCATTTATTCCAATTGTTGCTCGGCTGCGATGACCACTGATCGATCAGCTGATGGAAGCTGATAAATGGGAGGTTTTCCTGTCCAGTTTTGATGAGTCTATGTTGAAGACTGCCAGAGGTACAGACCTGTATAACCATCTCTGCTGGGATGTACTGAGGCTTTGTGTTGGAGGAATCTGGTGTATTATCTCTAACACAAGAAATTCTGCGGATGCTGAATATCCAAGGCACCACACACGAAATGCTGGAGGAACTTGGCAGGTCAGGCAGACTCCATAGAAATGAACAAACAGTCGATGTTTCGAGCCGAGGCCCTTCCCGAAACATCAACTCTTTGTTCATTTCCATGGATGCTGCCTGACCTCCTGAGTTCCTCCAGCATTTTATGGATGTTATCAGTAACGTACGCTTCTGAGTGCAATTATATTCAATTATTTTGCTTCACTTAATTTGTAGGACAGCTCTTCTACTTCAGAAGCAGTCCTAGAGGAATTCACCAAACTGACTAAACTGGAGGTATCTCTGCTTTGCATGAACTTGGTGGTTAGGTTCGTTGCTGTAGCAGTTTTAATACGACAAGGTGGCTTCCAAGACCATTTCAAAGGAGAGGCAAGTGTCAGCCACAAAACTGTAGTCTGAAGTTGCATGTAGTCAGACATGTAAGCAAGTTAGATTTGTATTCTTTATGTAACTGGCATTACAAACGAGAAAATCTGCAGATGCTGGAAATCCAAGCAACACACACAAAATGCTGGAGGAACTCAGCAGGCCAGGCAGCATCTAAGGGGAAATTAAAAAAGTACAGTCGACGTTTCGGGCCTGAGTCCTGCCGAAGGTTTCGGCCCAAAACGTCAACTGTACCTTTTTCCATAGATGCTGCCTGGTCTGCTGAGTTCCTCCAGCATTTTGTGTGTGTGTTGCTATAACTGGCACTGACAGATTTCTTGGGTTGAGTGCGATTGACAGTATTTGAACATGAGGTAATCTACATTCGAAGGACACCGTAATATATTTTAAGGGACCAAGAGCTACTGAGGAACAAAGTGATTTTGAAGACTCATTGCATTGATATCAACAATGCTCAATGCAAAAGAAAAGAACATTGGATTTCAGGAGTAAGGGCTGACAGCTCAGTTGCTCAATATGGAGGCTAGATTTTCTACATTCAGTTTTGACTACCAGACTTAAGGAAGCTTCAGTTGGCACTGGAGGGTCACAGCTCTAGCCTCTCAATCCAAATGCTCCCTTGACAGTCTAAAGTAACTACACAGTACAAACCGAATATTAAAATCATTGACGCTCATGATTTTACATGGATCAGTATCTTCATAAAATTACAACAATGGGTTGATTTTTGAGGCACCAGTAACCCACTTTTGCCCCTTCTGTCAGTAGAGGCTGTTCCGTTGGGCTTGGTAGTTAAGCCATATGTGAAGGCCGGGATCTGAACTCGGTTGTCGGAGGTTGTTTGAAATGCATGCTATTGGGAGCATTTAATAGGGGGAGCTTATCCCCACTACCACACCTGGACATAACAACCTTAAGGAACTGACTGGTGTTAAATACTGGCACCTTAAAACCAACTGTTTTGAGCAGATGGAGCTCGTCATCTGTGGTTGGCAACCATCTAGAAGGAAAACTCTGATCTCAAACTTCCTCTGCTTTGTGGCTAAACCCACTCACGGGGAAGGCCTCGGGAGTAAACCCAGAGGGAAAAATCTGGAACTGGAGTCCCTAATGCAGTCCTACATTGAGTTCCATGCTGACCGGCAATTCCTGCGCTGTCACTGCTGACAAACTGTATTGGTCTTGCGATTCCTTATGGATTCACCAGCTGCATGGAGAGGGAGGCCTACTATGTGGGCAACGACTTGCTCTGCATATCGTACTACCCTGGCTTGCATATCACATAGACAGCTGCGACACAACATCCATGGTTGACACCAACCAATGGAAGGCCTCAAGTTTGGTTTAAAATTTGGTTTGTATTCATTTAATTTACTTTAGATTATCGAGGGATCTTTTGGGTCGAGAGGCAAGAACTGTATCCTTTGCATGGGGAAATTCCAGAACAAGGATATTTAATCCTTTTTTTTAAAAAAGGACACTACCCTTTATAACCATATAACAATTGCAGCACAGAAACAAGCCATCTCGGCCCTTCTAGTCCATGTTGAACGCTTACTCTCACCTAGTCCCAGCAACCTGCATTCAGCCTATAACCCTCTGTTCCTTTCCTGTCCATATACCTATCCAATTTTTAAAAAATGACAATATCGAACCTGCCTCTACCACTTCTACTGGAAGCTCGTTCCACATAGCTACTACTCTCTGAGTAAAGTAGTTCCCCCCATGTTACCCCTAAGCTTTTGCCCCCTAACTCACAACTCACGTCCTCTTGTTTCTTTAATGTGGAGCTCTTTTCTGTCTACTCTCCCAGATAACTGTATTGCTAAATTTGACGATGGAAATGACAGTTTTGATGGATTGGAGTATCAAAGGGAGAGGATAGGATCAGGATACATACTTCCTACAGTCTAATTCAATGTCTGAATGACGTTTGGAAGAGAATTAGCCTGCGTTACCTATGTTGTCAATTATATTCTCAGTATATTTTTATTCAATTTGTCTTCTGTCAGTCTTTGTGTGTAGTTTTCATTTATTCTTTTGTATTTCTTAGTATCTACTGTGAGTGTCTGCAAGCAAATGAATCTCAAGGTAGTATATGGTGACATGTATGTACTTTGATAATAATTTACTTTAAACTTTTGATCAGGCAGCTGTTGGATTGTCTAGGTGCCTATCTACATTATTGTCTGGAATGGTTATACTTCCTGTACTATACATCTGATCAAAAGAAGCTTTCAACGGATGGGCCTACCACAAAAAAATTGTGAAAATCAATGAAACAAGGAGGAAGTATCTAGGATATTTTTGGTGTGACAGTTTTGGAGAAGTGTTGTGCAGAATATGACTGTCAGCCTGGTTGGGTGAAAGCTACTTCCTGCCCTGTGCCTGTAAATGGCTTTAATATCCAAGATTTTAGGATGCCATCTCAAACCTGTTTCTGCATGACTTGAGATTGCACAGGGTTTGCAGCTTCTTTGGGAAATTGATTGGGAAATGAGGATATCGAGGGACCAGTTGGGATAAAGGTCTTGGACAGCAACAGTTAGTGAGGGGAAAGTAATGTATTACCTACTATTTCATATATCCCCAAGAAATGGAGTGGAACATTCCCATTTCTCTGCAATAATCATTCATGTAGATAGCTACAAAAACAAATCTTTACCATTGTGGTGATGTTTGGAGGACAATGTAAGCAAAAATTGGCCCAGCCCTCTGAAGACTAATGAAAATAGCAAGCTGCACATACTCAGTGACATGGGGGGGTGGGGGAGACAGTACTAATTTTCCTTTTGTAGATTTAATACTTGCCTCAGTTCTGTATCACCCATAAAACCTCACTATGGAATGAGCGTCATCTACCCACAAAACGGTTGCCAAAAATATTTATAGTCTTAAAGTTATCCTCTAAACTGAGCATCAAAATGAATTATTTGTTTATTATTCTGGGAAATTAAGGAAATCATTCCACAGTCAAGTTTGTTGTTCCTGCTTTTCCTTTTTGCTGACTAGCAAAAGTGTTACACGAGAATGTGTAGTGTCTTTTCCCCCCAGTGAATGACAACTACAGGTTATTTTAATGTGCATGATCGAAATAGGGTTTGTCTGGAATGTCGATCTCCACTGGGTGATAAATGATTAAACAAAACAGACATTTGTTGTAGATACCTAACTTTTAGATTTCTGGCTGCCAAGAGGTTTTGTGTTTTTTTTTTGGTGTATGGTATTGGCAAATACTCAACTGCAATGATAAACTTCTATTTGGTTGGATGAGATGGCTATCTCCAGAGGGTTTGGATGAGCTGTGGTTACCAAGGCGAATGTAGTCCTTGCAGGTCAGAGGAGTATGTGGGACCTTGTGACATTTGAAGTCTAGGTTAAATTAATGGATATTAAAATAAAAGTAATTTTGTGTCATTGGTAAAATTACTGCATAGTAATTTGGTTAAAATAGCCTACCTTTCTTTCTCTTTTATTTCCCATAATTCTCCACCTTCCCCCTAGCCCATTTTCCTCCAGCCTATCACTTCCCAGCTCTCTACTTCATCCCTCCCCCCACTTCTTATCCCCCCTCGACCATCCCATGTTACTTCACTCCTGATGAAGGGTTTTGGCCCGAAACGTCATTATTACCTCCTCCCATAGATGCTGTCTGGCCTGCTGAGTTCTGCCAGCATTTTGTGTTTTTTATATATTATGCATGATTGACTTTCGAATTTTTGCGAAAAATATTAACTACTTGGGGTAGGTGATTTTGGGTACAGTGAGGCAGTTCAAACTAAATTGTTTATCAATGTGTGTATATGTTGCCATATAGTACTTTAAGATTCATTTACTTGCTGGGGGTGTACAGGAAAAATGTATGTTAGAAATTTATTTTAAAAAAAACTAAACAGAAAGACTGACAAACAACCAATGTGCAAAAGAAGATGAACAGTGCAAATAAAAAAATAGTTCTGAGAACACAAGTTATAAAGTCTTTGAAATTGAGTCTGTAGCTCATAGAATCAGTAGAGTAATGGTAAATGAAAGTATGTCGATTTGTACCCCTAATACATTTTGTGCACTGTTATGCCACTTGACTTTAAGTGCTTGTTGTGTTTTGTTGGGATTCATCAGAATTTATTGTTCTGAATGCCCTGCCAGGGGTGGTGGTAGAGGCAGGTAAAGTAGAGGCAGTTAGGAAGCTGTTAGTGTCTCTTAGTTAGAATCGATGTATATGTATGTTAGCATATACTACTGTAACATTCATTTGCTGGCATTTACAGGAAAAATGTAACTCTTAAGTACATGGACGATAGAAAAATGGAGGACTATGAAGGAGGGAAGGGTTGAATTGATCTCGGATTAGGTTAAAAGGCCAGCACAACATTGTGGGCTGAAGGGCCTGTACTGTGGTGTTCTGTGTTCTATAAAATGACTTCATTGCACCCTGTAACTTTTTATTACAAAACTGGTAAAAGGTGAATGTTTGGTTGACATTAAATCTTCAGCGTCAACAGTGCAGACAATTATTAAAGTGGCCAAAATAAAAAGATAATGCTCAAAATCCAGTACCAAAATGTGTATTACATACTGGGGAGGGTAGAGATCTTTTATATAAATAGGGTTGGAAGAGGGGTTAAATGTGTTTTGAGATGAGAATAAATGGCAGGTGCCTCTGAATTTGATCACGATCTACAAAAAGCATTATTGTTTTGTCAGATCTGCAAAGATGGATTTTATGAAAGTGTTGACGTGGCTGGTTTGAGCATTTCAAGTAGTGTGCAAACTGCATAAAATGTTATGTGGAGTAGGCTGCAAGTGTAGATGACGTGAGGGGTGATAAACACCTTGAAGTTGATTTCTCTTCTCCCCCCACCCCCCAACAAGAGCCGAATGTGATGGAGATCTCTTGGAAGAGAATGCCTGTTCATTGACGGATGGGAAAATTACATGGACTTTGTGGATGCCCGTTCCTTTTCTTCGAAGCAATGCTATGAGTGACTAAACTTAAGCTTATTTTTCTCTGCCACTCGGAGAACCCTAGGGCATTAATGGACTATTCAAAGCCAACCTTTCCAAAGTGAGATGATCAAGCAAAGTTTGGATGATTGTATGCCAGTTAAATCATATTACATTGTGTTGTTCTCCCCAATACAACGATATTGTGGAAAGAATAACTGGGGTAACAGGAGCCCTGTTTATCATCAAGAATGTGTTATGCAGTATTTGGTCAGCATTTTCTGCTCTTGGAGTGACAATTTTCTGCTCAGCAAGATCCTTCAGGATCTTTCCATAAAGGTTATGAAATATGGTTTAAAGCATTTTCTGTGCAGTTAATATTTTATGCATATCTCTAGAGTGAAGATAAATATTTTATAAGGAAAGAACTATTTCCCCAGGAATGAATGATAGTGATAAGGAATTGGTTCACATTCGGGTTGCAAGCTTTTAATATTTTGTTTATGGCACGTCCTGCTGCCCAGGGAATTTGGCAAATCCATTTTTTGGACTACTACATGCAACTTTGTCCTTATTATTTAAAGGGATATATTTACATTGGAGTCATTTCAAAGAAGGCTAACTGTTACTTCTTGAGGGAAACAATACGACTCATTAGAGATTGTTTAGCACATTGGGCTCATGTTTATTGCTTGCAGTCTTTTCCAAGAATGAGAAGGTGAGATTTGATGAGGTAGACGCTGAGAGAATTTCCTCTGATGAGAATCTAGAATAAGGGAGCATGGATTTCCTGTCTGAGATGGAAATGAGAACATCTTTTTATCAGAGGATGACGAGCCTTTTACAATATTGTGTCAGTGAGAATTGTGAAGACTGAATTACTGAACCTGTGTAAGGCTGAGAAGGACTATTTTATTTAATCTCTCTGGGAGTCGAGAGTCAAAGGCAATGGACAGGGAAGTGGTTCTGGCATCCAGATCAGATCAACTATTACCTTATTGAATGGCAGTGCAGGCTCATTCATGAGCTTTTTGCCTGACAATTCCATATCTATCTGGAGGCAGTATCAAAAGATTTTTGTACAATAGAGCAAACTTAATTATTGAGCTGCCCCATTTTTTTGTTGGGATCTTCCTCTGAAAAACGTATTCCTGTTCCATCACTCTGATGTTTTCTCAGAAAGGAACAAATGGTTAATAAAAGAAAACATTTTTGTTTTGGTTTATTGATACAAATTCTGAATTTGACATGTTGTGTTGGTAATACATTGAATTTTAATGGCTTTTTATTTTCAAATTTGCCTTCCTGTTTTATCAAATTATCCATCTTGATAAGCGCGTAATTATTGCTGTTTGTCTCAAATCTGGTAAAATGCTATCTAGTGTTCCTTGATGCAGATTCAAACTTGTTCTTCTTTGCCTTTTGTGATGGATATTCATTGTCCAGGGGGATTTTTTTATCGGTCAAGCTCAGCTTTCTGACATAGCAGCTAACACTTCCAGAGATCAGAGTTGTTTTTGAGCAAGTTAAACTTCCAACCAATATTCTTTGTTCAGCTTCTTGTCATAAATGGGCACCAGTCTTCAGTTACTAATGTAAATACCAAGCAATAACCAGTCTGAAGTTAAGGACAGCTTTGCAAACAAACAGTATTGTCTACAGAATACAAACCGATGGCCCACAGCACGAGGCCGATTGCTTAAGAGATTAATTGTAAGACAATGGGGTTGTGTTATTTGGGCCTGTATCAAACAAGACAACACTGGCTAAGTTATTTAGTTTAAGGAAGTTTGCAGACCAGACTGATATAATTACCTAGCACATCAGATAGTTGATCTATCAATAGTTAGGTTTCTGTACTCAAAGGATCCATATTCGCAGCATTAACTTCGGGAACGCTTGTCGCCAGAAGCTTGTAGGCAATCTGTCTGAAAAGGTATCTGAAAAAAAATCACATGTTTTATGTCACTCAAGTTGCAGAAACACAGTAGATGAGGTGACTAGAATCCATTCTTCTGCCTTCAATTTCTGCGACAGATGACTTGTTTGTCTGCAATTCTTTGGTGTATATATAGGAACTATACTGTTGTTCTGGAAATCCTTTTGAGTTTTTAAAAGTCATTTGTAATTTGAAAATCTTTTATAAGATAGAAAGCCTCTGAGTTTTACATGTGTTAAGAATTTTGTCTGGATTTCAACATGTATCATGAAAAATGGATGAACTGTGTTTAAACTAGTTTGTTAGCTGGAAGTATCTCCTCTTTGGTAGGGAATGGAGGACCTACTGCTCAAGTAGTGGGAATTGGCAGCTAAACTCACAGTGAAGGATAAACAGGAAAGTATAGATGGCCTTTGAAGAGTAGGTGGCTGCAGTATAACCTCCCTTTTAGTGAGGATACTCGTAGCTATTTATATTGGATAAGGCTTAAGATCATTTGAGTTTTGAACTTGGCAGTCAGTAAACTCAATACCATCCCACTTTTTAATAACCTTATTTCAAAGGTCATTTGATCTATGACACCTGTGCCAATCTACAGAGCCATCTGACTGGGCCTCATCTGTGTTTTCTTGAAAGTCTTTTTAACTTCTGTTGTCACAGCTCCTGCCTCCATCATTGGTTTCAAATAAGACAAGCTAACCATGTTGTGCATGTTATTTTTCCATCTGTTACTTTCTGTGGTAATCGTTTTGTGTCATTTTATTGTTAATCGCTTAATAATAAATCTAGATCAAAAAACTGCTGTTTAATGTTAAACAAAAACAGAAAAAGTTAAGAATATTCAGTGGGTCAGGCGTCATCTGTGGAGGAAGAACTTGATGAAGACTCTCAGACCCAAAATGTTAATCGTTCATCATAAAAATAAGCTACCTTAACAGAACTCAATCTTATAAAAGAAAAATCATATCTTCCCAGTGCACGAACGTTTATGTTCTCCTTCCAGTATTCTGTGCCTCATTATAACTGAAAAATAGCTATGCTAGTTAGGGAGTTTAAATAGTTCTTAATACAAAGGCCAGTAAATCTTGCAGGCAGCTCTTGTATTGTTTTGAACTCACTAGTGTTACCTGTGTCAGTACTGCAGCTTCCCGAAAAAGAGAGACAGTTCCACTATGCATAAGCAGCATTTTGCTTCTGTAAGTAGAAATTTTGATTATTGGAGCTGGTCAAAACCATGGTTTGAGTCATTTTGTGATTGTGTTGCCTAATCTTTAATATGCCCTAGGAAATCTACAGTTACATTGACAAGTAATTATCAAATGTTAAAACATTCTAATAACTGTGTTGCATTTGTGTTATGAACATGAATAAAACTGAGTCCTGATGAAGGGTGTTGGCCCAAAACCGATTGTCAATTCCTTTCCCTTGATCCTGCCTGACGGGCTGAGTTCCACCAGCATTCTGTGTGTTACTCTGGATTTCCGGTGTCGGCAGAATCTCAGTTTTTTTAAATAAGCAGTTGTTTGCAAATTTGATAAAATAAACTTGGCATTGAATTAATAAAATAGTACATGACTGAATTAAATATTCAGAGTTAATGTCATGTATCTACAATAATTTTGCATTTAAATTTAAATCCCAAATTGTTCCAAACTTAAGTATTGTAAGTAAGTTCCGCGCTGCGCCAATGTGGAGATCGGGCAGCAACCTTGCCATTTTTGTTTAGCATTTGTCTGTTTTACGAGGCCAAGTTGCTATCTTGACTTTCAACCCAGCACGAGTAGAACTATGCAACGAGCCAGCCGGATTCGAACCCGGGACCTCTCCGAAGCCTGGTGTGGATGCCACTACACCACTGGCACAGACTATGCATGGCAAATATTCAACATTTTTAAGTGCAAGTCTGCTTTTCAGAGCCAGTGTGACAAAAAAAAATTGTTTCCATAATGGACATATTAGGAACCTCCTCTGTCTTGATGTCTTGGCGTTTTGAATGAAACATTAGTAATCACTGTTGTGATCAGTGATCCTGTCAATCTTGCTTTCCCTGAGATAACCAGGCTTTAAGGTCCACCTCCCATCTTGTTTCTGTTTTACTTCCCAGTTAAAACACCCCTCCATAAACTCATTTTGCTTTTAATATTTTCACTTTTTCATCTCCTGTGGTTTGAAAGATGACATAATTGAAAGGTGTATCAGTACTTTAATGTGAGTGGCTACTGTCCCTGAGTACCTGTCTTTAGTGTAACAGCAACGGATGAATTCCATGGGTTTTAAGAGTGAAAACAATTTCTGGTGTTAGATGACCTTGATCTGAAAATCATTATATTATAAATAACTTGTGAAATCAGCAGTAATGCTTCCATTGTTTGCTATTTTTATGGTGGACTGTAAGCTAGTTCTTAATTGATTTAATACCTGCGCTAATTGATTAAAAACAGCTAACTCATTAAGTAAAGGTGTATTGAACCATTTAAATGTTTAAATGTGGTTAACTTGTGGGACGAAAAGTCCCAACTGGTGAGTCATTATTTCTAGATGCTTTATTTTTGGATTGGTTCTGTATTTTGGTTATTCTGTGCCAGTCTCCTGCAGTCTTTCCTCATAATCTTTTTTTCTCCCCCACCCTTGCAGGTGAAGCGGGAGCCAGGTGAAAATGGAGCCAGTCTCACAGATCAGGAGCTTGTCTCGATGTCTGTTCGAGAGCTGAACCAACATCTGAGGGGCCTGACCAAAGAGGAGATCATCCGGCTGAAGCAGCGTCGCAGAACACTCAAAAACCGCGGCTACGCAGCCAGCTGCCGGGTCAAGCGGGTGACTCAGAAAGAGGAATTGGAAAAGCAGAAAGCCGAACTTCAGCAAGAGGTGGAGAAGCTGGCATCCGAGAATGCCAGCATGAAATTGGAGCTAGACGCCCTGCGATCCAAGTATGAGGCCTTGCAGAGTTTCGCCAGGACCGTGGCCAGAGGACCCGTCATGCCAGTTAGAGGTCCCATCACCTCTGCCATTGGCCCCATTATGCCAGGCAAAGTGGCTACCACAAGTGTCATCACAATAGTCAAATCCAAAACTGATGCAAGATCTTAGTATATACTGCTCTAGACGTAGGCCAGAGCCAAACTAGTCTGTAGTAAAACTGGTTAATTCATGGAATTAAACACAAGGTTTTAATGCTTTCTCCACCACCTACCAAAACAATCATTTGAATTGTATTATTCTACAAGAGCACACAGGTTGGTGACAAGTGTACAAGCAAAGTGTTAGTTAAAATAGCCAACCCAGATCGTCATAGCAACCTAAACCTTTGGCTTGGCAGCATAAAGTTGAGGTCTTTATTATGCACACATATCTGCACAGGCCTCCAATTCTAACTGAACATCATGAGGACAAAAAATTGAAGTGTGTTGTGGTACCCAAATGAGTGCTCTACCTTTTTGTGTGAGTAAGTGGAGAGAGCTTCGTTTACTTCGAATGTCTTGCCACTTGACGCAAGTTTATTTTTCTTGATTTATATAGAAATGTACCACAGCAAAAGGCCCTTCCAGCCTAACAAGGCTGCATCACCCAATTACAGCCATGTGACCAATTAACCTACGAACCTGTGTGTCTTTGGAATGTCGGACATGCGGACCCCCTATGCGGTCATGGGGGTGAATGTACAAACTCCTTGCAGCAGCAGCAGAATTGAACCCGGGTTGCTAGCGCTGTAATAGTGTTACGCTTAACACTACGCCACCATACCATCATATAGATCAACCCCACAGATTCATTAATGCTTTTCATCACTAATTTGAATAAAGTTGGCAAAACAGAAACCTTTTTTTTATTGGTGCATTTTAAAAGTGACCTCATTAAATGTTTAAATAAACCCCAAAGTTGTGTAGTACAGTAATAGTCGACCAATTAGGTTTGTGACAGTCTGTTAATCCAGAGGGGTGCATATTTATTGGTGTTGTTATTTCACATCGAAACCTTGTGGCTAATTTTTGTGCATTGACCAGTCAACAGCTTCTCATATTCATGCACATCTGAACACGGTGTACCGTATCACCATGGAGTAAGGTAGTTCAAATGACCTGTTCATATGGTTAAGTATTCCTTTCTATTCATATGTTACCATTTTTATCTTGACTAATTTAGAGCATAAATTAGAAATTTTGGATTTTAATTTATATTTTTTAAAACAATTTAATATGCACAGTATTTAAAATCTTCAAGTGGGAGAAGGCAGAGTTATGTCCTTTTGTAACTGAGCTGCTCCAGCAGCCTTGCATCTGTCTGCCGCAATCCGAGTAGGTGAAATGGTCATCTGTACGATGAGTTTCTCAATCGTTTCGAAAGTGCAGTTTCATTAGGAGCTCTTGCTTTGGATATTTCAAACAGACAGCTTCTGGTAACTTTAACCTTAACATTTGTAAGCTGTTAAATCACAATGTACAGTTGATGACCATCTTGGAGGCAGAAATTGAACGTCAGCTGAAGTTTGTAATTTTAATGCATTGCTGATCTCAACAAGGAGATGTTTAGTTGTCTAACGAATGCATATACATAGCAAGTGGATGAACGGATTACCACTAACTTGAAGTGACCTCATTTGCTTGACCCAGTCCCATTGTCATAGTACCAAAGTGTTTTATGTTGCCTCCAAAAACTTTAGCTGAAGTGGTAATAGAAAAGCGGTAATCCAAGCTCCAGAAAGGAAAACACTATTACCTGTTCTTTAGCACTTAAGAGGGTTTTGTCCTCTGAATTGTGACTCATTGTTTATTCTGCTGACTACAATCAGTTGCTGTTAGGCCTTCCAACCCTTGAAAATGACTGCTGTGTCGAACCTTTTTGCTGAAACTGCTTTTAAAGAGCAAGTGTGAGTAGAAGGGACTGATTAACCATATGAATGAAAATATATTCAGAGAATCTTTGATAGTAAAAGTTCCTCTTTAGTGTATGTATACAAAGTATCTTTGTCAACATGTAAGGGTATTCGAGTTTAATTTTTATAAGTACACAGATTATCATACGATATTTATATACAAAAAATTCAAAAAAAATTGTTTAATAGCTTTTACAGATGTTTCTAGAGTGGCTTATTGAAATCAATAGCTTTCTAGTGAAGCAGCGTGTTAAGTGAATTCGGGGTGATGTATCTGTGATGTGTTAATATGCAGGTTAGTGTTATTTTACAGTTTAGTTCTGTATTTATTTGTGTGTGAGCACAATGGGGTTTGTGTTGTGTGTGTTTTCTTTCTGTATTTCCTCCACTTCACCTGCTGCACATGTGAATTTACAAAAGAATTCGACCGACTTTAAGGGCGTACGCGAACCTCGAGTTTGGTTCAATCAGCAGTCTTGGCTTCTGAAATATTCTTTGCCCCATTTTAACCCTACCAGAAATATCAAACTTGGCACAGCATCTATTGTTAAACATTTAAAACCTGAATTCATTCTGCAGTTTTCTTTAAAATGTGAGGGTTAATTTGTGATTAATCTTGAATTCTTTGAGAGTTTGTTTTTTGTTGGCTTGTACACTGCAGTGGTCTGCAAAAGGTACTCCCTTTGTATTTTCTGAACTTTGCATTAATTTGTGCATACTTACTACCAACACAGACTAAAGGATTTCTTCTTTGGTTGTAGTGAAGTAGAATGTATATTACAAAGATTTGGAAATGCAAAATGTATTCAGTGTCTCATGTAATTTTATGTTGATTGTGAAATCAAAGGTGCTGTTCAGTTGTTGAGTTGTTATTGGAGTTGCTCAGTGTTTGTTGTTGAATGGCTAGCCTAATGTTTGATTGGAAATACAAATCTATTTGGCTAAACTACATACGACTTCGGTTTCTCAAACACCACAATCTAATTGTGATATTGTAATTGTAAAATCGCTGTTCTTATCGCAATAGTTTAAGTATGAAAGAATTATTTTTTAATTGTCAAAAACAATTTGTATCTGTGCCATGAAGGGCTGTGCAAAGTATTCTCAGCATCTCATCTCAACTCTGACTAATCTTTGAAGGACTGAATCCCTGATCATAATAGTTGACCGTGAGCTCTTGTGGGCGCAATGGGCGGCAACCTTAAAGTTTATTTAGCATTTGTCTGATTTTTACGGAGCCGAGTTGCTAGCTCGGCACTCAACCCAGCGCTGGTGAAAAGCGTGCAAGGAGCCAGGACCACTCACCTTGAAGTCCAGTGCGGATACCACTATTCCACCGGCCGGCTCTTGGTTAGTATCCCAATTAAATCATATAGCTTGTACTGAATACATCTGTTAATTTTGTTAAAATGAAAATTTTTGGAATGCAATAATACATATGCATCTTATTTTTAAATTTTTATAGTTCATGACAATATTGATCAAAATAGCTCCAAATCTCCACACAGTAGTTCTAAAACATTGCATCCACATTTAGCCCATGCTCTATGGATGTCCATTTGAGATGTTGAGTGGCTGGTGCTGAGATCCTGCCTGCCTTCGGCCAGCTTTTAGTGCCATGTGTAAATGTTTTGGAAAAATGCATCAGCTGTGTTGTGATTACTTCATCACCCGACTACACAGCAACTTACTGCTAGAATTTAAATTTGAGTCGCATCTCCTGAGCATGCCGTTGAGTGTGGAATCATACGGACAGGTGTTAAGTGACAACAAATGCATAAATGCATTTGGTTTGAGTTTCTTTTAACACTAACTCTGAAATTGATCAAAACTATCTGATTCTAGAAGCCTTTTAAACTTAAGCGAAGCTACCATTCTTAAAATGGATGCTATTCAATCACAGAGCAGTTTTGAAAGTTGAATTTGAAACAAATGGTACATTTGTATATCTTCGAAACTTCCAACATTACCACCCCCCCCAGCCTCCAGAGATTAAAATGGAAGTTTTATCTAAATATGTAGACTACCTGTTTAATTTTCAATCGGGCAAACCTATTTCAAAGCCATTTTGGGAAGTAGAATTATGACGTAAATTGTAATATTTGACTGTGCCTAACCAGCAAGGATTAACTAAGAATTATGTAGTTTCCCACAAGAGGGAATTACAAGTTGGGGAATATTTTTTTAGGGACATGAACAATAATCCTAAAGCAACATTTATCTATATTTGAAGCAGAGGTCTTATACCAGAAAAGAGGAAATTGCACTAGAATTACTGTATGGGCTGAAGATTACTTTCTCAAAGGGCTTTTAGAATGCATCAGTTCGACATTTTGAAAGAGAAACTGTTGATTATCAGGAGAACCAGGTGTTCATGATGATGCGTCCAACGCTATGGGAGTTAATAGATGTGGAGTATTACATTGTTTAAAAGAAATATATTTTTAAAGACATTTTGTAAACGAGCTAATCAGTGTGACACCGGTAGGTAAAAGAATCACTTCTCCCTGACACTTCCCTGAAGGGACACAAATGTAACTGAAGCCTTGTTCTGATTCCCATTCAGATGCTGAAGTGATTTGTTTTTCATTGTTAATGCTCTTGGTCTGTGACGTTTATTCTGTGAATAGTGTAAGTGCTTGTTTTAGCAAGTGCTTTTGTACGTGAGGTGTGTGGCGTACGTGCGTACGGCTTGGTGATTGTAGTTAAAGTGAGGCTCTTCAAATATGCAATCAGCAATTTGTTTCTAGCACAACAGTGCTGGAATAGTGCCCTACAGATAGCTAGGTGACTACTCATTGTACAAATAATGTATCGATATAAGGGCTAAAGAATTTGTATTACAGGAGTGTGAGTGTATGTGTGTGTGTGTGTGTGTGTATGTGTGTGTCTGTGTTTTATAGTTTTCAAAGTTATAGACTGGAATAAAACAGGCTAAAGGTCAGTTTTGTTAATATATTAGCACAGATAACGAAGAGACATGACTATTGCATTTAAACCCTTTGGTTTGGATCCCATGTGAAATGTTATATTTCGCACATGCTAATGAGGAATGTTTTATTTCTTGCAAAAGCGTAACCTTATGATGATATTAGACTTGATCAGAAATTATGAAAGCAAAAAAAAATCAAGCTATGAATCTTTGGGTGATTACCTGATAATTTCCACACAATTATTCAGTTATTTGGGTGTGCTTCCCAACTTTGCAAGCAGTTCTCCTCCTTGCTTGCTAAATGTCTTGTTGGTTAATGCAACAATGCGACTGGACAAGAGATAAAATATCCTCATTTTCCTTATTTGATGGTCGGCACTCCGGGATGCATATCCAACACCTTGCAGAGAAGTGCTCACGTTTTGGATTTGGTTGGGCAGGTATTTTGTTTTGCTATTGTACTCGTTGGCAGAGTGCTGCATTCAGCTTTATATTTGTTACAGCCCTTTGACCAGATGCTGGAAAACTTTAGAATGCATTACCAGCCATTATGGGCACAATATTTGGTGATTGCATGTCACTGGGAAGTTAAACATAAGGAGATATTGTAAGAATCAGGAATGTGGAACCTCGAAGTTTTGCTCCTTTGATTATTTGAAATGAAGCCCTTTCTCTGGACATGTTTGGGAAGTGAACGTGCATCAGAAGAAAATGCTGCTGTAGATTTTGCTTTTACGTGGGGCTAGTCTAGCTGTAATATTATAGTTTTTTTTGGACAAATTCCTTTGATGTGGCTGCCCGTTCTACTCATCTCTGAATCTTTGAAACGTTAATACTTAATGCTGGCTCCTGGATTGATTTTAAAGCTGCTTCAAATTTACTGCCCCTCCACAAGATCCATCTCAATCTTTTGGAGCCTACGTATCTCAAATTTCAGAAGTGTAAATGTGTTAGCTATAGAACATGCACATCAGTATCAAAGAATGGGTTGTTAGCAAAAGTACCTAGCTGATCAAATTTGTTAAAGGATCCATGTAAAGGGGGGGAAAAAAAGAGTGGTTTTTACTTCCCAGAGGGATTGTAGTCACACTGAAGATTGAATGTTGTGAGGAGATTTACATGCAACCACGTGGAGTGATGGGAGATTGTGCAGTATCAGGTAAACTAGGTTATAGCTCTTCTGATGACTTTGCTGCCTGTATCAAATTCTGGCCCAAAGGGTGTAATGAATCACTCTGTTGTCGTACTTTGTATAAAGAGTCCATTTAATAAGTATTTATTACCTAAATTATTGTACTTTATGATCTGTAGATAAGTATGTATTCATAACTGCCATGAAAATTAACTGTATCAGTTTCCATTGGATGCATCATTAATTTATTTCTGTATATACTGTATGTTTGTTGAGATACAGCTTACTTTATTTTGTATATGACCAATAAACACCTTTTAAAGTGATCCAATCTAGTCTAATGGAAGTTCTGTCTTTCATGTATGTAGACTTTACTGGAGTAGAAATATGTGAAGATGTCAACACAGAGCAGTTTAATGTCCTTATTAAATGCATTAACAAGTGAAGCCAGTTGGTGAGCTGAAGAACATTGGGACCAAGAGAAGGCCACAGTTCCCTTAAGCCGATTTAGCTTTAATAAGATCATGGTTGAACTTTACATCAACTTTGCTTTCCTGGCACCTTGTCGTGTCCTTTGATTACCTCATCTCTAAAATATCTATGGATCTCAGTCTTGAAGTCACTTCACAAATTAACATCCATTATTGCACGATCCCCCGAGTAAAGAAATCTTTCTATTTCAACACAAACGGGCCAAATCATAGGTTCTAGAGACTCCTGTCAGGGCAAATTGCTTCAAAGCATCTTTCATGTCAACCGTACCTCAGAATGTTAGAATTGTTCTGAACTCAGAAAATGTAGCCCTTTCTCTCCTTATGGCAGAGCCTACCTTGTGAATTTTGATGTTTGCCATGCTGCAGGGACTCAATTTATACTGTGGATGTGACCCTGCCACTGGCCCATATAACTAAAGGAATCATTCTGTACACTTGTGATAATTGCTAACATAGCATGTGTTTGCTGAACCTGCACATTGGTTGTTTATGGTCTTAATTACATCCCAACTCACTAATTGTATCTATCATTTATCTTTAAAGAAAATGCCCTTCCTATGGGTGAATATTTACTCCATGCTCATTTTGCCCAATCATTTAGTCTATATGTTTGGTTTCCTCTAGGTTGACTTTAATGCCTACCTTACCACTTTTGAATAATCACCAAACTGATTTTTCACTCAATTTCCTGATGCAAGTTATTGGTCTAGATAGTAAATAGTTTTGCCCAAGGGTGCACCTTCCTATCCCCAAATAATCCATTTTTTTTTGTGCAGTCTTCTCTCCGTTAGACAATCCAGTCGGTACACCAGTGGTTATGGGATTCGTGACAACAATTTGTGCTATCTCTTTGAATGCTTTCTGAATCTTTACGTTTCCCATTCTGATTCCTCCTTGGCTCTCCATCCAGTTTTGCCATCAAACTCCAGGGGGTATGGCGAACACTTTCTCTGCCATAAAACTATATTGATGCTATAAAATCACAGCACAGTTAGCAAAATCGAGTGTTAAACCTTTTTTCAGTAGTCATGCACTGTCAAGCAGTTTTCTCCTTGAATTTTGAGGATCAGCTGGTCACGTGTTCCACCAGATGATTTTTTTTTGAGGTAGAAGCTAAAATCCCAAACTTTGGAGATCAAAATCAACATACATCTAAGCTGTTAATGCAAAATGTAAGTAATGTTTTTATTTTCAAGTCAACTGACACTGAAGAGTGTTGGAAACCCAATTAAAAAGGAACTGCTATTCAGAAATGTATATAACCCTGGGGCAAAATTATTCAGGGGGCTGATGTTGTGCAGATGAAGAAAGTGGCCTGTCCAATAGAGCCAACTGATAATAGGACTTCAATACTGGGAATGTTGCTCTCGGAGAAGATGCTGACATGAATTTATTTATTCTCCCAGGGAATTTGGAGCTTTTTGTGAAAGCAGTGACATTTTCTTTCAAGAGCTTTGTGTTCCCTGCTCTAGGTAGTTCAGATCTTACGTTTTTAACTCAAAAACATAAGACTAAATGAAAGGGAAACACAGGATCCCAGGATAACTCATGTATGTTTAGTTTTACTTTAGTAAGGTGCGCAAATATGACGTGGTGGTGTGATGACATATGCCATTCACGTACTTTTACATATAACTCATAATGAATTTAAACAAACAATGCTTACTCAAACAGTATGTCACTAAAGATCTCAGAAGTCAACTGGAGGGAAGGGATCTTTTATTTAAGTAAGATTTTCCTTAAAAGTCCCTGGTGCTTTGAAGGTGAGTGAATTTTATCATCCATATTTGTCATCACTGAGAGGCAGCTCCTGAGGTATGGAAAATGGTCTGCATTTTCTGGGGCTGTTCCACCAATCATTGTATTTGGAGGGCAATGTTGTGCAGCAGGGGCGGTTTGCCAGCGTGTGTTGTGTTGCCAGATGTTCAGCACAAGGTATGCTTTACTGAAGGTTCTGATGATCAACTGGTACTTGCCCTTTGTCAACAGGCTTGCATTCTACAGCTCAACTACAGGGGCTAGTCGGCCTTGGTTCTGGCATGCACTCTCTCTTCAGTTTTGAAGATTAGCTCCAGATCTGCTGGAAATTTGTTGTGGGAACAATACAACATTGTGGCAAGAAATACTGAAGTGTTTGTGTCAAATAAATATACGTTGTACAAAGTAAAAGAATAACATTTTAATGACTTGAAGGCATACACTCAACTTGGAAGTGATGGCAATAGAAGCTATTACTGTGACAAATCTGGGATGAAGTAAATTGGGGAAAATAGTAAGGAGGAGAGGTGTTACTTTGATGAGATTGCTTCCATGATGAAGTGAAAAACAGTGGAAAGAGGAGTCTCATCACTCATTGGCCTCAGTGACCTCGGAAATAAAGTGGAAAATTCTGAGGGCCTCCCTCAAAGCAAGAATTAAAGACTAGACAGATTTAAGAAACAAGAATTTAAGACTGGTATGAGTTGTATTTGGGCACTGCAGTGGCAACCAGGAAATGGTGGAATGTGTGTGTACTGTGGTTCAACTATAGTGTAAAGGTTTCAATGAAGCAGTTAATTTTCTTATGATTTGGGATAAACAGATTTCTTTTAGATTTTCATGCAATGCCCATATTGGATTTACCAGAGGGTAATGAACCACATGTAACTGTCAACCAAAAGCCCTTGAAAATGGTATCAATCATATTTCCATGTTAAATAATATTGTTAACGAGGGGGAAATGAAGAGATACTAGAATCAAAATTTGGGAAGGCCTGGTTTCTATGCTGAGACATTTTGTCAATGGTGAAATAGGTAATCCATTAATGAGCAATAATAAAAAATGGATTATTGGGAGTTCTTCAAGTTAATTTGTCAAGCTAAGGGACCAGTTTATAAGGCGCAACATACTTAAAAGCCCCAACAATAGAGGAATGTGAAGCTTAAGAAGGTCCTAGCAAGAGATCACCAGTCACAAACAGCTGTCCAAAGTGACTGTAAAACAAGATTCTAAAATCAGCATCACTTCCAAAAGAAATGGGTTGGTGTTACATGGAGGTCTTGGAAATCCAGATTGCAATCTTGCAGTTGAAGTAAGGAAATAAGTGGAATTACTTCTTTAGCATCAGTGTTTATGATAAGATGCCAGACATCCCAAGGAAATTAAATTTGATTTGACGGTGGATTCTCCCCAAAATCAACATCGTCCAGAAGATGCTAACCTCTGGAAATGTGCCTTTCAGTCTTTAGAGTCATTCAGTAATTTTGTGGTGGGTCAAATGCCCCTTTTCATTATCATCCAAAACTACAGAATTTCAAGTATCTCAATATGGCACTTTGACACATTTGGATCCAGTAATAGATCTGCTGATTTGGCTGCCCTTTACTTGATTTCTAAGTTACCCATTTTTTTGAAGTGTAATTTTTGCTAAATACAATTTTTAGCTAACATCTTGCACATGTTCCTAGTGTATATTTTTCATTAAATTCATAGATTTATTTTTTTGAAATGGGGTCTGATTGTCGTCACTGCCATTTTCTCCCCCTTGTTTCTCTGCCCAACACCAATTTTATATTGTAGGAAGGAAGAACCAACTGTGCTTGGCTGGCAGAATCCTCTTCAGCACATGCTGATGAAGTGTTATCGGGGCCGGATTTGCCATTTTAGCTGGAGGACTGAGTAAACAGCCGTGACTTCTCTGCTCAGCAGGGCCATCTGGAGGCCATAGGCAAGGCCAACATGTTAAACTTGAAAATTAAGTTATTTCCTTGTGACCTAAGAGGCGCAGCGGTCTTTGTGTCTGAAGTATTTTCAGTGGCCTCTTTATTAGGTACCTCCAGCGCCGAATAATACTCACTGAGTGTATGTTCGTGGTTTTCCGCTGCTGTAGCCCATCCACTTCGAGGTTCGATGTGTTGAGCGTTCAGAGAAACTCTTCTGCAGGTCACTGTTGTAACATGTGGTTATTCGAGTTACTGTCCTCTTCCTGTCAGTTTGAACCAGTCTCACCATTCTCCGCTGACCTCCCATTTAATAAGGCATCTTCACCCACAGAACTGCTGCTCACTGGGTGCTTTGCTTCTCCCCACACCATTGTCTGTAAACTCCGGACACTGAGGGTGAGAATTCAGCAGTTTCTCAAATGCTAAAGCTATCCTGTCTGGCACCAACAATCACCCAGAGGTCAAGGTCACTTAGATCACATTTCTTCCCCATCCTGATGTTTGGTCTGAACAACAACTGAACTTCTTGACCATGTCTGCATGCTTTTGTGCATTGAATTGCTGCCACATGATTGGCTGATTAGGTACTTGCATTAATATGCAGGTGCAACTGACAAAGTGGCCTCTGAGTGTACTGTGCCACTGATTTGGGATAGATCTCATGGGAGTTAACACCAGAACAATTTAAGAAGGGAACTGCATGATCTGGTAGAATTAATAAAACATTAGAAGTGCAGACTAAAATGTCAGCTTAAATTGACTCTTATAAACAGAGAACTCCATGATGTCCTTTTTACTCCACACGTCCTTTTTAAGGTTGGGGAGCTAACCTTGATTATACATGTAATCAATTACATTTGACTTCATCACAAGCATTAAATGGGTTTCTCGTTAGTGAAGGGTTTATTGACTAATGATTAACTAGTGAATTACAATGCTGACAGGCAGTTCAGTTAACATCAGCGTTCACAGAACAAGATGCCCTTTGTTTAAAATGCTCCATTGCATCTTGGAATAGGTTTCAGATAAAATTAATCTGAAACAAAATGAGTATGCTATTTCATGTAGGTAAAATATCTGGAGTGTATTTTGGTAGGAGTTTACCAGTGGCAAAATACTGACATGACACTGGGTGCCCTGTTAACAGCCCTCGCTGTCGACTAACGACATGGTTCCAGTCAGTTGCTCTTGCATCCTGACTTCTCTTTGTGGATTCACAAGGGCTGATATTTTTTCTCTCTCTTTTTTCAGCATTTGCCTACATCTTCAGGCTCAAGTTAAGCCTTGCTTAACTTGAGTCAGGTTTAACCCCTCCAGGGCAGGGTGTGGACTCACTTTCAGGGAAGTGAAACCACATTTATAGCCACGAGTTTCAAAACCTTCAACTGGCTTTGTAGTTTTTTTTTAACATTCAAAACCACAGTTTAAAGATGGTGGATACTACTAAAAATTGTTAGAATTTTATTTAGTAGCTAGAACTTATTAGAATTTTGTGATTTTTTTTTACTAAATTTACTTTGTTGGAAATCCTTATGCAATGAGCTGAGGGATCTTGGGGTCCAAGTTGATAGTTCCCTGAAAGTGGCTGCACAGGTTGGTGGGGTGGTTAAACATGCTATATGCCTTTTTGCCTTTATTAGTCAAGGCATTGACTTCAAAAGTCAGGAAGTTGTGTTGTAGTTTAAAAAAAAACTCTAGACTGCTTCTAGAGTACTGCAAACAGTTTGGTCAGCCTCATTATAGGAAGGATGTTGAGGTTTTGGAGAGGGTGTGGAAGAGGTTTAATAGGATGCTGCCTGAGTTAGAGGGCATGTTCTAAAACAAGAGGGTGGACAAACTTGGGATGTTTTCTCCGCCGCAGCAAAGGCTGAGAGGAGATTGAGAGTCATAGATACAGTAGGCAGATGGTATCTTTTGCCCAGGGGTGAGATGTCTTAATACCAGAGGGCATGCATTTATGATGATCTCCGAGGAGATCCTAATTCCAATGGCAAGATCAGTGAACTTGTGGCACAAATCAGTGCAAAGAGGTATGATTTAGTGGCCATTGCAGAGACATGGTTGCAGGGTGGAGAGGACTGGGAATTAAATATCTAAGGATATCAAGTAATATGGAAGGCTAGGCAGGAAGGTAAGGGAGGTGGGGTAATGCTCTTAATTAAAGATGAGATCAGGGTGATAGTGACAGATGATATAAGATCTAAGGAGCAGGATGTTGAATCCATCTGGGTAGAGATTAGGAAAGATAAGGAAAAAAATCACTGGTGGGAGTTGTCTATTGGCCACCAAGTAGTACAGTGACACAGGCAATAAACAGACATATCTGAGGCATGTTAGAATGGAACCGTAGTCATCATGGGGAACTTTAACTTGCACATAGATTGGGTGAATCAAGTTGGTTGAGACAGTCCTGAGGACTTCACAGAATGCATCCGTGATGGCTTTTTTGTACAGCATATTACTGAATTTACAAGGGAACGTGCCATCTTAGATATGGTCCTGTGCAATGAAACAGATAAAATTAGTGATCTTGTAGTTAGTGATCCTCTTGGAAAGAGTGATCACAGTATGATTGAGTTTCTCATATAAATGGAGGGTGCAATAGTTCGATCTAAACCAGTGTATTATGCCTAAGCAATGGAGACTGCAATGGGATGAGGGGAAGATTTGGCTACTGTAGACTGGAAACACAGGCTATATGGCAGAACTGTGGAAGACCTGCAAAGGGATTGTTCACGGTGCTCAACAGAAGTATATTCCAGTTAAAAGCAAAGATAGTAAGGATGGGGAGAGCCAACCTTGGAAAACTAAGGAAATAAAAGGCCTCAAATTAAAAGCTCATGCATACAAAGTCACCAGTTGTAGTGGGAAACTGGAAGATTGGTACAATTTTAAAAAGCAACAAAGAACCACTAAGTGAGCAATAAAAAAATAATCTAGCACAAAATATAAAAATGGATAATAAAAGTTTTTATGATTATATAAAGTGTAAAAGGGCGGCTAAAGTGAATGTAGGTATCTTAGGGCAGGGGTGTCAAACTCATTTTAGGTCACGGGCCGAATTGAGCAAAATGCAGCTTCATGCGGGCCGGATCAGTCGGACGCGTGCGAACACAGCTTTCGTTGCCATCGTTTTTTCAGCCTGCTCTCATGTGTCTCAGTCTCTGCTATAACTACAAAGTGTTTCACTTTACAAATTCCGTTTCTTATGAAGAAGACTGCCGAATAAACACTAAAAACCCTGAAAACCTGGTATCTGAATAAACTCAGCATTAGCCATATCATACGCCATAGGCGCTTCGATTACTGGGGCCAGCTTTAATAGTAATTAGATATTATCTCGCGGGCCAAAGATAATTCCACCGCGGGCCTTGAGTTTGACATATATGCCTTAGGGGATGAGAAGGGGGAATTGATATTGGGTAATGAGGACATGACAGAGGCTTTGAATGACTATTTTGTGTTGGTCTTCATGGTGGAGGACACGTCCAACATGCCAAAGAGAGACGTTATGGATGCGATGGGAGGTGAGGACCTTGAAACAATATCTATCACCAAAAGGGTAGTGCTGAGCAGACTTGTGGGTCTGAAGATGAATAAGTCCCCTGGTCTTGATGGAATGCATCCCAGGGTACTGGAAGAAATGGCAAAAGTTATTGTAGAGGCTTTGGTGATAATTTGGTGTGGTGTGTGGCCAAGTGGTTAATGCATTGGACTAGCGATCTGAAGGTCATGAGTTCAAGCCCCAGCTGAGGCAGCGTGTTGTGTCCTTGAGAAAGGCGCTTAACCACACATTGCTCCAGTTCACCCAGCTGAAAATGGGTTCTGGCAAAATGCCAGGGGTTAACCTCGTGATAGATTGGCGTCCTATCTTGGGGGGGGGGGTAGGGGGGTAGTCTCGCACTCTCAGTCGCTTCACGCCACGGAAACTGGCATAAGCACCAGCCTGATGAGCCTATAAGGCTCGGGACAGACTTTAACTTAACTTTTTAGTGATAATTTACCAAAATTCTCTGGACTCTGGGCAGGTCCAGGCAGATCGGAAGATGGTGAATGTCACACCACTGTTCAAAAAAGGATGTAGGGGAAAAGCAGATAACAATAGGCCAGTTAGTTTAACATCTGAAGTTGTGAAAATGCTTGAAGCCGTCATTAAAGAAGAAATAGTGAGGCATCTGGAAATAAATAGATCCTTCAGGCAGAGGCCGCATGAATTCAGCAAAGGCAGGTCCTGTTTGACAAACTTATTGGAGTTCTTTGAGGATATAATGAGTGCAGGGGATAGAGGTGAACAGATGGTTGTTATTTACTTGGATTTCCAGAAAGGCGTTCGATAAGGTGCCACATAAAAGACTTATCCATAAGATGGGTTGCATAGAATTGGGGGTGATGTATTAGCATGGGTGGAGGATTGGTTAACTAATAGCAGAGAGTTGGGATATATGGGTGTTACTCTGGTTGACAGTCGGTGAGCAATATCCCTCAGGGGTTGTTGCTGGGCCTGCAACTATTCACAATATACATTAACAATCTGGAAGAGGGGACTGAGTGTAATTGTATCTAAGTTTGCTGATGATACTAAATTGAGTGGAAAAGCAAACTGTGCAGAAGATACGGAGAGTTTGCAGAGAGATATAGATAGGTTAAGTGAATGGGCGAAGATCTGCCAGATGGAGTACAATGTTGGTAAATCCGAGGTCATCTACTTTGGAAGGAAAAATGGAAGAGCAGATTATTATTTAGATGGTAAAACATTACAGCATGCTGCTGTGTAGAGGGACTTGGGAGTGCTTGTGCATGAATCGCAAGAGGTTGGCTTGCAGGTGCAGCAGGCGATCAAGAAGGCAAATGGAATGTTGGCCTTCATTGCTAGAGGGATTGAATTTAAGAGCAGGGAGGTTATGCTGCAACTGTACAGGGTACTGGTGAGACCACACCTGGAGTACTGCGTGCAGTTCTGGTCTCCTTACTTGCAGAAGGATATACTGGCTTTGGAGGCGGTGCAGAGGAGGTTCACCAGGTGGATTCCAGAGATGAGGGGGTTAGACTATGAGGAGAGATTGAGTTGCCTGGGACTGTATTTGCTGAAATTCAGAAGAATGAGAGGAGATTTATAGAAACATATAAAATTATGAAAGGGATAGATAAGGTAGAGGCAGGAAAGTTGTTTCCACTGACAGGTGAGACTAGAACTAGGGGACATAGCCTCAAGATTTGTAGGAGTAGATTTAGGATGGAGATGAGGAGGAACTGCTTTTCTTAGTGGTGAATCTGGAATTTTCTGCCAAATGAAGCAGTGGAGGCTACCTCAGTAAATGTATTTAAGACAAGATTAGATAGATTTTTGCATAGTAGGGGAATTAAGGGTTATGGGGGGAAAGGCAGGTAGGTGGAGGTGAGTCCATGGCCAGATCAGCCATGATCTTATCGAATGGCGGGGTAGGCTCGATGATCCAGATGGCCTACTCCTGCTCCTATTTCTTATGTTCTTATGTTCTCATGAGATATGAGGACCAAGTATTTTGAGTTGTGGGTGCCCAGAATGCACTGCCTGGGGTGATGGTAGAGGCTAGCCCAGCACCCCATTGGGGACTTTTAAAATACATCTTGCTGGGCACATGAATGAGGAAAATGGAACTTTATGGGCATTGTGTAGGCAGAAGGGATTCATTTAGTTGGCCATTTGATTTCTAATTTTGTGGTCTGGCACAACATTGTGGGCCGAATGGTCTGTTCCAGTGCTGTATTGTTCTTTGTTTTTCTTTAAGTTAATTAGTATTGAATAGCCAGGAATCTAGTAATTGTACGCTAAATTTATACATGAAGTTTATTTGTGGATTTCAGATGATGTGGCACATCATTTTACATTAATAGTTCAATATAAACTCTTTTGGTGCTATTCTTAAGTTAATCATTGTAAACACCTGGATTCTATTGTATCAAGCTTCAAATTCCTTGGCATCCACATTTCCGAGGATCTCACCTGGTCCCTGAACTCCTCCATCCTGATCAAAAAGGTGCAACAGCGTCTTTATTTCCTGCGGAGCATCAAGAAAGCTCACCTCTGTCCCAGGATACTGATGGACCATTGAGAGCATACTCACCAACTGCAGCTCAATGTGATATGGCAATTGTCCTGTATCGGACCGCAAAGCACTGGGATCCCACCAGTAATCGCATTTCGCCCTCCGCAATCCTTTTTGACTTCTGCAGGGGCTATCCGCTCATCCTTCCCCGAATCAAAGGCACCTTCCCTTGCAACTGTAGGAGGTGGAATGTTTATTTCTGCACCACCTCCTTCATCAGAGTCCAGAGACCTTTCCAGGGCCTCCTCTAGACACAAAACCACTTTGCAAAGCACCCTCACTCTTCTGTAAAGGCCATCCTGAGTTTGCTGTTGCACACCATTTGAACTTCCTTTCCCTTTCCTGCACTTAACCCGATGGCCTTCACTGCTGGGGTTAAGACAGACACAAACTAGAACAACAGAATTGGAATCAGAAATGCCGAAAAAATTATGCTGATGCTGGAAATCCAAGACCAAGTCTGGATGAAGGTTCTTGGCCCGAAATGTCGACTGTTTACTCTTATAAACTGTTTCCATAGATGCTGAGCTCCTCCAGCTTTTTGTGAGAATTGGAATCGGGTTAATTTTCACTGATGCACGTCGTGAAATTTGGTGTTTTGCGGTAGCAGTACAGTGCAATGCATAAAACATGCTATAAATTTTAAGAAATATGAAATATATCATTCAATATACATCTCAAATTAAATATGTAAATTTAATTTTAAAAGTAGTACAACAAGAGAGGAAGGGGAGTGTTTTTAGATTCATGATCTGTTAAGATATTTGATGGTGGAGGGGAAGAAGCTGTTCCTAAAATGAGTGCATCTTCAAGCTCCTGTACCCTTCTCTGGTAGCAATGGGAAAAGGGCACGTCCTGTTGGTGGGGGTCCTTAATGATGGATTGCATCTTCCATTCGGTTACCCATTTGCCTCTGCCTCCCAACTCCACCCCATCTGTCTATCATACCTCAGTGCTACTCAATCCACCTCTCACCTACCGGCCTGTCTCAGTCCTCCCCTTCTCTTTAGACCAATTACCTTCCCTCTCCAGCTGTCTCTTCTGATGCAACCTATCAGTCTGACAAATTGACAATTCCCTTCCCTCCACAGATGCTGTTTGATCGTCTGAGTTCTTCCAGTGGCTTACTTGTTGCTCCAGATTTATTTATGGAGAATGTCATCAATGTTATTTTTCTTAAATGTCTACTTAAAGAGAATCATGGGAACTGTAGTTCCAGGTACCCTTTTATAATAGGTGTCCTGGGTATTTGTTGGGAAGGAGGCAGGTTTGAAACTAATTGGTAGAAATAATATTTGAGTGGCTGGATTATAGAATAACTTCTTGAAACAAACTATATAATTTACATTCTAGTTAGACTTCATTCAAGAAAGAAATTAACTTGGGAAGTATTACGTGAGTGTTTAAAGGTGCAAAGTGTGGTGAGTGGAAATATTTGGGCAGAGAAGGTGACTTCGAACCTATGAGTTCCTTTAAATCAAAGATTACTTTATTCGTTATAACTCTAATGTTGAATAGCACCAATATTTCTATCTGCCAGTGCATTGGTTAAACATCTGGGCTTCAGATATCTCATTGAATCTTAGTGCCATAAAGGAGGCCATTCAGCCCATCATGCCTATTCCAACCAAAATATTTAGGTTAAACAAATCAGCAAGTAACAGTGTAAGCCCATGCTAATTTTAACTACTGGGAATATTTTAGCCTGGGACCATTCCACAATATCTCATTGCCAATGTGTCCCTTTTACACTATTAGTCACAGAAACAGGCTCTTTGAGCTAACCAGTACGCACCAGTCTGGCCTTCTGCCCTGTCTCATCTACCTGCACCCAGACAAAATCTCTTCAGACCACTCCCATCCATGAATTAATCCAAACGTTTTAATGTTATATTAAACCTTAGTGTACTGTACCAGTTGACACTCTCAGCTTGTTCCACTTGCACTACTCTATGAGTGAAGAAGTTACCCCTTGGATTACTCTTAAATATTTCACCTTTCATCCAAACCCATGACCTCTAGTTCTAGTCTCACCCATCCTGAGGGGGAAAATCCTGTATGGGTTCACCTTGACTATACCCCTCATAATTTTGTATACCTCTACAAGATCTCCATGCACTCTCCTATGTTCAAGGGAATAAAGTCCTAACCTACACTTAGCCTTTCCCTACAAGCGAGGTCCTCAAGTCCTGGCAACATCCTCGTAAAGCTCTGCATTCTTTTGAGCTTATTGAAATCTTTCCTGTATTGATGGAAGTAATTTACTATACATCTTTATTACTGTTATAACTATGCCAACCTATTTCATTATGTGAGCGTCAGGGGGAACTGAAAGGATTAGCTTCTTTTTGCCCAGCAATTTCCTTGTTTCTAAAGAAATTTCTAGGTGGTTGGTTTTACGGACTAGTTCTTAATCATGAAAATTGTGGAATGTCTATTTAAATGAAACATTCTTTTGTTTGTCTTCTACAGGCATGACGTAAGAGTAAAACTACCGAGAGAGGGTGAAGCTCTGCCAGTCCTGAGTTGTTCTGGGGAACCGTTGACTTGAAGGATTGGGTCTTTTGTTCTCTCTCAATTCTATGTCGAATCACAATCAGGTTTATTATCACCAGCATGAGTCATGAAATTTGTTAACTTAGCAGCAGCAGCAGTACAATGCAATACATGATAATATAGAAAGAAGAAAATAAGTAAATCAATTACAGTAAGTATATATGTATGTTAATTAGATTAAAGTAGTGCACGAACAGAAATTGTATATACTTTTGAAAAAGTGAGGTAGTGTTTATGGGTTCAATGTCCATTTAGGACTCGTATGGCAGAGGGGAAGAAGCTGTTCCTGTGCTGCTTGAAGTGTTTAGGCTTCTGTACCTCCTTCCTGATGGTAGCAATGAGAAGAGGGCATGTCCTGGGTGATGGGGGCACACCATCTTTCTGAGGCACCGATCCTTGAGGATGACTTGGATACTAAGGAGACTAGTACCCAAGATGAAGCTGACTAACACACACACAACAGTCTATAGAGCACCTGAGGTCCATAGACACCTCTGTTAATTGTAGGGGGCCATGGCATAAAAGAGGTTGTGAATCCCCTGCTCTAGAATTTACAGAGTATGGTCCAAAAAAAGAACATCCTGTGAGCGACATTTCTGTGGGGAAAGTACCCTGTTAATGAGACAGGGCAGAGGAGAATGGCCTGACTGGTTCAAGCTGACAGGAAGATGACAGCAGCTCAAATAACCACACGTTACAATAGCGGTATGCTGAAGAGCATCTCTGATATGCACATCACATTGAACCTGGAAGTGGATGGGCTACAGCAGCAGAAGACCACGAACATACACTCAGTGGTACCTAATACAGTGGCCACTGACTGTAAAGCTCTCCATTTCAGAGCTCATTTCAAGTAAGCAATACCCCAGGATCCTAATGATGTACACTTGCTTCAAGGATTCTTAGTTTGGGAAGATGGTCTTCCAGTGTTCCTGTGAAACCAAAGAGCTGATCATTGATGACAGGAGGAAGAAGCAGGAGGTCCATGAGCCCAGTCATCATTAGAAGAATGGAGATAGAGAGAGTCAGTACTCCTTGGCGTTATTGTATAAGAGGATCTGTCCAAGACCACCAGCCTATTAGTTATAGAATCATAGGCCACTGTAGCAGATCCTTCAACTAATTCAGTCCATGCTGAACTGTTATTCATCCTAGTACCATTAATCTTCACCCAGACCACAGCCCTCCATACCCCTCCCATTCAATGTGGCAGTCGGATCAGCATCCACCATCTCCGCTGGCAGCTCATTCCATCATTGCACCACCCTCTAAGTCCAGAGTTCCCAACCTGGGGTCCACAGACCTCTTTCTTCATGGTATCTGTCCATGGTATAAAACAAGACTGGGAATCCCTACTCTAAGTGAAGAAGTTCCCCCTCAGTTTCACCTTAAATATTTAACCTTTCACCCCTAAACTATAATCTTTAGTTCTAGTCTCATCCAACCTCAGTGGAAAAAGCCTGGCTGCATTTACCCTATCTATGCCCTCTATAGTTTTGTATGCCTCTATAAAAACTGCCATCGTTCACCTACATTCTAGTGAAACATGACCTAACCTAGAGTCATAGAAAATACAAAACAGGAACACCCTTCAACTCATCGAGTCTGTACTGAACCATTTAAACTGCTTAGTACCATTGGCCTGCACCCAGACCATAGCCTTCCATACCCTGGCATACTTGTATCTTTCCAAATTTCGCTTAAATGCTGAAATTGAGCTTGCATGCACCACTTGAACTTGCAGCTCGTTCCACACTCTCATGGCCGTCTGAGTTTCCCCTCATGTTCCCCTTAAACTTCTCACCTTTCACACTTAACCCATGACCTCTAGTCGTAGTGTCACCCAACCTCAGTGGAGAAAGCCTGCTTGCATTTAACTCACCTCTAGCCCTCATAATTTTGTATGCATCTATCAAATCTCCTCGCAGTCTTCTATGTACCAAGGAATAAAGTCCTAACCTATTCAATATTTCCATATAACTCAGGTCCTCCAGACCTGGCAACATCCTTGTAAGTCTTCTCTCTATTCATTCAATCTTATTTACATCTTTCCTGTAGGTAGGTAACCAAAACCATACACAATAATCGAAATTAGGCCTCAGCCACGTCTTGTACAACTTCAATGCAACATCCCAACTCATGCCCTCAATACATTGATTTCTGAAAGCCAGTGCACCAAAAGCTTTTTTATGCCCCTATCTACCTGTGTTACCACTTTCAATGAATTATGGACCTGTATTCCCAGATCCCTTTGTTCTACCACATTCCTCAGTACTCTACTATTCGTTCTGTAAGAGCTTCCCTGCTTGGTCCTAGCAAACTAGTACACCTTGCACTTGAATGCATTAAATTGCATCTGCCATTTTTTTCAGCCCATTTTTCCAGCTGGTCAAGAGCCTGCTGCAAGATCTGATGGTCTTCCTTGCTGTTCACTACACCCCCAGTTTTGGTGTCATCCACATATTTGCTGATCCAATTAACCACATCATCATCCAGATCATTGAAACAGGTAACAAGCATCAACGGACCCAGCACTGATTGTCAGCAGTCCACTAGCCACAGAGAGGCAACCATCTATTACCACTCTCTGGCTTCTCCCGCAGAGCCAGTGTCTAATCCGATTTACAATATTAGGTCGGCACAACATTGTGGGCCGAAGGGCCTGTACTATGCTGTACTATTCTATGTTCTAACATCTTGAATGCCAAATGACTGAACCTTCTTGACCAATCTCCCATGTGTGATTTTGTCAGATGCCTTGCTAAACTCCATGTAGACAACATCCACTGCCTTGTCTTCATCATTTTTTTCTTGATAACTTCCAAAAAACTTTTTATGTTTGGTTAGCCATGATCTACCACGCACAAACCAATGCTGACTATCCCCATGTCCATGTCTATCCAAATATTCAAATCTGGTCCCTTAGAATACTTCCTAATAACTTTCTCACTACTGATGTCCAGCTCGGCGGCCTATAATTTCCTGGTTTATTTTTAGAGCCTTCCTTAAACAGTAGAACCACATTAGCTATCCTCCAATCCTCCGGTACCTCACCTGTTGCTAAGGATGATTTAAATATCCTTGCTAGGCCCCCTGCATTTTCTGCACTTGCCCCCCATAGGGTCCAAGGGAACACCTTGTCAGGCCCTGAGGATTTATATACCCTACTTTGCCTCAAGAGCAATCACCACCTCCTCTGTAATCTGTATAGGGTTCATGACTTGGCTGCTGCTTTGCATCACTTCTATAAACTCTGTGCCCATCTCCTGAGTAAATACAGATGCAAAAAATCCATTTAAGATCTCCCCCCCTATCTCTTTTGGCTCCACACAAAGGTTACCATTCTGATCTTCCAGGGGACCAATTCTGTCCCTTGCGATTCGTTTGTTGTTAACATATCCCTTGGGATTCTCCTTCACCTTGTGTGCTAAGGCAACCTCATGTATTCTTTTAGCCCTCCTGATTTCTTCTAAGTGTTCTCTTGTGTTCTCTCATTTGTTCCTATCTGCCTATACCTGCTATTCAACTCCTGCTATTCAAGCTTTGCCAGAAAACAGCTTGTCCCAATCCACGCTTGCCAGATTCTTTTCAATACCATCAAAATTGTCCTTTCTCCAACTTAGAATTTGAACCCATGGACCAGTCCTACAGTATCTTTTTCCATATTTACCTTGAAAGTAATGGCGTTATGATCACTCGAGACAACTTCTGTCACCTGCTGTCTCAATACCTAATAGGAGATCAAGTATCACACACTCTCTTGTTGGGACTTCTATGTACTGATTAAGGAAACTTTCCT
Source organism: Hemitrygon akajei (assembly GCF_048418815.1). Lineage (NCBI taxonomy): Eukaryota > Metazoa > Chordata > Chondrichthyes > Myliobatiformes > Dasyatidae > Hemitrygon > Hemitrygon akajei. The sequence continues at coordinate 47,881,264 of NC_133145.1, forward strand.
GAACACATTTGGCAAGCTCTATCCCATCTAGTCCTTTTACAGTATGGGAGTACCGATCTCGGGTTCCTTTCTTCAATTTGATGCAGGTCCTCAAGTCTCAGCAATGTCCTTGTAGATTTCCTGGTTGTCAGTCTTTATCTGTTTACCAATTTTTTTGTAAAATTCTACTGTCTCTTTCTTTCCCTATAAATGCCTGCAAGAAAATATATCTCAAGATAGTATGTGGTGACATATGCATACTTTGATAACAAATTTACTTTGAACTTTGATTTTTTGTTCTAGAAATTGGCACTTAAAAAGCAACCTAAGCCCTTAGTGTGGGCCCAAAGCTCCCAAAACTTCCCAAAACTCAGAATTGAGTATTAAAATGTTTCTTAATGTTCTGGCCATATTTTATTACACAAAAGATTTTGAATTGGGACTTTGATTTTTATGGAAATTTAAAATGTTTTCTTGGAGCTTTCTGTTTGGACATGGTTCAAAGGCCTTGCGAATACTTGTGAAATCTAGCTGTTATGTAAGTAAACATTACTTTCAAGTTCATGATTCTTCTCAGTTACAACTAGATTAGGAGGACCACAGCAAAACCAGTAATGAAACTTAGAATTCCGTCATTCATCACTCCACCTCAGGATCCTCTGGGCAAATCATATCACATTCCATGATCTCATAAAGCATGGAATTAAACAGTGGAACTTTCATTGGCACACTTATCTTTATGCTTTATTCCGAACTAACAAAGAAATCATGATAATTGATGCACATTGCATCATTAAATATGTTAGTATGCTATGAAAATAAATGACTTTACAATGATTGCTATTCACATTCAAGAAAATGAGCTATTATACTAAATAATTATTATGGTTTCACTTAGTGTAATGGTGCATTAGAAAAATCACTGGGACATTTGGAATAGTAATTTCTTTGAGGACTGGACAATTCCTTCATTTGGTCAACAGGGAATAGATTCAGACATACACTTGATTCAATGTAAGGTATAATGTGACATTTTTTTAAAATTTGGCCGGTGGCACATACTGTAATGTGAGTTTACTGACAGAAAGTAGTTTCATATTGTTTTAGATTTTCCAGTGAGTGTAATAAGTTCCAAACTTCATTTGATGAGACCATAGATATTTGTTTTACCCATATTAAAATAATAACTGACATGTCTACATAGGAGATTGGTGGGTAAAATCAAAGCTCAGGACATCGGGGGGAAGGCACTGACATGGATAGAAAACTGTTGGCAGACAGAAAGCAAAGGGTAGCGGTGAATGGGTGTTTCTCGGAATGGCAGGTGGTGACTAGTGGGGTGCCACAGGGCTCGGTATTGGGACCACAGCTGTTTACCATTTACATTAACGATTTGGATGAAGGCATAGAAAATAACATCAGCAAATCAAGGGATATGGGGACAAGGCAGGAACCGGGTATTGATAGTAATTGATCAGCCATGATCTCAAAATGGCGGTGCAGGCTCGAAGGGCCGAATGGTCTACTTCTGCACCTATTGTCTATTGTCTAATCTTCACAGTGCTATGATTTTAGAAAGTGAAATGTCTATTACATTTAACGTCTTCAGCTATGAACTTATTAGCTTCAAGAAACTAATTTTGAATAATGCCTAATTTTAAATCTCAAGTCTAATGTTTCAAGGGTTGTATAATCGACTAGAAAGTATAATAATTATAGGCCATTATAAATGGTGCCACCTTTTTAATTTACTTTTGTTCAAAAACAAGTCACAGCTGTGTTGGTTTTCCATCGCCTGTCCCCTGGGCAACCACAGGTAATTCTACGCAAACAGAAAATTACAATCTTATTTGCAGATGATACTGCTTGGTAAATATGGTTTTACGTCCTTACTAACATTACCATCAAGGACTTATTCATTTATTTTATATATATATATCTATATATATATATAAAAAAAAATTCTTAAGGGCTGCCAAGATTCTTTGGAATCAGTTCTTAACTTCACAGTAACAAAAATCCCAAATGGCCTTCACTGGAAAGTATGAATTGGAGAGTCAGGAAAACTTTGAGCAACTCATGAAAGCTCTGGGTAAGTTTCAATGGTAGCTCATCTAAAAATGTGTTTAAGTGCATTTATGAGGGATATAAATAAATTACTGTGATGTGCAATATTGTGGTTAAAATCAGTCCGCATTTGGGTGCTAAGTAGAGGACTGATGATAGCTCACTTATTTGATTTGACATTTTATGTTCTACTTAGTTTTCTTTCCATCTGATTTTCATTGCAAGCTGCTGCATTAGAAACTTGTTCTGGAGCTGAAGCAAGAGACATTTTATGGGACAATAACTACTTTGAGCATACAGATTTCAGATTTGTAGAGATAGTTGCTAAGTGAAATATTGATTTGGTTGTAGTGTTGCTTTGAGACACAATAATTGAAAAATGTATGTTATTTGGACAGGCTACTGATAACTGGAAGTAATTATCCCAGAAAATAAAATTAAAGGGTTTCTGAGTTGAATATGATGAAACCAGGGATCCACTTGAGAACTACATACAAATACTTTAGCTCGGTATTTTGCATTGTGGCACAGTAGTTGTATTAAAATAACAAAGATGAAATGCAGGATGAGAATGCTGATGTTTTAACCTATTTCTTAAGAGCCCCTTCCCACCTATTAGTATGACATCCCATTTTGTTGCTGAATCCTCTACAGCTAAATCTAATTTCTCTGCTATTGACTCACTCCTTCAGTTTTGAGTTGGATAATTTTTCAACTTGACCTAATCGGTCATTTAATGCAAAATGGACAAGGTATTAGGGTTCTGTGCTACCAAAGGCAAAAGGCTACACTGTACTCACATTTATTTGATTTGCTGTAGTTTGTCTTTAACTAGCTTCTGCATCATTCTGTTCCCTTATTTCTTCTCTCCCCAATTAGTGGCTACAGCCAAAGTTCCTTTTGTTTCTGTGAATGTTTGCAGAAGGAACTGGATGTAATACTATGCTGTTATTCATTCAGAAACTATGGGTCACCATAAGTGAGTTTCACGCACCACTTAGAGCACACAGGAATGATTTTAAAAAATGGTAAGTTGGTTTATTGAGGAAATGCAGTTAATACTTGCAGTTTTCTAAAACCCCATCTGAAAGGGGGCTTTAATTTGAGAGGGAAACTAACTAGCATTAAGCAAAGTAGCAGCATTGCTTTCGAATGATGTACTTGATAAAAAAAAATCAGGGAAGAGCTTTTTTTTTAAAAAAAACATAGTTTCACCAGTATTTCATTTTTGAAAACCCATTATGCCAAACAACATGTATACATTACACAAACTCTGGAAGGGATTATGGAAAATGTTATGGTGGCTGGCAAATTAGCAGGCACTGGTGCACCTGCCCCTCCTCCTTTACAGCAAAGAAAACAGATTGTTTTCTTCCCGACTATTGAGCCCCAGGAAGATCCTGATAATGGGAGTGGAGTAAATAATAGAATTATGCAGTTGAACTGGTCCTCTTAAAGGGATTAAACTCCATTGTTACTGATTTAAAGAGCTTGACATTGTATTTAGTAATATGTATGTGAGTGGCATACTGTGAAAATTAAAAGTTTCCCCAAACAGAGTGCTAACTCCTAGTCTTACTGTGGTCTGAAGTGCAGCACTTGCATTGTTCTAGGTGGAATTAAAGCAAAATACTTCTATAAAGCCACTCACAATAACAACATCAGGGTTCTTGGTGTCAATGTGGATATATGCCCTTTTCATATTTATTTTCTTGACTTAAATACCTCAAGTAATTGAGACTAAATTTCACTGATAATTGTGACACAAATTTCAATATTGCAACTTGTGTTTGCTTCAATGCCAATTTATTTTGCATTTGTAAACAACTTTATGTAATGGCCCCTCTATAGTCTGCAATCCAATACACTTCCTTTTAATTCAGACAATAAGAACCTAGTGTGCCTCTCTCCTCGGCAGCATCTATGGAGAGTAATAAAGAGCTGACGTTTCATGCCAGGATGCTTCATCTGATGAAGGGTCTCAGCTCAAAATATCAGCCAGGCCTGCTGAGTTCCTCCAGGATCTTGAATGTGTTGCTCTGAATTTCCAACATCTGTCGAATCCCTTGTGTTAATGATGTGCCTCTCTCCCTCCCTGATTTGAAGGGTCTGACCTCCCATGAGAAAGCAGATGAGGACTCTTGTGTGCTTGTACCGAATCACAGTAAAACATTCAAACTCCTTCCATGTTGGTGGAGAACATCCTCCATCCTGGCTTCCGCTGCAGTTAACAGATCTGAGGGTGCTTTTCACTTTCCTGTGGATAGTTACTGAATTATTTGTGCATTTGCTTTAATTAGGATTCTCAGATGATATCATAAAGAAATACAAGGACAAAAGCAGCGCTGTTGAGTTTTCTCAGGATGGCGATTCCTTTCAATGCACTTACCACTTTGGAAACAGAGTCATTACAAACAATTTCACCATTGGACAAGAGACTGAATTCGTATCTTTCACGGGGCATAAAGTTAAGGTAGGAATGCTCACATTTTTAAAAAAGGAAATAGTTTCCAAAAACAGCTATTAACCTACTTAATTTCAATTATCTTCATTTCTGAGTCTTGATCAGGAGCAGAATTAGGCCATTCTGCCCCACCCTTCCATCATGGCCAATTCATTATTCCTCTCAACCCCATTCTCCCGCCTTCTCCCTGTAACTGTTGATGCCCCTACTAATTAAGAACTTGTCAAACTCTGCTTTAAGTATACCCAACAACTTGGCCTCCACAGCCATCTGTGGCAAAAATTTCCACAAATTCACAACCCTCGGGCTAAAGAAATTTCTCCTCATCTCTGTTCTAAAGGGATGTCTCTCTGTTCTGAAGCTGTGCCCTCTGGTCCTAGACTCGCCCACGATAGAAACCATCCTCTCTATGTAGGCATTTTGATGTCAAATAGGTTTATATGAGATTCCCCCTCTTTCTTCTAAACTTCAGTGTGTACAGAGTAAAACCACAGGTCATATTTCCCAGAACAAAATTTGCTTTGTTTCCTTGAAGCTCATTAATAAATAAGTGGATTGTTATATATCATGAGCAATTTCTCAGGTAAAACCCAGATCAGCACTCCACGGTGTATTTTATTACATCTCAGTTATATCTCTAATCTTTTCATCCATTTTTAATTACGTTTATTTTCTCCGGATTTGGATTTTTTCATGAGCTTTATCGGTTTATTAATCATCACCTATTTGTTTTGGAATCCTGACTTCTCTTGTAATCCCATCCTTTGAAAAAGAAACCCCTTCCACAAGTTTACATACACTGAAGAGTTCTGATGATCACACCTGAAAGAAATCCATTGGCTTTTACTGAAGTAAAATCAATGTTTAACATTTATCTTAATAGATAGCTCAATGGGGTGAAAAAAACCTAAAAGATCTTGTATTTTGCTGGTGGGGGAGTGCAAGGGAGAGTAGTGTGCTGATCTATTGATCATATTTCATGAAAACTACTAAACATGGCCTCAGGATTCAACAAGCCAAGATTTTACATTCCAAGAGTGCTTTCTATATATAAGACTATAAGATATTGGAGCTGAAGTAGGCCATTCGGCCCATCGAGTCTGCTCCGCCATTCAATCAGTCATCCCCACTCCCCTGCCTTCTCCCCACAGCCTTTGATGCCCTGGATAATCAAGAACCTAACTATCTCTGCCTTAAATACACCGAATAACTCGGCCTCCACAACCTCTTGTGGCAACAGATTCCACAGATGGACCACCCTCTGACTAAAGTAATTTCTCCGCATCTCTCTTCTAAATGGACGTCCTTCAATCCTGAAGTCATGCCCTCTTGTCCTGGACTCCCCTACCATGGGAAATAACTTTGCCATACCTAAACTGTTCAGGCATTTTAACATTTGGAATGTTTCTCTGAGATCCCCCCTCAGTCTCCTGAACTCCAGGGAATACAGCCCAAGAGCTGCCAGACATTCCTCATATGGTAACCCTTTCATTCCTGGAATCATTCTTGTGAATCTTCTCTGAATCCTCTCCAATGTCAGTATATCCTTTCTAAAATAAGGAGCCCAAAACCACACACAATACTCCAAGTGTGGTCTCACGAGTGCCTTATAGAGCCTCAACATCACATCCGTGCTCTCACATTCTATATCTCTAGAAATGAATGCCAACATTGCATTCACCTTCTTCACCATTGACTCAACCTGGAGATTAACCTTTAGGGTACCCTGCACAAGGACTCCCAAGTCCCTTTGCATCTCTGCATTTTGAATTCTCTCCCCATCTAAATAATAGTTTGCCTGTTTATTTCATCCACCAAAGTGTTTTGAAGGGGTTTATAACAATAATTTTCTTTAATCTTTTACAGTGAATGATGGGATGGGTTTACATCACCCTGTTTGGTTTTCTTTAGGCCTTGACCAGACTGGAAGGTGAGAATAAGCTCGTTGTCACCATGGACGGGTTGACTGTAGTCATGGAGATGAGTGGAGACAAAATGATTGAAGTAAGTCACTATTACTACTGGCTTCGCTGCTGAAGGAGTTGGAGCTGTTCTTCGCGATTGCTCATAGTCTTATCAAAGGCCAGATTCTGTGTGTGCCAGGAACTCTGACTTCATCAGATTTCTGGAAACCTCTCACTAAATCATGGGCTTGAATATTCCCTTCCGAGGTTTAAAGCTGTCTAGCCAGACATATAACACCTAATCAATTTATACAACTTAAAAAATAGAGAGTGAAAAAATAACATTCCACAATTATAAACAATTCTTGAGATATTATCATTCTACTCACCGAGAACAAATGGCTAAAAACCATAGTCAGACTGAAATTAACAGAGTTAAGAGGAATGTTTCAAATTACGGTACTCAAAATAGCAGATTGCCTGAGGCCTTAGCCTAGGATCAAAGGTTTAGACTTACTTAAATTTCCTAACTGAAGGAGTGGTGATGAATTTATTTCTGAATTAAAGGCCGTAGAAAAAAGTATATTCAATGAGGATTGAAACAGTGCTATCTACACCAATTAAGAGAGTTTGCGCAAACAGTATGGCTGATGGATTAGTGCTAAACGAGCTGCAAACTTGCTCGTCCAGGTTCAATCCTGAATTTTGCAGCTGTTTCTATGTGCAGTTTTCATGTTCTCATTCTGGCCATGTGGTTTTCCCCAGCTGCTGCTGACTCATTTTGGTGTCTTTGAACCTGCAAAGGCCAGACAAACATCCACTGTCCCAGCTGAATCTCATTAGCATAATGGCACGCAGTCACATAGCACAGAAATAGACCTTTGATTTACTGACTCAGCTCTGGACAGTCAGCACCCATTTACACTCATTCCACTGTATGTTTCCCACATTCCCATCGAATCCTCCCACCGATTCTACCACTCAGCTACACATCAAGGGGAATTCATAACGGACAACTCTTCCAGTACGATGGTGGTGCGTTCCGATGCAGTGGCCTGTCGGGAGCCAATGAAAGGTGCTTTTTCTCTTTGTGAAATGTTTTTTATGATTGCGTGACTACACTGGACGACAAGAACTTAGGGTACAGCAGGTCTACAGCACCAGTGAGCTACTTGTTGATCGGAGCAGCTGGCAGGTCAGTGAAGGAGCCGGATTAGGTTCAGAGGAGCCGATCTAGGTACAGACCGTGCTACTCGAAGGCATCGGAGTTGGTGCACGAAGGTGCCGTGCAGTGTAACCATGGCTGACTGTCTTGGACATTTCTCTTGTGATTGCAACTCCTTATTGGACATTGATGATATAAGTTGACACAGCCCTGTTTCCCTTGTTTGGCGGGAAGACAGGCTGCGTAGCCTCGGTTTTACCGAGGACTGAGCCTTCAAGTCACGGGCTTGCCTGCTGCTGCAGTCCGGATGAGGAGATTCCGGATGAGGAGATGCCGGATGTGGTGCAGAGAGGCGTCCATGCTTGGTTGGGCACTGGCCTCTCCCATCGCTGCAGTCCTTCAGGGTTTGATCGGTGGAATGACAGGCTGATTTGCGGGAATTGTTCCACCAATTTGCGGGACACGTCACTCAAGTTTTTTTGTGCAACTTTTTTTTAGCTCACTGCTGTGTAAGTTTTGCACCTTTGGCTCCTGAGAAACACTGTTTCATTTGGCTGAATTCATATATTGTTGAATGATAATTAAATGATTTGATTTGAGACCAACTTGCATATCTTTGGGATGTGAGAGAAGTCTAGAGTTCCTGGACAATCTCACAGAATGTGCAAACTCTGCAAGGACAGCACTGGCAAATGGATTGAATCTGGGTTACTGGAGCTGAGAGATAGCAGCTCTGCCATTGAAAAGTGTTTGTTTCAGCATTTCCAGTATTGATATTATCAATATTAACAGTCCAATTGCAAGGCAGTGAATTCATTGTGAGTCTTGTGAGATTTTTCAACTTGTAATAAGATGTTATCTTCATTCTTGGTCCATAATCACTTGCAACAGTGAATTTTAACACCAAATTCAAGATATTAAAGCAATTTTCTTAATTTTTGTAGTTTTTTAAAGATTAGCTGCTACACATTAACAATTATGTACAATAAAAGTGTTGTTATATATGAGCCCTAAGGCAGTCAGCATTCAATGGGATTGTAAAATCTCTGTAGATTGCAAATTAAATAAAAAACCGCTTTCATTTCACTTTGATTTTACCAACTTCATTTGCTGGAGTTTAAAACACTGGGGGGGGGGGGGGGCGGAATTTCATTGAAATCTGTCGAATATTGAAAGCCCAAGATAGAGCTGCCATGGATGTTGCCTGTAGTGGGAGAGTATAGGACCAAAGTGCACAGCTTCAGAATAGAAGGATGTCTCTTTAGAACAGAGATGAGGAGGAATTTCTTTAGCTAAAGGACATTGAATCTGTGGAATTCATTACCACAGATGGCTGTGGAGACCAAGAAATTGGATATATTTAAAACTTAATTAGTAAAGTGTCAAAGGTTACAGGGAGGTGGGAAAATGGGGTTTAGAGGGATAAGTAATGAGTCATGACTGAATAGCAGAACAGATTCAATGGGCCAAATGATCTACCGGTAATTCTGCTCCTACGTCTTATGGTCTTATAGAATCCCGATCTGCTGATGAAGTTACTCTGAATCAATAATCAATTTTTATCTTTTCAGATACTTGCAACTAATCCTGTAATTATAGCTGGTTCTGATCCTGCCTATTTTGTGATAAGAATGTATAATACTTAGGTATTTCACTTCTGTACCTTGCTTTCTTTCAGACTTTTACCAATGGAGAAGTTACCTTCAAGAAAATTAGCAAAAGAATATAAAGTACAGAATTAAATGAAGCCTGAACAGCACTGTGTTAATGAAATGAACCCAACCACTTTAAACTCTGATACAAATGGATTGTTAGTTAATTAATTCTGTGAAAAGGGTTTTTAAAAAATTCTGTCCATGTTAAGTACATAATGAATACATTACACTCTGAAAATCTCGAGAATCTGGTTAAATGGTTTACGGAACAATTTTAACAGTTGCCTGGAAGGAAACATATCCCTTATGTAATTATTTGTTTTCTGTAAACTGAATAATGACAATTGCTTTAAAGCATTATAAAATGAGTTTAGCCAGATGCTGAATTTTTTATATAAAAAAGCAAAGTACTGTAATAAAAACAGATAATTGATGTCAAACATTAGTGAGGCAAAGATTTTGCCTAGTCTAAGTATTCCAGAATTGTCTATAATTTTACGCAAGTCACGACAAAATGAAACAGTCAGAATGGCATCATTTTTTCCTTCTGAACATTTTTTTGTTAAAATTATTCTCATTAGATAACGTAAGGATATTTCTTAAGGAGTGAAAGGTAATAAATTACAAAGGGCATATGGATAATTGGTATAAATAAAACTCTTGTGTATTGTTTATGGTCAATTTGCAATTAGAAATATTCTTTTCAAAGTATAGAGAGAGTTGTGCTCAATAAGACACCAAGAGATTAAAATTGAAAATCTCTCCCATTGTCTCCTGGTTTTGTTCGAATACCTTACTGTGGCCGCACTAGATCAGGTCTTTAACAGTTGATGTGGTTTTGAACACATACCAAGAAAAATAAAATTATGAAATATTCAATAGTCCCCACATTTTAATTTTTGCATGACTTCAACAAAAGAAGAACTCATCTTCTGGATTTATTGGGCAAGTTTTTCCATGGCCATTCTATCTTTATGGTGGAGCACACCCTACCACCATGTCATTTATGAATGAAAAATTAAGTACATAAAATAATTATTTAAGTAGATCGTCATTAAAAAAGAAACAAATAATTTCCATTGTGTTGTTATACTGACCCTTTCATCATGAAGACCAAATAACACTTGCCTTCAATGATTGCACAATTGATTTTTGTATGGGGGAGAAAATGAATTAGCTGGTGATTTGAATCACTATAGAGCAATATGTTAGATTATTGAGTATTTGTATTATGTAACTATATAGCAGTGAATCAAAAGAAACAGACCACATTTTCAAAATCACAAATGGAACTTTTCCCATTTATCACTCTGGCAAAATGTTTCTCTTCTTTTGCTGATATACTTCCAGCCCATTGTGCTGTTGGCATTTAGGGCAGTAATGAAGGTCCTCCATCTCTGTCTGTCCTTGGCAGCCAAGCAAGTCCCAGGTGGAGACACACACAGATGTAGAATGATTCTTCATTGCTGTTTCTAGCTTTGTTTGACCACTCAAGGTTGTTGGCCATGAGCTGAACCCCCGAACCTGGAAGACCAGTGGACCACTTTTAGTACGGACTCCACCCTTTTACTTGACTGGTATGGGTGACGCTACCAAGAGCCAAGACATAAAGCCTTGATACCAGCCATCATTGCTCTCCGAGTCATTGAGGCAAACAAGCCTCCAAACTAGACAAGGTTCTGGTCATCTTGGAGGTTTGCTGAAATGTAACATTGTAAAAAAAAACTATTCATGGATTTTGAGTGCAAGAGAGAATTCTGAATACAACTTTAACATACCATCCCATCTCCTGTACTCAATACTTTGACTTCTGAAGGCTAATGTGTCAAAAGCTTTCTTTACAACTCTATCTCCCTGTAAAGCCACTTCCAATGGATTATGGATCTGTATTCCCAGATCCCTCTGTTCTACTGTACTCCTCAGTGCCCTACTGCTCACCATGTGAGACCTACTCTGCTTGGTTTTCCAACATGCGGCACCTCACACTTGTCGCACATCTGCCATTTTTTCAGCCCATTTTTCATGCTGTTCCAGATCCTGCTGCAAGCTTTGATAGTCTTCCTCAATCCTCTACACCCCCATTCTTGGTGTCATCTGCAAGTATACTGATCCAGTTTTCCACATTATCATCCAGGTCGTGGATATAGAGACAAACAACAAAGGACCAGACACAAATCCCTATGGCACACCACAAGTCACAGACATCCAGTCAGAGAGGCAACCATCTGCTACCACTCTCTGGCTTCTCCTGTGGAGCCCATGTCCAATCCAAATGCCAAGTGACTGAACCTTCATGACCAATCTCTCATGTTGAGACATTGTCAAAAGCGTTGCTAGAGTCCATATAGACAACATCCACTGCCTTGTCTTCATCAACTTCCCTGGTAACTTCTTCAAAAAAAAAAGCATGATAAAATGTGCTAGACACAACCTAGTGTGCACAAAGCAACATTGACTATACCTAATCAGTCTCAGTCTATCCAAATACTTGTATATTGGTCCCTTAGAATGCCTTCTAATATCTTTCCCACTACTGATGTCAGGCTCACCGGCCTATAATTTCATGGCTTAGAGCCTGAAGGAATATCTTGTCAGGCCCTGGGAACTTATCCACCCTAATTTACCTCAAAACAGCAAACACCTTCTCTCTAATCTGTATAAAGTCCATGACCTTGCTGCTGCTTTGTCTCACTTCTACAGACTTTGTGTGCAACTCCCAAGCAAATACAAATGCAAAAAAAAATCCATTTAAGATTTCCTCTCCTTTGGCTTCATGCATAGATCACCATTCTGGTCTTCAAAGGACCAATTTTGTTCCTCGCTATCCTTTTGCGCGTAATATAGCTGCAGAAGACCTTGGGATTCTCCTTCACCTTGTCTACTGGAGCAACCTCATGCCGCCGGTTAGCTTGCCTGAGTTCCTTCTTAAGTGTTCTCTTGCATTTCTTATACTCCTTCAGTACCTTATTTGGTCCTACCTGCCTACGTCTGCTGTGCACCTCATGCTTCTTAACCAGGACCCCAGTATCTCTTGAAAACCTGTTGTCCTTGCCTTTTATTCTGACAGGAACATACCCACTCTGTACTCTCAAAGTTTCACTTTTGAAGGCCTCCCACCTGGCAGGTACACCTTTGCTAGAAAACAACCTGCCTCAACCCACACTTGCCAGATCCTTTCAGATACCATCAAACTTGGCCCTTCTCCAATTTAGAATTTCAACCATGGGACTGGACCTATCCTTTTTCATGATTACCTTGAAATTAATGGCATTATGGTCACTAGATGCAAAGTGTTCCCCTACTCAAAATTCTCTCACCTGCCCTGTCTCATTCCCTAATAGGAGATCTAGTATTGCACCCTCTCTGGTTGGGACCTTCTTTGTACTGATCAAGGAAGCTTTCCTGAACACAATTGACAAGCTCGTTCCCATTCAGCTCTTTTACAGTACGAGAGTCACAGTCAAGATGTGGAAAGTTAAAATTACCTGCTATAAAAAAAACTTGTGTTTCTTGCAACAGTCTCTGACTCCTCTACAAATTTGCTTCTCTAAATCTTGCAGACTGTTGGGTAGTCTATACTATAATCCCATTAATGTGGTTGTACCTTTCATATCCCTCATTTCTACACATAAAGTATCACAAGACAAACTCTCCAGAACATCCTGTCTGAGCAGTGCTGTGACGCTTCCCCTGACTAGTAACGCCACCCCTCTCCCTTTAATCCCTCTCACTCTATCACATCTAAAACAACCAACTCTGGAACCGCTTGCCCCTCCTACAACCAGATCTTACTAATTGCTACAATATCATAATTCAATCGGCTGAGCCATGCCCTAAGCTCCTCAGCCTTGCATTGAAATATATGCAGCTCAGAACACAGGTCCCACCAGCTTAACTTTTGATTCCTGACTTTGAATGTAGGGTTCTCCACAACCACTCCACTATCTGTTCCAGCACTCTGGTTCCCATCCCCCTGCAAGCTCTCCTTTCTGCACAGGTCCCACCTTCCCTGGAAGAGAGCTTAATGATCCAAAAATCTGAAGTACTCCCTCCTACACCATCTCCTTAGCCACATGTTAAACTGTATGATCTTCATATTTCTGCCCTCTCTAGCATGTGGCATAGGTAGCAATCCTGAGATCACTACTGGTGATTCTGGCACTTAACTTAGCACCTAACGCCCTGGGCATGGAGCGACCACTCTCTGCTGAACATCGACGGCTCCTCGGTAGAGATCGCTAACAGCACCAAATTTCTTGGTGTTCACCTGGCGGAGAATCTCACCTGGTCCCTCAACACCAGCTCCATAGCAAAGAAAGCCCAGCAGCGTCTCTACTTTCTGCGAAGGCTGAGGAAAGTCCATCTCCCACCCCCCCATTCTCATCACATTCTACTGGGGTTGTATTGAGAGCATCCTGAGCAGCTGCATCATTGCCTGGTTTGGAAATTGCATCATCTCGGATCTCAAGACCCTGCAGCAGTTAGTAAGGTCAGCTGAGAAGATCATTGGGGTCTCTCTTCCTACCATTACAGACATTTACACTACACGCTGCATCCGCAAAGCAAACAGCATTATGAAGGACCCCATGTACCCCTCATACAAACTCTTCTCCCTCCTGACATCTGGGAAAAGGCACCGAAGCATTCAGGCTGTCACGACCAGACTATGTAACAGTTTCTTTCCCCAAGCCATCAGACTCCTCAATACCCAGAGTCTGGACTGACACCAACTTACTGCCCTCTACTGTGCCTATTGTCTTGTTTATTATTTATTGTAATGCCTGCACTGTTTTGTGCACTTTATGCAGTCCTGGGTAGGTCTGTAGTCTGGAGTAGTTTTTTTGTATTGTTTAACGTAGTTCAGTGTAGTTTTTGTATTGTTTCATGTAGCACCATGGTCCTGAAAAACGTTGTCTCGTTTTTACTGTGTACTGTACCGGCAGTTATGGTCGAAATGACAATAAAAAGTGACTTGAACTTGAACTTGAACATTGATACTGACATGAACCATGAATCCTAGCTGCTCATTCTCCCACTTAAGAATGCTGTGGACTTGATCTGAGATGTCCCTGACCCTGGCACCTGGGAGGAAACTTATCATTTGGGAATCTCATTTTCATCCACAGAACATCCTTTCTATTCCCCTAACTAATGAATCACTACAAATCATCTCTTCCCCCCCACTCCCCACCTACCCTTCTGAGCCGCAGTGACAAAGACCTTACCACTGTGGCTTTCCTCTCCTAGGTCATTCCCACCCCCCCCCCCACCCCACAGCATCCAAAATGGTATATCTGTTGTTGAGGGGAATGGTCACAGGGGTTCTCTGCATTGGCTGCCTATCCCATATCCCCCTCCTGACCGTTGTCTGTGTCCTGCCTCCATGCAACTCCATGTGTGTCCTATCTATCAACTCCTCAACCTCCCAAATGACCCAGAACTCCTCCAGTTCCAGCTCCTCTGTTAGAAGCTGCAGTTGGATGCATTTAATGTAGATGTGGTTGTCCGGGACATGGAGGTCTCCTTGCCTTCCTATATCCTGCAAGAGGTGCATTCTGCTACCCTGCCTGGCATCCCCACTGCTCTAAATGTACAATAAGAAAGGAGGAATTAATAAATGATGAAAAAATATCTACTCAAGTCCTACACCTCTTCTTGCCGAAGCCTCAATGAGCCAAAGTCTCAACTGCCCACTCTAACACTGGCCCACTCACACAATGGCCGCTCTGCTTAAACTTAACTTTTTTTATTGGATCTTGCCAAGTGCTTGATTATGTGCAATCCAATTTTCTCCTCAGGGACTGTGGCACACAAAATAGGATGACTGACCCACTCACTTCTTTTAAACTCTCTCTCCCTCGATGTAATCCAATACCTCATTGGGAACTGTGGCATGCAAAATATGCCTGCTGTCCCCACTCACTTCCTTTAAACTCTCTCTCCCTCTGTGCAATCCAATGCCTCCTCAGGATAAGGGGTGTGCAAAATGTAAGACTGTTCTCTCAATTTCTAAAGAAACAACTGATAATTTCAGATTGGCTTTTCACCCAAGATGTTGTCAATTCCTTTCCTCCATCAGATGTTGCTTGACCTGCTGAGTCCTTCCAGCAGATTGTTTGTTGCTCCAGATTTCAGCATCTGCATACTCATATCTTCAGATCTAGTAAACTGGATGGTCAAATCTAATCAGTAAAGATGGTGGTGAATGTACTAAAATTATCATTTATATTAAAACTATCATTTGGGATAATTGCTTACAAAACAAAGGATTAAACTATTGTAGAATCCTGAAATGACAGACCTTTTACCTTATTTTAGGGAGGTACCTTCAGAGGATAAGATATTTTTGCTTTGCTGAGGCACTAATTCACCTTGGGAGAAGATCACACTCAACAAAAAGTCACGCAAATAAATAGTCATGAAAAACATCACACCTGGAAATAAGGAAGCAGGAATAAACGGGATTTTTAGTGAGGCGAAGAATCATTGTGAGTTATAAAAGAATTCAACATTGGCATTACAGTTTCTTCCACCTACACAATTTTTTTTGCTATTTAAGAAAAAAGCTGTTTAAAGGACATAATTCTGAGGTGTATTTTCAGTTGTGAAAATGATATCAATGAGAAGAGTGGTAGAATTAGCTTTCTTCAGGAGGTACTCATTCAATACAAATGAGGAACAATTGGGAAGTTGGAGAAAATGTGGAAGATAAGGGCGAATCATTAAATATTACACCTTTAACAAGGCAGATGCAACTACCTTTAAATTAGTTTTCCAGGCTGAAGTGTACATGAGAATGAAATGAGACCCTGAACCCAAAGGTGTTGATGTTAGAAATGTGTTTATAGCTGGGAATAAAGGAAAACAATGGAGTCTAGAATCAGAGTGCAAGCAATGATACAGATCCACTATTCTCTAGGGGCAGAAAGTTGAGGGGAAAATCCCCAAGGTGGCACTGAAAACTTATCAGAGAAATGAAAAGACACTATTGGTGGTTAGTGTGACATGCATATGATTGGGACCAAATAGGCCCAAACCAATGAAGGTAAAGGTTGAAGAAGAATCCTGACATTAATAGTGAGAAAAAATGCAAATATATCAAAGTGACTTGCAATATTACAGCACACAGTGTTAAAACAGGAAGTAACCAGTGCACATACGCTCACATTTATTCATAGATCTGCAGTTTTGAGGTCTTCCCCCCAACAGATGGCAGTCTAGGATAGTTACTTGAGCAAGGGACATTCACCTAACATTAGAACTCCCTAAAGCCAGTAGGACAAATGGAAATTCTGGTGTGGATTATATGAATACACAGTATTGACTAAGTAGATTGGGGGGGGGGGGGGGGGGGGGAGGGTGGAAACAGTTCATTATGTGTGCAAGATCATAAAATTAACTCCACATTGTGAAATTCCTGAATGCGTTGGGGTCTGTCAGAAAGTAGAATGACAGGTAACCAGCTTCAGACTTAAATTTTAATTTCAACTTCATGTCCTTTCAGATTCGCTACAGAACATCCAAATCCTTTTTAAAATCTGAGTTGAAGTTATGGTCACAGTAAAACACACTATGTTTCAAAGTCTTTTATGTAAAACATTTTTTGACTTTCCTGAAAAGGATTGACTGGATAGATGGCTGTTTCATCAACCTGGATCGGGGCTATACACTTCCGATAAGGAGTCAGCCTTGATGAAGATAAGTTTCTTTCCCCTGATGATTGTAAGTCCAGGTATTCTCTGTCACAGAGGACCGTCAAACATATGTAATAGATTTTAGAAACTATGGGAATCTAAGCTTATAGATACTGGGATGGAAAGTGGACGATGTGCATCAAAGTTGAGTTTACTGTCTTATGCACATGTACACGTACGCACAGGTGCAATGATAAACTTAAATTCAGCAGCATTACATCACATCAGATAGGAACATTCACAGGAAAAAACATAAATCAAACAAACTTTGAGGCCCTCTTTTGATTGAGAGTCAACTGTGGATATTGCATCCCAGCTCTCTATGTGATACGCAAGCCAGGGCAGTATGATATGGAGAGTGAGCTGTTGCCTATGTGTAATGGGCTTGGTTGATTAGACCCAAACAATTGAGCGTCTGGGGATGAAGTAATAAGCATACAAACACAACAAAGTAACTTAAGCCTAATTTATTATTATAAAATAAAAAGCACAAATAACCCACACAAATGCTACGTAGCAAGTCACAAAGATCTCAGGGTTCCTGATTCTTAGTTATCACTTGATCGTCACTGTGGTCAGGGGTGCTCTGAAATGTGACTCACTTGTGAAACTACCCCTCGGTCATAGGCACCGATCACGATTTCCGGTCCTTGGTTGGAGTCCAACAAACCCAGGGAAAGTACCCTAATAAATATGAATTCCACAAGCACAGAGAGACACACAGAGGAAGGGAAACTCTTTGATGTTTTGATCTCATGCCATTAACTCAGCCTAGTTTCTTTCATTCAAACACAGTGTTCAGCAAACCCTTTTAAGTCAATTAGACACTTTAATGGTCACTCTGTATCCATCAGTCCACCGATGTTTTGGACATTCCTTTAGTTACAAATGAACATTAATATTACATATAAGCAATAAGCCCAAATCGAAAAAAGAATCCATCAAGTCAATTTGACAGACACCAAGAAAGAATCCATCAAGCTACCTCTCAAAGTGACTGACAGACATTTAGACATTAACAGACATCCTCATGTTAATGGTGCCTGAGACTAAGCAATGATCCAGCTGCTATCAACAACGTTAGACATTAACACAACTGCAGTGCTTACCTTGTACAAACACTCTACATGTTACAAGCTCAGGAAGAATTAAATTGCCATTTTGAACTGTTCAGATATTCATTCAGTGTTTTACAAAATTTAATAGAACACACCATGTAGCAGGATCCCCTGTCCACGCAGCTGATGCATCCAAAGGAACGGCAGAGACCGATACAATTTGGCACCAGGAGTTGCCAGTTAGCATTAGAACTCAATGTAGGACTGCCTTAGGAACTCCAGCTCCAGATTTTTCCTCTGGGTTTACTCCCAAATCCTTCCCCATGAGTGGGTATAGCTGCAAGGCAGTGGAGGTTTGAGATCAGAACTTTCCTTCCTTCAATGAGCTGTCAATCACAGCTGATGAGCCCCATCTGCCTGAAGCGACTGATTTTAAGGTGCCAGTAACCCACCTTTGCCCGTTCTCCTGTCAGTAGAAATGGTTACAACAGGCTTAGTAGTTAAGCCAGAAATGACGGCCAGGAACTGGACTTAGTTGTCAGGGGCATTTGAGATACATGACATTGGGAGCACTTAATAGATAGTGGGAGCTTATCCCCACTATCACCCCCGGCCATAACACCTTTAAGGAACTTCAGCAACTATGCACAACTTTTACAATAAAGAACACAATTATAAAATAATTGAAATCCATTTTAGTGCAAAATAATCAAAGTGGTTAGGGTGTTTGGTGACAAGCCAAACCTCTTCCATCTCCTCAGAAAGTTAAGTTGCTGGCACACTTTCCTTATGATTGCATCGCTGTTTTGTATATACTTGACACATATAACCATTGAATGATGAACCAGGTTCAAAGGGGTATATGGCTGATCTCTGCTTTTTTAAAAACTATGTCCTTATGTTCATAGTTTTTCCAGAAGAAATATTTTTTTCTTCTCAATTATTTTCAATATTCTAAACCACTTAGCTCCTTCTTAAACTTCCAATACGAGGAGCCTAATTTCTAACCTTTTCTTCATAAACACATGTCATATCACTTGTGAAGCATCATAATATGTGTACCCTCAATAGGGAATTTAGAATTGTAAAGTTTAAATAATTTCTTGTACAGATTGAATATAGCATTTGTTTTACATTCATTATCCCTGCTCCCTCTCCAAGACTCCTATTTGATTTTTCATGGCTTTGTAACGATTCATCCATCTGCATCCCGAGATATTTCCTTTCCCCCACTTTAAAGTGCGTGTACATGTGTGTGCATGTAAATGCAGTTTTTAAAAAGCATGATTACTTCCACTAAGAATGTAACAGTTTCTTCCCCCAAGCCATCAGACTTCTCAATACCCAGAGTCTGGACTGACACCAACTTACTGCCCTCTACTGTGCCTATTGTCTTGTTTATTATTTATTGTAATGCCTGCACTGTTTTGTGCACTTTATGCAGTCCTGGGTAGGTCTGTAATCTAGTGTAGTTTTTGTGTTGTTTTACGTAGTTCAGTGTAGTTTTTGTGTTGTTTTACGTAGTTCACTGTAGTTTTTGTATTGTTTCATGTAGCACCATGGTCCTGAAAAACGTCGTCTCGTTTTTACTGTGTACTGTACCAGCAGTTATGGTCGAAATGACTATAAAAAGTGACTTGACTTGACTTGACTGACAATTTGGACGGCTATATGAGAATTAGGCTCCGATTGAACTGGGTTGCTGGCTGGCAGCGTGGCTTGGAGGGCCAGAAGGGCCTGTTCCACACTGTATATCTAAATTAAACATGTACATATGTACTCATATATTTATGTGTGTGTACACTGTGAACAGAAAGAGGTGTGTTAGTACTCCACAGACTGTCTGCACCCCTCCCTATCTATTAAAGTTTAGCTTTGTCACGTACACATCAAACATACAGAGAAGTGTGTCATTTTCATCCATGACCAACACACAGTCGGAACATGTGCAAGTGTTGCCATGGTTCCGACGCAAACATAGTATGCCCACAATTTAGTAACCCTAACCCGTCTTCGGACTGTGGGAGGAAACCGGAGCAGCCGCGGCGAGAAAGTACAGTTTCCTTACAGAAAGCGGCGGGAATTGAGGCAAATCCGTGCTAACCCTCCTTCTTCAATGCTGAGGCCAGCCCCCCTTTGGATGCATCCTGTGCAACCTGCTCTCACCACTGCAGCAGCAGCAGCAGCACTTCACATGCTTACACACTCCACAGGAAGAGAGGTACCCCCTTGCATTTACCACTTAATTTAGGGGTGACTGTGTTGTATTTCTGCCCTTGGCTGTCCAGTGGAAACCCATTCTACACCTAAAACAAAGTACTGCTGTGCATCTGAAATAAAGCGGTCACCATGCACCTGTGAAGGGAGTTCTAATGGCCGGCCACTCTGGTGAAACATGAATTGAATCCTCGCTTTAAGATCCTGACTTGCCGAGTGTTTCCAGGATCCTGGTTTATTATTCTTTATCCACCGTAATCTTTCATAATCTTCAACAAATCTGCGCCGGGTCCCTTTTAAGTTGAAATCCCAGCGTCTTCAATTTCTTCGCGGTTCTGCTGTTGTTGCAGTAACCGGACATGCTTGGCTGTGTTGAGAGGCTGACCCCACTGACTGGGAGTGAATCCCGTTCTGCTGCCTCCGGCTCCGGCTCCGGCTCCGGTGATTGTAAGTTGCCTGGAGAGAGGGGCGGACGCTGGGCACCAGACCGGGAGTGAATTCGGTTTGTATTGCTGGGTGGCTCGAAATGATGCCTTCCTAGTTGAAACTGCACCAGCCTACCCGGGTGAGCCGGAGGAAAAGGAGCAAAGCGTGTATTTCTGAGGAGATGCATGCAAGGTCTGTAATCCTGCCCTGACACCTGTCAATTATGACACTCCGATGTCATTGGTTCGACATAACATCCTGGCAACACCTAGGTTCCGTTTCGTGCTTTGCACAAACTTACCCAAGAAACAAAGCACCTAAGGAAAAGGATGTAATTATTGCTCAGGCTGGAGTAAATGGCTGGATTTTTTTTTAGCGTTTTACTACTTGCCATTGCTACCGCCCCCCTCTCCCCACCCCGCAGCCACAAGTGGCTGGGTTCCCAATTTCTATCCTCTAAAGACCGAAGGTCAGAATAAAACTCTGCTGCCTGTACCCCAACGTGCACAAAGGGCCATTCATCTGTCTCGCCAGTTTTATAATTCTCCTAAGTCTCGCTCCTTAGTCTCCAGCAACCCTTGCAACGCTCAATCATGCAATATTGTCAGACTTTAGCTACCAGGGGTCCAGACTCTGGCTCCCTATTCTTCAAAACCCTCCTTAAAATCTTCCCCTTTAGACCAACAGTTTGATCTTCT
Organism: Hemitrygon akajei; assembly: GCF_048418815.1. Taxonomy (NCBI): domain Eukaryota; kingdom Metazoa; phylum Chordata; class Chondrichthyes; order Myliobatiformes; family Dasyatidae; genus Hemitrygon; species Hemitrygon akajei. The sequence goes on from NC_133145.1 coordinate 47,902,591, forward strand.
ACCTGAACATCTCGGTGGTGGGGTGGAGATATGTATCTTCCAAAGGAGGTGGAAGGCACTCCTACCCTCAACCCCCGCCCACTGCTAGTCTGCAGGTCACCCTTGGGCAAGGTATTCTTAACCCCCCCCCCCCCGCAAATCAGGGTGATCAGAAGCCTTGGGAGCAGCTAGTGCGTATCACAAGTCCTGGTTATGTAACCACTGATGCCAGACAGAAAATCTTTGAAGAGAATTGGTATGGTTGGGGTCACCTGTCTTGTAAAGACACTGCCCAGAAGAAGGCAATGACATACCACTATTGTAGAAAAAAATTGCCAAGAACAATCATGGTCATAAAGATCATGATCGCCCACATCATACATGACACATAATGATGATGATGGCCTGAATACCAGTTTGTGGGGCAATGCCAAAAGTTATTAAAGTTCTGTAAAGATGCTTGGGTCGCTTTGCTGCTTTGAAGAAGCAGCGGATGGTTTTGTGAAGTTGTTGCATTTGATTTGATGTCGAGATAGAAAGGCTACAGAGTATTTGGTTGAAGGATCGGGTACTATTTCTAGGGACTCTTGGGTAGTTTGGACTACCATCCCTGATAACGAGCATAGCCTGGCCAATAGCATGCCGAAAAGCAGGTCCTCCAACCTGACTGCAACCTCTGCACTGGACAACCGAAGGGAAGGAGCAGGAGGTAGAAGTGCAGCCAGAGCGAGGAGAAGCTCCACATCATGGAATCTTCAGCATGCTTGCCGCTGGTGAAGAGTTTACTCATTCTCTTCATGACCCTGTGCATTTCCTCCAGGTGCTTGGATTTCCTCCTGCATCCCAAAGGTGTGTGGATCTGTGAACCAGATACTGTAAATTACCCAGGATGGAATAATGGCCACGGAGTTAATAGGGCTGCTTGATTGATTAAAAGCTTCCTCAGATCCTCCTCACTTTCAGCCATTAGAGTAGTATCGTCTGCATATCTGAGATTGTTAATATTTTGTCCAGCAATTTTGATTCCACCATTCGAGTCCATTAGACCAGTGTTCCTCATGATGTGTTCAGCATATAGATTAAATAAGTAGGGTGACAGAATGCAGCCTTGTCGTACTCCTTTCCCAATCTTGAACCAGTTTGTTGTTTCGTGTTCAGTTCTAACTGTTGCTTCTTGATCTTCATACAAGTTTCTGATAAGGAGGATCAGATGTCCAGGTATCCTCATTTCTTTAAGGATTTGCCATAGTTTATTGTGGTCCACACTGTTGAAGGCTTTAGAGTAGTCAATAAAACATAGATAAATACTTTTCTGGAATTCCCTCGATATCTTCATTATCCAGAGTAGGTTAGCAATTTGGTCTCTAGTGCCTCTGCCTCTTCTAAAAGCAGCTTGTACATCTGGCAGTTATCGCTCCATTATTGCTGCAGTCCTGCTTGCATGATCTTTAACATTACCTTGCTAGCATGTGAAATTAGTGAAATCATTCGGTAATTTGAACATTTCTTTACATTTCCTTTCTTGGGAACTGGGATATAAACTGATCTTTAACACTCTAAAGGCCATTATTGCGTTTTCCACCTGCCGGCAAATTGCATGCAACACTTTTACAGCATCATCTTTTAAGGTTTTAAACAATTCAACTGAAATCCTGTCACATCCTTATTATTGGCAATGTTTTCTACCGCCTATTCGACTTCACTTTCCAGAATGTCCGGCTCTAGATTGATGAGGGAGTCATTGCAGGTGTCTTTGCTGTTGGGATATTTCCTGTATTCCTGCCATCTCTTTCTGATGTCTTCTGCTTCTGTAAGGTCCTTTCCTTCTTTGTCTTTTACTATACTCATTTTTGCATGAGATGTTCCTTCGATTTCTGAAATCTTCTTGAATAGATCTCTTGTTTTTCCAATTCTGTTGGCTTCTTCAGCTTCTTTGCATTGCATCACTGCTTTAAGTAAATTTCCTTATCTTTCCTTGCTATCTTCTTGAACTTTGCATTCGGTTAGAGGTATTTGTTCCAATCTCCAATCTCCAGCGATCTTCTCTTCGCCGCTCAGCCACTTGTAGAGCCTCTGCAGAAACCCATTGTGCTTTCCTGGCCTTCTTTTTGTTTGCAATATTTTTTGTTGCCACCTCTTGCATAATGCTCCTTACTTCCATCCATAGTTCTTCTAGCTTTCTCTCTACCAGGTTTCATCCATTGAATCTGACCTCCACCTCCATGGCATATTCTTGGGAAGGAAGTGGAAGCAATGATGGATCTTCTCTTCTTCGGTTCAAAGATTTCTGCAGATTTAACGGCGCTTACTTCTGGGGAGGGCAGCAATGGCAAATTTAGATAAAATACTGAAGAGCAGAGACATAACATTGCCCATGAAGATCTGTATTGTCAAGTCAATGGTATTTCCAGTTGTGATGTATGGCTGTGAGAGCTGGACTATTAGTAAGGCAGAATACAAAAGAATCAACGTCTATGTACTTGGATGTTGGTGGAAAGTGTTAAGAGTTTGTTGGATAGCAAGAAGATCCAACAAGTCAATACTTGAAGAAATACAGTCAGACTGATCACTAGGAGGCTTGATTATGAGACAAAAGCTCAAATATTTTGGCCACATCTTGGGAAGATAGGATTCCTTGGAGAAGACTCTTGTGTTAGGTAAACAGAAGGTAAAAGAAGGAGAGGCTGACAGAGGCTACAATGGATAGATAATATTACTCAGACAACGTGTATGACCTTGGGGCATCTTAGAGAGGCAATTTCCAACAAGAAGGCTTGGTGTGCAGGAGATCATGAGGTCATGAAGAGTTGGACTCGACATAACAACTGAGCAACAACAAAGAGTAATGACCAAGACGATCAACAAGGAACCGATGGGCGTGGGTGAGGAGAATGAATTACCAATAAAGAAAGAGGAATGGGAATCAAATTCAAAAACCTGCTGTAAGTCCGAAATAAAAGCGGAAACTGCTGAAAACGCCCAGTGGATCAGACTGCATCTGTGGAAAGAGAAACAGAGTGAATGTTTCAGCTTGAAGAAGTCTGTTCCCAATTTTGTGTATAAAATTTTCTGTTAATTTGACATCGTTGATTGTGCCCCCTTTGTCACCCAGGCTCAGTTTCCCAGTTGGTAATCTTTATCGCTCTCAGCACCTGAGGTTTAAGTACAATGAGTGGCAAACTAATGTCCAGTTTCTTGTGGGCAGCACAGTGGAGTAGCAGGAAGAGCTGCTGCCTTCCAACTCCAGTGACTAGGTTTGAACCTGATTTCCAGAGTGTGTGGAGTTTGCACATTCTCTCCCTGGGCACATGGTTTTCCTCTGGGTGTTCTGGTCTGCATCCACATCCTAGAGACAACATACAGGTTACTTGGCCCTGAGTAGACAGTTGGCAGCAAAATCAAGAGGGGCTTGATATGAGAGAGAATATGTTACAGGATATTAAGTGGAGGCATAGGATTGATAGGAATTCTCTGACAGCTGGCATCTTGGGCCAAATGACTATCTTCAATGTCATAATAAAATATTATTCTGAGAAAATGACTATGAATAATTGTGCGTATGCACTGATTAAAATTTTATCTTCCTAGGAAGTTGATTTCATTGATACTTTTCAAGAAGCACTTTCTAAATAAACCTCCTGACTCCGCGCCACCAGTGAATTTAATATACGCAATGTTTTTTGTGCAGAATGGAGAGCTACGAAGAGTTCTGCAAAGCTCGTCTTGATCAAATCAAAGCCAAGGTCATGATGGAGGAAGGTTCGCTGCCAGCAGCAAGCTCCAGAGACTCTTTGATTCGGTTCCATGGTGTCGCCATACTTTCACCAATGGCAAGTGATCATGGGCTTGCCATGAGGTTAAATTAGTTCCTTGTTTATTTGTAGATTTAATTGACTTGTGTTCAGAAATGTTTGATTGCAGTGTTATTATCTTATTATAATCATGAATAACAAGATGTTTGAAATAAAGAGAATATTTGTCATTTTATTTAAAAGTTACAGTAATTCCCTGCTACCTAGTACTATAAGACATAAGAGCTGAATCAGGCTATTCAGCCCATTGAGTCTGGTCAGCCAATCAATCATGGCTGTTTTTTTCAACTCCATTCTTCCATCTTCTCTCCATAACTCTGAACCCCTTTACCAATCAAGAACCTATCAATTTCTGCCTTACGTACACCCAAATAAATTAGCCTCCACTGCCTTCTGTAGCAGCAAATTTGACAAATTCCCTAATTTCTAACTGAAGGAACTCCTCATCTCAGTTTTAAAGGGACATCTCTTTATTATGCGGCTGTGCCCACTGATTATCGACTGTCATACTAATGGAAGCATCCTCTCCTTGTCCACCCTGTCTAGATCTTTCAATATCCAGTAGGTTCCAATTCTGAATTCCAATGTGCACAAGCCCTGAGATAATCAAATGTTCCTCATTGGTTATGCCTTTCATTCTTGTAACTCCTCTCTGAATCCTCTTCAGGGCCAGTACATCTTTCCTCAGATACATGTCCAAAATCGCTCACAACATTTCAAATGCTTCAGCAAGCCTCGGCAACACATCCTTGCTTTCGTGTTCTAGCCCTCTCGAAATGAATGCTAACATTGCACTTGTCTTCTTTACCACTGACCAAACCTGCAAGTTAACTTGAAGGGAATCCTGAATCTTTCCGTCTCCAATTTCTGAATTCTTCCCCCATTTAGAAAATCGGCCCCGGTCTTTATTATCCCTACCAGATTCAGGTTTCTTTATCACATGTGCATTGAAGCGTACAGTAAAATGCGTACTTTGCGTTAACAACCAGCACACCCAACGGCACCCATGTGTCGTCACAAGTTCCAGCACGAACATAGCATGCCCACCATGCTTGGCAGAACAACACAGCACACAACAAAACAGAACGTACTGCAACAAAGCAGCTTCCCTGAGGACAAACTATTCACTGCAATTTTCCCTCTGCAGCCCAGCCTCAAATGGAACAAAAGGGTGTGTTTGCTCATCATTTTCTTTTACTTCTGTGTGTATTTTAAGCTCTTTTACCTTTACGGTTTAGCTTCAAGTTTTCAAATGGTCTTAACAGATTTTGAATGTCTAAAAAATGTATGAGGACAGCACAGTTAGTGTAACAGTATTACGGTGCCAATGGCCCGGGTTCAATCATGCCACCATTAAGGAGCTTGTACATCCTCTCCACGACCGTGTGTGTCTCCTCCCATATTCCAAAGTCATATGGATTAGGGTTAGCAAATTGTGGACATGCTGTGTTAGCGACACTGCCCCCAACACATCCTTGATAGAAGACGCAAACAACGCATTTCACTGTAGTGTCGATGTTTTCATGTACTTGGGACAAATAAAGCTAATCTTTACGAACAGAAAAGAATCTTGATGATTTTCAGAAACATCGGGGCCTGACAAATTTTAATCATCTTTGAGGACATAAGACCATAAGATATAGGAGCAGAAGTAGGCCATTTGGCCCATCCATTCTGCTCTGCCATTCAATCATTGATGAGAACACTGTATTAGATAGCACAGGTACTTGCTGAGGTAGAGCCAGTTGTCTCTTTAGCTTTTGGTTGTCGGAAGAAAATTTATTTAGACATTGCTGTCTGCAGCAGGTGTTTTGCTCTAGATTGTGAAATCTAGCCCGTTGATTAATTTTATTAACTTTTCAGAATCTAGGTGCTCCTGGCAGAAGAGTACTTGTTACTCATCCCAAATTGTCCTCATCCTTGATCTCCTGCACTATCTCTTGTGAATGTGTTCTCACTGTGCTGTTGAGTAGGAGCTTCCAGGATTTAGACCCAGTAAAGGAACAATGATCTCTTTCCAAATCAAGATGGCATTTTCAAGATGGCCGTCAAGAGGGGAACCTGCAGCTGATGGTGTTTCCATGCAACAGTTGCCCGTCTGGCTGATGACAGGGGTTGTGGAATTAGAAGGGACCATCAAATACTAATGACTGGCTGTAAAGATAAATACTTACTGTCTGATACAGAAATAAACTTAGGAGAAAGGGCAGCAGAATGGTTTAGGAAGTAGAGTGATAGTCTCACAGCTCCTGCATCTCAGGTGCAGTCCTGACCTCCCCGTTGCTGTCTGTGTGGAGTTTGCATGTTCCTTTTGAATGGAGGTCGGTGACCAGTGGTGTTCTGCAGGTATCTGTTCTGAGACCACTCTTCCTTGTGATTTTTATAAATGACCTGGATGAAGAAGTAGAAGGGTGGGTTAGTAAGTTGGCTGATGACACAAAGGTTGGGGGTGTTGTGGATAGTCTGGAGGGTTGTCAGGGGTTACAGCAGGACATCGATAGGATGCAAAACTGGGCTGAGAAGTGGTAGATGGACTTCAACCCAGGTAAGTGTGAAGTGGTTCATTTTGGTAGGTCAAATTTGAGGACAGAATATAATGTTAATGGTAAGACTCTTGGCAGTGTGGAGGATCTGAGAGATCTTGGAGTCTGTGTCCATAGGACACTCAAAGCTGCTGCGCAGGTTGACTCTGTGGTTAAGAAGGCATACGGTTCATTGGCCTTCATCAACAGTGGGATTGAGTTCAAGAGCTGTGAGGTAATGTTACAGCTGTATAAGACCTTGGTCAGACCCCACTTGGAGTACTGTGTTCACTTCTGGTCACCTCACTACAGGAAGGATGTGGATACTAGAGAGAGAGTGCAGAGGAGATTTGCAATAATGTTGCTTGGATTGGAGGGTGTACCTTATGAGAATAGTTTGAATGAATGTGGCCTTTTCTCCTTGGAGTGACAGAGGATGAGAGGTGATCTGAGGGAGGTGCATAAGATGATGAGGGGCATTATGAGGGTGTGTGGATAGCCAGAGGCTTTTTCCAGGGGCTGAAATGGCTAACATGAGGGCGCACAGTTTTAAGTTTGCTTGGAAGTAAGTACAAGGGGGATGTCAGAGATAAGTTTTTCACACAGAGAGTGGTGGGTTCATGGAATGCACTACTGGCAGCAGTGGTGGAAGCAGATACAACAGGGTCTTTTAAGAGCCCCTTAGATAGGTACATGGAGCTTAGAAAAATAGAGGGCTATTGTGCTGGGGAAAAGCTAGGCAGTTTCTAGAGTAAGTTACATGGTTGGCATGACATTGTGGGCTGAAGGGCCTGTAATGTGCTGTAGATTTCTATGTTCCTCGATTATGGGGATTTCGTCCAGGTGCTCCATTTTCCTTCATATGTATATTGGTAAGTTATGACTTGCCCCTCAAGTTTAGGTAAGTGGTAGGTTATTAGGGAGAGGGGGAGATAATGGCAGTATAGAGTGAATGCTACATGGAGAATTTGTGGGAGGGGTGAAGTGGTGTCTGATATGTACTTTTTATTTTTACTTAGGGATACAGTACAGGGACAGGCCCTTCTGGCCCATGAGCCCTTGCCACCATGTGACCAATTGACGTACCAACCCTTGCGTTTTTGGACTGTGCGAGTAAAGCGAGAGAACCCAAAGGAAACCCACATGATCACGGGGAGAATGTATAAACTCCTTACAGACAGCAGCGGGAATTGAACCCAGGTCGCTCGCATTACGCTGACTGCCATGCTGCTGTGCGGCCATGCAGAGACATCAATCACATCATACTAATTCCTTCCAGCTTTCCTCAGAACAAAAGAAAGAGATGCGCGAATATCAGATGAAATCCAGGAACCTCAGTGAGACCTCAAACGAAAAACTGCCTGAAACGCAAAGAAGTACACTGATACGGAACGTGCATGCACCATCCAACAGGGAAGCATGCAAGCTGGTTTGTAGTTTGCCGGTGAGGCCTTTTTGTTTGTTATTTAAATCGACTAGGTAGAAGGTATGTTTAACAAAGTCTGTGAATACTGAATTCATTGAAGGCACTGTAGATGCCTGTACTCACTAATGTTAGCATGGGCAAAGCAGTGTTGACGGATATGGCCTTGCAGTGTTTCCAGGGATGGAAGGTTTGTTGCATGAGGACATACTGAGTGAGTTAGGCCTCTGCTTTCTGAAGTTAGAAGAGCAAGAAGGAATCTCACTGAACATAAATGGCGTGCTGTATGCCATATTTATCTATGGACTTGCCATTATCTGTAAACTTTGCTCATTTTCCCTTCCAGGAAGCATGCAAGACCTGTTTGAAACATGTCTTATAATTTGTTTTAGATGGAATGCTTTTATTCTCTCCCAGGGTAGAGACCCTTTCGCACTGTACATGCCTGGCCATGGAGGAGCACTCCTCCAGCTCTGAGCTATGACTGAGCCTAGTTAATAGTTTTGTTTTAGTCACACAAAGAGTGAAAAATTGATGAAATTTGGGGATATTATTCATTTCCATGCCTGTTGGTTTGCATGCATAGTTTGTCTGTCTGTATCTACTTATCTGTTAATCTATTGCATAGACTTCTTTTGCACATCGTTTGTTTATCGGACTTTGTGTGTGGTTGTTCATGGATTCTATTGTGTTTCTCCGTTCTGTTGTGAATGCCTGCAAGAAAACAAATCTCAAATAGTATATTATAACATATATGAATTTATTTTGACTTGACTTGAATAACTGAGCCTAACTTTGCCCAGGTCACTGATGAGATTGGAGAAGCATGCTCAACAAACGTTGAGAGAGATCCTGTAAAAATGACCTCTGACCTGATTAAAATAAAGTCGGGTATTTCAAAATACCACATCGGATCTTCCTGCTTGGATCAACTGGCGAGGAAGGGTCCAAGGGTCAGCAGTAGCAAAAGTAGTGAACCTGAATCAGGTGGCTTTCAAAGGATAGCTGATCGTGCTCTTCGAACTGTCACCGTACGTAAAACAAAAAGGGCAAAACATAAAGCAACCAGTTCAAAAGAAGCACATGTACGTCGGGTTCAGAGCGACGACTCTGAAGTAATACCCAGGGACAATGAAACTAGTGGTGCTAACTTGAATCTCTTCCATCTTGCTGCTAAGGAGATCAGCCTGAATGGGGATTCACCTTCGGAAACAATTGCACCCAGCCTGCAGAGCTTATTGAAAAAATCAAGAGAGTATCGAGATAAGCAGAGACAACAAAAACTGCAGAAGAGTTTACATTTCAAAGGGGAAGCTGTAAAGCTTTCTGATAAGGAAGTTATTTTATGTGCAAGTGAAGTTTGCAAAAATACCAGGGAAAGAAGAACTGACTTAGGAAACTTTATGCCGCAGAACACCTTATTAAACCCTGATCCATCTCTGTCATCTGCTTCCTCATTGCCTTTTAATCCTGTTTCCAAACACAATTATATTTCAGCAGCCAGGAATGTGAGCCCTGCAAAAACAGCTGAATTGTTGTCCTACTGTGACACCCTATCCGAGGAGAATAAAAACGACAAAAGAAATGATGTTGATCTAATTAGTAAACTTAAAGTTTATTGCTTTAATAAAGAACAGCCTAAAGGAAAGAATACAAGTTCCTGCTCCAAGAGAATTCCAGTCTGTTCCGACTCTGGAGGTCAACTATCCCAGTGTCAGAAGGGAGGGAAGCAGGTGAACCACTCACTAAGAAGCCACAATAGAGGTTTCATGGTTCCCAACATAGCTCTGAGTGAAAGTCCAGTATTGTCAAGAAAGTGGACCCGTTCTTCACAGAAGCTGCTTGTAAATGTCCCATTCGATATGGGCAGTGAAATAATTGAATAGAAGGGCTGTAGGTCAGATTCGTCCAGAGATCGACCACAAACCAACCAATCTCAGTGACTGGACATCACTGAACTGGAAGTGAACTTGGATAGTCTGAAAACTTGGATAACAGGTTTGGAAACTCCATTATCTTCATCCTGCAATGTGACAATGAATGAACAGTTAACTGAATGGTAAGGCAACTGCTTTGTGGACAAACCGGGACTCTTTCGACATCAAGTGCACACAGAAGAAATGTGGAATTTCTGACAGTAGCTGGACTAATTTGGAATAACGATGCTGATTTGGGTTCCCACCAAGTGAAGATTCAACCCCACAAGCTGTTAATAGTGCACTGGCTACATTTCAGTCCAATGCAGGATTTACAAAAAACAAACTACAACAGTTATTTGTACAAAATTCTCCCAGTGTGTCAGCCCTTCAGATGGGAAATCTAAGGCTTACTTTTTCTAGAAGAGTAAGGAATCCGTCAACTAATAAATTCTCAAGTGTGGATTTAAACTTATTTTTGGACACAAAATTTTAAGTTAATTCAGGAGACGGATAATACAAAACTCAAGGACTCTCCAGAAGCTGGACCAAATATATTAGATCACAGAGTCAAGTGAAAATTAATGATGGACAGTGCCAGTAATGACAGGAACAGAAGTCCACTGCCCTGATGCCGAGATGCTCTAAAATATTGTGGCGAGCATTCGGTCTGTGATGACAGATGAGAAAAGCTCGTTTAACTTGACAGACGTTTTTATTGCGACAAGCACAAAAACAGACCGAGGGAGAACGTAGTCACATACAGATGGGGGAAGTGATTATTACACAGTCCGGTTACAGTCAGAGGGACCCACAAATACACAAGCGAATAACTGTATAACCCAAGCTAAAGTGTAACAAACAAACTGGAACATCCCACCATAAACCCACAAAAGCATTTAAAATCAAGAACAATACTAGCGCTGGCCACTAGGAACGCTGGTGTGGGTTGTCAACTACCCCCAGAGTACCACAACATAATTACCTTTATGTAACTGGAATATTTATGTATCTCTAAGATAAAAGAACTTTAGTTACATGATACTGGAGAAAAGTTATTGACATAGAAACAATTTTGATAGAATGGGAAAAAAGTGACCTCACATTCTTTTGTATTTAATATCTTTCTCAGATGTTTAATAATGCATATTGTATTTTTAATTTATCATTGGGCTAATAAATGATTTAAATATCACCACAATCTTTTGTTGTTACTGGAAGATTTTTCTCAACTTCAACTGCAGAATTGTACACATCAAAAAAAATCTTGTTTAATTCACAGAGAGCCTTGTGCTGTGAGGATGGTTTTCTTTGAGGTGATCCATTAAATGCCTCTGCTTCCATTCTGGGTAAATCCAACACCTTGAGCAGGATGTCAGGTTTGATAAAAGACCATAAGATATTAGAGTTGAATTAGGCCATTTGGCCCATCGAGTGTGCTCTGCCAGTTCATCCTGGCTGATCGATTTTCCCTCTTAGCCCCAATCTCCTGCCTTCTCCCCATATCCCTTCATGCCCTAACCAATCAAGAATCTATCAACCTCTGCCTTAAATATACATAAAGACTTGGCCTCCACTGCTGCCTGTGGCAAAGAAATTCTTCCTCATCTCCATTCTAAAAGGATGCCCCTCAATTCTGAGGCTGTGTCCTATGGGCTTAGACTCTCCCACCATAGGAAACAAACATCCTCTCCACATCCAATCTATAAAGGCCTCTCACCATTCGACAGGTTTCAGTGAGGTCATCCCTCATTCTTCTGAATTCTGGTGAATACAGGCCCAGAGCCATCAAACGCTCTTCATAGGACAAGCCATTCAATCCTGGAATAATTTTCATGAGCCTCTTTTGAACTCCCTCCGGTTTTAGCATATCCTTTCTAAGATAAGGGGCTCACAATACTCCAAGTGATGCCTCACCAGTGCTTTGTAAAGCCTCAACATATTACATCCTTGCTTTCATATTCTGTCCTCGTGAAATGAATGCTAACATTGTATTTGCCTTCCTCACCATAGACTCAGCCTGCAAATTAACCTCTAGGAAATCCTGCACAAGGACTCCCATGTCCTTTTGCACCTCAGTTTTTTGTATTTTCTCTCCATTTAGAAAATAGTCAACCCTTTCATTTCTTCTACCACAGTGCATGACCATAACTTCCTGATACAGTACTGTATTCCATCTGCCACTTCCTTGCCCCTTCTCCTAATCTGTCTAAGTCCTTCTGTAGCCTCTTTACTTCCTTAAAACCACCTGCCCCTTCACCCATCTTCATATCACCTGCAAATTTTGCTACAAAGCCATCAATTCCATCATCCAAATCATTGACATATAACCTAAGAAGAATCGATCCCAACACAGACCCCTGTAGAACACCACTAGTCATTGACAGCCAACCAGAAAAGGCTCCCTTTATTCCCACTCTTTGCCTCCTGCCAATCAGCCACTGCATTATCCATGCTAGAACCTTTCCTGTAATACCATGGGCTTGTAGCTTGTTAAGCAGCCTCATGTGAGGCACCTTGTCAAAGGCCTTCTGAAAATCCAAATACACATCAAGTGATTCTCCTTTGTCTATCCTGCTTGTTATTTATTCAAAGGTTTCCAACAGATTTGTCAGGCAAGATTTTCCCTTGAAGAAACCATGCTGACTATGGCCTATTTTATCATGTGCCCCCAAGTACCCTGAGACCTCATCCTTAATAATTGACTCCAACATCTTCCCAACCACTGAGGTCAGACTAACTGGCTTATAGTTTCCTTTTGTCAGCCTCTCTCTCTTCTTGAAGGGTGGAATGACATTTGCAATTTTCCAGTCCTCTGGAAACATTCTAGAATCTAGTGATTCTTGAAAGATCATTAATAATGCCTCCACGATCTCTTCAGCCACCTCTTTCAGACCCCTGAGTTGTAGTCCATCTGTTCCAGGTGACTTATCTACCTTCAGACCTTTCAGTTTCCCATGGCTCCAAAACAGGACAATTTCATTGCAAACTCATTCTCCTCACGTTCCTCTTGAGTGAAGTTCTCCACCTAAAACGTGATCGATAAACGTCCTGTTGTGTCCTATAATAGACAGGCGCTGGACTGTTTCCAAGCAGGAAATACCACTGCAAGTTGGCCTTGGGAAATTAGGAAAATAATCTTGGTCAATTGTTTGTTCGTTACGTTCATTATATGCCATGTCTTATGACATAGGCAATGATGGTCTTACCATGACCGTGGAGATCGTCTGCCTGGCGTCAGTGGTCACATAACCAGGACTTGTGATATGCACCAGCTGTTCCTACGACCATCTACCACCTTCACCCATGGCTTCACATGACTTTGATCAGGGAGCTACACCTTGTCCAAGGGTGACCTGCAGGCTAGCAGAGAGAAGGAACTCCTTACACCTCCTTTGGTGGAGATGTACCTCCACCCCACCGCCCAATAGTTAGTATACCCACTTAATTGTGGGATATGGACAACTCAGAAAGATCTTTGAAAACTGGTAGTCTAAAAAAGGATGTTCAGGTAATCCCAAAACCATTGCTATGGTAGGTATATACAAGCAGAGCATTTGTCACTAGTCTCATGTTAAAAAATCTCTTCTGTAGCTACATCCTTGACCTCAGCATCTCCTGTGAGATTTCTACTTCTCTGATTTTGCTCACCTATAATCACTGAACAGTTTCTAAGGCATCATTATTTTTTATAACACTCCGTGGATTATAATGGAAAAAAAGTTGTTTCTAAAATTCCTCTTTCTTAATTTGCCTTTTCTACATAAGCTTTTGGAACCGAATTCGGCCATTCAGGCCATCGAGTCTGCTCTACCATTTAATCATGGCTGATTTTTAAAAAAACCTGTTCTCCTGCCTTCTCCCCATTACCCTTAACTTCATTCTAATCAATAATCTATCAATCTCTGCCTTAAATATACCAAATGACAGGTCCTCCTCATTCCCTCGGTGGCAATGAGGTCCACAGATTCGCCAGTCTCCTGTAAAGATTCCTCCTATCTCGGTTTTGAAGGGATGTCCCTTTATTCTGAGGCTCTTCCCTCAAATCCTAGACTCTCCTACTAATAGAAACATTTCCTCTACTGCCACTCTATCCAGACCTTTCAGTCATCAGTATGTACTTTTAAACAAGTAATACTACATAATTGAAACTTTTCGAGCAGAGCTTAATAAAAGAATTTTAAAAAACAAATTAAATACTATTATTAAAGTTTGTATCATTGGCAATTATTTTGATGGGAGTGTTTTGATTATTAGCAATAATTATTGAAGTAATTATTTTGATGATTCAGCTTGGATTAGCTCTACCAACAGAACATTCTTCCAGCATTATCATCAGCCAATCATATGGCATATAAAATGGTCTGGAAGTTTGCGATTTATGTTATAAAATTTTAATACAGAAACAAATTCATGAGTCAGAATGGATCTCCCTCCCACTGATCCTGCAGGGCACCTTCCTGGGATGGGGGTGGGGGTGAGGTTCAGTATAAGCCCTTGCCCTCACTGGCCTTCGTCTACAGTGCTTGCACATCATCACTGGAGGTCTAGACTCTGGCCAGACCTCTAGCTCCTCCACATCCCTGTTCCTAAACTCTAATCTGACCCTTAAACATCTCCCCCCCACCCCACCGTCCCTAAAGCTATCCCTACGAACCTAAAACACAACTAAGTCTGAATCATGACTTTGAATCAAGTCTGAATGAATGCGAAATGATAGGAGAAGACTGGAGGGGGTGGGATGAAGCTAAGAGCTGGAAAGGTGATTGGCGAAAGTGATACAGAGCTGGAGAAGGGAAAGGATCATGGGATGGGAGGCCTCAGGAGAAAGAAAGGAGGTGGGGGGGGGGAGCACCAGAGGGAGATGGAGAACAGGCAAACAACTAAATATGTCAGGGATGGGGTAAGAAGGGGAGGAGGGGCATTAACGGAAGTTAGAGAAGTCAATGTTCATGCCATCAGGTTGGAGGCTACCCAGCCGGTATATAAGGTGTTGTTCCTCCAACCTGAGTTTGGATTCATTTTGACAATAGAGGAGGCCATGGATAGACATATCAGAATGGGAATGGGACGTGGAATTAAAATGTGTGGCTACTGGGAGATCCTGCTTTTTCTGGCGGACCGAGCGTAGGTGTTCAGCGAAATGGTCTCCCAGTCTGCGTCGGGTCTCGCCAATATATAAAGGGCCACGCTGAGAGCACCGGACACAGTATACCACACCAGCCGACTCACAGGTGAAGTGTCGCCTCACCTGGAAGGACTGTCTGGGGCCCTGAATGGTGGTGAGGGAGGAAGTGTAAGGGCAGGTGTAGCACTTGTTCCGTTTACAAGGATAAGTGCCAGGAGGGAGATCGGTGGGAAGGGATGGGGGGGACAAGTGGACAAGGGAGTCGTGTAGGGAGCAATCCCTGCGAAAAGCAGAAAGTGGGGGGGGGGGGGGGGGGAGGGAAAAATGTGTTTGGTAGTGGGATCTCGTTGGAGGTGGCGGAAGTTACGGAGAATTATACGTTGGACCTGGAGGCTGGTGGGGTGGTAGGTAAGGACAAGGGGAACCCTATCCCGAGTGGGGTGGCGGGTGGATGGGGTGAGGGCTGATGTGCGGGAAATGGGAAAGATGTGTTTGAGAGCAGAGTTGATGGTGGACGAAGGGAAGCCCCTTTGTTTAAAAAAGGAAGACATCTCCTTCGTCCTGGAATGAAAAGCCTCATCCTGAGAGCAGATGCAGTGGAGACGGAGGAATTGTGAGAAGGGACAGAGTGGGAAGAGGAATTATTTAATTTGTTTTATGATAGTTTATGTTACAGTAATTTAAAAAGAATGCTATGAACTTTGTGGTTAAAAACATTTCATGTCATTGCTATTTAGATTGAAAAATTGGATTGGAATGGAGATGTAATAAAGAGAATACAGCTCAGTAAAGTTCACACTGCAGTTGAGTAGTAATCTGACCAGCCCTTCTGTTGTTAGAACTCCTTCATGTGAGAAATTCGTGGTGATAATAGTTTGTCTCAGTGGGTACGAATCCTGCTAATCTGCATGAAATGCAGTGTTTGTGGCTCTGAATTGATTAAATAATCTTTACAAGTTGTGGTATAATAGAAGTGCTCCACAAGATGTCACTCCATAGCTTTTGACAGCAGAGCATGTAAATGTTAACTAACTACCGTCTAGAATAATTGATACAAAAATGATAGCAGAATCTTATGATTTTCTAGTGCTCCCTCCGGTCAGTTTTCCAGTTTGTTTCCATGGCCTACAATCTTCACTTCCCATGATAATCTGCTTTATTCAGTGCACGTTGTAGAACATGTCAGTGGAGAGTGCCGATCTACACCTTAACCATATTTTCCTTGTTAATAAGATCCTTGTAAGAACTCCATGTGGATCATTGAACCCTCTGTCACTGCAGATACTTCCCTTAATTTCATTCAGATACAGCTGGGATATGATTTATAGTATGTTGCCAACTTTTTTTTTTAAGCAGCCCCCCTTAATAGAAGGACAACAGCCAACTTTGTTCTTCAAAAATAAGAGACAGATTGTGGATAGAACTGACTTTGCCTCACTAGGGAGGATTCCGGAGGATCAGTGTTCCTGCTGAGATGATTGGTCTGAAATCAATTGACCATTGTAGCTGTTGGCTGTTTCTCTTTTTTCTATTGATATGAAGTTCAGCCCATCAGGTCCATGCCAGCTCTTCGAGCAATCCAATTCCTCTATTTATTTCCCTGGAACCGATTCTCTCTCACCTGCCCATCAACTCCTTCCTGATCTTCACTTCAATTCACAGCAAATTTAAAGCATGCCCAGATGGGTGAGAGCTCTTTGTCAACAGTACCTTCAATCTCCTTGCAAATTCTATCTCACGAAGCTCCCATAGCGTGAGACTATCCTGTCGCAGAAAATTGCCTGGGGCTCATGCAGAACGACACTGTCATGCAAAGCTATATGGGCAGTGGTCAGCACAACACTTTACAGTACCAGCAACCCGGGTTCAATTCTTGCTGCTGCCTGTAAGGAGTTTGTATGTTCTCCCCGTGACTGTGTGGGTTTCCTCTGAGTGCTCCAGTTTCCTCCCACGGTCCAAAAATGTACTGGTTGGTAGGTTAACTGGTCATTGTAAATTGTTCTGTGATTAGGGTAGGCTGAGATCAGATTGTTGGGTGGTGTGTCTTGAAGAGCCAGAAGAGCCTGTTCCGTGCTATATCCCAATAATAGACAATAGACAGTAGGTGCAGGAGTAGGCTATTCGGCCCTTCTAGCCAGCACCACCATTCACTGTGATCATGGCTGATCATACACAATCAGTACCCCATTCCTGCCCTCTCCCCATATCCCTTGACCCCGCTATCTATAAGAGCTCTATCTAACTCTCTCTTGAATGCATCCAGAGACTTGGCCTCCACTGCCTTCCGGGGCAGAGCATTCCACATATCCACCACTCTCTGGGTGAAAAAGTTTTTCCGCATCTCTGTTCTAAATGGCCTACCCCTTATTCTTAAACTGTGGCCTCTAGTTCTGGACTCACCCATCAGCGGGAACATGTTTCCTGCCTCCAGTGTGTCCAATCCCTTAATAATCTTATATGTTTCAATCAGATCCCCTCTCATCCTTCTAAATTCTAGTGTATACAAACCCAGTCGCTCCAATCTTTCAACATATGACAGTCCCGCCATTCCGGGAATTAACCTTGTGAACCTACGCTGCACTCCCTCAATAGCAAGAATGTCCTTCCTCACATTTGGAGACCAAAACTGCACATAATACTCCAGGTGGAGTCTCACCAGGGCCCTGTACAGCTGCAGAAGGACCTCTTTACCCCTATACTCAATTCCTCTTGTTATAAAGGCCAGCATGCCATTAGCTTTCTTCACTGCCTGCTGTACCTGTATGCTTGCTTTCATTGACTGATGTACAAGAACACTTAGATCTCATTGTACTTCCTCTTTTCCTAACTTGACTCCATTTAGATAGTAATCTGCCTTCCTGTTCTTGCCACCAAAGTGGATAACCTCACATTTATCCACATTAAACTGCATCTGCCATACATTTGCCCACTCACCCAACCTGTCCAAGTCACCCTGCATTCTCATAACATCCTCCTGACATTTCACACTGCCACCCAGCTTTGTGTCATCAGTAAATTTGCTAATGTTACTTTTAATCCCTTCATCTAAATCATTAATGTATATTGTAAACAGCTGCGGTACCGAGCCTTGCGGTACCCCACTGGTCACAGCCTGCCATTCCGAAAGGGACCCGTTAATCGCTACTCTTTGTTTCCTGTCAGCCAGCCAATTTTCAATCCATGTCAGTACTCTGTCCCCAATACCATGTGCCCTAATTTTGCCCACTAATCTCCTATGTGGGACTTTATCAAAAGCTTTCTGGACGTCCAGGTACACCACATCTACTGGCTCTCCCTTGTCCATTTTCATAGTTACATCTTCAAAAAACTCCAGAAGATTAGTCAAGCATGATTTTCCCTTCATAAATCCATGCTGACTCGGACTGATCCTTCTACGGCTATCCAAATGTGTTGTAATTTCCTCTTTTATAATTGACTCCAGCATCTTTCCCACCACTGACGTTAGGCTAACCGGTCTATAATTCCCTGTTTTCTCTCTCCCTCCTTTCTAGAAAAGTGGGACAACATTAGCCACCCTCCAATCAGCAGGAACTGTTCCTGAATCTATAGAACATTGGAAAATGATTACCAATGTGTCCATGATTTCTAGAGCCACCTCTTTAAGTACCCTGGGATGCAGACCATCAGGTCCCGGGGACTTATCAGCCTTCAGACTCAACAGTCTATCCAACACCGTTTCTTGCCTAATATAAATTTCCTTCAGTTCATCCTTTACCCTAGTTCCTTTGACCACTGTTACATCTGGGAGATTGTTTGTGTCTTCCCTAGTGAAGACAGATCCAAAGTACTTGTTCAACTCATCTGCCATTTCCTTGTTCCCCATAATAAATTCACCCGTTTCTGTCTTCAATGGCCCAATTTTGGTCTGAACTATTTTTTTGCTATTCACATTCTTAAAGAAGCTTTTACTATTCTCCTTTATATTCTTGGCTAGTTTACCTTCGTACCTCATTTTTTCTTGGCTTATTGCCTTTTTTGTTATCTTCTGTTGCTCTTTAAAAGCTTCCCAGTCCTCCGGTTTCCTGCTCATCTTTGCTATGTTATACTTCTTCGCTTTTATTTTTATACTGCCCTTTACTTCCCTCATCAGCCACAGCCACCCCTTACTCCCCTTAGGATCTTTCTTCCTTTTTGAATGAACTGATCCTACAGCTTCTGCATTATTCCCAGAAATACCTGCCATTGTTGTTCTACTGTCTTCCCTGCTAGGGTTTTGTTCCATTGAACTTTGGCCAGCTCCTCCCTCATAGCTCCATAGTTCCCTTTGTTCAACTGTAATACTGACACATCCGATTTTCCCTTCTGCTTCTCAAATTGTAGGTTAAAACATATCATATTATGGTCCCTACCTCCTAATGGTTCCTTTACCTCGAGGTCCCTGATCAAATCTGGTTCATTGCACAACACTAAATCTAGAATTGCCTTCTCCCTGGTAGGCTCCAGTACAAGCTGTTCTAAGAATCCATCTCGGAGGCACTCCACAAACTCCCTTTCTTGGGGTCCAGTACCATTCTGATTCTCCCAGACTACCTGCATGTTGAAATCCCCCATGACAACTGTATCATTACCTTTGCGACATGCCAATTTTAACTCTTCATTCAACTTACACCCTACATCCAGACTGCTGTTTGGGGGCCTGTAGATAATTCCCATTAGGGTCTTTCTACCCTTAGAATTTCTCAGTTCTATCCATACTGACTCTACATCCCCAGATTCTATGTCCCCCCTCGCAAGGGACTGAATATCATTCCTCACCAACAGAACCACTCCACCCCCTCTGCCAGTCAGTCTGTCCTTTCGATAAGATGTATATCCTTAAATATTCACTTCCCAGGCCCTGTCCGCTTGAAGCCATGTCTCTGTTATTCCCACAACATCGTACTTGCCAATTTCCAACTGAGCCTCAAGCTCATCTATTTTATTCCTTATACTTTGTGCATTCATATATAATACTTTTAATTCGTTACTCCCCTCTCCTTTCATATCAATTCCTATTTCACTTGGCCATACTGTATGATCTCTTCTTGAGCTTTCTACTCCATTGATTCTGTTGTCCTTTTTAACTTTTCTTATTTTCACTTTCCCTTTAACTCCATCATTATATTTCCAGTTCATCCACTCTCCCCCACTACTTAGTTTAAGCACATCCGTGTTGCAGTGGCAAACCTATCTGCCAGAATGCTGGTCCCCCGCCTATTAAGGTGCAACCCGTCCCTTTTGTACAATTCATCCCTACCCCAAAACAGATCCCAGTGATCCAAGAATGTAAATCCTTGCTTCCTGCACCAGTTCCTCAGCCACACATTCAGATCCATTATCTCCCTGTTCCTGCCCTCTCCAGCACGAGGAACTGGAAGCAAACCAGAGATAACCACCCTGGAAGTCCTGCTTTTCAACCTTCTTCCGAGTTCTCTGAAGTTCCGCTGCAGAATCTCCTTCCTCTTCTTCCCGATGTCATTTGTGCCGACATGCACTACCACTTCCGGCTGTTCACCTTCACCCTTGAGGATTCCCTGCAATTGGTCCGTGATGTCCTGGATCCTAGCACCAGGGAGGCAACACGCCATCCGTAAATCTCACCTGTTGCCGCAGAAACCTGTTTCCGTACCTCTCACTATGGAGTCCCCTACTACTACAGCTCTTCCTGATGTCTGACTCCTCAGCTCTGCTTCTGCACCAATTTTCAGCTCACAGACCTGTCCGCCTCTCAGACTGGCAGTATCTTCTGTCCTGACAGCTTCCAAGAGGGTGAACCTGTTTACGAGAGGTACATCCCCTGGGGTCTCCTGTACTTCAAGCATCCTTTCCTTCCTCATCGTCTCCCCCTTTCTCTCTTCCGGTATCCTTGGTGTAACAACCTCACTGTAGGTCCTGTCCAGAAAACTCTCATTTTCGCAGATAAACCTGAGGTCATCCAGTTCTTTCGTCAGTGCTGCAACATGCTCCTTCAGAAGCTGAATCTGGACACACTTTCCACAGCTGTAGCAGCCGGGGGCACCATCAGTGTCCCTGACCTCCCACATCATGCACGTAGCACACTGAATCAGCTTAACAGTCATGTCTTCACCCTCTCCAATTGTGCCTGGCGTAGTCTCCTCCCCCAGCCTCCTCGCTGAAGACTCCCAAGCCAAGGACTAGCACTTTTCACACCAGGCACTTCCGTCAACCAGGCTGCTCCGCTGGAGCTCTCCCTCTTTTTATTTGCTTGAGCTTTGCGAGCTGCAAGGTCACCTGACCTCAATTGCCCAATCAGCTGTTTTCTGCTGAGTCTGAGCTATTCAAATCTTGATTGCCAATCAACTGCTAATCAATTCTTGATTGCACTATCCAACTGCCAAAACTGCCAGAATCTCTCGAGCCAAAGACTAGCACTTTTCATACAAGGCACTTCCCTCGGCCAGGCTGCTTCCCAACAAATAAACAATAAACAAATAAAAAATATTCCCAAACATGAGGAAATCTGCAGATGCCGGAAATTCAAGCAACATACACAAAATGCTGGTGGAATGCAGCAGGCCAGGCAGCATCTATAGGAAGAAGTACAGTCGATATTTCGGGCCGAGACCCTTTGTCAGGACTAACTGAAAGAAAAGATAGTAAGAGATATGAAAGTGGGAGGGGGAGGGGGATATCCAAAATGATAGGAGAAGACAGGAGGGGGTGGGGTGAAGCTAAAAGCTGGAAAGGTGATTGGTATAAGGGACACACAGCTGGAGAAGCGAAAGGATCATGGGAAGGGAGGCCTGGGGAGGGGAGCACCAGAGGGAGATGGAGAGCAGGCAAAGAGTGATTGTGAGAGGGACAGAGAGAGAAATGAAAAAAAGGGGCGGGATAATAAATAAATAAATAAATAAATAAGGAATGGGGTAAGAAGGGGAGGGGGGCATTAACGGAAGTTAGAGAAATCAATGTTAATGCCATCAGGTTGGAGGCTACTGAGATGGAATATAAGATGTTGTTCCTCCAACCTGAGTGTGGCTTTACGGAATATAAGATGTTGTTCCTCATATTCTGAAAAATATTCTGAACTGCTTTGAATATGGCACACTCTACCAACAGCATAGTAATGCTGTTTCTACATTAAACTCATTTCAATAGCTTAACCAATAGTCTTGGCCCAAAACCTCCATAGATGCTGTCTAACCTGCTGAGTTCCTCCAGCATTTTGTGTGTGTTACTTCGGATTGCAGAATCACTGGAGTTCACATAACCATTTCCCACATTATATCATGATACAATTCTATGATATTAGATTACGGTTGGCTGGGTTTGGAGAGGCACGTGGTCAACTGAAGGGTGAGAGGGGCGACTGGAGATAATGAGGTCTCAAACAGATTTGAAAGCATGGAAGTGAATTTTGAATTCAAAGCAATATCGAGTTAAGTGCTATTTTATGTAGTTGAGCACAGGGAAGGGCAAAGAGAGTTGTGATGAAATTAGATTTATAGACAGTAGAAGGTGAGAGGCCAAAAACAGACAAATTTTCACTTTAAAGTACCCATTTTAAAATATGTTTAATAAATCATTTTAAGCTATTACTGTGGAACTAATACTATAAAGTAATATGTACTGCATAATATTTTAGAATTCTGCATTATTTGCAAATTTATGCAGCAGTGCATTAAAAATTCTTTTAAAACTGAATGACAGATATAAACCAGTTCAATAAGCTTGTTATTTGGCTCAGTCTTTACAGTATCTGTTATACCAGAACAAGGTAGAACTGTGAAAGACACAAGGAATAGTAAGGTAAGGACATGTTCGGCGCAACTTTGTGGGCTGAAGGGCCTGTATTGCGCTGTAGGTTTTCTATGTTTCTATGTTTTATAAGATCAATCTAACCTTTCCCTCTCACATAGCCCTCCATTTTACTTTTGTCCATGTGTCTATCATGGTCTCTTAAACGTCCCTAATATATCTGCTTTTACTACCACCCTTGGCATCTCTTTCATGCACCTACCATTCTGTGTCAAAGACCTACTTCTGACATTCACCTATGCATTCCTCCAGTCACCTTAAAATTATGCCCCCTTGTTTTAGCCATTTTTGCCCTGGCATTAAGTCTCAGGCTATCCACATTGTGCTATCCCTCATCATTTCATAAACCTCTATCAAGTCACCTCTCATCCTCCTTCCCAAAGAGAAAAGCCCTAGCTCGCTCAACCTTCCCTCATATGACTGGGTCTCTGATCCAGGCAGCATCCTGAGAAATCTTCTCTGCACCCTCACTAAAGCTTTCATATCCTTTCTATAATGAGGCGACCAGAATTGAATACAATACTCCAAGGTTCCCAGCATCTGCAGAATCTCTTGTGACAAGATACTTTATGAATCACTTTTCAATATTAAATATCCTATTCGCCAAATTGAAGAGTATGATTAACCCAAATGAGGAAGATAATTAAGAACATAAGCATATCTGTAGAAGGAACATGTTTATTCCAACATAGGAGATAAATGAAAGGTTGTGCATTTTATTGAAGGGGTCCATAAATAAGGTTCTATGAAATTCAGGGATCAAGGGTATTCAGAGAAGCATATGAACAAATTATTAAGACTAAAAGTCCTGGTTAGCAAAACCATAAACACGAGGCCAAAAAGAAAACACTGGTAATAATTTCTGAAAGAAGAATTCAAAAGAAGTGCAGTACATTAAAACTCCAAATGCCTCTGAATTACTATTGGTTCAGAGTCCTTTTGCGTTTTTATATGCTTTTTTGTGTTTCTTCTATTATGTACCGGAGCAAGTGAAAACAACGATTTACAGTGGTGGTAGCAGACATTACATTATTCTGGCAAAATAACCATCTGAAAGTCGCTTTGTTTTCATTGGACTGACGGGAATTGTACACTGTACTTGTCTTTCCCATCTTTGATCACCAAAAACACCAAACTTCCTTCAACATATCCGAATGTTACAAAATAATTAAGCAGCGCTGGAGCAAGTGAAGACAGTGATTTACAGCGGCAGCTGTAGGCCTTGTATTATTCTGTTGAAGGCAACTACTTGAAAACTGTTTTGTTTACATTGAATGATGGGAAAACAAGAAAAAAATCAGGACCAACTTTAAATTGAAGCAGACATCATAAGTTAGAGTAGAAGCTTTTAGGCCATCTGTTTATAACTAATTATTTGGCAATTTCTTCTTTCAGGCTTTCTGTCTTAATTTATGCTAATTTATGTACATCCAGGTATGTGCATGGCATGTCATTTTAATTAGAATGATCAACAGAAAATAGATTGGATTTCTCCAGACTAGACCAACTTACCTTATTTAACATGACAGAATTTTAGAATTGTTGGGTTATTGGATACAACATCACTGGAAGTTTTTCTGCCATTTAATAAAATCACTTCTCCATAAAACATAGAACATCGAACACTATCGCACAATACTGTCCCTTCAACTCATGAGGTAGTGTTGATCTTGTAATCTTCTCTAAGATCAATCTCACCCTTCCCTCCACATATCCCTCCATTTTTTTTTATTATCCATGTGCTTACCTAAGAGTTTCTAATGTATCTGCCTCTGCCACCACCCAAGGCAGGGTCTTCCTTGCTGCCAGCATTCTTTGTGTACAAAACCTGCCTCTGATGTCTGCTCTACACTTTTCTCATTTCTTTCTTGACAGAAGAACCAATCAACCCCTCTCCACCACAGCCCTCCCTCATTTGACAGAACAATTTTTCCTTCTGCCCCTCCGACTATCTTAAAACCCAAGGGGTAGCCTCTTTGTTGCCTATGTAGCACAGTCGACGTTTGAAACCTTCGCCAGTTATACACCCCAACTCTTCTTCCGCTTCATTGACAACTGCATTGGAGCTGCTTCATGCACCCATGCTGAGCTTGTTAATTTAATCAATTTTGCCTCTAACTTCCACCCTGCCCATAAATTCACAGTCCTTTCAACTGAGGCAACACTTCATCTGCAAAGCTGCTGGGGTTGTCTATTGTGTCTGGTCCTCCTGATGCAGCCTCCTTTGCACTGGCGAGACCCAACGTAAATTGGGGGATGTCTTCGTTGAACACCTCCACACTAACCGCCAGAAGTGGGACTTCCCAGTGGCCAAATATTTTAATCAGTAAATACTGATTTTTCCTTCCAGTGAACAGAATTCCCCGCCTCTTCCTTGTTCCTTTTAATTCTTCTTACCTGCCTATTACTTCCCTCCATTCTCCTCTCCTACAAGATTCTTTCTTCACAGGCCCTTGAAATTTCCCAACCACTTGGCTTCACCTATCATCTTCCAGCTAGCCTCATTCCCCTTCCTCCCACCTTTTAATTCAGGCATCTCCCTCCTTCTTTTTCAGTCCTGAAGAAGGGTCTCAGCCCGAAACATCGACTGTTTGCTCCTTTCCATGGATGCTGCCTGATCTGCTGAGTTCCTCCAGCACTTAGTCTGTGTTGCTTTGGATTTCCAACAAGCTCCAGATTTTCTCATGTTTGAGATTTATACTAAAATTATGCCCCCCTCGTATTAGCCATTTCCACCGTATGAAAAGTCTCTATATGTCCACTCTTTCTATGCCTCTTATCATCTTCTACACTGCTAAGGGAAGGCCACCTTATTAGATACGCCTTGTACATTCATAGTCTTCTGCTGCTGTGGCCTATCCATTTCAAGGTTCAACGTATTGCATATTCAGTGATGCTCTTTGGCACTCCGCCATTGTAACAAATGATTATTTGAGTTACTGTCACTTTCCTGTCAGCTCGAAGCAGCCTGGCCATTCTCCTCTGTGTTCTTTCATTAACAAGGCATTTTCACCCACAGGACTGCTGCTCCCTGGATGTTTTTTGTTTTCACACCATTCTCTGTAACTTCTACAGACAGTTCTGTGTGAAAATTCCAGGAGATCAGCATCTTCTGAGATACTCAAACCACCCCATCTGGCACCAACAATCATTCCATGGTCAAAGCTGCTTAAATCACATTTCTACAGTTGCAGAGAGAAAAAAAAAGTTACTGAGTTAATATTCTGAGTTGATGAACTTTCATTGGCACCCATGTTAATGTAATCTCTTTACAGCATCTCAGATAATGGTCATTTGTAATGAGATGTATCCTGTGTGCTGAAGGTACACTGTGTGTACCCGTAAACAAATGAACTTCTGTGTATTTCTTTAACATATGCAATGGATGGGTTTAAACAGACTTAATTTGATATAAGAATATCAACAGATAAGAATACAGTATTTAATAGAAGAATATTAGGACTACTACATGGATGTGTAAATAGAATTACCATGTTATAGCCATTACTGAGACTTGGCTGTCATAAGGGCAGGATTGACTGCTAGATACTCTGGGGTTCAGATGTTTCAAAAGCAATAGGGAGGGAAAGTAAAGGGGAGGGGGTGTGGCATTGCTAATCAGGGATAGTATCACAGCTACAGAAAAGGAGAATGTCATGAAGAGATCGTCTACTGAGTCACTTTGGGTGAAAGTCAGAACTGGAATTACTCTATTGGGTCTATTGGTCCTTCTGTGGATTCTCAACAGCCACAGGGACACTGAGGAGCAGGTCAGTCAGCTGATTTTCAACCCCTCACTGCTATGATTGGAAGTTCCCACCTGCTTCAAAAAGGCAGCAATTATACCAGCGCCTAAGAAGTGAGCTGCCTTAATGACTATCGTACAATAGCACTCACATCTGTGGTAATGAAATACTTTTGCGAGGTTGATCATGGCTAGAATCAACTTCTGCCTCAGCAAGGACCTGGACCCACTGCAATAGGTCTATGCCAGACACAATCTCAATGGCTCTTCACACGGCCTTAGATCAGCTAGACGATACAAACACCGATGTCAGGATGCTGTTTGTTGACCATAGCTCAGCGTTTAACACCATCATTCCCACAGTCCTGATTAATAAGCTCCAAAATCAGGGCCTCTGCAATTCAATCCTCGATTTCCTCACGTGAAGACCATAATCTGTGTGGATTGGTAATAATCTCTCCTCACTGATGATCAACACTGGCGCAGCTCAGGGGTGTTTACTTAGCCCACCGCTTTCCTCCCTCTATACCCATGGCTGTGTGGCTAGGCATAGCTCAAATTTTCTGATGACACAACCATTACTGGTAGAATCTCAGATGGAGATGAGAGGGCATACAGGAGCAAGATATACCAGTTAGTTAGTCGCAGCAAGTGGCATCAGTAAAATGAAAGAGCTGATTGTGGACTTCGAGGAGGGTAAGACAGGAAGGAACACATACCAATCCTCATAGAAGGATCAGAAATGGAGAGTGAGCAGTTTCAGGTTCCTGGGTGTCAAGATCTTCGAGGATCTAACCTGGTCCCAACATATTGATGCAATTATAAGAAGTCAGCAGCTATACTTCATTAGGAGTTTGAAGAGATCTGGTTTGTCACCTAAACCCTCGAGTACTTCTATAGATGCTCTGTGGAGAGCATTCTGTCTGGTAGGGGGTGGTGGGGGGTTGGAAGACTGAAACAGGACTGAAAGAAGCTACAGAAAGTTGTAAAATTAAACAGCTCCATCTTAGCCTCCTAAGTCATCTTCAAGGAACAGTGTCTCAGAAAGGCAGTGTCCATTATTAAGGACCCCCATCACCCGGGACATGTCCTCTTCTCATCGTTACCATCAGGAAGAAGGTACAGAAGCCTGAAGACACACAGTCAATAATTCAGGAACAGCTTCTTCCCCTTTGCTATCTGATTCATAAATAGACATTGAACCCTTATACACTACCTCACTTTTTTTTATATTATTTCTGTTTTGCACTATTTTTAATCTATTTAATCTACATGTATACTATACTTACTGTAATTGATTTACAGTATTTTTTTTCCCTTCTGTATTATCATGTATTGCATTGAACTGCTGCTGCTAAGTTAACAAACTTCACAACACATGCTGGTGATAATGCACCTGATTCCAATTCTGATAACAGGTTTGTTGACGTGCGTGACTTTAACTTCCTTATTATTGATTGACATCTCCTCAGAGCAAAAATTTGGATGGGACAAAAATCATTAGGTGTGTCCAACAAGGATTCCTGATACAGTGTAGGGATAGTCTGTCCAGAGGAGAGGTCATACTGAATTTAGTACTAGGTAATCAACCTGGTCAGGTGTCAGATCTCTCAGTAGGTGAGTACTTCAGAGAGAGTGACCACAATTCCCTTCAGCATAGCCGTGGACAAGGATAGAAGCAGACAGAAAAGAGTTGGCGGAGAGCTAGATACAATGAGATTTGGGAGCGGCTGTTCTCAGGAAAATGCATAGTGGACGGGTGGATGTTGCTCAGGGAGCACTTACATGGTATTCCAGATAGGTTTGTCCCATTGAGGCAATGAAAGCTTGGTAGGGTGAAGAGAGAGGTGGAACATTTAGTCAAGAGGAAGAAGTATACTTATGGTTTAGGAAGGAAAAATTGGACAGGGCTCTTGAGAGTTATAAGGTTTCCAGGAATGATATTACAAAGAAAATTAGGAAAGACAGAAGGGGCTATCAGAAGGCCTTGAACACTTTGCTTCAGTGTTTATCTTGATGAAAATGAGATCAGTGTAAAACAGGCTAATGTGTTGGAGCATGTTGGGTTTGATAAGGAGGCACTGTTGGAGCTTTTGAAGAACATTAGGATGGATAAATCCCTGGGGCTGGACAGAATATTCCTCAAGTTACTATGGGACTTCTGCCTGGAGATCTGTGACTAGTGGTGTTCAGTTGGGATATGTTTCCAGACCCCAGCTCTTTGTGGTTTTTATAAATGACTTGAATGAGGAAGTGGAAGTCTGCAGGTGACACAATGGTTGTAGATAGCAGAGAAGGTTGGTTGGAGGGTACAGCGGGACATTGACAGGGTGCAGAGCTGAGCTGAGAAGTGGCAGATGGAGTTCAGTGTAGAAAATTGTGAAATACACTTTGGAAGGTTGGATTTTAAGGCAGAGTCCTTGGTTCGTGGCAGGATTCTTGAGCTTGGAAGAACAGAGGGATCTTGGGGTCCTAGTCCACAGATCTCTCACACAGATCGATAGGGGAGCTAAGATTCTGCCTTCATTAGCTGGGGGACTGAGTTCAAGAGCTGTGAGGTAATGTTGCAACTCTATAAAACTTTGGTAAGACCATACTTAGAATATTATTTTCAGTTCTGCTTGTCTCATTATAGGAAGGATGTGGAAGCTTTGGAGAGGATGCAGGGGGGACTTACCCGGATGCTGCCTGGATTAGATAACGCGTCTTTTATGAGGAAAGGTTGAGCAAGCTAGGGCTTTTCTCTTTGAAGCGATTAGGAGAGGTAAACTGATAGAGATGTGTAAAATTAGCAGTGGCACAAATAGAGTGGACAGCCAGCACCTTTTCTCCAGGGTTGCAATATTTAGTAGCAGAGGACATCCTTTTAAGTTGAGTTTTTGGGGCAGATGTCAGAGGTAGTTTGGTACGTGCCTGGGATGCACTGCTAGGGCTGGCATATTAGGGACATTTAAGAGACTCTTAAATGGTCACATGGACGAATGAAAAATGGAGGTTTATAGCCTACGTAGGAGAGGAGACTGATGCAGAGTTGTTTAAAAGGTCAGCACAACACCGTGGGCTAAGGGCCTGTACTGTATAGTTCCATATGTTTAATGTTCTACGGGCTCGTTTGCGTATCTGCTGATTTGAAGTCGACACGCAAGTCATACTGAAGATTTGAAGGTACATAGCACACAAACTTCAAAATGCTGCACAAAAGGAAACAAATACACATCCACTCAGATATATGCCTGCAAATATTGGATTTATGGCACGTTAAATATCAGAAAGGAGACAACCCGCAATATTAAGGTTTCAGTACATTTTAAGAGTTCAGTTCATTTTAATAACGCGGCGTAGATCTCCGAGTTCATTTCAGAGATGCATAGTGAGGTTTGATTACAGTGTTACATGGTGGACACTCAAAAAATGTTTGTTTTGGTCAGTGTTGAACCATATTTGCTATTGGGGTGCACATATAATATTAGTATTAAAATTCACTAACAAAAGTTCCATTGACAAAACTTTATTGTTTACCCTTTTTACAAATAAATATAAACATAGAAAAATGTAGTTACATTCGACAGAATATACTTGTCCTGTACAATTACTGCAGAGCCCCAGATAACTAGGCATTAAGATGATTTAAAAGGACTCTTAGAATCTGGTGCAATTGGCTATTAGGTGCAGGCACAATTCCAGTCACCAGAGTTTAAAATAATGAGAGTCTGTACATGCACTCAAATTCCATGACCAATTGCAATTTACTGTATTCAAAGCAATTGAACATGCTGAAAATTGAACCCACTTTCAAAGTGCGCCATGGCGCAGTATTTGCAAGAGGGGCAATTCAATTCAGAATATTTAAATAAAGTTATCACTCATCGGCTCAGAAGGAAAGTTAGTTAAAGTCTATTCCTGAGCCATATAGGCTCATCAGACCGGTGCTTATTTCCGGTTTCCGTGGCGTAAAGCGACTCTCCCCCGGATAAGACGCCAGTCTATCGCGAGTTTAACCCCCAGCATTTTTGCCGGTACCCATTTTCAGCTGGGTGGACTGGAGCAATGTGTGGTTAAGTGCCTTGCTCAAGGACACAACACGCTACCCTTGCTGGGGCTCGAACTCACGACCTTCAGATCGTTAGTCCAACACCTTAATCACTTGGCCACGTGCCACACTAGAAGGAAAGTAAACAGTAAGTTTTTAATCGTCTACCTAAACTTGAGGTTTGGTAGATAATTACAGGGGAAGGGTTACAGTATTAGTTTGATCCTGAAATGTGCAAAACTAATGAGTTACAATAGTTTTCAATATGAACATTTTAAAGGATAAAGTTTCAAACACAGCCTTATCAGCCTTGGACAATTAGTTACGTTTGTAGACTGCTGTGGAGGTATATGGCATATCAACTCTCCGGGTCTTTTTGGATCACTATTTGACAAAGAGAGGTCCCTATTTCACTTCAGAATTCTAAAGGAAAAAGATGAACAATTTGCTCCAGATTATGTAAACTGAATGTGAAAAGTCCCTTGGTGTACTGCAGCCCTTCTTTTTCTTGGTAACTTTGAAGTGTGCAATAGAAATAGACTAACTGAATTTTGAATGAATTCATCGTGCTACATAAAAGGTTTTTTTTTAAAGCAACATTTTTGTTTGAAAAGTGAATTTACAAGCCAAAGAATGTAGCTGAAAGTCACATTTAGATAAATGTAGGACATGGTGCCACATATTTGCCCATTGTCACCAACATTAGATGATGCTTCAGACCCTTCCTTGCAGAGAAACTCTCTGGATCCTGACTTCTTGTGTGCAAAGCCACTGCACAGCTACTAATTGTAATTAATCTGTTTAATTTAGAACTTTACTTAGATTCACATTCTCAGCTGTCATCAAGACTAAGCCAGACCCTAAGTAAAGAGCAGAGGAAACCTACCAACTTACAAGACTGCCAACTCACTTGCCCCTTCAACCATCTCCTGCCCCTTCAGAGGAAGAGCAGTTACTTCAGAAACCACAATACTAGACCAGCGTAAGAGAGACTGATCTTTATCAACCAAATTCCAATGAACTGAAATAGACACATCAGTAACACCTACTACAACATGGTTGATATGAATTTGTGCTATTGGTTGTTGTGGCTTTGGTTCCATTTTTGGATAATGGACAACCATATTTTGCAATGTAAAGTGCTGATGACTAAATAGACAAAAAGAGCAATTCCAGACATCGATTAATAACTCATCATCAGTTAGTAACTGTTTTGAGTACTTGCACTGTCAGTGTTAATTACATAACCAGTGATGATTTCTTCTTCCCTTCTCGTAATCATCAGGATGAAATTTCTCCCTGTACAAAGCTTAGAGAAATAAGCTGTAATGTATTCTCAAAGCAAGGAATCTTCGTCATCAAATACTGATCATGTTCTTCTCAGAAGAATTCTATTATCTTTACTTTTAAAAAGGAACTGTAAATGGCTTTTAAAAATCAAAGTTTGTTGAATGGTGAGACGTAACGTGTCAGAAGAACACGCAATTTTTCTCTCGGGAATCCGGATTTAAAATCCAAGAGAGAAAGTAAAGAACCATTTTGGTTAAGATACCAGAATCCCTTTTGGCATCAGTTTTCATTCCAGTGTCTACGGTTGCACGTGTGATTTGCTTCTCCAAGTTGCACTCCAGACAATAGGATGAAACTTAACCCCACGTTGTGCATCGCCTTCCTCATAGATGGCTTGTTCTATAGAGGATAAAACCTTTCAAAGAGTGAGAAAAAGAATCAAATCAGTTTAGGCAAGTAATGGAAAGAAACAAGAAGCAATTATTTGAGAAGCTAATCATCTAAAAGGCAGTAAGTATTAGTGAGCTGAAAAATCTATCTCGCCCAGGTGAACTGAAGTATGGATTTGGTATAGGAAATGATAAATGTAGTGTGGCAGGAAGGGAAAGCAGGTGTAAAACTAAAAGTAGATCAGACTAGAATTACAAAAATAATAAAAGAATAAAATTAAAGACTCTAAATAAGCTCATACAGCACTTGATAAATGGGCAAACTTCTAGTACAAATACAAATATGAACTAATAGCCATTATAGAAAGACAGTTGTAGATTGATGTTGATTGGGACCTGAATATTGAAGAGTACGTGATACTTAGACAAGACGGGAAACTAGTAGGAGGTGCAGGAGTGGATCTGATACTTTATGATGAAGATAGCCTGAGCTCAGGAAACCATGTTGGAGTGGTCTGGGTACGGAAGGCAGGTAAAGACTTGCAATATATCTGCAATGTTCCCCGCAGAAGGTTGGTGGAAGCAGACAAATCCCAAATTTCAAAGGGAATTTGGATATTTACTTTAAAATCTATGCAGGTTAGACAGAAATAAGTTTTGGGGAGTGAGACTGATCACAAAGTACTTTCAAAGTACAATCACATGCACAATGTATCCACTAACCTAGCATCGTACTATATTATTCCAACAGTGGTAGTGATGAAAAGAAACAATTTTTACAGCTTCATGTCCCAAAGCTCGGTAAAACCAATACAGTTTCTTTGAGTATAGTGACCAGTGTAATGTGTGTGATGGGTAGGTATATACCCACTCAATGATATTCAGACTCGAGGAATCTCTGCTCCAAAAGGTTAGTGCCAATGGGATCTGAGGCAAACTGTCAAATTAGGTCCAGAACTGGCTTAGTAATAGGGAGCAGAGGGTAATGGCAGAGAATTGCTTTTGTGCTTGGAAATCTGACCAGTAGTTTACCACAGGATTACTGATTGTTGTATATAATAACAATCTGAATATGAATGTAGGAGGCGTGATTAGTAAATTGGCCAGTGACACAAAAGTTGGTGTCATTGATAGAGAGGAGGATAGTCTTAAGTCAGAAGAAGGGACTGATCATTTGGTAAAATGAGCAGAACAGTGACAATTAGAAATTAATCTTGATAAGTGGAAGCTGATGGACTCTGGGCGGACCAACAGGAGTAGGACATACAGAATGAATAGTAGAGCCGAGGAACAGAGTAACCTTGGTGTACAAATCTCAGGATCTCTGGAGGTGGCAGCATATTTGGGTAAACTGGTGAAGGAGACATGGGATAGGTGCCTTCATTAACTAGGGTGTAGAATGTAAGAGATACTGAGATATAGAATATAACAGCCGGAGGTAATGACACAAGTTTATAAAACATGGGTTAGGGCACAGCTAGTATACTGCAGTTCTGGTAACTACATTATAGGAAGGACGTGATTGGAGTGGAAAGGATGCCAAGGAAATTCACCAGTACGTTGCCTGGGACATATTGGTTGACTTGAGGCGAGACTGGATAGGCCGAGTTTTCATGAAGTAGAAGACGCTGAGGCGAGGTCTAATTGACCTATACAAATTCATAAAGGGTACAGACAAGGTAGGTGGTAAGAAACCCTTCCCTGTAACAGAGGTGTCAAAATCTGGAAGACCAGAGCTAGAAGAGTAAGGTTTAGCACGATCAGAGAAGGAATCTGGAACACACTGCATAAGTAGGAGATGGGAGCAGGTACTCCACAATGTTTAGAACTATCCAGAAATGCACTTGAATTGCCAGGCTAAAAAAGGGGTTTTGGCCTGAAACCTCGACTGCTTATTCATTCCCATAGATGCTGCCTGACCTGCTAAGTTCCTCCAGCATTTTGTGTATGTTGCTATAGATGGCTAGTGACCAGCTGGTAGATGGGATTAACGGTGGTGGGTATTGGTAGTTGGTGTAGACATGGTGGGTCTCAGGCCCTGTTTCTCTACTGAACGTATAACTATCCAAAACCGAGAAATACATTTAGGAAACACATCCAGTTACCTCAGTTTGCTCTTGCATTTGCTTTTTCCTGAGGTTTATATTTCTTTTTGTTGAAATCTTTAAGTTTACCGATAAGAAAGTTTTTGTCATCTCCCTCCTGTGCCAAGAAGATTTGAACATTATGTGTTAGTGTGGCACATTACAACTTACACAGTAATTCACTGAAATTTTATAATCAGTTCAAATCAGCTCAAAATAGATGGAATATCAGGGAGCGATCTCATTGCTAAAGATTAAAACCTGAGCTGAAACTCTCCATTTAACAGCTTTCAAGAGAATCAAGCCGTTCATTAAACTTCTAACAATGTAGAACAATCGAGCGACCATTTTATTCGTTATCTCCTATACCTCATCAAGTGGCCAATGAGTCTATGCTCATGGTTTTCTGCTGCTGTAGCCACTTCACTTCATGTTCTGATGTTGTGCATTCAGAACAGCTCTTTGCAAACCACTGTTGTTATTTGGGTATCTCTTATCTTCCTGTCAGCTTGAAACAGTCTGACCTCTCTCATTAATGAGGCATTTTTCACCCTCAGAACTGCCACTCACTGGATTTTTTTTTAGTTTTTTTCCCCCACACCATTCTCTGTAACCTCTAGAGACTGATGCGTGCAATAATCTCAGGGTATGAGCAGTTTCTGAGATACTCAAATCGCCCCATTTGGCACTAGCAATTATTCCACGGTCAAGATCACTTAGATCACATTTCCCCATTTTGATGCTGGGTCTGAAGAACAACTGAACCTCTTGAACACGTCTGCATGCTTCAATGCACAGAGTTGCTGCCACATGATTGACTGATTAGATATTTGCATTAACGAGCAGGCTTACAGTTGTACTTAATAATGTGGACACTGAGTGTGTACAAACCAAGTTATAACTTGAGCTGATGTACTTAGACTTGTAGTAAGAGCTACCACTCTTAATGTGTACCCTGCCAAATGAAATCTTCAATTAATAGCTGAGACAATTTCCCAAATTAATTTCATGGTTTTCACATTTATCAGATGGGTGGGTTAGGAGCATACGGTTTAAAGGAACGGCAATCAGAAAAGAGGTGTGGAGAACTTATGAGCACCGCCAGAAAGAGTGGTGGAAATAGATTTAATTATCATTTTCAAAATGAAAGAAAAAAAATGTAGTTAGAGCAATGGCACCAGCTCCAGGAGTGGAATTTTTCCAAATTGGATGGCTTTGTTAAATAGCTGGAACAATCATGATATGCTAAATATATTTTGTAACCTAAGGCAATTATTTTAAACATAGAAATAACTGATGTCCAATAGCCATCACAAATGTGTTTCATAAATATGAACATTTTGAAATTTCTTCCTCTTGTAATATAGCAGATCTGATGACCCAATAAAGCTGTCAATTCAATTTTAATGACTTAAACAAAAACTTGATGAGACCTACAAAACATATTGACGATAATTTTTAATATTGCTCTTCAATCCACATTTTTCGTAGATTGCACAATTCTCTTTACCGTTCACATAACAAAAATAAATAACCTTTTCAATGAAGGTGACTGATTTCCATTAATAAGATGAATAGATCAATTAAAGCATATAATGATTGAAGCTCTGGATACTTACATTTCTAATTTGTTCATTTAGTAGTTTAATTATCTTCTTTTGACCATCCAGAACTTGCCAGTGGAAATAAATCACAATGCTGAAAAAAAAAATTAGATTGCTAAATCCTGAACGCAATAGACAAATTTTCAGTTATACCATGGAAAAAATGCCCTTAATACTAACCAGTACACCACAATAGACTGAACATCCTTCTCCTTTTCTCGACACAGACTAAAATAACAGTCTCGTTTTCAATCATTTTTTGTGCATATTTGGCTTTCTGCCCAGTTTACTACACTGATCTATACTAACTTTTATTGCCTGAACAAAAATAAAACTAAATGCAGGAACTTTAATTATTCATCTTAACCATCAACACTAATTAATGTCAAGTAAAACTTTGCAAGGGTAAATTATATCACATTCAAATAACCAAACTAAACAGTTGTGTCTTGCGGTCTTGTCTGCTTTCCAAGAAAGGACTCATTGAGTTGGAATTGAAAAAAATATGTATTACAAGTTTGGACTTAAAATCATTGGAAGTTTTCAATTGCCTTGCAGTTCAATGGAGCATTGCGAAAACATAAGCCCAATGTATCATCCAAACCTGCTTTTACTAAGATTGTATATTTGTTCCATCTAACTAACGACACAGATCATATATTCAGTATTTGTGGGCCCTCATTCTGAATCCAAGGAATGACTGGGGCTGCGGAGGGGAAATTACCATGATTAAGCCGATGGATTTGTGTTCAGGCTTGCCCTGTTACATGGAGGAAGGAACACGTCATCTCACAAACTTCCTGTCCCTCCAGTCAGCTACCTCCTCCCCCTCCTCCCTCTCCTCCCCCATCTGTGGAAGGGTCAAGTTCAAAGAAAATTTACTATCAAAATATGTAAGATCTACCTTGAGATTCATTTTCTTGCAGGCAGTTACAGGAAAAAAATTAAATAC
Organism: Hemitrygon akajei; assembly: GCF_048418815.1. NCBI lineage: Eukaryota > Metazoa > Chordata > Chondrichthyes > Myliobatiformes > Dasyatidae > Hemitrygon > Hemitrygon akajei. The sequence continues at coordinate 47,939,244 of NC_133145.1, forward strand.
AATAGAATTTTACGAAAATCTATACATAAACAGAGAAAGGCGGACAAATTCTAATGTGCAAAAGAAAACAAACTGCGCAAATATACAAATAATACTCTGAACACGGGTTGTAAAGAGTCCTTGAAAGCAAGTCTGTAGATCATAGCATTAGTTCAGAATTTGTGGTTCTGATATTGGCTACACAGCCAATGAAACCAGAGCAGAAATGTGTTTTCCTGGATCCTAAGGGACGCTGCAAGAAGAGAAGGTCAAGGATCGTGCTGCTTTCCACTGAACTTCAGATGAAGACCAAGTAGCCATTGACAGCAGCTAGTTTCAGCCCACCAACAGTTCCACAGGAGGCAGACAGCAGAGATCAACATGCAGACCCTGCTTTGGTAGATCTTAATATCAGTGTTTTAGATGGCTCCCTCATCTGTAATACTTCAACTTGGGCAACTACAAATCTATGAGATGCAAACCTAAGAACTAAGCGTTTGCATCTCTTAAAAGTAGGATGCCGAGAGCTGAGATACTCCTTACCAAGGGACTTACGGAGAGCCTGTCAAAAATTGTTCTGCCCAAACATGAGATAAAGCAGCCTCAGCCATGGAAAATCATGTCCATCTAAGGAATGTCCACTCGGCAGTATGTTGGACAATTTCCATCTTTCCTTTCACTATCATTGCCCTCTTGGCTGAGTCACCTTTGCTCACCACTTTTCTCTCTGCGGAACACCTTGTTCTATGTCAGTGGCTTACGGTGGAAATACTGAAGGTATCAGCATGCTAACCAATGATGAATACGTGTCAGAACTCAAACCGTTGCTGCATTTGATGCTGCAAGGAAGTGGCCACTCTTCTGATGCAGAAACACCAATGCAAAGACCTGCAAAAATGACGTACTGTTTTTCATTAAGACTTATTCAAATTCTATGATGAAAAGTGACCTGAAGCAGGTAATCCAACTCTCAGCCCTCGTTAACCTGGGCGATGCCATCTTCATCTCAGAATACATACCTCTGGCCCTCTGCTATTTACTAGGCACCTTAAACTGATTTCAAATTTTAGACATTACATAGAAACATAGAAAGCCTACAGCACAATAAAGGCCCTTTGGCCCACAAAGCTGTGCCGAACATGTCCTAACCTTAGAAATGACCTAGGGTTACCCATAGCCCTCTATTTTTCTGAGCCTCATGTACCTGTCCAGGAGTCTCTTAAAAGACCCTATCGTATCTGCCTCCACCACCATTGCTGGCTGCCCATTCCACACACTCACCGCTCTCTGTGTGACAAACTTACCCCTGACATCTCCTCTGTAACTACTTCCAAGCACCTTAAAACTGTGTCCTCTTGTGCTGGTCATTTCAGCCCTGGAAAAAAGCTTTTGACTATCCACATGATCAATGCCTCTCATCATCTTATACACCTCTATCAGGTCACCTCTCATCCTCTGTTGCTCCAAGAAAAAAAGGCCAAGTTCACTCAACCTATTCTCATAAGGCATGCTGTCCAATCCAGGCAACATCCTTCTAAATCTCTTCTGCACCCTTTCTATGGTTTCCACATCCTTCCTGTAGTGAGGTGACCAGAACTGAGCACAGTACTCCAAGTGGGGTCTGACCAGGTTCCTATATAGCTGCAACATTACCTCTTGACTCCTAAACTCAGTCCCACGATTGATGAAGGCCAATACACCGTACGCCTTCTTAACCACAGAGTTAACCTGCGCAGCAGCTTTGAGTGTCCTATGGACTCGGACCCCAAGATCCCTCTAATCCTCCACACTGACTAGAAATTATGCAAAACCAACCTCCCTGCTATGGACTGCCTACTCTTATCGCTGCCTCAGTAAAACAGCCAGCATGGTCAAAGATCCTGCCCACTCAAGACATTTTCTCTTTTCCCTTCTCCCATCAGGTAGGTGATAGAAAAGCCTGGGGGCACGTACCAGAATATCTAAGGACAGCTTCTATTCAACTGTTATCAGACTCTTGAATGGACCTCTTGCACAATGTGTCCTCTTGACCTTACAACATACCTCATTATGATCTTGCACTTTATCTTTTACCCGCATTGCACATTTTCTGTAGTTTTTACACTTTATTCTGAACGGCTTTTAGTTTTATCTTATTCTACCTCAAAGCACTGTGTAATGATTTGACCTGTTCGAACAGAATGCAAGACAATCCTTTCACTATATCTTGATACATGTGACAATAATAAACCATTATCAATACAAAAAAGTATTCAGTACTCTATTAAAATCAACAAAATGACATACATTTTTGAACCTTTATATAACTATGTTCAGTTTGCTAATTAACACTGATAACATTTCAAATAACTAATTGATATTTTTGGAGACAATTTTATTAACATTAGTAGCATATACATTTTATAACTGTGAACTTAATAGAAATGTAAACTTACAGGATGATGCCTGATGCAAAAAGGAAGAAGAAAGGGTTTTCCACCACGTATTTGTGAATCAGTGGAAACCAGATAAATTTAGAATCTTTACTCTGCAGTTGATTCATCCAAATCTTTGCAGAATCATACATGTTACTTAGCGTCCGGAATGGTCCACATATTTGTGATGGCTTTACACTAATTAAAAAAAAAACAGGCAAACTTAGTTCAGGGAGTACTCAAGTTCTAGGGAACTTTCAGGGAAGTACATGAAGGTAGCAGTTAATGGTGCAGCTTGCCCTTATTTCACCTGCTTATCACACAGAAGCATAACTCATGTTCTGTAAGTTGTCATTTTTACGACTGATACATCAATCAATAAATAAGTGTAATAAATAAATCGTGTCCAAACTAAAGGCTGCCTGTGACTGTCACAAGGGATCCCCTTCACTCAGGTCATGCCTTGTTCTCATTGCTACCATCGACAAGAAGGTACAGAAACGCGAAGACACACACATTCAGCAATTCAGGAACAGCTTCTTCCCCTCTGTCATCTGATTTCTAAATGGACATTGAACCCATGAACTTTTTAATTTCTATTTTTGCACTACTTATTTAATTTAACAATTTAATATTTATATACTTACTGTAATTCACAATTTCTTTTTACATTGTCATATATTGCATTGTATTGCTGTTGCAAAGACAACAAATTTCTCGACATATGCCGGTGATATTAAACCTGATTCTGACATGTCAGAAAATGCATATAAAATGGACTAGCACCAAGAGTGCATTATCTAAAAGTTTGGTACGTGATCACAGCGGACAAAGGGCTGGAACAATATTGACTTTCCACTAATAATTAACCAAGAATTAATGTGAGTAAAGAAATTAAAACAAGCTGAGCACAATGAGTCTAAATATTTTGAGAGACTACAGACCACAACTTCTGCATTCTTTGGAACTGCACATTATTAGCAAACTCAGAGTTCTCCATTCTCCACGTATTTACATTCAAAGAGGAATGGACCTTTGATGGTGAATCTATATTATCTAAAATTTATAAGATACTGACAGCTTAGAAGCAGGAAAACCTAAGAATTGTTGGGGAAAATTGTAGTGCTGGCTCAAATGCTCTGTTCTTGGGGTTACCAAGGAGATTATGGAGCGCCAAATGTGTGTCCTCTCTGCTTCTGTTTCTTGAATCATTACCTTCTTAGGTTTAATGCTTTAAAAGAAAAATTAATTCTTTACTTACCGCCACACAGAATAGAGGTGAGCAAGGGTGGCTCCGAGGAAGGAAGGGAAACACAGAAGACTGATAAAGATAGTCATCATATGAGATGCACGCCAGAGTTTGCATGGAGGCTGACAGTTCATCATCAAACTAAGCTGAAACAGATCAAATAATTTTATTAACTCAAATACAACGTATCCTGAAAGTCCATTTACAGTTTGGTGACGTGACTAAACATTTGGGCAAACTTTGATTCCTGGAATCTCACTGACGTGTATACAACTGCTGACAAGGTAAAAAATATATATATATTTACGTACATATCTCTCTGATGCTGATCTAATTCTAACCTCATCTTTACCAGACCCACATACTTACTGTAAGCTTTCATTCTCTAACTCATCAAATAATTATCAGCTCGCTTCCATCAGCCCATCTCCATCTTTGTGTGTAGTTTTTCATCAATTCTATTGTATTTCTTTCTCCTACTGTGAAATATGCCTCAGGTGACCTTCCTGAAGAAGGGCCTCGGCCCAAAACGTTGACTGTTTATTTGTTTCTATAGATGCTGCCTGACCTGCTGAGCTCCTCCAGCATTTTGTGTGTGTTGTTTTGGATGCCCAGCATCTCCAGAATTACTCATGTTTATCATTTGTATCCAGCTGGGAGAGAATAACTGGGTCTCATTTGATATCTAAGTCAAAGGATGGCCCTTCTGACAGCACAGTCCTTGCTCAGTATTGCTTAAATGTTTGTGGTCACAATGTGGAAACTTCCTGACTCAAAGGTGTGAGTGCAGCCAAACGAGACAATAGCAACTCTTCAACGTAACAAACAACAGTCATTTTAAATACAGAAGTCCACAGATGCTTGAAGTCCAACACAACACGCGCGAAATGCTCAGCAGGAACTCAGCAGGTCAGGCAGTGTCTACGGAAATGAATAAACAGTCATCATTTTGGGCTGAGACCTTCCTTAAACTGGGCAATAAAGCCAATTGTTGGACATAATTCAATTTTCACAAATTTTAAATGAAAATTACCTTTTTAATGTAGAAAACAATAACAAATTTGATTATTTGAATCGCAGGCATCAATGGTGCAAACAACAGACTCACCCTGTAAAAATAAAACATGAAATTAAAAGGCAAACAATCGTAATTCTGTCAACTTCCATTCTGGCACTTACACCACTACAGCAGTGTCCCGAAACACGCAACAAACTGGCCTCCCTTCAATACTCTTCATAAACAAAGACTTGTAGTTTATAGCAAGTTTTATGACCTCAGGATGTCTTCTAAAACATCTCAAAGAGCTTTACGGTCCTTGCCATGCTTTGTAAAATGCAGTCAACATCTTAATGTGGGAAATACGTCAAGTCAATAAGCGCATATGCACCCACAAATGAAATAATTTTTATTTGTTCATTTTATTTATGTAGACATACAGTGAAAAACTGGCCCTTCTGGCCTAATAAGCTAGTATCACCCAGCAACCCTCACCTAATCACAGGACAATTTACCAATTAACCTATTAACCAGTACGAACTGTGGGAGGAAACCGGAGCACCTGGAGGAAACCTATGTGGTCACAGAAAGAACGTACAAACTCCATACTTACAGATGGTGCCAGAATTGAACTCTGAACTCTGCAAGTCCTGAGCTGAAACAGCATCGGGCTGACTGCTACGCTACCGGGGCTTCCCTATTTTAATTCTATTTTCATCTATTCTAATTTTTAAAAATTTATTTGTTGAGATGCAGCATGGAATAGGCCCTTCTGAACCTTCAAGCCACGTTGCCATGGATACCCGCTGATTTAACCCTAGCCTAATCTTGGGACAATTTACAATGACCAATTAACCTTCCAACCAGTACGTCTTTGACCCGCAGGAGAAAATTGGAGGACTCAGAATCAGATTTAGTATCACTGGCATATGTTGTGAAACTTGTTATATTTATGGCAGCAGTACAATGAAAAACATGATAAATAAATATAGAGGAAAAAATTGAATTGCATTAAGTACATACACGTCTATTAAGTAGTTGTTAAAATAATTAGTGCAAGATAACAGAAATAAAAAAGTAATGAGGTAGTGTTCATGGGTTCAATGTCCATTTTGAAATCGGATGTCTGAGGGGAAGAGCTGTTCCTGAATCGCTGAGTGTGTGCCTTCAGGCTTCTCTACCTCCTTCCTGACAGTAACAGTATGAAGAGGGCATGTTCTGAGTGGTGGGGATCCTTAATGATGGACGCCACCTTCCTAAGGCACCACTCCTTGAAGATGTCTTGGATACTATGGAGGTTAGTACCCATGATGGAGCTGACCAATTTTACAAGTTTCTGCAACGTATTTCAATCTTATGCAGTAGTGCCACACCTCCCCCTCTCTACCAGACAGTGATGCAGCCAGTCAGAATGCTAGAATTGTAGAAGCTTTTGAGTGTTTTAGGTGACAAACCAAATCTTAAACTCCGAACGGAATATAGCTGTTGTCTTGTCTTCTTTATAGCTGCATCAGTATGTTGTGTCCAGGTTAGGTCCTCAGAGATATTGACATGCAGGAACTTGGAATTGCTCACTCTCTCCACTTCTGATCCCTCTATGAGGACTGGTTTGTGTTCCCTTGTCCTACCCTGCCTGAAGTCCACAATCAATTCTTTGGTCTTACTGACACTGAGTGCAAGGTTGTTGCTGTGACACCACTCAACTGACTGGTGTATCTCGCTCCTGTACGCCCTTTCGTCACTGTCTGAAATTCTGCCAACAATGGTTGTATCATCAGCAAATTTATAGATGCTGTTTGAGCAATGCCTAGCCACACAGTCATAGGTGTGGAGAGAATGGAGAAGTGGGCTAAGCACACATCTTTGTGGATGCATCAGGAGGAGAACATACAAACTCCTTACAAGCAGCAGCAGGAATTGAACCCGGGCCAACTTTGTGTAAAATGTTGTGCTAATCATTATGCTGCCGTACCGCCCTTGATTCTTGCAAAGGAATATTGACCAAAACCCAGGAAATTTTCACAGTGAGTTTTGTCAGTAAGCAACAGCAAGTTATTTAGTTATGAGCAAGTTATGAGTGTCTTCCTCAAAGCTGACCGCATTTCAGGTTCACACAAACCCTAGTGTCAGTATATATTATCTTCAGCCAGCAGCTTAGCAACTCCCACTTCAGCACATTTGCAAACAATTAACTCAGCATGGAATGACTGAAAACCTCATGTGTGTGATGCACTACCACACCAGCTGGCCACGTTATCCATTCATTCACTGGCCAAATCCCACAATAATTAACGTTTACCAGCAGATTGTGCGGTCAGCATTCCAGTGTCAGTGCAACGTAATCAAACATTGTCATTACCATGTGAGTGTCTGCCCATAGATTAAATCCAACACATTCCTGGCAATGTCAAACTCGGGTTTTCTTTTCCGTTTCAGCAGTTTAATGCAGACTAACCTGGAGAGAGAATGAGAGAGAATCAATTAAAATTATATCATAGATTACTTACTAAATTTTCTGAGCCATTTTGCCTTCTGCACTCACAATGAAAGCAGAACGGCCAACAACTGCATGTCAGCGACTTCAGGAGTGCTGGGAAAACTTTTATTAAGTTACTAACTCCTCCAAAGAAAAAGATAGTCTGGATCTGCTCAGTATCCAATGTATTGGCATCAGTATAAATCGTATTCTTGAAACATAATAACATGTAAATAAAAACATGGCCAGCAGCCAACGGTATTAAAGTTTGCACAGTATTCCAGCAAATGTTGCTGGATGTGCACTCTTGAAGCTTAATGGCTGTTCTTCAACAAATCAATTGCTTTAAGTAGTTTGAAGCACTGTTAAGTGAAGGGAATGAGATTTATACAATGATCTGAAAGAGCAAGGTCCTGTGCATCTTTTCCTAAGGGGCTAGGACGCAGGTTCTAACCAGAAGGTTAGAATGGTTCAAACCTGCATCCTTACTCCAAATGATAATCGGTTCTCACAAGGGGTAATCGGTTTATCATTGTTACATATACCGAGATAAATGAAGTGCTTTACTCGCATGCCATCTAGGCAGATCATTGGGGTAGCACAAAGGGACAACAAAAATATGATGTAGAATATAGTGTTGCGGTTATTGAGAAATTGCAATGCCAATAGACAAATAAGGTGCAAGGGCCACCATGATAGTATTGGGCTCCCTGTCCGCAAATCCATAAACTGAAGAAAAGATTTCATGACCTATCCAATGTAGACACATACTGGTAACCCTCACTACAGGGAGGATATACTCTTTTCACCTACTCTTCAAGGAATAGCTTACTTCCCTGACTAGCCTCTGTGGAGATTTAGCTGCCGGTACCTAACGCTTGAGGGGTGGGCCTTCCGTCCCCACTACCGCCACCACCGAGGAGGAGATGGATAACAAAGTAGTTTAAACATAGCTATTTTATTTTTAATGACAGACTTTTAAATTTAGATATCTATCGCTCACTTTCTGTTGTTTGCCTTGTCATTCCTAACAATCCCCCCTCCCCCCCCAGTCATTCTGATATTCGTACCATTTTCTACTAGATGACATTATCTGCATATGATGTTTTCCAGATACTATTACTGGGACAAAGTAACTCACATAGATGGTCTTAAAAGCTTCTGGTGACAAGAGAAATCCACAAATATTGCCATGAGGGGATGGCTCTCTGAGTGCACGAACATCCCAACGTACTAAGTGACATAACCCCAATGTCTTACAGTTGACTAATGCAGATAAGAATTTGCTTGTTCACTTCACTTTCAAAGCCGATCTCTTAGCAAGCAACCACCTGCTGTGGGCAGGCAGCTTGTATTCTGTAATACTGTTTAAAAAGCTGTGCGTCCAACTTTAAACCAATTGCTGCCTGCAATCTACATTAAGAACTGGAGTCTAGCTCATGTTTACAACAAAAAGCAAAGCAAAAAAATGTTCATAAAAAGTTTAACTTTATCACCAAAGACACTGACCGTTTGGAAAGGTCACGATGCTGTAATAGAAAGCTGAGTTTAGCAATGTGTCACTTGGGTCCTGGAAGGTGAATATCCATCTCATCGTCACAAACAAGAGAAAATCTGCAGATGCTGGAAATCCAAGCAACGCACACAAAATGCTGGAGGAGCTCAGCAGGCCTGGCCGAGTTCCTCCTGCATTGTGTCTGTGTTGCATCCATCACACCATGACGGGGTAGACACAGAGATCAAGACTTCATCTACTTTCACACAGGTCCTTGCAGCTCATGAGTATCGGACTCAGTGCTTCACTTTCTTAGATGCAGCTGGATGATGGCAGGAAAATAATTATAACGAAAGGAGGAAAGAAAGCACTCAAACATTTTTTAAATTCACCTAAAGAATTTTTAATGCCTGGTTAAACTGGGAGCAACATGTGTCAGGAATGTCGTTGTCGTCTGGACCCTTAGTGCCTAGGTGGCTCATGGGGCCTCCGCAAGTATCTTCCATTTCTGCTGGTCTTTTCCTCTGCTGCTTGCCGTTACCCAGTTCATGCCTACTTCTTTCAGTTTTCGCTACGTCATTTTGGGCCTTCCCCTACTTCGCTTTCCCTGTGGGGCCCACCTTAGTGCTACTTTTGCTAGTTGATCATTTGGCATTCTCATTACATGGCCCAGCCATCTCCATCGTCTTCTTCTCACACAAACTGAGATTGATTCCATATTGCAAGATGTAAGCAAATCTTGGTTTCTGATTTTCTCAGGCCAGAAGATCTTCCTGATACGTCGTAGACATTTTGTCTGGAACGTGTCAAGTTTCTTGCAGATGTCTTTCGTCATCTTCCAACATTCACTTTGTCAGGAATGACTTATGTTAATTGAGTGAGGGAAGTAGGTACATTATCATCCAAAGCTGAGACAATTACTGTACATATGAAAGGAACCTACATTTATAATACCAATTGAAGCTCCATCAGGGTTTCATATTATTAGGTGACACTGCCAAAGGTAAAGTACATTTCAAAGATTAAAAAAATACTATATTCTTATTAGTCTCAACGCAAAGTACGTCATTGGTGTCACAAATAGTTTAAAGCTTGTGTGGTCTCAAGGACATTAAATAAATATCAGAAGACAGTAGGGAGAAAGTCCTCTCATAAAACACACCTCCAGACGAATTCTCCAAACGTTGTTTCCAGGATAATAAATATAAAGTCAACCACAACCAAGCGATACAGTTCTTGTCCTACAAACGTTTCCCAACACTAGAGCAAAATACAAAAATAAGATGGTTAAGTGTTTAGCATGACATTTACCGAACAAGTTTCATTATATTCATGAATAAAATTGTGAGACAGAATATTTGTCAATTATCCCAAGGGCAACTATGCTGCTGTTGCACAAAAGATCTTAAGAATGGAAGCGAATTGTCCATCTGGTCAGCCAAACACAACTTTCAAGTTCAAATTTATTGTCGTTCAACCACACATATGTATACAGCTAAATGAAACATTGTTCCTCAGCGACCAAGGTGCAAAACATAATACATATAGTCACACACAGCACATACAGTTATGAATGAGCACACACAGTTTTGTAACTGTGATATTAATTTGTATTAATATTAGAACAAGTTCCTGAGTGACATGGGTTGAAGGTTACCAGCCTGACATAAAGTGCATGTTTATGTGAGACAGTATAATGTGACTGGCATTATTCTAATAAAGCAAGCAGTGGCATAAACATGTGAGACAACAGCAATAGAGGATGAGAAGTGACCAGTGCAGGACGAGAGTGTGTCTGTGAGTTGGGGAGTTAGGACAGGGGTGGTAGCAGGGCATTCAAACAGGGTATACGTGAGTACTGCACATCCGCAGGTGGCACCAGCAACATAAAAGCTATGAAGTGCAGCAAACAGACTGCCCTGAAACCAAAGTACGTGCAACCAAAAGGGATTCTTATCTCTACTGGGAAAACTTTGATTGTCTCTGTGCTTTGCCCGTCAGTGACAGTAACTAATTCGCCAAGCCATTTTCACTTCCCTGATCTTCATCTCTGGATCCTCACATGATCATATTCACCTAAAAAATTGTGACTAAAATATCACATCGATAACACCACTCCCGCTCTGGATCACAATGTTACTTAAAAGGCATGGACTGGAATTGGGAGAGAAATGCAAACTAAAATTTAACAGCAATATTGTAAGCAGACCGACATAGGGTGATGATTAATTCCCTATTCTGAAGTTTAATCTGAACAACTGAATCTCTCGACCATGTCTGCATGTTTTTATACATTGAGTTACTGCCAAATGTTTGGCTAATTAGATAGTTGCATTAATGAGCAGGTGAACAGGTGTACCTAATAAAGTGGCCAGAGTGTGCACTTAAAATCCAACCATATTTCAATGAAATTATAAGTCAGTAAGTTGTCATGCTTTGAAAAATCAAAGTGAGGTCCAGGGCAGAAATTGTAACTATTTACTGTACTAATATCTTGTGCATTTGAATGGAAATAATAATTGATAATTGATTTATCTGTACAGTGTAAGGCTTTGTATGCATGCCATCCAGACAGAATATTCCATGCACACATACATCAAGATAGTGCAAAATTTAAATATCAGAATGCAGATTACAGTGTCAGAGTTACAGAGAAAGTTATCAAAATAATAATGGAAAGGTAATCAAAATACTTTAAGTTTCTGGAATAGATGGTGTAAGAACTTATATTTTAGTGTTTTGTATTTAAACTTACTGATATTTCTGTTATTGTTGTGGTATTCCCTTTTATCCAATGAAAGCAAAGCGATCCTACAATGGACATCTTTAACACCAGATTTCTGTATTAAAACAAAATGACATATCAGAGAGGAGAGAACCAGCCCACTTTGTAAAATGTAGGCTTCTTTTGTTTGCAGTCAAAGCCATATAGATGGGATTAGCACTAACGGTTGATTTTGCTACTTTAACAAAACCCTTCAGGTAATTCTGTAAACTTGCTGATAAGGAACTCCTTTCTGGGTCCCCTTTGAACAGCAAAGTACTCTGCCTCTTTATGCTGTTGGTGTGTGTAGTTGCAGCTTTATGGATTGGTACAGTTTACGTCTATTATTTAAATACTTAAAAAACAGATGAAATATTTGTAAAATAAATGCTTAGCTCGATCTCAGTTGACAGTTGAGAACTCTTTGATCTACCACAGAACAATGGAGCAGCTAAATTCCACATGCCAAAATTAGACACAGAATATGGGGCTGAATAATGTTTAATGGAGTTGGTTGATGGACAAACGTTGGGCTTGGACACCAGAGGATCTCTCTTGCCCATTGGGAAATAGTGTGTTCGACATTTTTAAGAGGTAGGGCAAAACCAAGTTTATTATCTCAGGACAATACCCCCAGCAGGTTAACAACTCTCACAGAAACATTGACCAACATTACGCACACGAGCCTCTAGAGTGGGATTTAAACTTTTATCTGATTAAGGGTAAGTATGTGGCTATTAAGGGGGATTTAAAAAGAGATGGGGTGATGGGAGTTGCAGGGATGTACAGAGGTGAGTGGTTACCATAAATCTGAGAAATTGATATACATGCTATGAGGTGGAATACTACCAAGCAGAAATACTCAGCAGTAGAGGTGACCCTGGACAGACATGTCAGTGCATTAATGGTAAGTGAATTAAAATGGCTGGCCGCCTGGATATCCTAGTTGCTACAGCAGAGAGAGCAGAGGTACTCATTGAAGCAGTTCCCTCGTTCTGGGTCAGGACTGTTACAGAAATGGCCGCATCAGGTGCAATGGATTTACAGGTGATGGAGTGCCTCAGCTACGAGGACTGCCGGGAATGATGGCGAAGAAGAATGTAGGGGCAGGGATAGCACAGCATGGTAAATCGATAGGGAATGACAAGCAGAGAAAGCAAGTTCTGTGGCAAAAATGTGGAGGGCAAGACATGCCTGGTGATGGGATCCCATTGAAGATAACACAAGTTGTGGAAAATGATATTTTGTAAAATAGCTTTGCTTAAAGAGATTTGTATGTTAATGCCATTCAGGTATTTATTTGTGAACAAATCAAAATTAAATTAAAGTTTTAAATTGGAGAAGCACTGATATTTTGGGAGTATGAATTAATAAAAAGAAATACTGTAAAGAAAATATTTCAAAAGCAATTTGGTCCATGTTAAATGTTAATCCACCATTTACTTTTTAATGGTGGATATTTTGTGCAAATTATCTAGGGTGGCGTCTTGTAATTTGATGTGGCTACAAATCTCTTCATTACACATCAGTTCAAATACCTACTCTACCAAAGGTGAAACAATATCTAAAGCTTTCTAGTCTTGTGCATTGGACTATGATAGTTTTGGACACCCAAATCTTCAGCTGGTGGATTCCCAGTCTTAAGCATATTGCATAAAACCCACGATCTTCTACAGAAAACAAGTATCAACGTAAAAAGCAAAGACCATTTGGCCTATCATGGCTGCTCTGCAATTTGATAAGATAATTATTGATCTTGCATCTCATATATTTCTTGATTCCTTTGAGTCAGAAATGTGTAGCAATCACTGTTGTAAATATTTTCTATAACTGAATTTTCACTGCCTTTTTGGGTGGAAAATTCCAAAGATTCACTGAGTAAGTTTCTTTTTACATTATTACCAGAGTATTCCTGAGCCCTTTAAAAGGACCAGGAAAAAAATAACTCGTATACTGGGCCAAAACAAAGCACAACATAAATGAATGAAAGTAATTTTTGGTGAAGCAGACTGTCCCTTGTATTCAATTTAGAAATGCACAAAATACTCTTACCTGGTGATAGAAACATAGATACGCTGCTGAGGGAAGTCATATTTTTCCAATAATCCAATTAAGTTGTAAATATATGGCATCACAAAATTGATTGCCGACACAAGGATAGGGATTACTAGCAAGCCTCTTTCTGCTTTGTTTTCAGATATTCCCTGTTTGATATTTTCTGAATAATCCTTTTAAAAAAAAGTGAGTTTTTTTCAGTTCAGAAATAATCAAGATCCAAAAGAGTTCATGTACAACATAAAACAATATGTAACCTGCTTCTTTCTTAAAAATGGATTCTGCTGCTCTGAAACTCAGAAAATTCAATTACTTTACCAAATCTTATATATTGTAATTTTGCTTTCACAAATTACTGCTTTATGGGGAGGTTAGAGGTTCCAATGCTACTAAATGGCCCATATTGAAACTTTCCACAGCACATAACATGAAGCCCATTCGTCTGCAAGTGTCTCTACTTTCTTAGAAGTTTGTGAAGATACAGCACGTCATCTAAAACTTCCACAAAATTCTAAAGGTGCACAGTGGAGAGCATACCTATTGAGTGCATCATGGCCTGCTATAGAAACACTAATGCCCTTGAACAGAAAAGCCTACAATGTACGGCCCAGTCCACCACGGGTAAAGCCCTCCCCACCATTAAGCACACGTACAAGAAGCACTGAACCTGAGAGGATAACATCACTCAACACTGAACTGTTATTACAACCTACAACTCATTTGCTCAATATTTATTACTTATATATTTATTACTATTACTTTGTTTCTTCCCTTTCGTACACGCACACCTTGTTGTCTCTTGCATGTTGTCTGTCTGTCTTGCGTGTCATTTTTCATTGATTCTGTTCTGTTTCTTTGTACTTACTGTGAATGCCCACAAGAAAATAAATTTGAAGGTAGGGTACGGTGACACATGCGTACTTTGATCAAAAATTTACATTTATTTTGAGCATGCAGCAAGAAATGTGATTTTAAAAAGTTGTACTTTTACACATAAATTTCACAAGAGAGCATTTTTTACTGTGTGCTATTTTTTTGGTAGTGATTTGTGAACTGGTTCAGAATGAATTTCTGTTATCCAAATTGTAATATGCAGGGGCTGCCTGTATATCACATTAGAAATACAAGAAATGAAATACATATAACCCAGGAATACCTCCCGCCTTTCAACAAGATCACTGGCTATGCTGCATCCAAGTCTGCGTTCCTACTTGATCAGGAGTGGAAATGACTAAAAATTCTTCCAGAGTTGGTTGTATCACTAACAACGCCTATTTCGCCCAGATACAATCAGCATGTCATCTAACACTTTGACAGCTTCTATAGGTGTGTGGTGGGGAGTATATTGAGTGGTTGTATCACGGCAGGGTATGAAAACACCAATGCCCTTGAATGGAAAAACCTACAAGTAGTAGTGGATCTAGCACAGTCCATCACGGGTAAAACTTTTTCCATCACTGAAGACATCCACGTGGAGTGCTGTTGCAGCAACCATCATCAAGGGCCCCATCACCCAGGCCACGCTCTTTTCATGCTCCCATCAGGAAGAATGTACAGGAGCCTCAGGCCCCACACCGCCAGGTTCAGGAACAGTTATTACCCCTCAACCATTGGGCTCTTGAACCAGAGGGGATAACTTCACTCAACTTCACTTGCCCCATCACTGAACTGTTTCCACAACCTATGGATTTACTTTTGGGGACTCTTCATCTCACGTTCTCAATATTTATCATTATCATCATTATTATTATTTATTTATCTATCCTTGTTTTTCTTTTCTTCATGTTGTGTTTTTTCATTGATGCTATTGTGTTTCTTTGTATTTCCTGTGAATGCCCATGAGAAACGAATCGTAGGGTTACATATGGTGACATATATACACCTACAGTAGACAATATATTGATTTTGAACTATGAACATTGGCCATTTTATACCCTCACCATGCCAACCCAAACCAGTTTACTTTCACCTCTGCACTTAATCCTCACTTTTGATGCTGAAAGAATTATGGATTTCAACCTTTAATATCTTCAGTGATTAAAGATCTCGGATTGAGAAGCCCAAAAATTAACAACACTCATAAATGGTTTATCCTGAGCCCATGCCTTCTCATCCTGGACTTCACAGCAATGGGAATGAATCTCTTGGTACCTACCCTGTCAATACCCCTCATAATATTTTGAAACTTCGCACAAGAAGTAGGTTCTAAGTTCCACTTACTACTCAGTGTCAGCTAAAATTCACTTCCAGGTTAAAGGCCTGAAACTACAGGATGGACAAAAACTAATCAGTACCAATCATTAATCAAAATAAGGCCCTTGCCAATTTGACGAAGAAATGTCACGTGAATAATAACGTAACAAGTATAACATGATAGACTGGAAGATTTGGAAAATTATTTAACCAGAATCTGGTGCTCTATGATACATTCCTGATTTCTTTTCCATGTCACAATAATGTAATTCATTGTGTAATCCACTAAATCACCTGCAAGAATCTTGCAATAAAACTTAAGCTGTAACTTTATGATCTGTCATTAAAATATAATGCTAGGGAATTATGGATTAGTAGTATGCTTGACTGGCAAAACATAGACATTAAACACTGGAACTCTTGCTGTTCACCCGGGATTGACTGCAGCAGGTTTTTGAGAGTTCACATCGAATATGTCATATCGAATATCATTGCAATGAGTATTCAGGCTCGAAACTAGGTGTCCACATGGATTAATCATGAAGGAGGAATGTCATCACTCTCTGAGCAAGAGGGAAATAATGCCAGTATTCTAATTTCAGGTCACTGTTTAAAATGAGTCCTGGTGAAGGCCGACAAGAGTAGAATTTACTTGGCAGTGATGGCCTCTGTTCTTCATGTAATATACAGGCTTCCCTTGGACAACATCGGTGGCGTGGAGAGGGGAGACTTGCAGCTTGGGCAACTACTGGTCTTTCATTAAAAAAAACCTTGCCCAGGCTTGCGCCCTGTGTGGTGAACTACATTTACCTGTCTGGACTGCTCCTGTGGCTCCTCCCACAGACCCCTGCTGACTGCTCCTGTGGCTCCTCCCACAGACCCCTGTATAAAGGCGATTGAGGCCTGAGCCCGGCCTCATTCTCCAGGATGTAGTGTTGTTCATTCTTCCAGTCAATAAAAGCCGATATCTCGCTTCTTACGTCTCAGAGTGAGTTATTGATGGTG
Organism: Hemitrygon akajei; assembly: GCF_048418815.1. Lineage (NCBI taxonomy): Eukaryota > Metazoa > Chordata > Chondrichthyes > Myliobatiformes > Dasyatidae > Hemitrygon > Hemitrygon akajei. Next base: position 47,955,871 of record NC_133145.1, read on the forward strand.
CATCACCCTGGAAACTTTCCAAGGCACAAATCTATGGTCTATCGGGACTAAAGGAGGCCTACAGATAGGCTTCAATATTAAAATTAGCCATTTGTAGGTCGTGCCTAGGTTTATGCATCAATTCTTACAGCATTCTTCAAATGAGCAGGTTTTCAGGAGCATTTTAAAGGGAAAGACACATTGGAGTTAGTTTTGCTGAGCACTTAAGTGTCAGGCAAATTTGTATTTTAGCAAGATTAGCCATGCAAGATAATTTAACGATTTCATTTGATGAATGTCTTCCTATAGATATGCATGCTTTGTTCACTATAAAGGAGAAAAAGGTTTTCAGCCAGCACTTAGAACAAATCACTCATTTCCCATTGGCTAAGCAGATAGATTAAATGTACACAAATGCCTCTATGCCCTCTCCATTTCCCTTTTCTTTCATATCATAGTGAGAACTGATCTCTGCGCATGTCAATTTTAGAGCTGACCCTTTACAAAAATAAACTATCCTTGCTGTCCATCAGCAGCTCCTGATTTCTGTGTCTTCCTCCAGTCCCATGTCTTAGAGATTCATGCAGTCCTCCAATTCTAGCTTCCTGAATGTCCATTTTCATATGCTCCTGCATTGGCAGCTCATTGGTAGAGGTAGAGGTGGAATTCTAAACAACTTAGTCAAAACAGAGAGGTTTACAATGCCACCTCTACCTCCATACTTCATTTTTCCCTTTGAAATGTAACTCAAAGCTGGCCTCTTTGGGGAAGTTTCATGACTTCTGCCCTAATACTATACAGTATATGGCTCTATGTCAGTTCCAGTTGACAAGTCTTGAATATTTTTTGCTACATTAAAATTGGTGCATAAATGTAAGTTGATATTTATTTTTTATTTTAAACTTTCCACTAATGTACTTAGCATTCGCGATCAAGCACTCGAGAATATTGGCATGACTTCCACAAAGTTTAATTGTCTAATAACACAGCTGTAGAAACCACCGGAACATTTTTTCCATTAGGTGGAGAAATTAGATTTCCCCTATTTGATGTCTAGTGATTGTCGTGAAGTATTTACTAGTAACGAGCTTCGAATTGAAAGCTCATCATGAGATGGAGTCTCACCTTTAGCACTTTCTCAGAGAAAAAAAAGACACCAATGGCACAACCAGCGGCACTCCCCAAGGACAGCAGCCAGCCCAGAAAGTGAACAGACAGATTAGCAAACCACTGATAAACACTTAAGTGCTCTGTCTGGCAATTAGGCTCGGTAAGAAATTCCTGCTGGAGAAACGAAGAAAAGCAACATTTTAGACATTTGCACTAAATCAAGACCAATGCAGTTTTCCATTTTAACAAATGATTGTACTGATACATTGTTCTGAATTTCTTACTGGACTGCATGTTCCTGGCTTTTTTTAAATGTTCAAGGTTTTTAAAGTCTGAGATTAGCCTTAGCATGTCAAGTTCTATCTAATTCTGATATAAATTTCTACCTGGTGAGAGAGCTTTCTGTCCTCACCCTGACATCTCAATTAAGACCAGATTTAAACATTTTTCTGTTAACTGCTGGCTTATACCAAAACATTCACACAGTTCTGAACACAAAACTGTGATATAATAATGTAATGTTGTTACTTTGCCACGTCAAAACCAAACAAGACAATATGTGGGAAAGCAGTAATGTGACAACTGGATTAGAGGGAAGTGTGTGGCATTATTTTCAATAGATTATAGATTTACTGAAATTAATCATTCTTAGAGTTTAACAATATAAAATTACATTCATTGTATTTTGAGTGAATACCAAGGCAATGAATTTCAAACTGCTTTGCTCATTAAAATTTAAAGAAGTGAATGAAGATTTACTGAAACTGAAGGTGGATTTCAAATGTAGTCATGGACCCCTCAACCATTGGCTCTTGAACCAGAGGGGATAACTTCACTCAACTTCACTTGCCCCATCACTGAACTGTTTCCACAACCTATGGATTTACTTTTGGGGACTTTTCATCTCACGTTCTCATACAAGAAATGAAATACATATAACCCAGGAATACCTCCCGCCTTTCAACAAGATCACTGGCTATGCTGCATCCAAGTCTGCGTTCCTACTTGATCAGGAGTGGAAATGACTAAAAATTCTTCCAGAGTTGGTTGTATCACTAATGAATTTCCATAAAAGTGCATCACAAACTTTTGTAACTCATTGTTAATCTTTGCCTAATCTCTTCTGCACTGAAGCCCTGACGTGCTTCACAAGGTGCCAGGTACACTAGAATTTCCAGTGAAGAATCATATATATTTAACTATCAGGACAAATCAAACATGGACATGATTCTGACATTTTAAGCCACGAGTACCCAAATGCAAATCATGTAGTAAAAACATATATTATAGTATTTAACATGAAGCAAGGGTACTCACCTTTAGTTGGGTAGTGATGTCCTCATAATTTAACTCAACAGACTGTTTCTGAGTTACTTTAAAATCCCAAAAGCAAAACACTTTCACTGCCAGATCATGGTAGCCACTGCCGACTCGATAGCTCTCTCCAAATGCTTTGGACAAGCTAAAAGGTTAAATTCAAAAATGATCTAAAGCTGCCCCAAGCTATAAACCCATTTCTGTACAGTTCTTTAAATAAAATAGGCTTCATTTTGTTCTTGCTGAATGACACTAACTTGATCTATCTAAAGAATATACCATGGCATATGTCTGTATGTTAGAAGGATAATCAGATTTCTGGATCACTGGGTTCTCTGTACAAAAAGGATGGATTACACCTGAGCCCAAGGGGGCCAGTATCCTTGTGGGCAGGTTTGCTGGAGCTGTTGGGGAGGGCTTAAACTGATTTGGCAGGGGATTGGACTGAGGATGGGGCAGTTGGTATACAAGTAGGTGCAATGTGTAGTGAGACTGTGAGAATGGACAGGCAGATGATAGGGCAAAATTGCAGTCAGTGGGATGAGTTGAAGTGTAACATGGAGAGAAAATCAAAAAAAGGTGATGATTACTGTTGTGTATTTAATATTTCAGTAGTATTTGAGTAATATTGTTCACATATTGTTTGACTAAGCATTCTTGTTCATTTAAATAATTCACTATGGGTTATATGTAAAAAATAAATGAACTGAACACATCATGATGTTACCACGTGATATGAGCATGCCTCGCTTAAACTAAAAACTACTCCAAGATACATTATTCAGGGCTCACATACAAAATGCAGCAGGCCAGGTTGCTTGAATTTCCAGCATCTGCAGATTTCCTCGTGTTTGCTTATTCCAGGCTCTGTGCTTTTGCTTACAATTAGTTTAATGTTTTGTAGTGGCAAAGCATAAATACAGGACTGAAGGTGATATTTTGAATACACTCAGTACACAGAGTAAGGTAAAGGGTCTTGTAGCACAGTTTGGAGTCGGCAGGTGTGACTTTGTGGGCATCACTGATTCTACACATTATATAGAAAGGAAAGGCTGGTAGGCAGAGGGAGTGGGGTGGCTCTGTTGTTAAAAATATAAATCAAATCCTTAGAAAGAGGTGACATAGGATCAGAAGATGCAGACTTAAGAAACTGTCAGGGTAAAAAGACGCTGATGGGAGTTACTGTGCCGGTAAAGTGGTCAGCCATTGAATCACAGTGGACTTAGTATAGCTTTTTTGACACTGATCAACAGAAAAAAGACTCTTTCGTGTCAAAGTGAAAACAGATCTCTACAAAGTGATCTAAATTAATTACAAATATGAACACAAAATAATTGATTGCACAAGTATTCACCCCCTTCAGGTCAGTATTTAGTAGATGCATCTTTGGCAGCAATTACAGCCTTGAGTCCGTGTGGATAGATCTCCATCAGCTTTGCACATCTGGACACTGCTCATTCTTCTTTACAAAACTGCTCAAGGTCTGTCAGATTGCATGGGGATCATGAGTGAACAGCCCTTTTCAAGTCCAGCCACAAATTCTCAATTGGATTGAGGACTGGACCCTGACTTGGCCACTTCAGAACATTAACTTTGTTGTTTTTAAACCATTCCTGTGTAGGTTTGGCTTTATGTTTGAGGTCATTGTCTTGCTGGAAAACAAATCTTCTCCCAAGTCACAGTTCTCTTGCGACAGCATCAGGTTTTCCTCCAGGATTTCCCTGTGTTTTGCTGCATTCATCTTACCCTCTACCTTCACAAGCCTTCCAGGGCCTGCTGCAGTGAAGCATCCCCACAGCGTGATGCAACCACCACCATGCTTCACGGTAGGGATGGTGTATTTTTGATGATGTGCGCCAAACATAGCGTTTAGTCTGATGGCCAAAAAGCTCAATTTTGGTTTCATTTGACCATAGAAACTTCTTCCAGATGACTTCAGAGTTTCCCATATGCCTTCTGGCAAACTGTAGCTGAGATTTCATGTGATTTAATTTCAACAGTGACTTTGCCAACCTCCCATAAAGCTGAGCACCTGGAAGCATCTGGACAACAGTATTATGCACATTCTCTCCCAGCTCAGCCATTACAGCCTTAGAGAGCAACTTTAAAAGCTAAATAGGTACCTTTAAAAAAGTGTGACTTGTCAAGAAGTTTGTATTCTGGATGATATGTTGGGTTAAACAATGTGGCTGCAATTGCAGAACTGACACAACACATATCTTGCTCTAAAGATCTGTCTATAATATTCCTGATGGGGGTTTTCACACCACTGATTGTTGCACCTCTACGTAACTAAATAAAACAGTGTAAAAAACACCCTTGGCAATTTTAAAAGCACCAGAAAGTGTTGGGGATGGGCAAGGATAATGAAAAAGAAATAGGAGTTGAATATATACCCATTCATATCTGCTCTGTCACTCAAATTTTTGCCTCAGTGCAAAAATTAAAATAGTGAAATCATCTCATTTTCACTCCTGGCCATTTCTGGTATCTCCAAGAATGAATGCTTGAAACCACAGTGAGCAAAACAGTTCTCAATAGTCTTACTGCTTATCTCTTGCCAACTATCAGTGACAAAAATTGCTGATTTTTGAACACAAACACACGCAACTGATGCTATTTAAAAACTGTTTGCTCCAAGCCTGTTGCAGTTTCTAATGGCAATGCAAATGTACACGACTGATGCTAGTTAGAAACTGTTCGGGAAACAGTCTCCTGTTCCAATTAAGTGGCGTAGTGTTAAAAATAAACAAGGGAACCCTGGTGATTTTCTCAATTACTTTTTGTTCTTTAAGAGTTGTCCCAAATAAGCGGCTGCCACGATTAACTCATTGCCCAATTAATTGGATTTCACTGCATTTGATTCCTTTCATAATAAAAGATGTGTTTTCAATATTACCAGCAACAGACTCTCCACAGCCTATCTCATAGAGCCCAAACTTTTTCTACACTATTCCCTAGATGAAGAAACTTTCTCGCCTCTGTCCTGAATTCCAATCCCCTTATATTGAGACCGTCTTACCTGGTTCTAGACATAAACATTTCCATATCTACCCTGTATGAAATTTTACATCATAATTCACCTCACATTCTTCTAAAATCAAAAGACCATGGGCCGGGTCTTCTTAATCTCTCTTCATACAACAAATACAACATTAAATAGTGTCAATCTACATGGTAATCTACAACTACGTGGTAATCTACAATCTACATCTACATGGCTCTGGTAAACGTTTCACTGCTAATGTATTGGGCTTTCTGCAGAAGCTATGTTTGGGGTATGGTTAGTGATAAGGGGTGCTTTGCAATGTGAGCCATCCAATCAGGGGAGCGGGTTTTTTCCTTTGTGTGCCTGACCCTGGTGTGAGTTGGGATGTTTGTTCGGCGGAGGTGAAGAGAGAAGATGCTGGAGAGACCCAGTCGTAGGATTCAATCCGAAGGGGACCGTGATTTGATGGAGCAAGGTGCCAAGGTCTACTGAGGATCAGAGAATACGGCTTTTGGAAGAATTGAGCTCCAACTGGTGCACATTGGCTGTTTAATTTTAATGGGCCCTTTTTGTTTTTTATCTTTTTTTTTGCCAGTCCTTTAGTTAAGGTTCATAAATATAATTCCTTTAATCACGTACAATGTGCTGTCTGTCATTTCTTGGAACTGAGTTGTAACAGGGTAGCAAATTACGCAGCATCCACACAAACCTGGGTTTGGGGTGGGAGGGCTGTCCCAATCTCACGGATTTGGCGGGACTGGAGTGTGTATTCCCTAGGCTTGTGCAGCTCAAGGAAACCGAGGTTTCATACAAAGCCTCTTACAATCTGCTTTTGGTTTTCCCCACCAGTCTACTCCTGTATTCAGCTTTCCCTTTTCTAATTAATGTCTGTTTTTTGAAGTTTGTTGCTCAATTTTGAAACACAATAAGGCTTTTCCTTTGGGTTATACTAGGTTTAATATCTTTTGAATGCCACAGTTCAACTCCTTTTCCTGCTGGATTTTGTGCCTTAAAGAGATAAAGATACTTATTGCAAACAATGTATTTTCCTCAAAGCATGACCATTGCTTGTTTACTGTCAAACATTTTCATATTTTCCAGTCTATGATAACCAAGTCACATTTCTTAACTTTGTTGTTTGCTTAAATTTAAGAATGTGGTTTCGGCTTGAAATAAGTCACTTTCAATTCTTCTATTACATCTCATCAAATTATCATTACTCTTGCCGAAAAGACCTCTTAACAATCTGATATTTTGCAAACAACACTATGCAAAAATGCTTGTTTCCACTTTGGTTTTCAATGCACTGATCCATAAAGCATTCTTGTATATACCCCATGAATCTATCCACTGTTGCCTTTCTGGCTTGAACAGCCCATATATAGATTAACATATCCCTATTATTAGCACATTGTCCTTGTTAAATGCACATTTACACTATGTTCTACATTAACACCACTATTTGAGAGCCTAGAGATAAATTTCTTCATCTTGATTCTACTGATTCAGGTTCTGAACTATGGTCCTCTCTACTGCCTTTATTCTATTCTATACTCTTCCCCCCCCCCCCCGCCCCATTTTGCAAGTTGCACACCCTGGACTCAAGCAACTAACGTGGTTGTGGATCATTCCAGCTGGATATATCACCCCAAATGCAGAGACGTATATTTGGAAACATTTTAAAGGTGGTCTCCTTCAAGAAAATTTGCATTGCATTATCCCTATCGGAAGTACTTTAACTTAGACCTTGAGAATTAAGCCATTTATCCACTGAGTCTGCTTTGATCATAGCTGATTAATTTACTCTCTAAACTATTATTACTGTGTTATCCTTGTTTACAATTGAATTCTTCAACAATCATTTCAATTAAAGAATTATTGAGCTGAAATAGACACTTGGATGCTTTTTCTGTAGATATTGGCAGGCTGCTGACTGCTTGGACCATAAGACATAGGAGAAGGATGAGGGCACTCGGCCCAACGAATCTGCTCCTTTCTGTTTCTGGTTCAGATTTCTAAAGATTTACCCCAATCCAAACACAAAATTCCATTCACATAAATAGATGTAAATACCAAAGGAATGTTAAAGTGCTCTTCCTTGAAGAAATATGCAAAATTAGAAATCTATTACTTTTAATGAAATGCATAGAGTTTCACCATTAACATATATATAAAGAAAGGAGTCTTACCAATGAACCAGGATGATGCAGGTGATGAAAAAGGAAGTTCCAACAGTGTAGAGGTATGCAATTGGCATGTTATATGGCACGTTAATAGAGCTATCATTGTATCCAGAACTGCTGAAGATGTTCCAAGTGTTGTTAGTATAATAACCTTGAAACAGAATTGTGTCTGTGAAATAACCCTATACGTGAAAAGAAACATTAATTAAAATCACAATTTGAACATACTTCCATTATTTTAGTTCACCATTAATTCAGCTTGCAAAAATAAAACCTTCCACTTATATTTACGGTGTTTTAAAGTGTTGATATTCAAATTGCCATCTTTAGCTGCTCCATTAATTAGATAAATTACACTCAGTAATTATACACCTTCATTAATGGGTATGCAGAAGCAATTCATATACGAAGACTTGCTAATCAATATATTTAAAAATATTTTCTACTTATTTACAAAGATTTTACTGTCCTTGAAATGTTAACTCTTTTTCTGGGATGCTGCCTGACCTGTTGACTGTTTCAGGAACTTTTGTCTTTATTTCAAGTTTCTAGCATCTTCAGTTTTTGGGCTTTAAATTTTTATACACATTTTCTTTCATTAACCAGAACCAAATGTCTTCCTTGACAAGACGATTTATTCAGATACAAGCACACAGGGGAGAAACACAGAATTGGCTTCCTTTTTTGTCCCATTCGCCATACAAGGTAGACCAACTTCATCTTCCTTTTTTTAAAGCCACAGGAGTTTTTCTCTTTGTTGGCCAGTGCACAGACATCATGAAGAAATCCCATATGAAGAAATCTTTAAAACTTTGTTGATAATTTCTAAAGCTGGAGATCCATACACAGTAACTTCAAACTTTGCACTGAAGAATTCATTGTTGCTCCATTTAATTCAACAATGCGTACCTCAGGAACTCTCTAACCAGTTCATCTTCCATGGCTTTGATGACTGTCCACCTCATACTTGCAGCAAAATTAGTTGGCAACAAGCATTCTACTTGAGGAGGTGCATGCCAACCCAAGCCTGCCTCTACTCAGTGATCTATCAGTTAACCAGCTGTAACAATCTTTGTAATGGATGTTACCGGCATTAATCCTGGACTCCAGCTGTTGTTGATCTGGATTTGACTTTCTAGAGGTCTTATTCAAATAAGATTTTTGTCTAGTTAACCAAAACATTGGTTTATTTTTAGATAACCCATTCCGCAATGGTGCAGACCAAAACATGAAACACAATGCCCAGCATTGCACTGGCATCCAGCCACCAAGTATCATACCAGTTGATTAAGCTAAATGCAAATGCTAAATAAATAGTCCAGATCAATATTATAGTTCACGTTAGAATATCAGAAATCAGCATCTTTAAAAATAAGGTTGCCTTGCTTGCTATAGCTAATTTTTAATATAATAGTTGGGAATCATACTCAACAAATGTTGCAACAATATATAAAAAAACCAAATATTATTAACATGAGAAAGTCTGTAGATGCTGGAAATCCAGAGCAACACACACAAAATGCTGGAGGAACTCAGCAGATCAGGCAGCATCCATGGAAATGAATAAACAAACAACGTTTCGAGCTGAGATGCATCGCCACTCTGAAACGTAGCACTGTTTATTAATTTCCAGAGATGTTGCCAGACCTGCTGAGTTCCTCCAGTGCTTTGCTTGTGTTGCAATAAACATTATTGCCAAGAGAATGCTTTCTAAGATAAACCAGGTTTGGTTTCACTTACAGTGCCATATAGGAGCTCCAATCCGTCAAAGTTTCCCTTTGTTGTTTCAGGAGGGTTAGTGGCTTGAGGAATGACAATAAAGCAAAGGTTCAGGACAAGGAGCAAAGCGTTGAACATCAGCAGCATCTTGAGGAAGATGAAGTAGGACAGCACGCCCATGCCAAAGCGACCGCTAATTTGCTTCTGGGCAATCTGCCACAACTGCAAGGAGTGTAGGAAGGAGAGAAACCCATACCAACACCGCCTGATAGCCTAATCACAAAACAAACACAAGAACAACAACACACAAGTCTGTCAGAGGACAATAACAATCAAATTATAACAAAAGCTACTTAATTTATTGGAAAATTAACACCATTAACTATAAGCAACAATGTCACGTATTTCATTTACATCATTAAAATAAGCATACCCGTGGTTCCTTCCAGTGTGAAATTCAGGTGCAATTCTAAGTTTAAAAATTGACCGTGAAAATTATAGATCGGGTTGACATCCACTACTTCGTGCTGAAGGGGACAGAAGGGGATTGCTCCCTTCTTTACAGTCAATGTTATTCAGCGTTCAAAGTAAATTTATTATCAAATTACATACATATCACCACATGCTATCTTGAGATTCACTGTCTACAATACTTTAGACGCAGAGGGTCTAATTGAGAAATATGTCGGTTGGTAAATGGATCAAAGTGCATCAGCTTTTCAAGCAAAGAATAGTTACCACTAGTTCAAACTGTGGTGAATGTTCTGATGCTTTCTATGCCAGTGATGCATTGGACTCCATTTCAATTAAGATACCATTCTGCGGTATGCTGTATCGCTCAGTCCCAGCATCGTTTTCCTCTCTCCTGTTTTCATTCATCATCACCGAGTTAGATTCCCCCTAGACATTTCAGCAGCAATTAACAAACCTTCACAGGCACCATTTGCATCATTCATAAGAGTATAAGATATAGGAGCTGAAATAGGTTATTTGGCCCATGAGTCTGCTCTGCCATTTCATCATGGCTGATCCATTTTCCCTCAATCTGCAGTCCCAATTTCCTGGCTTCTCCCTGTATCCCTTCATGCCCTGACTAATCAAGAATCTATCAACCTCTGTGTTAAATGTACCCAATGACTTGACCTCCACAATGAATTCCAGAGATTCATAACACTCTGGCTAAAGAAATTCGTCTTTATCCCCATTCTAAAAGGACATCCCTCTATAATGATGCCGTGTCCTCTGGCTTAGACTCTTCCACCATAGCAGACATCATCTCCACATCCGTTCTACTGAGACCTTTCAACATTCGATAGGTTTCAACGAGCTTACTCTTCATTCTTCTGAATTCCAGTGAGTAGAGGCCCAGAGCTATCAAACGCTCTTCGTATGACAAGCCTTTCAATCCTGGAATCATTTTTGTGAACCTTCTTTGAACTCTCTCCAATGTCAGCACATCCTTTCTTAGATAAGGGGCCCTTCAATCCCTTTTTATTCTTCCACCATATTGTTTGCCCCTCCCGTCACTTTTCCGTGCAATTAAAACTGCATTTGAATTCTAAATTTTCCAAAAGATTAATCAACCCAAAATAACCAACTATTTTTCTCTCCCACAGATGCTTCCTGACCTGCTAATTCAAGCAATTTGTGTTTTTATTAACAGTAATGTAAATCGCAGCACGAGTATCTCATGGTCTACATGTGCAGATGCCTATTTTGAGACAGCCAAATTTTTAGGCCGGTTGGCAGAAATTACTCGTTAGAGCAAAATAATTTTCTTACATTTTTGGACAATGAGATTTTGAAAAAAAAACAATCATGGATGCCATAAAAACACTACCAATATTTAAGTGTCTTAAACATTTCTTAACAGGAAGTGCTATAACCATGCAAATCACTGTTGAATAGCCTGAAAACTTTATTGAAGAGTACATTCTAGTATTGAAAGGATAAATGGGTGGTGGCTCTCAGAACCTAATAACAGAACTGAGTTATGTTGTACTTCACAATAATTTCAATATTTTTCAACTCCAGCATATAATAGTCGCTTTGGACATTGTTCAACATAATAGAAAATGATAAACATCAAAAAAACAATATGACGATTTCAAAATAAAAGAAATTTAAACCACTTACAATGATCAGACTGTATTTCATACGGCTCCAACAGGAGAGGCCATTCTTTTCAAGAGGACTGTCACTGATGTCCCTCTGTGGCGCCAAACGTCTAACGGAACACATAAGATGTTACTTTGCAAATACGCAGTCACCTTCAGCTGTAATATAATGCTATAATGTTCTATAATGTGTTACTAATCTCAGCAATCCTAACTTCCCCAAACATGTATTAAAAACACAAGGAGGTCTGAAGGTGCTGGAAATCCAAAGTAACACACACAGAATGCCGGAGGAGCTCAGCAGGTCAGGCAGGGGGAAAAACAGTCGACGTTTCGGGCCGGGACCCTTCTTCAGGACTGAAAAGGAAGGGAGAAGATGCCAGAATAAAAAGGTGGGGGGGGGGGGAGGGGATGGAGGATAAACTAGAAAGTGAGAGGTGAAGTCAGGTGGGTGGGAAAGGGCTGGAGAAGAAGGAATCTGATAGGAGAGAAGAACGGACAAGATGGAAGGGTCTCAGGAGGAAGTGATAGGCAGGTAAGAAGAGGGAAAAGGCCGAGTGGCGAATAGAAGAAGAGGGGAGAGGGAGGGAAAAACATTATCAGAAGGAGAAATCAATATTCATGCCATCAGGCTATCCAGATGGAATATAAGGTGTTGCTCCTCCACCCTGAGGGTGGCCTCACCTTGGCACAAGAGGAAGCCATGGACTGACACGTCTGAATGGGAATTAAAGTGTTTAGCCACCAGGAGGTTCCACTTGTGGCGGATGGACTGGAGGTGCTCGACAGAGCGGTCCCCCAATTTACAATGGGTCTCATCAATGAAGAGGAGGCCGCTTCAGGAGCGCCTGGTACAATAGACGACCCCAGCAGATTCGTAGGTGAAGTGTTGCCTCAGCTGGAAGGATTGTTTGGGAGATGAGGGAGGAGGCGTATGGGCAGATGTAGAACTTAGGCTGCTTGTAGGGACAGGTGCCGGAAGGAAGATAAAGTGATCCCTTCGGAAAGCCAGGTGGGGGAGGTAAAGATACGTTTAGCGGTAGGATCCCTTCGTGGCTAGAAATTCCCAAGTTCCTTGCATCTACACCTCAAAATAATATGTCTATGATGCAAACACGAGGAAATCTGCAGATGCTGGAAATTCAAGCAACACACACAAAATGCTGGTGGAACGCAGCAGGCCAGGCAGCATCTATAAGGAGAAGCACTGTCGACATAGATGCTGCCTGGCCTGCTGCGTTCCACCAGCATTTTGTGCATGGTGCTTGTCTACAGTGACCCTGCTTGTAATAACTGTGAGCAATGAAAGAATGTCTATTGGTGACATAATAGTCTCAACTGAAATGTCTGACCACCTTTCAGACCGAACCCTCTCAGCTGACTGGGCTTGCATTGAAACAAAATGCCAGCAAAGTTTCTTGTGGGGAATGCATAAAGGAAGGTTTTCTCATTAACAATTCAAAGCATTAACAATCACTTCTTAAAAGCATGTGCAAATGTCATCAGTTTGGTGGCTGAAATCCTCAATAACGCTGCCAGTTCTGAATCAGAAAGTATCAGTGATCATTTTATTGGTCGTATAAACAGATTGCAAAACAATTTATCGCTTCAGACATGCTCAGGCAGTAGAATGGCTAAGAGATTGAAAGAGTTGCTGATGTAAACCCATGCTGACTAAGCTGTGCCGAGAATTTCCTCAAGGGTAATTGCCAGTACAAAGGGGAAACACACTAAAGATGGTAGCTGAACTTAGAAACAGAACTGGGACATCTGCATGATAAGCTTATCACTACTTTGTAGTTCTATCTATCTCTTTCTGTCACTCAATATAATACAAAACTATTTTTAAAACAAATATTAAAAAGCAATGTTTGATAATTCTTAAATAAAATAGTTTTTCTGGGTACAGTCACAACTGGGGGACAAACCGCCCAAGCCACATGCTTTGAATGGATTTAAACAAACAGATAGCAAAGTTTATCATAGCAACTCCTATTGACAGTAACAGTACTAAACAGACAGATTAGGGACTTGGATAGATATTGCGGTACGTGACAGCGTATCACTTTGTTCATGCGCAGTGCTGACCTAAGCTCCCGTTTCATTGACAGATTCAGAGGCATGCTCTTCAGCATCTTGGCACGATCGTTCGCTGGCATCTGCCGCAATTCATTTAAGAGCTTTTTCTTCTCTGAGTATAGAAATCAAATAAAAATAGCTTATTAGTCAATTCTTTGCAAAAAAAAACAAACAGCAGGCAACCAGTGCAATATATTAATTTCAAACATCGGCTGGCCGCTGGTCAAAACTCTATTACACTGCCATGACCCGCTCCAGCCTTTTAACCTCAGGCAGTGACCCTGATTGAAGTCCCCTCCCCTCCACATTTTTGATGACTGGATTGGCTGCTAGGCTGTATATATATATATTTAAACATCAGATAGAACCCATGCAATATTTTATTCAAACTACAAAATCACTTTTTTTAAAACTTTGTTTCAGAATTACTGAACACCCAGAAATGTCTGGCTAGAAAATTAGTAATTGCTTCCTTTTTTTTATATATACGCTGAAATGATTTGTGCAGTAAAGGGCAAATCAGATACTCTCAGTACAATGATTTCTTCCAATTCCATTGCCTTCCTTTTTCCATCACCCTTAGTTCCTTTATTAGGTACCTTTTATACTGGTTATGACTGAAGGGCAGGCAAATTACATACCTTGGGTCAATGGTGCCATGTATTTGGCTACAATAACAGAGCAGGGCATTTTGTCCTGTCACATTCCCTTTCTTCCTTGGGAGTTATACATATTCTTCTCTCAGTGCTACAGTCGGATTTTGTTTGCCGTGGACAGGATAGATTCTTAGATTCAAACACAATACTATGACCAGATTTTGGGCTCTTCTTTTTTAAATTAGGCAGCACAGCAACATAGCAGTTAGTGTAATGCTCTATAGTGTCATCTGCACGATCATGGCACAATTCCTAATGCTGTCTGTACGGAGTTTGTAAGCTCTCCCCATGACCATGTGGGTTTTCTCTGAGTGCTCCGGTTTCTTCCCGTATTCCAAATACACAGAAGGTTGGAAAGTTGTGGGCATGCTACAATGGTCCTGGAAGCATGGTGATACTTGTGGGCTGCTCCCAGCATATCTTGAGGTGCATTGGTCGTTGACAACAAATCAAAGCATTTCAGTCTATGCTTCAATGTACTTGTGATAAATAAAGCTGCAGTCTTTAATCTTTCAATCCGGTTATCAGCTGAGCCACTTTATGAAGGAAGTTTCATAGAAAGTGATAAAGCACAGCACAGTCTGCCCTGAATTCAGTCTAATTGCCTACAACTGACCTTGTGCATTAAAAATTTTTGTATCACTCTCCCAAGTGTGCCATCCCACCATATTGCAGGGCAACTCAATGACAAAAGTTCTCCAAGTTACAAACAGATTCTTCAAACGACATACTTGAAATATTAAAATAACTGCTTTGCTAAGGAAAAATTTTAGTCTATTTTATCATCAAAATTTTAATCTTGCATTAAAACTTACCCTGTTCTTCTTCATAATTTCCATCTACAGCAACTGTATCCCTTATACTTGGTCTCATTGATCGAGGCATGTCTTTTATTGAGGGCCGATTTCTTTTTCGCCGTAATTTCAATGTACGATTATAATATTCGGAGATAATTGCACCCCTCGACCGACCTGTATGTGATATAAAATTCAATCGCTTTTATTGTCCTGGTGATCTCAAGGACTTTCAAAGGTAAGAACATAAATCCTGTGGAAAGAGCATTTACAGGAGCCTAGCCACAAACTTCTGATACCGATTTTCAGTTGAAGATGAACTGTGGAGTGAAGTGGATTTATCTTTACCCTATATGAAATTCCTTTTCAGTACAATGAATTGGTTACTCATGAAAGGGTAAGAGTGAGCGATTTCAAACTCCTGAGTGTCAATTTCTCAGAGGACCTAACCCAGACCCAACAAATCAATGCAGCTATAAAGAAGGCAAGACAGTGGCTATATGTCATGAGATGATTGAGGAGATTTCTACAGATGTACTGTGGAGAGACTTCTAACTGGCTGCATCACCATCTGGTACGGGGGGTGGCACAGGATTGAAGAAAGCTGCAGAGAGTTGTAAAACAAGTCAGCTTCATCATGGGCATTAGCCTTCATAGTATCCAGACATCTTCAAGAAGCGGTGTCTCAAAAAGGCGGTGCCCATCATTAAGGACCCCATCACCCAGGATACACCCTCCTCTCATCGCTACGATCAGGAAGGAAGTACAGAAACCTGAAGGCACACAGCCAACAACTCAGGAACAGCTTCTTTCCCTCTGCCATCGATTTCTGAATGGACATTGAACCCATGAACACTATCTCACTATTTTTTAATTTCTATTTTATCTTGCACTACTTATTTAGTATATATATTCATACAGTAATTCAAAATTTTTCTCTATTATTATGTATTCCTGCCGCAAAGTTAAACAAATTTCACAACATATGCCAGTGATACTAAACCTGATTCTGAAATAGGAGAGAACTCAATTGGGTTAATGAGCAGAACCTTATCGATTCTTTTGTAGCTGAATGCAAACCTTTTAATGTAACAAGGGTTAAAACTGCTGTACAAGAATAAAAAGACCTCTTGTTTATGAAATACTGAATTTCCGGAACAGGATTTTTTATGTTAAGAAATAAACAGAGAAACACTAACAAACCAAATTTGCTTTTGATCATCTTTAATTAGCAGCAGGAATGAAATCTTTGAAACAACCATTCTTGACCTCAGCACTTGGAAGCATCGCCATAAGTGTAGAGTAAAACCATAGCCAGATAGAACAGCGAGAAAACATCAGAGACAGGTCAATGTTACAATCGCACATTGTGGAAAATGGGAATGAGAAGGTTAAAGTCAATCCGGCTCATTGCCCACGCTGGCCACTCGTTCATATTTCGCAGATGAGTGGATTGACTTCACCAGAGTCTTGGCTGCTGCAGCCTTCCCACAGAGTAGAGGCGGTCAAAGGCAATGGCACAAGATTAGATCCTGGACTCTAACCTGGTTTTTATAAAGTTTCCAAGAGTCAGAAACTTTATAAAAGCCGTTCAAATAGATTTCATTAAAATACTTCAAAAAACTATTTTACTTTGAAATTAAAAATAAAGTCAAGATAGATTAAAAGTACCATTTAATTTTTCAATTAAGGTCACAGATCCATTGAAGTGAACGGAGTTACACTACTAATACCAGCTAAGACTGATGTAAAGCTGCTAGGTTGGATACACCCAGCCCCTCAGCTCAGACTGATGTAGCTTTCACCCTGGGCTTGGCGGTGATTCCAGAAGTACTTGCACCTGGTTTCCAGGTCTTCCGGCAAAGCACAGGCATGGGACCCAGGGATGGACTCACCTGTGACCTGATGATCACAGAATATCACAGAGTATCACAGAGTAGAGGCAAGTTTCATTCAGGCCATTGTTGATTTAATAAGCAAATATTCTCCACAAGGAAGAATCATCCTCATCTTTAAAATGTCCAATTATTGAATAAGCTAATTTCATCATTTCTAATGTAAATATTCAATTCATATTATTCATAATATCTCTTGAAAGCAGTCTCCACACGGATCTGGACACAGAAGTGACTGCAGATGACAGAATTTGAAGCAAGAACTCAATGGGTTGCACGCGCACGTGTGTGGAGAGGGTGGTGAGTGGGTAGGAATTTGCAATGTCTGGAGATCGATCGGCACAGGGCTTTGACTCGAAATATCTCCAATTCCTTTCCTTCCACAGATGCTGCTTGACCCACTGAGTTCCTCCAGTAGATTGTTCCTCCACATGCCTGTACACGTGCATCAAATCAAAACAACTTACCGCTCCTTCAGGTAGGCTAACAAAATCAGAATGCTAATATTCACCTATGGTTCTGCTGGGCATGGAGGAGAGGACTTTCATGGTAGCTGAATCACAAAAGTCAACATCGAGCCATTCTTCAGGGAGTGATCTGCAAAACCCTGAATTTTCTGAATAAAATCAGAGCATAAAATTAATTGCAGAAGCCAGCACACTAGAGAAAATTCTTTCATTTTGGAACTTCTGACTTTGTATTGTTTCTTTTAAATTAAGTTGCCTTTGCAGCATGAACTATTTTCACCGGATTTATCTCACATACAATTGAAAGCCACATACATGCCCTCATCAGCTTCAGGTGTTTTTCCCATTGCTTCCCGTCCTTTTTCAAACAAATTCTCAATCCCTGATGGCCCAAGTGTGAACTGTTTACCCTTATGTTTAAATGCCTTCCTATCTTTGTTTTTCTCCCTCTCCCTGTAAACACCTCCAGCAACACCACATACTCAAGGGCTGCTTCTCAGGTTCGGGACTCATGTTTACCCTCCCCTTCCTTTACGGCCCCTTTGCTGGCCAGGACTCCAGCTGTTCATGCCCCCATGCTCCCGAGCTCTTCTTTAAGATGGGCATTGAGTTCAGAAGTTGGGAGGTAATAGTGAATTTGTACAAGACCTTGGTGAGGCCATACTTGGATGATTGCGTTCGGATTTCATCACCCTACTTTACGAAAGATGTTTTAGAACTGGAAATCGAGTGCTTGAAAGGATTTACAGGCATGTCACTAAGATTGAAGGATCAAGCTACAGAAAGAGCTTTGGCAGGCTCAGACTTTACTCCCTGGGGTATAGGAGAATGAGACACGATATACTAGAGGATAGAAAATTATCAGGGACATAGACAGGGTGAATGAACTCAGTATTTTTCCCAGGGTTGGGGAATCAAAAGTTAGAAGGCACAGATTTAATATGAAAGGGGAAAGATTTAGTAGGAACTTGAAGGGTAGCATTTGTTTTTGACACAGAGGGCTGTATGTATGTGGAATGTTGACAGAAGAGGCAGGCACAGTAACAACTTTGAAAAGTCTGTTGGATTGGTACATGAATAAGGAAGATTTAGAAGGTTATGGACCAAATGCGGGCAACAGGGACTAGCTTGGATAGGCATCTTTGTTGACATAGACTAGTTGGGCCGAAGGACATGTTTCTAGCTTGTGCAACTCTACTTCCTTTCACAAAACCTGTCTGCTCTCCAACTCTTTCACAATGACCCTCCTTAAAAGCCACCCCTCTAGTGTGTGCTTTCCAATTAAAGAAAACAAACTCTCTTGCATTTAAAGAAGTCAGCTGTTTCCCTTAAATGTGACGGTCTTCAGTGGCAAGTGTTCAGCTTGTGAATATAAAAACAGGAAATTATTCATTTATTAATATTGAAGTGTGCATTACCTTTCCCCACATCGGACATTTCCTCCAACTCAATCACTGCTGACGGCTCATATTCCTGATGACTTTGCACAGGGATTAGATGAGTGAAGGAGTTATCCATGACATTCTCAGAGAAGCAAGAATCAGGAGAAGCAGGACCACAGTCACTGGAATAAAAACATCACACTAGTCAAACTCAAAAAAATCAAGTCTTATCTCAGCTATCAGGAAAATTTTGCATCTTTATAAAACTCTGGATGGGCCACCCACCCTGCTTGTGGACTGTTTGTCCCTTTCACATCAGGGAAGAGGCTACGCATCTGTATACCAGGACCTTTCGACTCGAAACCGGTTACTTCCCCCAAGCTATCAGGCTGATCAACATCTCCACTCATTAACCCATCCTACCACCCCTACATACACATCACTAGTGTAATTTTATGTATACTTATGTATAAATTGGTCCTTGTTTATAACAGTTATTTGTACATTGTGTTTTATTGGATTGCTTTTATATTTACATTGTTTTTTTTATTGTGAACCCAAGAAGGGCCAACCAAACGTCTTGAATGACTACCGTTCAGTGACCCTGACCTCACATATCATGAAGATTAAGACCCTGGAGAGACTGGGAGACTGGTCCTGGCTCACCTCCAACCCCTGGTCAGATCAGCCCTCGATCCCTGCAGTTTGCCTACCAGGAGCACATTGGAGTTGGCGATGCTGTCATCTTCCTGTTGAGCAGAGCCTACTCACATTTGGATAAGCAGGGCCGCATTGTGAGGATTATGGTTTTTTGATCTCTCTCAAATGCCTTCAATACCATACAGTCCTCAATGCTGAGGGAGAAGCTCCGTTCAATGCAGGCTGACACTTCCACTGATTCCTGGATAATGGACTACAGGACTGGCACACCACAGTTCGTGTGGCTTCAGAGCTGTGTATCAGACATGGCTAAAAGTAGCATTGGGGCCCCACAGGGGACTGTATTGCCCCCCCCCCTTCCTGTTTACCCTGTGCACCTCAGATATTAGATACATCACTGAGTCATGTCAACTGCAGAAATTCTCTGATAGTTGGGTGTATTAAGGGAGGACGGGAGGATGAATACTGGGCCCTGGTGGAGGACTTTGTCGAATGGTGCAAGCTGAATCATCTGCAGATCAACAGTACGACAAAGGAGATGGTGATGGTCTTTAGGAAGACTAAATCTGCATTGCACCCTGTTACTATTGATGGTAAGGCAATGGATTTGGCGAGGTCCTACAAATACCTGGGGGTGCACCTGGACAACACACTTGAGTGGAGCACCAACACAGAGGCTGTGTACAAGAAGGGCCAGAGTTGCCTCTACTTCCTGAGGAGACTGAGGTTCTTTGAAATGTGCAGGCCTCTCCCTCACATGTTCTACCAGTCTGTTGTTCCCAGTATGCGGTGGTGTGCTGGGGCAGTGGCATCAACACGGGTGATGCCAACAGGCTCAATAAACTGATCAGAAAGGCTGGATCTGATACAGGAGTCAAACAGGACACACTGGAGGCTGTGGTAGAACAAAGGACCTTCCAGAAAATCCTGCCAATTCTGGACAATGTTTCTCCCCCTCTGCTTGCTTGGCTGAACAGAGGAGCACTTTCAGTAATAGACTAAGACAACTGTGCTGGTCCAACGAGCGCTAATATAAGGTCATTTTTACCTTCGGCCATTAGACTCTATAATGAGTCAACCTATAATCGGAGAAGTGATGACTTAACCTCTGTTTAGCTCTGTTTACCACATCCTGCTATCGTAGACATCTTGTGCAATACTGTACAATTCTTGCACTACCATCTTATCAGTATTTACTTAGAAATGTTGTAATCTTTAACTTGTAAGTTTTGTACATCTCATTTTTAAGGTAACCTTTTTAAATATCTTTTTACTTATCTTCTAATATTTGTATAGTTGTGCACTTGCAATGCGACTGTGACACTGTAATTTCCAATAAATAGATCTCTACGTCTATCGTGTGCTTTTTAAGCTGCATCTTGCTTTTGTTCTCCTTTGCACTAGTGTACTTAAGAATGTCAATAAACAGTGCTGAATCTTGAATCCGGAGTATTGCACTCATTTCCGGCCTCCCCATTATTAGGAGGATGTGAAGGTTTTGGACAAATCTGCCAGAATGGTGCCTGGTGCCGTAACAGGAGGTTGGACTAACTGGGGATTTTTTTCTCTGCAGTGGCGAAGGCTGAGGGGAGAATAATAGAAGTTCTTAAAAAAATTATGAAAGACATATACAGAGTAAGTATCCAATATCCTTTTCTCAGGGTGAAAATGTCCCATACTAGAGGGCGTGCAGAGAGTGAGGTGAGAGTGGGGAAGTTTAAAGGGGCAAGAATTTTTTTTTTTCTTAAAAATTTACACACAGAGTAGCAAGTACCTAGAATATGCTGCCCGGTGGTGATGGAGCAAATACAATAGAGGTGTTTGATAGGCACATAATCATGCAGAAGATGCAGAGGGATATCGACCATGTGCAGACAGAAATGATTAGGTACAGTATCTTTAACTCGATTCATTCAGTATAACATCACAGTCCGTAGGGCCTGTTCCTGTGCTGTACTGCTCTTTCTTTTCATGTTTAAAAGAGCTGATCGCAATGTATTCTGGAATTTGGATGAATGCTAGAGCAGCTTATCGCCAAATAGTTTATGTTCAGGAATTCCACAGTGGTTTGCGTGGTTTGATAACATGGATTATCAACTAAACCAGGCATTCCCAGAATGGGCTAATCTACCAGACAAACATTTTTGGAGGTTATCACTGAATAAAGCAGAAATAAGTGTCAGTCACTGTAAATTAATACAGATGGAAAACATTTTATGAAATGGTCATCCAATCAGTTAGCTGGAGTTGTTAAACAGTTGGATTTCTTTTACAGAACTTTTTAAAAGTAAAATACAAGGTTCCTTGGAAGGCCACCAGCAATCTATCCCCAAAATATGTTATCTCTTTCAGGATTACGTAAGATCCTTGGATCATGGAGTCTCCCCTTTCACCCACTGCCTGTATCTGAGGTAGTAGGCAAAAACTGCATTTAACTTGACAATAATTACATGCTGGATTCTTGCCTCTATAAATAGTACACATCCACTTTTAAGAAGTCAGTCAGACATCAGTAAATTACTTAAACAGTGAAGCTACCAATATCACTGTAAAAGATTGGATATAAGGAGGGGGAATCTCTGTGATGTTCAAATATTATTGGTAAACTTGCTTAAGGCCTCTATGGGTATAGATAGAAGGATAAAGGTCTGATATTCTGAAACATGCTATGCACACGTCAAGTATTCAAAATGCATTTTAAGGCCAGACTTTAAATGAAGTTCTTTCAGGAAGAGCATATGATCATTGAGCTATACAAACGGATTTCTGGACTTTTAACTGTATCACCGTGATGGTTCTACGTTGACTTGGAATTACTATTTCACTTCTGGTTAATTGAATACCTGAAAGGAGTCATAAAAAAAAGGGCCAAAGGCAGGAAGCGATTCATCATAAGAACAAATTACTCACTTGAGCTCTGGAATACCATCAAGACTTTCTATGTCAAACCTCACGTCGTAAGCCATGGCACTGAGGTGATCTCTTCAGGTTCGTAGCTTTGACTAATGCCAATAGTTGCTCAGTCTGCTTCAAGCACCAAAAATCACTCCATACCTTTGTTCGACATCAATTGGAACTAAAAGAATTAACATTTTAATGTATAAATATTAATTTTTAAAATTAAAAAAATTAAATTTAAAATGTTCACTGTATTCCCCTATTGTAACTGAGTGTTTTTCTTAAAGTATTGTACTGTACTACTGCCACAAAACAAGAAATTTCATGATGTATGTCAGCAATAAAAATGATTCTGTTTCTAAAAGTACACTTTAATACTTTACAGTGCTTCAAATTCAATACTTCCCTGTGTAATGGATGAAAAAATATCATACAGCGCACAAATGTTCAAAAACACATCCATGTGCCTTTAATGTGAAAAAAATACCAGAAGAAGCATACCCCATTGAGAAAAGAAATACCAATTACACATCAACTTAAATCATTTTCTCAGCTATTGGCTGCTCCAGTCATTATGAATGAAAGAAATTTTATTTTGGTCAGTACAAACATAACAAAAGCATAACTTTCAACCATGATTTCATAAGACAAAATTAATTATCAGACTTAGTCTTAGCAAAGAGGTAACAATCCTCAGTCACGTGCACAATTTATTCCTGCATTGTTCCGACAAACAGAAATTCCAGACTAAAAGATTAGAAAAGAATTAAAGTGTCAGATTTTGCAAGTGGAAGTGCAAGAAACACTTGCAAGGCATAAAATTAAGGGTGTAGAACAAACGTGGATGAGAAGTAACGTGAAGAATTTTGTAAAATTATGCCAGGAGATAAGCGACATCTTTATGAATGCCTAACAGCTGCTCTGTTCTAATTTCTAGGCAGCATTATACTGGCATAAAAAGTGTAAACTATGGACTGAATCTCGCTCTGTCAAAACTGGCAAGTGATAAAACTTGTTAAGGTGTAAATTAAGCCACCATTTATCATGATTGCATGCAAGTAATTAAGCATGGAAAACATGAATTTTCGGCCAGCATTGGCCTAGCTAATAGAAGAAGAACTTGAGACAAAGCAGGAACAGATGGGCTATTTTTGGATGAGGACACTGTGACTAATGGAGTTCAGCAAGACTCCCATCCATTCAAAATCAATGCCAATAACTTGGGTGAAAGAATCAAGTATGATATAACCAAGATTGCCTACGATATCAAGCAAGGTAGCCAAATGATTTGCGAGGATAAAGAGATACTGTACATTGGAGGGTGCAGACTGGTCAAGTGAAAGACACACAGATGGAATGTGATATGGAAAAATATGAGGTCATCCACTATGCGAGCAAAAGAAAGAAAGGTAAAGTCCATTTTAAAACTGTGAGAGATTTAAGGATGTTGGTGCTCGGGGGGGACCAGTAATCACAAAAAGTTATTGTATAGGAGCACCATGTAAAAAGAAGGAAAATTGGTAAACAAGAGATTTTCCAGAAAAACAAACGGCATGAGAGGGAGAGTAAACGCAGGACCAAATGGCCTAAACCTGCTCCTGTCTTATGCTGGAAGTCTTGACACACAAATAAAATGCTGGAGGAACTCGGGCTGTTTTCTGGAAAGGAGGGATGGGATGGATTCAATTTGGAGAGATTGGATTGACTGGGTTCATTCTCACTAGAAGGTCAAGGGGGTGACCTTACAGAAGTTTACAAGATAGATGTGGTAATCACAGGCTTTTTCGAAAGGAGGGGACTCTAAAGCTAGAGTTTAGGGGGAAACATTTAAAGGAGATTTGAGAGGCAAGTTTTTACCACACAGAGGAGGTGAAAGAGGTAGTGAAAGAACTTTTAAAACATATTTAGACAGATAACTTAAATAGGGAAGAAAAAAGGGAGATTAGCATAGATAGGCATCTTGATAAATCAGGCTGAAGGACCTCTTTTCCATATGACATGACTGACTCTAAATAAAGACTGTTTCAAGTAAACTGTCCTGGCTGTTACACAATAGGCTGTTAAACATGAATCATGTTGCTTTCTGGTCCACCTCCAACTCTGTGGCTACCCTGCTATTCTCATTAACTTCTCTAATAAACATATACCAAGCAACTGATGCACTTCCAACGCCCTTGCCCTATTCCTTACAAGGAAACTACAGTTTGACCGTAAGGTTTTAGGTCTAGAAGTGGATGTTGCTTGGGTTGGCTGACTGAATTGCTTTTGCATTAATAGATCATGTTGAAATTAATCCAGAGCTGGTGAAATACATCAAAGCTATTGAGTGAATGTGTCAACACTTTGTTTCCTATTCATCCAGATTTAATTGGAACTAAAGTCATGGACCGACAACTATTTGTTGACCAAATGCAGGAATAAAGGATTATTATAGATGGATATCTTGGTTTGCATGAACGAGTCAGGCTGAATACTCTCTGGGTTATGACTCTATCAATGACCTTATGAAATCATATTTGGAATATTGTGTACAGGATATACATCTGATCAAAGTGCAACAAGAATTCGCAAGATGGGCGTCTGCCCTCATATACAGTATTACTTATTTTTAAGCTTCACTTTAATATTACTGCTGATTATTGGAACTGTGATGCTCTGGTAGTTGATTGATAATCAATAAATATGTCAGAAAATGTTAGTGTAAATCAATTTTTAAAACATTCTTGCCAAACCCAGAGAATCAGCTGCTGAAGTGTGGAGTCACAGTCATTAGGAGTTATCAGCTGCAGGAAGTAACTGTGCAACTTTCTGTTGATCTGCTGTGGTACTGTTTTACAAATATGTTCAGTTCAACAAATCATCTTTTATCTGAAATGGTTTGGACTTTAAGTCAAGATATCTTTGTCCCTTCTTATTTTGTATTCAATTTAATTCCAAATAATTATCAACTCCCCTGCAGCCAAGTGATAGTTTGGAATGTCAACTCCTCTGATAAACAGAAGCCGGGTGAAGTCTGTGATTATCTAATTGCTTCTCTGATTCAGTTTATTGGAATAAACAAATGAAGGGAAACATTAGATATTCAGTCATAGCTTTTGTCCTTTCAAAGATCATCAAAGCTGATCTTTGAAGGGATAAAAATCACGATTGAGTATAATTTCTTACCAGGAAGCTGTGGTGAATTTATGAATGATAATTAATCAAGTAATGTGTATGGAATGTAATGACATCAACATGTGCTGTGAGCACACGTTTGTGAGCCATGCTGTTAGCTTACGCTCCCTTGTTTGAAGCTCCTCGTATCCTGTAGGTATTATTGCAAATTGAGCTTTTAAAGATTTAACGTCCACCTGTACCTAATAAAGTGGCCACTGAGTAGATGTTCCTAGTCTTCTGCTGCTGTAGCCCATCTACTTTAAGGTTCAATGTGTTGTGCATTCAGAGATGCTCTTCTGCACATCACTGATGTAACGTGTGGTTATTCGAGTTACAGTCGCCTTCCTGTCAACTTGAATCTGTCTAGCTATTCTCCTCTGATCTCAAGGCGTTTTCAACCATAGAACTATTGCTCCTGGATGTTTTTTCTAAAAACTTTTCACACCGATTTCTGTAAACTCTAGAGAAGTTGTGCATGAAAATCCCAGGTGGTCAGCAGTTTCTGAGATACTTCGTCAGGTACCAACAGTTATTCCACAGTCAAAGTCATATAGATCACATATCTTCCCCTTTCTTATGTTTGGTCTGAAGAACAACTAAACCTCTTGACCATTCAACATGCTTTTATGCATTGAGTTGCCTCTGAACGTAATACAACAGGGGTTGTCGCTGATGGGAAAAGGGATCCAATGGAAACTAAAATTATTGTCATGAGTCTGAAAGGTTTTCTCCATTACTGTACTGGCCTTCCATCACTGGTGGGAAAAGCCCAAAGGATAAGATTTATATATATTTGGAAAGACAGGAGTCAATCAGGGATGATTATTAGTACAGAGAAAATTCTACTCACTAATCTGATTATATATTTATTGATTGAGAAACAGCGTGGAATTGGCTTTTCCAGCGTTCAAGCTGCACCTTCCAGGAATCCCTGGTTTAATCCTAGCCTAGTGACAGGACAATATTACAACAATCAATTAACCTACTAACCGGTATGTCTTCACTGTAGGAGGAAAACGGAGCACCTGGTGAAAACTCACGGGGGTGAACGAAGAAACTCCTTACTGTAAAGCATACTGTACTGTACAATCTTCTGTACGGTAAAGCGTTGTGCTAACCACCACACTACCGTGCCACCTCAGGTAAGAGGTAACAAAGAAGACTGATGAGGACAGGTGGTTGAGGCTGCCTATTTGGCTTTAGTGAGATATCAGACAAGGTCCCACATAGTAGCTGGTCCAGAAGATGAAGCACATTAGATCCAAGGCCATGGGTAGCGGTGAAAGGATGCTTTCCATATTGGAACCTCAGGGATTGGTGATTAATGCATATACATTATATTTATGCAGATTATATGCTTTAAAAATGCCTGTGATTAATAAGTTTGCAGCTGATATGAAAATTGATAGTGTTGTGGATAGTGAGTAAGATTGTCTAAGATGACAGCAAGGATATAGATCAGATGGAAAGTTGGGCAATTTATTGGCAGATAGAATTTAATCCCAACAAGCTGAAGTGATGCATACTGAGAAATCAAGATGGACAGTAAATGAACAGAGAGGCAGAGGGGTCTCTTGCACC
Source organism: Hemitrygon akajei (assembly GCF_048418815.1). Taxonomy (NCBI): domain Eukaryota; kingdom Metazoa; phylum Chordata; class Chondrichthyes; order Myliobatiformes; family Dasyatidae; genus Hemitrygon; species Hemitrygon akajei. The sequence continues at coordinate 47,982,853 of NC_133145.1, forward strand.
CAGTTCTCTAAAAGTCGCATCACAGGTTGTTAGGCAGTACTGAAACATACAGCTTACTAACATTCATAGGTCAGGTGAGATAATAATAGTTAAAAACTTACATAGAACATAGAATAGTACAGCACAATACAGGCCCTTCGGTCCACTATGTTGTGCCGACCCTCAAACCCTGCCTCCTATATAACCCCCCACCTTAAATTCCTTCATATACCTGCCTAGTAGTCTCTTAAACTTCACTAGTGTATCTGCCTCCACCACTGACTCAGGCAGTGCATTCCATGCACCAACCACTCTCTGACAGAAAAACCTTCCTCTAATATCCCCCTTGAACTTCCCTCCCTTTACCTTAAAGCCATGTCCTCTTGTACTGAGCAGTGGTGCCCTGGGGAAGAGGCGCTGGTCCATTCTATCTATTTCTCTTAATATCTTGCACACCTCTATCATGTCTCCTCTCATCCTCCTTCTCTCCAAAGAGTAAAGCCCTAGCTCCCTTTATCTCTGACCATAATCCATACTCTCTAAACCAGGCAGCATCCTGGTAAATTTCCTCTGTACCCTTTCCAATGCTTCCACATCCTTCCTATAGTGAGGCGACCAGAACTGGACACAGTACTCCAAGTGTGGCCTAACCAGAGTTTTATAGAGCTGCATCATTATATTGCAACTCTTAAACTCTATCCCTCGACTTATGAAAGCTACCACCCAATAAGCTTTCTTAACTACCCTATCTACCTGTGAGGCAACTTTCAGGGATCTATGGACATGTACCCCCAGATCCCACTGCTCCTCCACACTACCAAGTATCCTGCCATTTACTTTGTACTCTGCCTTGGAGTTTGTCCTTCCAAAGTGTACCACCTCACACTTCTCTGGGTTGAACTCCATCTGCCACTTCTCAGCCCACTTCTGCATCCTATCAATGCCTCTCTGCAATCTTCAACAATCCTCCACACTATCTACAACACCACCAACCTTTGTGTCGTCTGCAAACTTGCCAACCCACCCTTCTAGTCCCACATCCAAGTTGTTAATAAAAATCATGAAAAACAATTTTTTAATTAAAAACTTGTGTTGTGAAGATATGAATCTTTTAAGTAAAGCCACACTTGAAGTATGTGGTTACACTGGGGAGAGTGCTGACGAGATGGACTGGGATATTGTCCGTATTGGAGGACTTCTGATATTAGAATAGATTGGATAGGCTGGGCTTGCTTCCCTTGGTGCTTCTGGGACTATCTGATAAAGAAACAAAAGGTCGTGAGATCCGTCAGTAGGGCAAATAGTCAAAATACTTTGATCATGGTTGGGGTAGCAAAAGCAAGAAAGCATAAATTAAACTGACATACTGAACAGTAATGGATCTCATGCAGAGTAAAAGATAATTAACCCACCCTTGGTTTTATTGAAAGGATTTGTGCCTCAACAGTTTTCACAAAATATCCACACTTTACCAACGATGTATCCACACTTTACCAACGTATACAAATGTAGGATTTTTACAATATGTACAATTACAAGCTAAAAACATTCCGTGTGATAGTGTGTTTTAGTGCATCCTTCAACGGCGTCTGCTGCCCACATTCAGTGTAAATTTTCCAGCAACCCCAGTACTCGTTAGATGTTGACTCCTTATGCATAAAAGTTCAAAAGTTCTGTTTACAATTATGTACATCATGCAGATTAAAAGGTCAAATGAATTAAACTCCGAGAAATATGTGATTCTGCCAGTGACGACACAACGATCACTCTTCTTCCACATTAACCCCCCACAGTAAAATTTATGACCTATCATTGCACTTCCAAACAAGAACCTTTTCCTCACTGCAGGGATTATCCCAGAAACTTGGAATCTGAGCTGGAACAACTTCGTTGTTTAAACCATTCCTCCCAGCAGCAACCTTCCTTTCATCCCTCCCCTCCCTTTTCACAACATCACCAGCTGTCGCCCGAGAGGCCACCAGTACAGATCCACTCACTGTAATGCTGCAGAGAGCCGATCGAAAGGAGTGACAAGAAGCAGGAGGAAGAAAAAGACAGAAGTAGCCAGGACTCTGATGGTGGAATAAAAGCACAAAACGATGGAGAAACTCAGCAGTCGGTCTTTTTTCGAAAGAAAAAATGGTTAACATTCCAAACACCCTTTGAAGCATTTTCTGCTTTTACTTCAGATTTCCAACATCTTGCAGCTTTTTGATTTTCACTCCAATAGTGACGGCTAAGTCAGGAAAACTCAAGGGGAGCCGTTAAACTGGATTGGAATAGAGTGAATTGGTATTAATTGCTGGGGGGAGAAGGTGGTGGAGAGTGTTCAGTTCAAAGGAGAATGAGAAAGATGAATGTTAGGAAGGCTCAACATAAGTAACTACTGCAGGGGTGCTGTTGCTGGCTGCATCATGGTCTGGTACAGCAATTTTAATGCACAGGAATGCAAGAAAGCTACAGAGAGTAGTGGACAGCCGAATGCATCACTGGCACATTCCCCCCACCCCCATCATCAGCAATATCTACAGAAGACACTGCTTCAAGAAAGCAACGTCTATCATCAAAGATCCCCGCAGTCTGGAGTCTATTCTATAGCTCCACTGCCCTATGGGGTAGAGAATTGTTAAGATACACAACACCCTAAGAGAAGAAACTGCTGACCTGCACATAAAATGGGCGACACCCTAGGTTGTAGGTCACCTCACGAGGGGGAAAATGCACTCAGTATCCATCCTGTTAAACCCTTCAGAATCTGACGTATTTCAGAGATCAACCCTCATTATTTGACGGCGAGATGAGCAAAAACCGAAACCTGCTTAAACCTTCTCTGCGTTGCCTCCAATGTAAATCCATTCTTCCCTAACATCCAAACTAAACACAGTTATCCAGAGGCCTAGGATTCTCCCTAAAAGAAATGAGTGGGGCGTGAGAAGGACTGGTGTAGTGGGGCTTGAGGTGTTTCAAACCTAACAGCTATTGAATGAAAAGGGATTGGATTTGACAAAGATAAGATATAGAATGCAGAATACAACAGGTATTTATACAGTGGGAAGCCAGTAACAGAAGTTACTGATACCAAGGGGACTTCAACCACGTCCACTAACCGAGTACAAAAAGCAGCAGCGGGTCGCTAAGGCGAAAATGAGCTTTGACCCTTTTGACAAACGCAGTCGGCGTTTGGGGTTGATTAGCAAGAGCAAATTAAAGGAAGACAGGGGCAAGTGCAGCAGCTGTTGTCTGAATGGTCAGAGTCAGAGAGGTGATTTTGAGTCTTTAGCTCTTTGGGGCTTCCACGAAGAGAGGCTTCAGTCAGAGAAAGTGAAGGAAAGAAAACCTCAAGTTTAAAAAAAAAATTCTCTTCTTTATATCTGCTCAGCAAGGACAGTAAGGATGACAGGCAGGATAGTGACAGGTTCCTCTTGCAGGAGTAGGCAGGGAGACCTCCAGCGTTAAAGAGATGGAGCTCGAACTGGATGAATTCTGGATCATTTGGAAGGCTGAGGGGCTGATAATAAGACATACACAGAGATAGTTATACCCAAGGTGTAGGACACAGGAAACTGGGTGACAGTCAGGAGGGAAAAGGGGTTAAGGAGCTAGTGCAGAGTACCCCTATGGCCATTTTCCTCAACAAAGGTATATCACTTTGGATACTGTTGGGGGGGTGACCTAACAGAGGAAAGTCACAGTGCTTGGGTTTCTGGCACTGACTCTGCCTCTGTGACTCAGAAGGGAAGGGGGAAGAAGAGGCACTCTGTGGTAATGGGGGATTTGTTAGTTAGGGGGAATGGACAGGAGGTTCCGTGGGCAAGAACAAGATTCCCAGATAGTATGTCAGATCCTGGGTGCCAGGGTCTGTGATGTCACAGACTGAGTCCTCAGCATTCTTATGTGGGAGGGTGAACAGCCAGAGGTAGGTACCAATGAAGTGCGCAGGACAAGTGACAAGGTTCTGTATGGGGAGTTCAGGGAGTTAGGTGCTAAGTTAAAAGGCAGGACCTCCAGGGTTGTGATCTCAGGACTGCTTATCATGCCACGTGCTAGTAAGGCCAGAACTAGGAAGATTATATAGTTTTTAATACGTAGCTAAGGAGTTGGTGTAGGAGGGAGAGCATAAGATTTTTGTATCAGTGGGCTCCCTTCCAGGGAAGGTGGGAACTGGAAGAGAGACAAATATCCCAGCAGGAAGATTTGTTAATCAGAATCAGAATCAGAATCAGACTTTAATTGCCAAGTACCTATGCACATACAAGGAATTTACTTCCGGCAGATGTTGTCTCTCTGCTCATAACAATAATAATGATAAATATAAATGAAAATATAGATTATACATACAGGTAGTGCAATCCAAGTAATAGTTAGCCGACAGTTAACTGTTCAGCAAAGTGACCGCAGTAGGGAAAAAACTTCTCCAATGCCTATTAGTCTTAGTCTGGAGGGATCTGAAGCGCCTACCAGACGGAAGCAGATCAAACAGTCCGTGCGCAGGATGGGAGGAGTCCTTTATGATGTTCCCCGCCCTCTTCTTCAACCTGGAAGAGTACAGGTCCACAATAGAGGGCAGGGAGGCTCCAATAATGCTGCTCAGTGGGGTTTAAACTGGCGTTTCAGGGGGATGGGAACAAGAGTGCCAGAACAGTGAGTGGAGAGGTTGTGGAGGCAGATGTTGGTAAGATCTCAGACAAAGTAAGGAATCAAAAGGTTGAGCTGGTGTGAAAAGTGTCCTGAGCTGCCTATACTTCAATGCAAGAAATATCGTAGGAAAGCGGATAATAGTGCTGAAGATGAAACAGCTCGTTTGCAAACAGAGGCAATGTGTAGTGAGGAGAGGCAGTTGATAGGGCAAAGTTACAGTCAACAGGATGAGTTGCAACGTAAAAGGCAGACAGAATCGAAAAGGGTGAACACAGGACTGAAGGTGCCGTATCAGAATGTACGCACTATACGGAATAAGGCATACAGTTGCAGATTAGCAGGTGTGATGTTGTCGGCATCACTGAATCATGCCTGAAAGAAGATTATAGCTGGGAGCTTAATGTCCAAGGATACACATTGTATTGAAAGGACGGGCAGGAAGGCAGAGAGGGCGGCATTGCTCTGTTGGTAAAAAATGAAATCAAATCTTTAGAAAGGGGTGACATAGGGTCAGAAGATGTTGAATCATTGTGTATCGAGCTAAAGAACTGCAAGGGTAAAAATACTCTAATGGGAGTTGTATACACACCCCCAAACAGTAGTAAGGATGTGTTCTATAAGTTACAACAGGAGATAGAAAATGCACGGCAAAAGGACAATGTTACAATAGTCATGGGGGACTTCAATATGCAGGGAGATTGGGAAAATCAGGTTGGTGCTGGATTCCAGGAGGGGGAGTTTCTAAAGTGCCTACAAGGTGGCTTTTTAGAGCAGCTCATGGTTCAGCCCATTAGAGGATCAGTTATTTTGGATTGGGTGTTGTGGAATGGAGTGGAATTGATTAGAGAGCTGAAGTTAAAAGAACCCTTAGGGGAAAGTGATCATAATATGATCAAATTCACTCTGAAGTTTGAGAAGGGGAAGCTAGAGTCACATATATCAGTATTATAGTGGAGTAAAGGGAATTACAGAGGCAGGAGATTATTAAGGATGAAGTTTCAGTGTATTTGGAAGTACATGATAAAGGGGGCCATAGCCAGCATGGTTTTCTCAAGGGAAAATCTTGCCTGACAAATCTGCTGGAATTCTTTGAAGAAATAACAAGCAGGATAGTCAAAGGAGAATTAACTGATGTCATGTGCTTGGATTTTCAGAAGGCCTTTGACAAGCTGCCACACGAGGTTGCTTAACAAGCTATGAGCCCATGGTATTACAGGAAAGATTCTAGCATGGATAAAACAGTGGCTGTTTGCAGGAGGCAAAGAGTGGGAATAAAGGGAGCCTTTTCTGCTAGGCTGCCAGTGACTAGTGATGTTCCACAGGGGTCTGTGTTGGGACTGATTCTTCTTACGTCAATGATTTGGATGATGGAATTGATGGTTTTGCTGCAAAGATTGCAGATGATATGAAGGTAGGTGGAGGAGCAGGTAGTTTTGAGGAAGTAGAGAGGCTACAGAAGGACTTAAACAGATTAGGAGAGTGGGCAAGAAAGTGGCAAATGGAATACAGTGTTGTGAAGTATATGGTCATGCACTTTGGTAGAAGAAATGAAAGAGTTAACTATTTTCTAAATGGAGAAAATACAAAAAACAGAGGTGCAAAGGGACTTTGTTAATTAACAGGTTGAGTCTGTGGTGAGGAAGGCAAATGCGATGTTAGCATTCATTTCAAGAGGACTAGAATATAAAAGCAAGGATGTAATGCTGAGGCTTCTTAAAGCACTGGAGAGGCCTCACTTGGAGTATTGTGAGCAGTTTTGGGCCTCTTAGAGAGGATGTGCTGAAACTAGAGACGGTTCAAATGAGGTTCACAAAAATGATTCAAGGATTGAATAGCTTGTCATATGAAGACTGGGCCTGGACTCACTAGATTTCGGAAGAATGAGGGGTGACCTCATTGAATCCTATCAAATGGTGAACGGCTTTGACAGAGTGGATGTGGAGAGGATGTTTCCTACAGTGGAAGGATCTAAGACCAGAGGACACAGCCTCAGAGCAGAGGGGCGTCCTTTTAGAATGGAGAATAGGAGGAATTTCTTTAGCCAGGTAGATGTGACTCTGTGGAGTTCTTTGCCACAGGCAGCTGTGTAGTCAAAGTTTTTATTTATTTTTAAGGCAGTGGTTGATAAATTCCTGATTGGTTAGGGCATGAAGGGATATGGGGAGAAGGCAGGAGATTGGCACTGAAGGGAGAATTGGATCAGCCATGTTGAAATGGCAGACTCAATGGGACAAATGGCCTAATTTTGCTCTTACATCTTATGGTCAAATAATCCTTATTGATTTGGTTTACTATCGTCACATTACCGAGATACAATGAAAATCTTGCCTTATATACTGTTCAGACGGGGCAAATCTTTACACAGTGAATTGAGTTAGAATGAAGTCAAACAATAACGTTGCAGAGTAAAGTGTAAAGACTTGGCGCTTTACTGATGCAGCGAGAAATATTGACAGAGTCCATGAAGGTTAAGCTGGTTCCTGTGATGTGCTGAGCTGTACCTCCAACACTATGCAGTTTCTTACTGTCATGTGCGGGGTAGTGGCCGTACCGAGCCACTATGCATCCAGATAGAATGGTGCATTAGTGCAATCAGTAAGGGTTGATAGGGACTTGACAAATTTCTTCAGCCACGTGAAGAGGCAGAAGCACCGGGGAGCTTTCTTGGCCGTGACATCATTGTGGTTTATGGTCAAATTCTAAGAAAAATTAATTTTTGTTGAATCCAGGCCCTAGAATTGTATTAACAGGGTCTCAGGAGAAGTTTAGCTGTGAAAACCAAGCTAGGTTTATGATGGCCTGTGGCGTGTTTGTAACTTCCCACATTTACTTGCTCTGTGAAGCCCAGGTGCCAGTTAAATCAGTTTGAGGCCCCAAGCTCAGAGGTTATCAACTTTACAAAGACCGGAGCAAGAAGATGAATGATAAGATAAATGAACGCGGTGCTTGACCCTTCCTTGTGTAGTAAAGATAGGATTCTGCCTATAAGTCTCTAGAATGGGAACACAGAACAGAAGTGCACAGCATCCAAAAGTGCTCATCCCCCGCCTGCAAATATGTGCAACACACACAAAATGCTGGCGGTACACAGCAGGCCAGGCAGCATCTATAGGAAGAAGCACTGTCGACGTTTCGGGCCGAGACCCTTCGTGCTTGAACCTCCAGCATCTGCGGATTTCCTCGTGTCTGCAAATACGTGGCTGAGTCTGCAGCTCCTGTACCAGAATTCTTTGGCCAACTCAAAACATAAAGTCGCAGTGGGTACTGCCAGTGGAGCTCGAGCAAACCTGACCCCTGGTGCTGGAGTTTGCACGCTCTTCCTGTGACGACTTAGGGTTTCCTACGTCCCAAGGGTTTGCACGCTCAGTCACTGATTGTGCATCAAGTGGATAGACGGCAAGTGGTATTACTGAGAGTATGCAGTGAATAGTTTACGGGGAAATTTTGCTTGGTGAGCTAGCATGAAGTCAGTGGACTGAATGGTCTCTGTATGATAAGGAACTATGGAAAATGTAGTTAGTGATTTCCTAGGAGTAAGTGTCTATAACATATTAGGATAATGTACAAATTCTAACAGCAAGAGTTGATTATTATACTGGACAACCATTTTGCTTCCTGAATACTTTTGGGTGAGTCTTGTAGATTTTGGGCTGCTGATTTTGAGTAGGCTATATTTGTTATTTCCATTTGTAATTCAAGTCAGAATAACTGAGGCCAAGATAATAGGAGGCTTCTTTGCTGATCCCCAAATCAAACAGGTCATCAATGACAGGCAATTCAAAGAACTTCCAGTGGGACCGGAGGAAAATCGCAGGCAAGGCATTTAAGGATGTTGCTGAAAATTTTCTTGTTACCTACAGAGCGCCAAACTACGTGCAGCTGGTTGACAACGTGCTTCAAACACACAAAACCATCAAGTGCAACATGTCACTAACGATTAACTTTCTGCATTCCCATTTGGACTCCTCTGCAAATCTTCGTGCTGTCAGTGACAAGCAACGTGAAAGGCTTCACCAGGACATCGCAGTCATGGAGAAACAGTATCAGGGCATCTGAAATCCATAAGGGCTGGCTGATTATTGTTGGACTCTTAAGTGAAAAGCTTTGGACGCTGAGTACAAACAAAAGTCATCAACAAAAGAGTTCAGCTTAGTTAAACTACTGCAAAATATCAGCACCATTCTGCAATTAAACGCATTATATTCAATAAAAGTTAGTTTCTCCGAATTCCTTCGTGATACAAGTAGTGTGAAATTATATTTGTGTTCAGCTTCAAGCAGTTTATCATAAACAAAAAAAAGCAACACTTACAAAAAAAATCTGTTGTCCGGAGATATTATGTCAAAATTCTACCAATCATTAGAATTTCAGGGAGTTACTGCCCCTCCCAGAATTTCACTTGTTCACCTGCTCTTAGCTCTCCTATTGGTTATGGATTATTGTCAGATGTGCCTTGCTACAGAAAAAGCTTGTCGTGCATACTATTTATACAGACCAAATTATTACACAGTGCATTGAGCTAGAATAAGGTAAACCAATAATAAGTGTAAAAGCTACTGAAAATGCAGTACAGGTAAACAACAAAGTGCAGTTACTAGGATACAAAAAATGTTGGCACAAAATCGCAAGCAGAAAACAAAAGAGCACAACCTTTTCTTTCCCTCAGATAATTACAATAGCATTTACAGAGATCACGGATGTCGTTATGTCCAGGAACTCGCCAACCAGTCTGGCCAACCCTAACCTCAGCCGTATCCTGTTGTTACTAGTCTCCACTGTAAATAGCTATAGTGTTGCCTGAAGTTTTACTAACGTGAGGCAAGAAATGAGCACTGCAAAAAAAAAGCTATTTCTAATTGCCTTTAAAGAAGAAAGCACAACTGTCAGTTCTGTGTGTGCTTTAACACTTGTCACATATTCTACGAGAGTACAATTGAAGTCCTTGATTAAATTCATTTTGCATGGGCCAAGAGGCCTCCTTCCCTGTCACAAAGGAATACAACAAATGACACCAGTGAACATTAAGCGAGATATACAATGCAAATCAGGGCACAAAATACAAAAAAATCTTTGACAAAATAACTGAAGCCTACAAATGTGCCACAAATTGTTCTGTGAATAGTATTCGGCAGCTACTGCTGTCCATTCTGCCATCACCAATACTTTGCCACCTTCGTTAAATTCATTCTAAGCAACAAAACTCAGTTTTCATGCCAGCCTCAGAATAGCAAACACTCTAACCATGTGACATACTAAATTCATGCCCATCTCCTCCACGTTATATAGTTTTATTTATATGTAGATGAACAGACAAATTGGCTGTTACATTTCCAGACATCCCACCCTGCAAAAACTCATTTCAGGGAGGGAGCACCCCCACCCCCCGCAACCCCATATCCCACCCCCACCGGTCGACCTCCAGGGGTGTATGTAATACTTTGATTAGTGATTTTGTCTAATCTGTAAACCAAGTTGGGTACATGCAGAAAATGTGACATTAAAATATGTACTTATATTTTAATGGAGTCTTTTTTTATACTATTACAACTTTAAGCAAGTCTACAGGGAGTTTGGCCTCATCACGTAGGGCATCAATAGAGTAGCTCCTTAGCAGCTAGCTGGCTAGTTTAAATAACGTTAGCTATGCTAATGAACAAATGACACCTGTTAAACTCACCTCAACATGTCTTTTACAGTCATTTAACCCACCACGGGCAATAGAAAAGTCACTGTTGCAACAGTGCAGCGAGCAACACTGTCATTATTTTGACCCCTATTAGGCAGGGGTACACTTTAGTGTAGTCTGGGGTGAAGTACGTTTTATATTTTCTTTTTATGGAACACTCTGCCATAGGGCTGCAGGACACTAAACTGAACTGATGGACAATGAAAGGAAGAGAGAGGTCGACTGTGATAGGTTTACTTAGCACGAAAAGAGACCAATCACGATGCTCCCTGTTGCTCTCGCTCTTCCGGAAAAAAAAATCTAAAACAAAAAAATCGATTTCCAGGACATTGTATATAATTTGCAGGCGTCAGGGAGCCGCTATCAATTTGCGGGAGACTTCCGGGAGAGGTGGGACGTCCGCATTTCATTTCCCAAAACGACACTAACTAGATCCCCCATTCCAACTCTTGCCTTTCTTTGAATTTATTTTTACTGCACGTGTCAATCAAGCTCAACTTTCCCCTCCATGGATGCTGCCTGACCTGCTGAGCTCCTCCAGTATTCTGTGAGCATTGCTCAAAAATTCCAGCCTCTGCAGAATCTCTTGCATCAGGTCAATCTTTCCACACCAGGCAGAGAGCAGGCATTTGGTTATGATGAGGAAGTTCAGGCCAAATGTGCAGCTTACAGACTAACAATGCAGTGCAGAATTCAGACGAAGCACCCTTACCGGAGTAGTTAGAATGAGGAATTCACATCATAAATGAACAGCTGCGATAGACCACCACTGTGAGCAGGGGGAAGTTAAATAAGCTCTGAAGAGAAAGGAGCCGAAGGTTTTTATAATTAGGTTAGCTGAAGAGGGATGGAAAGAGATACAAGATGGAGCATGAATACCAAGAGTCAACAGCTGAATGGACCACTACCATTCTGAAAATAGCATAAAGGGTACCAACAACCTTCATGGGAGAAATGTCTCAAGACCTGAAACTATATCTGATGTGGTGCCTTCGGGGTGCAGTCCTGAGGGCGTCATCGACTGAAGTGTTGAGGGAGATCAAGTCATCGAGACAGCAAGCAGGCAGAAGAAGCAGCTGTTGAAAGAAGGCCTCTGCGTGCTCTCTCTCTCGATTATCGCTAGATCATGGTCTCCGGGGGCTTGCTATAGCTTGCACGGTAGGTTGTGGGAGATGGTGGTTTTGCTGGTGCAAATATGGGAAGGGAGTGGGGGAGGGGTGCTCTGGGGGGGGGGGGGGCCTCTAACATTATTTATTTATTTTTAATTTATTGAGAAACAGTGTGGAGTAGGCCCTTCCAGCCCTTCAAACCAAACTACCCAGCATTCCCCAGGAATTAACCCACAGGACAATTTACAAGACCAATTAACCTACCAACTGGTACATCTTTGGACAATGGGAGGAAACCAGAGCACCCAGATGAAACCGGGCGGTCTCGGGGAGAACGTACAAATTCCTTACAGGCAGAGGTAGGATACCGTTCCACTATTCACTCTGTTTTTTTCCCCCTGTTCTGTGGATATCTGTGAAGACTAAGGAATTCATGTTGCGTACTGCAGACAAACTCTAATATTAATTTGAACGACTGAACCTCAATCATGTAAATGCTACTCCCACAAAGCAAGTTTGGAACTGAATCAAGTGCAGGGAAATGGCTGGAAATTATATAAATTTAAACCTTCAGATAAATAGGCTACAATACCTCAAAAGTTATTATATATGAAAGTTATGATAGATATGGAAATGTGCATCGCTATTTGGTGTAAAGCTTTTACCTTGGATGAGGAAAGTGTTTACACGCCTATTGAGTGTATAACATTAGATAAATGGATAAACATTAGATAAATGCCCAACTCCTTATTGCGCTGCTGCCCGTAAGGGGTTTGTATGTTCTCCCTGTGACCGCGTAGGCTTCCTCTGGGTGCTCTGCTTTCCTCCCACGTTCCAAAGACGTACCAGTTGGTAGGATAACTGATCACTGTAAATTGTCCCATGATTAGGCTAGGGTTAAATTGGTGGAAAGCTGGATGGCGTCGCTTGAGATGCGGCCTTTTCTGCGCCGCATCTCAATAAATAAAGTACTAAATATGGCAGAGGACATAAATGTCCAAGTGAATGTGAGAAATCAAAAACAGGAAACACAATACTGATAATTAGGGAAGAACAACAGTGCAACATAAACTCAGCACTCAAGAAACTAATCCCATTGTCCCTAGGAAGATTAACTCAGGCACACTTCTAATTGTGCAAACACTGCCAAATACACTCAGAGATTGGCTTGGCAATGGGACTTGTTTAATTGAGATTGGCTTTAAATTAACCTCACTCAATGTGGCAATAACTGATGCGGTCTAAAATTGTAATTAACAATTAAGTGTTCATTAATGGTGTTTTCCAAAAATACATCATTTTGCCCAAGCTCAATTATGGCTCACTATTCAAATTGCAAGATGGCTTGGATTTTATCCACTAATAGTCAGACATGGCTAGAAGCAGCCCTGGGGCCCTATGGAGGACTGTATTGGCTCCCTTCCTGTTTACCCTGTACACCTCAGACTTTAGATACAACACTGAGTCATGTCATTTACAGAAATTCTCTGATGACTCAGCAATAGTTGGGTGTAGGAAGGGCTGACAGGAGGATGAATACAGGGAGGACTTTGTCAAATGGTGCAAGCTGAATCATCTGCAACTCAACATCAGTAAGACAAAGGAGATGGTGATGGACTTTAGGAAGACTGAGCCTGCACTGCTCCCTGTTACTATTGATGGTGAGGTCGTGGATGTGGTGAGGACCTACAAGTACCTGGGGGTGACAGACTTGAGTGGAGGACCAACACAGAGGTACAAAAAGGGGCAGAGTCGCCCCTACTTCCTGAGGAGACTGAGGTCCTTTGAAGCATGTAGGCCTCTCTTTCACGTGGTCTACCAGTCTGTTGTCACCAGTACAATCTTCTGTCAATCTTAGATGAGGAAAGTGTTTACACATAGGCACATACATACAGTCAAAAATAAACATTAGATAAATGTTTATACGTGGAGTTCAGTTGTACTGCACAACTCATTATCCCGCCGCTGCCTGTAAGGAGTTTGTACGTTCTCCCTGTGACCGCGTGGGCTTCCTCTGGGTGCTTTGGTTTTCTCCCACAGTCTAAAGACGGTAATTAGGTCACTGTAAATTGTCCCATGATTAGGCTAGGGTTAAATCGGGGGATTGCTGGGCGGCGTGGTGTGCTGGGGTAATGACTTCAACACGGGTGGCCCTGTTATAGGAGTCAAACTGGACACACTGGAGGCTGAGGCGGAACAAAGGACTTTTCAGAAAATCCTAGCGATTCTGGACAATGTTTCTCACGCTGTGCCTGCAACCTTGGCTGAACAGAGGAGCACTTTTGCTAATAGAGTGCTATATGAGGTCATTCATACCCTCGGCCATTAGGCTCTACAATGAGTCAACCTATAGCCAGGGAAGTGGTGATCCTCTCCTGTCAGAGTGATTGAGGTAATTTACTTTTTATTCTTTCTTATTTCTCTTCTAATATTTGCATATTTGAATATTTGTGCATTTGTTAATTACTGTGACACTGTAATTTCCTTTGGCATCAATAAAGTACCTATCTAATATTGAGTAAATGTTTGAATCACATTCAAATGTTTGGACAACAAGTTGGTCCACGACTTTAGATTGTATTAAAACTTGATGAATTGGGAACTGGTAGTTATTTGATTCATTCAATAGCTAAACATATTAATTTCAATGTCACATGCTAATGCCAAAGTAGCTCACTGAGCTGACCCAGGCAACGACCACACCCAGACCTAAATCCTTAACACAGAATATAATAATGGTTTTAAAAATTCATCGCTTGCCTATATTTATCAGAAAAGTTACTGACCATACCACAGCAGCCAAAGAGTTGGCCGTGGGGCAGAGAGGCATAGTCTATATAATGCAATCGCCCAGTTGGTTTACTCAGAAAGCAGGATTTACTTCGAGTTATGGAGTCATACGGATTGAAAAACAAGCCCTTTGGCCTGACAAATTCACGGTGACCGAGATGCATTTGGGCCGGCTCCCTCGACATCTGTGCTATTTCTGGAGCAGTCTAAATGCTATAACTGTACCCACCTCTACCATCTCCTCGGATGGCTTGTTCAAATTTACCCATCAACCTCTCAGTAAAAAAAATTGTTTCTCTTTTACACACCCCTACCGTTGCAAGTAGCCTTGACTAACCCTATCTTTATCCCTCATAATTTTATATGGTCACGATTCAGCCTCCTGCGCTCCTCTAGGAATAACCACAGTCTATCTGATTGTTCCAGGTAACTTCCTGTTGAATCTCTTGTCTACTATTTCTAGCTTCGCCACATCCTTTCTATAGTGTGATGACCAAAGCAATACACACAAGCACACACATTGAAACATTGTAGCCCTAAGAGCCAAAGATACGGGAGCCAAGTATTCAAAGGTCAACTGAAAGGGTAGCCAATCAGGATTGAGACAAGCAAACGGGGCCAATACAAACACGAGCACTCCCAGAGAGAATCACCAACAACTGCGCAGTGAGGATGTCACCTTGACCGGCGAAGAAATGTCTGCAAGGCCCAGCAAACACTGCAACATCAGACTATACACAGTATGATTAAGTTAGGGTAAATCGGATTTGTTGGGGGCTGCTGGGGTGGTGTGACCGGGAGGGCCAAAAGAGCCTACTCCCTGTTGTACTGTTAAATAAAATAAAACTTATATTAATCAGGATAAGGAAGCATAATGCCTTACAACACATTCCAGATTCTGATGAGGTGACCCAAAACATCTTTTGAAGCAATGGCACATGTACAAGCAGCAGAATCTGAAAGAATTCAATACAACATTAAAAAAAATGCCACTCTAGCACCGTTTCGTTTCCATCGTCACATAAAAATGCTGCAAAATGTAAACCATTTTACCATGATTAGTAAACCATCTACAAGTGGATGCCTTGGTAGAATACCCACTTTAGAAGTTTTCTTTTGCATTTTTAAAAAAAAAGTATTATGAACTTGGTTTACTAAGTTAAAAAACAATGACAGATTCAGGGAGGTCTCAATAAAAATAATCTAATTGTTGAATAGCTAATGATTTAAGAATAACGTACCAATTAATTAAACCAGAGGGCTTAATTAATAGCCTATTATTTAAAGGTTTATGCTCTTTAAGTTTGCAATAGCTACAAAATTATTAATTTTTAAGACAAATCAGGATGTGAATATAAATACAAAAGATTCTGCAGATGCACCACACACAAAATGCCAGAGGAACTCAGCAGGTCAGGTAACATCTATGGTTAAAATAAACAGTTGACGTTTCAGGCTGACATCCTTTATGCTCAGGATGTGAATATTGACGTGTGCTGCAGCAACACCAGTATTATATCTTCTGAGCAACAACCACTTCAAATTATCTGATATTAAGACTATTTTTTTCCCCATTGGCAACTTAAGTACAATTTCTTAAAATCTTACGGGTAATATGCGGTCCTATCTGAAATCTTCCTTATGAAATGCGTGGGTTTCCTTCCAGTCCTTCGGCTTCCTCCCAGAGCCCAAAGACGTACTGGGGCGGTTGATTGGTCATTGTAAATTGTCCGGTGATTAGGTAAGGGGTTAATTGGCTTTGTTGGGGATCGCTGGGGCGGTAGGGCTCAAAGAGCTGTACAGGCTCACTCTGCACTGTATCACTACATAAGTAACTACAAACTATAAAGTGAGTTTTTAAAAAAGCAGTAATTAATATATTTGCAAAAATATTCAAAGCAAACATGAACTTGCAAATGGCTCTGAAAGCGGAGTGACGTATAAACAAGCTGTTATGAATCGAAAGGAAATGCATGATGCAGCCCAACCTGAGCAGGCAGCTCTCCGCAGCAGATGACTTGTCAGTGGTAATTTCAATGTCTAAGAATGTTCAAAGAGGGCCAGTGGTAATAATAACAGATGCCTCTCACATAACTTGCAAATTTGTGGAATTGCAACACTTGCATAAGGAGGAAAGCTTGTGTCAGAACCTTCCAGTAACTCTCGGTGAGTAGGTGATCCTAAACCTTGCACGAGCTTTGTTTATAAAGGACAGATTATAGGTGGATCAACAATGGATCAGAATCTCACAGGTGGAAACAAATGAGCTTTACCAAAGATATTATCATCTTCCTCTTTCTTCTGAGTTAAAAACCATATCTGATAAATGAAAGAAGAAACTGTATCCATACCATCTGTTGGTTGTACACTTAGTGGGGTGTCAGCTCTTACTGGAAAAAGTCTTGTGAAATTAAAAATGCTTCAAAGTGCTTGGATTCCTCTTCATGAACTGAGCCAATGCTGGAAAATACACTCAGTAGAAAGCTCAGAAAATATTGTTTCCTACTTAGAGGTCTTGCTGATTTTAGCAAGGCATCAAGTTTCCGGCTTGGGCAAATTCAAGCTTGTCTTAAAGGG
Organism: Hemitrygon akajei; assembly: GCF_048418815.1. Taxonomy (NCBI): domain Eukaryota; kingdom Metazoa; phylum Chordata; class Chondrichthyes; order Myliobatiformes; family Dasyatidae; genus Hemitrygon; species Hemitrygon akajei. Next base: position 47,999,632 of record NC_133145.1, read on the forward strand.
ACATTGTCATTACAGTCGAGTGTTCAATAACTTCATGTAATGAGAAGAGCATGATTTATGTTATTGCCTGACAATCATCTTGAGACAAAACACAAGAAAACAGAAAACAAAACTAAGTACGGTGAATCTTTTGGAGCAAGAAATATTTTGTTAGTCATGGACTTATAAAAAAAGATGCAGCAAAGAAACAGGCCCTTCAGCCCATCTAGTCCATACCAAACCATTTAAACTGCTTACTCCCATTGATCTGCATTGGGACCAAAACCCTCCATACCCCTACCACCAATGTACCCATCCAAATTTCTCTTAAGTATTGAAATCAAGCTTGCATGCACCACTTCTGCTGGCAGCTCATTCACCACTCTCACAACCCTCAGAGTGAAGAAGTTTCCCCTCATGTTCCCCTTAAAATTTTCACCTTTCACCCTCAACCCATGACCTCTGGTAATAGTCCTGCCCACCCTCAGTAGAAAAAGGCTGCTTGAATTTACCCTATTTATACCCCTCATAATTTTGTATACTCTATCAAATCTCCTACGTTCCAGGGAATAAAGTCCTAACCTATTCAATCTTTCTTTATAACTGAGGTCCTCCAGATCTGGCAAGATCCTTGTAATTCTTCTCTGTACTCTGTTCTGCATCATTTAATACATAAAGGCCATTTTTAAGTGAAGGCAGGTCTTAACGTACAACAATAACAATCTTGAGGATCTACAAAATTGAAACACCAACTATATAATAACGCTCATTTTTGCATATCAATCTTTTTTTTTACATTTTTTTTTCAAATTCTGTTGTACGGTGGACTTTGGTTAACTGGGCCAACGGTTAATTGGAGCAGCTGCTTAATTGGGACAACACTTTAAGAACAAAAACTAATTAAGAAAATAGACAGAGTTCCCTTTGTTTATTTGGGACACTATGCCACTTAACTGGGATGGGAGACTGCTGCAAACAGTTTCTAAATAGCCTCAGGCACGTGCACTTGTGTGGCCGTTAGACTTATAGCGAACAGTTTTTAAGTAAAGTCAGTTGTCTGTGCTCGTGTTCAAAAAGCAGTGACTTTTGTCACTGATAGTTGGCAAGAAACAAGCAGTAAGGCAATTCAGAACTCTTTTAGCTTCCTGCAGTTTCAGGCATTCAGGCCTGGAGATGCCAGAGACAGCTGGGAGTGAGAACGACCACTAATTCAAGCTTGGAATTACAAACAATTTGAAGGTGTTGACAATAATGTTAAATTATACAATGAAAATGAAGATCTGAATGATGGTTGCATTGTACGAAAGTAGTCAATTATCTTCACTGAGGTCTGTGCTGATTTTGTTCATTTACAGTTAATCAAAAGAATGTGCCAGTGTACACTGATGGATTCCTCTGTTGATAACTATTAGGAACTAATGCACACTTTTATAGTACTGTAGTCGTTTTAATTGTGTTCTAATTTCATCTTAAGTACATAAGTTGTTACCCATTTTAGAATATTTTCATGAAACTACAGTTAATTGGGACAGCTGCTTAATTGGGCCAAAACGTACAAGTTCCAATCTGTCCCAATTAACCAGAATCCCTTGTATTTCTTTATTTTTCCTCTAAGTGCCTGCAAAGAAAAAATTCAAAGTAGTATATGGTGACATGTATGTTATTTGATAATAAATTTTCTTTGACTATTTAAAAAATATGAACACAATATTAACTGATGATTGATACGAATTTTCCCCCCACTGAGGTTTCCTGAGACGACAACTAGAGGTCATGGGTTTAGGGTGAAAGGTGAATTGTTTAGGGGTAAGATGAGGGGCAACTTCTTCGCTCAGAGACTGGTGAGAGTGTGGAACAGGCTGTCAGTACAAGTGGCGGATGAAGGTTCAATTTCAACACTAAAGAGAAATTTGGATAGGTACGTAGATGGGAGGGGTATATAGGGCTATAGTCCAGGTGAAGTTCATTGGGCCGAGGCAGAGTAATAGTTCAGAAAGGACCAGATGGACTGAAGGGCCTGTTTCTGAGCCGCAGTGTTCTAAGCAGAGTGGTGGGGAAGCAGAGCCAACAGAATACATCTTCAACAATCTCTCAACATTGTGCCTCAGGAACACTTCTAATTTCCAAAACAGCAAACAAGTGATCAGAGTTTTTGTTATGATTACTGTAATTCACATTTCAAGAATGACTCTGTAAATATTCAATTCCACATTCAACTTGCAAGCACAATCACATTTCTCTCTTCACTAATACAGAGGAATAACAAGTTGGTGTAAGGAACTCTGGGACATCAAGTTAAGAGACCAACGATCCATGAAGCATGCTTCAACTCAAACTGCACAGCAGGCAAACAAATTCAAACTCCAGAACTTGCTTCTCATTTCATTTTTCAATCTTTTTATTGATTTTCAAATGAAGAATATACAAATCAGAGGAGGAGTTTAGCAAACTGATGATATAAAAGACATATAAACAGCAATAAAAAAACCAGAAAATATATAGTCGAAATCAGATAGGTAAAATATTACGCTGTTATATATACAATGGTCAAAAAAAACTACGACTCCTCATAGCAATCATAAAAAAAATTGGAAATTTTATTTGATAAAGGAAAAAAACCCACTAACTAACTAAGACGAAAGAAAAGAGAAAGAAAAAAGAAAGAAAAAGAAAGATTGGGCAGTCCAATTGAGGATAAAATTCAAAAAAGAGAGAGAGGAAAAAAAAATCCTTCCAGTCATCTCCGAACCTTCACGGATAAGGATTTTCCGAAAAAGAGTAAAGAAAAATAAATAAATAAAAAATAAATTAAATCATGTGAAAAATATTGAATAAAGGGTCGCCAGACTTGTTCAAAATTAAAGGATGTATCAAATGTCTGGCTTCTAATTTTCTCCAAGCTTAGACAGGACACAATGGAGGAGAGCCAATAAAAAACAGTAGGTGGGTTAGATTCTTTCCAGTGTAGCAAAATAGCTCTCCTAGCCAGTAAAGTTGAAAAGGCTATCATACGTTGAGCAGAAGCATACACTTTGCTTGCTTCCTCTGGAATAATCCCAAAAATTGCTGTAAGTGAATTAGGTTGAACATTCACATCTATAACTTTAGATAATATTCCAAACACATCTCTCCAAAAATTGTTTAAGCTTACACATGACCAAAACATATGAGTTAGAGTAGCCACTTCTGCGTTACATCTGTCACAAATAGGGCTTATATTAGGAAAAATATGCGCCAATTTATCTTTGGACATATAAGCCCTATGTACTATCTTGAACTGAATTAAGATATGGCATGCGCAGATAGATGTATTATTGACTAGATAATAAATTTTACTCCATTGATTGTCTGAAAGTGAGTGTTGAAGTTCTACTTCCCAGATGCGTTGAACCCTATCATTAGGCGACATGCGAGCATTCATTAACTGTTTATAAATGATAGCTATTAATCATTTTTGGAAAGGTTTAAGCTGAAAAATAGCATAAGCCAAATTTAAAGAGCAGGCCAAGGGGTAATTCGGTAAAAAAATCACGTAAAAAATTCCTAACCTGTAAATATCTGAAAAAATGTGTATTAGAGATATCACATTTATCCATTAACTGTGAAAAGGACATTAAACAGTCCTGTAAAAACAAATCTAAAAAAAATCTAAAAAAGATTCCAAAAAAAGGAAAGGACCCACTGGAATGTGTATCCTATAGACCTATTTCTTTATTGAATGTAGATTTTAAAATCCTAAGATTCTAGCAAATAGTCTTGAGGATACCTTGCCTATTGTTATCTCAAATGATCAAACAGGATTTATAAAAAATAGGTACTCACATTTTAATATTTAAAGATTGTTAAATATCATTTATTCCCCCTCAGGCAAAGAATCTGAATGTATGTATCTTTGGATGCAGAGAAAGCCTTTGATAGGGTGGAGTGGCCTTATCTATTTCAGGTTTTGAAGAGGTTTAATTTTGGTCCAGGATTTATTTCCTGGATTAAATGGATTTATCATGCCCCGGTAGCTGCGGTTATAACTAATAATCAAAAGTCTCCTTATTTTAGATTATATAGAAGTACCCAACAGGGCTGTCCTCTTAGTCCTTTATTATTTAATTTGGCTTTAGAACCACTTGCTATTGCTCTTAGGGATTCTAATTCTGTGCAGGGTATTAAGAGAGGGGATAAATTACATAAGGTTTCGTTATACGCGGATGATTTATTAGTTTACATTTCAAATCCTAGGAAATCTATTCCTTTTATGTTATCTATATTTATGGAATTTGGTAGTTTTTCTGGATATAAACTTAATTTACATAAAAGTGAATTATTTCCTATTAATAATTATTCTGCTTATTATGATCAAATACCTTTTAACATTGCCAAAAGCCATTTCACTTACCTTGGTATCAAAATCACTAAAAATTTTAAGACCTACATAGGTATAATTTCTCCCCTTTAGTTGAATATACTCAACAGGCGCTTTCTAAATGGTCACCTATGTCGATGTCATTGATAGGTTGAATAAATGCTATAAAAATGGTTATACTACCGAAATTTATTTATATATATGTTTCAAGCAGTTCCCTCTTTTGTTCCAAAAACATTTTTTGATAAAATAGATTCTCTGATTTTGTCTTATGTTTGGAATAACAAAAGCTCTAGAGTGAATAAACTTTTATTGCAAAAACCGAAAGAAGATGGAGGACTGGCCTTACCAAACTTTAGATTTTATTATTGGGCAACTAATATTTGTTATATTACTTTTTGGACTTATGATATAGATGACCAAGATCGCCCTTCATGGTTACAGTTGGAGGAAAATTTAGTAATGGGGTTTTCGTTAGCTTCTTTATTAGGAGCTCCTCTTCTGTTTTCGCTCTCCAGAATAGGTAGTAGACAAGCTCTCAACCCTATTGTTAAACATACTTTAAAAATTTGGTTTCAGTTTCGTAGATTTTTTGAATTAAATGATTTTCTACTTTCTAGTAATATTTATTCTAATTTCTTTTTTAAACCATCAGCTTTGGATAGGGCTTTTTGAACATGGAAAATTAAGAACTTGCTTCTCAAGTGAGATTAAATCCCCATTATCTGGACAAGATGAAATTCCTATAATTAATAGTGTTACTAATACTGAAATTAAGATCTGCCAAAAAATTACGCCAACATTATAAATTACACCAATCTAATATTGTTTTGACCATAAAACATAGCAGCAGGATTCTGCACAACCATTCAATCAGGGATGATTTATTTTCCCACTCAATCTATTTTCCTGCCTTTTGCTTTTGTTCAGTAAATAGCTAATCATAAATAAGAAAATTAATTTCTAATTAAAGAGCCGCAAAATGATACAATTAGTATCGACACTCGTTTCGGACTCCTGTGATTTGTATGGAACTTTAACATTCTCCACATGACCACGTGGGCTTCCGCTAATGTGAGTTACCTCCCACATCCCCTAGAAGTACTGACAGACTAACTGACTACTGTAAGTTGTCCTTGGCATTGGTGAAGGTCGGGATGACGGAAAAGCCAATGGTATAGTCATGAGGAAGAAGAAATCGCAGGGAAATCAGTGGGGGAAGGGGGCTGATAGGGATGCTCGGTGAGCTGATGCTGACTTGGCGTCAACTTGCAAACACAATCACACGGCCTCCACCCATGTCATGAGAAAATAATTTGAGGAAGTCCCAGCACAAGGCATCAGTTGCAAAGGAGTAGTTCATGGGAATGTACTCCATACGCTGAAATGCATGAGTTAAGAAACTTGTTATGCAGGCAGCTTGGCAGGAGGAAGAGGTATAAAATGGATGTGGGAAATGTTTTAACATTTGCATGAAGTGAATTAAGTATCAGATTTCAGAACCAATCAAGCATACCAGAACATACTTTTTTTTTACAAAAAAGGAATTAACAGTGATTAGAATAACCAATGGCAATCTTTAGGGCTTTCTAAAGATGAGGCGGTTACATTAGAAAGTAAGTAAATGGAGCAGGAATTTGGAATTGGCATGGTCTCTCATTGGGGAAGCCTTTAATGAAGGCAAAGGAAAATGTTATAGGCCACACGCCTGGTATGGAAACCCTGATGCCACAGAAATGGAAAAGCCTTCAAAAAGTAGTGGAATAAAGCCCACTCTATCACAGGTAAAGCCCTCCCCACCTCTGAGTGCATCTATACAGAGCGCTGCTGCAGAAAAGCAGCATCTATCAACACGGACCCCCCACCCTTCAGGTCATAATTTGTTCTCGCTGCTGCCATCAGCAAGAAGGTACGGGAGCCTCAGGACCCCCGCCACCAGATTCAGGAACAATTATTACCCCCCAACTATCAGGCTCTTTAACCAGAGGGGATAACTTTACTCACCCCACCATGAACTGTTCCCACAACCTACAGACTCATTTTCAAGGACTTTACAGCTCATTTTCTTATATATTATTTTGTTTTTTATTTTTAGTTTGTTCTTTTTTGCACATTGATGTTTGTCCTGTCGAGAGTGGTCTTTCATTGATTCTATTGTGTTGCCTATACTTACTGTGAATGCCCACAAGAAAACAAATCTTAGAGTTGTACATGCGACATATATGTACTTTGATGATAAATTTACTTTGATCTTTGAACCATAGGTTACACTAAGATGAAATTCCTGCTAAAAGAGATCATTATTGATAAAATCAGTTTACCCCTTCGTGTCAGACCAAACCACAGATAAGAGAGCAGAAACATTCATTCCTGTTAACCATCAGCTGGGATGAGGAATGAAATTTATTATCTTAATTTTCCTTGTGCTGAATAAATTATTACCTCCCCCCCAGCACACCTGGGGAATACCACATTTCAGATCAGCCAAAACTAATAAAAACATAACAATATTGAGTGATTCTGGTTTCAGCGATCCTGTATTTATTTCCAAAGTGATATTTTCGAGCCTTAGAATAGATGAGCTTCTGGCATAAAGATAATCTTCATGAATAAAAAGCCTTCTAAAAGTTCTATTCACCTTCACATTTCTACTCAACATTCTTGTTACCAAAATGTTTGTCTAACTTTTTAAAACAAACTACCGAAGTACAAGAATGACAAAGTCAAAAATACTTACAAACTTCACAGTACTTGAATAATTCTTCTGTGAACTTGCAGCATAATTTTCATCCACAGGCGCACTTTTCAAAAGTGAAGGTAGTCTTACTGCTAAGGGAAAAAAAACCAAAAGCCAGTTACTCATGTCTGAACAGATCTATTATTACACAATATTGTTACAACATGCCAGCCTCACAGTCTTCTCTAAAGTAATAGATGACCGTGACTTATAAAAACCTTTGAGTAATCAGTTAACAAATGGTGGTGTCACTTCCACGATTACAAGATTACTTATATTTTGTTTCCTCAAAGCCAGCTCACAGAAATGAGAACCAAAGGTAGATTAATCCAAAAAGACTGCTGGTGTGAAACGTAAAGCTATTCAAGCAAAAGTCGATAGGTGCCCATGGCTTGACACCCAAGAGTCAGAGGCAGGTGAGGATTAACCACATCTGAAGGGAGTGGTGACTCTGATTTATGCCGCATCCCAGATCAGATGAGATCGCGCAGAAGATTACAACCTAAACCAAAGGGAAAGGCACCATCTCAGCAAGACCACTAATAAAGTGCACTTATGAAATGCTGTGGACAAATTCTCTCTCCCTCCCCCCTTGCCCCCTTCCCTCTCCCTCCCCCTTGCCCCTTCACTCTCCCTCCCCCTTGCCCCCTTCACTCTCCCTCCCCTTCCATCTCCCTTCCCCCTTCCCTCTCCCACCCCCTTGCCCCCTTCCCCTCCCTCTCCCTTTACCCCCTCCCTCCTCCCCTTCCCCCTCCCCTCCCCCCCTTTGTAGTGATTTGTGAATTCCACAAGGGCAAAATTCCATTATGTGAAATGCTGTACTACAGTGGTAGCCTGTACCCTTAAGTTAGCTGTAACACTAGTTAGGCGGAGAGAAACACACCTCAACTTTGCACTTTTGCCTCATGAATCCCTTCAACCCTACAGTGGCATCAGTGAGAGCTGTTTCCTGTGAGCCTCTGTGGGATTTCTAATTAACGGTATCTACCGAATGGTGAAAGGCCTCGGTGGAGTGGATGTGGGAGAGTCTAAAATTAGGGGACACAGTAGAGGGGCTTCCTTTCAGAATGGAGAGGAGGAGGAACTTCTTTAGGCGTAGAGTGGTGAATCAGTGGAATTATTTGCCACAGGTGGCTGTGGAGGCCAAGTCTTTATGAATATCAAAGGAAGACTTTGATAGATTCTTGATTGGTCCGAGCATGAATGGATACAGGGAGAAAGCAGATTGGGGCCAAGAGGATAAATGGATCAGCCATGATGAAATGGTGGAGCAGACTCAAATGGTCCAAATGGCCTAATTCTGCTCCTATATCTTAGTTTATATTATTAAACATTATAGTTTAATGTTGGAACCTCGTCAAAGCATTGCTTCCGGTTTTGGATCCACAGCAATACAGTGCAGAAATTGCAAACCTGTACTGTATGGATGCTTTCGGAACACAGTAGTCAAAATTGCAGTTTCCTTCTGTATTCTGCTAAATATCCCACTTTGGCACAGATATTACCTGAAATGTTAGCAGGCAAGTCCGCATTTAACATGTAGATCAAGGCTGTAAACAAAGCAAGCCTGCTGTGGCTTCAGGCTAAACTGCTTATGATTCTCTGGAACCAATTAATTATTTCTGGGGTGGGGCTGCTAAAACTGTGTAAAATTTCAAAGTAGTTGTGATGATCAACCAGTTAAACCTCTTTTGCTCTCGTCAGCTCCTGGATGTTGGTGAGGATGCATGCAATACTTTCAGATGCAACAATATTCCCATAATCTAGAGCTCCCCGGACTTTGCTGGTGTCAAACCAGCAGATTCAATGGAGCTCCCCATAACAATACTAAAAACTTTAATTTCTTTTCCATAAACATACATTATCCAGCTGCACAATAAATGAGAGTTTAAAGTGTACGAGAAATAATCGAACACCTCAGATCCCCACGCTAGTGCATGCCTGCTCGCGTTCCACACCACAACAATGGATTTGGCAACACGTGGTACAGACCCAGCCCTGGCTGCATTACCCTCCCGCACTCTGCATGCATCCCCAGCTGACACTGATTTATACAATGAAAAAAGTAAAGATTAGGTTGACTTGTCACACGTACATCAAAACGTGCAGTGAAGTGTGCTGTTTGTGTTAAATTAAGTCAGCGAGGATTCACTGGGGTCAGCCCATCAGTATCGCCGTGGTTCCAGTGCCAACACAGCAAGTTAACAACTTACTAACCCTAACTATACATATTTGGAATGTGGAATAAAGCCCGAACACCTGGAGGAAACCTTTGGGATCACCAGGAGACCATAGGAACTTTTTACAGACGGTGGCAGAAGTCGAATTCCAATCGGTGATCACTGGCACTGTGAAGCGACTGTGCTAACTGGTACCCTGCCACTCTAATAAGTTAGCCAGGTGCAGAACTATCAAGATTTCTGAACTGATTGCCAGATTAATCAGTGTTACTGCACAGCATTGAAGCTTCAGCCTAAATTATGTGCTTGACAGCCTTCTGGCCGAAATTCAGGGCTTCTACCGCCAGGCTGAAAGCCATCCCTTTGTATCATGAAGGTACGTGACAAGGGCAAAATATTCTCAACTCTGAAGGAAATGGTACTTTAATTAACAGCATCCACGCCCAGCAAAGTGCGGAAATCAAACAAAAAAGACATGAGGGAAAAAAAATCTGTATCTCTGGTGAAGAGGATACTTTTGGTAATCATAAACACTGACCTTCATTAAGGCAGCAAGTTCATGGGTGACAGACCACATCCTGAACATTATATATGGGGAGCAAAGCATCCTGCAAAAATTAAACCTATTTCTTGGGATGAAAAGTTAACAAAGTTCTTGGAAAGCTTCATCACCACTACATGTGCAAAGCCCATGTGATCTTTTTTGTACGAAACAACTTTACAGATAAAAGCATTTGTTGAACTTCAAGTGTAGAGTCCTTATCTTTGTTAACCAATTCATGATAGAGTAGCCTTTGAAGGATTTATTACTATTTTCTAGCATTTTTTTGCAATGACCAATAATGAGTTTTGCTGGAAAATTATCCTCATTAATGAATTATTTAAGATAGATTTCATGTAATTTTAATAGATCCAGAAACTGTAGCATGTGTATCTACATGGAATCTTTTCAAGCCCACGCCCTTTACCCCATGTGTAAAATTGTGATCAGAGCTCACAAAAATTCCAGGAAATCAGCTTTCTTAAAACTTTAAGTGTTAATAAAATTTAACTGCTCTCTTGTATTGGCAATATTTTCCAGCTAAGGTTAGGACACGTTCATTTGCTCTACATTCCTTGACTAGACTGCAATGCAACTCAGGCAGACTAATACAATACTTTCCACCTGCATCTAATGACGTCAAACTGAAGTGAAACCGTGCCAATGAATGGAAATGTTGGCCAATAGAGATCCTCATTTTGCACATTATAGTTACAAAATTAAAATTATGCAAATACAATTGCACAGGAAAAAAACTGGTAGTTGAACAAAAAGCAACCAAATATGCAGTCAGAAAAGTCATTTGAAACAAGCTCCAACAGATTTTAACTCAAGTAGGTTTGTCAGTGATCCAATTCAATGCAACCAACCATGAATATTCTCAGAAATTTATAAATAACCTTATCGATGTGGTCCCCCAACAAACACATAAACGATCTGAAGATTTTAGTAATTGAACAAAATTATAAACAACAATTTAAAAAGAACATTGTTTTGCACTTCTAAGCCTTTACCCTATTGCATAACGATTAAGTTGTACTTTTGGTACAACTGTAAAAATCCATTCACAATATTGGTAGTTATCAGGATCCTGTGAATATAATTGAAATATTTTAAAGTAGTAAAATCTATTGTCTTAATATAAAACTATCGGATGGAATAGCTCAGTGGGTTAAGTGGCAGATCAACAGCATCTAATGAAAGCATAATATTACATTTTGACTAATCAAAATACACCTTATCCACGTTATATGCGTCTTCAGTCTATGCGGATTCAGTTATGGGAGGAACCTATTTCTACCAACGTCCCCTTATATGCGTCCAAAACTCACATTTATGCGAGGAGCCCTGCTTTCCCGCCAATACAAGTCACGTGCGCACGCCTCACAGTCTCACTCCTGCCAGTCTCACACTGGTTTTGACAAGGCATCGCGCTCTTAAACTTTTGTTGGTTTTACCTGCGGTGCAGTGACTTTGTGCTTGAAATATTTAACTATGCCTCCTAAGCGTCCGATGTCATGTCCTGGGCCATTAGCCGAGTGGCAGAGAACCGCTTTAACACTTGAAAAAAAGTTGGAAATTATAAACAGCGCGGCATCAGCTGAAGGTAACACAGCTCTGGGACGCTACTGCCGGGAACAGGATCTTGCCTTTAAAGTTCTTTTGTTGCTTGACAATGCACCAGCCCATCCTAAACATTTGGACAGCATTCATCCCAACATAACAGTGTGTTTCCTGCCGCCTAACACAACATCGCTGATTCAACCACTCGACCAAGGTGTGATCCACATTCAAGGCGTATTTTTTTTACGGCGAACTATCTCTCAGATGCTGCAAGCAACAGACGATTTTGAAAATCCCGGGAGGTTACCAACGGTGAGGGAATGGTGGAAGTCGGAACACTTGGCACAAACGGCGATGGACGTGGACCCAAGTTTAGAACGGAGTCAGCATTTCAGTTGTTCCCTGCCGTCAACCCTTCTTCCCTACAAGCAAATTTATGCTGAAAAACAAAATGCTGCCAAGCAAACAACCCTCAGCACATTCTTCAAACTGGCGTCATCTCCTGCTGCCATTCTGTGAGTCTTCCTTCACCCCTTGATGTGCTTGATGTGATCCCGACACCACAACAACCACTCATCTCCCAGAGTAAATGCACCTGCCACTGTTGGTGAGTACTGTACACCCTAGTATGTTAACTTTCTATGATTTATTACATTGAATATTACCTTAAATTGATGAAATATAATACAAATGTTGCCTTGTACTGCTTTTGTGTCGTGTTGGCATGAAAATGTGAATAAATTACAGATAAAATATATTTAGGAAGCTCACTGGAGCGCATCCCTATTTTCTCCATTTAAATAATTATTCACTTTATGCGTCATCTGCAAGGAACGTATTTCCCGCATATAACGAGGATAGGTTGTAAACACTTTCTGCACAACGTCTGCCATTTCCAGAGGGATCCGACCAATAAACATATCCTTTAACTCCATCCCCTTACTCCACTTTCCACAGGGATCACTCCCTCCATAATTCCCTTGTTCATTCATCCTTCCCCACTAATCTCCCTCCAGGCACTTACCCCTGCAAGTGGCCGAAGTGCTACACCTGCCCTTTCACCTCCTCCCTCACCTCCATTCAGGGCACCAAAGTCCTTCCAGGTGAGGCAACGCTTCACCTGCAAATCTGCAAGGGGTTGTCTATTGTGTCCGGTGCTCCTGATGTGGCCTCCTCTACATTGATGAGACCCGTCGTAAATTGGGGGACCACTTTGTCAAGCACCTCTGCTCCGTGCGCCAAATGCGGAACTTCCCACTGGCCAAACGTTTTCATCCCGGTTCCCACTCCCATTCTGACAAGTTGGTCCATGGCTACCCTCAGGGTAGAGGAGCAATATATTCCATCTGGGTAGCCTCCAACCTGATGGCATGAATATCGATTTCTCTTATCGGTAAAGAAAAAATTACCCTTCCCCCCCCCAACTCTCCTCTTCGTCTCTTCCCCACTCTGGCCTCTCACCTCTTCTCACCTGCCTGTCAGCTCCTCTTGGTCCCCTCTTCCTTCCCTTTCTCCTGTGGCCCACTCTCCTCTCCTATCAGATTTCTTCCTTTCCAGCCCTTCGCCCTTCCTATCCACCTGTCACCTTCTAGCTATCCCACTTCCCCTCCCCCCACCTTTTTATCCTGACGTCTTCCCCCTTTCTTTCCAGTCCTGAGGAAGGGTCTCGCCCAAAACATAGACAGTTTATTCATTTCCATAGATGTTACCTGACCCGCTGAGTTCCTCCAGCATTTTGTGTGTGTGTTGCTTTGGATTTCCAGCATCTGTAGATTTTCTGATGTTCACTCTCTATAGCTTGAAAAATTATTGAAAACTTCTTTTATAATGACTTGATGTTATTTAGATGCTGTTGTAATAATTTGGTGAATTATTTTCACCAATTATTAGACACTATATAAACATTAGTAACAGAATTCTCCACGTTCTGCAGACAGAAGGTTCTATGCGTACAATACTATTATATGCAAATTATTTTTAACCTAATATTAATAACGGATTTGATTTTCAGTTCAAACAGAAGTTCCATTAAAAAGTCTACCAATTGATCCATTTCATTACAAAAGCAACACACACACACAAAATGCTGGAGGAACTCAGCAGGTCCGGCAGCATCTATGGAAATGAATAAACAGTCAATGATTTGGACAGAGACCCTTCTTCAGGACTGGAAAGGAAGGGGGCAGATGCCAGAATAAGGAGGGGAGGGAAAGGAGGGCAAGGTAGAAGGTGATAGGTGAAGCCAGGTGGGTGGGCGAGAGGGAATGAAGTAAAGCTGGGAGGTGATGAGTAGAAAAGGCAAAGGGCTGGAGAAGAAGGAATCTGATAGGCCAGGATGGAGGATCGTGGGAGAAAGGGAAGGAGAAGGGGCACTGGGACAGAAGATGGGCAGGTGAGGAGAAGAGATAAGAGGCCAGAGTGGGAAAATGAAGGGGAGGGAAGGGGGAGGGGAAACATATTCCCAGAAGTTGAAGAAATTGATGTTCGTGCCATCAGATTTGAGGATATCCAGACGGAATATGAAGTATTGCTCCTCCAACCCTACAGTGACCCCAGAGGCCAGCGAACTCTTGTACTCACTTACCACCATTTCATTATAAGTGCTTTATCCACATAAAGAAAATTGACAATAGGATTAAATAAATATGGATAAGTAATGCTCTTTTTAATGTATTTAAGTAGAATTTAGAAGAATTTGAAATAAAGCATTCAGAAATCATGAACAAACAAAACTGCAACGGAAAATATTGGGTGAAATAAGACATTTTTATTTAATACTTGTCGCTATAACCGGCATTGATTGGTTATTATGCTGGCAATTCTATCTATGCAATCAAGTTTTAAAACATCACTTGTAAATTGAAATGGAAATTGAATGCACATCTACTCCATGAATAGAGGGTTGAAATGAACTTTTGCAGTTTAAAGCTATATTTGAGAACAAACACACAGATAATATACAAAACGTACATTTGGCATAGTTTTCTAAGTAGGTGTGTACCTCATGCACAGTGAATAAATTATATTTCTTTCTTTTGAATATGGTGGAAAAGTATGTAAATTATTTTATCCCTAATTCCAGAGCGACAGGCATATAGCCAACCACGGGGGAAACAATGAGCTTTGAGATAAAGATCAACGTATTGTAGTGATTGTCCTTGTGCCTTACTGAACTGAAATCACCTCAGTGGAAAAGGTAGATTCAATGGGATGAATGCCATCTGAGGACAATCGTCCCACTTGCATTTGCAGTCATCAGCCGGCCAGTAATGGAGAGGCATCAGCACTGGACTTTGAGGTAAATGGTCCCAAGTTCAAATCCGACTGGATCCCTGCACGCTTTTCATCCGCGCTGGGTTGAGTGTTGAGCTAGCAACTCGGCCTCGTAAAATACTGTCAAATGGTATGGAAATGGCGCAAAAAGGAACGACGACAACAACAATAGTGGTCATTACTGGAACTTTGGTTACATGCAATAGTAATATTATTTATTGAGATACAATGCAGAAAAGGCCCTTCCCACCCTTCAAGCCATGCAGCCCAGCAATCCCCAGATTCAATCCTAGCCTACTCACAGGACAATTTACACTGACCAATTAACCTTCCAACCAGTATGTCTTTGGGAGAAAACCAGAGCACCCTGAGGAAACCCATGCTGTCACAAACTCCTTACAGGCGGTGGTGGGAATTGAACCTGGGTCACTGTACCATCGCATAAAATTGATGTATCCAAATTCACCGGGTAGCATGATCGGAGCTCCTGCTTTTAGTTCAAGAATATATAACGGCACCCAGGCGGATGCTTATGACAGTATAAAGCTATTTTATTGATTTTTAATGAAGGGTTGCAGGCTCAAAATACCGATCATTTCTCTTTCCACAGCTGCTGCTTGACCTTCTGAATGTTGGAATTAATTTCATTCTGAGATTTCAAAGTTCAACATCACAAATGCCTTGAAATCTACAAAGGTCGGCTCCCTACCAGTGCTGAATGGTTCTCTTTTATATCGGCTGGTTGCTTTAATCCTGAACAGTGCACTGATGTTTTCAATGGAGCTGGTACAAATCAAGCACCACGGATATGCAAGAGTTTCACATTCTCAGCAGATCCTCTTGCATTGAGGACGTGTTTAAAGAAGGACACAGTCTCAAGTAAACCACCTTAATAAGTAAAACCTACAGGCAAAGCCCTCCCCACTATAGAGCACATTTACGTGGATCACTGCCACAAGAAAGCAGCGTCCATTAGCAAGGTCCACCACCATCCAGCCCATGCTCTGTTCTCACTACTACCATCAGGCAGGAGGTACTGGAGCCTTAGGTCCTACACCACCAGGTTCAGGAACAGCTATTACCCTACAACCATCACGCTGTTGAATCAGCATGGAGAACTTCACTCACCTCAGCTTTGAACTGATTGTACAACCTACAGACTCACTTTCAAGGGTCCTACAACTCATATTCTCAGTGTTATTTATTTGCCACAGTTTGCTTTTTCTTTTTTTGAGGTTCATTGAACAAACACCTATCTGCAAACAAGCATTGGCTATCAGTCCGAATGGTAAATATCTATATTAACAATACCGGGGTAGAAGAGAGTAGGAGCAAGGGAAAGAAAACACAAAGAGCATGTACGTACAACTACATACAAACACAAACACACACATGATCTACTTACCTTACATCACCCCTCGTTGTAGATTTACAGCTATTTTAAATAAAATCACAGTCCTCAGTAAATCAACTCAAGTCCTACATTTTACAAGGCCCCTGTATAGGCCTTTCACTGTGCCAGGTACACTATAACAGCGTTCCATCTCTCCAAGTAAGAGTCCATTTTCAGTTTTAAACTTGCAGTGATATTTTCCACACAGTTCACCTCTTTCAGTCTCTGTAACCATTGTTCCAAAGTGGGTGGGTGAGATTTAAGCCAGTTAACAGTTATCATTTTGTGAGCAAGCAGAATCAAGACTCTTAACGTGTATAGTTTATTCTTCTCCAATGCAGATTGCGGGAGGTTGTGTAAAATTAAATGACTAGGTTCAAAGTGTATACAGGTTTCCCCCCGCTGTTCGAAGGTACAGCGTTCCTATGAAATGGTTCGTAAGCCGGAATGTCGTAAAGTGAAGAAGCAATTACCATTTATTTATATGGGAAAAATTTGTGAGTGTACTCAGACCCAAAAAAGAACCTACCAAATCATGCCAAATAACACATAAAACCTAAAATAACAGTAACATATAGTAAAAGCAGGAATGATCTGATAAATACACAGCCTATATAATGTAGGATTACTTTTCCGCAATTAATGCAGCACTGTCCACCGCAGCGAAAATCTCACGCAAGCGCTCCTGCCACAACTCGCGGCAGAAACACACAGCGCAAAGCGCTCCCGGCAGAAGCACTCTTTCCAGTAACCTTTAAGCTATGAAGCTACCAAGTAACACATAAAAATACACAGCCTATATAAAGTAGAAATAATGTACATCCAGTGTAGTTTCACTTACTGGAATCGGGAAGACAGCGGGCACACTGATGATGGTGTGTTAGGCTGAGTCATCGGAGGTTGGGGTGGTGGGAGGTAGAGGAGACTGGGGTGTCATCTCATCGTCGTCTGTTTCCATCAGGATAGGCAGGTCACCTTTTTCTATGTCTGCCTGCCTCGATGTTGAAGGTCCAGGTTCGTCGTCTGTTGTGGCTGACGTGGAAGGCTTGAAAAACAACAGTATGCTTGACTGCTTAGCCTTGCGCATTTTCCTATCATACAATTCTTTGTAAGCACTCAAACCATCCTGCAAATATGCGCTAAACCTACGTACCTTTTCAAAATTAAAGTCATACTTTTCTGCAATCATGGCAGCGTTGTCAATCGCAGCGAAAATCTCATGCACTTGCTTCATGTTCAGTTCCTGGACGACCTCACTTTCCGGCCGTTCGCTACGGCGCTCGGGTTCGATTGTTATCCTTTCCTCTTTATCAGCTCTTCATCTGTCAGTTCTTGGTCATGGGATGCCAAAACCTCTTCAACATCATCTTCGTCAACTTCCACAAACCCTCAGCCAAACTCACTATAGCCCTACTTCGTTCACCACGATCAAACGCTTTATTATGTCTAGTTGTACGCTAAGTGTAACACCCTTACGCGCTCTTTTAGGCTTTTTCGATACCTTAGAGCTCATCACTAATGATCACTAGTGCTCACAGGCTCAATGGCGGCTAGAATGCAGTTCTGGGGGAGGAGCTTGGCTGCTCGGCGCACACACTGCCTTTTACCGTACAGTGAAAACACCTTCTGTTAGTGAAAACAGTTAACTAATGTAGGTCTTTCATAACAGCAAGGTGTCATAAAGCGAACCATAGAACACTACAGCACAGTACAGGCCCTTCAGCCCTCCATGTTGTGCCGACCCATATAATCCTTTAAAAAAGTACTAAACCCACACTATCCCATAACCCTCCATTTTTCTTTCATCCATGTGCCTGTCCAAGAGGCTCTTAAATACCCCTAATGTTTTAGCCTCCACCACCATCCCTGGCAAGTCATTCCAGGCACTCACAACCCTCTGTGTAAAAAAACTTACCCCTGATGTCTCCTCTAAACTTCCCTCCCTTAATTTTGTACATATGCCCTCTGGTGTTTGCTATTGGTGCCCTGGGAAACAGGGACTGACTTTCCACCCTATCTATGCCTCTCATAATCTTGTAGACCTCTATCAAGTCCCCTCTCATTCTTCTATGCTCCAAAGAGTAAAGTCCCAGCTCTGCTAACCTTGCTTCATATGACTTGTTCTCCAATCCAAGCAACATCCTGGTAAATCTCCTCTGCACCCTCTCCATAGCTTCCACATCCTTCCTATAATGAGGTGACCAGAATTGAACACAATACTCTAAGTGCGGTCTCACCAGAGATTTGTAGATTTGCAACATGACCTCTCTACTCTTGAACTCAATCCTCCTGTTAACGAAGCCTAGCATCCCATAGGCTTTCTTAACTACCCTAATTTTTTTCTAGACCAAGACATAACAGGCAATGGAGAACCAGTGGAGAACATTTGAGAAACGGGGAACACCAGTATAATGATATTATTAACGGGGTTTTAAAGTACCTCATCCTTATTTTCCAAGTGCTTTGAATGGCTGGTAATGGCACATAAACTCCATTCCTGCCACAATATGCTTACTGGCGAATGACTCTATGACCTGACCCTGACACACTTAGCAAACAAGGACACTAATGTCAGAATGCAGTTTCTGGATTTCACTTTCTCATTCAACACTATTGTCCCTCAGACCTCGGTGAACAAACTCCTACACCTCCGTCTAAATGCACAACTGCGTAACTGGCGTTGGACTTCCTAACCAACAAGACCTCAGGTAGTCAGAATGCACAGCTACTCCCTCCCTCCCCTCAACACGGATGCCCCCCCTCCCCCCAGAGGTGGCCGCTGAGGCCATTGCTCCTACACTCTGCTCACACATGCCTGGATGGCCAAACACCCAAGTGATCACACTGTCAAGTTCGCTGATGACACGACAATGGTAGGGCTCATCCCCAACAATGATCAAGCAGCCTACAGAGAGGAGGTCTATCTGTATGAACTATCTTACATATTTATTTTTACATTTTTTTAAATTATTCTGTTCTTTATCTTATTTTTTTGTGCTTCACCAGATCTTGAGCGACAATTATTTCGTTCTCTTTTACACTTGTGACCTGGAAATGACATTAAACAATGTTGGTATCTTTGATGTCTTGATAAATTCTGTTATGTATCTTTATTTTCCTGTAAATGCTTGCAAGAATGATGCTCAAGGTAGTATACAGTAACATGCAGCACATGTACTTTGATAATACATTTATTTTGTCTTTGAACTTGCGAACTGACCTATAGTTATCCTGCTGCAGGAAGATTTCACAATAATATAACTGTAGCTAATTGGAATGAATGAGGAGTGTACGACCAAGTTCAACAGCAAGTGGAACAGGCACCTGACTCATTATTTAAAAACAGAGTAGAAAGCTACCAGTCTCCTAGGCAATAGTTATAAGACCATAAGACATAGGAGCAGAATTTGGCTTTTTGTCCCATCGAGTCTGCTCTGCAATTCATTCAATGCTGATTTTTTTTTCAATATCCCTCTCAACTCCATTCTCCTGCTTTCTCTCCTTGACCGATGAGGCCCTTAGTAACTAAGAAACTATCAACCCCCGCTTTAAATATACCCAATGACTTGGCCTCCACAACTGTCTGTGGCAATGAATTCCATGGATTCATCGCTCCCTGGCTAAAGAAATTTTTCCTTATTTTTGGTTTAAAAGGACGTCCCTCTATTCTGAAGCCGTGCCCTCCGTTCCTAGACTCCCCAGGTAGAAGAAACATCCACTCCACTCTGTCTAGGCTCCCCGTGTCGTAAATGTACTGTACCTTTTGCTGAATGTCAATCATCTGGAATATATTTGTTAATTTATTTCTGGTAATATTACTTTGTGTTGTGTGTGAGTTATATGTGCTGTGTTACGCACCTTGGTCTGGAGGAACCATGTTTCATTTGGTGGTATACATGTATATGGTTCAATGACAAAAAAATTTGAATTTGAACTTGGAGCTTGTTTTTTTAATTAGCTGCCACACTTCTTAAGTTCCAACAGCAACTATCTATTGGAAGTCCTTCACTGGCTGTCAAGAGCTTTGACACATCTTGACAGAGTTAAGAATATTTACTCTAACATTATGTAAACTGCGCAGCACGACATAAAAAAAGCCCATGAATGTTTATGAAGGCATTGCACTTCCATTCTTACGACACTTCAGTCATTCAGAAATGCTTAATCTAATCAAACCAAGTCAAAGGCAAATTGCTTTTGACAAATTTGTTAGTGGCACAAATTGCAAAGGAGCTGGAGTATAGAAATGTGAAGTGTTATTGCAATTATTCAAGTTGTTGCTGGGGCCATATCTGGACTATGTCGCACAGTTTCAAATATGCTGCCATTGGAGGCAGTCCAAAAGAAATTCATTAGGCTAATTCTTAGGAAGAGAAGCCTGATCTCCTATAAGCTGCTGTAAAGTGGGTCTGGATTTGGAATTTAGAAGAATGAGGGATGTTCCGATTGAAACATGTGAGGCATGATGAGGTTAATGTTGAAATGAACATGGGCATGATAGTCATTTCACACTAGGGATCTTTTTCTGGCAGGGGGTGGTGAATCTCCAGTATTAGCTATTCTAAAGGGTTGTGGAGGCCAAGGAGGTATTTAAAAGGGAGATACACTTTTGAAATAGAGTAATTAAGAGCTCTGGGGAACTGCACAAAAAAAAGATTTAGCCCTAGACCAGATCAGCATGGCCTGTGAGTTCACAAAAAGTCGGACTCAACAAATTAGCTCAAAAGCAGCATCACATGGAACAGGGAACAGATCACAAGTCAGCCTTCCAATCTGAGGAAGAACTGTACATTTCTGATGATAAAATAAAGCAAAAAGGGTTTTAATTCTGCGGAAGCATTCTTGATGTCAACAACTGTTGACTCAGGCATCATTTGACTGAGACAGAGAATGAATTAGCTGAATAAGCAACAATGTATGTCCCCCCAAAATGATTTAAAATTATGATTTCATCACCTAAAGTGATTAAGACAATGCTCCTTACAACAATGGACAATCAGGACAATTCAGCCCTTAGAATTTAGCCAACACAAATTAGTCCATGTTCTTTTCTACATAACTAACCTCCTAAACTCACAATCAAACAAGTTGATTCATGCAGAATCACAGTGAGTAGCATTATTTGGAATTGTGCAGACTAACAAGTCTCTCCCTACTGATGATCAGAGGGAGCAGCAATCATGTCGGGGAGGGAGATACAACAGAAACATTTAGAGACATTTACACAGGCACATACACAGGCAGGGAATTTAAGGATAGAGACTATGTGCAGACAGACTTGCATTTTAAATTGGGACCACAGTAAGCACAGACCTCTTGGGTTAAATGCCAGTTCCTGTTTGATAATGCTCATGAAGTTTCTCATAAACTGAACTTCTGATTTCATTCAACAGGGAACATAACTTGCGATTTCAATAATATTGAATATTATACAGTAACTGCTAAATGTTCAAGGCGAATCCAGCAGAAACTAAGATGCATGAGTTAGTAAATACCAGCTGGAGTTAAGTCATGATCTGATTTTTAAATGGATTTATAAATGAGTGATAACTTTATAAAAGACGTATGGAATCACAGGAGGGTTTCAGCATTGAGGACACTTCCAGTCAAGGTGGTGGTGAGCTGCGATTTCTGTCGAGGTCGTGGTTTAGACTCAGTTGCTCTGTAGGGATGGTTTTGGGGACAGAGAAAAGAGTTAGGGGTCAGGTTTGTGTTTAAGGACAGGAACATGGGGCAATTAGAGGTCAGATCGGAGCCTCTGCTCCATGCTTGCAGTCCAGTGACGTAGACGTGTGATGAAGGACGTCTGTGGTTGGGTGTTGGGCTGGCAGATCAGCGAGGATGAGGGCTGGTGGCCTCCCAGGTCAGCCCGCTCCGAGATCAGAATTTCATGTGGGCAGGAAGTACAAGGGCCGATGACCACCCTAGGTATGTGAATTGGCAAGACTGGAGTTCGAAGCTTGTAGTTCGGGGCTCTCATTCGTCATTCTCGGTGAGTCCTAAGGTTGATACCAAAGATCACAACCTGGAGACCAATGGCGGCAGCCCTGCGTCTGGGAATCCATTGGAGAAGTTCACGGCCCAATGTCTGCAAATCTAACAGTCCATTGGAGGCTAGAGGCCAGATTGGGCCTGTCCTTGTTTTGACTTTGAATTCCAATGGTCCCACCAACAAAGAATAGTTGTCTAAAATAATAAACACAAGAGATTCTGCAGATGCGAGAAGCTTCAGGAATGAAAGGGTTTATGCATGAGGACCATTTGATGGTTCTGGGCCTCTACTCGCTGGAGTTGTAAAGAATAAGGTGGATTTATTGAAGCCTATTGAATATTGAAAGGTCTAGACTGAGTGGACATGGAGAGGATGATTCCTATAGTGGGAGAGCCTAGGACCAGAGGTTATAGCCTCAGAATACAAGGAAGCCCTTTTAGAACACAGAAGAGGAGGACTTCCTTTAACCAGAGGGTGCTGAATGCGTGGAATTCATTGCCAAGAAGGCCAAGTCATTGGGTATATTTAAAATGGAGGTTGATAGGTCCTGCTTAGTAAGGATGTCAAAGATTATGGGAGAAAGCAGGAGAATGGGGTTGAGAGGGATAATAGATCAGCTATGATGGAATGGCAGAGCAGGATCAATAGGCCTAACGGCCTAATTCTGCTTTTATGCCTTATTGTAATCCAAAGCAAAACATGCAAAACGCTGGAGGAACTCAGCAAGTCATGGAGCATCTATGGAGACTAATAAACAGTCAATACTTTGGGCCATGGCCCTTCCCAGTCTAGCATTTTGTGCATGTTGCTTAGGATTGGCTAAAAATAGCAAATGTTTTATTAAAACTCACCATCCACTTTCTGGACAGAAAGCAAATTGGATAAAATGAAAGTGGGGAAAATATGACAATTTACAGAAAAAAATAGCAAGGAAATTCCAGCTGTTGAGGACAGTGACCTTCAAACTTGGCTTACCAAGTCATTACATACAAGGATATAGAGGATCATTGGAATCATTACTTACAGTTAGATGACAGACTATGTGTATTAATCCAAACACTGCAAATACTCATAGACAGAAGAGTCAGACCACACCATCTGTATTAATGAATATATTTTCAAAATTGGCTTGCAGACACAGCATCAGTCTAAATGTTTAGTCAGTGAATAACAGATCAACAAACTTACAATGATGGCAAGATTAGGGATGTAGTGGACAGCGAGGACAGCAGGTGTTTTCCCTCCGAGTTTGGGTGTGACTACAACTAGAGGGCATGGGTTAAGGGAGAAAGATGAGAAGTTTAAGGGGAACATGAGGGGCAGCTTCTCCGCTCAGAGGGTGGTGATAGTGTGGAATGAGCTGCCAGCACAAGTGGTGAATACAATTTATTGGTTATACAAAAAGATGATTTACTTCTGGGTGCTACACACAGACACCATTTCTTTTGGTCATTTTTTCCCCCCCAAATGCATTACTCCTCTTATCATTATTCCTTCCTCCAAAGCAGAAGGCAAATTCAAAGCCTGTCCAAACCTAAGTGTTATTTAAGCCACCGCGGAGGAGTGGAAACTGAATGACAGAACAAATCTGTCACAACCCTGAGTAACTTGTCTCATGAGGGCAGTCTTCTGCAGCAGGCATTTTAATAGTTTATCAAATGGCAAACAACGGGCAGCATATATGGTGGCATATACAGTACATACTTCGAAACTAAAATTTATTTTGAACTTTTTAGAACCTGTTATTGTCATCCCTTTAATGATTATAGTTGCAATGAGAATTTATTTTTAAAAACAATAAATGGTGCGTATTCCTAGAGTACAATGAAACACATAAATAACGCAGTCATATATTGCCAAACCAAAAAGAAGCAATATTGTTTTTTACTGTCTCTATAACCTGAATTACTACAATCCACAAGCTGTTTACCAACAACATGTCAAGAGAGCCAGCAGCACAGACTTCAAGAACCAATAATCCTGATGTTGCTTATTTCGGAATTGAAGCTTCTCCTTGAATAAAGTGCATACTTTTCCGTGAGTGTGTATATTTATTTTTCTATAATGCCACTATAATTATGAACATATTGACAGAATGCGCAATTGCACATCTGTTAACTTAGACCGAGCAACTATTAGCCAGTTGTCGGGAATCATTCCAGATTTTGAAATTAGTTAAACCATATTTATAATTAAACCCTATGAGAATCAGTCTTCGGGGAACTCTTTTCTCCTATCAGATTTCTTCTTCAGCCCTTTAACTCTTCCTCCTACCACCTCCCAGCTTCTGACCTCACTCCCTTTCCCTCACCCACCTACCTTCCACCTTAGCTGGCTTCATCTATCACTTGCCAGCTTGCTCTCCTTTCCCACCCTCCCTCTGCCCCAACCTCTGGTTTCTTCCCCACTTTCCTTCCAGAACTGACCAAGAGTCTTGGCCTGAAATGTTGACTGTTGGTTTGTTTACTTATTGAGATTCAGCTCGAAATATGCCCTTTCGACCCTTTGAGCCGTGCCACTCACTAATCCACATACTTCATTTCTCTTCATAGATGTTGCCTGACCTGCTGGGTTACTCTAACATTTTGTGTTTGTTTTTCAGGAGATAAAACTTGTTCACAATTTAATATTCAATGGATACTTTGTGTCTAGTGAACCCAATATTTGAGTGAGGGATTGTCCGATTCATTGAAGCTACACAGGGGAATATAATAGATCCGTTTATTGTACTGGCTGTGACTCATTCTTTAAGGTGGATCCCTGCCTCTTAAGGCAAATTTCAAGAGCTGTTTTGCAACTTAACCTTCTGGTTGGTTGAATATTCATGGACCATCTATATATTTTGGGGGTCTGGGGTTTGTACAAGGGCATTTGGAACAGACACCAAAAGTTCAATTACTATCAAAGTATGTACAACTCCAAGATTCTTCTTCTCCAGATAGCCACGAAACAAAGAAAGCCATGGAAGTCAGCTCAGAGAGGAAGAGCAAACCCACCAGCCCCCCAATACAAAAAAAAATGGCAACAAGAACATCGACCCCCAGACACTGTCACCCTGCAAGAAATTACCAGCACTGAATATCCAAAGGGCTTTGGATAGTTGGAATGTGCTGCCACTATAAATATTTAATTCTGTAAATTTACCTGACTACATTCCTGATGTTAAATTTCAGCAGGTGACTATACCATTTGAAACTGTAGTTAATTGTTTATTGTTATCTTTATGTTGAAGAATCTCACGTGGTCTATACATACTGGGTATGGTGAAAAAAGCACAACAGCACCTCTGTCACCTCAGATGGTTGAAGAAGTTTGGTATGGGCCCCCAGATTCTAGGGACTCTCTACAGGGGCACAACTGAGAGCATCCTGACTGGCTGCATCACTGCCTGGTAAGGGAACTGTACTTCCCTCACTCGCAGGACTCTGCAGAGAGTGGTGTGGACAGCCCAGCACATCTGTAGATGTGAACTTCCCACTATCCAGCACATCCAATGGGATGTCAGGAGTAAGTTTTTCCACACAGAGAGTGGTGGGTGCGTGGAATGCACTGCCAGTGGTGATGGTGGAAGTGGATACAATAGGGTCTTTTAAGAGCCTCTTAGATAGCTTAAAAAAAATAGAGGGCTATGCACTAGGGAAATTCTAGACAGCTTCTAGAGTAGGTTACATGGCCAGCACAACATTGTGGGCTGAAGGGCCTGAAATGTGCTGTAGATTTCTATGTTCTATCTTCTATTTACAGAGACAGGCGCATAAAAAGGACCCAAAGGATCATTGGGGACCCGAGTCACCCCAACCACAAACTGTTCCAGCTGCTACCATCCAGGAAACAGTACCACAGCATAAAAGCCAGGACCAACAGGCTCCGGGACAGCTTCTTCCACCAGACCATCAGACTGGTTAATTCACACTGATATAGTTGTATTTCTATGCTATATTGACAGTCCCGTTGTACATACTATTTATTACAAATTACTATAGATTGCACATTTAGACGGAGACGTAACGTAAAGATTTTTACTCCTCATGTATGTGAAGGATGTAAGAAATAAAGTCAATTTAATTTCATTCAATTCAAGTATATTACATTGTGCCACGAGAGTGAGATTCTTTTACTTCCTCTCTCTCCTGGAGGTTTGCTGTGAAACAAAGAGTTATAATTCCCCGTTGCAGAGGTCAAGATGGTGCCAAGCTGTGGTTTCCATTAAGACTGTGGCTCAGATTTAGTTGTTGTTTGCATTCATGGGAATGGTTTTAGGGAGGTGGGGATTAGGCGTCAAGTTACAGTTAAGGGACAGTGATGTGGGGTAGTTAGAGCTCCATGTTCAAAGTAAATTTATTATCAAAGACATATAGTCACATATCAAAGTAGGTACATGATTTATTTTCTTGCGAGCATATTCAATCAATCCATAATAAAATAATAACCATAATAGAATCAATGAATCAATCAATCATTTTGACCCTAGGGAAAAGATGCTGGTTACCGGCTCTATATATATGCCTCTCATCATTTTACAAGCCGCTATCAATTCTCCCCTCGGCCTCCACCACTTCAGAGAAAACAATCCAAATGTTACATCATTACACCACTCTTTGCATCACATGCCCACCAAACCACGAAGAATTTTGGTAAACCTCTTCAGAACCCTTTCCATACACTCTACATCCTTCCTATAATGGGGAGACCAGACATAATATTTACACTGACACAAAATTTTGCAGTACAGTGGGTTCTGGTTACTGTACATTTTGACCCAATTAAGCAGCTGGCCCAATCAGCCAAAGTTTCATAAGAATAGTTAAAAGGCAAATCATTGTTTAAATGAGTACAAATTATGCACTTAAGTGAAAGATAGAAGAATTTAGAACAGTACCAATACTACTACTGTATATCAGCTTAAATAGATATTGATGGAGGAATTCAGCCGTTCACACAGCCATGTTCCTTTGATTGACTGTAAATTACCAACATAAGTGCGGGTACTTAGCTAAGGGCTGCCTTCAGATAATGCTTTCTATGATTGTATCCTCCAAATCTTCATTTTAATTGCAACATTCAAGACGATAGTTGATACCTTTAAATCGTTCATAGTTGCTAACTTGTTGAAGTAGTAAAATCATGGTCATTTTCACTCCCAGCCGTTTCTGCCATCTCCAAGACAGTGCTTGAAACCACAGTGAGCAAATCTGTTCTGATTCGTCTTACTGCTTATCTCTTGCCAACAGTCACGCAAGTGCACAACTGATGCTAGGTAGAAACAGTTCGGGAACAGTCTCCTTCCCCAACTAAGTGACAAGTGTCCCAAATAAATGGAGGGAATCCCGGCTATTTTCTGGAATAGGTTTTATTCTTTAAGAGTTGTCCCAAAGAAACGGCTGCCCTGATTATCCAATGGCCCAATTAGCCACACTCTACTGTATTATTAACCATGGTTACGATGATGGGAGACTATAGAATGATGTAACCAAGCTGGTGGAATGGGCAGACACATTGTAAACCATGCTTAACATGGAGGCATGTGAGGTAGTAAGAACTGGGGCTGATATTAAATAAATGACATTGTTCCAAGAGTAGTGCATGAACAGAAGAATCTACAGTTATGAGTGCACGCTTCCTTGAAAGTTGAGGAAGTGTAAGGCATAACTCTGGGCATTATTATCGGACATATAAAAGCAGGAAGTCCTGCTGAACCTTTATAGAACACTAGTCTCATCTAAGATGGGGTTCACTTCTTATTTTTTCCATTATAGGAAGCATTGAAGATTATGCAGGAGGGATTAATGAGAATGGCTCCTGGGATGACAGACTACACTTACCAGGATAGATTGAAGAAACTGAGGCCATTTTCTTTGGAAAAGAGAAAGCTGGGGGTAGATCTAATGCAAGTATATAAAACATTGAGGGATTTGGGCAGAATGGACAGCAGAAAGTACTGATGGAGCAATAAAGAACTAGAAGCCACAGATACACAAAACAATGGGAAGAGAATTAACAGTGACATTGGGAAAACCTTTTTTTGAAAAACGCACAGTATATAAATCAATTGGATCTTTGCTGATCCAACCATCCTTAATTCAGTTATAAAATATTCAGACTTTAATTCCATGGAGGAAGAGAATTTTGCCACTCTGAAAGGGGAAAAAAATGCCTCATCTGTCATACATGGTCAGTTCTTTATTTTTGTACAGTGACTCCCTGTTCTGGTTCTTCCACACGAGGAAACCTTCATTGTAGAACCCCTCATGATCCAAGTATTTCAGTCAAGTTTACTCTCTACATTTATATTCTTCAGCTATGGACACTGCATGGGCAGAAGGGATTAATACAGTTCAATATTTAATTGGGGTTGCTTTGCCACAACATTATGGGCCAATAGGCTTGTTCCTGTGCTCCATTAATCTGAGTCCATTTTCATGCTTTTCCTCAAAACTCACTGTTCCCTTACTGTTTGGAAATCTATCTACTTCATCCTTAAATATGCACAAGAAAGTTCAAGCCAACCCTTAACCCTCCACAAAAGAAAGCCATCTTCTTCCTGGTCTGAATCTCCCGCCTCCCCGCACCCCCCCCCCCCACCCCCCCGCTCTATGACCATACTCTCTGGTGTGGGATGCTCTCCTGAAAGGAACCATCTCTTGTCATTTATTCATCCAGCTCTTGAAGAATCTTGTATTTAAAGAAAATCACTTCTCAGTATCTCAACCCCGAAGATAAAGGATCCCAACCTGTTCAACCTTTCCCCTCGATGCCCTAATTGTCTCCATTGAAATTCCCTGTCTTTTTCCATGGGCAACAAAACTGTCCAAACTCCTTGATGTGGTCTCACCACTGCAGTAAGACTTCCTTATTTTTACATTCCAACAACAGCTGTGAAATAACAGCCAATATTCCTTCAGCCGAAATAAAAGAGATTTTACAGTTGCTGGAAATCCAGAGCAAAAAAAACACAAAAATGCTGGAGGAATTCAGCAGTAGGTCAAGCAGCATCTGCGGAGAGGAATAAGCAGTCAATATTTTGTGCCAAGACACATCAGGATGTATGGGAGTCCTGATTGCAGGTCTCAGCCTGAACCATCATTGTTTATTCCTCTCTCCATAGATGCTGCCTCATTTGCTGAGTTGCTCCAGAATTTTGTGCCTGTAATTCCATTAACTTTCCCTGTTGCCTGCTCTGTTGTGCTCTTGCTTTCTGAATGTTCCAAATCCCTGTGCTGCTGCCCCTTCCAACTTCCTTCATTCAGTTTACTCGGTCCTTTCTTCCAAAATGGACACATTTACATTTCCCCACATTATTCGCCAATTTGCCAACTTTTTTTGTCCATGCATTTATCAATCTTTGCAAGCTGTACCCTCCTTTGCCTTGATGTTTTGTTCTGAGTTGCTTACAAATTTGGCACTTGCATTTTCACTTCCACCCTTGGAGTTATTAACAGTTATTGGGAAGAGTTGCGGACCCAGCACTTAACTCTGCAGTCACCCTTTGGTCATTAAATAGTCTTATAATGATTCCCTTATCCCCCCCCAATAGCCAATCTTCTTTCCATGCCAACATATGACCTCATCACCACAGGCTGTTACACTGTGACTTAACCTTCATTGATGCAAGTGCATCTGATTCCCATCTAGCCAATACTTCCTCAGAATATAAACACTAATAACCTTGTCAGATACAATTTCTCCTTCACAAAGCTGCGCTGACTCAGTTCCACTGGATTACGGTTTTCCAAATGCACTGTTATTACTTCCTTAACAAATTTTCATCCTAGCACAAGCTCATTTGCTTTTTGAAGAAGTCCAGACACAATGGGCCGAACGGCCACGGGTGCGCACACACTGAGTTGAATGGCCCCCTTTGCAACAATAATCCTGTGAATTAAAATGTGACAAGTGGTTCTGGGCTTTCAGTCAATGCATAATGGCACAAAACTAAAGAATAATTACACCACATAAAGAAATGTGTTTAGTCAGTAGAAAGTATAAGTTACATTCCCATTTTTTGTAAAGTAGCATGCTTTAAACTGATTTAAGAACTATTGCAGACAGTCCACATAATCCAAGAATGTCAGAATTATTGACTCAAAAGCGTTTTTCATGCCAAGCGCAAAGTAACAAAAGTCAAACTTAATAAGGATTACTGATAACACAAAAGATTCAGCAGATGCTGGACATCTAAGTCTGGCAGCATCTATGGAAATGAATAAACAGTCGATGCTTCTTCAAGACTGGAAAGGAAGGGGGAAGACGCCAGAATTTAAAAAAAGACGGGGGGAGGGAAGGACGACGTGCTAGACGGTGACAGGTGAGGCCAGATGGGCGGGAAAGGTAAAGGACTGGAGCGGAGAGCGGACCAGGGGAGGAAGGGAAAAAAAGACCAGAGGCAGTGAGTAGAAGCCAGCGTGAGGAATTAAAGAAGGAAGGGTGAGGGGGAAAAAATTACGGATTCTACTTCAACCATGAAAGCAATTATTTTATAGCATAGTTTACCACAACCAGTCAGTTCTAGGAACAGCATATTAGTTTAAAGGTCATAATGAACAGGAAAATAGCATTTTGCTTATCTAGTTCCCTCTCAACTTCAGAGCAGTTTACTTCAGCATTCATTGTTTATACTACCGTATATATTCGCACGGACACGCTGTACCTTCTGTTCCAAAGGCTTATTTGTTTTTCAAAACTTTGCATACAATCTCTCGAGTTTGTACAACAGAAGGGAAATGATTGGTAACAATATTCTCGCTGAAAGCAAATATACCACAGATATCTGCCAGAGATGTGACGATAAAAACCGACACTTGGCTCATATGAAGTATCGCTTCCCACACCACGGGTCGCTGGCAGGACGTTAACTACCTTTGTGGTCAAGTCGCTCCGCAAAGTACACTGCTAACTTGTTTGAACCCCACGGGTACCAAGCCAGCTTGTGTATCGGCAGAGGGCCTGATCTCACTCAATGGATAGTTTCAACTATTTGTGGATTTTAGCTAAACCAACACAGCTGTCAATCTCAATTGACATAAATTTTAAATATATTTTATTTTCTGTAATAATTTAAAAAGTTTATCGTTTCTAATCATTGTCCTCCTCAATTTTGATGCCAAGGTCCAAATTTAAAGTTTCCAATTTTTCATATATAATTTCCCAATTAAAAAGCACACTTTAAAGTGGCAGCATTACAATGTTCGGTCGCAGAGAGTTCAGGGAGTTCTGCCAGGTGTGCCGCTTGGCTGAGTTTCGAAGAGAAATTTTGTTAAGAATCAGCAAAGAGGAATCCTTGGGTAGTTGCGCCCCGCTTAAACGCGAACAAATGAGGGGCAAGGCCGGTAGTAAAAAGCCTCGAAAAAGCTAAGTGGAGCCCAGCCAAACCTTCGAGACGAGGTTAAGGACTGCTTTCACGTTGTTAACCCGACAAGAGCCGCACAAGGTCCCCTCACCAACTCTTTTAGTACAAACAGAAACTTTAGTCGGTTGTTTCTACCTGTTGGGTTGAGCGATCTCCACCTGGGGAATCTTTCGTATCTCCCCCTGGAACGTTGATTGTTGTTGCTGCTACTTTGTTGCACTGTGTCCGCTCCGAGTTGGCCGCACCTACATTCCGCTAGGGGGCGCTCTGCAGCTGGACCGCACAGGCCTCTGGGAAATGTAGTCCCTGCGTTTTGAGTCAACGTTTCGCTGGACTGGGGGAAACTCCGTTGACCGGGCAGTATCTGTGGACGCAGAGGGATGGTCGACATTTAAGGCGGCGACCCTGCATCAGTATTTGCAGAGCAAACACGAGGAAATCTGCAGATGCTGGAAATTCAAACAACAACACACAAAATGCTGGTGGGACACAGCAGGCCAGGCAGCATCTATAAGGAGAAGCACTGTCGACGTTTCGGGCCGAGACCCTTCGTCAGGATTTGCATCTCGAGTTTCTTCAAAGTTGACCTACATGTATTTTATCGCCTACCTTTTTTAAGACTAGAAGATAAAGGCGAGAATGTATGCTGAGCCTTTGGTTACACTGATTTTGGACAAACACTAGCAGTTTTGGGCCCTATATCTAAGGAAGGATGTGCTGACAGTGAAGAGGGTCCAGAGGAGGCTTACGTGAATGATTCCAGAATGAAATGGTCAATATATGAGGAATGTTTGAAGGGCTCATTGAAAACTACCAATTGGGGGTGTTATGGATAGTGTGGAGGGCTGTCAGAGGTTCCGGCAGGACGTTTGATAGGATGCAAAACTGGGCTGAGATGTGGCAGATGGAGTTCAACCCAGATAAGTGTGAAGTGGTTCATTTTGGTAGGTCAAATATGACGGCAGAATATATTATTAGTGGTAAGACTCTTGGCAGTGTGGAGGATCAGAGGGATCTTGGGGTCTGAGTCCATAGAACGCTCAAAGTTGCTGCGCGGGTTGACTGTGTGGTTAAGAGGCATACAGTCTACATCAACCGTGGGATTGAGTTTAAGAGCTGAGAGGTAATGTTACAGCTATATAGGACCCTGGTCTGACCCCACTTGGAGTACTGTGTTCAATTCTGGTCACTTCAATATAGGAAGAATGTGGAAACTATAGAAAGGGTGCAGCGGAGATTTACAAGGGTGTTGCCTGGATTGGGGAGCATGCCTTATGAGAATAGGTTGAGTGAACTTGGCCTTTTTTTCTTGGAGCAATGGAGAATGAGAGGTGACCTGATAGAGGTATATAAGATGATGAAAGGCATTGATCGTGTGGAGATTCAGTGGCTTTTTCCTAGGGCTGAAATGGCAAAGACAAGGGGGCAGAGTTTTAAGTAGGTACAGAGGAGATGTCAGGGGTAAGTTTTTTTACACAGAGTGGCGAGTGCATGGAATGGGCTGCTGGCGATGGTGGTAGAGTCGAATACGATAGGGTCTTTTAAGAGACTCCTGGATAGGAACATGGAGCTCAGAAAAATAGAGGGCTATCGGTAATCCTAGGATATCTCTAAAGTAAGTTCATGTTCAGCACAGCATTGTGGGCCGAAGGGCCTGTAATGTGTTGTAGGTTTTCTATGTTTCTAAATAAACAATACACAGAGAACATGAGATGGAGAATTCCTTGAAAATGAATCCGTAGGTTGTGGGAACAGTGCAGTAATGGGCAAGTGATTTGTATCCCTTGAACCCACTGGTTCAAGAGCCTGATGGTTGAGGGGTAATAACTGTTCCTGAGCTTAATGGAGTGAGTCGTGAGGCTCCTGTACATTCTTTCTGATGGCAGCAGTGAGAAGAGAGCGTGACCTGAATGGTGGGGGTCTCTGATGGCAGAAGCTGCCACAGCGCTCCGCGTAGATGTACTTCATGGAGGGGAGGACTTTACCTCTGATGGATTGGGTTTTTGTCGGAGTTTCGTTTCAAGGGCATTGGTGCTTCTGTGCCAGGCTGTGATGCAACCGGTCAATATACTCTACATCACACATCTAAAGAAGTTGATCAAAGTAATGGAGGTCATGCTGAATCTTTGCAAGCTCCTAAGAGGCACCTAAGTGCAGATCTTCATAATTGCACTTGTGTGCTGGGCCAGGACAGGTCCTGTGAAATGACAACTCCAAGAAATCTAAAGTTGCTGACCTTCCCCACCCCTGATCCCCTGATCCCCTGATCCCCTGATCCCCTGATGAGGACTGGCTCATGGACCTGGGGTTTCCTTCTGCTGAAACCTATAATCAACTCCTTGGTCTTGCTGATATTGAGTGAAAGATTGTTGTTCTGGCATCACTCAGCCAGATTTCCAATCTCCCTCCTATATCAGCACCTTTGATGTACCCAACAACAGTGGTGTCGTCATCAGACTCAAATATGGCGCTGGAGCTGTGCTTAGCCACACAGTCATAAGTGTAAAGTGAGTAGAGCAGGGGGTAAACACACAGCCTTGTGATGCATCTGTGCTAATGGAGACTGTGGAGGAGATGCTGTTGCCTCAACTGACTGACTGAGGCCTGCAAGTGAGGAAACTGGGGATCCAATTGCACATGGAATTATTGAGGCCAAATTCTTGAAGCTATTGATTAGTTTTGAGGGGATGATGGAATTGAATGCTGAGCTGTAGTCAACAAAGAATATCCTGATGTATTCATCTTTACTGTCCAGGTGCTCCAGGGTTCAGTGAAGAGCCGATGAAAAGGCAACTGCTGTGGACCTGTTGTGCCATGGAACCTGCTCCAACTTTAAATTAGAGCAGATTCAATTTGCCTCTCGGGCAGGAATTGATAGGTCACAAGCATGAGAAATTCTGCAGGTGCTAGCAATCCAAAGCAACACACACAAAATGTTGGAGGAACTCAGCAGGCCGAGCAGCATCAATGGAAAAGAGCAAAGAGTCGATGTTTCAGGTTGAGACCCTTCATCAGACTGATATTGGAGACACTCTCTGCTCCTTCTCTTCTGGCAACGGCAATGAACCTTTGTCCATGTAAAGGTCTAGAGAATCAAGTCTTGTCCCAATTTCTAGAGTGCATTGAGGGGAGTACTGCACTTTCATTGTTAGAGTCTTTGAAAGATATTTAACTAAGAGGTTCTCTTGAAATGTCATTTTGCTGCTGCTCTGAAGAAAACCCAAAGGAATTATCCTGACCACTACCTGAGGCAACATCACAAATGAATTACCTGATTGTTACTCAAATGGTTGCCATTTGGTTTCAAGAGATTGTGGAGTGCTTTAGAACCGGGTGATTCTTTTTTCTTGAAAATTCATGAGGTGAGGTGGATGCAAGTTAGAATGAGCTGCAGTCTGACGAAAACTGGGCCAAATCAGACCACAAGGTTCTGTTGACTTAAACATTCTAACCACATGTACTGTATCTTATAAACAGAAACATTTCCATAAAATTCAGCAAGCACCCCCCCCCCCCCGTATTTGCGGAACATTCATTAAAGCCAGTGAAATATTTTAGAAGTGTAATTGCTTCTCCTGTATAAGAAAGCTCTTGAGTCGATTAGTACACACAATAGTCCTGATGAAGGGTGTCAGTGTGAAATGTTGACTGTTAACTATTTTCCATAGATGCTGCCTGGCCTGCTGAGCTCCTCCAGCATTTTGTATGTATTACTTTGATTTCCAGCATCTGCAGATTTTCTCGTTTGTGACGTGTCAATTAGCTGACTGTAACTTAAGTTAGATTCTTATTTCCTTCTTATACTGACCCTTGGCTTGGCCATGCCTAAGTTTTCATTTTTGCATTCAAATCCAACTTTTCCAAAGATCCTGAGAGAAATGGAAGTTTCTCACATTCCAACATCTTGTGTATCGTAAGCTGGGGGATCATTTCATTGAGCACCTCTGCTCCATCCGCCAAAAGTGGAACTTCCCGGTGGCCAAACGTTTTAATTCGAATTCTCATTTCCGTTCTGACATGCTGGTTCATGGCCACTTCTTGAGCCAAGATGAGGTAACCCTCAGGGTGGGGGAGCAAAAACTTGTATTCCATTTCAGTAGCCTCTAACCTGATGGCATGAATATTGACTTTTCCTTCTGGTAAAAAAAAAATCCCTTCCCCTCTCCTCTTCCTCTATTTCCCCTCTGGCCTTTTACCTCTTTTCACCCGCCTATCACTTCCCCCAGATCCTCTCCTCCTTCCCTTTCTCCTGTGGTCCACACTCCTCCCCTATCTGATTCCTTCCTCTCCAGTCCTTTACTTTTCCCACCCACCTGGCTTTACCTATCACCTTCTAGCTAGCCTCCTTCCCCTCCCCCCATCTTTTTATTCTGGCGCATTCCTCCTCATATCTTCAGCACACACAGACATCCGATTGTGGGAACGACTGACCAACATCTATGATGTCCTTTGTCACCTGTCAACCTTGCCGGCCTTCAAATGCAGAGTCCAGAACAGAGGCCTGGATTCTGGATGTTCTTCATCAACCATCCACATCGCTGGACTTCAAGACTCCCCCATATCACTGTCCCTAAACCCTAGCTGACCCCTAGCTCCCCTCACGGTCACCAACACCATCCCTACAAACTAAAGAAACCAGCTAAGTCTGAGCAACAGTATTGATGGAGACTGCATCTTGGCACCATCTTGACTGGTCCTAGTGTCTGGTCCAGCATGCATCTTTCAATCAATAACAATAGAAGAAGACTATCTGATTACTTGTGTCAGTGGATTGTGAAATATTTCTGTGTGCTAATGGGCTGTTGTATACTACAATAGTGATTTTACTTTAAAAATACATACGATTGC
The DNA here is from genome assembly GCF_048418815.1 of Hemitrygon akajei. Classification (NCBI taxonomy): domain Eukaryota; kingdom Metazoa; phylum Chordata; class Chondrichthyes; order Myliobatiformes; family Dasyatidae; genus Hemitrygon; species Hemitrygon akajei. Next base: position 48,035,841 of record NC_133145.1, read on the forward strand.
CTTAGAATCCCTCTGGGATATTTGAAGATCATGATGAGTGCTCTATAAATGGAAGTTCCTCTCTTAACATTTGATGAATATGCTTCCTGAGTGAAGTAAATGACTCCAATGTCTGCCAGCAAGTATTGGCATGTGCACAATCTTTTATACTTGAAATACAACGATCTGGCTGTGTGTAATGGGTGATGATATTAGCAGGGTACTAAAGCTTGAGGAACAACACTATCTTACTGGGAGGTAAAACAATGAGGACAAACAGAAGAGAGACTCAGGTGCTTGGCAAAGAGGGAGTGTGCTTTCCAGTGGTACTCCTGGTAAGCCCAAACAATGAGGGTTCTGTCCTAGGGATTTATGCACTTAGCAAGGTACTGTAGGTGCTGTTATGAACTCACGGAAAGGAATATTACATGGGTAAGTCAGGGTCAGCAAACACGTAAAGTACACAGAGCCCTGCTTAGCAGGTGTGTATGATGGATGGTGTATATGGATTATGTCAAGAGTTCCCGGGGATATGGGTTGAATACATACAAGATTGTGGGTCAGTCAGAATACGCCTGATTAGAAGAACAATATAAAGAACGATTAAAGATTAGCTTTATTTGTCACGTGTACATCAAAACATACAGTGAAATGTCATTTACACCATTGTTTGTGATTTGCCCACAAGTGTCACCATGTCTCCGGCACCAACGTAGCAGGCCCACAGCTCACTAACTCTGACTATACACCTTTGAAATGTGGGAGGAAAACGGAGCACTCAGTCGAAACGCATGGGGGAGAATGTACAAACTCCTTACTGACAACAGCAGGAATCGAACCTCGGTCAATTATAATGTAAGGTATGTAGGCCATATATAAGTGTGTGTACACACACACACACACACACACACACACACACACACACACACACACACACACACACACACACACACACACACACACACACACACACACACACACACACACACACACACACACACACACACACACCCCCCCCCCCCCCCCCCCCCCGTAGAATAACAGCACCAAATGAAAACTAGAAACAAGCAGCAAGATAGGCAGCATCAGCCTGAAACATAAACTCTGCGTTTGCCCCCAACGATAGTGCCTGCTATAACCAGGAAACCACTTTGAGATCCATACTGATATTGAAGAGGCATAATCAGGAACATATGAATTCAGATGGCTCAAGGCATCTAAAAGGCTCAACTCTCTTTAGCTAAATACGAGGGGTGATTAATAAGTTCATGGCCTAAGGTAGAAGGAGGTGAGTTATACAGCTCTGGTTACATGCACATGCAGGTCAACTCTTTGAGTGATTATACAGAAAGTTTAAAGTTAATAACTCATCTCCTTCTACCGCAGGCCACAAACTTATCAATCACCCTGATGAGTTATTAACTTCAAACTTTCTGCATAATCACTCAAAGAGTTGAACTGCATGTGCATGTAATGAGAGCTGTATAATTCATCTCGTTCTACCTTGGGCCACAAACTTATCAATCACTCCTGCTGCAGGTCCACGCTTTCTAGAGGTCCAAGATCCGTATGCTCCACGACAGCTGGACTAAGTGTGTAAATGTAGGAGGGGATTATGTTGAAAAATAAATGTGCTAGGTTTTCTAAAATTGACTCCTTCTACCTTAGGCCACAAACTTATCAATCACTCCTCATAGATATAAATGTGGGCAATGAGATCTCAGTGACATAAAGGCTCTATTTTTTTGTGTGGCAAGCCACTAATATTTCAATGGAGAACTGTATAAACTGAAATTTGTGGAAATAACAACCATAGGAAACCAAAATTGCTCACCACATGGCATCTGGAAATCCCAGAGTATGTTCAGTAAAAAATAGAACAACACAAGCTGCGTCACACCTTTTTTGATGAGCCAGCAGAATAATTTTCCACAAAAAGATCAGAAGTGCATATTATATCACTGGCTGTATTTTCTCATAAATTCATATTAAGTGGTTCATCTTCAAATCAGCATACGCAGGCATTCCAAAACGTCAGCCCAGAAATAGGATCAACAGTCTTTTAGCGACTCTAAATCGATTTCTTTCTGAAGCAAGGATGCAACGTTAGAACATTCTGAGCAGCATATTAATTTTGAGCAAAATTAACATGGATTTATGAAGTAAATCCATAGGAGATCACAGTAGTTTTGCAGCTAGCATGATGATATTACAGCTCAGGGCATTGTAGTTCAGAGTTTAATCCTGGCAATCTCTAACTGGAGTTTCTGCATGTCCTCCCTGTGGAATGCGTGGGTTTTCTCCAGGTCCAGCAGTTTCCTTCCACAGTCCAAAGATGTACTGTGTAGAGTAATTGGTCATTGAAGACTCTCCTTAGGTTAGGGTTAAATTTGAGTTGTTCGAGATTGCTGAGTGCCCAGTCCTATTCTGCACTGTATCTCCAAATAAGTTGATCAATCAGTCAAGAAATAACTTTAAATGTACCTGTTGGCATTCTTCAGGGGTGGAACTAATAGAATAGGTAAGAGTAAACTAGTGGATGTGGGGCATTTGGGTTTTCTGAAGGCATTTGATACTGTTCTGTATTGGAAGCTAATCAACAAAGTTAAGAGCATGTGAGCCCAGAGGCATTATATACTGATGCGCATTGAGAATTGGTTAATTGAAAGAAAACAAAGAATAAATTGATCTTTTTCAAGTTGACAAGCTGTGACAAGTGGAGTACTGCACAGACTGGTACTTTGGCTGCAACCTATCACAATCCACATCAATGATTTGGCTAAAGAAACCAATTGTAGCATTTCCAAGTTGCTAAGCCAGGCCAGATTGGGAGAAAGGAAGAGGGTGTCAATTAACTTCAGGGCGATATCGACAAGCTAAGTGAATGGTGAGAATGTGACAGCCGGAATCCAACATGAAAAATGAAGTTAGTCACTTTCATGCACTTAACATAAAATGGGTATTTATGAAATGGTGAGAGATTGGGTAGGTGATGTTGATATTCAAAGGAACCTTGTATTCGTGTTGCTGAAGGCCAGTGGGTAAGCGCAGAAGGCATTTCTGGAATGAATTTATTAGGAGATGATTTGCATCCATTTGGACGATAGTTTTGGTGCAGTTTTTATAGGCCTTGATGAGACCACACCTGAAGATACTGTAGTTTGGTATCAGTTATGGCTGGACAACTTGACTATATGGGACTGTATTCCTGGGAATTTAATTCTGTTGACATTTTTGCAGATACTTCAGCACTTACAGTATGTAACAAACTACTTATTAAGTGTCTTAGTGATAACACTGCTGGAGCATCCCATGACAGGAAACTTTGAATGAGACATGGTAGGCCTCTCGATGAGGATTGGGGTGAGAAAGAAAGATGCGCCCATTTGCAAAGACTTTCTGTATGCCGGGTTTTCACAGATGCTTCCTTTCAGCATGAGCAAGGTTTAACTCAATGAGGATGAGAGCAGAAGGTGAACGAGTGTTCAGCGGCGTCCGCCTTGGTTTGATCAGTTGTTCCCTCTCTCTTGCTCGCTGCTGCCAGAGGAACATGCAGGAGTCTTGGGTCTTGGGCAATTTGTGGATTGGACTCATTTTTAGAGGACTCTGTAGTTCATGTTATATATGTTTCTGGTTACACCTTTTTTCTATTTTGTGCGATTTTGATCAGGTCATGTTGACACAGACTGGCTCTGTGGCCTGCAGTCAATAAATGACACAGCGCTAAACTGGACTGAACTCCAACTAGACTCTGTGGTTTGATGTTTACTCTTTTTTTTTGCCTTTTGTGTGATTTGCTCTCTTTTTGTGCATTGGGTGGCTGATGATTTTTTTAATGGGCTCCATGGAGTTTCTTTGTTTTGTGCCTGCCTGAGGGAAGATGGATCTCAGGGTTGTGTACTGCATGCATGCTTTGATAATAAATGTTCTTTGAATCTTTGAAGTGGCCTCTTCACTCTGAGGCAGCCCAGGATGCTGGAGATTTTCAGTGGCTATTAATGTCTTGAGGGATGGATCCTGGCAATCTAGTGTCACCTTCCAGTTTGGTAGCTGCTCAGAATAGTTCCCGCTTCCATCGCGCCTGAATATTTTTTTGCTTTAATTTTATTTAGAAATACAGCCTGGTAAAAAATCCTTCCAGCCTATCAAGGCCACTCCATCCAATTACACCCATATGACCAATCAACTAGAAGCTTGTAGGTCTTTGGAATGTGGGAGAAAACCTGGGCACCCAGAGGAAACCCAAGTCATCAAGGGAAGAACGTAGAAACTCCTTACAGACAACGGTGGAATTGAACCTAGGTCGGTGGCACTATGATAGTGTTACACTAATCACTAGACTACCATACCACCCTTATTAGTGGTGAGCATCACTGGTCTCTTCAAGCTGTGATACCAGTGCCCATCTGTCCTGTGATATGTGCCTAGCATCCAGTATGTTAAGAGATTCCACAGTGGAGTACAGTGTAGTGCACAACCTTGCAAAGCAAAGGCATTCGCCAAAGATGAAAGAAGAGAAACATAGAGACCTGGAGCACAGTGAGGCCTTGGTTGAAAATCACAGGACCATAAGAAGTAGGAGAATAATGGTCTTCTATGGAAAGATCCCTACTCAACAATAACAGACTCACTACTCAAGTTAGCAAAGGAGGGAGACAGTTTCTCTCCAGGCAGTAAGCAATCCCCTGATAAAGAGCTTCTTTTCAGAAGCTTACAAAACCATGGTCCTCAATGGTTCTTCTCCATACTTCAAGTATGGAGTATGGACCTCCTCCAAACTTCAATCATTTCCACCTTCATAAGACATAACTAATCAATTTGAAGAGTGCAAAATATTAATTTGCTTTGCAAGTCTATCTGCACTGACTTTAATCCCTGATCCAGTTATTTAAGTGACCTTCTACCACATCAGTATTTTTTGATAAGTGGAAGGACCAAGGCCCTAACACAAAGCACAGTACATGTTCCACTCTGCAAGTATAAATAAACCAACAACTTAAATGCTGGCTTGCCAGTCAAGTGCCTTAAGAAACTGGCTGCAATACTCTGGCCATCTGGGAAGCTGTTTATTGATGGGACTTCAAAAAATCTGTTTGGGTTCACTATTAACCTTTGTATTTTGCCCAAGCCTTGTTTCAAGTGCTAACCTATGTAGGAACCTGTCCAATGTGGAAAAGTTGTGGACTTGGAATAAAAATGTCAATCTCTTCCGATGCTGCAGCCAACTCAAACACCAACCTCTTCTGTTCTAAATATCTGGTTCTTTCGTCTAATCACCATGTTCTCAACAGGAGATATCTTTCTGAAAGTCTTCCTAGTAATTTTTTAACCTTAAGGTTGCTCTATAAATGTAACATTTAATTGCTTCTTTCTGACACACTTTCCCTCCAGTGAAAATTACAGTTATTTTTCCACATTTGGCTAGCAGAACCTTAAGCAGGCCAGGAAATAAAAATACACTGCAGATAAAAACTGTCCTACAATCTTCTTTATTGAGGAAGTACTTGTGGTGATGCAGGGGAAAAAGAGTGGCATATGTACAAGATAATGGAATTGGAAAACAGAGCGAGATAAGCTGTAGGAAATATGACAGGATGGTCCACTAATAGCTGCTGAAGTCAAAAATAAATCTAACACTGAGTGCTGGAAATTATATAATGTTCTCAAAATGTGAGCTTCTGTTGAGCCATATTACAAAATGCAGGAAGCCGAACAAAGGATGGGGCAGAGAAATGACATGCAGTTCAATTATAACCTTTAAATTCAGAAGTTCCTTTGCAGATTGCTCTGCCTGGTAGCTACATTTCATGCAACAGTTGTTTTTTATTTGGGGAAGTTCTGTTGTGTTTCTGTTTCCTGTCACATGATGATTTGGCTGATGACTTTATAGAACTGCCAGGAATGGCTATGTTTTGAGTGATGGCTGAATTGTAATGTTACCTCTCCAAAGAAGATCTCGTTGAGTATCTGCAAACACTCATAAGAATTGTTTCAGAACATGGAGCAAGGAACGGCAGACTTATCTGATGCAGAATCAGGTGGGTCGGACATTTACTACATTGAACTGAAAGTTTAAGTAATGCAATGCTGATATCTGACAGTAAACGGGCAGTTTTCAAAGTGTATGGTTTCTCTAATACATTTAACACAATCGTAATTGAATCTCAATTGGCTTTATATTTTTTGAAAGGTAATATCATAAAAATCACGGGTTTTACTTTATTAGAATAGAATATTGAATTCCATTATTATGTTTTATCACACTTAACTTCTCTCGAGCGTAGCCACCAGCAACTTACTGACTACAACTACTTCCTGTACTTGACAGTGCAAAGTGTGAGCAAGCCATATGGCTGGCATTGTAGTGACAATTTTCCTACAGTTTTTCTGCCTCTGTTTTCTGTGGCTGCAACCTATTTTTTTCCCCACAGAGAAAATGATGAGAAAACTGGTTCTGACATACTTTTCTTCATTTATTCAAGAGATGTGGGTTTCACAGACTGAGCCAATATTTAAACACCCTCCCTTAATTGTTCTAGAGTGACTGCAGTGCTTCATATGTGGTTAAACCCACCATGCTGACAGAGAAGGAGATCCTAGGATTTTGACCCGGCAATGATGAAGGAACTTAGTGGCCACTTTATTAGATACACCTGTATATCTGCTCACTAAAGCAAATATGCAATCAGCCAATCATGTGGCAGCAACTCAATGCATAAAAGCATGCAGACATGGTCAAGTGGTTCAGATGTTGTTCAGACCAAACATCAGAATGAGGAAGACGTGACCTAAGTGACTTTGATCGTGGAATGATAGTTGGTGCTAGACGGAGTGGTTTGAGCATCTCAGAAACTGTGCAATCTCCTGAGATTTTCATGCACGCAGTCCCAACAGTTTACAGAGAATGGTGTAGAAGAGCATCGTTGAATACACAACACGTTGAACTTTGAAGGTGGATGGACTACAGAGAGCAGCAGAAGTCCACAGACATATACTCAGTGGCCTCTTTTTTTAGGTTCAGAAGATACCTAGTAAGGTGGTCATTGAGTATATTTCCAAGTCAGGATGATGTGTGACCTTGGAGGGCAACCCACATTGTGCTGTTACTATGATCTTGCTGCCCTTCTTAGTAATTTTCTTAAACTTTATTACTTTGTTATTTGAAATACTTTACCTAAACAACACTCAAATTGTAAAATAGTGCAATTGCATATTGGAAAGTGGATGAAAAAGGTCAAAAGTGAGTTGTATTACAGGCATAATATTTTAGTGGTCAGGATTATTGAATTAAAGGAATGATTCAAGTTCCTCTATGGCAGCTGTAGAATTTAAATGTAAGAAGTTAAAAATCAGGAATGAAAATAAGTGTCCTTTTAAATGACCTGCCAAACCATTCATTTCAGGACAAATAGGGATGGGCAATTAGTGCTGGTGCCCCTCATCGTCTGTAATATGAACAATTTGGTCTCAAAGTCAAGAATGCCAAGAATGCGAATGTGTGGGCTAATAAGACTGTGTAACACTGTGATGAAGTGAAGACTTTGTCACACATAGAGGCAACGCTAGGTAACAGATATGTGGAGGTTGGGGGAAGTGGTTTGCGTTCCAAGAAAATGGTTCATGTCAAAACTTCCCTTAATATGAAGCTACATCACTATGTCATCTGCATATGTGTCAAGGAATAAAAGTTGAAAGACATTCTTTCTTTCTTTACCTTTTTTTGAGATAAATTTATTAAGAGTTAATTTTCATTTGGTATCCCAGATTCTTTTGGTAGTGATTTGTGGATTTTTAAAGGGCAAATTTCCATTATCCGAACTGGCATAACGATGGGGCCACTTATATCTAGAACAAATAAAAAATATCTTATCCCCTTTTGTCAAAACTTAAGAAAGTTGACATTTCCTCCTTAGGGTAGAATATTTGGAAGGTGATGTTGCAGGATTAAACCTGTCTCCAATCACTCTGCTCTACAGATTATAGGTGGTGTTGATTTGACGTTGAGTTGGAAAGGAAGAGACAGTGACATGAATTGGGTGGCAGAGTAGTATGGCGGTTAGAGTATCGCTTTACAGAGCCAGCTGTAATACTGAGGTTCAATTGTAGCTACAATCTGTAAAGAGTTTGTACACTCTCTCTGAGACTGCATGCAATTGCTCTGGCTGCTCCGATTTCCTCCCACATTCTAAAGACATACAGTGATGGTTACTAAGTTGTGGATATGCTTTGTTGACTCCAGAAGCGTAACAACAGTTGCAAGTTGCCCCAAGCTCATCTTGAACTGTGTCGGTCTTTGATGCAAATCATCCACTTCACTGTCTGTTTTGATGCACACATGACAGATGAAGCAAATCTTTAATGTTTAACTTTACTCTTTTCTATCAGCCACAGAGTGATGGAACTCACCACTGATCCTAAATAAAGTCACCTACAAGGTTCTAAATTTCTGTTCAATGGATTTCACCTTTTCCGGCATGAATTGTATTCTGATGTCAGTTATAGGAGATTTCTGACATATAACAATCATGATATGAAGGTGGCCTAACAGCCAGACAATATGAAGAATCCTCATTGAAAGCAAATCAAGAACACATAATCTTAATTTAAAGTTAACTTTTTAAAGAGTAAAATTTAAATTAACACCAGTCCTTGACATGAGGAGCTTTTGGTGGCTGTTGGCCTGTACTCACTGGAAGTCAGAAGAATAAGTGGGGATCGCGTTAAACCTATCGAATGTTGAAAGGCTTAGATAGAGTGGATGTGGAGAGTTTGTTTTCCATGTTGGGGGAGTCTAAGACTGAGAACACAGCCTCAGAATAGAGGGACAAGTTTTGTATGGAGATGAGGAGGAATTTCTTTTGCCAGAGAGTGGTGAATCTGTGGAATTTGTTGCCACAGGTGGCTGTGGAGGCCATCTCACTGGGTATACGTATTTAAGACAGAGGTTGATAGATTCTCAATTAGTCAGGGCATGACGGGATATGAGGAGAAGGTAGGAGATTAGGGCTAAAAGGAAAATGGATCAGCCATGATGAAATGGCAGAGCAGACTTGATGAGCCAAATGGCCCAATTCTGCTCCCATGTCTTATGGTCTTAATGCTTTGGCATGGACTAGATGGGCTGAAGGGCCTGTTTCATTACTGAGGTGTTCTATGACACTATAATGCTAGAGTCAATCCAAACAATTTTTGGATTATGGCATTATAAGATTGACATCTTCATGAAAATGATTCCAGGTTTGAACAGTTTGTCATATGAAGAGCATTTGATGGGTATGGACTTGTATTCACCGGAATTCAGAAGAATGAAGGCGACCTTATTGAAACCTATCGAATGGTGAAAGGCCTCAGTAGAGTGGATGTGGAGAAGATGTTTCCTGTGGTGGGAAAGCCTAAGAGAAGAGGACACAGCCTCAGAATAGAGAGGTGTCATTTTAGAATGGAGATGAGGTGGAATTTCTTTAGCCCAAGAATGGTGAATCTGCGGAATTTGTTGCCACAGGCACCTGTGGAGGCCAAGTCTGTATGTATATTTAAGATGGAGCTTGGTAGATTCTTGAATGGTCAGGCATGAAGGGATACAGGCAGAAGGCAGGAGACAGAGCCTGAGAGGAAAAATGGATCAGACTCGATGGGCTAAATGGCCTAATTCTGCTCCTATACCATATGGTTTTAAAATAAAAATTGAATCATCCATAACAAAACTTTGCACTAATTAGTTTAAAATAATATTGAGTTTTGAAGTAGTTATCCTAAGGGAGTAAAGCTTTATATGTAGCATTAATTCTTTATGACCAGTCATTTGTTCAGAATAATTGTGGGTTACTGCCTAAGTAAAATGCCTCATTCAACTAGGCTTCATTGAGGATTTTTAAGAGAAAATAGTGCATTCATGATTATAGTTCTTGACAAGTTGGTGATTGCAAATGATTACCATCTGCAAGACTTCAGCAGACTATCTCGTTGAGAAGGCGGCTTCCACCCACAGCAATCTCAGAATGTCTGAGTTTTATACATTTTGATTTCAGTTTGATTGTATAATTATTTTGAACACCATTGCTATAGTCACAAATTGTCAACCATAAATTATTAACGGTTTCAGATGTTAACCACAACTTCCAGATTCCCTGCAGCACATGGCATGGATAATACATTATGTCTGGGAGCCAAAGTGCCAGGGGACTGAGGTAAAGACTAAGCTTGATGCTTAGATAAAAACAGGAAATGTTGGAATTACCCAGGCAATCAGTCTGCATCTGTGGTGTGAGGAACAGTTAATATTTTAGGTCCGTGACATTTCTTCAGAACTCTGAAGAAAAGGTCAATAAATTGACATGTTAACTCTATTCTTGTCTCCACTGATGCTCCTTGGTCTGCTGAGCATTTTCATCATTACCTGTTTTCATTTCAGATTTCTAACACTTGCAGTTTTAATTTTTTTAATAAGGGATTGGTACTTACTTGAACTACAGCTGAACACCAAACTTCTCTGTATTCACTGACCAGAATGTGTTAATTCTTAGGTTTAAATCTCTTGATGGTCTTTCCTCTCTCTGCCTCTGTAACTGCCTCCAAGATTCAGGTATACTTCTATTCAAACACATGATGTTTCCATCCTTTACAGCCAAGCCATCAGCTGTGTTTGTCCTAAACTGGTAAATTCCCCTCTATACTACCCTCTTTTCTTCATGGCATGTTTAGATTTGAATAATAATGGTCCTGTAGAATGTCTTGGAAAATTTTTAAATGACCAATTGTTGGTCATTTGTTGTTGAATACAATATATACCAGTGAATGATAACTAATGAAGCAGGTTAATGAAGCACACTGTTTGTGGTCTTCTGAGGCTGTAGCATTCGATGTGTTGTGTGCTCAGAGATGCTCTCCTACACATGCATGCAGAAACACGTATTCAGCTGTTGTAACACTTGGTTATGTGAGCTATTGTCACGTACCTGTCAGCTTGAACCAGTTTGGCTATTCTCCTCTGATCTTTCTCATTAACAAAACACTTGGCCACAGAACTCCCACTCACTGGACGTTTTTTTTGTTTTTCACGTCATTCTCTCTAAACTCGAGAGACTGAGTGTGAAAACCCCAGGAGACCAGCAGGTTTTGAGATACTCAAACCACTCTGCCACGGTCAAAGTCACTGTTATCACAATTCTTTCCCATTCTGATGTTTGGTCTGAACAACAACAGAACCTCTTGACCATGCCTGCAAGATTTTATCAACACATACAATCAAGCTGGATGAACTCAGCAGATCGGGCAGCATCCGTTGAAACGAGCAGTCAACGTTTCGGGCCGAGACCCTTCGTCAGAACTCATCCTGACTGCTGACTGCTCGTTTCAACAGATGCTGCCCAACCTGCTGAGTTCATCCAGCTTGTTTGTACGTGTTGATTTGACCACAGCATCTGCGGTGTACTTTGTGTTTCCTGTATGCTCTTATGCTTTGAGTGGCTGCTACATGGTTGGCTGATTAGATATATGCATTAACGAGAAGGTATATAGATGTATTTAATAAAGTGGCTACTGTGTGTAGATTTTCTGATCTGCACTAATAATAACTGAACATTTTTTTTGTTTTAATGTGACAAAGTATTAACCAGATGGTTACTTAATAAGTGAATATGTGAATATCCAGCATCTGCAGGTTTTCTCTTGTAAGTGAATATGTGTTTGCTTTTTTCCTAACAGATGGGAACTCTTCATTGAATATTTCCAATCACTCCTGCTGTGAAACCAGCATTTACCAGCAACTTCCAAGTAACCAGTCAGTGAAAAGAAGATCAAAATCTGTGACTTCCCAAGATAAATGTCGGTCCTTCGTTGAGAATTCATCTGAGCTTTCGACTTCAGAATTCACATGTGATGAGGAGTATCTACTTGTGGATGGCAAGCAAGCTCTGAGAGAACTTCCTTTCGTAATGGCAAAGAGAAAGAAAGAGAGGTTAGTTCTAAAGTTCAAAGTTCAAAGTAAATTTATTATCGAAGTGTATACATATGTCACCATATACAATGCTAAGATTTAATTTTTGTGGGAATACTCAATAAATCCAATAACAAAAGATGGCACTAACTGGGCATACAAGCTGTGTAAATACAAAAAGAATGAAGAAATAATAAATAAATACATACATACATAAATATTGAAAAAATGAGATGAAGAGTCTTTGAAACTGAGTCCTTAGATAGTCAGAACATTTTAGTGATGCTGCAAGTGAAGTTGACTGAAGTTATCCCATTTGGTTCAAGAGCCTGATGGCTGAAGGGTAATAACTGTTCCTGAAACTGGTGTTGTGAGTCCTGAGGCTCTTGTAGCTTCTTCCTGAGAGCAGCAGTGAGAAGAGAGAATGACCTGGGTACCTGGGTGGTGGGGGTCCCTGATGATGAATGCTGCTTTCCTGCCACAATGCTGCATGCAGATGTACTCAGTGGTGGGGAGGACTTGACCTACGATGGACTGGGATGTATCCACTACTTTTTTCCATTCAAGGGCCTAGGTGTTTCCATGCCAGGCTGTGATTCAGCCAGTCAATATACTCTCCACTACACATCTAAAGAGGTTTGTCAAAGTTTTAGATGTCATGCCAAGTCTTCGCAAATTCCTAAGGAAGCAGAGGTGCTGTCATGCCTTCTTCATAATCACATTTACGTGTTGGGACCAGGACAGGTCCTTTGAAATGATAACACAGAGGAATTTAAAGTTGATGACCAACTCCACCTGTGTGATCCCCCAATGAGGATGGGCTCGTGGATCTCTGCTTTCCTCCGCCTGAAGTAAAAAATCAGCTCCTAGGTCTTGTTGATCTCGAGTAAGAGGATGTTGTTGTGACAGAATTTAAATGACCTCCCTACCCCATGGGACAATAGTCCTACCTCATTGGACAGTAATGGTTATATTTCTATTTAATCAATTTGGTGAAAGATAGCCAGCTGTACTGCATTGTTGTTTATTCAACTCAATTTCATTTGGGTACCATTTCTCAGTTTACATCACCTTCTTCACTAAACTGATTTAAGGAATATGGTTGTCAATTGGTATTGTTGACTGCTCTTGAGATACCATCTTCAACCACTGTAGTCCTTGCAGTGAAGATGCTCCTATACTGCTGTTTGGTGGAGTGCTCCTGGGGTGAGAGCAGTGAGGTCAGAATCTGTGTTTAGAACCATTGATGTTAGAACTAGTCAGATTGGAACCTAGGTTTAGAACCATTGATGTTAGAATCTGGGGTTAGAACTAGTCAGGTCAGACCTGGGTTTAGAACTAGTCAGGTCAGACCTGGGTTTAGAACTAGTCAGGTCAGACCTGGGGTTAGAACTAGTCAGGTCAGACCTGGGTTTAGAACTAGTGAGGTCAGAAACTGGGTTTAGGACTGTTGATGTTAAAACTTGGGGTTAGAACTAGTGAGGTCCGAACCTGGGTTTAGGACTATGATGTTAGAACCTGGGTTTAGAACCAGTTGTTAGAACCTGGGTTTAGAACCATTGATGTTAGAACCTGCGTTTAGAACCAGTGAGGTTAGAATCTGGGTTTAGAATCATTGAAATTAAAACCTGGGGTTATAAACTGTGAGTCAGAGGCTGAATTTGGAGGTGGTAGCAGTCTGACGAGTTTGCTGTCTCTGTTGTTCTAGATGTCACAGATTTCACTTTAGTGAAGTGCTGCTGGAGAAGTTTTGGTGAGCTACTGCAGTGCATTTTGTATCCATAACTGTGCATTTTGTACTCCAAGTGGGCAGAGTGCTCTGAAAACAATGGAAGTGAATTTTTAGGGTGATGGGTGGTAGATGAGGTTCTGGCAGGAACTGAGCTTTTGCATGTTGTGGAGCAGTGCTCATCCAAGCAAGCAGAGTGAATTCCATCACACTCCTGGCATAAAGCAATACAGCACACGTACAGGCCCTTTGGGCCATCTAGTCCATGCTGTCCGTGATGCACACCAAAACTATTAGGTCCTGCGTTCCTCTAGGTCCCATCCTTCCGCGTGCCTGTCCATCTCCTTCTTAAATGATACTATTGTATCTGCCTCAACCACCTTCTCTGGTAGCTTATTCCATACTCATCACCTTCTGTGTGAAAAGGTTGCCCCTCAAGTCCCTATTAAATTCTTCCCCTCTCCCCCCAACCCATGCCCATCTTGTCTATGATCCTCATAATTTCAAACATTCCATGCATTTGCCCCTCATTCCCCTACGCTCCAACGAACAAAGACCTTTCCTGCGCAGTCTCTCCCTGTAACCCAGGCCCTCTAGTCCAAGCACTGACCTCCTAAATATTTTTGGCAGTCATTCCAGTTTAACCACACCTTTTCCACTACAGGGCGACTGAAACAGGATACTCCAAGTGCAGCCTCACCAGTGACTTACACAGTTGCAACATAGTTCAGTACGCAATGCCCTGTCATGTAGATGCTGGAAACACTTTGCAGTGACATGCCATTTGGCACATATTACTGTGCACCTAGCCTGTAACTTGTGCTCACAGTCCTGGTATGATTGTGGTTGACTCAATATATTTCTAGTTAATGATGACTCTTCCTGGGTGTTGATGGTGGGAGACTCGGTCTTCAAAATTTTCAGGATTATTCAAAAGATTTTAGCACATGTGCTGCCATCAAATGATCCGTCAGCACTTGAATGCCTTGGCTCCCAAATTGGCCATCCACTCTAATTATCCATGATCTCTGCTCTGAGTAAATTCCCACTACGGCTTTTCTTCAGCAGTCCCCTGTCTTGGCCGATTAGGGCTGGTGTGTGAGATGATATGACTTGTGCTTCAGGACAATGGAGAGAATATGATTAGCATAATGGGAGTATTATTTCATGCTGAGACAATCAGTGGATGAGTAGGGAGATGATTGACTTGTTGAGATTGGGAGTTAGTCAGGAAGATAAATAATGAAAAGTCAGTAGTTTTAAGTTCCATTGTGCTTAAATGTAAATTTGTGTATGTAAAATACAATTTGTAGGCCATTGTATTTATTCATATATGCTCCTACATAATATCTCTGGCAACATTAAACTGAAACACAGTCATTCCACTAATAGGCCTGGTCATTTTATCCATAAGGCTTAACTATAAGTTTTTAGTACGGCAAACCTGCAAACATGTGGCTCAGATTATTAATGGAATCTAAACAATACCATATATTATCACATTTGAGGTCCCCGATGATTTTTGAACTGAGGTCAATAACTTGCTAGGTGGAGATGTGTCTCTACCAAAGGAGATGTAGGGCACTCCTTCCCCCTGCTAGCCTACAGGTGTAGGACCTGCTTAGCTTCCCCCTGCCCCCCCACCCCCTGCTCAGGGTCACGTGAAGCCATGGGAGCAGGTGGTGCATATCACAATTCCTGGTTGTGCGACCACTGATGCCAGGCAGAAATCTCTGAAGCGTATTGATAATGGCTGGGGTCACCTGTCTAGTAAAGACACTGCCCAGAAGAAGATGGTGGCAAACCACTTCTGTGGAAAAATTTGCCAAGAACAATCATGGTCATAAGACCATGATCCTCCACGTCATATGACACGGGCACATGATGATGATGATGATGAAATAACGTGCATCCTTTCAAGGAAGGAGTGTGTATTATCCTTTGCTACAGAAATTTGATATGTTTATCACTTTTGTATACAGACTCGTAACCATGGTACAAAGTTTTACTCTGGTTCAGACATGCAGATAATCAAGTAAACAAATTCTTTTCTTCCTTTCTGACTATTTCAGGATCACTGTCTGTGCCTGTTTCAGAAAACATTTTAACCTTTTAACACTTAAAACCACAGATCAAAAATATTGATTGGAAAAATGTATTGAATTAACTTCTTTTAGTAACGAACAACTCTCAAGTATGCTGTTGGATTGGACTATATAATTGTTATTTTCTTTGTAGTTTTAATTTCATATGCTTGTTTGTATTTTTATATAATTACCTATATACGTGAAATTGTTCAGTGTGTTCTTTAGTAGTTCCAGTTTCCTTGTATCTTTCTGGAAACGTCTTCATTTTAGTGGGTATTGAATTACTGGAATAGGAGCTATCTTATTGATTGATTTAATCAATTGAATTTGGATGGAATTTGTGCCATCAACAGTCCGATATAAGTGGGCCAGACTTTGTTGGTTTGCTCTCCTTTGTCTTTGTTCTTCCCCCCTGCCATTAGGTTCTCTTTGATCTTTGCTGTCTTCCTTCCCTTCATTTCCTTTGTTCTCCTAATGTTTAATAAAATGATCATAAGTAACAAGTCTTATGCCGTGTTCTTGACTTCTGAAGAACCTTGGATCACAAAAACATCAGGATCCAACAAAGCCTTACCAATGCCTTCATTTTTGGGCTGTAAATAGTTAATAATAATCTCTGGTAAAGAGTCCCCTACAATAAATGAGGGCTTCAGATCACAATTTTCCTTTCTAGGCGTGATTAAAGATGAATCTGTAAGCAATCAATTTCATTATTTTAGTCCTGATGAACCATGTTAGCTTGAAGTTCAACTGTTTATTCCTCTCTATAGATACGGCCTGACTTTGCTGAGTTCCTCCAGCACGTTGTGTGTTTTAATCTCATTATTTGTCCTAAGAATTGATCTTTTACTTTTTGCTCAGGAAAAAGAGAACATGTGGCTCAGAGGTACTCAGCAGTTGGGAAACATGGAAGCAAAGCCAGCAGAAATCACTGAGGCGGCTGCAGGAGGAAATGAGAAATGCCATATCCTGGTTAGAACTGTGGAAGAGGTCACTGAAAGAAATAGAAGGTATTAGTGACTTCTTCAATGTGGGATTGCATTCTTAGCACAGTCAGGAACAAAGTGTCTGAAGTTGGAAATGGCTATTAAGTATGTGTAACATGAGAGGAAATAATTTAGAAAATCAATCATTACTGCAACTCAATCCCAGTATCTGAATATAGCTGTTAGAAGGGAGCACTATTTTTAAAGCATTCTTGTGCAATTAGTTTTTAAAAACTTTGTAAATTGAACACGTGATGAGGTTCAGATGAATTGTAGGATGTTTATTATTAAGGGATGTCTACAAAGTTTTATTGAGAATGTTAGTTGATTGATGAAGAGAATAAAAGATATCAGGGAGTTATTCATAAAAATAAAGGAATGAATTATGGAAATAATTGTCATTTATCCATTAGTACTAAGCACCTTTAGTGACCTTTGCATTCAGTAGCCAAGGAAATAGCTTTCTAAGTGTATCAACTGTTGGGCCCAACACATGAAGACAAACAAGAGTGATCTTAGAAATAAATTTAAAACAGCTGCTTTGCAACTAGAAAAATGCAAAATGACAGCTGCTGGAAATCTTATCTAAAAATAGAAAATACAGACAATTCTTACCAGATCAGGTAGTGTCTGTGGAGTAAAGCTTCAGTTCGATGATCTGAAATATTCTCGTGCATAATTACAAAGTTAAAGTGTAGTTATACTTTTCTCTACGGAAGTGCTGCACGTTTAGCTTTTTCTGTCTTTATTGCTGAGAAATGAGCATGGAGGACTTGCCAGCAACTTTGCATGGAACAATTGGCACATAACATGAATACCATCAAATGTGGGACTCCCAAGAGAATGTGGAGGCCCTGATCTTGTTGGCCAATTCTACCAGCAACTTTCTGCTGCACCTGAAGTTCAACAAGGAAGCAGAAGTTTGTTTCAGTTCCTCAACATTTGCACAAGGAATCTGCTTGTGGTTCTTTCCCACTAACGCACTGGATTTAGTTTATCTGTACTCATGAGTCACATTGTTGCAATGTTTAATGTATTTAAGCTTATTGTCTTTGTACATTTCTTACTGCAGGTGTGATAAGATGGCTAAATCCGAACAAGGGTTTTCATTACTAACTTGAAGATACCAACAGATATTTGAGTATAAGAACCATAAGATATAGGAGCAGAATTAGGCCATTTGGCCCATCGAGTCTGCTCCACCATTTCATCATGGCCGATCCATTTTCCTCCCAGCCCCAATCTCCTGCCTTCTTCCCGTATCCCTTCATGCCCTGATCTTTCATGAATCTATCAACCTCTGCCTTAAATATACATAAAAGCTTGGTCTCCACAGCTGTCTGTGGCAATGAATTCCACAGATTCACCAGTCTCTGAGTAAAGAAATCCCTCCTCGTCTCCGTTCCAATAGGACACCCCTCTATTCTGAGGCTGTGTCCTCTGGTCTTAGACTCTCCCACCACAGGAAACATCCTCTCCACTTCCACTCTATCAAGGCCATTCACCATTCAATAAATTTCAATGAGGTCACCCCTCATTCTTCTGAATTCCAGTGAATACTGGCCCAGAATCATCAGACACTCTTCATATGACAAGCCATTCGATCTGGGAATCATTGGCATATAATATAAAAAGAATCGGTCCCAACATAGACCCCTGTGGAATACCTCTATTTTCCAAAAAAGTGCATGATCGGGAAATTTAATGGTGATTTTCATGATCAGCAGTCCAAAATCCGTAAGATACACACAAAAATGCTGAGGAAGCAAAATTTAATGTTTAATATGAGGCTTTTAGAACTTTGTTTACTGAAGGGATTGAGAAAACATCATAGACTGATCAGCACAATCTCAATAGATGATGGAAATGGATTACTTCAGTTCCTACCTTAATATGAAGTCCAAAGTTGAACATGACTTAATTGAATGCTGAATATAATGACAGATTTAATTTTCCATTTGTTCTAGGAATAAATGAAAAATATATTGCATGTTGAAGCACTTTCTTGAAGGTGTAAAAATACTTTGGTTAGAACTACTATTCTGGAGAGTAATTTAATTTTCAAAATCAAAATAATACTGAATGGCACCTTACGTTAATCTATTGCTTCACAATATGTTTTGGACTTAGGCCGCTTTGGGACTGGCATCCAGTCATACTTCACATTCCTTCGTTTCTTGGTTTTCCTGAATCTTTTGGCATTTCTTTTGGTCAGTGGCTTTGTGCTTCTGCCTTCCATCTACATAACCAACATGGAACTCAACCAGACAGACACGGAGCGCATAGAAAACAGTGAGTCTATGATATGTGTCACATTTTATGCCATCATTATGCATAATAATGTACTATGCATGTTCATGTTCAATTGCAAAAACTGTTCAACTGTGACAGGTTAAAATGATTAATTTTCTTTGCTTCTGCATTACTATCCACCTCTTTCACTTGCTAAATGAATGGATGTACAAATTGCTGTCAGAATTCAATGATTTTGGAGATTTATTCTTGGAATGGTTTGTGTAACAATCATTTGTCAGTAATATCTGAGGTGATGGAGGACTTCAAAGTTATTAAGTATAACTGAGATTTTGTTTATACATTTTTTCTCATTGCTTTTATTGGTTTTTGCTTCTGATCAAGTTAATTCATGGTGTTATTGTTTATTTTGAAATATCTCTCTGGTTTCCATTTGTTTTATTTTAATTCAAAGGGGAAACTTTTGGAGGCATTAGTCCATGTTATTACTATTTCAATTGCCCTGCTTGCTGGTTCGAAGCTGAGATAACCGTGAAGATGCCATGAAGAATTGGTCAAGAATTTTTCCTGATAAATGGAGCATTCTTTATTCACTCTCTAAATTTTACGTTGAGTCATAGAGCACTACAGCACAGAAGCAGACACTTTGGCCCATCTAGTCTATGCTGAACTATTATTCCTCCTAGTCCCATTGACTATTGGACGTGGCTGGTCAGATTCTCCCCAGGTTATGAATGCCTGATTTAAGGACAATGCAGGTGAGCATATGGGGGACCAGCAGGATGGATGTGATGCCTGTTGTGCTGCTTCAGGCATCTTCTGCTGTGTGGGATGGGGCATTTCTGCATGCCTTTTCTCCCACTTGGGCTGGGTTGAGCTGAACAGAGCTGAGAAGGTTGAGCAGATTCCACCTCTTACGGAGTTTGCGAGGCCGATTGGCGCTTCCATCACAGCTGTAATCCACTCCCATGTTGCTTTTGTGGATTTCCAATTCATAAGCCATCCTCAGGAACATAACCTGTACAATATTTCAGAAGTTCAGTTCCACGAATCTTCAACTAAACTGCAAATATTAGTCTCAAACCAAGCATCATTGCTAATTTTAATGGTGGATTTGGTCCAGGCAGCATAAAATTTACTGTGCATTGTTGGAATACCTGTACTTTAGTTAAGAAGATTATTTTTCTTCATATTTAATTACAGGCATCCACAGCATGCCTAGCCCATTATTTATATTTTAACAATTTCTACAATGTGACATTATCTGAATTGTCAAAATGCTTATCTTTATAATCATAGGATTGAAAAGATTAAGGGAATTTCTGATCAGTGCAGGCTCTTATATTGTTCCTCTTCCAATGACTTCAAGGCTGACTTTATTGATTTATTTGGTTATTGATTGATTGACTGAATGAATGATTGATTGAGATATTGCATGGAATAAGCTATTCTGGCTGCATTGATGTAATAATTTTACTCTGATGTGAATTCTTGAATTAATTCAAATGGACATTGGTTGTAATGGTTCATACATCTATAAGCTCTCTTCTCTATATACATCTACATTTAAGTATACTGTAATCAAGTAAGGTGCTGGAGTCCATTCAGTAATAATAGATGCAAACATCCAATTAACGATCTGTGTTTCTAGTTTCTCTTTCAGCACCTGAGTGCTTCAGATATAAGCGATATCCAAAGGGCTTAGTTTCATTTTATGAAAAAATTCTGGATCTGTTTTCTGGGACAGTAAGTTATTTAAATTTAAAATGTGATTCAAATGAAATGCACTTGGGTTCAGCAGTTGTTTATTTAAGAGATAAGTAGCTGCCAGCTTCCAAGTGGTGAATTCGTAACCAGCCATGGTGTCGTATGAAGTTATGGCTTCTGCACATCTTACATGAGTGTAAATGAGACTGAACACAGGAAGAAGTTTAGCAGTATACGCATTAAAACACTAATTTGAATACCATATAATCCCAGAATCCATAAATATCTGCCTCATAAATCCTGATTAAAACTTCGTGGTCTCACCTCTAATTTAAAATGTAGATTTTAATTGAGACCTGTAAGATATTTCTCTATATGATTTTGTACACTATAGTTTCATGAAGCAAGTCAGCTAATTAGTGTGGGCAGCAATTCCAATTAAAAACAAATTGTTCTGCATTCATGGTTGTAGAGCTTGAATAACTAAATAGAAGAAGACCTGACTGATGTAGGAATAGATTTTAACAGACTGGGAATATTATGTTGTTGCTGCTATAATATTTGTTCATGCATTTTACTCACTGGAAATGTAAATTTCTTGCTACAGAACGAGTGTAGGGTGTTGTGAGCCACTCCATCCACCATTGGCTTAAAGTGTGTCTTAACAAAAACAAAACAATGAAAAGTTACTACGTAAGGTTACAGAACAAAATCAAATTTTGATTGCAGAAAATGAATGAAATTCCAAATTTTAGATGTAGGTCAAAAGTAAAAAAGCTAAACTATGCAAGCACTGTAAGTGTCAGAATTTTGAAATTAAGTAAGAAAACTGTATATGGAGAGAAACAGGTCACCATAACCGGGGAAATTGTTGAGGATAAGACTACTTTATTATGGAGAGGAAATGAGGTGAAATGAACAACGGGCAAGATCAAATGGCCAAAGCATTGACTTGTATTGGGTTGAAAGGGCCTGTTCCATGTTGTATTTCTAAATAAATAAAATTGATTCTACTGTTCTCTGTCATACCTCCTCTTGTAGTTCTTTACTTCTTTAATGCTCATCACTACACTAATATGAACCTCAGTGTTGAGTTCAGTAGATTGTAATGTATCTAAATGAAAGATGAAGCAGTGACCTGACATTCAGCTTCATTGGAACAGTTTGGTAGAGATGGACAGAGATGCCAGAATGAGAGCTGGGCAGAAAATTGAAGTGAAAGGACATCCAAAATGCAGTGCCATACTTACGAACCGAATAGGAATGTTACACAAAATCTGCCCCCACAAGTCATTATAAGCAGTTTATCAAATTCAGTGATGTACGTTAGTAAGGGGAATGTTGTGTGCTGGGAAGGGAGAGACGTAAAGGACAGAATTATGCTACCTACATTTGTGCTGATGAGTGCCGAGGGAAAGCGAAGAGTAATTCAAGGTGTTTAGGGAGCAGATCAGGATGATATGAAGAGTCTAGAAAGGTGAAAGGAGAAGGGTGGATATATTTTTTGGTGGAATCACACTGAAGATGTTGGCAATGTAGGAGAATGAACTGTCTGGTAAATTTCTAAATCTTCTCCAATGGAAATCTATCAATTGAAATATTAGCTCTGAAACTCTTCACAAGCACTGTCTGATCTGCTTGGTATTTATAGCATTCTCTGCTTTTATTTATAATCAGTTGGTCTATTCTCTTATGGTAGAATTTAAGATTCAAAATAGTTTAATGTCATTTCCAGTACACAAATGTAAAGGAGAACAAAATGATTGTCATTCTGGCTCCGTTGCAGCACAAAAGTAATCCACAATAAGAAAAAGAATGCAATAATAATAAAAAAACAATAAATATAAATACGTAAGATAGCTTATATACATTGATAGGCTTTACATCCCTAAAGTGATGTCAGACACAGAGGAGTCTGTAAGGCTTTTGACAAGGTTCCACACGGTAGGCTTATTGAGAAAGTCAGAAGGCATGGGTTTCAGGGAATTTTGGCTAGGTGGATTCAGAGTTGGGTTGCCTGCAGAAAGCAGAGGGCCGTGGTGGAGGGAATACATTCTGACTGGCGGGTTGTGACTAGTGGTGTCCCACAATGATCTGTTCTGGGACCTCCACTTTTCGTGATTTTTATTAACGACCTGGATGTGGGGGTAGAAGGGTGGGTTGGCAAATTTGTAGACAACACATAGGTTGGTGGTGTTGTGGATAGTGTAGAGGATTGTCAAAGATTGCAGAGAGACATCAATAGGATGCAGAAGTGGGTTGAGAAGTGGCAGATGGTGTTCAACCCGGAGAAGTGTGAGGTGGTACACTTTGGAAGGACAAACTCCAAGGCAGAGTACAAAGTAAATGGCAGGATACTTGGTAGTGTGGAGGAGCAGAGGGATCTGGGGGTACATGTCCACGGATCCCTGAAAGTTGCTTCACAGGTAGATAGGGTAGTTAAGAAAGCTTATGGGGTGTTAGCTTTCATAAGTCGAGGGATAGAGTTTAAGAGTTGCGATATAATGATGCAGCTCTATAAAACTCTGGTTAGGCCACACTTGGAGCACTGTGTCCAGTTCTGGTTGCCTCACTATAGGAAGGATGTGGAAGCTTTGGAAAGGGTACAGAGGAGATTTACCAGGATGCTGCCTAGTCTGGTTTTCCTGGCATGGTTGCTATGTAGCCTCTTCCCTGATGGGAGTGGGACAAACAGTCCATGAGCAGGGTGGGTGGAATCCTTTATGATGTTGCTAGACCTTTTCTGGCACCTTTTTGTATATATGTCCTTGATGGCAGGTAGGCTGGTGCTGATGATGTGTTGGGCAATTTTGACTGCCCGTTGTCGAGCCTTCCTATCCACCACACTGCAGTTTCCATGCCGTGCAGTGATCAGCTTGTTAGAGTGCTCTCTACTGCACATCTGTAGAATGATGTGTGTATGGATGTGCATAGTCCAGTTCTCTCCAGCCTCCTCAGAAAGTGGAGGCTTTAGTGAGCTTTCCTGATTGTACAAATTGTGTTCTGTGACCATGAGGGGTGTGAGTTGTATGAGTTCTTCTGAAATCAATAACCATCTCCTTTGTCTTGTTGACATTGAGGAAGAGATTATTTGCCTGGCACTAGGCCTCAAGCTCTTCCACTCCTCTCTGTAGGCCATCTCATCATTGTTGGTGATGAGCCCTGCCACTATCGTGTCCTTGGCCAACCTGACAATGTGATTACTTGGGTGTTTGCCGTGCAGTCACGTGTAAGCAAAGTGTACAGCAATAGGCTCAGCACACAGCCCTGGAGGGTCACCCGTATTGAGGATGATAGGGAGAGAGGAGCAGTTGTGAATCCTGACTTTCTGAGGTCTGTTCATTAGGAACTCCAACACCCAGTTGCTCAGTGGCATATTTAGATCAAGGGGTATGAGCTTGTTCATCACGGTCTGTGGGACAATAGTTTTGAATGCCAAACTACAATCCAGAAACAGCATTCTGACATGAGTCTCCTTGTTTTCTAGATGTGTTAGGGCCAGATGCTTGACCAATGCTCTAACATCTGTCATAGAGCGATTCTGTCAGTAAACATATTGGTGAGTGTCCAATGTGGCAGGGATGGAGTTTTTTATATATGTGCCATTATCAGCCATTCAAAGCAGTTCTTGATGATCGGTGTCAGTACCACCGGATGGCAGTCATTCAATTCTGATAGTGTAGAGTTCTTTGGTACAGGGATGACGGTGGCTGAGGTGAAGCATGTGGGGACAGCAGCATGGATGAGTGAAGTGTTGAAGATGTCAGTGAGCTGGTGTGCGCATCCTCTCCGTATTCAACCTGGGATGTTGTCTGGCCTGGCCGCTTTGCAGGGATTGACTCTCTGCAGAGTCCTTCTCTCATCTGTTGCTGTTACAGACAGTGGCAGCTCTCCTGAGAGGGTGGTAGCTTTGGAGACCGGCGATGTGTTGCATGCATTGAAGTAGTTTAGAGCATCAGGGAGGGAGGTGTCACTAGTACAGTTGCTGCTGTTTCTCCTTGCGTAGTCAGTAATGCCCAGCCACATGTGCCAGGGATCATTAGCGGACAGGTTTTGAACAGATAATATGCATGCATTAGTTAGCCAGTGACTAGTGTAATAAGGGAGCCTGGTCAGAAAGCTCTACTAATGCTGATCTTGATAGCTAAATTATATCAATTCACATTCTTTTAAACATGAGAAATGTGCTGCTGTTAACTTTATTTTCTACTTTCTGAGGGCCAATAGTTCATGAACAATAAAATGTTGTGGTCAGTAAGACATGCACAGAAAGAGGTTAACTCTATCTACTTGACTCAATGATGAAATGTGTTCAACTTATCCCTGAATGGATCTAATTATGTAGTTTAAAATAACTGATTTAAATTTGTTAGCATTCATTTGGATCCTGTAAATAATACAAATAAATAGAGTTTACAATTTTACAAAGTGTTTTGTATTTTAATTACATTCTCCACTACCAAGCATTTGAATGGCACTAAGAATGAGATAATTTGCTATAAGATGCTTTTGTTCAACTCAATTTTATCAACATAATTAGCAAAATGGGACTTTAATATTGTTAAGCAACCCTGAAAATCTTCAGCAAATGGGTAGCATAAATTAGGAAAAGTGGTAGAAAAGATGACTGAAGAGTTGGTTATGCTTTCACAAAACTTTAGATGGGGAGAAAGAGGGGCACCATGACAAGTTTGATAAGAGAATGCAAAACTCCTTACTGAGAGTGGATGAAGATATTCACCAACATTTGATAATAGCACATTGGGAAATAGAGTGGGTGTGAAATGGCACATTGTATGAAAGAGTTTGCAGGAGTATGAAAAGACAAGGCCATGCTGGGATTAAAAGAACATTGAGTGGGCGTATGGGGGCAGAGGGTCCAATGGATGGGAGTGAGAGATGAATGCAGCTCAGTCACTGTTAAATAAAGAATTTTCTTTGATGGCAAACAAAAGTCTAGCTTTTGGGAAATTGCCCCTCTTGAATAGACAAAGCCTTCAGCATTGGTGCAGCAGTTAGGAAGGAGGTAGGAAATGCACATTAATAAAACAAACTTGGTAATTGATAGCTTGTAGGGTGAGCAATCAGGAGGGTGGATGGAAATGCAAACATAAGATATAGTTTTGTTGGTGTTGAAGCTGTACAATTGGTGTTCTTACCACAATTAGCCAGAACTTGAAGTTCAGTTATCAACTGAAATATCAAGGTACAGTCTGAGAGTGGAA
This sequence comes from Hemitrygon akajei, assembly GCF_048418815.1. Classification (NCBI taxonomy): domain Eukaryota; kingdom Metazoa; phylum Chordata; class Chondrichthyes; order Myliobatiformes; family Dasyatidae; genus Hemitrygon; species Hemitrygon akajei. The sequence goes on from NC_133145.1 coordinate 48,061,742, forward strand.
ATCAGCATCAGAACTTAACTTTTAAAATTAGGGAAAAAAAAGTCTTTAAATAGATCCCTTTTAATGCTATTAATATTTTTCTTTTTTCAGGGATTCATAGAAGATTCCTATATGTTCTATGGGCATTATAAATTTGGAATGTACAAGGGCTTGAACTATAACCCTTCCTTGGCTTATCTGCTGACCATAGTCTTCTATTTCCTATTCTGTCTTTGCTGGATTGTAAAGAGGTTTGATTTTCCTTTACCCTTTATATTGTTCTTATTTTAAACTTGTTACTTAATGAGAATACAGTTTAAGAAATGAGGTAAACGTTGCAATCATGAAAATGAAGCTCAAAGATGTAGTGGGATAACAAACTTTATCCCATTGCCCATTTGTTTCTTGCAAATGCACAATGTACCAATTCATATATCATAGCAAGACCATTCTTCTTTCTGAAGAACCTTTCAAATGGGAAAAATAATTTTCAGAAACACGAGATTATGCAGATACGGAAAATCCAGAATAATACACACAAAATGCTGGAGGAACGCAGCAGGTCAGACAGCATCAATGAGAGGAATAAAGAGTCAGCATTTCAGGCTGAGAGCCTTCACCAGGGCTGGAAAGGAAGAGAGAAGAAGCCAGAATAAGAAGGTGGGGGTAGTGGAATGAGTACAAGCTAGAAGGTGGTATGTGAAGCCAGGTGAAGAGAGAGGTTAGTGGGTTGGTGGGGGGGGGGGGGGAGATGAAGTGAGAATGTGGGAGGTGATGGGTGTGAAAGGAAAAGGACAGAAGAATAAGGAAAATGATAGGAGATGTGAGTGGACCATTGGAGCAAGAGAAGGAGGAGCAGCAATAGAGGGAGGTGATAAGTAGGTGAGGAGAAGGGGGTAAGAGGAGAACTAGAATGGAAAATAGAGGGACAAAGTTGTTGTGGGGAGATGTTACTAGAATTTAGAGAAATCGATGTTCATGCTGTCAGGCTGGGGGCTACTCAGATGGAACACAAGATGTTGCTCCTTCATCCTGTGGTAGTAGAGGAGGCCAATATTAAGTTCCATTTATGATTTCATTGAAGAGAATGGGCAAAGATAGAACTTTGGAAGTCAAAGAAGTTTTCTAAAGAGGAAACAATTAATAGGCATCATTTAAAGATAATTTATTAAACACACATGAACTAGCAGTTGTCTTTAATTGTCAAGTATATTAGAGAGATCTGAAACATTTTTTTGAAAGGGGGCAACAAATCCAATCCTGGAACAGACCAATGTCACAATTTAACTGTGAAATCTGTAGAAAAGCTCTCCTAAATTGTTGTAAAGTTGGGATGTTTCTGATAAATGGTCACAGCATGTTGTTGCAGTTCTGAGCAGATTTGGTGGTGTTAATATTATATTATTTCATTGCGAGAAGCGGAACATCCATATAATGCCCCGGGATGGCTTCATTCCATCAGTGCTGATAAAGCTTTGATTCACTGGTAGAGTGTGGTGAAGCAGTAAGTGACTGGACTATTTATCCAGGGGCCAACAATCCAGAAACCTGGGTTCAAATGCTTAGACTACAGCTGTGGAATTTATTACTATGCCCCGAGGCAGAGTTATTTCAAAGGAGGTGAAAGGTCATGTGAAATGAACAAGTTATTCAATGGTTTGTCATCTACGAATGATCTCCAAGGGGCATTTACTCCATTCAGCACAATCTTACTCCTGAGATGCAATTTCATTGGAATTTGAGAAATTGAAAGATGTGTGGTTGTATTCTACTGACTCTACTCAGCCAGGAACGTTGACTGTTTACCGGTTTCCCATAGATGCTACCTGACCTGCTGAGTTCCCCAGCATTTTGTGTGTGTTGCTTTGGATTTCCAGCATCTGCAGATTTACTGGTGGTAGTATTCTACTGGTCTTTTCCAGTTGTTAACTTTACAAAAAATATATTAAAAGTAATAAGAAGATGCATAAGCAATGGGAAACTCAGAAGAAAAACAGAACATCATTGAACACAATGATGTGGCAGTCTTGAGCTTAAACATGTAGTAGACTGTGAAAATAAGTGCTCTCAAAAATGCGATGGGTATGTCTTCGCAGGACAGTGAATAGATTTAAACAAGAGAGTATGCACGAGGATAATTACAAATCCAGACAAAGTGCCAAGATCTTCACTCTCTGGGATTTTTGTATAAAGGAAAACGCCACGGCTGAACTGAAGCACCAGAGCATTGTGAATGAACTGAAGGTATTGGAACCCTATCGATCACATGTAACCATACCATTGTAATCTTTTAAGTGAACACTCTCGAGTTGTTCACGAGTTCATTTGGAACAAGCATAAACTGTTTTGCTCCAAAATTGTGATCTTCTCCATTGTGGTTTTGTACCCATTTAGAGTCATTAACATATGAAGAGTTGCAGCATGAAAATAGGCCATTTAGCCATCATGGCAGTGCTGACTATTACACTACCCATTTACACTACATTAATTCCATTTGTTATTGGAGTCATTAAGCCATACATCACAGTCTACACTGTTTCTGTCTGTGATATCGTTTGTTTATGCATTAATCCACAAATTACTCAAAGAGACAATCAATGCCATAAATAATTCTTGGTAGTTACAGCATAAGGGATGGTATAAATATTAGATAGTCAATTCAGTGATGACTTGGCTCACCTCTTATTGATGAAATGAGTAGATCATTCAAGGCTGTTTCCAGCAATGTGACTTCATCAGATTGAATAACTAATATTATCTATTGTTCTCTGAAATACATGATGTCAACAAGCTGCTGTTGCTATGATGCAGTTGGAATCATATAGCAACCAACAAAGTCCAAGCCACCCATAATTCCTTTTCTTTGTTATAAGGAAAATATCCATAGATTGGCTTGAAGTACAAACTCCCTGCTAATTGATCAAGGAAATCTCTTTGTACCTCTTTAAAGCCTTGACATCTTTTCTGTCATATGAATCCCAGAACTGTGTCCAAATGAGTGATGTATAAACTTGCTTTCAATGAAACAATTCACTAATGTTTTATACAACTAATGCTTCTCAAATGAAGAACTTTATAACAGCAGAAATGGATCCAGGAATCTGAGCTACTGATTAAATATTAATAGTTGTTAAGTTTAACCAGATTCTATTAAGGCCATCAGTAATTGGTTTATTGGTAATTCAAGGTAAATTTATTACCTGAGATTCATTTACTTTCAGGCATATCAATTAAATCCATAGAATAATAACCAGAATAGAATCAATGAAAGATGGCACCAACTAGGTCTTCAGCCAGTGTTCAAAAGACAACGAACTTTGCAAATACAAAATAAGACAAAAAGTAATAAATAAACAAGCAATAACTATCAAGAACGTGAGATGAAGAGCCATTGAAACTGAGTCCATTGGTTGTGGGAACATTTCAATGATGGGGCAAGTGAAGTTGAGTGATGTTATCCACTTTGTTTCATGACTCTAATGGTTGAGGGGTAATAACTGTTCCTGAACCTATTGGTGTGAGTCCTGAGGCTCCTGTGCCTCCTTCCTGATGGCATCTGTGAGAAGAGAACACATCTAGGGTGGTGAAAGTCCCTGATGATGGATGCTGCTTTCCTGCGACAGTGGTGGGAAGAGCTTTACCCATGATGCACTGGGCCATATCCACTACCTTTTGTAGGATTTTCCTTTCGAGGGCATGGGTGTGGGTGTGATGCAGCCAGTCAATATACTCTCCACTACACATCTGAAGAAATTCATCAAAGTTCTCGATGTCATTCCAAATCTTCACAAACTGCTAAAGAAGTAAAGGCACTGTCATGCTTTCTTAATAATTGCACTCTCATCCTGTTACGAAACTTCTCCAGTTTCTCAAAGTAAAGCAGATTTCAACTGATGTTATGGCCAGTAACTGCACTCTAATGAGATATTTAAGATAATGTGTAAACTGCTGATTAAACTTTAAATATTCAAAGTTAATTAAGTGCCATGCCTTGTAATTTTTTTGTTTTAACTAGATTGACTTAGCAGAGCAAGCATACAAGAGGAGAAAAGCAGAACGAACCACAAGGGAGAGAGCAATTCTTTACTTCATCCGCTTTTTGCTCAATTTGTTTATCATGATTGTTTTGACTGGAGCTTTCTACATCATTTATCAAGCCACAAAATCATCTCAGAATTTCCAGAGGAAGGTGAGCAATAGATAAAGTTAAAGAACATTGAATGATTATGTTACAAGCATATAAATCCACAGTCCCGAGGATCCAGATTCATTCCTGATTTTGGGAGGTATTAGGGTGGGATTTGCACATTTCCTTTGTAAACATGTGGGTTAATTTCCTCACACAATACAAAGACATGTTCATGAGTTAATCGACTGCTGTAAATTAACCCTTAGTGTAGGTAAACGACAAATTAATTCTAAAATAAGATAGTTGATTTGTACGTGAAAGAGGTTAAGTTGCAAGGACATTGGGGAATAAGAAGCAAATCTGGATTGTCCTTTCAGTAGCTGGGATGGACTTGACCTGTATTGTAATATATAAAAGAATAAGCACCTGAAAACAAGACCATTTGTGCTCGATCACTCTTTAATCCTTTCTCCCTTGTGAATTTACCTGTCTTACCTAAGATCGTCACTTCACTAGCTTCATTTGGTGGCAAGTTCAAGCCCAATCCATTTTTAAACACATCTGCAAAAATTAAGAATTTACCGGTAAATAGAACAGAGAACTTTACGTCACTGTTACAGAGGAAGTGCAGTGCAAGTAGACAAATAAGTGTGTACGAGCCTTGTTATTAATATTTCCTAAAAGTTCCTGAATCTCATCCACATTCCACTTAAGCCACTAACTATATAATACTGGTCAGTCCAACTGGTTCTCTTCAGTTTAATGTAGTTATGATGCTTCATTCAATTTTTGACAATTGTGCAAAATCAAGGGATAAAAATCCGTTGTGTTTACAAAATACAGTAAGATAACCCAGAAAGATAGAAATAGCCACAAAATTTCTGGAAGGTGCAATCTGTTGTCATCAGGTAATAAGTATAAGGGCATAATTCTCTAAAGAATTAAATTCTTAAATGTCTAGATAAGTAATGATTTATTTGTGTGATTCAATATGCTTAAGTGCTGTAAAACAAGTATTAATTTAAATAATTAAAACTTTTAGTTAATTTATGAATTAAACAGTTATAGTCATAGAACATTACAGTACAGAAACGGGCCTTTTGGCCCTTCTTGGCTGTGCCAAACCATTTTTCTGCCTAGTCCCATTGACCTGACTGAAAAGCTCAAAATTGCCCTATTCAATATTAAGTTTGGGATTTAACTTCAAAACACAGTGTAAATATTTTCATAGAGTCATAGAAAAGTACAGCACAAGAACAGGACCGTCAGCCCATCCAGCCCCTGCTGAGTCATTTAAACTGCCTAATCCCATCAATCAGCACTAGGATTATAGCTCTCCATACCCCTACCATCCATGTAAACTTCTCTCAAGCATTGAAATCAAGCTCACCACAATTATGGACCTGTATTCCCAGATCCCTTTGTTCTACCACACTCCTCAGTGCCCTGTCGTTCACTATGTAAGACCTTCCCTGGTTGGTCCTACCAAAGTGCAACATTTCGCACTTGTCTGCTTTAAATTCCACCTGCCATTTTTCAGCCCATTTTCCCAGCTGATCCAGATCCCACTGCAAGCCATGATAGTGTTCCTCACTGTCCATCACACCTCCAATCTTTGTGTCATCCACAAATTTGCTGATCAAGTCAACCACATTATCACCCAGATCACTGATATGAATGACAAGCCACAATGGACTCAGCCCTGATCCCTGCAGCACACCACTAGTCACAGGCCTCCAATCAGAGAGGCAACCATCTACTACCACTCTTTGGCTTCACCCGCAAAGCCAATGTCTAATCCAATTTACTACCTCATTCTGAATGCCGGGCAACTGCACCATCTTGACCAAGTTCCCGTGCGGGACCTTCATAAATGCCTTGCTAAAGTCCATGAAGCCAACATCCATTGCCTCGCCTTAATCCACTTTCCTGGTAAATTCTTTGAAAAACTCTATAAGATTGGTTAGATATGACCTACCAAGCATGAAGCCACACTGACTATGCTTCATCACTCCATGTCTTCTTCAAATACTCATATATCCGGTCCCTTAGAATATCTTCCAATAACTTTCCCACTACTGATGTCAGGCTCACTGGCATATAATTAATTTTCAGACCCTTCTTAAATAGCGGAAGAACCAATCCTCTGGCACCTCATCGGCAAAAATAGCAACAGGGAAATAAAAACAGGAAGAAATGAAAGTGAGATACACACCCTGAAGATGGAACAGGTAGAACATAGGAGAAAATATACACTCAGTAGCTACTTTGTTAGGTACTAGGTATGGATGTGCTCTTCTGCACACCAATGCTATAACATGTGCTTAGCTGAGTAACTGTCACCTTCCTGTCAACTTGAACCAGTCTGGCCATTCTCCTCTGATCTCTCTCATTAACAAGGCATTTTCACCGTCAGATCACTGCACTTTCTTTTAGTTTTCTCACTGTTCCCTGTAAACTCTGCATGAAAATCCCAGAAGATGAGCTATTTCTGAGATACTCAAGTCACCCCTCTGCCACCAACAATCATTCCATGGTCAATGTCACTTAGATCACATTTCTTCCCTATTCTGATTTTTGATTGTACGACAACTGAACATCTTGACGATGTCTGCATGCTTTACGCAATGAATCACTGCCACATGATTGGCTGATGAGATAACTGCATTAAAGAACAGGTGTACAGGTGGATCTAATAAAGTGGTCACTGTGTGTAGATTAGTTTGTCTTCAACAGCACAAAGGAAAGTTGAGTGAAGTTGTGTATTGGAAGAGCACTTAATATCAGAAATGTAACTGCAAACACCTGAAATGCCTTGATCCTTGGGTAACAACTTGTTAGATTAATGAACTTGTACATAGAAATTCTAGAATCTCTGGTGTCCTGGCTAGCTGAAAGCTGCTGTCAAAATTGGTCAAATGTCATAGCAAGTCAGGAAGTGTGTTACCACCCAGTATGAATCCAAAAGAAAAAAACCCACAGTGAAGTGGAGCCAATAGCTACAATACACAATTTTTTTGCCAAAAGCAATTGTAGCTCACTCCATAGCTGTAAGAAAATCTTGATCCATTTCTCAAAGTTGGGCTTGTGGCCCTGTAGACCTAAAGTGACCATTGAGTTTCTTTGGCTCCGAAACTCAGATGAGAGAAGGCAAGGGAACCTACGGTGTGGCTATAACACCAATGCCACTTTAGTTTTTTAGTCTTCATTTTCTTTGATCTTTGCCTGAATTGGCTATCCCTTTCCCAGTGAAATTTTAATTCCCCTTCCATTGGGTTTGTGCCATTTGGAATATTGGAATTCTGAATCAAAGTGATCTTATATAAGGATTTGAAAACGTGGAGGACTGGTACCACTAGTCCTGGGAAAAGTTATAGCTCCAGGTATCTATGTATATATTAAATCTTTCTTTCTTCTAGCCGGGGAGATTTGCATTTATCACGGAATTCTTCATGGAATATCTTCCATCTTTAATCCTCACCCTTAACAACATTCTTCTGCCATACTTATTTTGGGTAATTATCCGATATGAAGAGTATCCACCAAACACTGAAATCAATTTGATATTAATCAGGTAAACTCTCTATCTGCTTTTCTTGACAATTAAATCTGTGATTAAATATATTTTATTAATGATGTGACTTTTGGGTTAATAGGTTAATTGGTCGCTTTGTTGTGATTAGGCAGGATCGACTTGTTGGACCGGAGGGCCCAGTTACCATGCTGTATCACTAAATAAAATATTGTCAGTCTGAGACTCATTTGGCAGAATCTTAAAAGTGACTGAAAATGCAATGTGTTGTACTTTATATATTGAGTCTATTCTTTACAAGTTTGTAACAAGTCATTTTTTTGGTGCAAATATTATCCAACTAATTTCATTTTGGATACCATGTTTGTATCATTCGCTTCCATGATGGTCTAAATCATTTGGTTTGGAACATGTTAACGCTTATAATGAAGCAGAATAAGTGGAAATTAGTTGTGGAATCTGAAATTCTGTGAAGCCTGAATGGGATTAGCAGGAATAACCTATATACTCTTGGAAGTGGGTGGTGTGATGGATCTGCAGTGCTCCTTTCCTTTCCTGAAGGTCACCCTTTGGCAAGATGTAGTATCTGCTTAGCTACGTCCCCCTCCCCCACCTCAATCAGGGTCACGTGAAGTTGTATGAGCAGCTGGTGCATATCACAAATCCTGGTTATGCGACCACTCACACCAGCAGACAATCTCTAAAGAGGATTGATAACGGCTGGGATCAACTATCTTGTAAAGACGCTGCCCAGAAGAAGGCAATGGAAAACTACTTCTGTTATTTACTTATGCCTGAGGGAATGGTAGAAATAACCACATATTTAAAATTTACTGAAGAGCCTGAGCCCATAAGGACATAATTGATAGCTTTGAAATGGGAGTGATCAACAGCTCAACTTTTGGATAGTATGGACCCCCTTGGATGAATGGCCTTCTGTGTCAAAACTTCCTGTAATATGTGAACTCTGTGGTCCCTAAGTGAAGCTACAACACAACAGTACTGAACGGAAAAGAAATAATTTTTCCACAGAGCATTTTATACACTCAGAATGTTCTCAAATGCTTCATTACTAATGAATTAATTTTGAAAGTAATTTAGTGCTATAATGTTGATAAGTGTGAAGAACAATTAACTTATAATAGTGCAGTTGTTAGATAAATATTGAAGAAGATGCTGGAAGAATTGTATTACTGCTCAGTTAGCAGTAAAGAGGTTTTTGTTTTAACATCTCATGTTAGAAAGTGACATGTAATAATTCAGCACCCACTAGGTCATGCACTGATGTGTCCGCCTAGATCTTTAAATCCTAAAAATGATGTTATGAGGGGAAGAAAAATTATCAACAAAAAATAATACAGTTATTACGCAAGTGTTAAAAATTTCAAGAATATCCAGCTTTTTGCTGGCCAGAGTAAAAGGGCTTTTGGACCGAGAAAGTTCTAGGTAGGATCCCCTGCATATGCTGTTACTCAGTCCTGGTTGGGGTAACAAGGACAACTCTTCAATTAGTCCTGATGAACAAATGGGTTGGTCTGAAATGGGGTGGAATGGAAGAGGTATTCAATGAGACAAATTGTGGTGGTACTGGCTGAAAAGGTGGTATCAACTCATGAATAAAACAAGGAATCAGAATCTGATTTATTATCACCAAAAATTTTATTATCAAAATAAATTTATTATGGAAGTATGTATATCTCACCATTTCCGGCCCTAAGATTCATTTTCTTGTAGGCATATTCAATAAATCCAGAATAGAATAATAGCCATAATAATTTCAATATAAGAGTGCACCAACTGGGTGTTCAACCAGTGTGAAAAAGATAACAAGCTGTGCAAATAATAAAAGAAAGAAATAATAATAAATAAATAAACAATAAATATTGAGAACATTTGATGAAGAATCCTTGAAAGTGCATCCATAGGTTGTGGGAACATTTCAGTGTTGAGGCAAGTGAAGCTGAGTGAAGTTATCCCTTTTGGTTCAAGAGCCTGATGGTTAAGCGGTAATAACTGTTTCTTAACCCAGTGTTGTGCGTCCTGAGTCTCCTGTACCTTCTTCCTGATGACAGCACTGAGAAGAGAGCATGACCTGGGTGTGCGGGGTCCCTGGTGATGGATGCTGCTTTCCTGTGACAATGCTCCATGTAGATGTACTCAACAGTGGGGAGGGTTTTACCTGTGATGTACTGGTCCAAATTCATTACTTTTTTTTATCTGTTCAAGGGCATTGGTGTTTCCATTCTAGGCTATGATGCAGCCAGTCAATGTAGTCTCCACCACACATCTATAGCAGTTTGTCAAAGTTTTAGATGTCATGCTGAATCCTCACAAACTCCTGAGAAAGTAGAGGTACTGTCTTGTTTTTTCTGTAATTGCACTTATATGCTAGGCCCAGGACAGGTCCTCTGAAATTATAACACTGAGGAATTTAATGCTGCTGACCTTCTCAGTTCCTAAACCTCCGATGAGGACTAGCTAATGGACCTATTGTTCCCTCCTCCTGAAGTCAAAAATAATCTCCTTGGTCTTTCTGACATTGAGTAATGAGGTTGTTGTTATGGCACCACTCAGCCAGATTGTCAGTCTCCCTCCTATTGCTGATTTGTCATCACCTTTGATTCGGCCAATAACATTGAAGTCATCAGCAAACTTGAAAATGGAGTTGAAGCTGTGCCTCACCACAGAATCATAAGAGTACAACGAATAGAGCAGGGGGCTAAGCACACAGCCTTGTGATGTACCTGTGCTGAGGAAGATAGTGGAGGAAATGTTGTTAGCAATCTGAACTTATTGGGGTCTGGAAGTGAAGAACTCAAGGGTCCAATTGCACAAAAAGGTATTGAGGCCAAGGTCTTGAAGCTTTTGATTAGCTTTGTGAGAATGATAGTATTGAATGCTGAGCTGTAGTGAATAAAGAGCATCTTGATGTATGTTTGCTGTCCAGATGTTCCAGGATTGAGCGAAAGGCTATTGAGGTGGCATCCGATGGGGGTCCTGTGTCTCAGTAGACAAATTGGAGTGGATCCTAATTTCTTTCCAGGGAGGAATTGATATGTTTCATCACCAACCTCTCAAAGCACTTCATCACTGTGGATATAAGTGCTGCTGGATGATAGGCATTGAGGCAGGTTACCATGTTCTTCTTAGGCACTGGTCTAATTTGAGGCCTGTTTGAAGAATTTGGGTACCTCAGTCTGCCAAGGTGAGAGGGTAAAGATCTCCATGAACACACCATCAAGCTGATCAGCATAGGTCTTTAATACTTGTACAAGTACCCCACCTGGGCTCGATGTAGTTCATGGGTTCACCCTCCCAAGGATGCCCGCACTTTGGCCTCGGAGACTGAAATCACAGGATTATTGGAGACTGAAATCACAGGATCATTGGAGAGTGTAGGAGTTTGTGATGGTTCCTCCATATTTTGATAGTCAAACCATGCATAGAAGGCATTGAGCTCATCTGGAAGTGAAGCCCCGTTGTCACTTGATTTTACTTTATAAGAAGTGATAGCCCTGCATAACTGTTGAGCATCCTTCATTGATTTAAGTTTAGTTTGGAATTGTCACTTTGCTGGTGACATGGCTTTTCAGAGATCGTACCTAGCCCTCTGTAACTTTCTTGGCTACCAGATTTGAATGCCTCTGATCTAGCCCTCAACAGATTGCAGATCTCATAGTTCATCCAGGACTTCTGGTTGGGGAAGACCAAATGATTTTGTGGGGACACACTCGTCTACAACTGATTTTATAAAGTCCGGGACAACCACGGTGTATTCATTCAGATCCACAGATGAGTCCTTGAACACGGCCCAGTTCACCAACTTGAAGTAATTCTGTAGCCATTCCTCTGCTCCCCATGACCACCTCATTGTTGTCCTAATCTTTAAGGCCTTGCTCTTTAGCCTCTTGCCTGTATGCAGGTCGGAGAAGGACAGCCAAAAGATCAGTTTTCCTGATATGCGATCAGGGCATGAAGCAGCACGCATTCCTTATCTTAGTATTAGAGTGATCTAGTGTATTGGGACCTCTGGTGTTACAGATTATATGCTGATGGTAATGGGCAGGATTTTCTTCAAACAAGATTTGAAATATGTCAGGATGGACTGTTTCTCTTTTGGACATGGCATCATGTAGTATCTCAAACACTTGATTATAGTCGGTCATTAGTGGTAGGTAAACTGGAGTCACGATTATGGAGGAGAACTCCCTAGGTAAAAAGAATGGATAGCATTTGACCATTAGGTGTTCAACATCAGGGGAACATAGGTTCGACAAAACTGCCACATTGGAGCACCACCAAGAGTTTATCAGGAGGCACACACCTCCACCTTTTGCCTTTTCTGAAAAAGTAGTTTGGTCTGTTCAGTGAATTGAGAAGCCCTCTGGTCTGACTGCTATATCTGACATGCTGGGAGAAAGCCACATCTTGCTCAGACATAGAACATAACAATCTCTCATCTCTCTCCGATACAGCAAACTTGCCCTCAGGTCCTCAATTTTGTTCTCCAGTGACTGCATATTTACTAATGAGATGCTGGGTAGAGGGAGACTCATCCCTCTGCATTTCAGCCTGGTTTGGATCACCCTCTCTCACCTTGCCTTGATTCCAGCTGCAATGATGAGCCTTCTTCCATTTATAGGTCCCATGCATGCTTGGTCCACCAAGTCATTCAGAAGATCTAAAATCTGAAGATCATTAAATTGATTTAAAAGTGCATTGCTTAAAGGGAAATTAAATGCTGCAGATTGCAGTGAGAGCAATTCAAAAGAAGTATACTTAGAAGAATTGCATGTAGCCTGCAGAATATCACCATGGTTCACAGGCACCATCTTGCATCTAGCAGCTTCCAGATGCATTAAAAAAAAAAGCAAAAATGTCTAGCTACATCAGAAGGATAGACATGTTTGATTGCTCAGTGAATAACTGGCTCATGTACACTGAATTAACTGAGCAGTACTTTGAAGCCAATGTGAAATGAGTACCTGTTTTGCTGAGTGCATTGAGTATAAGGCATACAGTTTGCTTAGAAATTTGACAACTCCAACAAAACCTTGAGCTTTGCTGATATCATGAAAGTTATGCAGGAACATTTATAACCAAAACCATTGTTGGATGCTGAACTCTTGAGGTTTCATAAGTTGAATCAAAAGGAAGGGGGAGTCCATTTCAGCGTACATGTCAGAGCAGAAGAAGTTGTCTGAGCATTGTCAGTTCAGTAATAGACAATGATGCACTGAGAAATTGTTTAGTTACTGAAAGTAGATCAATACACAGGATAGAAGATATCTTTGGAAACATTTCTGAACAGAAACACTTCAGCAAAGTGAACTTAGCTGAGGCCTGCCGACAGATGAAGATGGAAGAAGAGTCCAAAGTGTTTCTCACCATGAACATCTGCAAAAGACTTTATTGCTATAATAGATTTAGCTGGATGACATCAGTGTTATTGGTGAGAATGACAAGGATCATCTCCAAAATCTCAAGACAATGTTAAAAAGATTATAAGATTATGGGCCAAGAGCATGACACAACAATTGTGAGTTTTTTAAACCAAACATCACTTACTGAGGTCACACCATTGATGCTAAGGGTTACACAAGTGTGCTAAGAAAATTCAAGCAGTGCTGGATGCCCCAAGACCAAAGGACATGTCACAGTTGTGGTCATCTCTAGGATTTGTCAATTACCACGGCAGTTTTCTGCCAAACCTGGCTACTGTGCTCCACCACTCGAACTTGTTACTATAGATCAGGAAGAAATAGCAATGAACAAAGCAGTGTGAAGTAGCTTTCAAAAAGATAAACGTGATGTCAGACAGTGTACTCAGATTATGATCCATATATTTCTGTGAAGCTTGCTTTGGTATACAAACCCCATTTCCAGAAAAGTTGGGATATTTTCCAAAATGCAATAAAAACAAAAATCTGTGATATGTTAATTCACGTGAACCTTTATTTAACTGACAAAAGTACAAAGAAAAGATTTTCAATAATTTTACTGACCAACTTAATTGTATTTTGTAAATATACACAAATTTAGAATTTGGTGGCTGCAACACACTCATCAAAAGTTGGGACAGAGGCATGTTTACCATTGTGTTACATCACCTTTCCTTTTAATAACACTTTGTAATCATTTTGGAACTGAGGATACTAATTGTAGTAAATTTGCAATTGGAAATTTTGTCCATTCTTGCTTGATACAAGACTTCAGCTGCTCAACAGTCCATGGTCTCCATTGTCTGATTCTCCTCTTCATGATGCGCCATACATTTTCAATAGGAGATAGATCTGGACTGGCAGCAGGCCAGTTAAGCACACGCACTCTGTGTCTACAAATCCACGCTGTTGTAGCCCGTGCAGAATGTGGTCTGGCATTGTCCTGCTGAAATAAGCATGGACGTCCCGGGAAGAGACATCGCTTTGATGGCAACATATGTCTCTCTAAAATCCTAATATACGCCTCAGAGTCAATGGTACCTTCACATACATGCAACTCACCCATGCTGTGGGCACTGATGCACCCCCATACCATCACAGATGCTGGCTTTTGCACCTTTCGCTGATAACAATCAGGATGGTCGTTTTCATCTTTGGCACGGAGAACTCGACGCCCGTTTTTTCCGAAAACCAGCTGAAATGTGGACTCATCTGACCACAGCACATGGTTCCACAGTATTTCAGTCCATCTGAGATGAGCTCGGGCCCAGAGAACTCACCGGCATTTCTGCATAGAGTTGATGTATGGCTTCCTCCTTGCATAATACAGTTTCAAGTTGCATTTCTGGATGCAGCGCCAGACTGTGTTAAGTGACAATGGTTTTCCGAAGTACTCCCGAGCCCAGGTGGCTATAATTGTAACAGTAGCATGACGGTTTCTTAGGCAGTGCCGCCTGAGGGCTCGAAGATCACGTGCATTCAACAGTGGTTTCCGACCTTGCCCTTTAGGCACTGAGATGTCTGTGAATTCTCTGAATCTTTTCACAATATTATGTACTATAGATGTTGAAAGACCTAAATTCTCTGCAATCTTGTGTTGCGAAATGTTCCTTTTGAATTGACTAATAATTCTCTCACGAATTTTGGCACAAAGGGGTGAGCCACGACCCATCTTTGCTCGCAAAGACTGAACCTTTGATGGATGCTACTTTTATACCCAGTCATGATACCTCACCTGCTACCAATTAGCCTGCTTAATGTGGAGTCTTCCAAACAGGTGTTACTTGAATATTCTGTGCACTTTTCAATCTTATTTTAACTGTCCCAACTTTTGTTGAGTGTGTTGCAGCCATCAAATTCTAAATTTGTGTATATTTACAAAATACAATTAAGTTCCTCAGTAAAACTATTGAAAATCTTTTCTTTGTACTTTTGTCAGTTAAATAAAGGTTCACGTGAATTAACATATCACAGATTTTTGTTTTTATTGCATTTTGGAAAATATCCCAACTTTTCTAGAAATGGGGTTTGTAGATGCAGTCACGTCACATGTTACGAGTCATGGAAATGAACACCCCAGAGCCTTTGCATCACATTCCCTTAACACTGCAAAAAAAAAATGTACACTGAGATTAACGGAAAGGCCTTGAGTCTGGTTTGGCATGTAAAGTGGTTGAACCATGGAAGACAGTTTACTCTCATAACTAGTCATTAATCACTAGCGTACATTTTCAAACTACAGAAGGATGTTCCAGGAACAGCAGCAGCATGAAAGCAGAAGTGGGTTCTGATTCTTGGAGGACACAATTACAAGAATCAATTCAAGAGTGTGACTGAGCATGAAAATGTGGATGGAATGCTCCATTTATCGTTGTAAAAGAAAATACGTGGAAACATTTATGAAAGAGGACACTCCTTTAGACGTACTCTCATTAATGCAAATTGAAAATCTCCCTATTATAGCAGAGATGATCCAAAAGGAAACCAGACTGTCTCAAGTCTACATGGCAACCCAAAGTGGCTGGATTCTGCAACAAAAAGTCCAGTTCCCCCATTTTTACCAGTGCCAAGATTAACACCTTTGATGGTGGTTGCCTTGTGTGGGGATTGAGAGTTGTTGTACCATCCAAGCCGAGAGCTAACGTGTTGGAGGAGCTACATGCTGATAACCTGGGCATGGTTAAAATAAAAGCATTGTCTGACGGCCTGATCAGCAGATCGAGCAGCTTGCCATGCATTGTGTGGGATGCCAACACGTCCAGAAGATGGGATCGGCCTGCAATGTCCTGGCTGAGAATAAATGTGGATTTTGCCAGCAAATTCATGGGCACAAATTTCTTGGTAGTAGTGGATGCAGCTACAAATTGGCCAGAAGTGTTCCCAATAGCTTTGCACACTGTTGATGTGTTGGGAAGCCTCTTCACAAGGACTAATGTTACAGAACTCTTAGTCAGTAACATTGAAACACAGTTTGTGGAGGAATGGTTTCAGTCGTTCCTGAAAATGAGTGGAATAAGACATATTATATCTGCATCATATCACCCAGCTATGAATGGCTTAGCAGAAAGGTTTGCCCAGAGTTTGGATTGCTGTTGTTCTTTCTTGTGAGCTGGAAGAGAGATTTTCGCGGTCTTTTGCTGGGAAGAGATGAGGAGAGAAGACACGAATGGAGAGAGTTGACATACCGCCGGACGGGGTGGACTTGGAGGAGCGAGGGTCTGAAGGACAGCGACAATCGGAGGAGGTTGATGGTGGACGATTGGCTTATCATTGAGCTCTAACATCGCGTAATAGACTGTTTCATAAGATTGGGCCCTTTTTGGGCTTAATCGTTTAATCACATGTTGTGTACTGTTTGTTTATTCGGGGTACTGATTTGTAACAGGTGACACATCGTGCAGCATCCACCCAAACAAGATTTCTGACATTTGGCCGGGCCAGGGGCTATCACCCCCTATATCAAGCTGCTCGCCGAAGCGAGAGTTACACACTGAACCTAAAGTTTGCTGATTTCCTCCTTGTATATTGTAATGCAGCACACTACACAACCAACAACTCACCTTCTATGATGTTCCAGAGTCATCTCTTAAACTCATGCTCGGATCTTCTCAAACCCAGTCTCTGAAAGAGTTTGCAGGACAAAAGGCTGAGACAAATTGAGGGCTCCTTAAACGAGGAGGTTCGATGTTTCACTCCAGGACAAGTAGCCCTGGCGAGGGACTACAGAGGTGATCAAAGAGGGTACTCAGAAAGATTAGGAACAGAACCTGACCACTCTGCTCCAAAGTGGAGACTGCGTCTGACGTCATCTGGAAACGACACATTGATCAGCTGAGGAAAGCAGAGTCAGTAGTTAGAGAAGAAAGGTGGCCATGGCTGTGACACCCACTTCTTGCGGTCTCAGAGTCAACTCCTACAACCACCACAGAGGAGGCCCCAGAACCTGAGATTGCTTCACAGCCACAAGTCTCACCCGCCAAACAGAGTGACCTCCCTTGTCAGGAAAGATGTTATCCTACAAGAGTAAGACAGACTGCACAGCGATTAAATCTTTAAGCCTGAATGGGACAATGTAAAACTTACTATGCTGTGGATACCTGTGTAGTAGCTGTATTCTATGGTATACTATGTGTATAAGTTGAGATGCATTCGATATTGAGTTGTAGTTAAGCAGCAAGGAGCATTGTGTATTTAATATTTCGGTAGTATTTGAGTAATATTGTAAATATATTGTTTGATTAAGTATATTGTTTTAAATATTTCATTACAGGTTGCATGTTAAAATAAGTGAATTATCAACACATGACGCTACCATGTGATATGTGCAAGTCTCATTTAAAGTATAAACCGAACAAAGACTCGCATCTCTCAGCTCCGTTGTTTTCCTTTCAATTAGTTTCATGTTTTGGAGTTTCAAAACATAACACTTTTCAACCTGCGTTTGATTTCCTCATCACAAAGTATCAAATGTAGTATACTACATTGGAAGTACAAGTGTATAGCTCCCTCTCCTGGATTGAGAGTGTGTAGCCCTGGACGGCAGGAAGACACAAGGCCAGCTCTTGCATTTACTGATCGTTACCCTGTACTCCACACTAATTGCCATCTATAACTGTGTACCCGCTAACTTTTAGACAATATGTTCTTAAGTATTTTGGTGCAATATCTTTATCCTGCACCGTTGTGACCTTGGGAATATCAGAAATGGAACTGGCAAAATTGTGTAAAATTGCTTACAGCTTTGTTTGGTGGCTTTCATTCTAAAAGCCAGTGGAAAACTAAATACATTCTGGGAGCTTTTTTCCTATTTCTATAGTTCATTATCAATTAATTTTTGTAGGTGATAATTTTTCTTCCTGTCTTAAGACCACTTTAGAAAATGAAAACCCTAGGCTGACACTTCAGAGCAGTATATTTAGAGATGAAACACAGTAACAGGCCTTTACCAGCTCAACAAGCCCCCGCTGCCTAATTACACCCACGGAACTAATTAAACTGCTAACCCATACGTCTTTGGAATGTGGGAGGAAACCGGAGCAACCGGAGGAGACCCACACGGTCATGGGCAGATCATACAAATTCCTTACAGACAGGAGCAAGAAAAGAACTCGGGTTGTTGGTTCTGAAAAGTGACCGCACTAAGCACTATGCTACCGACACTGGTGCTGAATTATAACATATGCCAGTTTTTTTAACATGAGATGCTAAAACAAATCCAATAAAAATCTCTGGTATAAATGATCCGATTGCAACATATTAACGACATTAAGGGTTCAAAGGTTTATTTTATCCTCAAAGTATGCATGCATAATACAACTCTGGTATTCGTCTTCTCCAGATAGCCACGAACTACAGATAAACCACAGGTGCTGTTGAAAGAAAAGACATCAACCCCTCCCCCCACCGTATGAGAAGGAAAAAGAAACAAAATTCGCAAACCCCAATCCCCCCCCGAAACAAAACCAAATCGCCCATATGGAAAACGGCAGCTGGAACATAAAACCCCAAGCCCCCAACCCCCTCGCTCACACAAAAAAGAACAGATCCCTCACCCAGAATACGGCAGCTAGAACTTCACAAACCCCACTGCCCTACAACAAAAAAACAGTGACAGCAACATCAAACCCCCAACCCCTTTTATATTTAAAACATCTTGTTTGCATTAATATTGGTCCAGTGGTTTATAATATTACCCAGCAACAGAAGATTGTATTTAGCAGGACCACAAGAGAAAAGAGAAAAGTCAAAAATAAATGGCCATCCAAAAAGGAACTGATAACTTCTGCCATGTTTAAACTTATAATTCTTTTATTCCCTCTAGGTGTATATTTTTAAGGCTGACCAATCTGAGCATGTTGGTATTCTCTCTGTGGCAGCAGATCACCTGCACTGATGGGAAAAATGAAAAGGATTGTGAAGCCTGCGGTTACAACAAACATTACCAGGTGAATAAGAAGGCACAAATAGTGAATTATTAGAGAATTCAGTGGTGCATTACAGGTCTGATCAGGCACTCCTGGACACTTCTGATTTGATTAGTGATGTAATGGACAGAAAGTAAAAGTTCACATGTGGCATTCATTCTCTCTGGTAAACTCTTTGCAGATCTGGTGGAAACAAGGTCATTACCACTGACCTGAGAGTATATGGTATAACTTGCTTTGGCATATCATCATGTCACATCATCAAGAAATGCCAAATTGGTTTATAAGGAATGATTCATTTTGGAAATGCGGTTACCTTTATCATGCTAACCAATTGCCCCATGACCAACAGAGATGAATAAAGGGAGCATTCATTAAGAGAGGGCTGCTATCTATTATGTGTGATAACAATCCAATTGTTCTTTAAATTATGTTTTTGGACACTTTACCTGCACTGAAATGGGAGGGGTTGGAGAAACTACCTTAAAAACATAAGGTATTCCTTTACCTCAAAGACATAAGCTCCAATAAATCTGCTCCTTTTAGTCTGCACTGATGCGTTAATCTAGATTGTGTGCTAAAAATCTGAGTGTCCATCAATTGAATTATTGACATGAGCACAATCAGCCTAACCAGTCTATTAATTTGGGATGAAACAGTAGAAGGGTGACAAATAATGGCCACAAGGGATATATCTTTTATATAAAAATAAAGGATATTCTCAAGGAAAAATCTGAAGCTGGGGTCACTAAAGCAGTCCTACGTTGAGTTCAACGCTGACTGGCAACTCCCACTGCTGCCGCCAAACTGTATCGGTCTCTGGCGTTCCTTTGGGTTCAGCAGCTGCACGGAGAGGGGGAGCCTACTGCATGGGCAACAGCTTGCCCTCCCTGTTGTACTGCCTGGCTGTCTATCACATAGACAGCTCGGGCACACATCCAAGGTTGACCCTGACTAACGGAGGGCCTCATCAAGTGACCACAGGTGCTACAATCTGAAGCAGCAAGCAATCTGCTGGAGGAACTTGGTGGGTTGATTAGCATCTGTGGGAGAAAAGCAACAACTTTTCTGCATCAAGATTCAAGATTCTGCATCAGGATACAAAATAAATTAATGTTGTTGTTTTTCTGTTCTGAGTGAATCTCAGATGCACTCTATCACTTTCCCTCCAGTAATCACTGAACTCGCTGCGGGTGCACACATTGATAAACGTATGCACATGTTATACTGTATGTGTTTGTTCAAAGCAGTTCTCCAAATTTAAATTCCCATACATAGACTGTGAGAAGAAATCTGTAGAGAAGTAATCTGAATCGTAGGGTGCCAGTGAAAAAATTAATTTATTCATGAGTCCATGGATTGCATCAAAATTGTGATCTCAGTTTGAGTATTTTGTGCACTGTACTCAAGCCAAACTTAAGTTGCTTGAAGCTGTGTTTAATTGCGAGGCAATGTTCCAGCTCTTGTTGGAGCCCTTGTTCAAAAACAATACTTGGAAAAGTATTCAGAAGCAGACTGATTTAAAAAAACCATTTTGCTTTAAAATGATTTGTGTAATTTAAGGATCGGTTGTCCTTTTGTGCAATTTCTCAACATCAAGCTGACATTTATTTTACAATGCTTTTTAACAAGTTGACTAAGATAATTTATGTTTGATTCTCTAGTGTTGGGAGACGAAGATTGGACAAGAAATGTACAAGCTCTTTTTGTTTGATTTTCTAGCTAGCATCGGTGTCATATTTTGTATGGAACTTCCAAGAAAGTAAGCAAAAAGAAAAATTACATTTCATATACTTTCAGACAGAGATTGGGGGACACAATAGATGTTCTCATATTAGAAGAGTACTTTAAAAAGATAATAGATTACTTCTACTGGATGATTCAGATTAGAATGAATTCACAGAAAGATTATTTTCACTTTTTAAAATATTCCTTTTAATCTAAGTTTGTACAAACAGTAACATTGTGTAATTGTCCATAATGTATAAAGCAGTTTAACACACAAGCAAGCTGTAAGTTTGGGATGAATCATTAGAAATCTGATCTATAATTTTATCACCACAAAATGATATAGAAGGTTATAAATTTCAGCTTCATGCTGATCTATTTTGGCTGAGTATAGGAGATATGAGCAACACTTTTGGAAGGCATGCTTATTTGAAATGACAGGTAAATGTTCCTTCTTTTTTAAGTAAGTTCTGATATAGCCCCAGATTTATTCAAAACTGATGCAATCTACAATTTAATATACACTCAGTGACCACTTTATTAGGTACAGAAGTGCAATCCAGTTTGATCTCCTGCCCATCCACTCAAGGTTTGATGTGTTGTGCGTTTAGAGATGCTCTTCTGTACTACACCGTTGTAACACAGGGTTATTTAAGTTACTATTACCTTCCTCTCAGCTTGAACCAATCTGGCTGTTCTCCTCTGACCTCTCTCATTAGCAAGGTATTTTCACCCACAGAACTGCCATTCACTGGATGTTTTTTTTTGTTTCTCCCACCATTCTCTGTAACTTCTGTTATGCATGAAAATCCCAGGAGATCAGCAATTTCTGAGACACTGAAACCACCCCGTTTGGTACAAAGTCAATTACACCACTTTTCTCCCCATTCTGATGTTTGGTCTGAAGAACTGAACCTCTTGACCATGTCTGTATGCTTTTCTATATTGAGTTGCTGCCATATTATTGGTTGATTAGATATTTTCATTAAAAAGGTTTACAGGTGTATCAAATAAAGTGGCCACTGAGTGTATGCATTTATTCAGTTCAAATTGATATCCTTGCAAGCTATATTTCATTAAATAGGTTGCTCATGAAGTTGTTTACATGCCTACCCATTCAACAAATGAATGAACAATGTTTCTGCAAGAAATATTCATAGTTTTCCTTCAATGTTTAGATTTCTGGAGGATCATGTTTCCTTTCAGTTACCCAAGATATTGCAAAGGCCACCTTTCATCATTACGGAAAATATACTAAGTATTGTTAATGGACAGACTATCGTCTGGATTGGAATGTTCTATTCTCCGTTGCTGCCGATTCTCAATGCCATCAAATGCGTCATCACGTTCTACATGAAAAAGGTAGAGGAAAGAACATTGTCACTGCAGCTAAAAGTTGGTTTGAAGTTAAACACAATCACCAGTCGTTGTGTAGATTGGACCTCAAAGCAATCTTCTGTCTGTGAAATTAAAATTTCGGTAATTCTAAGAAAACTTTCTGGTTGGCAGCAACTAGCCTGCAGAAAAGCTGTGCACAACTGTAAGATGATCTTCACATCATGTACAAATTCACAATCATATCAGGACTCTAGACTGATTCTAATCAGGGACCCAACCAGAAATAGGATTGAGATGATACCATTCATAATGAAAATGATGGCAGGGGAACTAAGCAATAACGATTGCAGTGTGTATTTTTTTTGGCCATGACTCAGTGGAAAAAACTAATCATCATTTTGGATCCAAAGCCACAGGGAGTTGGGTTTATGCTTTTTTAGGTTGCAAATGACAGAATGAATATTTAAATATTTTTAATTCAGTGAACAGCAGACCTTATTGTCTTTATAGTCTCAGTGATTATAATTGGCACGGCCGTAAAATGCTGATTTGATTATGAAAAGATAATTGTTTTAAAGCCTTGTCTTTGTATGTTCTCTTTTATATGACCTTATCCACAGCACAGTCTATATAATTACTGCCGTCCTGCCAGAAGGTTGTTTCGAGCATCCAGCTCTAGGATTTTCTTTCAGTTGACGCTACTGTTTGGATTGACTTTAGCATTGGTCCCGATTGCTGTTAATCTATTTCTGTAAGTATAAGTCTTAGCAGGATGCCTTGTATTCAACTAGATTTTGTATCAATAATCATCAGGAAGCAGTTGCATTGTTTTGCAAGGAGATGGATAGCAATTTTGGTGCACTGATAAAACCCCAATTGCACTTACACCTCCCAAGGACAGCTATAACCTCCATATCAATGGATTTGGCATGAAATAAGAAATAGTGAGGCATCTGAAAAGAAATGGATCCATCAGGCAGATGCAGCATAGATTCAGCAAAGGCAGGTCCTATTTGACGGACTTACTGGGTTTTTTTTTTAGGATATAATGAACGCAGTGGACAGAGGAGAACAGATAGATGTTATTTACTTGGATTTCCAGAAGCTGTTCAATAAGGTGCAGCATAAAAGACTTATCCATAAGATAAGTATGCATAGAATTGGGGGTGATGTATAGAGGATAGAGGATTGGTTAACTAATAGAAAACAGAGAGTTGATATATACAGGTGTTACTCTGGTTGGCAATCAGTTTGCCATAGAGGTTGTTGCTGGGCCTGCAACTGTTCACAATATACATTAGTGATCTGGACGAGGGGACTGAGAGTAGTGTATCTAAGTTTGCTGGGGAAAGCAAATTGAGTGGAAAAGCAAATTGTGCAGAAGATGCAGAGAGACTGCAGAGGGATATAGATAGGTTAAGTGAGTGGGCAAGGGTCTGGCAGATGGAGTAGAATGTTGATAAATCCGAAGTCATCCACTTTGGAAGGAAAAATGGAAGAGCAGATTATTATTTAGATGGTAAAAATACTGCAGTTTGCTGCTGTGCAGAGGGACTTGGGAGTGCTTGTGCATGAATCGCAAAAGGTTGGTTTGCAGGTGCAGCAGGCTATCAAGAAGGTAAATGGAATGGTGGCCTGCACTGCTAGAAGGATTGAATTTAAGAGCAGGGAGGTTTTGTTGCAACTGTACAGGGTACTGGTGAGGCCACACCTGGAGTACTGCGTGCATTTCTGGTCTCCTTACTTGAGGCAGGATATACTGGCTTTGGAGGCAGTACAGAGGAGGTTCACCAGGTTGATTCCAGAGATGGGCGGGGTGGGGAGGTGGTTAGACTATGAGGACTGAGACTGTACTCGCTGGAATTCAGAAGAATGAGAGGAGATATTATAGAAACATATAAAATTATGAAAGGGATAGATAAGATAGAGACAGGAAAGTTGTTTCCACTGGTAGGTGAGACTAGAACTAGGGGACATAGCCTCAAGATTCGGGGGAGTAGATTTAGTATGGAGATGAGGAGAAACTGCTTTTCCTAGAGAGTGGTGAATCTGTGGAATTCTCTGCCCAATGAAGCAGTCGAGGCTACCTCAGTAAATATATTTAAGACGAGGTTTGATAGATTTTTGCATAGTAGGGTTATGGAGAAAAGGCAGGTAGGTGGAGATGAATCCATGGACAGATCAGCCATTATCTTATCGAATGGCGAAGCAGGTTCGTTGGGCCAGATGGCCTACTCCTCCTCCCATTTCTTATGTTCTTATGTAACACTTGCAACATCATTGAATTGAGAGGCTGGGTATCCTGTGGGAAGTAACTCACCTCCTAACAGGACAAGACCACCTCAACATCAGTAAACGTGAAATCAGGAGTGTGGTAGAACTCTCTCCACTTGCCTGGATCACTGCAGTTCCAACAATTCTCAAGAAGCTCACAGGCACCCAGGATAAAGCAGCCTAGTTAATCAACAATCCATCAACTATTTTTAACATCACTCTTTCCACTTTTGGTGCATAGGGGCTGCACTATGTTCCACAGGCAAATACAATGCCGTTATTTCCCCAGGCAAGTAGTGACAAAATGAGTATTTTAATAGATTCTCCAACAAGTTACACATCTTTCTAATTTGGACCCATATTGCCTGTCCTTCATCATTCCTGGGTCTGAGAATTTCAACCCCCGTCACTGTATAGATCAACAGCACCTTCTTAAAGGAAATAAGGGGTCAGAAATAGCATTGTTGCCCATATCTCAAAAATGAATTAAAGATAATGCACACAACTTGCAGTTAACTACTAAACTAGTCTGAACAAAATTGGTAAATCAATCAAAGATAATTGAATTTTTAATAGTAAGTATCATTTATTATCAAATGTATTCAAGTTTCAGAAGTTAATAATTGCAGTAGATTAAAAACATGTTTTACTTCCACTGCTTGCATCTTTTATCGCAATTGGGTGATCCCATTTTTCTTTCCGAGTTAACTGTTTCTGTACTGAATTCATTTTAATTCAGATTTCCTGCTTTATATTCCCTGATTCAAACTGCATAGCTCAGACAGGTTTCTTCATGGCCTGTTTAGTCTGCTTAAACTCTACAACGTGCATCAAGTGTTGGATTTGGGAAGGTCTCTGTTCAAAAGCTGTAATGAAGGTAGCTAAAGGGGAGGTGAATAGCAGATATTGTTTGTCTGCAACTGTCTACAAAATTCTTTCCTTTGTTTGAGGGAGAATGCCATAAGGGAAGGGGATAATCTTCTCTTCTCTCTGGTCTTCTGAACTACAGTGGATGCAAGCCTGAGCTCTCCAATCTTTCAGCACCATCTTCCTTTCTGAAGTATAAGTAAATCTTCTTCCAACATCTCAGCAACTTTTCTTAAATAAGGAGAATATTACTGTATCTCGCTATATATAGACTTTTGCACAGCACTGTTTTTATATATATATTGTGTGTGTGTGTGTGTGTGTATGTTACCAGTTCTTTTCTGCATTATCTCTGCTATTATCCTTTGTATATATATATATCCTTTGAATGTCGATGTGTACGTTGAAAGATTTATTGAGTTTAAAGCTATTTTCATCAGCTTTCACATGAATTATTTCTGCAGATTATGTTAGTTCCAATCTTGGAGTGAGATCATGCAAGTGAGAATTCCAAATGTTTTCTCTTCAGGGTTCATCCATCCAAAGCATGTGGTCCATTTCGATATTACAGATCAGTTTGGGATATTGTTCCAGAAGTTATTGCAAGACTTCCGTGGAAGGCACAGAGCTTTTTTATCTACATTAAGTCCGAAGCCTTCTTGTTGATGTTGATCACTATTTTAAGGTAAGAATAGCAGCAAATGATCAAAAATTAGGATTGAGAAACAAGGCGAACAGTTTGGCATTTAAATGTTAAATAGAATAAAGTTCAAAGTTCAAGGTAAGTTTATTATTAATTTGCTTACATATACATATGTTACCATATACTGAACTACACTGAGAATCATTTTCTTGCAGGCATTCACAGTAAATCAATGAAACACAATAGAATCAATGAACAACTGCACACAAAGATGGACAGCAATTGCGCAAAAGACAACAAATTGTGCAAATACAAAAAAAAAGAAAAATCCAAATAATAATAATAAATACCTAAGTGACAAATATTGAAATCAAGGGTTGTCGAGTCCTTGAAAGTGAGTCAGTAGGTTGCGGAATTAGTTCCGTGTTGGGGTGAGTGAAGTTATCCATGCTAGGTTCGGGAACCTGAGAATTGGGTAATAGCTGTTTCTGAATCTGGTGGTGCAGGACCTAAGGCTCCTTTACCTCCATCCTGATGGCTTTAGCAAGAGAAGAGCATGGCCTGGATGGTGGGGGTAATTGATGACGGATGTTGCTTTCCTACAATAGTGTTCCTTGTAGTTGTGCTCAATGGTGGGAGGGTTTAATGAGTGGTCTAAAAGAGAATTATGACTCCCCTACTTTGGGATAATAGGGTGCAATAATAATAATAATGGTGATATATTTAATAAGACCAGAAGACATAGGTACACAATTAGGCCACTCGGCCCATTGAGCCTGTTCTGCCATTGCATCATGGTTGATTAATTATCCCTCTCAACAGCATTCTCCTGCTTTCACTCCATAATCTTTGATGCCCTGACTCATAAAGAACATTTCAAATTCTTCTTTAAATATATTCAATGACTTGGTCTCCACAGCCGTCTGACGCAATAAATACCACAGATTCACCACCCTCTGGCCAAAGCAACTCCTCCTCACCTCTGTTCTAGATGGATGTCCCTCTATTCTGAGGTTGTGCCCTCTAGTCCTAGACTTGGCCACTGTAAGAAACATCTTCTCCAGATCCACCCTGTGCAGGCCTTTCAATATTCAATAAGTTTAAATGAGATCGCCCCTTATTTTTCTAACCTCCAGTGAGTACAGGCTAGGAGACATCAAATGCTCCAGATACATTAACCCTTTCATTCTTGTGAATCTCCTCTGGACCCTCTCCAATGACAGCACATCTTTTCTTTGATAATGTGCCCTAAACTGCTCATAGTACTCCCAAGTGTGGCTTCAGCATCACATCCTTACTCTTATAGTCCAGTCCTCTTGAAATAGATGCCAACATTGCATTTGCCTTCCTTACCATTGACTCAACTTGCAAGTTAAACCTTGGGAAATCCTGCACAAAAATCCCAAGTCTCTTTGCGCCCCATTTAGAAAATAGTCTATGCCTTTATACGTTTTACCAAAGTGCAGGACCATAAACTTCCCTACACTATATTCCATCTGCCACTTTTTGCCCTATCTCCCAATCTAAGTCATTTTGCAGGCTTCCTGCTTCCTCAGTGATACCTGCCCCTTCACCTATTTTTGTAGCATCTGCAAAATTTGCCACAAAGCCATCAATTCCATCATCCAAATCACTGACAGATATAACACAAAAAGAAGCGGTCCCAATACCAACCCCTGCGGAACCATTAGTCCCAGGCAGCCAAACAGAATAGGCCTCCTTTACCCCACTCAGATAATCTTCTACCCATGCTAGAGTCTTTCTGTAATACTATGGGCTCTTGTTAAGCAGCCTCATGTGTGGCATCTTGTCAAAGGCCTTCTGAAAATCCAAATAAACGACATGCACTGACTCTCCTTTGTCTATCCTGATTTTTATTCCTGCAAAGGATCCCAACAGAATTGTCAGGGAAGAATTTTCCTTGGGGAAACAGTGCTGACTTTGGCCTACTTTTTCATGCACCACCAAGTACTCTGAAACCTCACCTTTAATAATGGACTCCAACACCTTGTCAACCACCAGTCAACTAACTGGCCTATAACTTCCTCCATTCTGCCTCCCTCCCTTCTTAATAAGTGGAGTGACATTTACAATTTTCCTGTTGTCAGGAACCATTCCAGAATCTAGAATTCTTGCAAGATCATTGCTAATACCTCCACAATCTCTTCAGCTACCTCTCTCATAATCCTGAGCTGGAGTCCATCTGGTCCAGGTGACTTATCTAACTTCAGACGTTACACCTTCCTAAGCGTCTTCCCCTTAGTAATAGCAATAACACTCAGCTCTGCCCTTTGCGTTCTCGAATTTCTGGCATACTGCTAGTGTCTTTCACAGTGAGGACTGACGCAAAATACTTACTCATTTTGTCTGCCATTTCTTTGTTGCCCCATTACTGCCTCTCCAACATCATTTTCCAGCAGTCTGGTATCCATTCTCACCTCTCTTTTACTCTTTAAATACCTGAAAAATCTTTAGGTATCCTTTTTTTATATAAACGGCCGGCTTACATTCATATTTTACCTTTTCTCCCCTTATGGCTTTTTTTGGTTGCCTTCTGTTGGTTTTTAAAAGTTTCTCAATCCTCTAACTTCCAACTGATTTTGCTATAATGTATGCCCTCTTTCTGCTTTTATGCTGTCCTTGACCTACCTTATTTAAAGCTCATAGTAAATTTGTTATCAACCCTGAGGTTCGTTTTCTTGCAACACACTTAATGAATCCAATAACCATAACAGAATCATAGAAGGACTGCACCCAATGGGGTGGACAACTAGTGTGCAAAAGAAAACTAACTGTGCAAATTACTACTTTAAAAATAATAATTAATAAATAGATAGATAGATAAATAAATAAATAGATGTGCAATATATATTGAGAACATGAGATGAAGAATCCTCGAAAGCCAGTGCACAGGTTATGAGAATATTTCAATGATGGGGCGGGTGAAGATGAGTGAGGGTCCGCAAGTGAGGAAATTGAGGATCCAATTGCACAAGGTGGTATTAAGGCCCAAGTCTTGAACCTTATTAATTAATTTTGAGGGGGTGATAATATCGAATTCCAAGCTGTAGCCACAATTCCAGCCACAGTCACATCATATTCCCTTGAGAATACTTTTTTTTATCTTTGGGGTGTATCTATCCTGTACCTTCAGAATTCTCCCCAGAAACTCCAGCCAACGCTGTTCTACCATCATCTCTGCTGGTGTCCCCTTCCAATCAACTTTGTCCACTCCTCTGAAATTCCCTTATTCCACTCTAAAATAATGATACATCTGACTTTATCTTCTCTTTCTTAAACTGCAGGGTCAATTGTATTATATTATGATCACTGTCTCCCAAGGGTTGTTACACTCGGATGTTACACTTGTAACTATGATCTTCTTTCAGGCTCAAAACGATTCAGTGATGCCTATGATGTCATACCTGCCAATCTCTAACTGCACTGCATGATCATTTACCCTATCCTGTATATTGTGTGCATTTAAATGTCACCCTTTTCGATCTTCAACCCATCCCACTGAGGGCAATTTTACCCTATCGTAAGCCTGTTCCTCCTCACAGTCTCACTATACACTGTATCAACTTGTATACCAACTACTCCATCCTCAGTCCTATCACTCCGGTTCCCATCCCCTGCAAAATTAGTTTAAACCCTCACCAACCTAGCAAACCTGCTGGCAAGGATATTGGTCCCCATTGGGTTTAGGTGTAACCTGTCCTCTTTGCACAGGTTATATCTTCTCCAGAAGAGATCCCAATGATCCTGAAATCTGAAACCCTGCCCCCTGCACCAATTCCTCAGCCATTCATTCATCTGTATTATCATCCCATTCCTGCCCAGACTAAAACACATGACGACAGAAGTAATCTAGAGATTATTACCTTATAGGTCCTGTTCTTCAGCCTTTTCCCTAACTCCCTATATACACTGCACAGGATAGCTTCTCCCTTTCAAACAAGGTGGTGTTCATAAGTTCGTGGTTTATTCAGGAAACCCGATGGCAGACAGGAAGAAGCTGTTCCTAAAATATTGTTTGTGGGTCTTCAGGTTCCTGTACTTCCTTCCTGATGGTAGTAATAGGAAGAGGACATATCCCAGATGGTGAGAGTCTTTAATGATGGATGTCGCCTTCTTGAGGTACCACCTCTTAAAGATGTCCTCAGTGGCGGGGACGGTTGTGCCCCTGATGGAGATGGCTGAGTCTACAGCCCTCTGGAGCATCTTGTGATCCTGTGTGTTAGAGCCTCTGTACTAGGCTGTGATGCAGCCCGTCAGAATGCTCTCCACTCTACATTGTAGTAATTTCAAAAACCTTTGGTCACCTACCAAGTTTCCACAAACTCCTAATGTTTGTTCAAACTCCTAGAGCCACTTGTGTGCCTTCTACATGATTGAATCAGAATGTTGGGCCCAGGCTACATCCTCTGGGATGTTAATGCCCAGGAATTTGAAGCTGCTCACCCTTCCCACCACTGATCAGGACTGGAGGAGACAGGGTACGCCTGACTCCACCTTCATGAATTACACAGTCAATTCCTTGGTCTTGCTGATCCTGAGCATGAGGTTCTGGTTGCAAAAACCGTTCCCCAGCTGATCTATTTCACTGCTGCATGCCTCCTATTCACCATCTGAAATTCTGTTAACAGTGATACCATCGGTGAATTAATAGTCCTAACCAGACACTTATGAGTTAGGGAGAGTAGAGCAGTGGGCTAGGCATACTTCCTCAAGGTGCACCTATGTTGATTGTCAGTGAGAAGTAGTTGTTTTTCCCGATCTGCATTGACTGTCGTCTCTTGATAAGGAAGTCGAGGAGCCAGTTACAGGGTGGTACAGAAGCTTACAGATTTGCCTAGAGGTTTCTAGCAAAAGAAAACTGCACAAATTAGTGTGAATTATTTGTTATGAACGTTAGGACACAAAAGAAATAATGAACTTGCAGAATATTGCTTGCATGAACCATTGGCTAAGAATTAAGTTTAGATTACAGCATTCTTTTATCATTTAAGTTTATCATTTGGTAGCTTTGCTCATGGACAAACCAGATGTAGAAATTAAAGGAACATAATAATTGTGAAATGAAGAATGACCAAGCTCCATTTAGTTCACCTTTTATTCTAATTATTTCTATTGCTGTTGGGGTAGGCAACAATGTCACTGTATCTTTTACAATTATTTGCTTATCATAGAGAAAAGATGGTGCAAATCTTTTAAAACAAAGGTGATTGCAATTAAATTATTGATAGCACCTGCCACAATTGTTTATTTGTGAGATGATGAATCCTTTTAAAATAGAAATGTGTATGGTTTTTATTTTTAAATAAAGTGCAGATGTGGAAATTGAAAACAGTGTCACTATTGTTATATACTTCCCATGTTTTCTGTGAGCAAGAAGTGAATTGATCCTGTAGCTTTCAATACCCTCTTCTTCAAGAAATTTATTTGAATGATATAATGATATATTGAAATGTCAGTCTTCAAACCCTTTGCTTTTATATATATATATATATATATATATATATAAAATTATATATATAATATTATATATATATATATATATATATATTTCTCAATGTTTATGGTTGGTATATAGAGTATTTTTCCCTCAATCTCAGGTCCTCTACCAGAGGCCTGGGAGCTTGAGGGTTTGGCGCAGTGTCCTTGATGTTCCTAGTAATGTGGTCTTCTGGACTGAGATCTCAGATGTTGTTCCTGGTATCTGTTGGAGTCGCTCTCCCAGTCCAGGTGTCACAGCTCCAAGTGCTCCTATCACCACTGAGATTACTCCGGCTTTAACCTTCCACATCCTTTCTATCTGGTCTTTCAAGCCCTGGTATTTCTCCAGCTTCTCATATTCGTTCTTCCTGATGTTACTGTCATTCTGGATTGCCACAACTATTGCTTTCCTCTGTTCCTTGTCCAGTATCACTATATCTGGTTGGTTGGCCAGTACCTGTTTATCTGTCTGCCTTTGGAAGTTCCACAGGATCTTAGTCAGTCATTCTCCACTACCTTCTCGGGTGTTTCCCTATTGGACTTACCAATATATACACAGTATATTAAAGCTAATAACATTCTTAGGCATTACATGTGAATAATAATAATAATAATATATTTATTGTACATAAACAATGTAATCGTAGTTCTCAAATTCTTTCTTGTTAACAGTATGGTACTGACAACATGTGTAGTGTTGGTTCGAGCTAACAGAAGGGCTATTACCCTGCTGAAGTGGCATTTAAGTCTGGTAAGTGCAGAAGTTGTGCTCCAATCATATGCTGCATTATTGCTCTCCTTATTTGAGAAAGTATGTGAATGAATTAGAAGTAGATCAGAGATGCTTTTAAATGCCAGATCTGCTGCATTAAATATCCTGCATGTTTTATTTTACTATGAACATCTTTAGTAAAAAGTACTTGCACGAACACAGAGGATACAAAACCTTTAATGTTATTTCAAATATTCATTAATTGTGAACTATTTGTTTCTCTAGGCAAGACAAGATAAGCAGTATTTGGTGAAAAAACTATCCACACGATCTCAGCATCAAAGACGTATTAATTTTCAAGACAGTTCTTGCAACAGCGCTCAAGGTATCAACAGCTGCACGTGAACCTTATCACAGTGGAATTCTTTTAAGGACCAAATCTCTTACTAACCTGTTGTGAGCAAAAATGAGAGAAGGAAAAAAATTGCTCTGTCATTCCTTATTCCTTAAAGAATAATGATGTTTGCCTGATACACATCTACCTTTGCTGAGAAGTTAGCCTTGCATATTCTATGCATCATTAAGCACAATGTATTTCCTTTGTTATTCTTGTTTATGTGGTATTTTGTTAATAGAGTTGGATAGCAACAAAATAGGGAGAAGCAGGATTTTAAAAATAAATCCAGAATAGTATGTGTGACAACAGAAGTTCATGAAAAGTGTTTCTGAAACCTTGTTTTGGATATGAAATGGAGTTGTACAGTACAGAAAGTTTGAAAGAGTTCAGAGAAAATTTCCAAGGGTTTTGCAGGGAATGGAGGACCTGAGTTATAGGGAAAGGTTGCATGGGTTAGGTTAGGAATTTATTCTCTGGAATTCAGGAGAATGAGGGGAGATCTTATAGGGGTGGACAACATTATGAGGCGTACAGATCGTGTCAGGAAATGTAGGCCTGACCCAACTGCAGAGCAGCGGAAACAATTTAGCGGTGAGCAAACACTTTAAGAATAAACTGCAAATTAACAAGCCACAAGGGGCCACAAAACAAGAGAGAACGGATACTTAACATGCCTCCAGCAACTAGGTAACTGATAGCGAGGAACAACTGGTTGTGCCTCGCTGGTTTGATGGGTGAACAAGGACTGTGGATCAGAGCTCGGTTTGAATAGGCTGCACGTAATGAGTTGGAAATGAATGGCAGATGACTCCTGTTAGCTAGCTGGAGACTGGGAGGTGCCTGCCTGTGCAGGCCCGGTAGATAGGGCGCATGCATGCTGGCTTTTTCCTCTCAAGCTGGGTGAAGCCTGAACTACAGATCATAGATTTAAAGTGAAACACAAAATAATTAAAGGGAAACTGTGGTGAACTACATATACCTGTCTGGACATGCCCCTCTGCTAACTGCTCCTGTGGCTCCTCCCACAGACCCCAGTATAAAGGCGATTGGAGGCACTGCTCCTCCCTCGGTCTCCAGGATGTTGTGTGGTGGTCTCCTGCTGCTAATCGTGGTCTCTTGCAGCTAATAAAAGCCTATTGTTCACCTCCCGTCTCCGAGAGTTATTGATGGTGCATCAGAAATGTCATCACTCAAAGGGTGTTTAGAGTGTGGAACGAGCTGCCAGTGGAAGTGGTAGATGGGTGCGCAATTGTAGCATTTAAGAGAAGTTTAGCTAAGTACATGGATGAAAGGGGTTTGGGACAGGTATAGGTAGTAGATCGGGGGAATGGACAAGATGGGCCAAAGGGCCTGTTTTTGTGCTGTAGTACCCTGTGACTCTAAATGGGCCCTTTGGTGCATCACATCAATGCTGACCATTTTACCCATCTACACAAGTCACATTTACCTGCATTAGGGCCGTATCCTTAAATACCTTTTGCTGGGGAGGTTCATCTTGCTCAACTTCTTTCAATCGGAATTGAATATTTGGGGATCTACTGTCGTATTGTTCTCTATTTCTGCCCCAGCTGTCAAGTACATACAGCGTCAAAACCAAATCTCCCCCTATCCCTTTTCATTTATCAGATTCTGCTGTATAGTTTTGCTTTTGTTTTATGGAGTATGAATTTTATTATGTAAAATAAGTATTTCATTTTTATATACATTTAGAGCAGGGGGTCCCAACCTGGGGTCCATGGCATAAAAAAGGTTAGGAACCCCTGATTTAGAACATTATTTTAAATAGTTGTCAATTTTTTCATGTTTTAAGTGATTGGCTTCCTGAAATATAATCATGCTTTCTGATTTTCCGAGAATTGTTTCTTAAGAATTAAAGGTTTTAAATCTGTAAGTTAATATATGAAGGTGTCTTGTTAAAAGAGGTCTGGAATATCCATGGTCTCTCCAAAGCTATTTTATAGTTAAAGGGTTTCTTTTGAATTGTACTCACTGAAGTCATATCCTGAAAAGAATTGAAATAAATAGCACCACAAACGAAATGGTGGAGGAGCTCTGTAAGTCAGGTAACTAATGTCCTGAGAAAGGGCCTCGGCCCAAAACGTCGACTGTTTATTCCTTTCTATAGATGCTGCCTGACTTGCTGAGTTCCTCTAGTATTTTGTGTACATTGCTCAAGATTTCCAGCATCTGCAGAACCTCTTGTGTTATTGAAATAAATAACTAGATGATTTCATTTTTTTAATAGAAACAGAGAATTCTGAAGCCACTCATTAAGTCAGGCACAATATCTGTACAATGGGGTGTGTGAACATTTCAACTAATTTGTCATTAATAATGGAAGACAATAGAACCTGTTAAAGTGACCAATGTGAAAGGGGAGGGTGAAAGACCCACGGACAAGAAAAGGATTGCTGAAGCCCAACAACAACTTGTTGCTGGCAAACAAAACAAGGAATACATCTTAAATGCTTTATTAATAACACTTTTTCTGATAAACTCTCACTGCAGAGTCGCAGGCCGAAGCAAGAGAAGGCAAGGCAGAGTCGAGGAGCGAGCAGGTGTGAGGCAGAGACGAAGCAGGTTTGAAGCCAGTCCACCAAAACTGAGAGCGAGGAAAGACCTGAGGCTTGGTCGATCTAATTGCCAGGCTGATTTGGAAAAGTCTGGTATGGGCCGAAACCAGGCGGCAGGGTCCAGGCCTAAAGCATATCGAAGTGACAGGGCCCAGGTCCCTGAGCGAGGAACAAACCAGTGCTCGGACGATTTAAACAGCAAAAAGTTTTGCTTGCTGCTCCGTGATGTTTATTCGGCTCTGCGCTGAATGAAGGCCATGGCCTGCTCCAGCTGCTCTGGGCTTCGTGCCTGTAGACTCACTCACATTCTGAATGCTACTTGCTTACTTTTATAGTTTGCACAATTTATTTTTCTCTCTGAACACTGGGCTTCTGACAGTCCTCATTTTTTATGTGTCCTTTTGGGCATCTTTGTTTTGTGGCTGCCTGTAAGGAGGCAAATCTCAAGGTTGTATAATGTATGCTTACTTTGATAATAAATGTACTTTTGACCTTTGAACTTTTGAAGTGGTTAGGTTGAGAAAAACCATACACCTTGTGTCACTGAGCAGAGGAAGGCATGATTAGTGCAGAAAGGTGCTTTGATCTAGAGGCCTGAGTAAATAGAGTTGGAAGGTGTAACAACCCTAGTTAAGGCAAAGCAGGATTAGTAGTCAATATAGTTGACATGGAACATCAGAGCCCAAGAACAGGTCTTTTGACCCACCATTGTCAGTGCTGAATTATGCCAAATTAAACATTAATTTATCTGCCTACACATGATCCATATCTCTCTTTTCTCCTAGCCTGTCTAAATGCTAGTATCGTGTCTACTTGCACCAACACTCCTAGCAGCAAGTTCCAAACACATGCCACTCTGTAAAAAAACTTAACCTGCCCATCTCTTTTCTGCTTTACCCAAGCAAAATTTGAGTAAAGTGGTTATAACATCCGTTAGTATGTTTGGATATGGCCCAAGTGTCTAGTGAGAGAGAGAGAGAGAGAGAGACAGTGAAGCGGGTCAATAGTTCACAGGCTTTAATGCAAATAGAGTTAGAGGGAAAAGAAAACAATAAACACAAGGCCAAACAGGGCCAATAACTATTACTCTCAAATGGAAAACGAAGCCTACACTGCGACTGAGAATAATAACTAAATATAGAACAAATACCGTTAGTCTTCAGTTGAATTGACAGTCCAATTTCTCAGGCAAGGCCGAATGCAAGCAGGCAGCGAAATGTTGCTGTGTTTGCTCAAGTCTCGACAAGCACTACAGTGAAGAGAATGGAGTTAAATACTGTCCCAATGAAATAATAATTAGCCGATACGTGCATATACACGAGCGCAATTGCCATATCTGTTGCGCTGCCAAATCCGTGGTTGTGACAACATCTCACATGAATGGTCACAACGGCCAAAATTATGGGATTAACTATGGGGTGGCTTGTCACATTTCCCCAAAATAATTGAAAAGCTATACCTAATCAATGGACTTGGATGACTATGGTGTGATAGCCATTTGCCTTTTTGTACGGATTGTAATTCATCTTCAGGGCCCTGCTTCGGTTTCAGGTTTTAACTTTTATTGCAATTGTCAGCCTCACTCTATGTACATTCACATCTCACTTCATAACTTAATCTGAAATAGAATGAACGAAAGCTTCTCCTGCCAGGGTGAGAGTGAGTTATCAAACCAGTACCCCTCCAGGATGAGTTGGCTGATAAATGATGATAAATTTGAAGCATTAATTAATTTTCTCTCTCTACCAATCCAGCTAAACCCTTTGAGGACTTACAGCAGTTTCTGTTTTAATCTAAGGGTTTGATTTCCAGTAGCTACAATATTTTTGCTTTTCAATATCAAATAGATAAACAAAGAGAAAATGGAGAGGCTTGGCATTTTCTCCCAGGAGCAGAGGAGATTAAGAGGGGTCATAATTGAGATATATAAAGTTATGAAGGGTATAGATAAGGTAGAATGGAGTAAACTTTTTCCCTGTATCAGAGACAGATACCTTCAGGGACTTGAAGTCCTTACCCTGGCTATCTCCTCTCTATAGTTTCAGTATTGATGTTGGTTCTTGACCCGATATGTCAACCATCCCTTTGCCTCCAAAGACGCTGCTTGACCTACTGAGTTTGTTCAACAGCTTGGTTTTTGCTCGCATTGTTTTTGATTGAATTCATCACAGTACACTATTTATGATCACCCATCAACTCCTGTGGTTCACCGTCTGACACAACGTGTCAGGCTGTAAGATATGGGGGAGAGGCAGCAATGGTGTGTGTGAAGGATCAGTGTAAGGTCATCCAGTCGTAGTGCAAGAAATCAGTCCCCCTCAGTCCATTATGTCCACACCATCTATCAGACACCTGTCTATTTTAATCCATTTTCCTAGCATTCAGCCCATAGTTTTCAATGCCTTGGAATTTCAGTTGCTGACCTAAATACTTCTCAAATATTGTGAGGGTATCTGGACCTACCACTCCACAGACAGTGAGTTCCAGAATGCAGCCTTCTTCAGAGCAAAAACATGCTTCCTCAAGTCCACTCTAAGCTTCCGACCACTTTGCTCTCTGATTACAGACGCCACTGCTAAGCAAGAAAGTTTCTTCCTATCTACTCAAAATCTTGCATGTCTCAGTGAAGTTCTCTTAAAACTCCCTTAAAAGAACAATACACAAAATACCGGGGAAACTCAATGGCTCATACAGGGAATCCAGAACATCCTTTTTAAAAAAAAAAATATTTTTTTATTAGTTTTTCTATACATTTTACAAATTAAAAACCCCAAATCCCAATGAGGAACATTAATACAGTGCAAAATTAAGCATACAATGACAATATGCTACAAAGGAAGAGAATTTGACAAAAAAGCACCTAAATTGAAGACAAGTAAACTTAGTATCCTCCCCAAGCCCCACAACACAAAAAAAAACAACTCCAGACCAACCACAACACAATATAGAGAGTATAAATCAGGACAGTCAAACTCCCAGACTGTGAATACATTTAGCAACAGAGGATAATAATGCCTACTACCAGGAAAAAAAAAGGGAGCTGAAAGCAAGGGACCGAAAAGAAAAAAAAACACCCTAGTCAAGAGGAAGGTTATGAAAGTACTCGATAAAAGGTCCCCAGACCTTATGGAACTTTAGATCCGAATTGAGAACTGAATAATGAATTTTTTCGAAGTCCAAGCAGGCCATAATGTCGTTAAGCCATTGAGCATGAGTGGGCGGGGCAACATCTCTCCATCTAAGGAGGATCAAGCGTCTCACCAGGAGAGAGGCAAAGGATAGTATTCGGCATTTGGTCGGACTCAGACGTAAATCTGTCTCACCCCAGAAACCGAACAAAGCAATTAAGGGGTTTGGTTCTAGGTGCTGATTCAGAATACACAATAACGTAGTGAAGACATCTTTCCAGAATTTCTCCAAGCTAGGACAGAACCAGTACATATGGATGAGAGAGGCCACGCCCCTCTTGCATTTATCACAGAGCGGACTAATGCCAGGGTAGAATCGAGGTAGTTTAGATTTAGACATATGGGCTCTATGAACAATCTTAAACTGTAAAAGGCAATGGTGAGCACAAAGGGAGGTTGAGTTAACCGATTTGAGAACTGAGTCCCAGCTCTCCTCGGATAAGGAGATATTTAAATCCTGCTCCCAGGCCATTTTAATTTTATCCACAGGGGCCTGTCGTAAGGCTGCTAGTTTATCTCGAAAAATTGATATTAAACCTTTACCTAGTGGATTAATGGAAAGAAATAAGTCCATAGCATTTTTCGCAGGCATTTCAGGAAAGTTAGGAATTAAAGGAGCAATAAAGTGTCTAATTTGGAGATATCTAAAAAAATGAGCATTGGGCAGATTGAACTTAACAGAGAGCTGCTGAAAAGAAGCAAAGCGATTATCAATGAAAAGATCTTCAAAATGTCTAATGCCCTTCCTATACCAAACATGGAATGCTGAATCGTACGTAGTAGGTAAAAAAAGGTGATTATGTGCGACAGGGCTGGAAACGGAAAAACCATGGAAACCATAGCATTTCCTAAACTGAGCCCATATACGCAAAGTGTGTCTAACAAGAGGATTAGCTATTAATCTGGACAGACTACTAGGGAGTCCAGAGCCAAGAAGTGCAGAGATAGATAATTCTTTAGTGGGGCTCAACTCCATTGCCACCCAATTAGGGCACTCGGGTTGGCCGTGGAAGAAAGACCAAAAGGTAGCACAGCATATATTAGCTGCCCAATAATATAAACGAAAGTTAGGTAAAGCCATGCCACCCTCTTTCTTAGATTTTTGGAGATGGATTTTATTAATCCTAGCGTGCTTATTCTTCCACAGATATGACAAAATAATAGAATCTAAGGGATCAAAAAAAGATTTAGGAATAAAAATTGGGATAGATTGAAATAAATATAAAAATTTGGGGAGAATATACATTTTAACAACATTAATACGACCTACCAAGGACATAGATAGAGGTGACCATTGTACCAGACTCTGTTTTATAGTATATGAAAGATTGGCGAAGTTTTCACGAAAGAGATCTTTAAACTTCCTTGTGACGGTAATTCCAAGATAAGTAAATTGATTATGGACTACTTTAAAAGGGAGATCATGAAATGTTAGTTCTTGTGCTTCTTTATTAATTGGGAAAAGTTCACTCTTATGTAAATTAAGTTTATAGCCAGAGATCTAGCTAAACTGGTCAAGAAGTGAAAACATTAAAGGTAAGGATGTAGACGGATTTGAGAGAAAGAGTAATAAGTCATCAGCATAAAGAGAAACTTTATGCTCAACACCCCCTCTCCAAATCCCGGTCAATTCAGGACAATTTCGAAATGCTATCGCCAAAGGTTCTATAGCCAAATCAAAGGGAAAGGGACTTAAGGGGCATCCCTGACAGGTGCCACATTTGAGATTAAATACCTGGGATTTCTGAAAATTAGTTAAAACAGAAACAGTAGGACACAGGTACAGCAATTTGATCCAGGAGATGAAACTTGGACCGAGGTCAAATTTTTCTAAGACTGCAAAAAGGTAGTTCCACTCTATACGATCAAATGCTTTCTCCGCATCGAGGGAAATAACACATTCAGGAATCCCAGTTGGAGGTGAGTATAAGATATTGAATAAACGCCGAATGTTAAAAAAAGGGAGACGGTTTTTAATAAAACCTGATTGGTCATCAGAGATAATGGAGGGAATAACGGTTTCTAATCTATGAGCCAAAACTTTAGCTAAGATCTTTACATCAACATTGAGCAAAGAAATCGGCCTATATGAGGAACACTCTGTTGGGTCTTTGCCCTTTTTTAATAGAAGAATAATAGATGCCTCATTGAAAGAGGGTGGCAATTTGCCGTAATTAAATGAGTCAGATAATACTGAAAGTAACTGAGGAGAAAGAAGTGAGGAGAATGATTTATAAAATTCTACAGGGAACCCATCAGGTCCAGGAGATTTCCCAGAGGACAGTGCAGAAATTGCAAAAGATATTTCTTCTGATGATATAGGCGCGTTAAGTTTGGCTTTAAAATCAGATGAAAGTGAAGGAATATTCAGATTCTTTAAAAATTGATCAACAGAGATATTGTCATTCAAAGATTCAGAGGAATAAAGCCAAGAATAAAAATTTTTAAATGAGTCATTAATTTCTAAATGATCCGATGTAAGGTCTCCGTTCTCCTTCCGGATCTTTGTAATATGTTGTTTGGCTTTGGAACGCCTCAGCTGATTGGCTAGAAATTTACTAGACTTATCCCCATGAATGTAAAAGCGACTCTTGCTTTCGAGAAGTTGGCGTTCGACAGGTTGAGTAGACAGAAGATTAAATTTAGTTTGGAGTTCAACGCGCTTCTTGTATAGTTCAGGGTTCTTAGTTTGAGCATATAGTTGATCCAGTTCTTTAATCTGGTTAATGAGGTCTAATCGATCTGCACAGGATCTTCTGTTGAGATTTGCTGTGTAAGAGATTATTTGACCCCTCAGATATGCTTTCATGGCATCCCAGACCATCTGGGATGGCACTTCAGGTGATGTATTAGTGTTAAAATAAAAGGTTATCTGATCCTTAATAAATTTTTAAAAATCATCATCCGATAATAAAGTTGAATCAAACCGCCAGTGTTTATTCCTCTGAGGGAGACCAGGAAAGTTCAGAGAGAGAGTAATTGGGGCATGGTCAGAGATCAGTATACTCTGATAGTCACAAGAGTGGGCAAATGGAATAAGTTGGTTATTGAGTAAGAAATAGTCAATTCTAGTGAAGGTATGGTGAACATGTGAGAAAAAAGAATAATCTCTCTCAGTAGGATGAAGGAAACGCCATATATCAGAGATATCAAAATTAGAGAGAAACAATTGGATAGCTAAGGCAGATTTAGTAGGTGATCTGGTAACAGAGGACGATCGATCCAGATTAGGATCTAACCAACAGTTGAAGTCACTGCCCAGTATAAGAGAGTATGAGTTTAAGTCTGGTAGTGAGGAAAAAAAACATTCAAAAAAGTTAACATCATCAAAGTTGGGGGCATACAGGTTTGCTAGTGCAACTTTAGTGTTATATAGTTTACCAGAAACAATAATAAAATGGCCATTTGTATCAGATATTTTATTATGGAGTTCAAAAGGAATATTTGAGTTAATAAGAATGGAGACTCCCCTAGCTTTAGCGGCAAAGGATGAATGAAAATGCTGACCCACCCACTTTGACAGAAGCCGGGAGTTATCAAAACAACGAATATGAGTTTCTTGAAGGAAAGCAATGTCAGCTTTGAGTTGTTTAATATGTGAGAATACCTTCCTCCTTTTAACAGGGTGATTCAATCCCTTTACATTCCAGCTCACAAATTTAAGTGCACTAGCCAGTATCAATTACTAATGCATAAAAATCAGCAGGCATATAAAAAGTCAAGCAATACAATAGCAGTCTGGGAGCAGAAATGTAAACATAGATTCGTAAAATCAAAACATAAACATGTCCTGAGCAATAAAGAAAAACAATAAATACAGTGAGTGATGTTGGAACTGGAAAATCCACCCCATCCACCCAACCCAAAACTAGACGGCTACCAAAAAAAGCAGCTAGCTCTACCAAAAAAATTAACCCAAATACAACTTCCAGATCCGTGTCATTAACAGCAGTTCCGTATAAATACTATAGCAAATAGTAACTAGTTTATGCACTAGAAAACATAACTACAAATTAGAACATCTTCTGCAGAAATATAAGACTTAATACAGAGAAAATCGGAAGAAAACCAAAACTAACCTACCTGCGAAAAATTATAGAAGAATAAAGTAAGAGAAAGGGAAAAAAAAGGGAGGGAGGGGAAAATTATAAATTCAAGAAGAGTACTTATCAACCATTTACAGAAAGGAGAAAAAAAAATCAGAGACTAAAAAAAGGTGAAGAAAAAAAAATAAAAAGAAGAAAAAATAAATCAGCAATTAAACTGTGAACCAACAAACAGGGAGGCCTTCACTAAAGACTTCAAACCTCCAAAACAAGTTAGAGTCAGTTGTAGAACTCTATAGATAAAGTTATACAAGAATAAAATAGATTACACAAGTACTATTTAAATGTCCATAGGGAAACATTAAGCACAGAACGTCTATTTAAAAAAGACACACCAAATCCAGGGAGAGATTGTCAACAACCCTTAGAGTTTCAATGAATAATGTCTGAGTGATTCAAGTAAAGTCTGAGTCCAGAAAAAGTAATTTTACTACGAGAAGTACTTATCCACCATTTTAGGAGGTCTGATCGGGTTCCGAAGATGACTGAATAGCCGGAAGACTTGCCACATAACATCCTTTTTCAGAATCTGTCATGATCCTACTGGCTCCCACTGTTACCCCAATTACACACCCCTCCACCCTGTCACTGGCAAGGATGCTACTTCCATTTTGCATTTTGTCCTTCTTCGCCACATCGGTTCTTGGGATGAGGCCTTCCACCCAGGCCATCTGAGAAGTCCTCCTCCTTCTGAACTGCCTGATCCGCTGAGCCCCTTCAGCATCTCGTGTGTTGCTCCAGGTTCCAGCACCTGCAGTCTCTTGTGTCCACAAAGAGAACAAACCCATCATATCTCTTCCTACAGTAGAAAGGCTCGTACACAGGCACCTCTAATGCATGCTATCCAATGCAGTCACATCTTTCTGCTAGTATGGTAAAAGCATGGTGGATGGTAATCCAGATGTGACCTAACCAATTTTTCAGAAAATTGTACCATAAGCTCCCTAATAATATGCTCTTTATCCACACTGATAAGGTGCCTTTTTAATCACCTTATCCATCTATGCTGCTTCCTTCAAGCATCCTTGGGCATGTGCACCTGTTTGTTAGTACTTCCTGGGGTCCTATCATTCATCATGTGTTCTGCACCTTATTTGCCCTCCCAGAATGCCTGACCTCACAATCTTCAAGATTACGTTCCACCTGTCATGCCTCTACCTATCTTAGATCCTTAGGGAACATCAGAGCTAATACAGAGGTGGAAAGAAAACTCACGCTACTGATGCAGTGCTTCAGTCATGCCTTTGTTGTGATATAGTATAAGACACACTATGTCGTTATAAGTGTTGCGTTAGTGTCCCATTTGCGCAGAAGGCCTTCTCCATTCAATCAACGTTCCTCTTCCCAATGTGTCTGAAAACCTTTGGATTGCCTTCTTCCAGTCTGAGTGATTCCTCAGTATGTATTGCCATGCCAGGTTCACCCTGGACAATGGCCCTCTACATCTTTTCTTGCTGCAGGGCAGTTCCCTTTAAGACAGTGTAGACTCCTGCCTTCACTGGAGTTTAGAAGAATGAGGGGGCATCTCCTTGAAACCTATTGAATATTGAAAGGCCTAGACAGAGTGGATGTCGAGATGTTTCCTATAGTGGAGTGCCTAGGACCAGAGGGCATAGCAGTAGAATAGGGAGTCACTTTAGAATAGAGATAAGCAGGATTTTTTGTTTAGTCAAAGGGTGGTGAATCTGTGGAATTCATTTCCACAAGTGGCTGTGGGGGCCACATTTAAAGTCAATTTTGATAGGTTCTAGATTAGTAAGGGTGTCAAAGGTTATAGGGAGAAGGCAGCAGAATGGGGTTGAGAGGGATAATAAATCAGCCATGATGGAATAGCAGCACAATTCAAAGGGCTGAATGGCATAATTCTGCTACTCTGTTTTCTAGTACGTATTATTGTCTCAAATGCCAGGGTGTCCAATGGCAAATGTTACCTGCTTCTGTCTCCATGGATGCTGTCTGACCTGCAAAGAATTTCCAGAATTAGCTGTTTTTATTT
The DNA here is from genome assembly GCF_048418815.1 of Hemitrygon akajei. Classification (NCBI taxonomy): domain Eukaryota; kingdom Metazoa; phylum Chordata; class Chondrichthyes; order Myliobatiformes; family Dasyatidae; genus Hemitrygon; species Hemitrygon akajei. The sequence goes on from NC_133145.1 coordinate 48,106,068, forward strand.
TATTTCAAAATTTCAGCATCTTCAGCACACAAACACACACTCACACTCTTACTTACTTACTTAATTTCAGGACCAGATAGCTTGTTGAGCAACATTTATGTGTGAGTTCCCCATTTAAAAATTCAAACCTCACCTAACCAGGGGTAACAATTTAAAGTGAGGACAAATTTCCTACTGGTTTAGGTGATTTCAATGGAGTAGACTATGAAAATTTAACGAATCACTGACTCCAAATTTAGGATATCCCTTTAAATCTACGTAAACATGACAATCCCGATGATGCCATCAGTTGCATGCAAAAAAAAGACGGAAAGGGAACTGTTTTATTGGTTACTTATACGACGAAATCCTCAGGGCTGCAGACAATGTTAATTACGTGCTATGACAATGTGATTGAAAGGCGGTCACCACCCAATCTCATGCCTTTGAGATGTATGCGTGCGAACCATCTCCCAATGGACAGAGTTGAGAGAATGAGGCATATTGCTTTAATAAATATTAAACGTTCTTCTTCTAAAATTGATCAAAAAAGTACTTAACAACTTTCAGAAATTCCCGAGCAAACAATAGTGAGTTCGAACTCACAGGGTGCCCGAACAATACAGAAGTGATGAATGATGAACTGTGAGCATAAGTGACATTAACTTCCTTTCTATTGATCTAAATCCCTTCAATTGTCGGCGTTTTTATTGCAAGACCGATTCACCGCACAATTGTTTACCAGCGGCTGAAGTTCGGTTTGGTCACGCTGAGGAAACCGAAACTCAGAAGAGCGCTTATAAACCGTTTCTATTTCCCCAGATTTTCTAAATTAAAATAAATTGATGGAGACGAAATTAATGGAGGTTAAAAAAAGACTTCCATAAATATTCTGAAGTGTTAGTTTACTGCATATCGTCCGAAAAAAGAGCTGTCATTTATATGTTTATATTATTTTATCAGCGGCTCATACTTCGGAGATGTTTCCTCAGAATGACAACACCTTTCCATGTTATGATAGGCGCGAATGCGGCCAGGGCTATTTTGATTGGCTGATGCTGACATGAGTCAAGCAAAGCAAGCCAATCGGGTATCAGAGACAGAAAGTGCTTCGGGGGCGGCAGCTTGTTTACAGAAGGCTGCAGAATCCAGATGGTGACTGTATCCTCGTAGGTAAGCGCTTACGATATTTAATTACAAAGTAATAATTCCAACTTGGTGTGATTTTAAAAAAAATACCGAAACACGTCGTTATGTGGCACTCTTGACTTTGAGTCGGTAATAAAAGGGCTCGGCTCACTCCGGACTAATACTTGAGAAGATGCGGTCCTCTTGGCAGTGCGACCTTTAAATAGAGGCTAACTCATACTGCATCTAAATACAAAGATTCATCATTATCATTATGTGGCATGTCGTATGACGTGGGCGATCATGGTCTCCATGACCCTCATTGAAGTTGGCAAATACTTCTCCAGAAGTTTGGATTGCCATTGCCTCTACTAAACGGAGGACCCCTCGATTTGTCAATACTCTTAAGGGATTGTCTACCTAGCGTCAGTGGTCGCCTAGCGCCATTCGACCATCCAGTACTTGCTACCACGGCTTCACGTGCCCCTCGTCGGGGGGCAAAGCAGCCGCGACACCTTGCCCAAAGTGACCTGCCACTAGCGCCTTGCTCCTCCTTTGGTAGAGACGTATCTCCACCCCGCCACCCAGAAGAATATTAGGGAAGAATTTTTAAAAAGAACTTGTGCAGGAGTTCATTAAGTATTGACTTTGATTAGGTTTCACCATTGCAATGCTTGAAGTGGCATAAATGAATAAGTACCCATTGCAGGTGCTCATGCCGAGTTGCTCTGTAATCTGCCAGTGAAATATTCCTGCAAAATGTTAAGATAATTTTTTTCAAGCGATTTTCGAAACTCAGCTGCTAAGTACTTTGTTTCGTGTGGGCCGACGGAAGGACAGAGGGGAAAAAGTAAAATGGTCGCCAGATTTTTGTTCTGATGCGGGCTACCACTCTCAGTGGAACAGATATATTCATGGAATATTATTGCTTGTCTTTCCGGGTGCTATCAGTGCAAGATGCAGTGTGCAGAGAGAAAATGTCGAGCGCAGTACTTGGATTCAGATCTCAAGAAGTGTCTTCATGAAACATGGACATGTTTTGAGGCACATTTTACACTTGGTTACTGGACCTGCCTTGTATTCGAAGTTCAATTTTAATTGTGTGCATTGGGGTTAATAAGTTTAATATAGAGAACTAACATCGAATTCATTGACTAAGAGAGCAGCTATTTTAGTTTCACTTTCATTTTCTTGTTCTGGTGATTGTGAATTACGTGATAACAATGAATCGGAACCAGATTTATTATCTCCGTCAGGTATCATGAAATTTGTTAACTTAGCGGAGACAGTTCAATGCAATACATAATATAGAAGAAAAAGAAATAAAATAATAATAAATCAATTACAGTATATATATATATATATATATATATATATATATATTGAGTAGATTAACAATCGTGCAAAAAATGTAAATAATAAATATTTAAAAAGTGAGATAATATTCACAGGTTCAATGTCCGTTTAGGAATGGGATGGAAGAGGGGAAGAAGCTGTTCCTGAGTCACTGAGTGTGTGTCCTCAGGTTTCTGTACCCCCTACCTGATGGTAACAGTGACAAAAGGGCATATCCTGCGTGCTGGAGGTCCTTAATAATGGACACTGCCTTTCTGAAACACCGCTCCTTGAAGATGTCCTGGGTACTTTGTAGGCTAGTACCCAGGATGGAGCTGACTGGATTTACAACCCTCTGCAGCTTCTTTTGGTCCAGTGTCGTAGCGCCCCCCCCCCCACCCCCCATACCAGACAGTGATGCAGCCTGCCAGAATGCTCTCCACCATACATCTATAGAAGTTTTTGAGTGTATTTGTTGACATGCCAAATCTCTTCAAACTCCTAATGAAGTATAGTCGCTGTCTTGCCTTCTTTATAATTGCATCGATATGTTGGGACCAGGTTAGGTCCTCAGAGATCCTAACACCTGGGAACTTGAAAATGCTCACTCTCTCTGTGTCTGATCTCTCTATGAGGTATGTGTTCCTTCGTCTTACCCTTCCTGAAGTTCACAATCAGCTCCCGACATTGAGTGCAAGGTTGTTGCTACAACACCATTCCACTAGTTGGCATATCTCACTCCTGTACGCCCTCTTGTCTCCATCTGAGATTCTACCAGCAATGGTTGTATCATCAGCAAATTTATAGCTGGTATTTGAACTATGCCTAGCCACACAGTCATGAGTATAGAGAGAGTAGAACAGGGGGCTAAGCACACACCCCTGAGGTGCACCAATGTTGATCGTCAGTGAGGAGAAGATGTTATCACCAATCCACACAGATTGTGGTCTTCTGGTTAGAAAGTTAAGGATCCAGTTGCAGGGGGAGGTACAGAGGCCCTGGTTCTGCAACTTCTCAATCAGGATTGTGGGAATGATGGTGTTAAATGCTGAGCTATAGTCGATGAACAGCATCGTGATATAGGCATTTGTGTTGTCCGGGTGCTCTAAGGCCGTGTGAAGAGCCATTGGGATTGCACCTGCCATTGACCTATCGTGGCTATCGGCAAATTGCAATGGGTTCAGGTACTTGTTGAGGCAGGATTTTAATGATATTGGACTAGATCCTGCGGACAGCTTTGGATTGTCTGCACACTCCATTGCTTTCTTAGCATGTCCACACTTAACTTGGCTATGCCCATGAAGATTCTCATCAATGTAGTCCGACATTGCACTAGAGCTTTCTAGCTGAGGGAGAAGGTCAGAAACAGGAGGTGCAGAACAAACCCTTCCAACCTGATGAAAGGTCTTCTTTCCATAGATGCTATGTGACCTGCTGAGTTCTACTGGCATTTCATATTCCAATAATATTGCTGAAAATGCCTCAGCTTAACCAGCTGTCAAAGCCTACAAATTACTTGAATCTTTCTCAATATTTCTGATGTTTAGAATGAGTTACACTCTATTTAGCATCAATAAGAATGAGTTGCACACTATTTGAAATCGATTGCATTTCAAAACATCTTATAAAATTGATGAAAACACATGAAACAACTTGTATGAGTAAAATTAATAAAGATACAGTCTTCCCCTTGAGACATTTCCCTCCAGTGAACTCAATAGTTTAACTGGTATAGTTCTAAACTAAAAACAGAAAATGCTATAAGTACTCAGATCTTTGGTGGGAAGAGAAACAGTGTTAACATTTCAGGTTGAAGATCCTTCCTCAGACCTGGGAAGGAGACAAAAGTAGTTTGTTAAGATACAGATTAGGTGGCGGAGGAGAAATCTCTGATAGGGTGGAACCAAGGTGACCATGGGGATAAGCTGTAAACATGATTATATTGTTAATGGGAGCAAGAAGAACATAGACAAAAGAGTTACAAAATAGAGTTGGAAGATACACCCAAGAACTCAGGCTGGGTTACCGTCCATTCCAGAGAGGAGAAAAGGAGAACAAACCCCAACAATTTGACGACTGATATAGACTGAGAAATCAAATTGGGTCTCATTCTAACAGTACAGGCAGCTACATACCAATATGTCAGCGTGGGAGTGTGATGAAACATTAAAGTGACAGGCAACTGGAAGCTGGAGATCACCCTGTGCTCTGAATGCAGGGGTCATTAAAATTGTCACTCAGTCTGTTTGGTTTGTCCAAAGTAGAGAAGATGACAGAGTAAACACTAAACATGGTACAATGAACACTGAACTTAGTACAGGTTTCTCCCCGCTATCCGAAGGTAGAGCGTTCCTATGAAACCGTTCGTAAGCCGAAATATCATAAAGCGAAGAAGCAGTTACCATTAATTTATATGGGAAAAATTTCTGAGCGTCCCCAGACCAAAAAATAACCTACCAAATCATACCAAATAACACATAAAACCTAAAATAACACTAACATATAGTAAAAGCAGGAAAGATATGATAAATATATAGTCTCGATAAAGTAGAAATATTGTATGTATGGTGTAGTTTCACTTATCAAAATCGGGAAGACAGCGAGATGAAATTGATTTGGAGAAAAAGAATCAGCAAGTAAACGCATACGCACATACATGCATACACACGTATACGCATGCACAAACGACTGCCCGCACAAGGCTTCACAGTCATTGTAGTCTTTCTTGGGGTAAACACACGTATAAAGCGGGCGTCTTTTTTCGTAAAAGCAAAAATCCTCTTTGGTTAGCGAAAACAGGTACTAATGTAGGCCTTTCGTAACAGCGAGATGTCGTAAAGCGAACGTTCGAAAAACGGGGGGCCACCTGTACACTGGATTGGAAGAAGTGCAAATGAATCATTGCTACATCTTGAAAGGGTTGCTGGATGGTAGGAAGGGAAACGTGAAAGGACAAGAGTTTTATCATCTGCAGTTGCAGGGGGAAATGCCGTAACATTGGGTGGTATCATTGTGAGTAGGAAAATGGACAAAAGAACAGTGAATGGGATTGGTCCCTGTGAAATACTGGAAGGGGAGGGGAGGAAAAATTGGTGTTATAATTTTATTAAATGTGCCACAATCACTCCCAACTTCCATTACTCCTATTTCACTGTGTACGAGTAAGCAAGGACTTGTAGACTGGCTTCCTTGGACACATACCATCTGTATGCTACTTCCTTCGACTGAGGTTGGAGTGGACTTGGTTCTGGAGTGTAGGTGACAAAGGTTGAACAATTTCCCATTTGTTCCATAGATCAGCTCCACTACCTCTCTACAGCCTCTCCACTGTTACCAAATGCTTATGCTGCAGGCCTTTTGTTAAGTGGCCTTATTAAAATTCCCTGCACTATTTTCCCGATTATCTCTGTCTGTTGTGCCTCCGGATTGGGGATGAAAGATTCACCTATGCTAGTTCTGCTCCCTGAACCTGCCACTATCCGCCTACCCTCACAGGGCCTCTCTATTTTTTCTATGTTGCTCTGTATTCAATCCCAGTTACAGTATTTGCCAAAGTTTTGTTTACCTTCTTTAACTTTACTGTCTCAAAGTCCATTACGCTGTATTCCGCTCCCCTCCCTGCCCCTGACTTTGTAAAACTCAGTGGGATGTTTTAATGTGAAATATCATACAGATTGATAATGTACACTCAAGTGGCCACTTCATGATGTACACCTGTACACCTGCTCGTTAATGAAAACATCTAAACAGTTAATCGTGTGACAACAACTCCGCATTAAAGCATGTAGGCATGGTCAAGAGGTTCAGTGGTTGGAATGTGGAAGAAATTTGATCTATATTACTTTGGCCATGGAATGATGATTGGTGCTAGACAGGGTGGATTGAGTATCTCAGAAACTGCCGATCACCTGGGATTTTCATGCACAACAGTCTCTAGAGTTTATAGAGAATGGTGTGGGGAAAAAAAAGAAACAGTGAGTGGCGGTTTTGTGGGCAAACACCTTGTGAGTGAGAAATGTCAAAGGAGAATGGTCATACTGGTTCACGTCGACAGGAAGGCAACAATAAATCAGATAACTACTTGTTTCAACAGTGGTGTGCAGAAGAGCATCTCTGAATACTCAACGTGTCAAACCTTGAAGTGGATGAGATACAGCAGCAGAAGACCACACTTGGCTGAAAGATGTACCTGGTAAAGTGGCCACTGAGTGTACGCCAATGAAAATAAATCAGATTCTGACAAAAACATGTGGCGATACAATTTCAACCCCACTAAGTTGGTTGGGAAGATGAAATTCAGTTACTGGAATAGGTTTGGGACAATGAAGTAGTGCGAGATTACTAGTAAAACCTAATATGCTTTAGGAAAGGGAGTCTGTCTTGTATATGCTTTCCGATTCACAGGAATGACTGAGATGGTGCAGCAAACTTTCCATTTAGAAAAACAAAACTGAAATAAAAATACCATTAACATGTTGGACCTTGAAGTGATTGCGTTACAGCAGTGGAAGACCACACTGGGTTCCAGTCTTGTGCCTAATAAAGTGTCCACTAAATTTATGTATATCATACTGTTTCATTCACATGCTGGTAGCTTTTAAATGCAATGATAATTATGCAGATATTATTTCAATAAAAAGGAACTTTGTAAAACCTTTGTAGATGTTGCATTAAGATGGAAGATAATATTGCCGAAATGTCCCAAGAACGCCAGAAAGCATCTTTACTGGACGCATCATTGTCACTTGCTGATCGCTTTCCTTGTTCAGCATCAAATGTGTTGGAGCTCGCTTCAACTGCAGTGGAAATCAGAGACGCTGATGGTGTTGTCGCACCTGAAACTGTAAGTGATTATCTCGGTGTCTACCGCTGTTAGGATATTAGCTTGTAGGGAAACAGATTCTGTGTTTTTTGCTGAAGGTTTCACAGAGAAAACGCTTGTCTTCCAGAATCCACTAATATCCATTTTAATTACTGTCACAGGTACATTCTTGAAACAAAATGCATGGGATAGAGTAAAGGGTGTTGTTGGATGTGACACATTTATGAATGTTGGAAAAGTTGTGATGATTTAAATTATGCAGTACGCTGTGTAATTACGCTGTATCACGCAGTTTTTCACATTCATAGATAATGATGAATGGTCTTGGTTTGAAACGTCAACTGCATATTCCCCTCCATAGGGGCTGCCTGACCTGCTGAGTTCCTCTAGTGCTTTAGCATTTTTTTTTGCATGTTGCTCTGGATTTCCAGCATCTGCAGAATCTTCTGGGTATATGATTAGTTTTATTTGTCACGTATATGCCAGAACATATAGTGAAATGTGTTGTTTGCATCAACAGCCAACACAGCTGGGAGCAACCTGCAGTGTAACCATAGCACACCCTCACTTTACTAACCTAACTCGTACATCCTTGGAACGTGGGAGGAAACTGGAGCACCAGAGGATTTGTTGAGTATGCCCACAAGAAAATGAATCTCAGGGTTGTATGTGGTGACAAATTTGTACTTTGATAACAAAGTTGCTTTGAACTTTGACACCCATGCGGTCACAGGGAGAGTGCACAAGCTCCTTACAGACAGTGGTGGGAATTGAACCCTGATCACTGATAGCTGGTATTGTAAACTGATGGCGCTAAACCGTTACCTGCCATGCCACTTTGGTTTTCGTATCAAATAATTATCATGGCAACTGGTTGCATTTCTAAAAGTAGTCCGATGTGACATTAATCCTGGTTGGCCAGGAACAGTGGCAGGGTTTTTGTGTAGGTTAAGGAATGTCTGATAGGAAAGTCTCATCGTGCACTAGATTTGTCAGACTTTGTACAGGACATGTGCACAAGGCAACGTTGAATATGATCCCATGATAGCAGTCATCTGAAAAGCAACTTTTACCATACTGACAGAAGCTCTGCATGCTGCAACATTAACTCTGTCTCTGTCATAGCTACTCCCCACCCCGTTGGGAACCTACATCATTTCACTGCCTTTACTTCAGGAAAAAGTCTCTGTACACTTCACAAGGGTGCAGTCAAACAAACATGGACATCGAGGAAATGTTTCGAGTGCAGAGGTTTGCTTTAAAAGTGAGAGTGGGAGATGGTGGAGCATCAGAAGGCAATTCCAGTTTATGACCTTCAATAAGCTACTAACAGTGGATTACTGAAGAGGTTTGAATTGTGGGCCAAAGACTACCTATCACCATTACGAATACTATGACTGAGCCTGTGCATTGCAGTGGGTAGAGAAGTCCAAATATTCACTGCCCTCTGAATGAAGAAATTCCACCTCATTTCAGCATCAAATTGCTGATCTTAGTGATCACTAGTTCTGGACTCCTCAGTCAAGGCAATGTATCCTCCTATTTACCTTATGAAGTCTTCTTTGAGCTTTATACATATTAGTTGGGTTACCACTCGTTTTTCCAATATACAATGATATATCTCTCTATGAACCAATGTGCAACTGTATTCCTTCTAGAGCAAGTGTATCCTTGATTAGGCAAGGTACTTAAGCTAGCTCAAATGTGATAGGCAAAGCCGGCTTTCTGCCTCACCTGCCAGCTTGTATTTCTTCCCTGCTCCCTACCTTCTTATGCTGGTGTCCTCCCCCCTTCCTGATTGGGGAGTTCCTCCAGAATTTTGCGTACGTTAAATAGGATGATGTGCTTTGCAAATTTACCATGGTCCCTTTGCTAGCTCCCTAAGGCACCTTATTTTAATCTTCCACCTGTAAGGTACAGTTTCCAACAGCGTAGCTCTCCTTGGTGAATTGACACTCCTGAAATTTGATCCATATTGCAAACTACCATCTATTATGAAACAAAAGGATGAAGAGGGGTCTGTCAGAAGATGGAAGCTGGACAGCATATATACTTGGGATTGGATTATTAGACTTACTTCCCACTTTGTGTATATTCCACAGTACAACGCAGCTAAGTAGGTTAAAATGCATCATATACTTGTTGGGGAAACTCTTTTCTAAACAGCTGAAATATTTTTCATCTTAAGAAGGCTAATAGATTAATTCAGATGTTTTAAAAAATCTTTATTATTCAAAAATCAAAATGAAATTATTATCAAAGTACCTACATGTCACCATATGAGATCCATTTTCTTGTGGGCATACTCAATAAGACTATAATTGAATAATAACCATAATAGAATCAATGAAAGGACCTCACCAATTTGGGCATTTAACCAATGTGCAGAAGAAAACAAACTCTACAATACAAAAAGAAAGAAACAATAATAATAATAACTAACTAACTAACTAACAGATATTGAGAACATCAGATGAAGAGTCCTTGAAAGTGAGACCATAGGTTCTGGCAGTATATCAATGATTGGACAAGTGAAGTTGAGTGAATTTATTCCCTTTGGTTCAAGAGCCT